>NC_138665.1:19624401-20824401 GCF_964273445.1 Streptopelia decaocto | reverse complement strand
CTTTGTGCGTTCGGTTCTGTGGTTTGTGTTTGAGAACGGCTCCTTGCTGCAGAGGAGCCTCTTCTTTTAAAGACCCTCGTACAGTCACAGGATGTCGGAGCCCATATGACGTTATTGGCAGAAGTCTGCATTCTTTTCCGTGTGCATACTTTGGTTCTTATCAATGAATGTGCTTTTTCCTTTTCCCTTTTAACCGAAGCATGGTTCAGAGAGGTGGCAGCGCTGCGGGCGCAGCAGCTCCTGGCAGGGAGCTGGGCTGGGAACTCGGCTCCGTTCAAACCCCGTCAGCCTCTCTCCCTTCTTGCAGGGAGAAAATCAGCCCCCACCTTTGTGCCAAAAGCCTGACGGTAATTTCCTTATGTGACAAAAATCCAAGTCCCAATGCAGAGCAGGTTTCAAACCTGGCTTCTGAGGAGGCGCTTGCATTCGCTTCATGTGCTTGTGCTTCCTCCGAGAAATGCTTTTCTAATAAAAGACCAACTGAATAAATCCAATCGTGCTTCTGTTAAGCGTTCCTTGTCTGCATTGCCTCAAACGTCCAAACCCAAACATATGCATGGGACAGGCTGCCAGCAATTTAGTTTTGTAAGAGAACAAAATATGGTTCTGCCTAAGGGCGCTTCAGTACTTCCCCTTGGTTTCTGTACTAATTTCAAAAAGATGTGAAGGTTCTCAAAGCCAAGGAGGGGACGGAAAGGTTGCCCTGTCCCCGAGGGCGCAGCAGCGGCCGCTGTGTGACCGTGAGCAGCAGGGGCAGCTGTGGGAGCCGGGGAACCATCGCCGGCAGAGGAGAACCGAGTCCCCTGCCTCAGACCGGTCGTTCCTTGAAGAGCCCCAGACAGTTTGCCTGTTGCAAGGGTTTGCAGACTTGAATTTGCATATTGCGTGGTTTTTGCAGGGCTTTTGCGTTCAGAGGTCTGTGGGAGTTTAATCCTCCAAATACAGGCAGCATGCCAGCCCAGCCCAGCGGTGCGTCAGGTAACACGGGCATCTCCTTCCATCTCCACCAGCCTGATAACGGAGACATTGCTCCATCCCTCTGCCCACCAGGTTTGGTGAAGTATCTTGGCAGAGCCCAGGGCTGAAAGCTGAGCGGGGTGTTGGGCTGTGCGGGGCTATGGGGGCAGCATGAGGCTGCAGAGCCGCGATGCCGCTGCTCTTGCCTGGCCTGTGCTGTGCCCGTGCTGTGCCCGTGAGAGCTGCCTGGAGCAGCAACACCCCAAACCGGGGTGCTGCCAGCACCGCCCGGGCCAGCCGAGCGGGGAGCTGAGGCACGTGTGGCAGCGGGGGTGTCTGCGTGGAATTTGAGTCGGGGCATTTCTCAGCTTTCCTTCATCCTCACACCCTTCCTGGAAGAGAGGCCATGCTGGAGGGGGGCTGGAGGCTGCCCGGGTCAGTGGCCACGGCTGGTGGGGATGAGCCATCCGTCGAGCCCTGAGCCGAGCTCATCCCTGAACCCCTGAGCCGAGCTCATCCCTGAACCCCTGAGTCGAGCTCGTCCCTCGAGCCCTGAGCCGAGCTCATCCCTGAACCCCTGAGTCGAGCTCGTCCCTCGAGCCCTGAGCCAAGCTCATCCCTAAACCTCTGAGCCGAGCTCGTCCCTCGAGCCCTGAGCCGAGCTCCAGGGAGCAGTGGCAGCGCTGGCAGCACCAGCCACATTCCTGCAAGGCCGGGGGTCTCCCACCCGGTTAATGATTGAGCCACAATAACCCTTCCTGTGTGAGCCTTTCTGAAAGTCACCTCCGGATAATTATATTAACTTTTCCAAGCTGCCAGGGCCGGGCACAGAAATTTAAAGAGGCAGGGTCTTCTCCTGTGTTTCCAGCAAGAAGTTCTTTTTCCAGTGCAGGAAGCGGTGGCTTGCCGGTTTTCGCTGTCTGTTTGCTTTCTGATTGATTTGGCGCGTTGTTTGCAGTGTTCTGTGCTAAGGCCCGTTGGGGTGCAGAGCCACGCTGGCCCGCTCCATACTCGTCCCTCTGCCTGGTGCTCCCCGATGGGACCCGGGTGCCAACCCCGAGCCCGCGGGATGCAGCTTCCGCCGGGTCCCGGGGTGTCCAGCCCCTGACCCTGGTTGCTGAGCTGTGACACCCCGGGCGGGTATCTCGCCAACCCGCCGCTCTGCCCCTGCGGTTCAGTTAATCATTGACAGGGTCCCCGCGCCACGTGGGCACGGCCCCGTGCAGCGGCGGAGCTGTTTGTCGAGCCAGTTGAAGGTTCCCTTATCAGAAAAGGGCACTTGTCACCCGTTGCTAGTCACAGGCAGAGTAAACGTTAACGGCTGGCACTGGGAACGGGCTGTGACAGGCACAGCAGCTTGGCAGACCTTCCCCAGGGGCTCAGCCGTCCTGTGGCCCGCTGCACAGAGTCACGTTGCCAGCTTGAGTTCCTTGTGCTGCCCCGTGGCTGAGCTCAACCATCCTCTTCTTTGTCTTCCTGGTGTCCATCTCCTGGGTCCTACTGAGGTGTCCTGGTCTGCGTGACAAATTGCTGCCACTGGTCAGGGGGAACTTGGGGTCACCAAAACCTGGTGGCCAGGCTGTGGTTTGGTGTCACACCTTGTGCACATGAGGTGCAGCTGCTGAGGTGCAGGCTGGTCCCTTGCAGAGTCTCTTTGAGCCGGGTCGAGCAGATGTGTGGGGTTTGGCAGCTAAGCCAGTGGGAAATGCTCACTGCTGTGCCTGCCAGTGCCGTGCTCGGTGCAGGGATGGCACCGGGAGCTTGGGGTGGTCACTGGGGTGGAAGTAACGTCACTGGGGTGGAGGTAACATCACTGGGATGGAGGTAACGTCACTAGGATGGAGGTAACGTCACTAGGATGGAGGTAGCGTCAGCCTTGGGGCTGCTTTGCTGCGTGTGGGGTGAGAGCAGGCAGGGTCCCCTTCTGGGATGTCACACTGCTGGCCCTTGGGGCTCAGCGCCGGAGCCAGGGTGTCCCGGGGGTTCCTGCACTTCATCGGGGAGTGAAAGCGTGGAGTGCAGGGTGTGCGTGTGGCTGCAGAGCCCGTGCCTCCGGGCGCTCCCAGCCGCGCCGTGCGTGCCGGAGCAGCCTCGGGACCGCTGTTCGGAGCTCCAGGGCACAAGTGATCAATGCCACTATTGCAGGAGGTGGCTGCACCTGCAGGAGCCTGTGCTGGACTCCGCACAGGTGGCAGCGGGACAGCGTGCATCCGACCTGCAAGTGTGCTGCTGACCAAGTACCATTTATTTGCAAAGGTACACGATGGGGCTTCTATTCGCCATTTCTCCCTCCCCCCCAATTAATTTGACAAGAACACTTTCGCTGCTCTCAAGGGCACAAGTTGGGTTTCTGAATGCGCTTTTGTCTGGTGCAGCACAGAGCAGTCACGCTCTCTCCCCATTCCTTGTAGGACTGGTAACAAAACGCTCCCACCGCGCCGTTGTGGGGGCTCCAGCCGCTGGGGGGATGAGGTCAAACCCACGGCCCCACGGCAGCTGCCAGCTGGAAACCGGGTGTTTGTGGAGCCGGGGCAGTAAATCCGCAGCGTGAAGGGATCTGTCTCTGCGCTGCCAGCCTCCTGTGCAACTGTGCAGGGGGACAGGGGACCAGGGGCCCTGTCCCACACCCAGCCCTTTGTCCCCCGCAGGGAGCAGTGTCCGCAGTGGGGTGGCTGGCAGTGGGGCTGCGGGGGGAGCGCAGGGAGAGCGGAGACAGGACACAGGGGTGGCTGGGGGTCCGTTCCCTCTGCTGCTCCCTGCGAAACTGGAACTGGCCGCAGCAGTGGCAGGCGGGGGTGTCACGAGGCTGCGGGACAGGGACACTCCGCGGTGACTCAGAGCACACTTGACCTTGTTTCATCACGGCCATTGGGCAAGAGCAGGACGTCTGGGCAGCCAGGGCCGGTGCTCGCGCCGTTTCCCAGGCAGGGCGTTGCTCCCCGGTGCTGAACCTCCTGGGGAGGGTGGCCCCGGTGAGAGCCCCTCCGGGGATGGGCACCTAATGGCCGTAGGGACCCCGGAGCGAAGTCCTGGGTGAAGCTGCGGTGGTGCCGCAGCAGCAGCAAGAACTTAGGAAGCAGCGGTTCTCACCCAGTGAAAAATAATGGGCTTCTATTAAAAAAACAAAAAGGCTTTGAAGGACTTGAGCATGCCTGAGGTTGCACATGAGAAGAGAGGTGACCGTTACCTGCCGTGTGCCAGAGTGCCCATTGCCCTGCCTGGGTCTCCTCGTCCCATCCCGTCCCCCTGCAGCCCAGGGACCCTTCGCCTGTGATGGGGACAGAGCGTTGTCTTGCGGGGCCGTGGCAGAGCCAGCCTGGCTGTGCCAGCGCTTATCTCCCTTGTGTTTCATTCTGCATCCTTGTGCCCATCTCCAAATCTTTTTATCTTCTGTGAGAAATGCTTCTGATTCTGATCTTCTGTTACTAATTTGGGCAGGGAACATTTCTTGAGGGACAGTTATATGGCCTGAGTAGTTTCTATGGTGCACCAGACATCAGCAGCGGCAGCTCCGCAGAGGAAGGTACTTGAACATCTGCTGTTTGTCTGCCCAGAGCCTCATCGTGCTGGGAGGATGGGTGGGTGCTGTGGCCACCCTGTAACGCTGCTGGGAGCAGGACAGGCACTGCGGAAATGGAGCTGAAGTCCAGATCAGTGATTTACAAGGGCTGCTGTAGGACGTTGCAGTGTTTCCTGCCCTCCAGCGCAGCACAGGGTCCGTGGCGGGGTCACCCGAGGTGCCAGCTGTGCCCAGCCAGCGTGGGTGTTGGGGATGCGGGGACAAGCAGGTAGGGACGGGGCAGTGGCACCAGCCCCCAGCCCCTGGGCAGCCGCGGGGCTCTCTGCTCACACCGCGCTCCCCATCCCGAGGTGAGGGCGGCGGGACCCCGGCTGCCCCGCTCCGGCCGCAGCAGTGACAAGCGCACACAGCAGTTCTGACGGGAAGTTTTTGCTCTTTTGGTTTAGAGGGGCTTTTATTGCTTTTATTTTATGTATCCCAGACACAGTGCAGCAGGGGGATCGCTGGGCCTCCCCCGGTTCGTCCAGCCAGGGCTGCGTTCCCACATGTGCCTGTTCATGGTGCTGCAGATCCAGCTGCTGGGGATGTCCGTCCTCAAAACTGCCGCCGTCAGCCGGACGGGACATCTCCCGGCTCTGCTGTGTGGTTGCTCTTCCTTAACACCTTCCGTGTGGGCATCTCCAGAGGCTTCAGGTACCACAATGCTGACTTGAGCACTGGACGTCCTCGCACAATCCTGCTCTCCTGGACCCTGCGTCCTGCAGAGCTCTCCAGAGCACGGGGTGCCGCGCTCCAGGAGCACTGCCAGCTCCCGAGGCTCTTGTTCTGCACGGGTCAGTGCTGATCACCTCAATGGACAGGGCAAGAAGGCAGGGGCTGAGCAGGAGTTGTGTGTTCTCGGGAGGCGGGTGTGATCTCCCGCTGCGCCCCGACTGCTCCGCCGGCCACTGCCGCTCCAGCGCAGTGCGAGCTGACCCCGCTGCTTCCCCTTCCCCTCCCACGGCCAGCCCAGCACCTCTGCGGCTCTGCGGCACCGCCGCGCCAGCCCCCTGCCTCAGAACAACACAAAACAACTATTCCAGGCATTTTGCAACAGCAGCTGAATTGTATCAAACTACTTTGTGCATCTCAGACTTAAAGCCCTGAGTATACATTTTTGAAGGGGCACGTTTAGGGAGGCGTTGTGGTCCGGTGACAAGGGAAGTGATTCTGCGAGCGCAGGGAGCTGGGCTGCGCTCTTGGCTTTGCTCCTGGTGCTGCTCCGGGAGAGGCTGCCTCAGCTTTCTTCTTTGGAGAAGTGGGACAGCAGAGAATTCAGTTTCTCTGTAAACAGTTTGTGACCTGTGAACACACGGGGATGCTACCAGGTCCTGCCACCAAGTTATTTTCTATTGGTCCTGCCGCACTGCTGTTCGTCTCCAGCAGCTCCGGCAGTGCCTGGTGCCCTCGGCGGTGCCGGTGCCACCGTGCTGGTGTGCTGGTCCCAGGGCTCTCCTGGGATGCCAGATGCCCTGGGTCCCTGGAGGGACTGGGGAGGGCGAGCTCTGCTCTCGTCTCCTTGCATCTCCTGTCCCTGCTCTGGAGCCTCCTTGGCCAGCTGTTCTCAGACAGCTGCCTCTCTGTGTCCTGCACCTCCCGAATTTCTTCACTTTCTTCTTCCTCGTGTGTTGTGTAGGGCCGTTGGCATGAAAGCAGCGTTTGTACCTCCTAAGCCTCCATCTGTCGCCGTGTGCCCACCCGGCCCGGAGCAGACGCGGCGCTGGGGGCTGGTGTTGCTGGGGGCTGCGGGCTGGCCCGGCACACGCCGCTTTGCCTTTTCCTTGTCAGAAACAGAGTTTGCATTGGGGTTATGGATTTTGGACCATTTTTGCTCAAGCTCTGGTGATGGTGCCAGGACGCAGGGACCTCTGGCAAGAGGTGGTTCTGGCATCGCCCCCTGGAGCGCACACAGCTCCGAAGGCCGGGGTGGCCGGGTTTGCAGCGGGGGCTGAAACGGTTAAAGCTGCTTTGCAGTGTGATTTAAAAAAAAAAAAAAAGCCATTTCCTTCATGTCCAGAGACAGTTTATTTTCTGGGCATTCTTTGGGATGCAGGGAGGTGCCTTTTCTTTAAGGCATTTCCTGTAAGCAAGTTTATATTTGGACTGGGGATGGTGGGGAGAGGAGGTGGGTGCTGGGGAGGGGGCTGGTGGCCCCAGCCGAGTGACCTCAGCTTTTGGCTCCTTGTCCTGGATTGCTGGAGGTGGCAGCTGTGGGACGGCCGGGGTGACGAGCGGGGTCCCGGCAGCGTGCGCGGTGTCGGGGACACAAACACCCGTTGGCGGGGATGGGTCCGAGCAAACAGAACGGTGTGAAGCTGCCGGTGGAGCAGCAGGCCCTGGTTTACACTAAAGCCTCAGTGTTTAAAAATAGGAGCAAAATCCCATTAGCCAGCCCTGCCTCTGCAATCCCTGCACGGCCCTGGTTCGTGTGGATCCGCGCCGGGCTCGCTGCTCGGGCAGAGCTCTGGTGGGAGCCCGCGGTGCTGGGTCAGAGCAGCTGCCCTGGGCTTGGAGCTGAGGAGCCCTCGTGTTTGTCTTCTCCCTGCTGAGCACTGACCTGCTAAGACACCGTTAAGTCCTTCTCTAACGTCTGTGGGGTTCTGAGGTTAGCGTTAGGAATTTATGAAGCAGGCAGGTTTATCTTCACTGTAATGCAGCACTGCTAACCCCAGGAAAGAGCTGCTTTTGCCCAAGAAGTGGTCAACGCCAAGAAAAGTTGACCTGTCAGCCCTTTGCACCCTTTCAGACCATCCGTTCCATCACCTTTGAGAGGATGGAGGTAAGTGCTGCTGGAGCTCAAGGCTGAGGCTCATTGCTGACCACCTCTATCTGTTCCCTTCCCCAAGATGGCTTTGATTTCTGATAAAAACAAAACAAAAAAATCAAGCAAGTGCCGTAATACATAAGATAATCAAAATTCACGGTGCTCTTGATGTCTGTCGAGCAGAGTTAACTCTTCTTCCCACTGATATCTGAGCAGAGCTCTGTGCTTGGGCCGGGTCCCGGTCCCTCGTGGGCTGGGCTCAGCTCCGAGGCAGTGCTGGGGCTCAAGCAATTCTCCCATTGTTCCCCTTGCCAAGTTTCTTCTCCCCCATTTTGTTTTCTTTTTATTACTGTGATTTCCTAACATCGGAAGAGGCGAGTTATGAAACTGGAGTTATCCAAACACGTCTTGTTTGAAGATAGCGTTTCATCCAGCAGATGCAGCTTCCTGCTCTGTAAATGGTTTTCATTGTTTCATGTTGGCTCCTGGCCCTGTCTCTGCCGGGGCCACCGGTAATGTTGCTCGGCTCTGGCAACCCCAGGAGCAGTGGTCCTGGCCACGCGATGCTGCTGGCCACGAGGGGGGAGCGCCGGGGTTTGTAGGTGTCCTCTGGCAATGTCCGGGGCTCACTGGAGCTGTCTCTGCGGGCTCCCACGGCAGCACCCGCTGCCCCAGGGATGCTCACACTCCCCAGCTCATGGCCGCTCTTCACACTGGACTCTGCCTGGAGGGACCGGTTGGTGCCACTTCTGCTTGAACACACCCCAGTGCTGGCAGACTGTTAGCTCTGATGTTAAGTGTTTGATTCGGAAAGCAAAAAGGTATGAATTAAGTTTAACACAGAATGGTTGAATAGGGCATGTGAGTGAAGAAGGCAGCGGGCTGCTTCTTGAATGGCTGCTGCGGATCTGACAGACGTGTTTGCTGGTGGAACAGGAGGCTGCTCTCACCTCCCGTTGCTGCCTGCTAAGACCGTGGTGGGTGGAACCTGTGTTTTGATGGTGAAAAGCTGGAAATTGCGCTTTGCAGCACAGGTGTGGGTGCTGGGAGCGGGGAGCAGCCTTGTGTGTGTCCCCAGCTGGTACAGCTGTGATATTTGCTGTTCTCCAAGACCCCCCTTGGGAAAACAAACCTGCACTCTTGGGTTTATTCCTTCTCCTTTAGTTCTGCTTTGTAGGGAAGGTGTGAGACGTGGTCCTCGGAGCGAGGACACCTGCCACAAGAGGGACACGTGCCTCTTCATCCTGGCTGTGGGTGGCACGGTGCTGTCTGTGCCAGCTGTCCCAGGTGTCCCCCAACCCATCTGGGTTCCCTGGGGGTCCCCAGGAGCTCCGCACTGCAGGTCCTGGTGCTCGTCTCTGCCTGGCTGCCCTGGGACATGGGGGTGGATGCTGGTCTGCGCGCTCCCCTGCTCCTCTGCTGCTCTGCTCAGGGTGCCTCAGCTCCATGGTGACACCGAGCTGCAGCGGGTGGCACTGGGGGTCCCCTGGCAGTGGCAGGACTGAGCGAGGACGTGCCGGTGTCCGGTGGGCAGCAGCTGCTGCTCAGGCAGGGTCGGAGGTGTGTGAGGTGCCCCTGTCACTCCCTGTCCCGTCCTGTCTGATGAGTCTCCGGGGTGATCCCCGTGGTGGCGGCAGGACACGTAGCGCGGGATGGAAGGGATCGAGAAGAGGAAAGCCAGAATTTGCCGACCAGCCCAGGCTTCGTGGCACCCGCCGTGCTCCCCGGGCACAGGTGCTGCTGGCCGTGCCCTTGCCCTTGCTCAGGGCGCTGGGTGCCCGCAGCTGCAGCAGGCTGGCCGGGCTCGGTGCTGCTGGCCGTGCCCTTGCCCTTGCTCAGGGCGCTGGGTGCCCGCAGCTGCAGCAGGCTGGCCGGGCTCGGTGCTGCTGGCCGTGCCCTTGCCCTTGCTCAGGGCGCTGGGTGCCCGCAGCTGCAGCAGGCTGGCCGGGCTCGGTGCTGCTGGCCGTGCCCTTGCCCTTGCTCAGGGCGCTGGGTGCCCGCAGCTGCAGCAGGCTGGCCGGGCTCGGGCAGCGGGAGCTGGGCTGGATTCGGGGCGGATTCTCTGCTGGCAGAGGCTGTTTGGAGGAGCTGGGTGTGCCCAGAGCTCTCCCCGCTGCGCCGGCAGCCGTGCCGGGGTCACGCTGTCCCCGGGGCTGGGGCACAGCCCGGCAGCGGTGCTGCTCTGCCCCTGCTCTCCACAGCTTCCCCACCTGCTTCAGCAGTATGGATTTTGTTTTAATTATATTTTTGCATGAATGGAGCATGTTTTTGTGAATGTTCCTCACGGGATGTGGAGCCGCAGCTGTTTGCTCGTTCGGTGCTGCGGGGCCGTGGCGGAAGCAGCGCCAAGCGCTTGGCAGCGCTCTGCGGTTTGACGCTCTTCCTTCCTGCCCCTTCTCTGCTGTGCAAACCGCCGGCTCGGCCAGCACTGCAAGGGCAGCCCCTGTTCTGCCCTCAGAGCTGTGTTTGGGCTGGAACCTCTCGTTTTGAGGTGAGACCGAGGTCCCCCAGGTCCTGCGAAAGGTGCCCATGTCTCACGTCTCTGATTTGGCCACATCTGTCAGAGATGGCAAGGGGATAATGAGATCAGAAGTCTCAGTGATTAGCATTTGATAAGGTTCACTGACACTTTGTCTCCATAGAGAGGAGGAAAACATGGTGGATTAGGAACATCTGTGTTGGCAGGACCAGCCCACCCTGGTTGCCTCTGAGATCCCATCCCCACCTGCATGTGGACACAGAGCCCCGGGCTGTCCCTGGGCTGCGCTGGCAGCGTCACCTCCGGGAAGGGGACCCGCTCTCTGGAGGTGCGTGCACCCGCGGAGCAGGAGCTGTGCTGGTGAATGCTCCTGGCAGCATGGAGACAGCGCAGATAAATATAGCTCGGCATTGCGTAAGTCTGTGTGTTGCGGATTATTGAGGTGCTCTTGTTTCTTGGCCAGGCTCCTAAGCCCATCGCAGTATCGGATGATGCACCAGCAGCTCTGACAGTGCTTTCCCCGGTATCTAAGGTGAGCTGCTCATCTCCTGGGGCCGTCCATGGGAAGGGAGCAGGAACAGCTCCTTGTCCAGAGGGGAGAACAGTAATGGCAGGCAGGGCTTGGAAAGGAGGACAAGAAATAAGGGAAAATGAGCACAGGTAATTTCAGCTCAACCTGTCTGATGGTGCTGGGGGAGTGAACCAGCTGAGCAGCAGGCAAGCCGTTGTGCATCCATACATCCGTGCATCTGTGCGTCTGTGCACTTGGACAGAAGCAAGGCAGGGGCTGCTGTGCCAGGGCCGGGTAGCGAGTGGCCGTGCTGGCTGGTGTTTGCCCCCAAGGCTGCCGAGGCTGAGCGGGACTGCCGCGTGCTGGGCCAGCAAAGGGACAGGGACAGAGGCTTTCCCAGCCTGCTGTCTCCAAGCAGCTCAGCGCTTGATTTTCTCACCACTCGTGAAAGCCGAGTGTTAATTAAGGGCTTCGAGTCCCTTTGGAAAACACGCGCGTGTGAGTCAAAACTTAGCGACTCAGAAGCAGACATGGCTGAGTTCGAGAAGGATGTGAGCTGATTGATTCACCCCAAATGACGTTAGCCTGCAGCTCTAAGGTAGAAGTTTTCTGAGGCGAAGGTTTCCTTGGAAACATCAACAGGAGAATTGCCACATGCTGGTGGCGCATGTGTGAGAAGATACAAACATTCTAAAGTGTCGTTCTGAAAGATGCAGAGATGACTGCCAGGGAAGTTTACGTGTGTAAGACGCTGCCATGTAAAGCAGTTATGTACAGGACGGGGGGACGGGGGGCTCTGGGGCGCAGGCAGCGGGGACGATGCCGCCGAGGTCCCTCACCCTGTGACACGCCGGTGTACGGGCTTTGAGCGCTGGGCAGGAATCGCTGCGGCGGGGTTCCCACCAGCTGAGACCCGTGCGAGCACCGCGCCAGCCTTTGCTTTGCTCCTCCTGCCCCAAAACGATGGGGAGAGCGGGGCTGCCCCCCGTGCTGTGGGAGTGGGAGAGGTTCCTCCGTGGGCTGCCCCCCGTGCTGTGGGAGAGGTTCCTCCGTGGGCTGCCCCCCGTGCTGTGGGAGGGGTTCCTCCGTGGGCTGCCCCCCGTGCTGTGGGAGTGGGAGAGGTTCCTCCGTGGGCTGCCCCCCGTGCTGTGGGAGAGGTTCCTCCGTGGGCTGCCCCCCGTGCTGTGGGAGAGGTTCCTCCGTGTGACTGCAGGTGGATGTTCCCGTGTAACTGCCTTTAGGGCAAGGTTTTCCTGCCATAACCCCTTGAAAGCATCAGGCATGGGCTGGAGCCTCCATTGCCCTGCATGAGCCGCTCGTCGGAGGGGCGTTTGTCTCCCGTTAACAGCAGACTGCTCCTCGCTGGGTCCCAGCACAGGCGAGACCATTGTGCTCTGGGGCAATGCTGTGCTGGGCAAGGAAACCCCGCGGAGGTCTTGCTGTGACAAATCTTTTACTTACACAGGGGCTTTCACATGGAAGGGAAGCTGAGAAAAACATGCCTGTTCCTGCCAAAAGGCATTGCTTTGCCAGGAACTGGCCTCTGTTTGCTGCTGCTGCAAAGGGCCGGTGTGTTGAATTAGGGCTTCCTGCAGTCTCGAGCCCCTGGGTTCTCCTGGCCCTGACCTGGAGCTCTTGCTCTGCTCCCCACTGCGCTGGCCGTGGTGCCGGCACCGGCTCCGCGGTTCGGTGTCGCAGCTTCCGTGTGCCGGGGCGGCTGTGCCGGGGCTGCGAGCTCCTGCGCCTGCACGCCGCCGGGAGGCCAGGCAGGACTCGGTTCGTTAGCAGAACTGAAGAAGAGGGTCGTTTTACCACTATCTGAGAAGGGTTTGCTATTGCTTGCAGCCCAGGGCTGGGGTGCAGGACTGTCCTTCATCCCGCTCCCGCTGCCCGTCCTCGGGTCCTCGCTCTGCCGTGACCAGGCTCCTCGTCCATGTCCCGTGGGCTTCGCTCGCTTCAGCGCCCCCCAAAAAGCCCCGTTACGCGGACGGGGCCGCGGTCCAGGCTGGGTGTGGGCTGTGGGGAGGTGTGTCGGGGAAAGGGGTGCAGGGCGGAGGGACAGAGGTGACGGCACTGGGGACACACAGTGGGGACCAAGCCAGGTGAGCCCCGTCTGCCTTTCCTGTGGGTTTCTTCCATTGGGATACAGTATCTTGACTCAGGTCAGCGTATGAGTCTGTAACATCGCTTGAGGCCAGCTTTTGCGTCCTGTTTTCTAATATTCTCTGACATTTCCCACATTCCTGACAAGGAGACTTCTGTATTTTTTGTTTTAAATGTTTCTTTGTCTCTTTGCAAAACCGTGATATTCTTTAGAACTGCTTCTCCCGAAGCCCGCTGGCGTGCTCTCTGCAGCGGCTCTGGTTAGCTGCCTGCAGAAAAGGCAACCTGGAGCTTGGGCTCCAGCGCCAGCACCATCTCCTTCCAGTGGGGAGAGGGGCATGTTGTGGTCTCCTCTTCGTCCTGGTGACCCCGCAGAGCTCAGGTTTGCGCCACGCGGGGCAGCAGTTCCCGGAGCACGCGGGGAGCCCCTTGGCCCCGAGGCGAAGGGGACGGTGGCACTGGGACGTTCTCCATGGCGCAGCGGGAGCAGTGGGTTCAGGGACCCTCTCGGGCTCTTCTCTGGACGGCACTTTGGTTTGCTGCAGCCCAGGGGACGCCTGGCTGCCTCTGCCATCGCTCCGGAGCCGGCAGAGCCTCTCTGCTCCCTCCAGTCCCACCTCCAGATGTTGGCTGCTGGAGACCCCGGGGGCGGCTGCTGCTCCTCTGCTGCAGCTGGAGCTCGCGGTCTGGTTTCCTTCTCTGGCGCCATGGCAGTGTTAATGACAGGAAGGTCTGGCCGGGGACAGTGCTGGAAGCGGCTTTTCCTGAGGAGAGCCAGACCAAAATCCCCTTGTGGAGGGGGAGGCTGTTTCAGGGCAGGACGTGTTTGTGGCACTCGCCTGTGCCCCCGACACCTCGCCCGGCACCGCTGGTGTGTGTCCCTGCAGGGATCCAGCCTTGGCCACCACCGTCCCGCACCTGCAGCGGCAGCGGGGTTTGGTGTCAACTGTAAGATGTGCACAGAAAGGCCTTTTTCACTCTAAAATATGGTTGTTATTTGTTACCGGTTGACTAAGTCCACCGCCAGCTTGTTTTTAGCAATACTCTTTTTGCAAAGAGCGTGCTTGCTTTCAGCCCCCAGAGGATCAAGACCTCCGGGCTCAAGGATCCCGTGAAGCGCGGGGTCTGTGTGGTGCCCGGGCAGCGAGCGGTGTGTGCAGTGAGCCGAGGGCAGCAGCCCTGCAGCTCGCCAGCAGCAGCACCGCTGCCCCAGCCGGGACTTCCCGGCATCGCTGCGCCGTGAGATCACATTTGGAAGCAGCTCTTGACTCCTCCTGTGTTGGTGGAAGTTCCACACATGGTCGCTGGTAACTGGAATGACCGTGGAGACGCCTCCCCATCTGTGAGGCGACTGCTGTTGCTTGTGCGGGTGTTTCCATCGCGCTCCTCTCCAAGGTTTGCTCGCAGATGCATTCACCACCCGCTCCTCTCCAAGGTTTGCTCGCAGATGCATTCACCACCCGCTCCTCTCCAAGGTTTGCTCACAGATGCATTCCTGCTCCTCTCCAAGGTTTGCTCACAGATGCATTCCTGCTCCTCTCCAAGGTTTGCTCGCAGATGCATTCCTGCTCCTCTCCAAGGTTTGCTCGCAGATGCATTCACCACCCGCTCCTCTCCAAGGTTTGCTCGCAGATGCATTCCTGCTCCTCTCCAAGGTTTGCTCGCAGATGCATTCACCACCCGCTCCTCTCCAAGGTTTGCTCACAGATGCATTCCTGCTCCTCTCCAAGGTTTGCTCACAGATGCATTCACCACCCGCTCCTCTCCAAGGTTTGCAGTTACAGAGAATGTACTTTTCGTTATGGACACTAATCCTGTGTCAGCCCAAGCAAGAAGCCGTTTCCCTCAGCTCCCATCAGCCCGCCCAGCTCAGAGGAGTCCTGCCCGAGCGCAGTGCCGGAGCAGTCCCAGGGCAGGGCAAAGCGCTGGTGGGTTGAGTGCAGACCATGAATTGGTAGAAAATTGGGCTATTAAATCCATGTGTCTCAGACAGCAGGTGCTCCTTGTCTCGTCCTTGAACGGTCTTCTTCCAAAGCTTTTAGTCCTCTTTGGTATCTCGAAGGACTGGGTGATTTATGCTGGATCAGCCTTAGCTGCCGGAATTCCCAGCCTGGCTCCTGCCCATGGGGACGGTTGTGGTCACTGCCCTGCACGGCTGCGAGTGGCGGCACCCCCCACGGGCTGCAAACACTGACCAAGAGCAGCTGCTCAGCTGAGCTTTAAGGTCTGGAGGTTGTTTAGTCACTGTTTGGTGGGATGGCAGAGGTGGTTTGGGGGTCTCCATCAATTTCCCCCTTCCCAGCTCACTGCAAGGCAGCGCCGCTCCCAGAGCCTGGAGCCAATGAAGTGCAGCCCGGCAGGAAGGTTCCCCCTGAGCAGCATCTCCCCCTGAGCAGCATCACCTCCTGAGCATCATCTCCCCCTGAGCAGCATCTCCCCCTGGGCAGCATCTCCCCCTGGGCAGCATCTCCCCCTGGGCAGCATCTCCCCCTGGGCAGCATCTCCCCCTGGGCAGCATCACCTCCTGAGCAGCATCACCTCCTGAGCAGCATCTCCCCCTGAGCAGCATCTCCCCCTGAGCAGCATCACCTCCTGAGCAGCATCACCTCCTGAGCAGCATCACCTCCTGAGCAGCATCTCCCCCTGAGCAGCATCACCTCCTGAGCATCATCTCCCCCTGAGCAGCATCACCTCCTGAGCAGCACGTCAGTGTCTCATTTCTCCAGTTGCAATTGAAAGCTGCTGCCCACCTGGCTGGAATGAGCATCGTGTGCTACCCACGGCCACCTTGGTGTCCCTGCTCTGGGACACCTGGTGCCCGCTGTCCGCAGGGCCCAGCAGTGTGGCTGCAGGAGGCTGCTGGGGGCCGTGCCCTGTCCGCAGTGGGGCAGGGCTGACGGGAGCAGTGAGCCTGCGTGCTGCGCTCCCCCCGGCCCCCCCGCCGTTCCCCCAGCTCAGCCCTGCGCGCCCGGGGCCGTCCCGTCTGCTTCGAGCGAGAGGCGCGATGGCTGGGTCAATGCGGGCACGTTGGATTAGCTCGGAACGATCGTCCCGCGTGGAAAAATTGGCGATGTGCAGCTGACCGCCGGCAGGAGGGTCCGTGGCCAGGAGTGCCCCGCGCTGGATGGCCCGGGGGCTGCGGGGGTCATGGAGGCTGGTGGCCATGCTGATATTTTTTTCTACAATGAATCCATGGTTTCCAATGAGCAAAGCCAGGATTAGCACCTCTGCCATGGTGAGTCTGCTCGGGTCCCAGCTTTGCGTTTCCATCCTGTCGAGGTTTGAGCCAGCACGCGCTCTTTGGGGGAGATGGGAAAGTCTGTGAAGTGACCTTTCTTCTTGTCGGACATTTCTTGAAAACAGCGTTTCCTTTGCAGTGAGTCAGTTTGCTTTGGCTCTGACGCTGCAGGGTGAGGGAAGGGTTAGGAGGTGTAGTTTGTTTTGTTGTTAAGCTTTTTTTTCCCCTTTTCTTACAAAACGGACTAGATTTTCCTTTACCTTTTTTTTCCCCTTGGAATGACCTGTATCTTCTGCTGTGCCAGGAGCGCGGGCTGGGCAGGGCTGGAGCCGCTTGTGTTGTGAGCCCCGAGCCCCTGAGAAAAAATCAGGCCAAGTGCTGAGGGTGCGGCTGTGCTGAGAGGAAGGAGAGGGGAAATGGATGTGACACAGCACAGCTGGGGTTTGGATCGTTGTGTGGAGCTTTTCTTCCTAGCCCTCTGCTCCTGGCTTCAGATGCAGTGGGTATGGCGGACCTGACGCCTTTTTCATGCTCCCAGTCAGCCAAGCTGGTGACAGCGTGGTGGCTGCGCCACGTGCCAGCTCCTCCCGACCTGCCCTGGTGTCCTGAACCCCAGCCGAAACCCCTGACCCCCCCTGCTGACCCTGACCCTGACCCCTCCTGCTGACCCTGACCCCCCCTGCTGACCCTGATCCTGACCCCTCCTGCTGACCCTGAGCCCCCCTGCTGACCCTGACCCTGACCCCCCCTGCTGACCCTGACCCCCCCTGCTGACCCTGACCCCCCCTGCTGACCCTGACCCTGACCCCTCCTGCTGACCCTGACCCCCCCTGCTGACCCTGACCCTGACCCCCCCTGCTGACCCTGACCCCCCCTGCTGACCCTGACCCCCCCTGCTGACCCTGACCCTGACCCCTCCTGCTGACCCTGACCCCCCCTGCTGACCCTGACCCTGACCCCTCCTGCTGACCCTGACCCCTCCTGCTGACCCTGACCCCCCCTGCTGACCCTGACCCCTCCTGCTGACCCTGACCCCTGCTGCTGACCCTGACCCCTGCTGCTGACCCTGACCCCCCCTGCTGACCCTGACCCTGACCCCCCCTGCTGACCCTGACCCCCCCTGCTGACCCTGACCCCCCCTGCTGACCCTGACCCTGACCCCTCCTGCTGACCCTGACCCCCCCTGCTGACCCTGATCCTGACCCCCCCTGCTGACCCTGACCCTGACCCCTCCTGCTGACCCTGACCCCCCCTGCTGACCCTGATCCTGACCCCCCCTGCTGACCCTGACCCTGACCCCTCCTGCTGACCCTGACCCCCCCTGCTGACCCTGATCCTGACCCCCCCTGCTGACCCTGACCCCTCCTGGTGACCCTGACCCTGACCCCCCCTGCTGACCCTGATCCTGACCCCCCCTGCTGACCCTGACCCCTCCTGGTGACCCTGATCCTGACCCCTCCTGCTGACCCTGACCCTGACCCCTCCTGCTGACCCCCTCCACTGGCAGCGCGGGCAGGGTGACAGTCCTGTCCCACACACACACACCTGCGTTTGCAGAAGAAATGTCACTTGGCTGCTTTTCGAAACTGAAGTTTTGGGGTTTTTTTCTTTGGCTTTATGCCTTGATTTGTAGTTTTCTCCGGAAGGGGTGCAGGGAGATGTCCCCAGCCAGGGGGGCCGCTCTGTAAATGACTCGCAAGCTGCCATTCGCAGGCTGAGGAGCGGGGTGAGGCCGTCTGCACACGCGGGGCTTCGTGGTGGCACAGACCCGTGCTTTGCAGAGTGTTTGTGGCACGGGGTGGGATTTGAGAAGCTCAGCGGCCGGCACGTGCGCGTGTGTGCAGGAGCACTGGGCGCCTTTCTCGCAGGGACTGGCTGGTGGTCCGGGCACAGCAAACAGCAGCGACTGCTGGGCGAGGACACGGTGCTGGGGGATGGCCTGGGGTCCTGCTGCGGCAGGGGATTGCCGATGCAGAAAAAGGAGCTACATTATTGCGCACAGCTGGAGGAATACTTGATTCTGGCTTATTTTTGTATTGCAGCCTTTAAAAAGGGAAGAAAAGAGCCCTTTGTGCCTGTGTTGAGGATTTAGTGCCCCTTTCTTCCTGCGAGGACGCGTGTCTGGCAGTGCTGGCCATCGGCTCGGGCAGCGCTGGCTCTGGGCTCCGCGTCCCCAGGGGCTCGCAGGACGGCCACCAAGGCCACAGGAGCCTGTGCGTTCCTCAGCTGGGGACTGGAGGGGTTTAGAATCTGTACAACGTGTAAAAAGCTGCAGGAAGGCCAGGGGCGAATGCTGCTCCATGGGGTTCCTCTGGTGACACACACTGGTGTTTATTCTAAATAAATGCACAGAAGTAGGAGGAAATTCCCTCATGTCTTAAGCAAGTAACTGTTTGTAAGGCCTGGCTTTAAAAGCAAAAGGAGCTGAGGATAACTCTGGAGCAGGCGGCGTGGGAGGGAACCTGCAGCAGGTTGCATGGGCTGCAGCTATGAATGTGCATCGGCTGCGGATGTTGCATGATGGAGCTGAGAGCACTCTGCGAAGGTGGGAGCTGCCGCTGGTTCTGGCTTTTTGGTGAAACTGTTGTTGTTTTCCTTTGCCTTGACCCTCCTTGGCCTTCGGCAATGGCTTGTGCTGGGTCTCGCTGTCCGTGCTGCGCCAAGAGCAGCAGCAGGATGCAGCTCTCTGGACTTTAACCCCCAGGTGCGACGTGGGGGGAGTGTCATTCTGTCCGTGCTGGCTCCAGCGCTCTGCAAGCAGCAGAAAATGGATTTTTGTTGTTGTCAGTGTATAATAATGTGTGATGTGGTCCCTCCTCGCTGCGGAGGTGCGGTCGCGGGCAGTACCCGCAGTGTCCGATGCCGTGCCGAGGGTGTGAGCTCCGGCACCGCCGGCTGAGCTCGAGGGACGGCGTCTGTTAGTCCAAACAAAGTGCGTGTGAGACCCGCGGGGTGATCAACAGGAAAACAGCAGTGCAGTTTTAGAAAGGGTGGGATACAGGATGGGCAAGAATTAATTTGCAGACAGGTCACTTGTACCAGCATCACTTATTCCTGCCGGGTGCCTCAGCCTTCTGACTCTTATTTTCCCTGGGAAGCTTCTGGCTGTCCCCTGCACACAGATACGTGTTTGTGGAGGTACAGGCAGCTCAGCAGGGTGAATACCAGCCTTAAGAGCCCAGGAAGGGAATAATGGAACTGGTACCAAAGAGAAGACAGTGACTTTTGACCCAGGCAGAGCTGTTGGCCATCCCGGTGCTGAGGGACCTTCTCTGGGTGACGTGCGGGGTGGGCTGGAGCGGAGGCTCCTCTCCCCAGAGCAGGACCGAGTGGTTCCTGTCCCGGCTGTTATTCCTCAGCGGTCAGAGCAGCTGCAAAAGTGCAGGTGGGGGAGGCAAGGAGGATGGATCAGGGTCTTCACCTTCCTGGCCCTTTGTTTCTTTTCCTATCCGTGCCCCTTCCATTCCCTTGTTCCCACCAGACATCTGCTCTGCAGCTGCGGCGCTAAACGTGCCGCGTTTAACCCCTGAGCTGCCGCTGTGCTCCTGCTCCCAGGGACGGGCTGGAGCCGAGGCCGGGAGGAGGTGACCTGGGGTGGCCAAAGGTGCCAGGAGACCCTGGGCAGCGGAGGGGGCTGTGGGGAGCGGGTGGCTCGCCTGTCCCGTGGGACACCCTGCAGGGAACGCCTCACCTGGTGACACAGACCTGCTCGTGTCTGCTCTGCCGTGCCGCGTGTGAGCAACCCCGCGGCAGGAGCGGCCGCCGGCCCCGGGGTGGCTCCGGCCCCGCTCTGTCACCCGTGTGTCCTGCAGCCACGTCCCACGGATGGCGTGTCCAGCTGCCTGACTGGCTTCTCCCCCAGCAGCTGGGGCACCTCATGGCTCTTGAGCGTGGATGTTGTTTGGTCAACCGCTGCATCTAAAATAACAGCCCAGGGGAGAATGAGACCCTCTGCTGCTGCAGAAAATGCACCTCGGCTCCTCTGCAGGTGGCTGTTCAGCTTTGTTGTCCCAGAGGAGTGAACATTGAAAGGAGGAGTTTTCTCCCCTTTTTGAAGTAAAGAAGGTAACAAACATGTTTGCATTTCACAAAAGCAGGATGAAGCCTCATCCGTTTGGGGCTGATGTGGCTTCTTTGGTGCTATCTTGCAATCTTTATGAAAGGCAGCAGAGGCTGCAAACATGAATTGAAGCTGCTCGAGGTGCTGTGTGTGGCAGCGGTGGTGCCCCCCGCGGGTCGGCTGCAGCTCCCATCCAGGTGCCAGCCTGCACGGGGAGAAGCCGCTTTTTGGCTGGATGTGTTGGAGAACCGAGCTCTGGCATTGCCCTGCGCTTTCCCCATGGGCTTACAGCTGCGTTTCTGCACTGCAAACCACAAGGTCCTGCTCACTTTGGGTGCAAAGGGCTGTATTTTGACTTTCTTTAGAACAGAATAAAACAGATAGGAGACTGGTTAGGCTCGTTTGCAGAAGAGGAAACCAAAGCTGTCGCATCCAGTTGATAGCGGTGGTTACACGCAGCCCTGGTGCTGGGGCAGAGATAAGGGGGGTAAAGGGGGAGCTCCGTGGGTGCTGCATGGAGCCACTGCTGCCCTGGGCTGGGGGACCCACTGCGTGGAGCCGCTTTTGTTGCCTGGAAACTTTCCTTTGACCACAGAGCAGCCGTTTGTCCGGCACCCCGGGCCCTTCCTTCCTCCACACTGTCCCACCTGGAGCTGCCGCCCGGGGGTCCCAGACTGGCGGGCATGGGGCGCTGGGGCGGCCGGGGCGATGGGGAAGGAGGGGACAGCACCGGGCTGGGGCAGCTGGGAGCGGAGGAGCCTGGGGTGATGCCCGAGGGTGGTACACGCGGTGATCCAGAAACCAAACAGCTTCGGTCTCTCTGCCGCGGGTGGCTTGTGCGCGGGTACCACCCCTGGCCAGCAGCTCCTGTGCTGCCTCTGGGATTGTGTTACCCCGGATTTCCCTCGTGTTCACCTGGAGCAGGCAGTGGCTGTCTGGGACGTGGACGGGGCGGGGGTTCTGGTACCGGCCGGGGCTGGCGGTGCCACCATGTGCCATCCCCGCTGCGAGGTGCCCCCCCCAGGGCAGCGGTGCCCTTGGGAGCAGACAGGACATTTCGGGGCCGGAGGTGGTGGAGGCATTTGAACAATTCCTTGTTGGCGACGTAGTGAGGAGCAGTTTCCAAAACTTGTGAGACCTATTTACTGCATGAAGGTTAATTATGGAAACCCGCTGCATCTGGGAGAGCGTCCAACTGCGTCTCTCATTCCTATCCCTGTGCCCTGTCCGTGCTGGCGAGTGGAAATCTCTGCGCCTTGCTGGATGGTGCTGGGAGCAGGCGGGCTGGAGGCAGATAACTGGTATTTACTGGTGCTGAGTGCCAGACGATGTGGATGGGGATGCCTGTGGCATGTGTGGATGGCGATGCCTTTGCTCCTGCTCCCAAAGCCCAGTCTGCTGTGACGGGAGAGGTGCCTTCAGTCAGCACAGGGGGGCGGATTTGGCCCTTGGGTATGTCTGAGTGGTGCCCAGTTCAGAGAGGTGACTCTGATCCCAGAGAGCTCAGCACTGGGCGTTGCAGCTGGAATTAATTCCCCTGTAACTTCCCGTACGCCAGCCCTGCCCCTGTTCCAGTACCTGCAACAGCCGCAAGGTACACGTTTCCATGGGAACTGTTGTTTCAGCTCCTGTTGTTTCACCTTTACAGGCGGGGAAGGCGCGTACCCCTGGTTGAGAGCCACGCTGGGATCTTCTGTCATTTCTGTAGGCAAGTGCAGCACCTTACGGACTGGGAAGGGGAGCTGAGCTCCGCTTCTGCACGGGCACTGTTGTAGGCAACAGTTTATTTTAAGGTGGGATGGAAAGAAAATGCAGCAAAAAGCAAAGCAGAGAGCGTGTTTCCGTCGGAGCGTGCAGCGGCGCTGGAGCTGCCACCCGCGTCTGCCGGGCAGCTGCTCTCAGGGCTTTCCATTAGGTCATGTGTGGGCAATGCTGGATGTGGTTTGCTTTTCACACACTAATTGGCTGTGTGGGACTTTTTATGGGGGATTTGGAAACTTGTTGTGAGAAGCTGGGATGCTGGGCTGGTTTTTATTTTGGATTTTTAAAGCGAAAGTGCAGAGCTGGGGTTCTGGGAAGTGGCTTTCCTGCCTGTAATTACGTTGACCTCTGGTGTTCCAGCTCGCTCGTTTTAGAGCTTTTATTGCACCTCCCGGGCTTTTCCTCACCCGCGCCTGTTCCAGGGCAGGGGTGGGGTAGTTGTCGCCCCAAAAGCACTCGAGGGAGAGATGTCGGGTTCCAAGCATCTCATGGCCAGGAGCCCTTCCCATCGGAACCGCGTGGAGCCGCGTGGGTGTGGGTGCTCCCCGCCGGCGGCTCCGTCCAGGGAGACGCCGTGTGCGCTCACTGTGCTGGAGGGTCAGTGGGGGAAGTTTGTCCTTTATTTTTTCCCCACTTTCATGTTGGTTTTCATCCTTTTCTTCCACTTTCACCGCAAGGTGAGAGGCCGTGGCGCGGGCTGGCAGGTGCGGGCGCGGGGGTGGGTTCCTCCGCGCTGGGGCCGGGTGGGTGCTGGAAGGCAGGACTGATCCTCGTGTTTCCCCGGGAAGCGGGCGCTGTGTCTGTGTGTGTGTGCCGGAGCCGGCCCGCCCGCTCCTCCCGCAATACAATTCCGATGGGATCATTTCCGTTGCATTTAAACTGCAGATTGCAAAGATATTAAGTTACTACAAGCTCACGAAAATAATTTACTGACCAGAGGAAGCAACGAGACCCTCTTCCCAGCGCCGCTGAGGGGTGGGCGTAGTGTGTCATGAGCCTTTATTAGACATCAGGGTATCTGCACATCTAGATACACAGCTGTGTTGGAAACCCATCTCCATCGCTGCTGCTTGTGGCTCTTCTGCCCAGCTTGAGGCAGCGGAGGGTGCCCAGGGCTTGGACTGTCCCCGGGCACTGTCCCCGGGGCTTGGAGGGTCCCCAGGCAGTGTCCCCAGGGCTTGGAGCATCCCCAGGCACTGTCCCCAGGGCTTGGAGGGTCCCCAGGCACTGTCCCTGGGGCTCGGAGTGTCCCCAGGGCTCGAAGCATCCCCAGGCACTGTCCCCGGGGCTCGGAGTGTCCCCAGGCACTGTCCCTGGGGCTCGGAGTGTCCCTAGGCACTGTCCCCAGGGCTTGGAGGGTCCCCAAGCAGTGTCCCCAGGGCTTGGAGTGTCCCCAGGTAGTGTCCCTGGGGCTCGGGCGGGATCTCCAGCAGAGGCAGCAGGCAGGTTCTTGTGCTGCCCATGGGGGTTTGGGTCCCCTGTCACCTCGTCCTGGCAGTGAAGCTGCCGGGAGGTATCAGGGTGGGCTGGGGACATGGCTCATGACGGGTGACCCCGTGCATGGTGTCCGGCCGTGGCCCAGTGGGGTTCAGCCCCATTCTGGGTGTTGGGCAGGACTTTCCCTGCCCGTCTGTGTCCTTTCCTGCGCTTCCCTGGGAAAGTGCGTCTGCGGGAAGCGGGGTGGGAGGAGGACGCTGACGGCAGCTCCAGGCACGGATGCGGACACGTGGGAACCTTCTCTGTGCCAGCATGTTGGTGTCCCCACTGGGCTGGGCAGAGTCCCTGCTCTGGGTGGACTTGTTCCCGCTGCGGGGGCTTGAGGGGGACGCAGGACTTGCTGCCGGGGACAGAGCTGGGGACCCGGCTCCAAAGAGGGGCCAGGAGAGGTTTGGTCCCCCTGGCCCCCCCGGCAGCCCCTGCGCTGGGAGGAGGCGCGGGGGGAAGGAAATGTCGTGCTCTGGCTCCTGGTTTCCAGCGGGCGATGGGCAGCAGAGCTCAGTCCTGCGCCGGAGCGTCCTGCCGCGGCCCCGGCTGCTCCCCACGGCGCGTGGCTGTCCCCGCGGCGCGTGGCTGTCCCCACGGCGCGTGGCTGTCCCCACGGTGCGTGGCTGTCCCCACGGCGGGTGACTGCTCCCCACGGTGCGTGGCTGTCCCCACGGCGGGTGGCTGTCCCTGCGTGGGCTGCCACAGGGCTCCTCTGCTTCCCCGGGCCGGCTGAGCGGTGCCCATCGTCACCCCAGCCATGCGCTTCTGCCAGTTCAGCCCCTGCTCCGTCCCGGGTAAGCCCAGCACGTGGGGGACCGCGGACCAGTCTCTCCCCGGGGATGGCGGGCAGGGGGATCAGGACATTATGGGGCAATAGAGGGCTGGGACGTTGGTGTTTGTGTTCTTGGCTGGGGACACCCTGAGCTGCAGCCTCTGGCTGTGGTGGCCGCGTGGCCAGTGACCGCTGTGGGCAGCTGGGGGGCTGGCATGTGTGCTGGTGGGGCTGAGGGAAGTGCCCATCCTTGAACCCAGCCTGCCCCTGGATCTGGAGGGATCTGTTCCCGGGCTGTTCAGATGGAGTCCTGGTACCCCGGCGGGCCGGTCGCCTTCCCCGCGGGGTGCGGGTGCCTGGGAGGGGTGCGCTGCTCCGCGGGACAGGGCGACCCGCGCAGGCTCCAGGGCTGAGCTCTCCACTGGAGTTACTGGTTTGGAGCCCCGAGGGAGGAGGGGGCAGGCCCAGGATTTCTGCTCATGGCACGGTTAAGGACAGCTGCACTGTTTGCACCCAGATGCAAATGCTTATTCCAGAACTTCTTCCCAAAACTTCTGTAGTATTTGGGTCCAAGGTTTTGCCTTGGTCCCGTCCTTAACTGAACTGCTTGTTTTGAGCACATTTTTTTTCCCTCAGCTGTAGCTTTGTAATTGGAAATGCAGCCAGAGCTCTGGGCTGAGGCTGTTGGTGGATGGTGATGAAATTGGCGTGTTTCACTGCGATCTGCTCTGGGTGGATCCCCCTTCAGTCCCGTCTGTGCTGGGTGGTGCCTCCGAGAGGGACGGGTGACACCCTGGGACTGCTGTTGCATTTTCTGCTCTTGAGGTCAAATGTTTGCCACCCTCGGCAGCGTGAAGCTCAGCAGACCGGCTGCTGACACCCGGCAGCAGCGCCCTGGGCTGCCTGAGCTTTGGGCTGTTTGCCATCAAGTTCTGTGAGTTTAAGACATTTCCCAGGAAACAGGGCTGGCTGTTGGATGGGCTCATCTGGGCGACAGCTGAGCCGCGTGTGAGGGACGGGACACAGAAAACCGTCAGGGTTTTGGTGCCTGCCAGGGTGAACATGGCTTGAGAGAAGAGGTGGGAGGAGGGGAGAGCAAGGCTGCTTTGGCAGGCTTTTCTGGAGGATGTTTGCAAAAGTGACCAGCCCTAAGCTTTGATGAGCTCTTTATTAAAAATAAAGATCTTCCTCTCTTGCCTGGCGAAGCGCTGTGTTTGGTTTAGCGGGCTCAGAAATGCAGTGTTTCATGGGCAGGTTGAGGCGGTGTACTGTGTCCTGTCACTCCTGTGTTAGCGGCTCCTCTGTGCCGGGGGCGCTGAAGCGGGCAGCTCAGCTCCCTGGGCAGAGACGCTCCGTGCACGGGCATCGCTGCCCCGCAGCCCCCGGGCCCTGCGGCTCCGAACCTGCGGCCGCTTGCTCCTCAGTTTGTGCCCGTGGAACGCGGGCCCTGCGGGAGCCGGGGGAGCAGCTGCTGCTGCGGGAGCGTCGCTGTGCCGGCGGGATGCTGAGCTGGGTCTCTGCTCTCTTTCAGAAATCGAAGCCAGGAAAGCCTGCGAGTGGCTGCGGGCGGCGGGGTTCCCGCAGTATGCCCAGCTGTACGAAGGTGAGAGCCGCCTCTTCTGCTGCTCCCATCCCTGCCCTGTATCTCAGCCAGATTCCAAGGGGGCTGCGGGGAGAGCTCACAAAGCGCTGGGAGAGGAGAAGGTTGTTTATGAATTATATGAGCATATGTTAAAACTTCAAGCCCTGGGACTTGGCCGTGGCCTGGCCAGCCAGCCCTGCTGTTCACCCTCCCGCATTCCTGAACTCTTCCCCTTCAGGCTGGGCTGCGGGAGTCCCCGGGGCGGCTGCTGGGCCAGGGACAGGCAGATTTTGCAGAGCCAGCGGCTCCTCAGCGCTCCAGGGAGGGTTTGCAAGGAGTGGGAGCGCAGAGGAGTCAATGTGGGTAAGGTGGGGAGCGTTCCTCCTCCCTCCCTGCGCACACGTCCTGCCCTGCCCCACGTGCTGTTTGGCAGCAGGTCTGTGCTTTCCGAGCCCCCAGCAAGCGGTGCCGGAGCAGACGGGTCCCCACGGCGCAGGGGATGCGCAGGGCCCTGAGGGTCCCGCTGTGGCTCTGGGGATGGGTCTCTGCTCCTGCTCAGCTGTGCTGGTCCCTGCGGGGGGGCCGGGGTGCGGGGCCGGGACAATAGCGGGAAGCCGGGTGTCCGCGGGCTGCGGCCATGGCCATTGTTCGACCGGGCACTTCCACCGCCCCCCACAACACGTGCGCGGGAGCCCGGCTCTTGCCCCCCGGGTGATGGCTTTACAGGCTGCCTGTTTGCCTCAGGTTGCTATTTTAGGGGACAGGCTCCCAACACGGCCACGTGCAGGGACCGGCTGGATTCACCCAGGGGAGACCCCAGGTGTTGTCCCCAGGCAGTGCCCACAGCCCGGGACGGCAGGAGCGGGTGCTGGGTGCTGCAGTCTGTGAATAAACCAACACTTTTCCCAGCCTCTCTGAGCAAAACTTTCCACATCCTCCAAGTGTTTCATTCTGTTTTTCTCCACAGCTGTCCGGGTTCAGTGTCCCCTTGGTAATTGCACTCAATAGCTTCATTAACAGCTGGGCTTAGGCGCTCGTGGTTAGTGGTCCAGGTCCTCCATCGCTGTCCCAGCAGAGCTGAGCGCACAGAGATGAGCGGGGACGTGGCTGGAGGCCTGTGGGCACCTTGCCACCCCCCAGCTCACCTGGGACGGGCACTGCCCCGAGTCCCTGGGCACACACCCTGACTGCTCCTGCAGCTCCTGCCCCAGCCAGCGGCTCTGCCCCTGCACACCCAGCCCGTGGCCTTTGAAACGTGCGGGGGGATTTAATTTGATGCTAGGTTTACTGTAGCACTATAGTGGTACGACTTTATTGCCCCAGGGGACTTCTTAGCAGCTCCCAGCTCAGCCCAGGGGAGCTGAGGGGCTTTCTGGACCCTGGGGATCCATGTGAGCAGGGAGACATTAACGAGCAATCAGTGCATGTGTGATGTGTGGCCTTGAGGAGCACCCAGCTGTGTCTTGGGCAGGGAGGGAGGTGGCTGCTCTCCCCAAACCACCGTGAGGTGCTGAGGGGAGGAGCGAGGGGGTCCCTGTCCCCCTGCAGGGGGCAGCTCCAGCTGTGCTCAGCTGGGAGCAGAGCGCCGTGGTGGCACCTGCGTGGGCGTGTGAACGTGCTGCCAAGGGCTGGGCTGGGCTTCTGAGCCAGCTCATCTCACTGAGCGCTAAAGCCAGCACAGCACCCATCCCAGCACCCACCCCAGCACCCGTCTGGGTGGCAGCTCCCAGGGGCAATGCAATGTCCCAGACCTCCTGGCTTCTTCCAACTCATGTTCACGGCCCAGAATCCTCCCACACCTCTCCCCCCACTCTCCATCCTCAGTGTCTCCTCGCAGCATCCCCTCCCGCGCTCGCGCTGGCCCTGTGGAGCTGCTGCCTCGGGATCGACGCTGATGTTCCTCTTTTCCTTCCCCAGACTCGTTGTTCCCTCTCGACATCAGCTCTGTGAAGAAGGACCACAGCTTCCTGGACCAGGACTCCCTCAAATCCCTGTGCAGGTACCGCTCGGCACCAGGAGGCTGGATGCGCTCGCCTTCGGAATCGGGCGGCGCTGCTGGGTGGTGCCAGGGGAACAATGGCGTTTCTATTGTGAACGTGTAGAGCTCCTGGAGAACAGAAATATTTCCCAGGAATAATTCTTCTCGTGGTGTGACTTTCGGGCTGTGTTTTAATTTCGCGCTTGGGTAACTGTGCTGTAGAGCTCGGTTGGGGTGGATTGGCCAGAGCTGAACTGTAAAGCAGCAGAGGTGCAGAGAGACCCGGAGCTGCTGTCCCCACTGCCCGCGCTGTCCCCACTGCCCGCGCTGTCCCCACAGCCCACGCTGTCCCCTGCCACCGCCGGCTGCCCTGGGGACACCTCTGGGCCGTGGTCCCTGGGGGAGGGAGCCGTGTCTCCCCGGGTGTGTTTGATGTTGCTGTATTTTGCAAGGATGCTTCATGATGTCTCTGAGAATGAAATGGAGTTTGGAAACCATGTCGCTGCATCAGAACGAAGGGATCTTGCTGGGTCCTCGGTGTAAGGCGGGTT
Source organism: Streptopelia decaocto (assembly GCF_964273445.1). NCBI lineage: Eukaryota > Metazoa > Chordata > Aves > Columbiformes > Columbidae > Streptopelia > Streptopelia decaocto. The sequence continues at coordinate 20,796,601 of NC_138665.1, read as the reverse complement.
CAGGTCAAAGTGCCTGTGGATGAAATCGTGTTAGTGGACGGAGTTTCCCTCGTTTGTCAGGTGTGAGCCTCCTGTGGAAGAGAGAAAACACCCAGCGAGGGGTGTGCTGAGACCGGTGCTGTGCGAGGGGCTCCGTGGAAGCTGCACGCTGCTAATTAGCGCTTTGTGCAGGTCATTAGGAGCCGGGGGTGCTCCTGCTGGCAGTTCAGAGCTGTCAGCCGGCGCTGGGATCCGCCTGGCGCGGGTGAGCTGTGCCGCCAGGCCCCTCCGGTTCTCCCACAGCCGGCGGCTCCTGCGTCCCCACGCGCTCGCTGGCTCTGGGTGACGGTTGTCACCGGTACCTGGGAACACAGCCGCGTGTTCCCAGCAGGACACGCTGCTGCTGGCAGCCTGGGACAGAGAGGAACGGGAAGGGCTCTGTCACTTGGTGGTTCTCCCAGCAGAGAGGCTGGGCAGGTGCTGCCCTGTGCTGCTGAACAGGAGCTCCTGTTCTCCCTCGCCATGGTCCCAGCAGGGTGGGAGGCGGTGAGAGGTCTCTGGCCATCCCTCCCCGTCTGAGCTTTTGGTTCCCTTTGTCATTGCCTGGCTGGCCACAGGAGCCTGGAAGATGGTTCTGCTCTAATGACCTGAGCAGGTTGTCCCTGCCCGTGCGGGGTGGCTGGGACACAGCGCAGGAGTGTCCCTGGCTCCCCCCGCTGTCTCCGGGGTCTCTGAGGTGGCCCCATGCAATTTTTGCCTAACAAAAGGTTCTAAAAGGACGCTGGAAAGTGCAGCTCTTCAGGACGCTGGGTCCCCTGGACATGTTCTCCCGGCACACGTGTGCTCCCGTCCGCTCCCTCTGCCGGCCGCGGTGCCTGCGAGCCTGCCCAGGCTGCGCTGCAGGACCGCGCTCGCTCGGCTTCGGTGGGGTCGCAAGGGGGGCAGTAGACAAATTTTTGGTGAGATGTCCCTGAGGTTTGTGTTTTGGCTGTGCAGACATGGTACTGGCATGCTTGAACAAAAGTCCTCGTTTTAGTGTTCATGAAGGTGCTGATTAAAGTGAACTAACTGAAGGTTCGTTCACTTGTATAGAGAAAATGGAACAGGACGTGACGCTGTGGGCTGGGGAGAGGGGAAGGGCCTGGCTGGGGCCGGTCCTGCTCTGCGTGTCCCCGATCCCTGGAGCCGCAGCTGCTGGCTGACAGGTGACAGCAAACAAGGGCTCTCAGACAGAAAAGGCAAAAAGAAGAGCCCCGTGGCCCCCCGGGGACCAGGACTGGGGTAAAGCCTCACTTGTTGTCTTGCAGGAGGCTGATGACCCTGAACACTTGTGCCTCCATGAAGCTGGAAGTCCACTTTCAGCGTAAACAGGTATGTCCTGCGCGCTCGTGGGCAGGCGAGGGGCTGGGGAACTGCGCAGTGGTGGCAGCGATTGGTGTTCAGGGACAACACCCGTGTGCTTGGGCTGCCCCGGGCTCACAACAGCTCCCAGCACTGCCCGGTTGTTTGTTCCACTGTCACGCAGGACCGGCACGGCGCTGGCGCTGCCCGGCTGTTTGTTCCACTGTCACCCAGGACCAGCACGGCGCTGGCGCTGCCTGGCTGTTTGTTCCACTGTCGCGCAGGACCAGCACGGCCCTGGCGCTGCCCGGCTGTTTGTTCCACTGTCGCGCAGGACCAGCACGGCGCTGGCGCTGCCCGGCTGACTGGGCGGGCGCCTGCGTTTGCCCTGTGCCCCCGCGCAGCCCTGAGGCTCTGGCAGCAGCAGTGGGACCGCAGGAGCTGTCACTACGCAGCGACAGCCGTGGTGGCTGCGCAGGGCTGGGTCCCTGCAGCCACAGCTTCACCTCGGGGGGTTCTGCTGAGCTGCGCTCAAAGACCCCCCAGCAGCATGTCTTGCAACAATTAATATTGGCATGTTAATAACAAAAACTCTTCATTTCCGTTAATGAATAATCCATTCAAAATGCACACCAGCTTGGTGTTTAGCATATAGAAATCATTCCATGAATGTAACCCTGCTCGTTGTGACTGCCCTGTTTCAGCCTGGGAGGGGATGCTGCCCTGTGTCCCTCGCTGCCCTGCGTCCCTGGCGTGGCTGGGGTTTGTGGGGATGTTCTGCAGGGACGTCCCCGCTGCCCGCGAGCTGTCCGTGGGTGGCCTGGAGCAGCACTGTCCCTTCCTCTGTGCAGTGTGGCCCTCAGACATGGCAAATTGCTGCTTGGTGCCTCCTGGAGCCCTTCATCACCAAAGAGGACCGGGATGGGTTTAAGGGGACGTGCTGTGACTGTGCCCTTTGCTGGGGTGTCTGTCCCAGGAGAGCGGGGCGGGAGGACACACAGACCCTCTGGGACTCTGACTGATTCACTGTCCCCTCTTGTCGACCACTTGCAGAATGAAGACTCTGAGGAGGAAGACCTGTGCGCCATCAGCGACCGGTGGGCTTTCCAGAGGGACAGCAAGAGGTGGTCGCGGGTGGGCTCCGTCGACGTCCTCTCGCAGGGCTCCGAGGTGCTGAGCTCCACCATGCCGCTGGCGTCCAGCCGTGAGAGTGTCCTCACCGACCTCAGCACCAACCCAGAGGCCACGTCCCTGCACAGCAGCGGCAGCGCGGGTGGCACGCTGGGCACCGCAGCTGCGCCCCCCGGCCCCCCGGCCCCCATCCGCGCCAGCGCCGCTGCCGTCGCCGCCTCCAGCCGCAGCCTGAGCGAACGCCCTGCGCCCGAGCAGCCCTCCGGCCGCCACGGGGGCTCCAAGGAGAAGCTGAAGAAGCGGCGGTCTCGCAGCTTCCTGAAGAGGATCGAGTCACTCCGAAGGAAGGACAAGGAGAAAGCTGGCCCAGATGAGAAGGTGGCCCCACACAGCAGCATCACGGCCACACCAGGATGGGGCACCCTGAAGGCTAATGGGGACCTTGCAGCCACCAAGGCCAGTTCCCCCAAAAGAGGGATATCTGCCTCTTTCCATGGCAAAAAACACTTCTTCTCGGTATCGTACAGGACTAACCGCTTACTGGGTGCAGGCAGGAGCAAGGTGGGCTCTGACTCGAAACGCAGTGGGGTCTACCTGGAGGACTACGACACGTCGGTGACGGCCAGCGGCGACTGGGCTGCCGGGGACCGCCCGTGCCGGCAGCTGTACCGGGGGGACTGCTTGGTGTACATCCCGCGGGACCACAAGCCGGGCACCTTCCCCAAATCCCTGTCCATTGAAAGCTTGTGTCCCTTGGGCGGCAGCTCCCTGACCCACTGGAAGTCGGGGGCCGTGCCCGTGGGGCTGGCGGGAGGCGGCGGCAGCATGGAGGGCTCATCCTCCCCGCGGGGCTTCACCTGCCGCCGCCGCGGCTCCTGCAGCTCCCTGGGCAGCCGCCTCAGCGTGTACGACAACGTGCCCGAGTTCGGCAGCAGCGAGGATTTCTGCAAGGAGGACGGGGAGGTGACCTACGAGAACCTCGACGACATCCTGCAGCACATGTGGGGGCTGCAGCAGAAGGTGGAGCTCTGGTATAAAGCCATCTCCCCCGACCTGGCTGGGGAGGAAGGGGCTGAGGAGGAGGAGGAGGAGGAGGAGTCGGACTCGGGAGGGGAACCCTCCAACCTGCACTTCGAAGAGCGGTCCATGTCGGATGTTGGCACCTCTGCCAGTGACTTTGACAGCACGGGCACCTCCCTCAACGAGGCCGAGGAGATGGAGATGCGGGAGCGGCGGGACTCGGGGGTGGGAGCATCACTCACCAGGCCCTGCAGGTGAGCGGGGCTGGGCTGGGGAGGGGTCCTGCACTGGGGAGTGTAACCCCAGGCACCAGTGTGGGTTGGGGGTTGACCTGCTGGAAAGCAGCATCATAGAGTTGTGGTTGACAACAGGGTAACATGAGCCAGCGATGTGCCCGGTGGCCGATGGTACCTGGGGGTGTGAGGAAGAGTGTGACTAGCAGGTCGAGGTGAATCCTCCCCCTCTGCTCTGCCCTGGGAGGCCCCAACGGGGTCCAGTTCTGGGCTCCCCAGTTTAGGAAGGACAAGGAATTACTGGAGAGAGTCCAGCAGAGGGACACAGAGATGCTGAGGGGTCTGGAGCATCTTTGTGCCGAGAAGGCTGAGAGACACGGGTCGCTGGTGCACTCTGGTGGCTGCTGCCTGCTCCTGCCTGCTGCTGCCTGCTGTGCGCAGGCTGCCACCTCTGAGCGGGTTGTCATTTACTAATAACAGGTCTAGATGAAGGAGGTGCTTGTTTGCAGTGTGCTAGAGCTCTCTTTGGCTTTCCCTAAGAAAACTGCAGCCGTTGCTGAGTTCTGTGACTTTTCTAGCCCTGCTGGGCTGATGCTGGAGGGTGATGTGCCTGCACGCAGGTGTGGAGGGATAAAGACGGGTGGACTTTTCTTTAGCTGGGAATGTCCCTTCTGGGCTTGGGGATGCACTGGAGCAACTGGGCAGGAACAGCACAGACTTGGGAAGAGCTTAACAGGCTCCCAAGAGAGCAGCACCTCCTTGGGGTGTCTTTTGTTCTCAGGAACACAGGTGTTGGGGATGTCTCCTTTGCCATGGCATTGCTCTGCATGGTGGTCCTGTAGGCATGTGTCACCCTGAGTGTCTGGGCTCCTGCCAGGGTAACAGCCCTTGAATGAGCTCGAGGTGCTGGCTGATTCAGGGCTGGGAGGACTCATTAGAGGCAAGGCAAAGTGTCACTTGTGCTCTCCCTGGCACCCTGTCACACCGGGTTTGTGAGCACCCGGGGAGGACACAGCACCCCCAGCACTGGGGTGACGGGCAGGGAAGGGCCCTTCCCCGGGGTCTCCAGCTCCACCATCACCAGCCTTTCCCTGCAGAAAGCTGCGCTGGCACAGTTTCCAGAACTCCCACCGGCCCAGCCTGAACTCGGCCTCCCTGGAGATCAACCGCCAGTCCTCTGCCCAGCTCAACCTGCTCCAGAAGTGCTCCCTGCTCCGGCTCACGGCCATCATGGAGAAGTACTCCGTGCCCCACAAGCAAGCCTGGACATGGTGAGCCGCTGGGGAGGAGGACGGGGATGGTGACCCCATGGGCTGTGCGGGTGCTGCCCCTAGACCGGGTCCCATAGCCTGGGGCAGCTTCAGTGTGCAAAGTGCTGGAGAGGGAGGGGAAAAGCCGAAACCAAAGCTGCCTTTGCTCTGCGTGCCTGTGGGCATCTTTGCAAGTGTGAGCGGGGGGCTGACGCTTGAGGTCGTGGCACCATCTGTGTCCAGGAGGGATGCAGGCATTTGTGGGGCATTAAAAATGCTGCAGCAATGTAAGAGCAGGACAGCGGTTTCCTTTTGTAGCCGAGCATTAAAGCGTATTTTGGCTTAATAAATGAGTTGCAGTTCCTGCTCAAAAGCTGCATTGCTTCCATTTCAAATGTGGCAGAGCATGTGTGTGCGTGTGTGTGTCACCCGGGCCCTGCTCCCCCCTGTGCACTGGTGCTAAGGGAGCTGTTTGCTGCACTGACGTCTGTCTGTCCCACCCCACAGGACTGTGCCCAAGTTCATGAAGCGGAGTAAAGTCCCCGACTACAGGGACAAGATGGTCTTTGGCGTGCCACCCATTGTGAACGTGCAGCGGACGGGGCAGCCGCTGCCGCAGAGCATCCAGCAGGCCATGCGCTACCTGCGCAGCCGGTGCCTGGACCAGGTGATGCCGCCGCTGCACCGCATCGCTGTCATTTGGGGAAAAAAAACGAGCTTTCGGGGGTCCTTTTTGTTCGCCTCTCGTGGCGCTTGGCTGTGGTGAAGCGGGAGGGTGAGATTGTCTGTGGGAACGCCACTCCCACAGGTGTCTCCTCTGGGCTGGGGACCGAGACCTTTGGGGAAGGGGCTTCCTCGCCGGTCCTGCCCACTCTGTGCCCAAGCATCAACCTGCTGTTCCCCGACAGGTCGGCATCTTCCGCAAGTCCGGGGTGAAGTCCCGGATTCAGGCGCTCCGGCACATGAACGAAACCAGCCCCGACAACGTCAACTACGAGGGGCAGTCGGCGTACGACGTGGCGGACCTGCTGAAGCAGTATTTCCGCGACCTGCCTGAGCCCATCTTCACCAGCAAGCTGACGGACACCTTCCTGCAGATCTACCAGTGTGAGTGCTGGGCTGGGGGTGCGAGCGGGGGTCTGCTGGCGGGAGGGATCTCTGTTCCTTTGGACGGGGCGGTGGGGCAGGCGGTGGCCTGCGGGGACGGACCTGCTGACTGGTGTCTTGGCCCCGCGCTGGCAGTCGTGTCGAAGGAGCAGCGGCTGCAGGCGGTGCAAGCGGCCGTGATCCTGATGCCGGACGAGAACCGGGAGGTGCTGCAGACCCTGCTGTACTTCCTGAGCGACATCGCCTCCGCCGAGGAGAACCAGATGACCGCCGGGAACCTGGCCGTCTGCCTGGCCCCCTCCATCTTCCACCTCAACGTGTCCAAGAAGGAGAGCACCTCGCCCAGGTGAGGGCTGCCCTGGCTCCCCAGCCTCCCCATCGCCCCTTCCCTGCTGGGATGTGCTGTCACACAGCCCCGTGCTCTGCTGTGCAAGGGGGTCCCCAGTGGTGCCAGCCCTGCCCGCTCCCCTGCAGGGCGATCCACAAGAGGGGCACCATGGGGAAGCCTGACCAGAAGGACCTCAACGAGAACATGGCTGCAACGCAGGGGCTGTCCCACATGATCACCGACTGCAAGAAGCTCTTCCAGGTGGGTGGCTGTGGCATCTCCACCCCGGTACTGCCCTACCCGGGTGCTGCCAGAGGGAGATGTGACCTCGCCAGCAGGGTGCGGGTCCCGAGGCGTCAGTGTGGGTGAGATAAGGGCCCCCAATCCTCAGCGGGACGGCTGCCGCTGGTCGGGCAGCCCTGGGAGCGCAGCTCAGCTGCATCTCGTGGTGCTGCAGGTCACAGGCTGCAGGCCGTGTCCCATGGGAGGCTGTGTCCACCCGTCACCCCTCCTTGGTGGCATGAGGAGTTGTGGTTTTCTAGCTGCCTAGGACCACTCACCAAGTCCCCGTAGGCTCCATCTGGCTTTCTGAAGATCTGTGTGCTCTTGGCTTGTAGGTCTCCCACGACATCTTGCTCCAGCTGAGCAGCTCCTACATGGCAGCAGATGCTTATCCCCATCCCCTGGCTGACTTCGTGCGTCAGGGGGAGAGCAAGGATTTACACTCCTACTTTGAGCAGAGTGTCCAGAACCTGCTGAAAGAGTCATCAGAGAAATTCAAGGGGTGGCTGAGCACTCCAGGGCCCCTGAACACAGAGCTCTCCTGCAAAAAGGTAAATGCCACTGTATGGAGGGGGCTTGGAGTCACACAGGGAAACATGTATGGGGTCACCCCTGGGTGCCACAGGTGCTGCAGGCACCCGCCAACCTGCCAGCAACCTCGGCACTTGTTCTTTTGGGTGAGGAGGGAGCAGCAGCCCCTTCCCTGGCCAGGGTGGGGGCTGAGAGATGGGCAGCTCTGGGCTGCAGGGTGCTCGGTGCCCAGCAGTCCCGCAGAGACACCCCGCTGTTGTTGGCAGAGGAGCTGTGCCTGCATCCAGCCCTCTCCAGCAGCCAGAGCAGCTGCCATCCCGCCTCCTCATACAAGCAGCTGTCCTGGTGCTGCTCCGTGGCAGTGGGAGCCATCGGTAAAGCCGCTCGGGGGGTCAGCACTGTGGGAGTCCCATGGACCACCTGATCCCTCTCTTGGCCCATCAGGTCGGGGACGGGCACCCACTGCGCTTGTGGAAGGTGTCCACGGAGGTGGAGGCCCCTCCGGCCACGGTGCTGCACCGGGTGCTGCGGGAGCGTCACCTCTGGGACGAGGACCTGCTGCAGAGCAAGGTGGTGGAGGCGCTGGACAAGAACGTGGAGGTCTACCACTACGTGACGGACAGCATGGCCCCCCACCCGCGCAGGGACTGCGTGGTGCTCCGGTGAGGACAGGGAGGGCCCTGGGGTGGTGGGACCTCCCCGGAGGGGTGAGCAGGGGCTGCACGGGGCTGGGCGGCAGGGATGGGACTGAGGGGACCGCTGTGTCCCCAGGCGCTGGCACACGGACCTGCCGCGGGGAGCCTGCCTGCTCATCTCCATCTCAGTGGAGCACGAGAAGCTGCCGGCAGAGGGAGGTGTCAAAGCCGTCGTGCTGACGTCCCAGTACCTGATGGAGCCCAGCGCCATGGGCCGCTCCAGGGTCACCCACATCTGCAGAGCTGACCTCAGGTGAGGAGGGGCCCGCGGGAGGGTGGGGGAGGAGCTCACCCGCTCACCCTGCCCCGGGGAAGTGGGACTGGGCTGTGGACAGCGCCAATGGCACTCCAGTTGTCATTCTGGGCTGGCACAAGCCAGCTTGGGTCACAGACATTCCCCTATGTCACCACATCACTGTGGCTGGCGGGGGGGCATGTTCCCTTTTCTGTCACATTGCACTGGTTCAGTGTCTCGTCATCCATCGCAGGTGGAGCTACACTGGGTGCCTGTCCTGGAGCACAAAGGGACACCCTGCTCCTTGTCCCCTGCCAGGGTCCCTCCTGCCCACTCACCCCTCCTGTTCCCTCCCCAGGGGCCGGTCTCCCGAGTGGTACAACAGGGTCTTTGGGCACCTCTGTGCCATGGAGCTGGTGAGGATCCGCGACTCCTTCCCTGCCCTGAGTCCCAGCGGCCCGGAGACGAAGATCTGAGGTGCCAGGAGGATGCTCAGTCCTGTCGGACGTGGACTTGCTGGTGGATCCGGAATGGGCTCTCGGGGGGAGCGTGGCAGGGGAGGCAGGGACACGTCTTTATGTGTGTCCTTGTACCCTGGGCTGGGCATCCCCATCCCACTGTCCCCGTGCTGCCTTGGCCGCCCCGGCACAGCAGAGACAAAGCTGTGCAGCCCCTAGTCCCCACCAGAGGGGTTGGGAAGCACAGAGAGGGGCTGGGGGTGACCTCGGGGGACAGGGTGGGGCGCAGTGGGCCCCACTGTGCCAGCTGGAGTGAAGGTGCGTGGGGAGAAGCGGGAGAAGCGAGCAGGGAGGTCGCAGTGCTGTGGTGGGAAGTGAAGGGTGGGCAGCAAGGGGTGTGTGGTGTGCACGGTGTCACCCGGCAGGGACCGCCAGGGAGGCAGCAGCAGAACCTGTCAGGTAGTGAGAGGCGGCGGTTCTGGGAGTCGAGCAGCTGCACACAGATACAGGGCTCTGCCCCGAGTGCCAGCCATGCCGAGTGGCAGAAGGAGCCTGTTGGAATTACCTTTGGTGCTGAATTTCATAGGAGAAGAAAAGCCCTCTGGTCCTGTGCCTTGCTCTTACCGGGCTAAAAGCCCTCTCTCGTGCACGGGGCTTTGGTGGGGGTTGGATGAACCATGTTCCAAGCCAAGCCTGTCCCTTCAAACCAGCATCCCCAGCAGCTGGAGGGGCAGGACACGTCTAGAGCCCTGGGGCTGGTTATGCAGAGGCACCGTGGGCAGGAGGAGGGACACGGCGGGTGCTGCAGCTCCCCGGTCCTGCTGCTGTTGGGGCTCCCCGGCACTGCCCCGGCTCAGTGGGGCGGTGGGACGTGGGGGTGTCCCTGCCCCCAGCTGTGGAGCTGCCTCCCCAGCGCTGCCCCTGCAGAGACGCCCGTTCCCTCCCCATCCCTCCCCGTTCCTCCGCGGAGAAACCCCCGCGGAGCTGAGCCGACCTGGTTCCTGCGCCCCAGCAGGGACCCAAGTCACCAGACCTCGTTCCAACTGGAAGGCAGCACGACCCCCACGCGGGAGCGACTCCCCGTGTCAGCTTCGCTGTAACACAACCTGGCTGTCTCCTGGTGAAAAAAAAAAGCAACCCAGCCTCTCTTCTGTGTTTTTATATATATATTTATATATATATAAAAATATAACTAACATTTGGGAGAGTGATCTTTCTCCTAATATTTTTTTAAAATGTTTCTTTTGTTCCTATCTATAAATACTTGTACAGTTGGAATATTAATATATAACGCTGGCAGTAGAGCTCAGTGCCAGGTGATGCTCACTTAAAAGACGTGTATTTTGTATTTAAGGGACTTTTGTTTTGTATCATATGCAACTGCAACAGATTGTTTGACTTGGATGGGGGCTGCTCTTCCCATCCATGTAATTAATAAAGTACTAACGATACCTGCTGGCTGATGAGGAAACCTTCATGCTCAGTGACTCTTCAGCACAGGAGCACCCCCGAGCTGAGCCGTGTGGGCTCTGCCTCAGAGTGGGGGTTCACCTGGGATCGAGCTGTAGCAGGAGAGCAGCTCTGGAGAAGATGGGGCTCCACAGCGAGCGTCCGCGAAGACCATGAAGAAGAGCTGCTTTGTGATGGCAACTTGCTGGAGCGGATGCTTCTCTGCTTTGAACACCACGATGCGGATGGAGTAGAACGTGCTGGAGTAGGTGAAGACGATGGTGATGAAGGCTGCAAGATTCAAGCGTGGAGAGGAAGAAATCTCACTCTGGGCACAGCCAAAGTGCAAACCTCATGAACAGGGGCTGGTGGTGTGGCTGACAGCAGGACGACTCCTGCTTCTATCACTAGAGGGGGCAGAGACATCTCGGTAGCCCTGGCTGGTCTCACCAGGCAAGCCCATCCCGCCCCACATCATCCCTGTCCCCAAGTCCCATGCTGGCCTTACCCAGGTAGGTGGTGGCCAAGCAGTCACAGGCGCCAGGTCACTTGCCCAGGTGGGACTGTGGCGGGGAGCAAACCCCGTTCCTCCCGTCGTCGTTCCCAAAGGTCTCTGGCAGCGCAGGGGAACAACGCTGAGGGAGAGGCTCAGCAGCCGGACACCGCAGCACCGCTGGGCTGCTGCTCGCAGCTCTGCAGCGCTTCAACGGGAAAACAACGGCGCGGGATTCCTGCAGGGTCCTGTAGTGAGCAGCAGGACCGAGCCTTGGAGGACAGCACGGCCAGGCTGCCCGTCCAGCCCCGGGCCTGCTGCTTGTACTCGCCCAGTGCTCCGGCTCAAAGGCTCCGATGATGAAGAGGCAGGTGTCCATCAGGCCACCTGCACCTGGGAGGGTGGGACCACAAGGTGCAGTGAGAAAAAAGTACCAGCGAGTATAGCACTTTGCACTGATGCCATGGCCACAAAACCATCACAGAACTGGGCAGCCGTTGGCTTTATGCATATATATGTATGCATGTAAACACACATGTAAAAGCGCTGCCGGCTGCTCTCTGTGCTGCCCAGGAACCCACCTGCCACCAGCAGCCGTGGAAAGGTGGCAGCAGCGCGGGGCGGGCTGGGGACAGGGCGATGCCAGCACAGCCCCTGTGACAGCACCCCGGGGCTGCGGGGACAGAGCTGGGCAAGGGGGGTCCCATCCGCACCGTCCTGCAGCTGCTGGGGACACTAAACAAGCAACAACCCCCGAGGCTTTGCAAAACCGTCTGGATGCACCTCAGCGCTGTTTGGATCAGAGCCCCGCTCTTAAACCGGCCGCTGTTCAGCACTGCCAGCTGATGAGTGCAAGAGTGTTTTCCTCCAACCCGATTCTCACAAACCAACATTTAAAAATCAATCCCTTATTCAAATCCTTCAAGTTCCATTAACAGGGATTCATGTTTTTTCCCCCTGCATGTTGTTTCAGATCAATCTTTTCAAGTCTTATAAAAGCCAACCCTTACAAGCTTAGCAGAACTCTATATTAGCAAATGATTGCAAAACCGCAACATGAGGCTCATTTCTGCTTAATTATAGATAAAAGGAGATAAAATGATTGCTTATTAGCAAGTCAGGTAGAAAATGTACCGTATTTATAGTGCAAACAGACCAATTACAGAAAGGAAGATGTACAGTTGTCTTTCATTACAGGTGCTTTAAAACACGCATCTGAAGAAAATTACTGATTTTTTTTCATTCTTGTTCCAAAGGGAAGCTGAAGAACTGGCTCCCTGGAGACCACCAGGGCTGGACGGGGATTAAGCCCATTCTGGGCTTTACAGAGGAACCAGCACAGCTTTGCTCTTGCTGGTCCTTTGGACCCTGCCGAGCCACCCTTCCCACCCACAGCTCTGCTCCTGCAGGGCTGGACTCGCCTTGCGAAGCTGCAGGTTGATCTTCACCTCCCTGGGCTCTGGATTAAAGAGCATCTTTGCACATCTGTGCCCTTGGCTGCTTTGGGCAGCCCGAGACTCCTGAACCGCGAATGCACAGACCGTCGTGTGTAAATGAGACAGCACAGAGGGCCCAGGACCGGGGAGGCAGGGGACAACGGGGCTGCCTTTACCAGAAAGATTTGAAGCGCAATGCAGATCCCGCTGGCCAGTCCTGCGCCCGTCTGGGCTGTTTCGCAGCACTGCACAGAGGGACCAGCACTTCGGGGCTCCCGGGGGAAGATGCTGCTGGAGCAGGGTAGGGAACGGCTCAGGAGGAGCCCCTAACTGTGCGATCAAGGGAAGGGTGCAAGATGCACAAGAGAGGCCAGACAACCCCAAATATAGGCTGAATATTGAGGGGGGGGCGGGAACAGCAGCAGCAATGACTTTTGGATCACGCCTGTTTTCTCCAGCTGTGTTACATCAGCAGTAGGGAAAGCAACAGCACATGGGCTGGGAACAGCGCTCAGAGGATGCTCCAGCTCTGCATTCAGTGACAGCCAACATGTCATTTGCCCCATATTTTTTTAGGCAGGAGGACAACTTCCTGCGGATCCTGCGCTGTGGTTGCAGACAGCACAAAGAGAATCGCACCCTCCCGCGCCCTGGGCCTTGCTCTGTGCGGGACTGCTGGGCTGGGGCTCTTCCCAGGCAGCTCCTGGGGCACGTCCAGAGCAAAGGCAGGTGTTACCCTGCTTCCAAGTGCAATTTGTTTTTGTGACATCCTATTTCTGCTGGGGCCTGTGACAAATGCAATCCATTCCTGAAAAAACTGAACACCGCCACGTCGCCTCGTAAAGGTAACGCGTGCTGCCATAACAACCACCGGATGAGGAGCTCCCGACGCGCTGCTGCCGCCAGCCCGATGGTTCAGCCGCAGCACGGGCGGCATTGCGTGCTGGAGGAAGGTGCCCGGTTCCCACAGCGCCCCGAAGGGGCAGCTCCTCCGCGGGTGCTCTCCACAGGGGTGCTGCTCAGAGCAGGCGCCATCCCAGCTCCTTTTACTCCTGCACACGCTGCAAAGCGTGCTCGTGACACCCCCCATCACATCCTTTACACCAGCACGTTCTCCTTCAGACTGTCCTCAGCTGCTAAAAGCCTCCTACACTTTGCCCACGTCTCTTTCTTTCTTTCTTTCCCTGCACCGCTCCTCTCACAGTTCAGCCTCTTTATTGCGCTCTGTATCGCTCTTCACTCCTCTTTTTTGTATAGCGTTGTATTGCGAGAGCCTCTCCTGCTCCAGCAGCACCGGGTGGGACCCTGGCAGCCCCTCGGCTTTCCCAGCTCCATCTCTGCATTGTTTCTCTCCTTCTTTCTAAGGTTTTATTCCCAGCAAGTTTGTGGGGAAGGAGCAGTGCCAGATGCTGCAAGGGTGGCTCTGTCTTCCAGCCAGATAAGAGCTGATGCCACTCGGGCAGATACGTGGGTCTAACCAATGTTTTCTCCTCCTAGAGCCCATCTGGGGGCTGAAATGAAGCTTCCTTCCAGTTTTCTCTGTTATTCTCACCAAACGCCTGGGTGTTTCACACTCTAACCCACTCAGCTATTTCTCCTGGGCTCTTCTTGCCACCTGAGCTCCTGCAGTGAGAGGGAGTGACGTGAGGAGCCCGTGTGCCTTCAGACAGCAAGGAGCGATGGGCAAACCCTCCCTAGGGTGACCCCGTCCTCTGGTGCCCTGCGGCTCTGTGGTAAGGCCCTGATTACAGAAATCCTCCAGAAAGTCCTTCAATAGCATTTCTTAAACGCTGCGTAACGGTCTCCAGGGCTCGAAAAGGGGTGGCTGGACCCACCACGGAGGGGTATGAGGGGCAGGGGCAGATTCTCCTGCATTAAACATCCGGAGGATTTCGTTTGGCTGTAAATGCACATCCCAGGGACAGGGCCATCCTTGTGCCTCCTCCAACATGCCCAGTCCCTCTTCATCTCCATGTTTCTTCCCGAGCTGTCCAGGATTTTTACTACCAGCCATCAAACCCCTGTTTGTCACCCAGTCTAAGCTTATCACCTTAATTATTTTTATCTATATAACCAGAAAAACCTAACAGCATCACCCATTCTAGCCCTGACTGTGATATCTCTATAAAACAAAGCGCCTGCCTGTGAAACCTACTTCTGCCAGGAGCTGTCTCTAGAAATCACAGCCCTGACTCCCCATGCAAAAGCAGTGTTTGCAATAATAATCAAATGTTTAGCAAACATCATTAGAACTAACTTGCCAATGAGCAGAAATAATTTTCAGATAATTGCTTTATGGACAGCCAAGCAGGGAAATTAGGAACAGTATTTTTTCCATGTTAAACAGGGAAACACAAGTAGGGAAACAGAAGCACCAAGGGACAAAAGGAGCTGTTTAAGGCCACACAAAAGGAAGACAGAGGAGAGAAATGCCCAGTCTGATCTTACACCCACCTGCTGCTCTGTTGTCCTTGTGCTTGGGCCTGAACCCCCAACTGGAGGCCCCTCAGCTGTCCCCAGGCTGGGGACCTGGAGCCACAGCTGTGTCTGCCTCTTGTCCCCCTGCTCTGGCACCCTGTGCACAGAACCGATGGTCACCCGCTGGTCCTGGGGCAGGACTGGGGCATCCGCAGCCAGCACCAGCTGATGGCATTTTCCCCGCTTCACCCAGCTGTTGGTGTTTTCCCCACTTCATGCAGGTGTTGGCATTTTCCCCCCTTCACCCAAATGCTGACATTTTCTCCCCCTCAGCCCCCAACGTGCACAAAGCCAGCCAGGGATCTTTTCGTCCCCGTCCCCCGCGCAGGTTCCGCGGCCGCAGTGCCCTCTAGGGACGGCGGGACCCTCTGCCGGGAGGGGACAGGCAAGCTGCTGGAAGTTTGGGGCGCTGCAGGTAGCGGATTATGCAAATGAGGACATCAGCTTTCACGGCATTCCAAGATTTTTAGTCAAATTTAATTACCTTCCTTCTTCCCCCCCTCTTCTGCCTGTCCCTGATCAAATTAAAACAAACAACCCCCAGCAGAGTGTTTGTGACAGGAATCGTGTTGGAGACTAATTAAAACCTGACGATGTCCCCGAGCTGAGCCGGCAGGCGGCTGTGCCGGCGGCGCGGCGGACACACGGCGCGGCGGACACACGGCGGACACGCGGCGCGGCGGACACGCGGCGGACAGGCGGCGCGGCGGACACACGGCGGACACACGGCGCGCTCGGCGCTGGTGCTCCCGCGGCACCCAAGGGCAGCTCATTAGCTGCACGCTGCTGATCACCCATAGCGCTGCTGATCACCCATAGCGCTGCTGATCACCCATAGCGCTGCTGATCACCCATAGCGCTGCGTCTGCCGGCCCAGCCTGCGGCCGGGGGGGAGGGAGCTGGAGGGGGAAGGTGTGGGTCTCAATTAGCTTCAGCAGTAATTTAAGGGACTCATTAACAAACACATGTGGCATCTCCTCTAGGACGCTGCTGAGCCTGGCAGGGCAAGGTCTGTGGCAGAGCAAGCTGCTGGCGCAGCCCAACATCCGCCTTCCAACTGGGAGAACTGGGGATGCAGCAGAAGCTGGTCTGTCCCTTTTCACTGGGTGGTCCCTGGGGCTGGCCCTGGGCAGCCCCCCAGCCCCAGCGTGGGCTCCTCAGTGCTGCCCCCACTTCCCCTCCTGGAGACCCCCAGGTTTGACCCTGGGGAGGAGCAGCCCCAGCTGGCCCTTCTGGGGGTGATGCTGCACCCATCCTGGCTGAGCACCTCCTGCAGCCCCCTGTCCCCAGCGGCCTGGCACGGCCTCCCGTGGGAGTGACAGCTCTGCAGCTCCTGTCCCCAGGTACAGGTCACTGCGGGTCTGCGCACAAACCTGGGAGACTCTTAACGTCTGCCTGTCATCACATTTGCTGATGGAGAATTAGGGCAGGAGGTTCAGGGGTGGATTTCAGAAAGGCTGCAGGGAGCCTCTGCAGGTTGGGCACCCATCACCTTCTCCCTGGAGCCCCGGGGCTGGGCAGGAGCCTGCCTGTCACGCCACTGCAGGCACTGTCCCCTCAAACACCCCTGTCCTGGAAACCAGTGCTGCTTCTGTCCCAGCTGCAGCTCTGCACTGCGCTTGTCTGGGTTTCCTGCGCCAGCTGGGGCCGCAGGTCCCCAGCTCTGACACCTGGGGCACCACCCGCCTGCTGCCTGGGATGCAGTTCTGCTCTGGTCTCGGGGAGCAGCCAGCAGGGAGCGGTGCTGGTCGGCTCCAGGTTGGGCTGTCCCCTTTGGGAAGAACTTCACCGTGCCCAGGGGCACACACACGTGCTGTGGGATGAGAGCTCCATGCTGGAGCAGCCGATGTCCCTGCTGCCACCCCAGCGCTGTCCCTGAGTCACTATGGAGCAGTGAGCACCTTCCCCGCTGCAGCAGATTATTTTTTCCCATGAAGAAAATGACTCTTTCCCATTGTTCCCAGTACCCGTATCTCTGCAGTGCTGTTGGGAGCTCCGCAGTGCCCGGTCCATCCAGCTGCACGGGTACAGCTGGCGGGAGGGGGACAGACAGACAGCCGCCACCACCAGAAATAAGGACATTTTCAGGCATTGTGTGGCTGGAGCAACCCATGTGCGAACCACTGGTGACCCAGCCCCTCAGCAGCCTGTCCCCGTCCTCGGGGACGTCCTTGTTACGGCATCAATGAACTTACTAAATTATTCCTCTTTCATATTGCTGCAAATCAATGGGTCCTGGTGGTGTCATATATAAAAGGCTGGTTTCAGTATTTTAGTTGGGAGAGCCCTCAAGGGGAGCCAGGCTCATTAATTAAATACATTTAATCAATCTGGCCTACAAGGGCACTGGTTATTTATTCATCAGAGGCTGCACAGTGCAAACCGGGTGATCTGAAAGGCAGTAAATAAACATGTAAATGGAAAGCTGAGACAGCAAGAGCTTACTTGTGCCTGGGAGATTTCAAAGCTGGGTCAGATATTAGGGGATCTTACATTTAATTTAACAAAATCCAATAAGAAGTGTACCTGCAGAGAACAGCCCCCCGAAGACGGGAGCAGAGCAGTGGCAGGAACCCTGTGAGCTCAGGGTGCCTGGGGGTCCCTGCCCTGTCCCCCACGTCCTGCTGTGCTGGGCCAGCTCCGTGTGAGCAGGGACATCGGGGAGCAGCAGCATCGCTCCGCACGGACACCAGCCATGGCAATGGGTTTTACCCAACCCAGTCTCGTTTTCCTGCGGTTCACCTGCTCTACTGCTCAGGAACTCGCGGCATCGTGTTGCTCACATGTTCCTGCAAAGTTATTGTAAATAAGAGCATTATGGGAATTAAAGAGGAAGATTTCAGCCGATGTAAGTGAAAACAAAGGTGGGTGAATATGTCACTTTTCAGCTGATTCTTTGCAGAATTGTTGTCCCTTCTGGGAAATGCTGTGGAAGCCAAGCTGGTGATGAAGCAGATGAGCTTCCTCCAGGTCTGCGTAAGCCCTGGTTTTACCGCTGTTGGAAACTACAGTAATTTCAATATCATCTCAAATGCAAAGACTTGCAAATTAGCACTGAATAAAACATCGATGGTCCAAGTGGGGCATTTCTGAATCCCTGATCCATCGGGCTTGCTGCTGGAAGAGCTTACGTACTCCTGTTTCAGTTCTCACTCCGAGAGATGGATGAACCCGCGCCGCTCTGGCATCACCAGGGCTTTTCTGAAGCAAAGCTGGGGGTTCTGGAGGGCTGAGGGCAGTGGGCAATGCCTTTCCAGCACCCTTTGGAGCTTTACCAGCCCCTGCGGATGCTCACGCTGGGGCAGGACGAGCCGCTGGTTGAATTAAGCCGAGCAGTTGGGATTTGGAGCACGTGGCAGCACCGGCCCGGGGAGCAGAGCTGCTGGCGGCACCGGGCAGGGGAAGGTCGAGGACCCGCGCTGCTCCTCGGGACGAGCAGGGCGAGATGTGGCTCCTCTGCCACCCTGCCCGGTGTCCCCGTGCAGACAGAGATGCTCTCACACAGGGGCGCTGAGCAAGGGTGGTCCAGCGTGCCTGGATGAGGAAGATGAGGAAAACCTGCCAGGAAGCAAGCACAGGAGGAAGAGCATGGCAGGGACACAACTGTGTGGAGACAAAAAAGCAGAGGGAAGCTCGGGCTGGGCTGTCTGGTTTGGGGATGAGCCCCCGAGCACAGGAGGGTTTGAGCGGGGCTTTGCTCTGGCAGCATTTGGCAGCCAGGGTGATGCGGGGGGTAAGCAGGAGCTGTTGGCAATACTGTGGGTGGTCTGGGGAGCCAGGCTTTGCAGGGAAAAAGGTAATTCAAAGTGCAGATGGGTATTGAGGCTGTCAGAGTGCAGGGAGGGGCACTGGATTAGCCTGTTAATCTTAATAAATGAATATGCAAAGCTGGGGAGAATGGTTTTTCCCACCACAGCTCCCTTTCTCTGTGAGAACTTGTCTGACTCAGATGTCACCCTCCACCGAGCTACCTCCTAAAGTCCCCGGACACCCTTAGCCTGGAAAACTTTTGTAAACGGGTGGTTTTCCCACATTTTGTGGGTGCTCTGCCCATCGAGCGCCCCTTGAGGGACAAAAAGCCATGGGGACTGCTGCTGTAGAGCTGTGTGGCTGGGGACATGGGGAAGGTGACCCCGGCCTCCTCCTGCTGCTGGCCAGGCTCAGGCCAGGCTCAGGCCGGGCTCAGGCCGGGCTCAGGCCGGTCAGCAGAGCTCTCCCCGTCCCTCCCCAGCTCCGCTCCGCTGACACAGCCGCGTCACCAACAGCCCCATCCGCAGGCGACTCAGGGTCCCTGCCCATACCCCCATCAGATCCCCTGGCTGTGCTGGTTCTTGTAGTACCTGGGGTTTCCTCTCCCATTTTCTGGGAAGCTTGAAAGGAAAAACTAACATGAAGAATATAAACTGTTAAATAGTTTCAACCATTAAAAAAAAATTTAAAAAAGGGTTCACTTGCAGGTTTTGGCCAAATATAGTATTTTTCCAAGCTGGTTTCTACATCCAGATCCCAGACTCCCAGGGATTCACAACAACCTCATCACTTTTGAGTTAACACAACAAACTTGGCTGCTAGTTGGTGGTTTATTAATACCGGTCTCATTCCCATGGACACGTGTCCTATCTAGAAAGAAAATGACTTTATCACATGTCCCAAGTTTCTGGCCAACCCATCCAGTCTCCAAGCTCGCCTGGTATAAGTTTGAGAGCATGAGGAACAATAAATGTAATATTTTACACATTTTTTCCTCCGAGGATCTTGAAGTGCAAACACAGGTCCCTGAAAGATGCCCTGGGCAGGGATGTGGAGGGGCCGGTCCAGCCGCAGAGCGGGGGCAGCACACACCACCTGCTCCTGCAGCACAGCACAGCCGCTACGTCCCATTACGCACATGAATAAAACACATTCCTCTAATGCAGTGCATTCCCAAAATACCTGAACAGAAAATCCATACGCTTGGAAACGAAAGCATTTGTCCTTTTGCTGTCTTCAGTGTTAGCTGAAGGAGCGTGCGTCTTCTCCAGGGGCTGCACGCGGGAAGACAGATGGTGAGAGTAACTCTGGTTGTCAGTCCCTGGGGACGTGCAGAGGAATCAGTATCTGGCGTCTGATTTAGCTCTGCTGCCTCCTCGAGTCACCACTGTCCCCAGCACTGAATGACACATGGGCTTCCGAGGCCGTTAAATTAAACCTCCCTAAAGAGAGGGGTGTGCAATCACCCCTCCCGTGTCAGCTGGCAGCTCCTAATGAAGATCCAGCGCATCTGTGCTCACTGCCCTGAGTTTGAACACCCTCCTGTGGCCTCTCTGCAGGTCAGAATTAACCAGGGGAGGAGGGCGGCTCTGCGACCCACAGAACCTGCACGGGCAGAGCGGGGCCAGCGGGTGGGAACGGGCACCCACGGGGTTCTTGGCTCCTGGAAATGGGGGAGCCTTTGGGGAGCAGCTCCCTCTGCAGCGCTGGGCTGCACATATGCCCGTGCTGGGTGCTGGGTGCTGGGTGCAGGCAGGGTTATTCCCCTGAGCACGCCAGCTGGGACCGCAGGCGTCCCTCGGCTCCGAGGTACCTGAGCATCACACCTGGTGGCAAAAATCCTCTCTCCTCTCAGGCACGGGATGCCTGAGACTTGTCACACCTCAGGCCATGTCCTGGCTGCATCTTACTCTTGCCAGGATGGTTTGGCTTCCTGCTGCAGCTCTGCTGTTCGTGGGATGAATGCCCATGAACAAGAGGTTCCCAGGGGCTGGGGACAAGCCCAGGGGAGCCCTGCTCAGGGGACGGCGTTTGTCAGCTGGGAGGGGAACACCCGAGGAGCAGGAGCACTAGAGAGGAGGAAGAGGAGGAGGCAGACATTCCAGGAGAATCCATGTCTGTAAGGAAGCAGAGCGGGGTCCAAGGCAGTAATCCATCCCAGATGAGGCTGGGGAAAGTGCTCCAGCACAGCATGAGTCATTGTGAATGGAGAAGAGAGCAACAGCTCTTTGATAAGAGGCAAAGCAACTTTCTGTGGCTATTTAATCTTCATTTGCTGACTGTGCCAGCTGAAAGCCTTGCACAAGGCTCCCCTGGGGTGTCAGCATCCCAGCTCCTCCCCTGGCTCCCGACCAAGGCTTTGTGTCCTTCCAGGGCACTGGGATCCGCTGCCCACAGGCTTCTCAGGGTGTGGGGCAGGGGACGACGGCTGCCTGCAGGTCAGGCTCAGCTGAGACCGGCTCTGGAGCCTCCAGAGGGTCCCGGTCCCAGTGCAGGTAGGACTCACCTCATCCTCATGGCATGAGTGGCTCGAGTTAGAGGAGCTGGACTGATGTTAGGTTGGTATAAGCCCCAAAACTTGTGCCTTTGGGGATGATTATGTCCACTCTCCAGTCTTGTCTCTTGAGTGAATCTCCCCCAATGGTTCAGCATTTCCCTCTGATCCTTCTCATCGTCCTCTAGCGTTCTCCCACAAATTCTTGAATTGCAATGCCCCAAACTGCTCCTCCTGACACGGTTCCAGGGCAAAGCAGAGGAGAGCCTGCACTGCACGTCTCAGACTGCCGGCCAGGCAGCCTGGGCAGCGTTTGACCTGCTCTCTCGGGGCGGCATGGGGGACTCGTCCGTTGCAATTCTCAGAGCCCGCCTTGCCAGCCATTCCCTTCCTGCTTCTGTGAGCTCGATCATTCCTAAGGGCAGAGCTTCATCTGCTCCTGTTGAACCGTGCTTCACTTTTCCCCCAAGACTGTTTCTCCTATTTCTCAATATCATTTCAAATTCAAATCCTATTCCTGTGTCCTTCTTGCTTCATCACATATGCAAAATAAATCGGCAGGCTCTCATTCTATCAGCCGGGCCATTAATGAATGCATGAGCCCGGAGCCAGCCCCCAGCGCCGCTCCGCGTGCGCCGCAGCCGGCGGGAGGCTGGAGCGCCCGGGCAGGGCTGGGGCAGCCAGCACCCAGTTCTTCAGCACTTCAGTTTTCCTCTCCCTTGCTCATGAGTGTTTCACGACAGACAACATCAAAAGGTACTACAGACAAAATATAGGACAACTCCTGCTTCTCTCTATGCATAAGGGCTGTTGCTCTGTCATAAAAAGAAGTATGAGATTAGTTTGACATGATTTTTTTTCCTGAGAAAAACATGTTGACTGCTTTCCTTGCCTTGTTATCTTCTTTCTGCTTACAAGCTGTTGGGATAATGTGTCCAGTATTTTTCCCATAACAGGGTTAAACTGGCCGATGTGCAGCCACCCGGCTCCTGGCCCCCACCTTGCTGAGTCAGCTGCCCTGTTTTGCCACTGAACAGCAGCAAAATCTTCCAAAAGCCCTCCAGGACAACTGGCCAGAACACTGGAACCAGTGGCCCACCTGAGGTTAATGCCATTAAAACCAGCAGGAGCAAACACATTAGGGACCCCTGGCCACCCACACAGTGTGGGAGTGGGGACTGGGAATGGGGGGTGGGAGTAGGGGTTGGGAATGGGGGTTACACCCCCGCACTGTTGGGTTGCTGCAGTGGCCGGGCTCATCGGCTTTGGGGGTCTCTGTGTGAGTATGTGTGTGGATCCCACCATGGGGCTGTGTTCAGGTGTGGGTCCCACTGTGGGTCCTGCCGTGTGCCCTGGTGTAGGTCCATGCGTGGGTCCCACCATGGGTCCCATCACGGGTCTGTGCGTGGGTCCGGGTGTGGGTCTGTGCCCGTGTGTGGGGCCGTGCACGGCTCCGTGTATCCGTGTCCGGGTCCGTGTCCGTGCGTGGCTCCGCGCGCGGGTCCGGTCGCCGCCGCGGGGGGGCAGGCGGAGCCCGCGGGAGGCGCGGCCGGTCGGTCGGCGGCTCCTGCGGGAATCCCGTGTTCGCGGCCTCCGGCTCTTCGGCCCCGGGGCAGAAGCGGGGGGAGAGGAGCGAGAGCCGCGGGCTGAGCCGCTGTGCCCAGCGCGGGGGCTCGGGGGGCTCCTGGAGAGCAAGGATCTCATTTGTAAAGTGACTTCTGAGATCAAATCGCTGTGGGGTTAAAAAGGAAATAAATCCCGCTGCAGATGGTGTCTGGAGTGTGGTTTGCAAGGGGTTCGCCCGGCACTTGCCGGGGCAGGGGTAGGCACAGTGGAAGGACAGGTCCCAGCAAGGCGGGAGAGCAGGACTGGGCGCAGGACGAGCCCACGCCAGGTTACCAAACTGCGCCCAATCTGCCTCCTTCCCAGCTGGGCTTTCCGACTGGATCCTTCCCGGAGCCGGACCCAGGCCGGGGGATGTCCACGAATGCGGGTTCACAGGGCAGACACCTCCGCAGCTCCGGCTCGCAGGCGCTGCCTGGGCTCGGGGTCTGCCGCTGCCGAGAGCATCCTCTGCTGAGCCCGCTCAGCTCCCAGCCCGTGTTTGTTCCCCCACGTCCCTCCCTCCCGTCTGTGCCACCGGTGCCACTGGTGTGCAAGGGGGATTCCGGTTTCGGGGGCGCGGAGCCGGCCCTTGCCGGACCTGCAGCCAGCATCCCGCCTGGGACACGCTGCGGTTGCCAGGGCGATGGTGATGATGTGATAAACAGAGGGAAATGGTGATGACGCCAGCTGGGAAAGGGCAGAATGAATTTTATTTCACGTTTATTGAAGCACAAATTAACATAAGAAACAGCTTCCTTGTGTGCAAACAAGGGCAACTGAGAACCTTTGGGCTGCACGCGTTCCTTCTGGGCTCAGAAACCAGGCTTTCGGCAAACACTCCTGAGCCGGTGTTTGAGCCGAGTGCGGGTTTTCCATGGCAATGACTGTTGACACGGGGAGCAGACAGCAGGGTGCTGGGGACGGCTCTGCTGGGACGTGTGGGGCGGATGTGGCCGCAGCGGGGTGCTCGGGCTTTGCAGGAGCTGGATACCCCCCGGGATGTGCACAGGGCAGCGGGGAGGGGGGAAGGAGCCACAGGAAAGGTCCGTGTCCTCTGCCCAAAGTGGGAGGAGAGGCCCAGCAGAGGTTGTGACCGATCTTACAGAAGATAAAGGCGAACAGTCCTAGACTTTGCAGCTAGTGCCACGTTTGTACAAGCTCCGGTTGTTGGTGTATTTTCGCCTGTTTCTCCCGCCTTCCCAGGCTGCGATGTGTCAGGATGGGGTGCTGGGAGACTGGGTGCTGCTTCTCGGGCTGACCCAGTGCCCAGAGCAGCTTCAGAGGTGGCTCGGGGAGCTGCTGGACCTGCTCAGTCCCCACTTTGGGGGATGCTGCAGGAGGGTGGGGGTGCTGGGCTTCAGCGTGGGTCCCTCTGGGAGCAGGGAACAGTCCGTGTGTCCGGCGGGGTGGGGGCAAATCAGGGTAAAATGCGTCTGTGTGCATTTTCTCCCACTTCTTCTCGGTTTTGCTGCGAAGTCCAACCACAGCAACCTGCTCCAGGTCCTCTGGAGGAGTTACAGCAAATGAGTTTATGGAAGAGCAAGTGCCTCAGAGATGAATTTCCATCTATAGCTGAAAGCGTCCGCTGCGGGCTCATTCTCTGTGTGTTCCAGAGAAGCCCCAGCGGCAGCTGCCGTGGTTGGACGGTCTCTGGCAGGAGCTGCGGTCCAGGCATGGGGAAGGTCTGACAACAGTTAATATCAGACTCACTCGCAGACGGAATTGGCGTTCACTGATTTTCAAAGCCAGGAGGGACCATCTCTAATTATCTGGTCTGATCTGCGAGGAGGGGATGGCTGCTCAGAGGAAAGGCCAGTGGAAAAACTAGCCAAGAAATGCTGATTAGCACAAAGTCTTCCCGCGTACCCGTTCTGCGGGACTCCCGCTGTCCTGCTCTCAGGCCATCCTGCCAGGGGTGAAATGAAGAAACCCTCCAGGAAATGTAAAGTGGCTGCAGGAAATACCTGGAACCTTCTGCAGCAGGAAATGAAAGTGGAGAAGGTTGGGGGGCAGCAAGGGGCCGGGACGCTCGCCCATGGAGCATCCGCAGGCTGCAGGGCTGGGAGGCTGGGGACACGAGCAGAAGGTGATTGTGCATGGCTGGTGAAAGAAGAGACGGGGGGAAAGATCCTCTACACTCCCTCCCAAAATCCTTGTTCAGATCATTCCCCGATGAGAGGAGAAATTTGCTGCTGGTTGCCGCTGTGAATCATCTACAGACAAAATTATCAGTCCTTTGTGTTCTCACCCAGCTGGCAGAGAGCGGACATCCACCAAGAAACTGAGGCAGAATGCAGAAGACACAGTTATGCACTTTTCCCCCATGCCCCACTTTGCAAGGCTTTTTCCCCAGTATCCCCAGCTCAGCTGCTCCCTTCCCCTCTTCTTGCCATCCTAGTGCATGTCCCACTCTTCTGGCCACTGTGACCCACCAGAGGCCCTCTGGGGAGAAGAGACAGGGCTGTCCTGGCAGGTGTCTTGGGAGGAGGAGGAGGAGGAGGAGGAGGGGGAGGAGGAGAGGGAAGAGGAGGGCAGTTGCCCTCTGGGCTGGGTGAGGACAGCGTCTGCTGTCAGGAGCCCGTTCCAAGCTGAGCACCACCCGCTCTCCCCTCTGGTCTGCTCATCAGTGATGAACACATGCACGAAGGGCCACTGCAATGAAATATTTATTTATAACAATCATAATTATTATTCTTTCACCAATTTTCTCTTCCGTGGATGGAGCCTGGCAGAGACTACAGAGCAGGCAAAACTGCTAAAGCAGAAAGTAATGGTGCCCCCAGGACGAATAAAAAGCCTACTTCAAACCAGCAGATGCTGCTGAAAGCCCCAGCGCAGGAAATATCTGCAGAATGAATCGGGAGCTTTATGGAGCTTGGTTTGCAGGTTTTATAAGGAAGTTTCGCCAGCCCAGGAGGGGAAGGGAAAGGAGGAGCAGGGCTGGCACCTCGGGCTGTGGGTGCCAGAGCAGGATGACACGTGTGGAAGGGACAAATGGCATCACCAACCAGGTACAGCCCCGACCGCTGCTGCAGCCCCAGGCCAGAAAACAGAAATAAACCAGGAAAACAAGGTTCCTGTCCCAAAAAGCCTTCGAACTATGCTGGGAAGAGCTCAGGCAACCCAGCAACGGCTGGAACAAAGCATTCCCCCTGTGCTGCCGAGGTTTGGCGTGTGTCTTGTAGTTCCAGGTTTTTTTTTTATAGTACGTCATAAAACAATGTTCTATATTCTATATATTTTTATGGCCGGCAGGAGAGCAGTGCAGGGCAGAGGACGGCGGGAGGTGGCGGGAAAGGGTCTCCTGGGGTGGGGGGCTGGTCCAGCCCAAGGGGGGCAGGAACGTGGGGTGGGGGGCTGGCCCCACAAGGAGGGGCAGGAGGGGCAGGAGCAGATGAGTGGGGGGTGAAGCGCCCAGACGTCTGCAGGAGGGATGGGTTGGGATGCAGGATACCCAAAGTAGACTGACGGGGAGACAGGAGGTTCCACCCTGGGCAGCTTTGCCTGGGGGGACACATGGGGGAGCCCCCCTGCTGTGGGCTGAGAAGAGCCTGTCCTCTCCTGCTGCAAGGCCAAGACATCCCAGTCTGTGCCATCCACACGCTGGATGCCGCACTGTTAATAGCAGGAGCAGCGTGGGGGTACGCAGCATTTTGACAGGTTGTGTCCGAGCTGCTGGCCGGTCTCACCATCGCTGTGCTGGTGACAGGGCTGGTGACAGGGCTGGCGCCAGGGCTGTGCGGCAGCGAGGATGAGGATGCACGGCGCGAAGGCCTTTGCAGCACGGACAAGCCCTCAGCCCAGCCTGCGGGAGCCGGGGAATGGCGTTCCCCAGAGAGACAGCCCTGCTCACCCGGGGTGGGCTGAGGAACATCCGCTACCCGCAACGCCACACCTGAAAATGGGTGTTCAGGGGTAAAATGTTCCTGGGAGTCAGAACAGGGGGCTCTGCTGCGATAATCCAGAGCATGAGGACCCAGGTCACGACTTCCCCACTTCCCCAGTGTCCTCTTGCCTTCATTTGCGCCATGACTGCTGGCGGTGTCCCCAGCCTGCTCCGTGTCACAGCCCGGCTCCCCGAGGAGGCACCAAGCGCGTTTGGGACCCACAGACACACCGAGGGAACCGGCTGCCGTGCTGGGAAGGGCACGGCACGGGGCCGGTGCCAAACTGGCACCCAGCCCTCGGTGTCAGGATGGGGCTTGTCAGGTGTTTCGTTTTTCAGATGTTCACTAACTTTATGGATTCTTTCCTGGCCAAGCGTGGAAACCTGCCTGTGGTCTGCGATGGCGTCTGCGGGCTGGGGCTGCCGGGGCGGGGGCGGCGGGCGGCGTGTCGGGACCCGCGCCCCGTGGGTGGCTGGGTGGGACCTGCGGGTGCCGTGGACCCGCGCCCACCCGCCCAGGTGATGGGTTCTCTTTGGTCCCTGCCCCGGGGGCACCTCCGAGCCTTTGATTTCAGAGGCTTGTCGGGGCGCTTGAGCAGCCTCCAGAGGGTGCGTGTAAACACCGCGATTAGAAAACATCATTCCAGGGGCTGTGTGGAGGCTAAAAATGGCAGAGAGGTGGCCCAGAGAGGAGAGAGCTGCCACAGCAGCAAATACTTCTCTTTTTAATCCCCTGGGAGGTAACAGCGATGGCAAAGAGGTCAGAGCTCGGGGAGCGGGAGGAGGTGAAGGCTGGGGAGGACTCCCCCTGAAAAAGGGTGGAGAGGAGAATGCGTCGCTGTAGGCTCCGTGGAAGATGCTTTGACTGCTCAGCAGGGAAGGAAGGAGCAATTTTTAGATAAAACGATAGGACTGCCCAGACAACCACATTGTTTATTAGTGGGAAAGTTGGAGAATTTCAGAGGGAAGGTGTTATGAAGGTCGTTTGTTACGGCTGCCTCTGCAGAGCAGCACCCGCAGCTCTGCGCACACCAGCGCTCGCTCCTCCGGCTCCCGGCGGGCACGCGGCAGCTCACGGGTGTTTTCCCAGCACAACACAGCTGGGGCAAGAAACGCCGTTTATTCTTTCCTCCTTTCTTTCCAGTTTCTCACCTTTTTCTCCTCACATCCAACATGCCTTTTGTTTCGTAACATATTGGCAGGTTCTAAAGTTGAGCCACAACCAGGTGAACTCAGTAGGGACTCGCAGGGACAGAAAAGCAATTTTGGCTGCTGAGCCACGCGGGTGCATTGTGGGAGGATGCTGAACCAGCCCCTTCGCTGCAGCTGCCACAGGTGATGCTCTGTCGGTCCCTCCTCGCTTGTCCTGCAGCGGAGGGTCCCACCAAAACTGCTCAGTAGAGTTCTGCTTAACACAGGGTCCCACCAAAGCTGCTCACTAAAGCTCTGCTTAACACAGGGTCCCACCAAAGCTGCTCAGTAGAGTTCTGCTTAACGCAGGGTCCCACCAAAGCTGCTCACTAAAGCTCTGCTTAACGCAGGGTCCCACCAAAGCTGCTCAGTAGAGTTCTGCTTAACGCAGGGTCCCACCAAAGCTGCTCACTAAAGCTCTGCTTAACACAGGGTCCCACCAAAGCTGCTCACTAAAGCTCTGCTTAACACAGGGTCCCACCAAAGCTGCTCACTAAAGCTCTGCTTAACACAGGGTCCCACCAAAGCTGCTCAGTAGAGCTCTGCTTAACGCACACCTTACTTCAGACTGGGGCTCACTGGTCCTGCGTGAATCGTGCATCCTCAGACCCAGTTCTGGCCCCTCCTCAGGCTCAGCCTTCCCCTCTTGTCTCCTTTCTCTGTGCGGAGGAGCGGGGTGGGTGGTGCGGGGGTCCCCAGCACCCCCAGCACAGAGCCAGCAGAGCCTGCCAGAGCCGGCGGGAGGAGAACGAGCTCCGTCTCTGCGGCCAGCAGTTAATATTCTTCTGGCATGGTGCCCTGCCCGGGGAAGGTGGCAGGCTCTTGCATTTAATATCTTATTTATCTTTCCTTATTGCAGGAATGATGACAGTTTTCATTATTAAGCTGCTAGGTAATAGTCTAGCCTTTGGTGGGAGCTGAATCATCATCCCCTCTTTGCTGACAATTTGATTCAATTACCCAGGAGAGGTGTGACGGGAGGAGGACGAGCAGACCCGTCGCTGCCGCAGGGGTACATGGTGCTCAGTGCCGGGGGTCGGAGGATGGCGGGGGCAGAGCTGGCTGTGTGTGTGCCACCTTGATGGCCGGGGCAGTGGCTGTCCCCCAGCGATGCTCCTGGGGCAGTGGCTGTCCCCCAGTGATGTTCCTGGGGTGGTGGGTGTCCCCCAGTGATGTTCCTGGGGCGGTGGGTGTCCCCCAGCGATGCTCCTGGGGTGGTGGGTGTCCCCCAGTGATGCTCCTG
The DNA here is from genome assembly GCF_964273445.1 of Streptopelia decaocto. Taxonomy (NCBI): domain Eukaryota; kingdom Metazoa; phylum Chordata; class Aves; order Columbiformes; family Columbidae; genus Streptopelia; species Streptopelia decaocto. The sequence continues at coordinate 20,767,986 of NC_138665.1, read as the reverse complement.
GGGTGGTGGGTGTCCCCCAGCGATGCTCCTGGGGTGGTGGGTGTCCCCCAGCGATGCTCCTGGGGTGGTGGCTGTCCCCCAGTGATGCTCCTGGGGTGGTGGGTGTCCCCCAGCGATGCTCTTTTCTGTCTACCCATATCTATCCTTGTTCCTGCAGCAGGACAGGCTCCCACCCCACGTGTCCCTGGCTGTGGGGGTGGCAGGAGGAGGGGACCATGTGGGACATCACGCACAAGGTGATGGGGAGCGTAGGCAGCTGCCATGGAGAGCCACGGCCCCGATCCAGCCCCAGCACCCTGCTCAGTGCCCACACAGTGGTGGCAAAGCCACAGCAGAGGGCTCTCCAGGTTCTCCGTGGCCTTGAACGTGGCTTTCTCCTCCTCAGCCCCACGGGGTTTGGAGCCCAGCAGTCCCAAGCGGTGTTTGGTGTGTGCACCGTGGTGCCAGATGGAGGGCACAGAGCAGCCAGCCGAGCGCTGCCCCCCCGGACGCTCCCCAGGCAGCAGCTGCAGTGGCTTTGAGGAGGAGAAAACGTGGGATGGTTTGTGGACACCGTGAACAAAATGGGGATAAACCAGAGAGAAACGGGCTGGGACATCGCGGTGTTTCTGTGCCGCAGCGCAGGGAAGCAGCTCTGTGACTGCCGCTCAGCCATGCAAGGAGGCAGCAGTAATGATATATGCAATCAATTAAACATGACCAATTTTTAATTAGATGTATAAACACGCCTAAAGTTAAATGAGGTCTCTTTATAGAGAAAGAATGCAGCACAGTACCATATTAAATGAGAAACTCATGCTGTTCCCATGCGGGAGCTTCCCAGATTCACACGTGGAGATGCCTTTGGAACCCAGCCCCTCGCCCCACAGGCCGGGGGTCCCGGCGGTGCAGGCGCTGGCAGGGGCGAGAGGGGCCTGATCCTGCTCCTGCCGCGCCCTCCGAGCAGCGGGGACGGGTCTCGGTGTTCGCCCAGCTCCTGCTCCACAGCCTGTTCTGGACAGCCAGGTGGGCTCTGCTCCCTCCCCTCCCACGTGCACCCCTTGTTATCCTGCTGCCCTTACACAGGAGAAGAAACAGGAGAAAAAAAGTGAACCGGTTTCTAATTATATCTTGTTTGCTTTCATTTAGAGCTAATTCAGCCCCCACAAAAATTATTCTCCATAATAAAAGAAATATATATTTAAAAAAAAACCCAGAGATGCATGGCTTCATTAAAAATCTGAAAATGTAGAAACTAAGTAGTGTCTATTTCCACCTTTCCCCTTCTGATTAAAAACTATTTGCATTTCAAAACAAACCATCATTAATTTGGACCAAATGTTACTAGGGCTCCTCTTTCTAGCCAGGATAATTAAGCATGTGGCTGGGCGGTGAGTGACTCCGGCTTCCTACAGAGACTCACATCAGCTCCTTCCTCTGGGCTGAGGTGGCGGCCGAGGGACGCAGCGCCCGGGCTTTGCAGCAGCTCGTTGCACTGACTGCTCGTGGACCAGAGCGCGATTCGGGTCGTGCACCCCCTCTCCATGGCAGGATGAGGGCTCGCTGCTCCGGGCCACTCAGAGGTAACGCTTCCTGAAGGTGAAGCCTGTGCTCAGCATGCACATCAAAAATTAAGGGCAAGAAATCCCCCAAGGAAGCTTTTAGACCCAAACCTATAACAATTCCTGGAGATCTGGCTGACAGCAGTGGTATTCTGTGCAGGCACAGGGATCTGCTGGCACAAGCTGCAGGCCACGGTAGTTTGAGAAGAATAAAAAGCCCCAGGAAATCCAGAGTTTATTTGCAGGAAACCCAAACACTTGAAAGAAAGTCACCGCTGAAGGTGAGCGATCTGCCCTCCAGCCGCCCCTCCCTCGCTCCATCTTGCTTAAGCTTTGCAGGATGGGACCCGGGCAGTGCTGGTTGTTCCCATCGCTGTCTCCAGAGCGGGGCACAGCCCTCGGCCCCAGCTCACCCTTCGCTCTTTCCCTGCATCGCTCTGGTTTTGCTGTGCTGGGCCAGGCAGCACCGGCAGAGGTGGTTGGCTCTGAGCATCCTGCATCCCCCAGCCCCGCATCCCCCAGCCCTGCATCCCCCAGCCCTGCAGGCCAAAGTGACGAGAGACACATCTGAGAAGCAACGATCCCCAAGAGTCAGATCCTCTGAGATGGCAGGTACCACAACAAGTGATGCACCATCCCAGTATTTCACATTTTCGTCCCAGGGTGGCTTATCCTGGAAGGTCTCAGTGCGGGAGGACATCTTAAACAAAGCTGGGCAGCCCGAGGACTCTCACCGTAAGTGCTTCTCCCTGAGAGGCCCCTCAGCCCCTGGGCTTCATAACCGTAAGGGTTTGCTCCAGAAGCTGTGAATACAGCCCAGAGCCGTGAGCGCAGTCTAGAATACACCGTGGAGCACTTTGCTCAAGGGCTGCCTGCTCTGCCAAGCACTGAGGACGGGGACATCGTGGCCACTCCGGTACCTCAGTGCAGGACAGAGGATGCTCTGCCACACAACTGCTCCCTGTTCCCACCTGCATTTTGGCTCCTGAACCGTCCTGTGGGCATGCTGACAAAGTAATTAGGGATGAAAATTATTTAACGAGACTTTTCCTTGGTTGTAGTTGCCTCCCGTGTGTGTTTGGTACTGGTGCTAAGCCTTGGCAGGCCCTGTGGGCACCCAGCACCCCACAGCACAGGGTCCCCCGCTCCCGTCCCCCACGGCAGCTCCCGCAGCTGCTTTCCGGGGAATATTGGCCAACATTCCTCTCGAATAACATTCCAGAGATATTTACAAGATATGTACAGAAAATAAATAGATGAAAAGAGGAATTTATTAAAAATAATAAAACCGAGGAGCTGAGGAACGCCTCTGCTGTCTCGCTCCCCTGCTGCGGCTCACTCTGCTGGATCACCCATCCCAGCGCCCGCTGCTGAAACAGCTCGGAAGAGGAGAGAAAAAGCAGACTATTAATTAACAGCAACTGTACAGTTAATGGGGCTTTTTTTCCCTTCCTAAACAATTCATCAAAATGATTTCATTGAAATTTAGCTGATGGGGCGCTAAATGCAGCTGGTCTGTCCTGCTCTGGTTTTTTTCTGTCCTGGCTGGAGCAGAAAGCTGATATTGCAGCCCCGGATTTGGGATTAACTGCACACTTTGGGGATGGAGACAGAGGGAGTGAATAAGTTAGTGCTTCTGCCCCTGCCAGAATGTAGAAGATATAGGGGCTGTAAGTAAAAAGGTTACAATACACAAAACTGACATAATCCTCACCCCTTTCTTTATACACGCTCCTTTATGGCATGTGAGTTCATTTAAATACAGAGCAGAAAATCCTGTTGGGCCAGTTTGGGGACTGCAATAAGGCCAGGCGAGCGAGGGAGGCCAGGATGGTTATTGGTGATGCCATTACTGGATGTGTCACGTTGTTACTGAGTATGCTTGACAGACCCCTGAAATGGCCCTGCTTCCGAAGAAAGAAAAAAGGCTGTTAAAGTTTTTAGTGTTTTTTTTAAATTGCTCTTATATAGAAAGAGGGAAAACAGCTGTTTACTGCTTTAAGGGCTTGTTTTTTTCTTGGAAGTCACATTGATTTTGGAATTTAAAGATACAGAGAAAGGCCAAACGTAACCTCGAAATCTGCCCTGTATTTCCCAGCGCTTGGCTGGGCACAGGCTCAGCGTTAAGCCTGCGCTCATGTCCCTGCTCAGCGCTAAGTCTGAGCTGTGTCCCCATTAGATCTGCCCAGTGCTGTGCTGGGCCAGGAGATGCTCCTGTATCCGCCTCCCGTGCGCCACAAACACCACTACACGTTCTGGAGACACCAGCGGAGTTCATGCCCAGGCCCAGCCCTCTCCATCACTGTCACCTGGGGGTGCAGGGACAGAGGACTCGCTGGGTCACCTGGATGCCTCATGAGACAGAGGCTTCGGCAGCCCAGGAACCCACTTATCCCTGGAAATCCTCTTGTCCAGCCAACCTGCCAGTACTTCCAGAGGCTTAGAAAGAGCTGCTAACCAGCCGAAGCACCATCTCTCAGACCATACTGTCATTTTCTGCTTTACACCCCTGTCCTGTGTCCCCAGAGGAGGTTGGTGCCACGAGTGTGCCGGGTCCTGTGGCAGGCGCTGGGCTCCCACCGACATGACAACTGGAGGACAGAATAGGATGTTTCCAATGGGAAGGGACCTACAACGAACATCTAGTCCAACTGCCCGACCCCTTCAGTGCTGGTCAAAAGTTAAAGCGTGTGAAGAACACTGTCCAAATGTCTCTTAAACACTGAGGGGCCATGGCATGGAGCATCTCTCAGGGAAGCCTGTTCCAGAGAGCTGGGCTGGGAGCTGCGGTCCAGGGAGACGGTGATGGACAAACAAGATCCAGCTGCCAGAGGAGCAAATCCTGGAGCCTCACAGCATTCCCATCCAGCCATGAAATAATCTGCTGATTTTATTGAAACCAGATCGCTGGCCCCATCCCACGGCCGCTGCTTCGGCGGGTTCGTCACGTCCAGCGGCCCCCGGGAGCTGCCCGGCGAGCAGGGGAGGATGACAGAAGAGATGCAGGTTGGCCGGGTTCCCCCGCCACAGCCTTGCCCGTGCTCACGGCATCTACACATATGTTTCCAAAGAAGGTGGATCAAGGCATTGCCAAGATCTGGAGGGGCTGGCTCAGAGCCCGCACAGCTCCCGTGAAGTCCTGCCCGCCGCGTTTTCACCCTTTGGCTTGTCCTTCTCCCTGTAATATTCCGATGAGTCCTTTCCTCTCATACCTCTCCAGCTGCCTTCTTTGCGGAGACTGGGTCTGGTATGTCCTTTCCCTGGTGGGGTGGGGTGCAGGGAAATGCCAATGGGTTCGCCAGCAAAAGTAACCGAACCTGCTGGATGAAGCCTGGAAATACTTGTCCCCACGTAGTGGCACCTGGGGACACGGCTGGCACCGGAGCATCCCTGGGCTGAGGGGGCACAAAGAGGCAAAACCGGATTTCCACCGGTGACATCACAAAGCCCGAGATTTTGGACCCTTTGAAATCAGCGAAGTAACTAAGCGCTAATGAGCGCTAACGAGGGGCGTTAGTGGTTCATCACCCAGGCTTAATGACTTTCACCTGATCCACATGTTGCAGCACACTTGGTGGTGTTGCTGGAAAGTCTTAAAGGAAAAGATGTGATTTGTTCCCAGCTTTCACAAATCTGCCTTGGGACAGAGCCTCGGGGGCTGGGTGGGGGCTGGGTGGGGGCTGGGGGGCGCGGGGGGGCTTTGCTGGGTTCCCCGAGGTGGGCACGGATAAAACGCTCCAGCAATGAGAGTGCCCTGGAGTGCCCTGCGCAGGCACGGAGCAGCTGTGGTACAGACCAAACCCCCGCACCTTCAATGTCGTCCCCTCGTGCTCCTTTTGCAGAGATTTGGCTGACATTAGCGGAGTGGAGAACTGGAATATACAAATAATAAAAGAGCCTGAAGTTACTGTCCTAAAGGGGAGAAGAGCGGTCTGAGGTGGGAGAGCATAGATGCTTTTATTTCAAAATATGACTTAAGAGGTGGTGCTTTTGTTTCGTAACATTCCTTAAAGGGTGTTAAGCTATACAAAGGTGGTTTTGCCTAAACCTTCCGAAGTCCAGAGCAGCACCAAGATGTGCAGGGCCTGTCCTTTGTAATCTCAGTGATTCCCCTAATGGGCTCCATTTACGATCCACTGAGGGTCTCCTGCTCTGCTGCGGTGTGAGAAACACGGAGCTGCTCCCGGGGATCCCGCCATCCCGGAAAACATCCTGAATGTTTTAACAAGGCAGCACATTATCCACCCCGCGCCCTTTTCCTCCCTTCTCGCCTCAGATAAACCGTTTCCAAATTATCCCGGGGATATAGCGAAGTAAGAACCCGGGATGACGGGCTGAGCTCTGGGACCGTTTGGCTGCAGTGAGTTAAACATCCATTTCTGGCACTTTTTTCCCCCAAAGTCTGATTTTTTTTTGAAACAGAGAAAATTAACAAAAACCGGAGCTAGCTGATTTGAACAAAGTGTTTTGATGAATAATATGCCATAATGGGCCAAAACAAGATAAGGAGTTTATCTCATCCCACTGCACATCACATTTCATTCTCGCATCCGCTCCTTTCCAGCCTTCCTGCCTGGGCTGTGATTGGAGAGCCTGTTTTCTTTCATAATCTGCTTCAACTGCTCCAAAACGGAACGTTTTGAGGGCTGTAGAGAAAAAGGTTGTTTTTCCTTCCATCAGTGCCATTCTGTCGAGAGGCTTCTGCGGAAGTTGAGGACAATAACTTGTGAAGTTGGGAAATTTCTCTCAAAATGCAAATACGGTCTCAGTGTCAAATCCCGGTGCAGGGCAGGTCACTGAGGTGACGCGGCAAACGCGGCCCCGCGTGTCCGCGTCCTCCCGAGCACCTGAGCTGCTCTGGCAACAGACTGATCGTTTTGTTCCATATTTATTAAATCACCTCTCCTCAGTGTGCTGGCTAGAGAAAACAAAGTGCAAATTGCATGAATGATTGATCACTAAAACCACGTGCCTGTTTACCTTTCATTTTGTATTTTTATACATGAAAAAACTCCACAAGCCCTCTGATGTCTAGAAAAAAGGACTGACAATACAAGCGAGGGAAGCTTGCGGGTGCGTCTGTGGGAGCAGTCGCTCCCAGTGCCGGCGCCGGGCGGGATGCTGGGCCGTCCCGAGGACGCGGGAGCGGCGGCCGGAGCCTGGATCAGCTGCCGCTCTCCGCTCCCTCAGGCGGGGGTGCCATGTGTTTCCACTTAGAAATTAATTACATTTCATATTGGATCCACCTGAGGGTTTGTGCACTCGCTGTCTCCCTGGGGAAGATGTCCCAAGGCACCGGCTGGTTAGAAGCATCCAGCTTCTCCCCCTCAGCAGCGTATGGGGGGAAAAACCCCATTTAGACCTGGAGTTAACAGTGGCCTTTAGCTAATGCATCGCTTTGGTGACAGGATTAGGAGAAGGAGCTACCTGAATGTTACCTGGAGGGTGAGCATGTAGCTCTGGTGTTGCTGTGTTGTTTTGGCAGTGCCCAAAATCAATGATAAAATAGCCAGGAGACTCTCATAGGTGTTTCTCTGGGGACCAACATGTTACCAGGCTGGCTTTTGCTTGCACTTCTCTTCCTGGGAGCTGGGGGTGATAAGGGCGGTAGAAATGAGAATGTGAAATGGGCTGATTTGATATGAGCAACCTGCAAGGCACACGGTGCGGGTGCTGGATGCTCAGTACCTGGCCAAGAGGAGCAGAGGGAAAAAAACATCCCAAATCAATTAAGCAGCCAGAGACATTTGCTCCAGCAGCATTTGTTCAAAAGCCATAAGTAATGTACTTCCCTTGACTTCAGTGATCAATGCTACTTACCCACATGCACTCCAATTAATAAAACCTTTGTTCCCTTGGCCCAGTTCCACGCTGGCTTTTCAGCATCGTGCATGGAGCAGCCCAGCCCTTCCCGCAGCCCGCGCCAGCGCAGCCCGTGCTCTGTGCTGGTGCTCGCCCAGGTCACAGCGGTGGAGAGGGACTTTCCCCCGCACTGCCCGGCCCAGGGGAGCCCGTGTGTCTGGACACGACGTGCCCAGGAGTTGCCTGGCACAAGAGCACCCAGAAAGGCTGCCCGGCCAAGCCTGGGGGGTTGATGGAACAGTGTTCAGTGTGTCCGCCAGAGGCTTATTTCACCTGGGTGTCAGGATCGCTCCCCTGCCGATGGACAGTCTGAACCGTTCAGGGCTCCACAAACCACTTCACCTCCGTGTCAGCACTTCCCTGTACCCTCCCTATGCCAGCACCCATGTCCCCAGCCCCAACGGCCACCAGCAGCACAGCTTGCCAGCCCTGGGATGGGCTGAACCATGCAGACCAAGCCACACACTGGCAAAAACTGCTGTGGTGTTACGAGCAATTTGCCGACAGGAGGGCCCAAGCGGCAATTCCTGACTGGAGAGGTGGTGGAGCTCTCCATCTCTCTTCCAGGCTGGAGCCTCGCTGGTGCCCATTGCTTTCATCTATGGACAAAGAATCTGAAGCAGCATCATTGCCTAGTGAACAAGCGAGATTTATTTTGAGGTAACACAAATGTTGTTTTGTGGCACTGGGATATTTAACCTTGACCAGCGGAATGATCTTTCTGTTGTATAGCAGAGAATTAATTGTTGCAAAACCCCCAGGAGATCAGACAAGGGGAGGGCCGCCCCAAGGCGAATTCCCCGATTTCCATGGCACCGCGAGCTGCTGGCCCCATCCTGGCCAGGGACTGTGTCTGGCTCCTGTGTCCAGCACCGTGCTGAGCGCTCATTCACCACATTCCCGGCTGTTGCGGGACAAACCAGCTTTTTGTGTCAATCTGTCTGTAGTGAGAAGTCAGCGACTTTCCCTAAGTGAGTTTTTTGTGTATTTTTAATAAAGGTCACTCTGTGTTTACTGGCAAAGGCAATCAATATTGGTTCATTATTTATAAAGGATCCCACTGGTCTGTAACGACCTGCGGTCGGAGCACACGGTGAGTTTTGTTCGCAGCCTCTTCCATGGTTGGAGGGTCCAGCTGCTTCTGCCCATGCCCAGCCTGGGGGGCACTTGATTTTAAGCCATTTCCTTGTCCCTCATGACGCGGGATGGGAGGAGCAGGAGCCCAGAGCCCTCACCCCTTCCCCGCTGCTGCCTGGGGACCCACCAGCTCCCTCCACCCCGGGCCCCGGCTGCTCCCTGTGTGGGGACAGCGCTGCCCCTTGCTCCACCCGCAGCCCCGTCACCCCAGCATCCAGCCCCCACGGCTGCGGGAAAAACTGTGCGCTGTGACCAGGGCAGAGAGGAGAAACAGGCAAAAAGAGACCGAAACCCTGATAAATTTGTTTTTAGAGCAAACGAGATGGCTGCTGCTCCGCGATGTGGCTGTGGTAACCTGGTTCTACATTACCAGCTGGGTTGGGAAGAATGGCTATTTTTAGGCTCTAAATACCAGTGAAAGAAAAGGAAAAGAAGGAAAAGAAAGGAGAAGGTGTAAACCCTGGAATAAACAACTGGGCTGAGTGGGCCCGGGGTGAGCTGTGGGCACATCTGGACCTGCTCTCCCCGTGAACCCCCAGCCCAGGCCCAACCATGGGGCTCCGCGCACCCCCAGCCGCAGGCTGGTGCCTCTGCAGAGGGGGCTTGGGACGCAGCTCTGGGCTGCATGGGGACACCGGACTGCGGGGAGGTCTCCGTGAGGTCACACAGGGACCCCAGCTCAGGGGTGGCCAGAGCCTCGTCCTGCTGCAGTGTCACCATCCCCGTTGGGCACAGGCGATGCGCAGGCAGCAGAGGGACATCCCAAAAGACAAAGCTTTGCAGTGAGCTCCTGATGCAGCACCATGTGCTGGAGAAACCTCCCTGCCTTTGCCATAGTGTTAATGAGCCAGAGATAATTAGAGTAGATGCACATCTGGCCACAGTGTGTGGTTCCTCCTGCTCCAGCAGCCCCCCCAGCGGCTCCCAGCCCAGGTGCTCCTCCCCGGAGCCAGCAAAGGGTTCGAAGAGAAGATTTTTCCACTTGTACTATGACTCTTAGTACCGGGGATGGCTCATCCTTGCTGTCAGCAGGGCAGGCACGGCCCCAGCTCTGCCAAACCACAGGGACCTGCAAGCATCTCCCCAGCCAGGGCAGCCTCAGTTTTGGGGTGCACGGAGGGGCAGTGAATGCCCTTCAGCGCGGGTCTTCTGCAAACAGCTAACGGGGGCAGCGGCTCAGGAGGTGCTCGTGTCATTAGTGCCATGGTTGTTTGGGCACAACTGGAGCGTTGTTCCCACAGCAAGCAAGAACTTCCTTGTGAATGTTGTTATTATGGTTATAATTTGAAGAATAAAACAAACTAGAGGGGAGAGTGAAACTCACGACTATTTCAGATGGAGAAAAATTAACTGATCGTCTGAAAAACACGGGGAAAGAGTGTTCCATCTCCCTCTCTTGCCCATGAAGAATAAGGAAAAGACAAAGAAAATCCCACAGACACATCCAGGCTGCTGAACTCACTTTTTTCATGGGATAAAGTAGTGCCAGAAGAAGAGGTGAGCTGCAGCGAGGCTGCTGGGCGGCCAATTCACTTTGAGTTCATTGACCTGAAATTGGGAATCCAAAAGGAAGAGAAGTTTTAAATAAAGCAAGCAAGCTCCATTTGTAGCGTGGGGAGCTGCACGGATCACGGGGGCAGGAATGAACCACCCCGGCGAGGTCACAGCTCTGAAGCCGAGCCCCTCCCGCTGCGGGTCTCGGGTCCCAGAGCTGCGGGAGTCGCTGTCTGCGGGAAGGAGCTCGGGGTCTGGGGTCCCAGAGCTGCTGGAGTCACTGTCTGCAGGAAGGAGCTCGGGGTCTGGGGTCTCAGAGCTGCTGGAGTCGCTGTCTGCGGGAAGGAGCTCGGGGTCTGGGGTCCCAGAGCTGCTGGAGTCGCTGTCTGAGGGAAGGAGCTCGGGGTCTGGGGTCCCAGAGCTGCTGGAGTCGCTGTCTGAGGGAAGGAGCTCGGGGTCTGGGGTCCCAGAGCTGCGGGAGTCGCTGTCTGCAGGAAGGAGCTCGGCCGATGACCCCGAACATCAGTTTGAAATAATCAGCTCGCTTCCCCTTTACAAAACAAAGACCTGGGAGGTTTGCAATGGTGAGCCGGATGAATATCCCAGCAGGACGCGTCGGGCCGAGCGCGCGGCTGTGCCTGAGGAAAGCCCAGCTCTCCTCACTGCGCTCCCCATGAGCTCCCGGCTCTGCTGGGGATGTTCAGGGCTGGATTTTGGGTCCCCTCTGGGGCTGCAGCGCAGCCAGACTGCCCGGCTTCCCTCGCTCCTGGCCCCTCGGGACCCACAGGCCACTTCCCTCACTTTGGGTTGCTTTTCCCATTGGGTTTTGGCAGAATGAACACCAGTACGAGCCTGGGAAACGCTGCTGGGACCTGGCACTGGGCTCCGAGGAGCTGCCCACCAGCAGAGGGCTGGAAGGCAAAAGCCGCAAGAAAGCCAGGCTGGTATTACAGAAAAAGGCAATTTCTGATAAATATTCAGCCCAGGCTGCCTTTGAACCTGCTGTTAATTCCTCCTTGGCCGAGTCTGTGATTGCATGTCTCAAATACCAATGTAAGAATGTATTTGCACAGCATAAACCTGATCTGCATCAACATTTTCCCCTTTGCACTTTGGTCTCATTTCCCCAGGACTCGAGGTCTGAAAAATTCACACTTGTGCAGGATTTGTCACCACATCAGGCAAAATCTCCCTTTGCGTGCTGGTCCCGGCCTTTAGCGTAGGAGCCTCCAGCCCCCCCCAGCTAGAGCCTCTTCCCTCCGGCCTCTTCCTCTGAGTGAGAGATTTTTACAAGGGCACGAACAACGTTTTTACGGCTCTATTACGTGCTGGCTTTTTCCACTGCAGAACGCCTCGCCCGGCCCAGGTCCATTGGATATTGCATCCCCCGTCACCACGGGGTTCGAGTTCCAGTAACGCCTGCGACAAAGCTGCTCTGGCCAGCGGCACTCACCCGTGAGGCTGTGTGACAAAACAATAACAGTAATGATGATTAGTAATAATAACAGGAATAATGCAATAGATCTTCCCTAATTTGCACTAAATGACTGGGAGACCGGTTGTGAGTTAATGAAATCTATGGCTTAGCAACCAAGAGAGCAAACACTGGTTTGCACAGCCAGGGCAATTCATCACCAGCTGCACTTTGTTCGCTCATTTTGACAATTGTAGTTTATTCTTAATTATTGATGTTATCTCATAATGTCCCAGTAAATACATGGCAGTCGGTTTTGTAGCAGCAGCGAGGTCTCTGTAGTCTGACGCTGGAGAAATGCTCTGAAGCCTTTGTGGCAGGATTTCCCAGCCCAGGCTGGGACACCGCGGTCCCCGAAGCCCCTGGGGACAGGGGCAGCACCCGAGCCCAGCGCAGGGCACCCGCACCAGCGCTCCCAGTGACAGGGCTGGGACACGACAGCAGAAGCGCTGGCTGCCCCCAGGTACCTCTGCAAGGCTGGGCAGCTCTGCTGTGACCAAACAGCTCCCAGCAGGCACAAACTGCCTCTGTCCCCCGGCCCCCTCCCGGCGGTTTCCCCTGGTCCCCCGCGCATCCTCCCTGCTCCCCAGCCAGAGGTATTTTGCAAACACTAATGCATTAACAAGCTGGCAAGAGCCCCCATGAATATTTCATGTTTAACATGGCCTCGTTTCCTCCTGGTTAATGGATGCTCTCCCCATTATGTCTCCGCTTGTTTGAGCAGGATACCTTTTCAGCAGAACATAAAAGCCGCTCCCCAGTGAGGTGGAGGGAAAACCACTTAGCTGGGGATCCAACAGACGGGTCCAGCCACCCGCCCTGGCATGGCGGGCAGATCGGGTTTCCTCTAACAGCTCCTCTTTCCCTCTCTCAGCCCCTTTTTTTGTTTCCGCACTGAATTTTGCTGGCACGTACACCCAGAAAGCCTCTCACCCCCCGCAGCTGCTCTCAGGCAGTGGTTTGCTGGGGGATGGTGGTTTAGTGGCTTGGGTGGTGGAGGAGAAAGGCCGGTCCCCTGATAAAGGGTGCTGCCCTACGGGGTTTTTTGGGCACCGTTCGCTCGGCCCCTCTTTCCCGAGGAACATCTCCTTGGCTCAGCTCTGGATGGGGCACCGTGGGTCGGATGGTGCCACCACCAGCGAGAGCTGCTGCTGCCCGGATGGGATGTGACGCTCGTGTGGCAGCCAGCAGGCAGCACCGTGTCACCCCAGGCTCTGCAAGACTGAGGAGAGAAGATGCATTAGCTGCAATAAAAACCAAGAAGCAAGGTAAAAAAACGAATTAATGGGACAGGAGGTTTAAACTTTAAACACAGGCTGACAGTGGGTCCCAGTTCCTCCCAAATATGTGATTTTAGTGCACAGCTTCATCTTTCAACAGCAAAGCGAGATGCTCGAGGTTTGGCTTCCCAGCGCGTGCCCAGGCGCTCGCACAGCAGCCGCATTGCCTGAGATGCCAAATACCTTTTGGTCCCCGAAGCTTCCCCAGCTGGGTGTTCAGGCAGGTGGAGGGGCCGCAGGGAGAGCTGCTGCTGGAAAGACTCTAAAGGAATTGATCCAGGTTTAATGAAATGTTACGTTTCACTTGCAGGGAAATACTTGTTTTGTTCTGGAGCATTAGTTTTTAAAATGTAGGATTGGAGGGTGTTTTAAAAGCAAAGGGTTTTGGAGAGAAAAATTGACACATTTCATTGCTGAAATGTCAAAGGGAAAAAAAGAAAGTTCGATTTCAAGATCTCAGGATGACCAAAACGAATGCAGAAAGTACAGAGCTGGTGTAGCTGGCTGACAAAAACTTGTACTCAAACAGAATAACTTTCCATCCTGCAGGCTTCGTTAGCAGCTGGGGTGCTGTGTGACCCCCAAATCCCAGAGTGCGTCCTGTCCAGGGGGCGGAGGAGCCCGGAGCCCCCGGCCCTGCCTGGAGTGATGCTCTGTCCCACAGCCCACGCGGGCCGAGCGCTCCTGCACCCACCGCTGCCACGGCCGGGACGGGCAGGCGCGGAGCAGGACAGCGGCTGCAATTAGTTCTTCCGTTTTTATACAATTATAAATTACACATAGTAGTAATGAAAACAAAGCCCGAGCCAACAGCGAGTTCCTGCCAAGCCGCCATCGAGGGACTCTGGCTCGGTTTCCTCTGGTGACGGGGCGTTGATAGAGCCCGTGTGTGAGCACGTCGGGAGGGCTGCGGATGCCCCGCGCACGCTGCGGGATCGTGCGGGGGCTCCCAGCCCCGCACAGCAGCCCTGGCACGAGGATCCGGTAGCTGGCAAGTCCCGGGATGTGCGTTTGTGCCGGAGAGCTGGACGCAGCACCCGCACAGCTGCTGCCGGAGAGCACCGCGCTGCACCAGACACGAGTCTCTATTTGACGGGCAAACGAGCCCCGTGCTGGCTCCTACACCCTCCTCATCCTCCCAGCTTCATGGGCATCAGGTGTCCCCAAATGTGGCACCAGAGTGTGTATCCGAGATGTCCAGCTCTCCTAGCACTGGCTGCCAGCTGGTGCAGGGGTGTCCTGACTGAACTCCGAAATGTCACTGCTGCGGGTCCTGGGAAACCTCTGACAAAATGCACGAGGGCTCTGTAAAGAGCCACGATTGTGGGGTCAAACCCTTCATGCAGGATCCACACGTGGGACCTTCCCAGGCTGGGGACAGTTCAGTGTCCCACGCAAAGGGACAAAGGCACCCCCCTCTTGGTGTGGGTGCATTTTCTGGCATGTATGTCCCCTTGATGTGGGGTGTCCCGGTGGAGGAGCTGGGCAGAGGCCACCCATGTCCTGCAGACCTTGGGGACATTGCAGTGGGTTGGTGACACCTCCCATCCATGGCTGTCCCCAGGGCTCGCTGGCTGACCTTACAGGAGTTTTCCCAGCCTCAAAGCACCAGTCTGGTGCCAGTGGAGACATTGTGGTGTCACCCATCCCAGTGTCACCCATCCCAGTGTCACCCATCCCCAGCCTGGAACAAACCACTTGTCTCCAAGAGCCATGTGATGGAGCAAGATCCTGCTGGGCCCTGGGGTCCGATGCAGAGCAGCTCTCTGACGGGTGCTGGTGCAGCACGGGGTGCTCTCTGGGCAGTGTGGAGGGAAGGGGGTCCCTGTGTCACCCCATAGCTGATCACCTCCCGCTCAGCTTGCAGAGAGCCAGGCCCTGTGCCCCCTCTTTGCCCCCTCTCCTGCTCCCCCGGTTCCTTTCCACGCTTCCCCCCTGCCCAACCTTTTCCTTTTACATGCAGGATTTTAATCTAATTTTCTCAATGCAAATCTTAACAGGGAAAAACCTTGAAATCGAATCTGCAGAAGTCTCCTTTCACAGTTCAGAGATTTGATTAAATTGCAAGCTTTGTTAATATTTGGTGCAAGGGGGGAGAGAGAGGAGGTGGGGAAGAGAGAGGGGAGACAAGCCAGTGGATCTGTTGGGGGCGACCGGAGCCTTTTCAAATCATCTGTTTACCCCCGCAGCTAAGGAGCCCATTAGCCAGTGTTCTCCTTTCTAATTCCCCATCCTGCCGTGTCCCGCAGACTGCGCTGTGTTTATTTGGAGAAGAAGAACAAAATTGTTTGTATAATTAGATCTGCTACAAGGGCTGCCCTTGAAGGGTCCCCAGCAGGAAGCTTGTGATTGCAAAGGACCCCCCCGCCCCCCGCGACCCCCAACCCCAGTGGCCAACAACAACATGATCCCAGCGGGACGGGCTGCGGGGGCTCTGTGGGGTCTGTGTGCATTCCCTGCCTGCTGCTGCCTGCCCACTCTGCACAGCCCTGGTTGTGCTGCGCTGCCTGGTTCCCACCCGCATCACGGACCAGGGATGCTCTCGCTTCATCTCACACCATGGATGCTCTCACTGCATCCTGGACCACGGATGCTCTTGCTCCATCCCAGACCAGGGATGCTCTCACTGCATCCTATACCACGGATGCACTCACTTCATCCTGCACCACGGATGCTCTCGCTTCATCCCACATGGGAGATGCTCTTGCTTCATCCCGCACCACAAGTGCTCTCACTGGTCCCCGGGTACCAGCTCTGGCAGCACCATGACGAGCCATAATTGCTGCAATGTGTTCCCAGCACTGCGGGGATGCCAGGCAGGTTCCTCCCGTTCCTCCCATGATCCCAGCATGAGCTGGGAAAAGTGGTTATTTTTGTAGCAGAAGTGGTGAGCAGTGAAGAGGTAAATCAGGTCTGAGCAAGATGGGCTCAGGGCCAGGCATCCCAAGCAGAGACCTGATATCTACTTACATTTCTTTATTCAAAATGTATTTTACTGAAAAAAGGAACATTTTTTTTCCCTGTGTGTTTTTTGGTAAATGGAAGAAAGTGCTTGAAAAACTATGTTTTCAGAAAAAGTTTGGCATTAAAACAGAGGTGGTTAGAAAAAAAGTGCTCATTAAGAATAGTTCAACTGAAAAAACCCAACAAGCTTTCCCCAAGAAACATTGATTTGCATGTTAAAAATGAAACATTTTCATTCTCTGTGAAAGGCCCCAGCATCCACCCTTTCCTCCCCCAGGGCTGCCGGGCCGGGGGAACCACCACAATCCCCATTCACCTCTGCAAAGCGGGGATGCTGCAAACACAGGGCAGGAGATGTGGGCAGGATTTCCACAGGTACCTTGTCTGCTCTTCCTCTGGAAATGTCGGTAGCTGCCCCACTGGAGGTTTAACTCATGAAAAAAGCAGCTTTTGTAAATATTGCTGCCAAACGCAAAGTGTTGTTCCTGTGGTGCAAGGTTTTATGGTGTGTTTCTAAACGAGGTTTTCTGGGCAGGGTGACTGACCCACCAGGGAGCCACAACAGACGGGCACAGGATAGGACAAAGGGTGATGGGTTTGGATCACAAGAGGGCAGATTCAGGCTGGACATGAGAAGGACATTTTTGACACCAAGACAGGTGAGAGCCTGGCCCAGGTTGGCCAGAGAGGTGGTGGATGAACCATCCCTGAGACATCCCAGGCCAGGCTGGACGGGCTCTGAGCACCCTGAGCTGGTGAAGATGTCCCTGTCATGGCAGGGGGGGCACTGGGGAGCTGGGAAGGTCCCTCCAACCCAAACCGTTCTGTGATTCTGTGTGAAAATGCAGCTGAGGTGCCAGGAGATGCTCTGCCCATGTTTGGCACATTTAACCACGCCATCTTCCACCACCTGACTTCAAACACTTCCTAAATAACCCAAATAAATAAAAAGGCTCACCGGGCTCAGTGCGGATGACTAATTGTGACGTTATCACAGCTCAGAGGCTCCAAACACAGCGTTTCCCAGCCGAGCATCCCTCTGCCGCCGCGGGAGCAGCTGTGGCATCCCGGCCCTGGGCAGGCACGGGCTGTGCTGCTGGGAGCTCATCCTGCCCAGAGCAGCGCCCCATGCGCAGGGTGTCCCAGGGCTGCCGGCAGCAGCACCGAGCACCCCGAGGGCGGGAGATGCGGCTGGAGGAGCAGGAGCCCTCTGCGCCAAACCGCCTCTCCCCTCGGCTCCCTTCCTCCCCGGAGGTGGGTGGAAAGCACAGGCCACGTGAGCGGTTTAATGGAGCAGAACTTGGCTTTAATCTGTTCCCATAAATGTTTACGATCCCCTAATTATTAACATTTAATGCCATATTAATTCATTGATGGGCTTTCATTTTTGTTTTTAATGGCTCGGCAATTTTTGCTCTCCCCTTTTGCTCTTTTGTTCTGCGAAGGAAGAAGAGGCGGCCGCAGGCAGCGGGTTGTGCCGGGACCGCGCCGCCGCTGCTGCTCGGCGGGGACAGCGGCCCCGGGACACACAGCCACCCACCCCTGTGCCGGGGCCAGGGCTGCGAGAGGAGACGGTCCCCCAGCCCGGCATCCCCCTTACTGGGGGGCAAAATGGGACTGGAAATGCTTGCAAGCTTCGGATTGAGCTGGGGACATGGTGGGAATTGCAGCGGGAGAATCTCGGAGGAAAAGCCCTGGGACAGAGAGCGCTCCTGGTTTTTAAATGCTGTTTATTTGAAGTGTCCCGCTGAAATGCTCCCAGCGCTGCCCAGCTAGCACACGTCCCTCCCGCCGTCCCCCGCCTGTTGCTCCGCTGGCTGAGATGTTTATTTAAGTGTCCTGAAAACTTTATCTGGAAATCAGTTCCATTCTCTTTCCCTTGTCCGCCTTTCCACTTTCTTTTCCTCCCATTCATCACGTTGAAAAATGACCCATTTTCTCTCCCGCGCTGGATGCCTCCTCTTCCTCCTCCTCCTCCTCCCCGCGCTGCCCGCGGCGGGCAGCTCCCTGACAGCGCGGGCTGCCCGCTAATTAATGGTGCTGCCCGCTAATTAATGGTGCTGCTCTGGGGAAGTCACAACTACATCCCCGGGAGGGAGGGGGGTGACAGATGGTCCTTCTCACAGCAGGACGCGGCGCGGTCCCCGGGCAGCGCTGCGGTGGGGACGGCGGGACCTGCCGGGCCGTGGCACCGCACGGAAGGAGAAGCGGGAGATCCTGGCGCGGGTTCCTCCCCTCCTGGGCCGCGGTGCTGGTCACCGCTGAGCATCCTCTCACCTGGCTCCCGCTCCAGCTTCCCACAGCGGGAGAATCAATTAGCTAAAACCAAACCATGAAACAATTATTTGTCCACTTCTCAACCTCATTTGGGAAACATAAAAAGACACACTTACTTCAGGCTGACGTGCGAATGCACATGATGTCTGCGTTTCCATGACTAACTTCATCTGCACAGACAACCCCCTCCCCTTCCCCCTTCCCACCCCCATCTGCTCCCCACACTGTGCCTGGCCGGTGACAGCAGGGAAAACAGCAGAAAAAAAAGGAGAGAAAGACGGGAAAATGCACAAGAGCTGTGGAAAAAAAATGTGTGGCAGGAGTTGGAAATTTCATTTTCTACGTAGGGCTCTGTCACCTCGGTGTGCAAACTCAGCTCTGTAAAGCCGGGATTAGCAGCTCCGGTGTGCTGGACTGAGCCTGGCCACCCTGTCCCTCCCTGCTCATCACCCCATCACCTTCCTCCCGATGTGACCTCACTTGCCCATTCAAGCCCTTGCTCTGCAGGCTGGGTGCTGCGGTACCACCTGGGGGTCCCTGGCGGTGTTTGCCTGGGAAAAGGTGCTGTAAAACCTGACAGAAGTATTAATTTTCTCAGTGACAAGCAGACATCCTTCACCCCAGCCTGTCCTCCCTGCGCTCCCCAGGCTAAGCCTGAGACCCATCCCCACTTCTCCGCTCAGCCTCTCTGCTAGGCACGTATGGATTCTGGCATCGGGGGAAGGATGGGACCGGGGACGCCCATGCCCATGGTTAGGCTCCTAAACTGTATTAAATAATAGATACTAGTGGAATTATTTTTAGAAGCTGTGAATTGCTCTTGCACTTGGAAGGGAGCAGAGCTGGGGAGTTGGGGTACGCTCTGCTGGGCACCTGCATGGTGAGCAGCTCTGCCTGAGGGCTCTGCAGACAAGGACCAGGGACTGGGGCTGGGAACAAGGACTGGGGACCGGAGCCAGGTGGGGCAGCCCCTTCTGCAGGGAGTACAGACACAGGCACACTCGTGCCCCATGAACTTGCCTCCCCTGCTCCTGCCCCCAGCACCCCAGCCATGTTCTGGAAAACGCTCTTGGGACTCTCAGTAAACAGAGGCAAAGGCGCAGCCTTCACAATGAAGGGCAGTGTCAGATCCTGCCCGAGATACCCTGCGTTTGGAAATGCTTTCCTTTCCCTTGATCATACTTTGACTCTTTAACTGAGCTTTTCCTGCAGTTTTTCTCTATGTCAGCAATTAATCTATCGCTCCTAATAAGGAAGCATGAATTTCCTTGGGAAGAAAGTCAATCGGTTGTGTTGAGCGCGAATTGGAGCCCATGTGGGATGCGAGCGGCTTGGGGCCCAGAGGCTTCGCAGGGCACACCCAGAGGGTCCCCATGGTCCCCACAAGCACAGGAACTGCTTGTGGGATGGAGGTGACCATGTAGGTTATGACTTGGTATTATTATGCAGCAGGTTTTTAGGAATGCAGATGGCTACCTACATAGTTGCACATCTATTAGGGCCATTAGATTAATGTATTCTTGCAGCTATTTATCAAACGGGCCCCTACAGACAGAAGAGTTTTAGGGGCTGCAGGCGGCTGCTCTTACCCCCTGTGCCATCAGCGCTTGCACAGAACACCCCGGCAGGGATGGCTGCTGTCACATCTGGGCCCCTCCAGCTGTGTTCTTTACAGTTAAAAAAAATAACTGTAATTGCTGTTAGACAACGTTTTATGCAGGGCAGCAGGGAACTCTCTGTTTTATCTGATCCATCCCTGCTGTCCCACCCTGCGGTCAGTCAGAGGGCAGCCAGAGACTGGGGGGGAAAAGCCCCCTGGGATGCCCAGCCCCTGCACCCCAGAGAGGCTCAGCCCTCCCCATCCAGCCCCCCGTCACCCAGCAGATCCAGCTCCGCCTGTGCCACCCACCCCTCCTTTCTCCTCCTTTCCACTCGTGACTGCTGTTACCTCTGGCAGGTTTTGTCTCCTGTGGGGTATCTTGGTTTTCCAGCTCTGACTTGCCCATCTACCCATGTGCAGGCAGAGCTGGGGCTGGTTTGCAGAGCCGGGATCCAAGTTCGCTGCATCGTCTCTGCCGAAGGCTGTGGGAGGAAAGAGCAGCTCAGTCTGCGGTAGGATGGGGAGGATGGTCCAGAGCAGGAGAGACTTGGTACTTGAAGGAAATCAGAGCTCAGCCTTTGCTTAGGTAGGGAACAGAAAAGTCCCCATCACTGGGATCCTCACAAAGGAGCCCCGGTAACAGACACCCACCTGTCCCATGGCAGGGAAAGTTCCCAGGCATGTAGTGGGGGACATCAGCCATACCCGTCCCCTCTCCCGGAGAGGCACAGGTCACGTTTACGAGGTCTGTGAAGGGTGAGCAGGGGAGTGGAACAAGGACGGAGCCTACTGGTGGGCTGGCTGGCTTCGGGCTCACCTGCTGGCCCCTGGCATCCCCATCAGCCCCCTGGCATCCCTACCAGCTCCCCAGCATCCCCACCAGATCCCTGGGATCCCCAGCAGCCCCTGGTGTCCCTGTCAGCCCCCGGTGTCCCTGCTAGCCCCCTGGTGTCCCTGCCAGCCCCCCAGCATCCCCACCAGATCCCTGGGATCCCCAGCAGCCCCTGGTGTCCCTGCCAGCCCCCGGTGTCCCTGCCAGCGCGGGCAGCGCTGACAGTGCTGGCCTGTGAGGCGCAGATGCAGCCACTCGACACGCGACGCTCGGCTCCTTCAGCCCCCGCACGAGCCCGCACTCAAAAATGCTGATACCAAGTTTGATACCAAGTCGACTTTAATGGGAAGATTATTTGCAAGTCTTTTCCTGGCAGCAACAGCAGCAGCAGCAACAACAACAGTCTCTCTGCAAAGAGCTGAAAAGCTGCCAGGCAGATTTTCAAGTGAAAAGATGTCAATAAAAGAGAATTTGCCATTTCACAGCCCCCTCCACATCTCACCAAGCAGCTGCAGCAAACGCTGGCACTTTTGTGTTTATCGTTGCAGAGCTCTGTGCCCATTTCTTGTATCTCGAGTCCACCACCTCTTAATTTCACCATTGAAAGCCGCAGCCTGGGGGGGGCGGCAGCTGGAGCCCCCCTGAGTCACGCTCAGCGCCTGGTGGGGAGCAGGATCAGCCGGCAGGGGAGCCCCAGAAAATGGAGCAGCTTGGAGCAACCCCCCCCGGGACTGAGGCCCCTTTTCCCGGGGGTGGGAAGAGCTCTGCCCCCTGCGCTGTCAGAGCAAATGTTCTCATGGGCAGCACCGCGCTCGCTGCACGGGAAGGTCCTTGTGGCGATTAGATCATGAAAACTAACAAGCCCTCCCACTAAAGTAACAGGACAGCGGTTAATAAATTAGACGTGCTTAAGAACAGCGGGCAGGCTGGAAACAGGATTTCACCCGCGTGTCTCAGGGGAGGCTGACGGGAAAGCAGAAGGGTGCAAAGGGCTCTTGCAGATGTTCTGTGGTGGCACAAGGTGTCCCCAGGGCAGGGCATGTCCTGGGGAGGGAGGGACAGCAATGGGAAGGAGCTTGCCAGGTGCCCCTCAGCCCCCTCCCTGCCTTGGGACAGGGCTTTTTCCTGATAAAACCCATAAAGGGACGAGTTTGCTCGAGCAACTGCAATGAGGCCTCCAGTGCGGCACTGGGGTGGTGCCACAGCACCAGAGCAATGCGGCAGCGGGGATTTCCTCTGGCTTTCAGGAGGACGCTCATCTGCTTGAGCTGCCCCTTCGCTGGGGGTGGGTGTGAGCTCAGCCTCCAGCTCTGGGTTTCACCCCACAAGTCCCATCCTCAGCGCCTGTGGACAAACCCCACGTGTGCTCGGAACGGGGAGCACAGCAGATACCCCACAGCCAGGGGCTTTGGAAAACAGACATATTTAAATGAAGTGCTCCAATCTTTATCCTTCCTCGTGATTTAAAAACAAGTGAAAGGTGTCCAGGGAGCATTTAGGAGGATGAGAGACATAAGCGCTAACAGAAAACGCTTCCTATGTAGGACAGAATTAACATGAAGGACTCTGCACGTGAGTGAGACGGGGTGCACAGCAGAAATCACGGGAATCAGCGGTTTGCAGGGGTGACTGGAGCACCCCCCATTCACCAGAGAAGAGACGCGGGTGCTCTGAGTGTGCAGAGGAGGAACCTGCATTTCCCTGGAGGGGGAAACACCGTTATTTTGGCTTCTGCTTTGATCTCGAGTACGGTCTGCTGGAAATTTGCTGTTTAGAAATGCCAAAGCCTCACTTTAGTTTGTTTAGTTCTGCCTCCGCCATGGGGTCACGGCCGCCTCCTGGCCCGGTGCCGCTGGGCACCAGCCCCGGCCTTGGCCACGGGACTCGCCCGGCTCTTGCTGAGGCACCTGACACTGGATGCTGCAAAACTCGTAATGGAGCGGGGCTGTGGCGCTGGTCCCCAAAGGTGACACCCCTCTGCGGCAGGTGATTCCTGAGAAAAGCCCCCCCGCCCTGCTGGAACGCACACGGGGGCCGTTTCCAGGCAGATCCCCTGTGTGCTGGTCAGGATCCGCGGGCTGAAATCGGGGTGATCCTGGGAAGAACCCGGTTCAAATGAAAGCACTCATGGCCATGAACCTGGCAAACAGCATTTGGAGCTCTATAGCAAAAACAAAACAGACCCAGACGGCACATATTTTCTTTCCTTTGAAAGGAAAAACACAAAGTTAAAGGATTTACCCCCTCCCCCCCTTTTTTTTAGAGGAATTAAAACAAAAATTCACATCTGGAATGACAACTCCTAACCCTACCCTGTACCCCCCAAATTAATCAGGGCCTGTAATGGAAATGCTGACAGCTCATAACTCCAACCTTTCAAACACAGCTCTGGCATTAACCTGCCCCGGAGCCCTCGCGGAGCGGTGCTGAGCCCAGCACTGAGAGAGACGCAGGCAGAGCCCTGGCAGCTGGGGACGGGGTTTGTCCCCTCTGTCCACCCAGGGTCACCGTCACCTCCTTCTTCACCGCGGGGCTGCTCCTCTGGGTGCCACGGGCAGCCCCTTGCCTGCTGCTGGCACCCCCGTGCCCCCCACCCAGCTCGGCTCAGATGGCAGCTGGGTCCCTTGGCAGGGTGCCCACAGTGCTGCTGCGCTGCTGGTGACACTGGCTGTCCCCCGGTCCCCATGCCCACCCAGGACATCCAGGATGACCCTGTCCTGCCACGAGCTGGGGCTTTGGGTGATCCCCCCGCCTGGGGCTCGCTGCCTGCACTAAACCTGACATGTTCTTTCCCTCCAAAGCTGCTGGTCCCTTGCAATTGTTTAAACTTTGGTAGCATTAATGTACAAGCTGTAAAAATAGAACCCGATGCCAAGAGACCCATCTAACACGTCTTTGAACTGCAGGCTGGGCTGACGGCAGCTGCAGGTCGCTCCCTCCGTTCCCTCCCCGGGGTGACCCAGTGCCGTGGAGCGGGGGGCTCAGCACCCGGCAGGGAGGTGTCAGGATGGGGACGTGGATGCGGCGATTCGCATCCCGAGCAGAGGGGGCGTGGGGGTGAGCACAGCCCGGGCCACGCTGCCCATGTCCCGGGGCTGCCTGCGCTTGGATTTGGGAGGTAGGAGGGCTGGGAAAGGGGGGCATGGGGGACAAGGGCTGAACAAAAGCTCTGGGGAGGGCAAGGGTTGGTTGCAGCGTAGATGCTCCAGCAAACAGCTTGGTTCTCATCATGCCAAAACGTCCTCGTCACTGGGGACAGCGCAGTGACACCGTCACCTGTGGCTGCACGGGGATCCCTGTGTGGGGAGCAGCCCCCAGCCCCGCGCCAGCAGCTGGAAGTAGAAACCTCTATTGTTTTCCCACCTGTCCGAGTTACAAAGGGCCAAATGGATTTTCACGAAATGTTATTAAAAAATGAAAAGGGTTTGGCTTCCGGGCCAAGGCCCCATTTGCCAAGTCAGCCCCAGGCGAAGTTTTATGACTAAGTATGTAATAAAACCCTTTGAAAGAGGGGCTTAGGACCAGAGTCTCCGCAGACCCTCTCCACCCCAGGGCAGCACATGGTGGGTTGCGCTGTGTTCAGATCCTGCTCAGGCCTCTTCTGACGGCATTTTTCCACGACAGGGACAAAATCAGCCTCCAGACAGACGTGCTGCTCCCTGCGTTACGCTCTCCTGCTGGGAGCTGTCGTGGGGGGGCCTGGGCAGCAGCACCGGGGACAGAGGGGACAGAGGGGACAGAGCTCCAGACATGTGCCAGGACAGACCAAGTGCTTTGGGAAGGTCCTTGGGGACTGGACTTGAACAGGGCCAGCTGAACATGAGGTGGATACCAGTGTCACATATATCATATGTGACACACACGTGCTCCCTGTGAGCGTGCTCCGTAAGCACAGAATTTTCGTGTGCAAATCTTAGCTTTGAATAATCTGTAAATAATGTTCTCATTATTTTGCTAGCTCTAATTAGGACAATGGGGGAAGAAATTAAGTATTTAGGCTGACTCCCAGAGAAACTTCATAGAGCAGAGCAACTCCATAGACTTGAGAACAGTATCCTAAGGGGAGTGATGGAAACCCTGAGCCGTTTAAATTTAGACTGGAGGGAGCCCTGGGGATTAATGCACAGGCCTGGAGTGGCCCGTGGAGGGTAGGGGAGAAGATAAAAAGGCCTTTTTCATTCCTCTCCGTGCCATTGCAGCGAAGCGCCACAGGGCAGGCTGCAGATTTCGCTTTCCTGCACCATATTGCTGCTCTGGCTGGAATCTTGTGCTTCGCTCTTTTGTGATCGGGGTTTAAATTGGCATTTAACAAGATCACTACAGCAGAGTAATGAGATGTCACGTTAGTGCTGCAAATACCGACCTGCAGCTGAAAACTGTGTGTGTCAATTGACGGCTTTGTTTCCCCAGTTGTCTTGTTAGATGTCAATCACAGGGCTGCAGGAGCCTCGCGAGCAGACAGCTCTGGGTGCGAGGGCTGGGGTGCGAGCGAGGGGCTTACGGGTGGTACTGGGAGTTAATTACAGAGGGAGAATGGCAGGAGCTGCTGTTGGACCCTGCGCCGGGGGAGCTGGTGGGAGACGCCGGCAGCTGAAGGGGCAGCTTTGGGCAAACCTGGGTGCAGGCTGGGCTGGGGCCGGGGCTGCGACATGGGGACTCAAACCCCTTCTCCTCCTTCCTCCTTCTCCTTCTCCTTCTCCTTCTCCTTCTCTTCTCCTTCTCCTTCTCCTTCTCCTTCTCCTTCTCCTTCTCCTTCTCCTTCTCCTTCTCCTTCTCCTTCTCCTTCTCCTTTTCCTCCTTCTCCTTTTCCTACTTCTCCTTCCCCTTCCCCTTCCCCTTCTCCTTCTCCTTTCCTCTTTTTTCCCTAACTGACTGGGAAGAGCACTAGTGGATGGTTGGGAAGTCCTGTGGATGAGCTGTTGGTGGATCCACGGGGATCAGACAGCTGACGGGTTTGTCCTATGGGAGGATGGCTGCACTGACCAGCTCACCCAGTGCACATTTGCGGAGCTGAATGCATATACTGAAGCATCTCCTGCCCGTCCACCTCTGCTCGTCATCCCCTGGGCTCACACAAGCCCATTGCTTTGGTAGGATTTTCGGAGGTCCTGCCTGGGAAGTCCATTGGGCAGACTGAAGGAGACGTTCCCCTCCTTGGGGACCCCAGGCTGCTTGAGCCACCGCTCAGCGCTTCCCACCCGTGGAGTGGCCCTGTGAAAATGTTTTGAGAAGCAGCAGCAGCAGAGACTTCATCTCTCTAACTCGAAAAATATGTGGGAAAAAATCATTGTGTTAAGATGAAACTGGCAGGGGATGGCAATTCTGCTTCTCAACAATTTCAAAAGCTTGAAATTGATTATTTTTTTCTGCTGGAAACAAAATGTGACCTCCTGTAAGGCCTCGCAGAATGGGATGGTGTCGAAACATCCGTTTCCAAATCAGAAGAATTGGCGTTTTGATTTGTGAGCATCTGCCTCCCTCTCTCCATTCGGAGGTGACCGCGGGGTCCTTGGCCCGACCTGTTGAAAATGGCCCTGAAATCAATGCAGCTCCAGGAGAGCTCCCGAAACCCTCTGCATGGGCACAAAGAGACTCCATCAAGAACCGCTCCCCCAGCTGGTTGTGGCGGGGGGCACGGCTGAAGGAGGGGCGGTAACCCCCCTTGCCATGGGCAGGGGCTGCGGGGGCACACGGCAGCCGCTCCCCCAGCCCCGGGAGAGGGGAAGCGAGTGTTTGGGATTGTTTGGCGCAGAAGGGAACGAGCTGAAGACAATGTCAAGCTCTGTAAATATTTATCAGATGAATGAGAGCAGGGGTTTGAAACGTTAGACAGCTGAGAAATGGCTGTTTTAATAATTCTCCTGATAAATTAAAACTTAGGGTCAGGGGAGGAGGGGAGTTGTTTAGAGATTCGGGGCTTGAGAAGCTGTCCCGGGCTGAGATGGGGCCACAGCCGACGAGCTTGGGCCTTCGTCCTGGGGGACGAGGATGAGGAGCAAAGTGCCTCTTGTCCCTCGGGATGCCAGGGCTGCTGCAGCTCTCTGCTGTCCCCCATGGGCGCGGCACGTGCGGGGCTGTCACAGGGACGCAGAAGGGAAAAATACCAAATTCCCATTGTTTGCACCTAAAATTCACCCTGCAGTCAAGCACAGGGGGAATTTACAAGCAGGGCTCTGGTTCCGCCACTCCCGACATTCAGCTCTCCCTGTTCTCTCCATGGAGCATCCAAAGCTCCATGCTGAGGGGATGCAGGACCAGACTGGTCCCCACCTTGCAATCCTCCCTCTGCATCCCCCTGGCCCCTGGGAGCCCAGGATGGGACGCTGGGGCTGGGACGCGCTTTTGGGGGGCACAACCAGCTCCTGGCAGGGAACAGCCCAAACTGCAGCGCTGGGGCTGGGCAGGTGAGCGGGGGGAAGCTCAGCTTCAAGTAGTTTGCTTTCAGATGTGTTTGCAACTTTGGAGCCTGCACGTAGAGTTGATTAATTGCTGAGGATCTTGGAAGGGTTGTTGTTTTTTTTTTTTTTTAAGAAAAAAAAAAAAAAAGAAATAGTGTTATTTTAAACAAAACTTTGCAGTTCCCCTTTAAAGGAGACATCTGGGCCCAACGTGGCAGGCAGGGAGAGGCAGTGAGAGCAGGGATGGTCCCAGGGAGGCGTATGCACGGGAGAAACACTGTCACAGGGGGACGTTCAGCAGGCAGGTCCCCTCTGCTTGCAGAGCTCAGACCGGGCACAGGGCTCCTCTGCAGCTCCCAGGCGAGAGCCCTTCAGACATCAAAAGCCATAAGGACATTTATGAACAGTTGTGCTCTGGGTTCACCAGGAACACTCATATTACTGCCAGGGAGGCAAACAGGAGAGAAATATGGGGGAGATAAACCTTCCCGCCTCAGCTCCTGAAGCATCCTCCAGCTCCCTGGAGTGGGCAGAAATCTCTCGTCTGTGCAGGCTGCCCCATCAATGTTCTTTATGGGATGTCTTCGGCCTTTCCTGCAGCATCTGGTAGCAGCGCTGGGAGGGATGGACGTTCAGACAAAGTGCAGCTCCGGTCTGGCCCTTTATGGCAGTTCTTAGGCTCCTGTATTATCTTGGATTTGGGGCAAGTTGGAGCACAGCTGAGACAGAGGAATAAAGCAAGGCTTTTTTATTTATTTGTCTTTTAATGCTCTGCCATATTCACCTTTCAGGAAATTCCCGTCTGCCTCCAAGTCGCAAGCGTCTTTCCTGGGCTCTGCGCGCCGGCTCCACATGGTTTCGCTTTCCTCACCAGCTATAATAAATCTGTTAGTGAAAGCGGCTGCGGGAGGTGTCTGCGGGCCGTGGCAAAGCCTCCATCGCCTGCGCAGGATGTCGGTGTCAGCAGCTTGCAAATCCCGCTCCCCCCGGGGCCGGGGGCTGGGGGCCCGGGACAGGGATGCCTATTGGGACGCATTGCCAAAGGGTTGCTTTGAGGGGGAAAAACTCCTCCAATTAACTTAATTAACAGCCCGATCCCCTGTGCCCAGGCTGCTGGGAGCTCCTGCGCTGGTCAGCCAAGCCGGGGCCAGGGCGATGTCCCTGCCTGGGGACCGCAGGAGCAGCACGAGCCCCCACCCAGAACAGCAGCCGAAAGCTTTCCTGGGAACGAGAGGCCATTGCCCAGCGCGGCAGCACCGGCTGCGGGGGCTCGGGAGCCGTTCCCCCCCATGGGCCTGGGAACACCGAACGCTGCTGGGTTCTCCTCGTGGTGGATAACTCCGCAGCTCCAGCACTGAGAAACATGGAGCCTCAGAGATTAACTCATGACCCCATGACTCTGGGAAATGGCACTTTAATAAAACTGATAAATAAAATAAGCTTTCTGATAAACATCACTTTTAAAAAATGCAACACCATTGTTTTCCCTCCCTCCCGCGGCCCCCAGGCTCAGGTGTGGCCCAAGGGTGCTGGAGGGCAAAGATGGGGAACAAAACAAGGAGGTTACCGGCTTTTCCTGGCAGAACCCGCCTGTGGTTTGCTCGGAGGCTGGCAGGTGATCCGAGCTGAGGCTGCGGCTCTGAAAAGGGCTCCCTGGATTTGAAGAAGACGTTGTTATACTTTATTCATGTAGATCTTGTTGATATCTCATGGAAATGCTTTTGGCTGTGCTCATGGTTAAGTCTGGAAGTGCTGAGATAGAAGGGTGAATGCTTTTCTCATGCCAAGCAGAAACTGGAAAACTTCAGGCTGCCCAGCCCCCTCCTTGCTCCCCGTGCCAGCTCTGCAAAGGCAGCGCAGGCTGTGCTGGGCTGGAGCTGCCTTTTCTGCACCAGCATCCCCAGAATGGGGTGAACCCTGGCAGGAGGCTGGACCCTCATGTCCCCCCCGTGACAGGGTCCCCGTCCGCGGTGTCCCAGGTCAGAACCAGCTCTGCGGGGATGCTCGGGGGGTGGCAGGATGGTGACACCGAGTGATGGTCACACCAAGTGATGGTGACACCAAGAAGCGGTGCCTCGGCCCTCCTGCGGGAGCAGAGCACAGGTCCAGCCCATGCTCAGTGATACACAACTCCGACTGCCTTCATCCCCTCCTTCTCCTCCTCAACCTCTTCCCAGCACCACGGCCGTTTCCTCCCATCTAACGCTCTAGTCTCTGGGCTCTCCCAACTGTCCCCTTTCCCAAATCTACACCCCTGTTCCAGCTGAACATCTGGGATGCTCACGAAGGGCTGATGCAGGAGCCAGCCCGTGGCACGGTCCTTCCCTGTGCTCCGAGCTTTGATCCATCTTGCATAACCAGCGAGCTCTGCTGGGGAAAGGAGCTATTTTAATTTCACTTCGTATTCTGACCTGAGTGCATTTCTGCTGGCACAAAACAAATTCCACGTGGAAGATAATTAACGTGGCACAAGAGCTGTGCCGGGAACTACACAAACACAGCAAAGGAACGAGGCCATTGCCCTGAAGATGCCTTGGAGCAGGAAAACGTTCGCTGACAAGAAAAACCACCATCAGCAGTTTCA
The DNA here is from genome assembly GCF_964273445.1 of Streptopelia decaocto. Classification (NCBI taxonomy): domain Eukaryota; kingdom Metazoa; phylum Chordata; class Aves; order Columbiformes; family Columbidae; genus Streptopelia; species Streptopelia decaocto. The sequence continues at coordinate 20,738,543 of NC_138665.1, read as the reverse complement.
TAAAGGCGTTTGTCCTGCCTTGTGGCAGGAGAGTGACGGAAAGAAGCCACACTCTGAGGGCTATTTTAAGCATCCCTGCAGACACACGGGATCACAGGGTTCAGCAGCCCCGCTCTGCACAGACGAGCCCCACACACAGCGCACGGCCCCGCGGCCGCTCCCGGGGACGACGGATCTTGCCGCCCACGTCCCCACCACCGCGCCTGCGGAAGGACAAGCAGCAGAGAGGAGAAGGCATTTTCTAACTGCACAAATCAGTATTTATTGTAATGAAACTGAGAGATTGATATCAGGAAGGGTGATAATAATAATAATAATAATAATAAAGTGTAAACTTATTATTTGTATTTATGGTCCAGGATGAAAAAACCCATCCCCAAACAGAGCTTTTGTTGATTTCTTTTACTTTGTAGAAACAGATTCCTCTGATATTCTCCCTTAGATTTTCCCAGGCACCCTGCTGAGATTGTGATGTTTGCCTTGCATCACGAATATTGAGCGTGACATGGAAACATCACTTCTGTGGCAGCTGAGGGCGACACCGAGTGAGGGATGGCGGGGGCACGGAGCGGGGTCTCGGGGAGGATGGGGAGAGCCAGCGGCAGGAGCCGGGCAGCCCCGGGTACTGTGAGGGGATGGCACTGAGGGTCAGCGTCACTGTCACTGCACCAGGTCCCTGAGCTCCTGCTCCCCACATTCCTGCTCTTGGCACCTGCCTGCAGAGGGAGAGCAGGGACCAGGCAGGCAGGAGATGCTGGCTTAACAAGGCAAGCATTAGCGAGAGTGGAAAGCTTTCTGATTAATCAATAAGTTAAATCGCCGTTCATTAACTCTCCCCAATTCTTGTCTGTCTGTAACGGCAGCCATTAACTAATTGATTCTTCTGGGTACTGTACCTGGGTCTCCGTGGGTGCTGTCTGCAGTGACTCCTGTTGCCTGTCCTGTTCATACCCATCCAGCCGTCTCCAGCCCCTCCAGCAGCACTTCTGAAAATAAACAGGATTTTGGCATCAGGAACCTCACAGCTCATCCAGGCTGGGACCTGGGTCTGACTCCCAGAACACGCTGATAAATGGCATTTTTGGATCATTCAGTGAGCCTCACCGCACCGAGTCACTAGCACACCCTCCATCTCTGCACCCCCGGGTTTGGGGGTTTCCCACCTCCCCCTGTCCTGGCTTCTCTCCTCTCCAATCTCCCAAACCCACCGCCTGGACCTGCACTTCGTGGCAGCATTTTGTCCTTTACATTTTTCATCCCACTTCAATTTACTCTTCTGCAACGGTATAAAGCTCCAAAGTTCGCTCATTCAAAGAACTCGAAGCTTTCCTCTCTTTCTCTAAGAATAATTACAGCTTCACACTCCTGCAGTAACTTTCCTCAATGATTGTGATCCTGCTCAGGAACTTCTTGAGGGTGAAATGTCTCCCTGCCTTTCTTGCATCAGGCCAGGTCCTCACTGCACTGGCAGTCACAGCTGAAAGCTTCATAAAGCCAGGTTAATCTGATTAAAAACCCGCAGCGTGAAGAGAAGGGGGATTTTATTGTCTTGCAAGCATTCCAGCTCATGTGCAGCTTACAAGTGAAAAGGGTTATTTTCCTGCAATCTTGAAGAGGTTCTGAAAGTCAAATGCTTTATTCCTGCTCACACATCACCATTTAAGTGCCAATTTCTTGCTCATCTCCTGAGTCACAGCTTCCCTGGGCCAGGCAGGATTGTGGCAGGAGGTAAATGGTTCCAGAATGTGGAAGCTTCTGCACCAGAAGCAGATAGAGGAAGATGTGCAACACATCAGCATCACGGCATCATCTCCTCCAGATGCTCTTCAGGGAAGAGTTGGCATTTATGTTTATTACTGAAGACGATGCCACTGATCCGTATGAGGCACAGCTCTATTGGGTTAGAAATCTCCATCGCTACGTGGTCCTTTTTTCGTATCATTGCACATATCACTCAGAGCTGTCCCCCGGGCTGACCGCGAGTCCCACAGCACCCAGCACCACCGCCGGCCAGCCGAGCTCTGGAAATCCAGCATGTCCCAGGGCAGCTGCTGGTTTCCCCAGTAACTGGAGTGGCCCCCGAGCCCTGCCCGGGGAGGGAGCTGCCAATGGAGTGAGCCTGTGGGACACATGGAACAGGGGATGAGCAAGAGATGGAACAGGGGATGAAGAGATGGAACAGGGGATGAAGAGATGGAGAAGGGGATGAAGAGATGGAAAAGGGGATGAAGAGATGGAAAAGGGGATGAAGAGATGGAAAAGGTGACAGAGACGACTGGTCACAGAAATGAAATCCAAAGGGCCAGAACAGACAGACTTGGAGCACCTGGAGCAAGATGCTTTTTGCTTTCACAAGGGTGAATCTGAACTGCAAAACGTTTTTCTCATCCAGACACTAAAAGAAACCTGGAATGAATCGACTGATATTTGCAGACAGTGAGACAATAACATGACAAACTGCTTGTTTCTCTCCCTCTTTCTGCAAAATGAGCCCCGTACTCAGTGAACTCTCCCCAGAGGATGAACCACTGAGCTGTGTGGGTTGGGTTGCTGGGGCTGCACAGCCCGCACACGGTTTGTGCTGGGAACATGGACCCACATGCTGCTTCTGGTGAAGAGAGGATGAAATTTGTATCATCCCATGAACAATTCTCTTATCTGTGTTGTCTGCTCAGCATCTAATGAACTAATGAAATATGCAACAATTCAGCTATAGAACAGACCTCACTTTTAAATTAGCACTAATTAGAGATAATTATCTTGGCTGGTTTGATGTTTCTATGTAATGAGCAGGGTTTTTCTTTTGTTAAGAACTGGTGTGGTCAAATATATGAGCGCACACTGAATTTCCACAAGTGCATTTTGTTCCTGGTTTATTTTACCATCTCCAGGAGGTCTGCGCTCCCTTTTGCTGCTGTTTCATCTGGCTGCTTGTCGAGGCCACTTCTGGATGGTGGGGAGGGATGTGCTGTAGCCTCCAGGTAAAAGCATCACGGCCCCTGCAGCTCCTGCCCTCCCATCCCTGCTCTTGCTGCCCCAAAGGCGGCGCTGGGCAGGGGGCAGGACCGGTATGGAGCTCCTGCTGGCAGCGGGTGCTTGAGCATCAGCCACGGCACAGGCGCCAAAACCTCCCTGTCCCCATCCCTCTCCTTTTCCTGAGCAGAAGGACCGAGGACAACCCGGCAGAGCAGGATGGAGCAACCAGCAAACCTGCTGCGTGACTCCTGCTCCGAACACGAACGTATTGAACGCTCCTGGAGCTCTCATCTGTCCTCCTATCTCATAGGTGATGCAGCCGCTTTGTGTAGCCATCTGCCACGTCTCGGGTGCTCTGTCTGTCTGTGTGCTGTCTCTGAACACCCTGTCACTGCTGTCTGTACAGTTATCACAGCACGACGCTATCTCTGCATCTCGTGCCCGGGTTTTGTAGAGCACTGAACGTTGCAGTATCAAAGCGATAAATCACACGCAGCCAGATTACCTTTCCTATCCTATAATCAGTAATTTGCCATGGATCCCTCATTTTTCAAGGGAATTTTAACCGCCCGACTGGTGACAAGCTGCCAGGGCAAAATGCCGTGATGTGTGATAAAATTACACATCCCTCCGCTGCAGAGCGAGGCATCCTTCCTTCCATCCTTCCTTCCATCCTTCCTTCCGTCCTTCCTTCTGTCCTTCCTTCCGTCCTTCCTTCCCGGTCGTCCTCCTGTGAGCGGGGAGCTTGGGGGGCACAGGGGATGTGGAGCAGGATGTCCTGGCATTGCGGGGCCACCTCCTCAGCCTCTGACCACTGCCTAAACCCTGCAAGCAATTCTGCCAGCGCCCGGTTTATGGGCCCGCAACGGGAAAAAGCGAAAGGTGCTCTTTGCGTCTTATTAGTGGGGAAGAGGCGTGAGTCATAAAACCACTTGTGTCTATTGCTGGGTCACAGGATGGCGTGTCACCCCCCTGCCGTGACACGGCCAGGCTGAGCCTCGGCCGGGGCTGCGTGTCCCCCCCCACCCCGGCGCGGGGGGAGCAGCCGACAGCGCGCGCTTTCGCATCGTTTAATTGCAGCGATGCGGCGCGGTCCCCTGGCACCCGCGGTGGCAGGCAGCCAAGGTAATTATGGCTGAACCGTCCGCTCCGAGTCCCCGAGGAGTCTTTACGAATCATCGGGTACCGGCTGTAGTTCAGGAGAGCGCGGTCTTCGGGGAGCCGCTGTAATTACCGAGATGCTTAAGCCCTCGCGGGCAGCACTTGGTCGTGTGTCCCCTCGCTGCCTTGTCACTGGGCAGGGCTGGCAGGCAGGGACAGTTCCCCCGCCCTCGTGCTGCCAGCGTGGGGACGGGCACAAGGTGCCCAGCACCGGTGCTGCCCCCGGGCGGAGCGATGGGGGGCAGCGGGGGCAGGGGGCTGCTGTCACCCCAAAGCCACAGAAACAGCGGGAGGGCGCTGGGCTGGGAAGGAGCAGAGAGGAGGGGGCTCGACCGCGCACCACCTCGCACCCCACCAGCACCGCAACACCCCCACGCTCCTTTAACAGCCATTATTTCCCCTTACCATTGATTATGATTAACACTTGGAGGTTGTGTCGGATCAAGCACTGGCTTCTGCTAAACATTTTTATAAACACACACATAGATATATAAGGAGCATACGTAGATATTTCCCCCCCACTACCACCTCCCAGACTTTCTTTCTAGCCCAGTATGGGCCCAAAGCAGAACCAGTGCTCAGGGGGGACAGAAGCTGCTCATTTGTGGCTGATGGGAAGAGCATAAAGCTGAGGGGCTGGTTTCTCTGCTGGTAAAATGGAGCCGGTGGAGCTAAAGGTAATTTATATCCACCGGCCCTTCCTCTTGTGTCAGCCTGGTCCCAGGTTCCCCAAGGCACGGAAAGGTCTCATAAATCCCCCGAGCTGACAGAGGGCTGTTAGGCTTCGTCAGATCCTGCAGAAACTGAATGTGCCATCTACAGCAGCGCCACGTACCCCGTGGCGACAGAAAAACCATCTTGGCTGGATTTCCATGAAACCGCTCAGTGAGTGATTCGGGAACCCTGTGCCCATCGTAGGGTGCTGGGGGCAGCCGGGGCTCTGCAGGGCAGCTCTGCAAGCGCTGGGAAGGAGAAGTGGGATTTGCAGCCTCTATGCACACCAGGAAGGGGGGAGGTTTGGCTGGGGAGCTGCAGGAACCCCTGGGACAGCCCCCTTGGCAGCAGCCAGTGCAAGGCAAAGCTGGTTGCCGCGTATCTACCTCAACCCCAAACCTCAGCGCTCTCGTTCAGGAGACCACAGCAACGTGAGACGCGAGAGCATCCGAGCCCCGAGGCGCCTTATGGGAAGCACGAGCACTTAGGAGAGGAACACGGCCCTGCGGGGTAAAGCAAAGCCAAGCGGAAAGGCTGGGGCTGCTCAGAGGCTGCGCGCAAAGCCAGTCGTTCCTGCCCCTTCATTCATCTCAGACAAACAGCAGAGACACGAGGCTCGGGGCGCGCTGGCCTGCTCCTCCTCAGGTGTGGGGGGGAGGAAGGCTGGCGGCCCCGTGGACACGCAGGTGTCAGGCAGCGTTCTCACTGCCAGCAGGTCAGAAGCATCACCGAAACTCAGGCTGCACAGCAGCTTCTTCCTTCTGCTCTTTCTGCCACTGCAGCCATCACACCCGCCACCTCCGCTGTGTCCCCTGTCACACAGAGCAGGATTTGCAAGAATAGGTGTCTGAAAGCAGCAAAATGCAGCAATTCCCACATCCCCTGGGGCTGCACACCCCCCTCTCCCTGCCCGCCCCCCCATAACTGGGAGAAACCTGGACGTGCCATGAGCTCCGAGCAGCTCTAAGTCCCCTGTGTGGAGCCACCACAGACTTGCCTGGCGGGGGGACCCGGGGAAGATGGGAATGAGAATGGCTGGGGATGGGACACCAACCCTCCGTTTCTTTCAGTGCATGAGCTTTACACCACAATGAGTCCCCACAGCGTGACTGATTCCATGGACATGTTCTCCCAGCTCTTTGTGGTCACCGCCAGCTCCTCCCTGCCACCCCAGCAGCCCCTCAGCGCCGTGTCGGGGCGGTTCCAGGGCACAGCAGGGCTCCAGGAGCCACCCGCCTGCTTTTCCCTCCTCAGATCAAAGCTACAAGTGTCACCCGCAGCCATAACCGGTAGCAAATCGGCGCTGGTTTGTGTACAGAACGGCTGTCTTGTACTGGCGTTCAGCACCGACAGGCCCCGTGTTGGGATTTGCATTTCAGAAGGAACCTGCAGCCGGGCGCGATGTTGCACGTCTCTGCTCGTCACATCTGCATCCCGCCCGCAGCGCCGAGCATCACCCCACGCTCCCCGCCTGCTGGGCTGTTTGTCCGTGCGCTGTGTCGGTGCCTTGCTGTCCCCTCGCCCCACTCTGCCCGTGCCATCGAGCAGCAACGGGAGACAAGTGACCCCTCCTTGGCTTTACAGAGACTTGCAGGGGCTTAACTCCCTGGTGCATCTTTGATAGCAGGTGATAAGAACTAAACGTGACACAGTGCCTTCATCCCAGCACCTGCAGGTCCTGTTCCAGGGCTGGCAAAACAGTAAGCCATGCTGAGCAATGAAAATCCCATCCCAAAGCTTTACTGAAGGAAAATAATCAAAGACCAAACTTAGGGATGTGTCTTTCCTCGTCTTGCTGCTTCTTCCATGAGGGAAGATTCCTAGAGGCTTTGGTGGCCTCAGAAAATGTCCCTCCTGCCCACCTGCCCCAGTAGCTCTTGCTGCATGCAGGACAATCCTGCCCAGTGCTACATGCTCATCCTGCCTGACGCTGGGTGCTCATCCTGCCTGGCACTGGGTGCTCATCCTGCCCAGTGCTGCATGCTCACCCTGCCCGGCACTGGGTGCTCATCCTGCCCAGTGCTGCACGCTCATCCTGCCCAGTGCTGCATGCTCACCCTGCCCGGCACTGGGTGCTCATGCTGCCCGGCGCTGGGTGCTCACCCCGCCCGGCCCCGGCGGTGCCAGGGCAGCAGCTGCGGAGCCAGGCTCGCACATCCTCTCCCCGCGCTGGTGCTCTGTAAACAAGCCTGTGCTCCGAGGAGAACTGGCAGCTCTCCCGTTTCCAGTAAACAAGCCGTCAGCTCACCGCATGCCCCCGCCACACACGCTCCGCGCTGCATCCATCTCCCCTGATCACTTGGCACATTTTCTCCCAGCCAAGGGGAGATTTGATTTTGTGGAAGGAGAGGAAGAGGTTTTCTTAGGTGATTGTACTCCAAATAGAAACCTTCCCTTTGAGCTGGGCCATCCAGGAGAATAATCTCACTCCCCCAGCCCTGCCTGGAGCAGCACAGCAATGTTATCCTGCAGTTTCCCTTGGCGTCAAAGCTGAAAGCAGGCACATCACCCAGAGTTACCACCGTCACAGCAGCATGGATATTCACTTCTCGCAGAGCGATAGGAAGTGGAATTGATTGCAAGAGATCAGACACCGCGACTCTCATTAACTTCTGCTAACACCTGAGCACCTGTCAGACACTCGCCTTTTTGGATTATCTCCTGCACATTTCCAGCCCGTAATCCTGGGGCCGCCCCAGCCCCTGTTCAGTCACAACCCACAGCGTTACGGTGCAGCAGCGCAGACCCGGCTGCAGCAGGTTCCCACTGGTGCAGCCAGCGCCCGGAGCGTGTCTGAGCAGCGCTGCACATCCGCTCCATGTCCTCCTTCCCCCACCCGCTTGCCTTTACACAGAGAAGGAGGATGCTCGGCCCCCCCCCCCCAGGCAATGTTTCCCTCTGAGCAGCTGGGACAGCTGAGGCACAGGCAGCCCGGCTGTCCTGTAGGTGATGACGACGATGTTGGGCTGAACTTGCATGCAGCTGATGGAGGATTCTTAAGGCCTGACCTTTCTGGACTCACCAGAGCCCCTGATGTTCTGAAGCAATGGGTAAAACACCTGCCGACCCCAGTGCACATGGGCAGCGCTGCCGTCCGCACCAGCCCCCTGCTTCAGACCCTCCGGGCTGCCCGTGAGCCCCCGCATCCTCCCAGCCTACCCCAAAACACGGGCAGGAGCTCAGCGCTGCAGAACCCAACGGAGAGGAGCTTCATAGCACAGAGGAGGCAGGAGCAGAGCAGGACGCGGGGAGCGTGGGCTGGGTTTGCAGGGCATGGGCAGAGCATCGCTGCTCCAAGCCCAGCACAGGGCTGCTGACGGGGGCTATTTCCAGGTGATCAGGGCTATTTCCAGCTCTGCCAGCTCCCTCCTGCCTTGCTCCGAAAGCGGTGACACAACCTTTGGAGAAGGTGGCAGGTGCTCTTTAATCTCACCAATTGACAGCTTTGCCGACAAGAAGCTTTTTTCCCTCCAACCCTTTTGTCTTGCCTTTGTTCTGGTGGGGTTTGATATCCCTGTCCCCGCTGTCACAGCCGCTCCAGGCTGCTCCCACCTGCCCTGTCACAGCCTCGTTTAGAGGAGCGGCAGCAGGTTAACCTCGTTAAGAGCCTCACACGTCCCTCCTCTCCCAGCTCCGTTGTCCTCTAAGCCAGGCTGTGATTACAGGGCAGCCATGGGAGCAGAACTAACCCAGCCTGCGCAGGGAAGGTGCTCCATGCAGCCAGCGCATCCCTCCGGGCACGGATCACCCGAAGCTGCTGCTTCCACCCATCCTCCCTCCGGCTGCACCAGAGAAATCAGCTTGGAAATAAGAGAATTGCCCCACTTTTCATTGCCTATTTTTTTCCCCTTTCACTCCCTGCACATGCTGCTGTTACTAATTCAGCAAACAAACAAACTTCCCCGGGAGCTGCACCCTCCTGTCCACAATCAAAAGCAAAGCTGAAGTGCAAAGCTTTGCTGTAGATGGAGCTGGGCACGAGTTCCCCGTGTCACCTGGAGCACGGGAGGGACAGCGAGCAGCTCCAGGCAGGGTGCAGGAGCTGAGCCTGTGGGAACCAGCACCAGCCCAGGGCCCCAGGGGTCAGGATTGGGGCACACTGGAAGAGGAAGAAAGCAAGAAAAGAAGAAGGTGCTGGAATACCATAAGAGAGCAATGTATTTTCATTATCCTTACCTACAGATGCCTGCTTTTAAGAAGAAAGCAGCAAATTAGTGTCTTTTAAACAACAGCAGAGGAGACACAGCAAGTAAGTTCCTCTTCCCTTGCTCACAACATCTGTCTCAGATCACCCTGCTAATTTCAAGTTACTACAAACTGCTTTAATTCCCTGCCAGAGCTTTCAAAAAAAATATTTTAAACCACAGGCTAGCCAGCTCCACAGCCTTAAATTAAACATGTAAGTGAGCAATGAGAACAGGAGTTAACAAGAAAGAAAGGTCAGGCTGTGTTTCACAACGCACACACATGGCTGCCCCGCAGGAAGGAAGATGGGGAGACGGTCCCCTCTGTGGCAGCGTCCCCCACGTGCCCAGCCCCCCGGGGGAAGGGACATGAGACCACACGGGGAATAAATGGTGCAAAGCCCACATCCCCCAGCACAGCACCTGGTTTGATCTGGGGGTAGCACAGAGCTGCAGTAATGCCAAGGACGGCGCTCGGGGGGACAGGAACCCCGATGAAGTGGAGTCTGGTGGACCGTAGGTGCAGATGTTCTCCAAGTGTGCTGGTTCACCAGAGTGGCTGAAAACAGGACAAAAAGCAGGAAAGTGACCAAAGTTTGGCAGCAAATGCACCTGCAGAAACATTCTCCTGGTCCCTATTCTTTCTCATCTGTTTTGGAAACAAAGGCTGAAAAGCACATGGGGGCTCAAAGCTCCTGTAAATCAGCATCATTGACTAGAGTAAATTTACACTGATTTATGCCTGTGAAAGACCTGCCTGGAGAGGAAAAGCTGTGCTTCTGTCTCCAGACAGGAGCAAGTTGAAGAAAAGCACAACCAGAAAAGCCAGGGTGGAACAACCAATTCTCCCAAGATCTCCCTCCTCATCCTCCCCATTGTGTTCTGGACACAGAGCTCCTGGGCAGAGCCACCCCTTGCTGTCCCCATGGTGGCAGCAGCTCAGAGCCCCCCAAGCAAAATGCCCCCTCCCCTCCACACAGCCCACGGCCCTTCCTATAGCTGCGATCTGAGGCTTAAATAAATACGTCACTATGTAAATAAACACGAAGTGTGTAGCTTGAGAGGCAGGTTAATGGCTGGGGAAGCAGAGCTTGACCTTGGTGACATTTCAAATTAGTTCTGCTGCACGGGGATGGGGCTTTGAAGAGATTTGTGCTTGGGCTGGATGTGGAAAGAAACGTTAAAATTCATCATGTGAAGAGGCTCTTCAGAGCTTCCTTCCTCCTGGGGAGAGACCTTCGGCATCCTGGGGTGAACGTTCAAGCCGAGGAGATGCTGGGGAAGGTGGGTACCAGGGGATGCTGGGGAAGGTGGGTACCAGGGGATGCTGGGGAAGGTGGGTACCAGGGGATGCTGGGGAAGGTGGGTACCAGGGGATGCTGGGGAAGGTGGGCAGTCAGATCCTCTCCTGCTTCAGGTGGGTCACTCAGGCATTGGGGCAAATACGTGATATATCCACAAATGTACATTATATAAAGATATGCTTGCATGTGTGTCTCATATAGATACAGACATATGCATGCACAGAGATAAAATTCCTTAGAAATGGACAGAGAATGTATTACTAGTGCTTAATACATGCACTGAAAGGCAAGTAGATGGCAGAAAAGAATACATTACAAGAACAAAAGGGGTCACTTGTACAGGTCTAACTCAGCCCTCTTGTAAGCGTGTGTCATGATCCAGGTTTTAACTGCCCGAACCCAGGCTGGCCTTCCCACGGGATCACATCTCGACACCGGGCAGCCTCCTGCCCGCGCAGGCTTCAGCTCTCACGCGTGAGGCGCATTAATTCCTTGGTGAACTGATACAACATTTTTTAATGTGGAGGAAAAAATAATGTTTCCTGCTCACCATCTCAGACAAGGCCCATCACTCCGTCCACGGAGGAGAGCTGTCCGTCCGTCTGTCCCGAGCGGCTGCGCAGGGAGGTGCGGCGGGAGCCGAGGGGTGCTGGATGGGCTGAGGAGGTGGGTGTGCGGAACTTTGGCGGGTGCAGCGACTTGGTCTGCTGACAGCTCTGCGAGACCTTTGCCACTCCACCCAAACAGGGATTATTTCATCCTCTCTGAATGACTTAAGCACTAATAAAAGGCATTAAAAATTAATTTTCCACCCTGTCTGTTGGCATTTCTTCCATCCCTGGAACACGCTCAACAAGCAGAACTGATAAGCAAAACCCAGACGACGTCCTCCATGCTCATGCCCCCCCGCGCAGGCGCGCTCCCTCAGCCCAGCGCTCGGCATTAGGGGGCAGCTGCACAATTACTAACATTCCATCTTTCTCCCTTAAAAGAAGAAGGAAAGATTTCGCTGGCAGCTCGGTGATTTGCTCCGGGTGTCAGGCCTGCTTCTCCTTCTCCTCGTGGCAAATAACATCTGCAAAAGAAACTTATCCACATGCCCAGGCTGCGCTGGGTTCAAGTGTCCTCTGCCGTCCCACGCGACTCTGCTCCATCCCCGCAGGGCTGGGGGGTCTCTGGGCTGGGGGGACAGCGCAGCGAAGGGAGCAGGAGCTGTGGGGATCACAGAGGGGCACGCGGGGGGTTGTTAGGGATGATGGCAGCTCCTCCTGTGGATCAGGACGTGTCCAGAAACAACATTTTGAGCAGGATTTCTCCCAAACTGGGGATGAACAAGCTGAGACTGGGGGTCCCAGCCAGCGTTTGGGGTCCCAGTGCCCCAGAGCCCCACTCAGGGCAAGGTGGGCTGGAGGGAGATCTGGCAGAAGGACCATCAGAATGTAGCAGACAACGTGCAGAGCCCAAAGTGACCTTGCAAAGCAGCCCCAGTGAGACGCCCCAGCCCGTCCGTGGGGCTGGTGGGGCGCCTGTTCCTGCAGGCACAGGACACCAGGCCGGGGAAGGCACCGGCGCCCCATTCCCAGCCGGCACCGCTGCTGTGCCTGCCTCGTTCGCCTCGGATCTACCCAATTACAGCTAATTAGCTTTTCTGCCATAAAACCCTAAGGAGACAATGGAGAAAAGCCTCCTGCTTTTGACAGTAATGAAGTTAAATAGATATTTATTTATCCTTTTATTAGACAAACCAATTATAATTTTACGCTTGAAATGGCTAATTTTTAAATGTGATGTCGAAGCATATGTATATACCAACGTAATATACAGCCAGACCTGGCCTGTAACAATCCTGCCTCATTAACAGCACGGCTAAGCTAGTATTTAAATATACTCTAATGCACCCATTCATAAAATGATAATTAAAAATATGCTGAAATGCAGCTATTAAGACAGAGATCCGGGTTATTTATAGGCTCTGTTTTTAGTTGCGAATGATAAAACCCTGAGTAATTGCTCAGGCTGGTGAAGTTGAGCTTCCCCGGCGCCCTGACCCGCAGGGCTGGGAACGCTGAGGTTGGCATTTCCCAGCGAGCTGCCACCCGTGCGGGTGGCCGGGGAGGCTGTGGGGGACCCACACCGGGCTGAGCCCCAGGGCCCCCGCCCCATGGCAGGGCAGCCCGGTGCCTCCCCAGAGCACCCCTGTGCCTTCCTGCTCCTGCGCGACGAGCAACGTCCGGCCGGCATCTCCGGAGAGTTCCCGACAAACAGCAGGAAGAGGAGAAAAGATGCTGCAAAGCAAACGCCTGGCGTGCGGGGCTCCTAAAGAAAACACCCCGAGGAGCCTGTGCGTGCACCGTGTGCCGGCCGGGCACCTGTGTCTCGGAAATAAGAGAAATTATAATTAAGCCACCCTAGTCCCAGATATTTGCAAAGGCCTAATTGGATGCTAAAGGCAACTGGAAATGAAAGGTTTGGGTTTCTCTCAAGAGCACAGTGCTGGTGTTCTCTGTCTGCAGGAGCTCACCCTTGGCTGCTCTCCCCAGCGCTGCAGCATCCCGCCTCCAGCATCCCCCATCCCCGCGGCATCCCGCCTCCAGCATCCCCCATCCCCGCGGCATCCCCCCTCCAGCATCCTCCACCCCAGCCTGGGTAACAAAACTCCAGGTCCCACATTTCCTGCTGTGACCACAGGTTCCCAGCACACACTGGCAATTGTGGCTCTGGTTTCTCCCTGCCTTTCCCTGCCATCTGGATGTGGGGCCGAGTGGCTGGAGACCATCTGACTTCTCAGCCAAATGCTGGATACCGGAGACCATAGAGGGACTTTTAAAAAATTAATTTCACCAGCTATAAAGCTCCAGAGAGTGCAATTCAGCGCTCAGCTATTTCGGCTCCGGGCAGGATCTACCACAGTACAGAGTGACCCGCAGTGTTCGGAGCCACCTGGCCCAGCAGCCCAAACCCCACAGCCCCGGCCCCAGCCTGGGATGCGGGTCCTGGTGCTGCTGATCCTGCTGGGTCCTCTGGCTCTTCATCAGCTCCCCTCCTCCCACAGGACCAGGGGCCTCCTGCACACATTTCTAGAGGCAGGCAAGAGAGATTTGAGAAATGAGAAATTTGCTTTAAAATGTGATTTCAGCTGTCTCACACCTAGTTGGGATTTTCTGCTAATTTTGCTGAATATTTTTAGTTGGAGATATTTTTGCTTCAGGGCTAGAGGCACAGAAAGACCTATGAGAAGTTGGCAGCTTTGCATCCTCCAGCCCAAGGCTCAAGTTATAGGGTGTAATTCCCAAGAATATAGGAGACCCTGTTCTAGCCCATCCTCTATGCCGCTGTGGAAGGGGATGGGAAGATGCTTTCCAAGAACAGGCAGCTGCTGGCACAGGACACAGCAGAGCAGGACGGCGGCTGGAGGTGCTGGAAGGAGCCTGGAGCTCTGGGCAGGAGCCCCACAAACCCACGCCGGGCACCGCTGCCTCGCCAGCCCCCGGGCAGGCTCCTGCTGGCCCTATGGCCCTGGCAGCTCCATGGACCCCGGCTCCCGTGTCCTTCCACGCAGCCAGAGGACCAGGGGGCTCGGTGCTCTCAGATGCGCAGGATGTTTTACATCTGCCATCTGCTTCCCCACCGCCGCTGCCATCTGGCTCCTTCCCAGCCTGGATACTTTCTTCCCGATGCCTCATTTCTCCACCGTGCTCAAGGGCTGCAGCATGTGTGCAGCCCTGGCTGCTGCTGCCATTTCCAAACCGCCAGCGGTCAAAAGCTTGTGCTGTTTTCTACCCCTCGCTGCATTCTTCCGCAGATGCCGCTGCAGCATCCTCCTCCCCCCACAGAACCCATGGGGAACACCCAGCTGGTTTGCTGGAGCTTTCAGCTTTACCCCTTATCACTTCACCTTCAGTAAACTGAGTTGTCCTGCATCATTCCCATGGAGCAGAAGTGAAGATGCCCTTCAGGACCCCAAAAAAAGAGCATGACCTGCAAAAGAGCCGACAGGGTTGGGAGGTGACGGGTGTCACAGCCTGACCACACTGCCACCACTTGTGTCCTGCAGCCCAGCAAGGCTGCAGCGCTCAGGGGATGGGCAGGTTTGTGCCCAACAACAGTGCACTCAGTACTAATGTAGCCTGTGGGCTGGTGGATCCAGGTGTGAGAGAGGGCAAGGGCTCTCAGGGCTGGGGGCAGTGGAGATGTGGGTCAGAATAACGAGTTGACGAGGAACAGGCCAGAACCCATTAATCCTCTGCTAAGTGTGTTCAGCTGAGCATGTGTCCTGCCGGCAGCAAAGCCTCCGGGTCCAGAAACCCCTCAGCCTTGTGTCCTCCCAGGATGCTGCCCTGGAGAATGGGGTCTCCCCCCATGCCCCCACCCACCCCTGTCCTTCCGTCCCTGCCGGCAGTGGGAGGGGGACACCTCCCCGTGTCCCATGGGGTGCAAATCTCCTTCATCCTCCAGTGATGGGGGGGCTGCCCCCAGCCCCTGGAGACCCTGCTGGCTCCCTGATACCCTGGTGATGGCTGCAGCACCTTCTGGGGGACACGCCAGGTTGAGGGGGGTTTGCTTGCTGGCTCCTTGTTTTAGCTGGGCTCTGCTGGGACGTTGTGGGGACACTGTGGGACTGCAGTCTCCGGGGGCAGGGGGCCGCCCCACAAATAGAGGTGGGTGACAGTCACCCCTCTCGCCCGGGACACGGGGCAGACACGTCCCGCACGGGCACCCCGAGCCGGGTCCCGCCTGCTCCCCGGCCGCAGCGACCGGCAGCCGCGGGGACAGACCCCCCGCCCCCGGGTCCCCCCGCGTCCCGCCGTGCCCGCCGGCTGACACTGGATGGCACTCGCACGCCTTGGCACCAGGGCTGCCAGCGGCATTTTCCAGAGCAAAACACAGCGATGGCGGCGGGATTGAGCGCCCTCCCCCCGGGGCCGCTGTCCCCGAGCAGCGGCTGTCGGGTCCCGGCGGCGTTTCGGGGGGTCCCCGCCGCTGCTTGGCGCTTCGAGGGCGTTGCCGCAGGCTGCACTGACGGGCGCTTCGTCAAAGCCACCAGTCACCAGGCTGTGGCGGTCCCGTGTCCCCATCCCCCCAGCATCCAGGGGGCTGCTGGCAGTGCTGTGGCTCAACCGGACCCGCTGCCACCCGGGAGTCCCCGTTCAGCACCGTCCCCACGGCCACAGGGTGCTGGCGTGTGTGGCGGGGTCTGCACCCGCCGCATCCCCCTCCGCAGCGCAGCGGTCCCCACACCTACTGAACTCGCTGGGAATTACAGCACATCATTTATTAAAGGGTTGCTGTCAAGGTTGACAAGCCCCCAAATTAAGTAGCTTAAAAATTCCATTAGCTGAGGTCTTTCTGGTGCCATGTCCTATCTCACTTTTGTTTATCAACCTTCACGGCTCTGAATATCTAGTAGCTGCTCAGCTGTGTCCGTATGGTGGAGAGACGTGGGGGGAGGATGGGAGAGTCGGGGGGAGGGAAAAGTTTACCAGCATGCGGCACGTACGAGGATCGCTCTATAAACGCTCTCTGGAAGCCGGTCACACCAGCCTGTAAACAAGTGGGGCCCGAGTTCACGTGCATTTAGGACTCCAGCAGTGTGAGAACAAAAACTTCACCAGGAATAGGGAAGGGGGGGCTGGCTTCAGTTTTTGGTCTCTGAGACCCTGCAGCCTGCGGCTCAGCCCCTGCTGTCCCTGTCCCGGGAACATGTCCTCTGTCCCCGCGCTCAGCCTGCGGCTGCTGCTCCAGAGCCAATATGGGCAGGGAAACATTCTGCCTTTGGGTGAAGGCAGATGTGCCCAGAAGGTGCCAGTGTGTGCTTGGCAAGGGGACATGGACACCTTGTTTCTCTTCACGTGATGCCTGGGCACCGGTGTGGAAAGATGCTGTGTAGCTGCACAGCCCCTCCCGGCACCGCCAGCTCCATCCTGCACCCCGATTTGAGGGGACACGGCAGGACTTCGGAGCTCCCAGGGAAAGGGGACAGTCTTCCCACGCAGGCACCTCTGCAGATGAAGCTTCCCTTCATTTCTAGCTCAGGAGAGGGCTTTTGCATAGCTAGAGGAATATATTCCTTTAAAACGGAAGCTGGGGCATCAAATGTCAGAGCAGCTCTAGCAGCGACTGCGAGGTGCAGCCAGTAAGAGGGTAACCGAGTCTGGCACATGCCGCTTTCAGTTACAGGGATGGCATCGCATGTGTGTCCTGCAAGGGCTTCCATCGACACGGCCTCACCCGCTCTGTCTCAGCACAGCTGCGGGGCTGCAGAGCACAGTGTGACACGAGCACGGTGGGGACAGCCCAGGCTGCAAAGAGCCACAACCGCTCAGCTGGTTTGCTCACCCTCCGCATTACCAGCTGGGTGCTCTAGAAACAGCTTTCACTGCGCACTATCAGAAATGGTGCAAGTTTGCACCTGGCCGTGTGGCACAGAGCAGCCCTGCTCCCCGTGCTGCAAACCGCTCCGCTGCCCTCACCACCATCTTCCAGCAAGGTGGTCCCTGAATGCTGCTGGAGGAGCACACACGCACCAGAGCTGTCCACATGTGGACGGATGGCTGCTCCTCACCCACCCCGACCTGAATAAATCCGTGCTCTGTCGGAGCCTGGGCACAGGGAGGGATGGAGAGGCACCCCTGGAGGATGCAGCTGCTGGACACAGCTCTGCCCCCTGCCCGAGCCCAGGTGTGCCCCCTGCACCCTGTTCTGTGACTGTCTCTCACTCTGAACAGAAGCAGGAGAAGGAGATTTTGTGTCTCTGAGTCCATCTGGCTTGTTACTCACTGTCCCTCTGGGCCAGAGCACCAGGGACGGCTCCAGCAGACGGCGGTGACCTCCCCAAGAGAGGAG
Source organism: Streptopelia decaocto (assembly GCF_964273445.1). Lineage (NCBI taxonomy): Eukaryota > Metazoa > Chordata > Aves > Columbiformes > Columbidae > Streptopelia > Streptopelia decaocto. The sequence goes on along the minus strand of NC_138665.1, from coordinate 20,721,361 downwards.
AGAACGCAGAGAAATTCCTCCTACTCTGTTGAACCCACCAGCCTGGCCCGCAGCTCCAAAACTCAAACTCCGTCTGCAAAGCCGAAGCTCCTTCCAGGGCTGAGCAATGCGGGCAAGCGCTGTTCTGGGGCTGCGCTGCGCGGCACGGCAAGCCGGCTAATGGGCAGGGGGCTGCCGCTCCACCGCGGCTCTGTGGCAGGGACGTGCTCCAGCGGCTCTAGATCATCCGCACGGGTCCCCGGGCCCAAGCTCTGCAGCTGCGGAGCGCGCGGTCCCTCTGCTGCCTGGTGACAGCAGTGAGGAGCACTCAGAGAACGGTGACGACACAGGTGACTCCCGGAAACACCTGAAATCTCAGTTGAAAGATTATTCTCCTGAAATCTCAGCCTGATTTGCGCTTTGAGGAGAATGGGGTAGATGAGGAAAACCAAGCGAACTTCAGGAGACAGCTCCAAAAGCCCATTTATTTTTAACAATGGAGCGTTGCATGTTTCTCTGCTCCATGAGCACGGAGCGGTGTGTCGCATTAACCTGCCCGTTGGGTTTGCTCGCAGCGGGGTGGCTCACAGGGGTGACACTTGTTAAACCGCGGGACTGAGACCCACCGTCCCCTCCAGTGCCACTTGCTAATGCCCCGTCAGACTGGAGCAGCCTCACAAACCAACCTGAGCGCAGCTGGCAAACACTCGCGTGCCCAAACCTGCTGTGTCGGCGGTTGCGTGCCTGCACGCTGGCGCGGGCACGGCGGTGCCGGCACGGAGGAGCGCGCCGGTGCTTGACGCCGTGCGTGTGCAGGGACAGGCAAAGCCGCGCACGGAACCCTCCCCGCGCCCTCCTGTCTCCAGGAGCAATTACTGGGTGTGAGGGCAATGAGAAATCTGCATGATAAATCTAGAAAAAGCAAACTGCTCCGCGCCACCAGGAAGGAACACGGCTATTTTTAAGTTCAGGGACGATGCGCACAGCCAGATAAAACACTCAGCCTTGTGCAAAAGAAAACAGGAGACTATAAACACCCCAGCTCCGTGTGTCCTTGCAGCCTCCTCCCCGCCGCTCCCAGGGGGCACGGGGGCTCCTCGAGACCCCTCTGTTCCCTGACACCCGCCCAAGGCGTAAAGCCAGGCCGGGGGCTGAGCAGCCGGTCCCACACCCAGTGCCGAATGCAAAACCTGTGCCAGAATCTCTTGGAGATGTTGTGAAACCCACTGACCCAAATTCTCCCACCCAGCACCCGTCCCCGGCTGAGCAGGCGATAATGGGCTGGAGCAGCAACCACCCCCAGAAGAGATGAGCAAAGGGCTGGATTTACCCCCACCAGCAGGGCTTTGGGAATGAGCCCCCGCATCCACCCACACGTGTCCTCGCTCCCTGGGGGCCTGGCAACCCCAAGGGTGGGGGCGCAGGCGATGCAGGATGATGGGTGGGATGCAGCGCAATGTGGGGCAATACGTGGCTCGTGGCCCCTGGCTCGGAAGCGATGGCTCCTGACAAGCGCGGTGGGAGCGGAGCAGCGTGAAAGCGACCTCATCGCCGCCGATCATGTCAGCGCGGGGTGAGACCCCCCCGCTGCCCTATTTACTGCTGCAAGGAGCAGCGAGGGGCTGGGGGCCGGGGGGCGCGTCCCTGGAGCTGCGCTGCCGAGGATGCTGAGGGGGGCACCGGCACCGCATCCCCGCGCCAGGATGGTCAAACTCCAGGCATGTTCCCTTTTGCTGAAATAAAGTTGCTTTTCTCACGCCTCCATCTCCAGACCAATATAAATAATGGTGCCGAGCAACAAAACAAACACTCGCTCTTTGTATTTAGTTGCCGCTTCCAATAATAATAACTGTTGTTGTTCAGATGTTGCTGTTCTGCTGCAGGCTCGCAGAGGCGATGCCTCGTTCTGCCGGGCGGTGGGAGGATGTGGGGAGTTTGTCATGATCAAAGTGGGATCCCTCTGTGCTCTCGGCCACTTAATGCGAGCACAAGAGTTGGACAAAGAGAGAGTTCTTTCCTGTGCTAAACACAGGGCCAGGTGGAGGAACCCCTGATGCTGGGAACCTGCATGGACTTCTTTCCAATGGAACAGCCCTGGCGCTGCCCTTCTGTGTGATGCTGCCGTACAAACCCAACCGCCTTGGGGTTTAGTGCAGTCTAAGAGAATTGACTTCAAGTTTGTGGGGCTTTTATTGTTCATTTTTGGTTTTGTTTTTCATTTGTTTGTTTTTAACATAAGGCTGTGTTCAGTCACTACTCTTTGTCTGTTTTTTTAACTAAAAACTCCACCAAACCAGGAAACCAGTATTCCTGTTGCTTCCTTAAAATTTGACTGTATTAGAATTGAAATGAATGATTTTGCTACCAATCTCCCTGTGCAAAAGTTAGGGTGCTTCCAACGAAGGCTTTGCCATGGTCAGATGGGGATGTGTGAAGGACGCGCTTTGCCCTGCGGGTGCGTGTCCTGCGCCCGCGGCTCCCCCGGCCACGGCCGCTGTGTCCTGGTGTCCTCGCAAACAGCAGGTGCTGAAAAACCTCCTTCTGCCAACAGTTTGTCATTTGAAATGTTTTCGGGTAGCACAGAGCAGTGTGATCGTGCTGCTCGCCCCGCGCGCGCACACACGCGGTGCTGCTGCTTCTCATTTCCCGGTGGAAAAGTTCACTCTTGCTCCGTGTAGTGGAAAATCTGGCTTGTTATTGTTTTTTATAGTTATTTAGTCCTCACCACTACAGCCACTTTCTTTCGCTGTTTTGCACTAACAGTTTTAAACAATAAAACCAAACAAAAACAAAACCCAAGGCGGGAAGTGAATAATATTGAGGGTTTTCGAACAACTCGTCCATCTCCCGTTTCCCTGGGAGAGCATTTTCAAAATGAAAGCATTTAAACTATCTGAGATGCGATTCCTGCGAAATGGATCGGAGAAATAAGAAACAGCGGTGGAAAAGCACTACCAAAAATAGCCAAGATTAAAAATGAGCTTTAATCTCAGTTTTTGTTTTGCTCAGAGAACAAAAGGCAGCCGAGGGAACGCGCGCAGCAGCGGGACGGAAAAGTTCAAATTATCCGAGAAGCGCCTGATGTTAAAGGTGATTAAAATACACAGAAAGGCAGAGAAGAAAATGATTGTGTCCGTTATAGAAAACAAGGGAAAAGCGAGAGGGCCTGGCCATGGCACACGGGCACCAGCGCCACGATGGGGACGGTGATCCCCAGTGAGTAATAACAGTGGATATTCCCCATTTGCTGCCACGGGAGCGAACCTTGTCCCTCCTGCCACGCTGCTCTCGACTGCTGCAAAACGTTTTGGTTCCCTGGGCTGAAGTTTGACTTGTTTAAATATTTGTAGACATCACTCATAAATATCAGTGGCCACACATGAGCGTCCTCCAACCACGTAAAGTGTGTGACTTTGCTGCTTAGCTGCTGTTTGTAAATACATGGAATTTCAAATGAGGCCAACAAATAATGTGGTCGCAGCAAATATTATAATGTTTTCTCATAAAATGTGACACCTTGACACTATGAAAGAGAAGAGCCTCAGCTAAGTGATAGTGTACATATTGCCCAGGTGCTGGCGGTGTTACCTGGCGGGCGCGTGGCAGCGGGTCCGGCCACGTCCATCCTGACCCACACGGCAGCTCCCGCTCTTAAACTCATGTTAACTTGTTTATAAATGGTTCTACCAGTTCTGACTGTGTGGCTGTTATTACCGTGCTCACCTGTGTCTGTGTTCCTGTCCCCCCCATCAATTAGTGTGCAGATTGAACAGCTTTCTGGGACGCTGCCCGTCACCCTGGCTGCCCATTACCTCTGTACAGACTGGGCACAGAAACATTTCCAAATGCCAGAGCATCGCGGTGGCACACGGGATGTGTGCGGGATGAGTGCGGGATGTGTACGGGATGTGTGCGGGATGAGTGCGGGATGAGTGCGGGACGTGTGCGGGATGAGTGCGGGACGTGTGTGGGATGTGTGCGGGATGAGTGCGGGACGTGTGCGGGATGTGTGCGGATGAGTGCGGGACGTGTGTGGGATGTGTGCGGGATGTGTGCGGGATGTGTACGGGACGTGTGCGGGATGTGTGCGGGATGAGTGCGGGACATGTGCGGGATGTGTGCGGGACGTGTGCGGAACATGTGCGGTAGCTCTCGTGCACACACCTGTGCACAGGCAGAGCACACACAGATTCTGAGGAGGCGAAGCAGCTGGAATGTCTCCATGTGTCTGGTGGGTCCACACACACCTGTGGGCACAGCCCGGGGGTTTCTGTGCTGTGGTTTCGGGTGCCACGGCTGAGCGCAGCCCCAGCGCTGCGGGGCCGGTGCTGGGGAGCAGCTGAGCGCCTGCTCCCTTTGTCTCCCTTTCCCTTGACTCAGGGCATTTCACATCCCTATTGACAACGTGTTTGGGACATTCAGACATTGAAGTGACAGTGGCATTTCCATGACCTGAAACCAGAGACTCTGGCGGTGCGGGCTTTGAAGACATTAGCTGTCCATAATCATGAGTTAGACTTTATCGGGCTTTTAAAGAGCACATGATGGGAACAGCTAGTGACAAAGTGTTTCTGCAGAGCGCGATCCGGCCTGGCAGGATTCATCTCCTCAAGCCCTTGGAATTTGCAATATTCATTAGGAGTTGGGAAAAAAATGTGCTTCCTTCGGAACAATGCAAATTGTGAAAGGAAACCTTTCTCACGCGTGTGCCCCCGAGCGCTGCTCCGGCAGCGGGGGTGGTGGGGAAGCAATTAAAACCCTTCCAGCCCATTAGTGGGTGAGTTCATTAGAGCTCCTGCTGCTGCTAGGGAAGGGGGGGAGGCCACGCAAAACGCATCTTCGGGAAGCAAAATGTCAGGGCCTGTCGTCATGTGCTCTTGGCACCTTTCTTCTTTTTCACTTAAGGGACAGGTCAGAGCTGGGCACCGAGAAGTCTGCCAGTCTGCGTGGTGTTTGCAGGGGGCTCGTCACGGGGACAGGCAGTGGCTGTGTGTGACAGCCGTGCGTGCGATGGCCGTCAGCCCCGCTCCGCCAGGCTGGCAGCGAGCGGCAGCCCGCGGCCCCGGCCCTGCTGCTGCTCCACGGCTCGGGTACGGCCACGATGCGCTGCGCCACGGCACCGCGCCGTGTGGGACCGTGCCATGCTATGTCACACCACATGGCACTGCCCCACATGGGACCACACCACGCCATGTGGCCCCTGCTCAAAGCACAGGGCACGTTGCTTCTGCTGGGATTTATCGTCCCCGGTGCCATCAGGCATGTCCCATGAGCCACTGCCTGCATTGGCCTGCTGGCCATGGGGACAAATGTCCTCCTGCTCCAGCCCGTGGTGACACTGGTGCATGGCTGGTTCTGCAGGGACAGCCCATTGGAGGAGCTGGTTGGTCGGATCCAGGTCGTCCCCCACCTGCCAGTGCTTTCCTCTCCTCACCATCCCCAGGGGTTTGAGGTGCATCGGGACATGGTTACCTGGGACTCTGCAGGCAATAGTGACATCTGAAAGTCCCCAGTGACGCTGCCAGTGGGGTTTGGTGGGGAGGGACGAGCCGAGGCGGCGTTTGGAGGGCACCAGCAGCCCCATCACGACGCTGCCCTGCTCCCCGAGCGCGGGGTGCAGCACCCGCTGGCAGCGGAGAGGCGAGCGCTCGCTGGGAGCTGGTCAGCCCTTCTGGTTGCCTCTCGGAGATGCTGTGTGAACAGTCACAGCCTGGCCCGTCCACCAGGTTCACGTGTGAACACCCTGCTGTGGCAGCAGTGAGTCCCGTTCCTGGGCGCCGAGGCAGGGACATCTCTCCACAGTAGATGCTGCTGCTCCGCTGTCCTGGGGCCACAGGTACTTTGTACAATCTGCCATGGAACAGCCAATTAGCACCGTTTGGCCTCTTCACCACCTGGTTTCCTCTGCTCCATTAATTCAGGATTCCCCTGCAATTAAATATAATGTGGTTTTAATGGAAACACAGTCTTGCTGTGCGCTGCCATGGTTTGGAGCCGCAGCAGCACCCGCGCACGCACGGGGCAAGGCTCAGCACCGCCGCGCGGATCCTCTCCCCGGGGCTCCTGGGGGAACCAGGGCAGAAAGGGGTTGGACTCAATGATCCTTAAGGATGATTCTATGAAAAGCACCGAGTGACCCAGTGGGTGGCTGCAGAGATGGGATCAGCAGGGCCACCGGCTCAGTGGTGCTGGGTGTCCTGCACCTCCGTACAGAGAGCTGCGGGAATTAAAGCCATAAGGACAAGGCAGAGCGGTTTGGCTGTGAACCGATAATTCTCTACTTGACTTATCTCAAGATTTTGAACTTTCTGTCCTGATGTGAAAAGAATAGGCCTGTTCATAAAGCTGAGTGCGGAACACACGTACCCGCGGGAGGGAGGCTCCGCAGCTCCCCTGCCTCTGCCCGCAGCCCCTCGGGGGCGGCCGCCAGGGAAAGGGTTAATTTAACCAGTTCTCATGGGGTTTTGGAAAGTTCCTTTTTTCCAGGAGGCTGCCTGACGCCGGCTGACAGGGCCCTTTGAGCCCACACAAAGGCAGCGCTCCCGCCTTGCCCTCTGCGGCTCTCCCAGCCCCGCCAGCCAGCAGCTATAATCTCACTAGCAGCGCCTTTCAGTGCTGTCACTTCGAGCCTCCTTTGCCATGTGAGCGGCTCAGATCTCCAGCAATGTAAAAAAGCTAATGAACGAGTAATAAACAAGTGTAACCAAGCAGAAAGCCTGCACGCAAGAACATCTGAGGCAACGCGGCTTTTAGGCAAAGCTTGGAGACACCACCAACAAACAGATATGTAATTAGAGAAAGTCTAATCTTCTTTGGTATCCAGAGATAAAAATGGGAAGGGGGGCATGTGTAAAAGTGGCAGGGAGGGGAAGTCATGGTGGAGACAGAAATTGAAGGAGAGAAAGAGAAAAGAGCAGAGAGGAGGAGGGAGGGTGACTGGAGAAGGATGCGGGCCCGGGCGTGTGTCCCTGCGGGGTTTGCTCTCCTCCCTCCTGTGAGAGGAGGAGAAAAGCTCGAGCAGCATCCTCCTGGGTGAGCTGCGGTGTTCGGGGAGGTGTGGGAAGCACCCAGCATCCATGGGGCACAGGTCCCTGTCCCAGCTCTGCTGGATGGATGCTCGGCTGCGGGTACCACCCAGCGTCCATGGGGCACAGGTCCCTGCCCCAGCTCTGCTGGAGGGATGCTCGGCTGTGGGTACCACCCAGCGTCCATGGGGCACAGGTCCCTGCCCCAGCTCTGCCGGAGGGATGCTCGGCTGCGGGTACCACCCAGCGTCCATGGGGCACAGGTCCCTGCCCCAGCTCTGCCGGAGGGATGCTCGGCTGTGGGTACCACCCAGCGTCCATGGGGCACAGGTCCCTGCCCCGGCTCCGCTGGAGGGATGCTCGGCTGCGGGTACCACCGTGCTGGCACAAGGACCGGCTTCTCTGAGCTCTTGCTGAGCTGGCCAGTGCTGGGGACCAGCTGCAAGGTGCCACCATGAGCGTTCGTATTTTCCCTTGGCTCACTAAAAAAAAAAAAAAGGAAGAAATGTTGGGGGTTTTTTGGTAAAGGCAAACAAGGAAAAGAAAAGCCAAAGACCTTTAGAGTCCTCTTCCCCCTGGCTGTTAATCATGACTACTCATCAGAGCCTTTGGGTCAAGGACCATCACACACATGAGGCTGGCTGTGGTCACTTGCCCTCATTGCCTGAGCCAGGCTGTCACCCCTCAGCTGGCCCCAAAGTGCCCCTGTGTGTGACAGAGGAGGGACAGGAGGGATGGGCGGGTAGCAGGCACCCTGCATGTGGCTGCACCCCAAAACTGTGCCAGGAAGCCCCGAATCCACCTGGAACACTTGAGTAAGGCTGCATTAATGTTGCTTAAAATAGCAGCTCCAACCACGGGTTCTTATCCCATTGTTTCCCTTAGCGCTGATATTAAAATGCCTGGCCAGAACAGTGTGACAGACCCAGTGAAACTCCGGGAGATGTTATGAGAGATGACAACCTAATACCTTTTGCTGAAGTCACAGGTCACCATTTTTTCCTCCTAATTTCCACAGCTAAAAAAAAAAAAAAAAAAAAACAAAATGCAGTGCTCTTGTTCCTGTGGTTAAAAGTCATAAGAAAAGTAAATTAAGAGCATCAAAGATAGAAAAAAGCCCTCCATAGAAGCGATTGGTCAATGATGGGAAGAGCAGCTGCAAAGCCTTGGGCAGGGAGCCAAGGGTCCGATTCTGCAGGACTTGCCACGCTAAATATCGGGGCTGTTCCTTTGAAGAAAATCATTGAAGTCAATGGACTTACTTAAGTGTTTGAAATTAGATGGATGATCAAGCCTCTTGCTGAACAGAGGCCTCAAAAGTAAAATTACCTTATAACCATGGCAGTAAAGGAGTCTCCGCAACGGCAGAGTTTTCCCTTCCTCGTGGTTTGGGGGTGCAGGCTGGGGGGCAGGTTTGCCCACGCTGGGAAACCCGTCTCTTTTCACCTCTTCGCCCTTTGCTCCCTAATTGACTGTCTTTAGAACCAATATTATCAGCTTCCTTAAGGCCCACATTATCTTCATCAGGAGCAATTTTCAGATGAATTATCCTCCCTGGAAGCGCAGCCACTCCTGTTCCGCAGCGCCGGACATCTGTACAACAGCTGCCAGGGCCGGGAAGACGCATTGCCACGATTGTTTACTGAGCGCTTTAATAAAATCAGCCTCGTGCCTAAGTAGGAGAGCAGGAGCACAACTATGTTTCTGTGAGCTCTATTATTTGAACCTGGAAACATCTATCAGAGTCTCAAACAAAAGGAGACAAAGAATATATTGCATTTGGTATTTCTTCTCCAGATTGATTTATCATTGTCACGTCTGTTCCTTCCTTCCCTCTGCATTCCTGTCTCTGGGTAATACTGTAATATCTTTTATTATAGTACATTATATAATGCAGTCTATTGCTGTGAATATTGTTATTCCAAGACCAGACTTCTTTATTCAGACCCAATTCTGGTAACACTCTTTTGCAATCAGGGAAGTCTCCTGTTTGATTTACCTTTGAGTTGGAGCGTGCAGACACCTGCGCTTTGTCCACAGTACTGAGCTCAAGGAAGAGAAAAAGCCTTGTCATGTAAAAGGTCCTAATCTGTAGATTAAGACCAGCCAAGTGGCCATAGGTGTTCCACAGCTAACTTCAAAACGGAAGACAAAATAGGAATATTTCTACTGAAAATGGATTTCCAGGGGCTACATGGGGCTGATTCCTGGAGAATGATTTGGACTCAGACACGAGTGCCCCAGAGCCAGGGATGCTGAGCACCCCAGGGGTGCTGGGGACCTGTGGGAGCATCGCCAGCCGCACAAACCTGCCCCTTTGTCCCCACACTCTGCTCGGGAGTATATTTAGCACAAAATTAGACACTCCAGCCTTTCAATTCACTGAATAAAAATAGACCAGCCAGCATTTCCTTGAAGCACTCACACCGCGAGGGATGGGCCAGGAAAGCTTTCTGTGCCGTGTCCAGATGCAGACGCTGCCATCCATTTAACCTGCCATCCATTAGCACTGGCAGTGGGGACTGAAACCCAGAGACATCAGAGTGAATCAGGGTGGATTCTCCACGAACGTCTCACGCTAACACCAGCAGCTCACGCTGCACATCCCCATGTCTGTTGCTGTACCGACTAAAGCACGACTGCTGGAAAAACCTCCTGAGGAGAAGAACAAGGAAAAAAGGTACAAGCAATAAACACGAGAAGGGTTCCTTTGTCTAATTTATTGTGTTTGAGCATTTAAAAATCACAGTCTGATCATTAGGCTTCCAAGCTTGCATTGCAAGTTCTGAACATCCATTGTTTCGAAATATCTACTTTTAGGTCTGTTTACTTGAAAGGCCCAATCTGATATTTGCAAATACATTGTGGCACAAGTTCCTGGGAAAGTGTTGTTTCCCTGGCGTACCAGGACAATAACAGCAGGATTACAAATTGTTTCTGTGCTGGAGTCTGCATACAGAGACCTTGTTCTCTGCTGCTTTGTTCCTGAATATTGTCTATAGCTGATAGTGCCACAAAATACAATTGCAGTAGCTGGTGACTGGAATGACATGCACAAGGAGAATGGTTTTGGGGTTCTTTTGAAAGTCTGCACACCCTTCTCAATTCACCGTGGATGGTAAGAGGCCAGAAAGCCCAATGATGAGAAAAAACTGGCCAGTCATGTAATAATTCATTGCCACAAAGAAGTGTAGTAGCCAAAGGTATTAAAAGGTTTCCAGAAGGGATTAGAAGCCTTCTTTGAAGGCAGGTCCAACAGGGGTTATTAAGCAACTCCAGAAGTATAAACCATGGCCTGGCAGAACGTGGGAGGATACACAAGGGATAAAATCACTCCGTACATGACTTATTTCTGGTGCTCTTCCTTGAGAAAGCACATCTGGCTGTGGCTGGGAACATCCCGCTGCTCTAGATGCCCTTTGGTTGGGCCCCAGATTTTTGTCTCACAGCTGTGACATGAGCACGGGGCCGGTGGCAGGGAGGACAGACGGGCTGCCGGCGTGGACAGCGCCGTGTCACCCGGGCAGGGACCCGCCAGACGCCAGAGCATCGCTGAGGAGGGGACGGGACGCTGCAGGCGGGCGAGGGGACACGCAGCCACGGGTCCCCTGCTCACCATGGCCAGGGCTCCCGTGTGGCGGCTCCTGGGTTTCGCCTGCCCAGGGCTCCTCAGCTTCCCCGGGCTGGCATCGCGGGGCTCTGGTGTGCTGCTGCGATCCCAGGGGTTAACGTTTGAGAGCAACACCAGGGAAGGGGGAACAGAGGAAAAAGGTTCTCGAATGTCAACAAAAAAATTATATTGTGCAAATAAACAGAATAGATGGATTATCCTGTGTTGTTTGCGCAGGGAATTGCTGGAATGCCTGCCCGCTGCCGGAGGCCCGGGCTGGTTTTCCACAGGGGGCTGGCTCCAGCCCACCCCGCTGTTTGCCTTGGGCTTGGGAGCCATCTGCCTCCGGGGCGTGTTCCCAGGATGTGAGAGATTTTCCTGCACGACGCTCCGTGCTAAAGCAGTTGGGGACATTTCGGTTCTTCATGCCGTGCACGTAGTCACAAGCATCTTCTGCCTGCTCTGCGGGTGAGCAGCACAACATGGACCTCCAGTATCCACCCTTCCCTGCCTCCTACTGCAGCCTTTGCTGAATCCCTTCTCCACAAATAAAGGCTTAGAGCAGAGCAAGATCCAGGCAGGGTGCACAAAGACATGCAAAATACAAAGACCTAAACCCACATGTAACCCATGTGCTTTCCCACCAGACGATCTCCACACACTTTCCAGGCGGTCATTAATCGCTGCAGCCACCAAGCGAGGATTGGTGGTGACACCCATGGCTTTGCCAGAGGGCACATCAGACCCCAAGAGCTCAGGAACTTCCAGCCTTTCTGTTTGAAGAGTGTTTTGTGATGGTGGGGTGCCCAGGGTGACATCCAGGAAGATCCCACACCATGACTCCACTGTGTGCTCTGAACCATCCCTTCCCTGGCCAGACCTTCTCTCCCCTTGCAGAAGACACTTCACCCCATGCAACAGCTCCCTAGCAACAGTCTTACCTCTGTGCACATCATCCTTCCAACCCTTCATGGCCACTTTGTGCTGAGGTGCAATGGCTGTCCTTGAGCTTAAGGCTGGATTTCAGCCCAGCTTAGGCTCCAGGTTGAAGCCTGCAGTCAGACCTGAGCTTTGGCAGGCAGAGAAGGAACGCATCGCATCAGGTCCATCCCTGTCTGCAGCTGATGAGTGTTTTATGAGGAGGAGAGAACACAGCCAGTCCCTGTTTCTGATGTGGGCCACCCAAAACCAGAGACACCTGTGCAGGCACACGAGCTACCAATTATCCAGCACACGTGTGCCGTGGGGGAGCCTGTGCACAGCGGGGAAGAGCACATCTCCCGGGGCCCTCACCTTTAATATGCTCTGGATTTAATATCTAGAAACTACACGTTTATGGGAGCCCAGATACATCTGCGCCTGCACACGTGGCAAATGAAGGGCAAGCAAACACGGGTCCCTGCTTCGTTGGCATGGCCAGCGAGGCGCCGGGCAGAGCTCTGATGCCATCGAATGGCAGAAAACCAGGAAAGTGGCCCCGGCTCATTTGTTTTTCGTGACATCATGGCCTCCTCTGGCTTTTTTCACAGTTTTCCTCTGTTGTATTTAATAGACTTAATGGATCACACAGCACTATAACAACAACAGACCTTCAATGTTTTTATTAAAGCCATCTACAAAAATCCCTCTGTGCTATAGCTTTCCTGCAGGGTGACTTCTGCTGAGATGCTGTTTCCATTAAGGACAATTGCAGAGAATAAAGAAGGAATGAACAAACAAATGGAAAAAGAAAAAGGGGGGGAGTGGTGGAGCAGAGCGGGCTGCCGGTGGAAGGGGGTGACACGGGCTGGCCGGCACCTCCAGCCACGTCCCAGCGCCTGCGCTGGACCGGGACCTGCTCCACAGCCCAGATGGGGGGCAGTGCCAGGTCCAGCTCACACAGACCTGATTGCATCAGCTGCCGTGTCAGAACTGCTGCCTCTGGCCTCCCAGTGAGATCACGGAGGGGAAATGCCATTTTTATACATTTTCGGGTGTGACTTATCTTCTATACCCATTAAAGCTGTAAGTGATGTGGAGGGAAGCGGCTTTTCCCTGCTCAGGAGCAGGCTGGTGTGTGCCTCACGGTTTGATGCATGTCACCACCCAGCCAGTATCGTGTTATTGGTTATTAAACATTTATATCTGTAGCTCTGCAAAGCAGGTTGGTGAGCTGTTATGCCAGGTACAGCACAAAAATAGTGGGAACAAGTCCGTTTTGCAGGTGGTTGTTGCCACCCTGCATTCCCATGCTGGGGTGGAGCACAAGCACCAGGAACAGCACCTCTGCAGCCCCAGCAATGCAGCATCAGCCTGGGACCTGCTGCCACGTCAGCGTGTGGCAGGGGACAGCAGCAGGGGGATGTCCCAGCCTCGGAGACGCCATCCAAGACCCTCTGCACCCTGACACGGAGCACCGTCGGGCAGAGCTACCAGGCCAGGAGAAGGGAAGCCATGTCCAGCTCTAGAGCCAGATCCCCTGATGTGCATCTGGAAGAGGCTTTGAGCCCGTGCTTGGTGTTTCACACCAGCTTCTTTGTCACTCAGGTAGGAGACAGACGGTGCTTTTCCAGCACCCCACAGCCCAGATCCCCAGCCAGACCCTGAGCTGGTCCCTCTGCCGGGCTCGAGGATGCTCCGGGGCCAAGCCCTGGTCCGCAGTCAGAGGTGTGTGAGGCAGCTCCTGCGCTGGTGCTCACCCTCCGCCAGCGCAACCATCCCTGCCCCATTTGTCGAAAGGCTCTCAGCTTTCCTTCTGCTGCTTTGATCCTTTTTCTTTCCCAAAAATGATACCTGGGCATTTCATTTGGTGGAAAAAGCATTTCTGTTCCTGCAGGACCTTGGGGCTTCTCGTCTGGCTGCGGCTGTCATCAGACTCCTGCCCACCACCCCAGCATTGACAAAATGGTCTCCTGCAGGCTTGGGGTGGAGAAAGTAAGGGACAGATAGGAATCCTTTGAAGGAGAGATTTCAGTTTTTAACTGCAGCTTTGAACCTTCCTTCCTAAATCCCAGGGAGCCTGACCCACCCGCACCCGTCAGTCAGCACCCACAGCTCCAGCTCTGAAGTTCACTCTTCCGGCCGTACCACCATCCCAAGCAGCACGATGATGGATTAAGTCTTTCAGTCTTGTAGGTATTTTGGTTTATGAGAGCAGCCTGGTCACAGGACATCAAATGTCACGGCCTCTGTTGTGGCAGGAAGGGAACTGCACAAACACGGTGGGTAAATTAATGCTTAATGAGCTGGTTTGTCCCTGGCTCTGGAGCTGTTGGAGGCACCACCACTTCAGTGTCACCATTGAGGACACAGCGGTGCTGAGCAGGAGCAGCTCTCTGTGCCATCCCAGGTGCCCAAGGGAAGATTTCAGAGCCCAGGCTTGGAGCACACGCTGCAGGTTGGTGTCTGGGTTTTTATTTTCCCAAGGACTCTTTACATCTCATTACCTTGTGTCTATACCCTTCTTTGTGTGCGAGCTCTCGGATACCAAGGAGTCCTTCCCAAAGGGTTGACAGATGTGGGTAGAACTCTGATTTATGCCACTCTGACACTTGCTTGGCTGAAACACCTAGAGAAGACCATCCTACCTGCCCTGCCAGAGCTGCTCACTAAACCCTAAATCAAAAGAGACTGCTCCTCGCCTCCCCTTTTCCTATAACAAATCGCAAACCATTTCCATTTGTCCGTAGCCAGCACGCTGTTCCCCTTAATGCGCTAAGCTTCCCAACATGATGTTTAGCACATGTTCCTTCGCAGTGCCCCCCTCCGCTCAAAGGCAGCCTTATAGTTTGCAAATGGGATGAAACCACTGTGCGGCCCTGCGTCTTGGCTCTGCTCCCGCTCTACTCCGTGGATGCCAGAACCTTTGCTGCACCTTCCAAGTCATTATGTATGTTCAAAAGCCTGCCAGAAAGGCTAGGATGATAAAAGCAAGCAAAAAAAAACCCCACAAAAACCAAAACCCAACCCTAAAAACCCCCTAATGCACGTGAAGGAGCAGCAGAGGCACCGAGGCGTGTCCTCCATGGAGCGCTGCCCGCGGCGCTGCTGCCCCTGGCTCGCCGGTGCCGGCGCGAGGTGGGTCTCCTGCATTTGCCTTCTGGGGAACAAAAGGTGTGCTAGCCCGGGAGGAGAGATCCGTCCCCCCGCGGTTTGTCTGGGACGGCTGCCACCACCAACATACCCGAGCAGCTGGTGAGGTGCTCAGAGGGATCTGTCAGGGCAGGATCGGAAGCGCAGAGACGTGGGCTTGGTCCCTGCTCAGACACCCGGAGCCTTATCTCGGTGATCAGAAAATGCTTCAGAAGAGTTAATGAGTGCAGATACAAAGGGCTGTGGTTGTCTGTGTAAACAGGGAACTGCAGCCAGGAGAAAGGATCAAAGATGGGATATTTACCCAAAGCCACAGACTTTTCCCACTAGGGCTGAAGGAAAACTGGTGCTTGCATCAGACAACGGGTGGTTCACGAGCACCCAGGGCAGCTCCCCAGGGGGTGCAGGGCCGGAAGGTGTCCCACCACCCTCCCGTCCCATCTCTCATGGCCGGCGGTGGTCCCTGGGCTGGCAGCGCTGCCATGGGGCAGAGCGGTGGGCAGCAGAGCCCAGCACACGGCAGGAGGCAGCGGGACTCTGTGTGTTCAGCCTCTTGGCACATGAGCGAGGGAGAGGAGGGGGCAGCGAGGGACGAGGCAGATGGGACAGGCTGCAAGGCAGAGGAGAAGTGGATGGAGGAGATAATCAGCAGATAAAGTCTCTGCACTTCTGCAGACATAACCATTCCTCTGAAAACAACTGGTTGGTGTTCTTCCGACTCCCACCATAGGGAGAGGCCGTGTGCTCATTGGGGAGCCCCTCTCCCGCTCTCACAAGGCAATAGGGGATATCTCTGCCCGCGTTGGCACCTCCATCTCCTTTTGTTTCTTTCCTCCACGCTCTCCAGTACCCGCTGTGCTGGACGTGGTATTGCAGGCAGCAGTCCACAGCATTGTGCAGGGAAACTGGTTCCCAGCCTGGTTTCTTGTGCTGAAACCGGGAGCGGTGGCCGCATGGTATTGCCTGTGGCATGTGGTCATCTGCTTGCAGAGCGGAGCTGGGCTGGAGCTGCCACCGTCCCCAGCCACCCCTTGCCTGAGGTCCTGGACCTACCCCAGTGACCTGGAGCTGTTTGCCGTGTTCCTGCACAAGACCTAGATTTTAATGCCAACTGAGCAGCTGTATAAATGTTTCGTGACATTTCTGAGACAGAATAGATCATGCTGTTCAAACCTCTTCTTTCAGAGAGCATTCAAATAATACCTTTTCAGTTTAAGGGAACTTTATTTGCTTTAAAGATTTTATGATAATTTCCAGCAGAGGCCATCAGACAGCCAATCTGCTTCAGTCTTCCCCATCCCAGGGTATCCTGCAGGCCAGCTCTCCCTTCTTCTCTGCAGGGCGTCCTCCATCGTCCCCATTCTCCTCTGCATTCTGAGCTTCCCTGGGTCTTCAAAATCTTTCCAATATCGAAGCAGCTCTTCTAGTTATTAACCAGCCCTTTCCAAACACGTACGAGCCTCCACAGTGTGTGCCTGTGTCTGGGCCACCAAAAAAGAAAAGCTAAAAGCATCATTGAATTTGTTAATTGGCATGAACTGCAAAACTTCTCTGCTGAGATTATGCCGTCTTGTTTAACGAGACTGTTCCCTTGGCCTCAAAGTTTAAGGGAAAGACCCCAGACATCAATGAGCTTCGCAAAAGACCTACAAGTTGATAGAAACAGGCTCGGCTATGTCGGCTGAAAAATTAACTTTAGAATCAAGTTTTCTGCAGTAAAAAACAATTGTCTGAGGTCCAGAGATGGACACAGGGTCCCAGTGCCCCAGGGAGAACCAGCTGGAATGGCACCTGTGCGAAAGGGAATGTACCTCAGCCACCAGAAGGTCCTGATGGAGATGAGCTCCTGGCTCTCGCTCCTCCCAAGGACAGCAGCAGCAAGCGGGCTCCTGAGCAACCCCTGAGAACGTGACAGCGAGAGGGGGAGAGGGGTTGGGCAGGGATGGAGCCACCCGTGTGGCAGCGGCACCTGTGGGACCAGTGTTTGGGCGACATGCATCCTCATCCCTGCCCCACGCTCCAGCTGCCCCATCATCCCTGTGCGGCGCCGGGACCGAACCCGCAGGAAGGAGAGGGGGGACATCGAGGAGCTGGGGAGCAGAGCAGTGGCACGGGGGGACATGGGGGAGCACGGGGGGACATGGGGGAGCAAGGGGGGACATGGGGGAGCGTGGGGGAACATGGGGGGACATGAGGGAGCACGGGGAGACATGGGGGAGCACAGGGGACACGAGGGAGCACGGAGGGATATGGGGGGACACGGGAGGACACGGGTGCAGGAGCAACCAGCTCCTCTCCTGGAGCCAACTTGTCTGTTTTTTTCTCCCTCAAATACATTCAAGTTCACTGTTACGAAGTTCACAATTATGAAAATGTGTTTTCCCCCAGAGCTCTGAAGCACGGAAAAGCTGTTCAATGCTGAAATATTTACTTTGCTTTTTCAGATCAGGAGCCGGCGACGAGCAGCGTTCAGCTCTGTTAAAATGAGAGCACTCTTACATATGGGCTGGCTAAAAGTCAAACTCCCTTTCCGCTCTGTCCCACACAGTAAGTTCCAATTAGCAAGAAATATCACTTAAACAGTAGCCTTTCTTTGTTTAAAAACAAACAATACCTACCACTGTTGATAAGAGTTTAAAAACAAATAAACAGTGGTTGCTATTTGCATAAGACCTACAAATAAAGTGCACTATGTGCAGTCATAAAAGAGGCAGAAACTGACCAAAATCTCCTTTCAGAGCTGTGCAGACATTAATGTTGCTGAATGAAGAGACCTTTCTTAAAACCAGCGTCAGTTTTGCCTCCCTTCTGGCAGACACTGGCTTGTTCTTTACCCCAAATCCTCACAGCTCATTTTTTAAACCTCTTGAGCAACTTATCTTTCAGTATCTCTCTTTGGAGACTCTCATACATCATGGCTAATTCTAGGTTGCCACCACCCAGCAAGGAATTGCAGCTCAAGCCTGATGTTACGGTCTGGTGAATGGTATGAAGAGAATGGCCAGGTCTTGGGTGGCATTTATCATATATATGGAGAGTTTGCTTTAAAAAAAAAGCAGGCAAAAAGAGGGGTCTGGATGGGTGAAGCTGAGGCAAGAGCCCACAAGACAAGTCTGCAAAGTCCTGTGAGGGGAAGGGAAACCCAAGGTTTCCTTCTTCGGCCACAGACTGGGCAGCAGCGGGGGGCTCTAGAGGGACAGGGCAGGAGGCACAAACCACACTGCAGACCTGCTCACGGGGCCCGAGCAGGAGAATCCTGCAGCGACGTGGGAAACGCTGCAGGTGTACAGCGAAATTCAGGCACCTTTTTCTGGTGGTGGGGGTGTCGCCCAGTCATGATGCTTTCTCTGCCCATCTTGCCTCTGTGTAGGAAAACCCAGGCTCCACTGCTCAAGGCAGGTCATTCCTCTATAGGATATTTTATTCTAAGCAGCAGTATTGGGTTGATAACAATCCTAATCCATCTATTTGGTGCTTCACTTCCAGCTTCTGACTCCCTTAAAATTCCCTTAAAGCCTCTCCCAGGCATGGAGCTGATGGCATCTTCCCATTGTCTGACCATAGCAAAGACTTAAAAGCTGCTGTTCTGTAACATTTCAGCAAAAAAACCCCACCATTATTAATAGCAAGATGATAAGACTTCCATGTTTCAAAGTCAGGAGACATTAATGATTTCTTTTCCTAAAGAATTAAACCCAATGAAAATGCAATGTTTCCTTCAGAAGTAAGAGCTCCCTCTTAGCCAAAAGGAGGACAGTGGATGATGTGCTCCAAATTACCCACAAGTGATCAGACCTGCTGAAAGGCAGAACAGTAACTGTACTTCTGCAAAGAGGGTTTTCACTTAATCCCATTGTGTTTACAGCAGCTCTGGACGCACAGGAGACAGGCGATGCGGGGGCAGCGTGGTGCGTTTTTGTTTGCCAGAATGCCATTACTATAAAAGGAAAATCCCAATTAGTAGAAGTTATGAATTTTTAGAAGTCACCCTGTTGGTCCAGGCTGGGAAGGGCACCACAGAGAAGGGGTGTGGGTTTGTCTTCTCCTTTCTGGGGGCAATAGCAGCTCCCCCAGGACGTGCGCTCAGGGCTCTGATTTGCTCTGTGCAGGTGAGCAGTGCCAAGCGGGACGGGAGAGCCCACGTTCCCTCTGTGCACCCACCACGGCGGAGCAGAAGCAGCAGAGATCTCTGAGCTCATGTCCCCGTCTCGGGAGCTGCTCTTGTGGAGACAATCTGCGAGCGGCTGCACGGGAGCTCCAGCTCCAGCGCGGGGGCGGGCTGGGATGAACCGGGCAGAAACACAGATTGCCACATTCATGTGCAGACTTATGGGGTTCCACACTAGCTGGTTGCCTGATCTCCACGGTTTCTGCCAGAATGGAGCAAAAGGCTGTTTCTGAACAGGAACGTAAGTGCTGAGCATCCTCCGAGGTGGGCAGCATGTCCCCAGTGGAGGGCTGAGAAAGCAGGGGTACGCGGGAGCGTCTGACCACAGACACAGCACATGCGATGTAAACTACCCGACAGCTTTCAGCATTCTGGTTTACACATCAAATAGGCAACACCCACGAAGTGACGGTGCCTCCACGCTTCGAGCTGCACTTTCCATCGGCTTTGCTGAGCGAAGCCCTTGGAGAAGCGCCCCCCGGGCGGGGGTGATGCTCCGGAGCAGCGGCCACCACGCAGGGCTGCCCCACCTGCTGATAAACCTGCGCTGATAAGGACAAAACCTGTTGCCTGTGAGCCCGAGTTACCTCTGCAGCCCGTGATGGATGTAAAACGTTTAAGTCAGAACACAGCAGCCGCAGAATAGCAAGCCAGCCGAGCACTCTTCAATCCACTTTATTGATTTATTCCCTTCACTCCCGTCCCTAATGCTCCTCTCAGCTCTACGTGGCTCAATGCAGCACAAATTAACAGAGCCCACAAAAGCCCTTTGAAGCCATTCCCCTGATTAACAGGTCTGTAGTGCTGAAAGATATCTTCATTTTAATAACCTGGCACTAAATGGATTACAGCTATGGAACTGAATTCACGTCATTCCCCAAAGGGAGAAATGGCACATATTTTTATATGCTGCAGGAGTTGCCAAAGATGGGGACAAATGACTCAAATAAGAATCAAAAAGGGGAAAGAGAAAAGTTAGGGAGGGAAGGACAAAGCGCTGCGGGGCCAGGCTGGAGCTGCTGCTGCGGCGCTGGCGCTCGGTGACGGTCCTGTTGGGTCAGCACCGCTGCTGGGCACCGCCTGTCCCGCAGGGCTGCTCTGCCGTGGGCTCGTCAGCTCTGCTCGGGGACATGGGCTGTTGTGGGGTCATCAGCTCTGCTCGGGGACATGGGCTGTTACAGCCGGACACTGACTCCGTATGTCTCTCTTTCTGGAACAAAGCGTTTGTCAGCACACAGCAGTGTCAGCGGTGACACGCACGGCTCTCGCTGCAGCCCCAGGACTTGCACAGCTGCTTTCTGCAATGTCCTCAGAGTTTCCTTTTCCTTTTTGGCCATAGTGAAGCTGCCGCTGCTGGAGGGAACCTCAGGAAACCTGCACGTAACCTGAAGTATCTCCAAGCACTGAGCACAGGTCCTGTCCCAGCTCCCACCCGTGGATCTGCCCATCAGCTCGACACCCCGAGTGCAGGCTGGCTGTGAGCAGAGCAAAGGGCGAGCAGCAGGCTGGGCAGGCAGCAAGCGCCTGGTTCCCAGGTCATCACAAAGCTCCAATTTCAATCTTTCATCAGGACTAAAAACCCAAGAAACACTAGGGTTCACTCAGGATGAGAAATCTCCCCATGCAGAAGGTCTGGGCAATATTCAGGGAGCTGGAAGCTGGGCTTAGACCACTTAGTGGCCCTCCAAGCACTTGACCCCTGGGTTTTATGGCTTCTTGGACCTGGCTGAAGCTCTCACATCTCTCCAGGAACACGCACAGGCTGTTCTGCGCTTCAAAGGAACGATGAGGATGGTGAGTGACTCTTCCTCCCCGCTGGCTTATGCCGCTGAGACTCGGGCAGCCCCACCGGCCACATCTGCTGCTGTTCTCGCCTCCGTGGCCGCATCATCACCCCAGATAACCCACGGCCAACGGAGCGGGAGGGAAAGCTCCGGAGCCAGCCAGCGAGATAAAGACAGACAGATTATAAGGTGTTTATGCTTTTGCAAAATTAAAGTCTTGAAGCCAAGACAGGTTTACATTGGCAAAGAATTAATGGTTTGATGTAGCACAAGGGGACAGCAAGAGCAGAAAGAGGGGCCATCTATCAGCATGCACTGATGGCATAAAGGAAAGAGATGCAGGCATAAATCAGGTCTGGCACAGGAAATAAGCAGGATGGATGGCAGGCAGTAGCTGGTGATCTGTTATTCCCACAGCATGCCAGAAGATGCAGAAAATGTGGCTGGGTGCTTCTAGATCTCATTGCAGCAAGTGCATTTGGGTCCCTCTGGGCTGGATGGAACATCCTCTGCACTCCAGAGCCGGCAGGTCCCCGGGCCAGGGGCAGCAGAGCAGCTCTGGGCAAGGACGGGAGACCCCGCCAAGGCAGAGCGGGACCTGGTGGCTTCACTGCCCCTCTCTGGATTAGTCTGTGCCTGGGTACCACCCCCACATCCTTGAAGGAAACAAGCCAGACAGAAGGTTCATCTTCCCTGGGACAGGGATGAGGCGGATGGGGGGATGCTCAGCCTCGTGCTGCCATGATGCTCAGCCTGGTGCAGAGGACATTCAGAGCGTGGCCCTGCCCTTGGCTCTCACTGCTGCCAACACCTCACCCCTCCTGATGTCTTTGCGTCCCTTTCCCTCCCTGCCGTGTTGTCCCTTGCCCAGGTGCTGCTTTGGAAATGTAAGTACTCTCCTAAGGGAGACGAAACACAAACTGGGCTGCTCCATGGGCTTAGACTAGTTGCTAGTTTGCAGTTCCCCGATTTTAAGATTTTGGGCCCAGTTTTATCTGGTTATTCTCCAGGCCTCCCCAGAGCAGCCTCTTGTGCTGCTCTGCACTTCAAAGGGAAATGAGACCTTACACATTTAATTGAAGCCAATTTCCTCCCTGTTGTCGGGTTAGCGAGAGGGGATTAATGGGGGCCAAGGCTCAGTCCTCCGGAGACACCCAAACATTTCAACACACGGGGCAACCCTGCGAGGGTGGAAAACAGGCGATGGGAGCTGGAGGTGACTGGGGCTGATCAGGAGCAGTTGAGATACATAAATCTCTCAAACTATCAAGAGCTGCTACCTCCCTCCATCCCCCTTTATTTAAGCTATGTTTTTTGAACGAAACCTGAAGCAATTAAACTCTCTTTCATCAGATGTCCTGCCTTCAATTTACCTCCTGCTTAGCAATGTCCCAGGCAAAGGAAGGATGTGGGAGGCTCCTGCAGCCTTGCACAGGGCTGGCTGGGACGTGATGTGGGGACAAGCCAGCCATGTCCCAGTGCCCTGGCCCATCCCTGCAGCCCCCGGCGCCTTTGGCAGCAGCCCTTACCCAAGGGTCACCTAATGGCTTTGGAGGGGAACCTGCTGGTGAGAACGCTGGAGAGGTGTCCTGAGAACTGGGGTGGTCTTTGTGCAGCTCAAGGCAGGCGCAGCGAGGAGGGAGGCACGGCGCTCGGAAAGCAGAGAGGGTTTACTGGGCAGGGGTGCAATGGCTGGGGGTACCGGTGATGGCTGGGGGTACTGGTGATGGCTGGGGGTGCCGGTGATGGCTGGGGGTACTGGTGATGGCTGGGGGTGCCGGTGATGGCTGGGGGTACCGGTGATGGCTGGGGGTACCGGTGATGGCTGGGGGTGCCGGTGATGGCTGGGGGTACCGGTGATGGCTGGGGGTACCGGTGACGGCTGGGGGTGCCGGTGATGGCTGGGGGTACCGATGATGGCTGGGGGTACTGGTGATGACTGGGGATACTGGTGATGCTCACAGGTAGACAAGGGTCCAGCTCTCATGCAGCTCCTCAGTCTGTTTTCAGACCTGGCTCACATGGGTTGGAGCAGGACGTTGTCTGCCCCACACGGGTCCATCAGACGCTGTCCTGCCGTCTCCCCACATGGGTACTTGTTCGTGCCATTCCAGGGGATGAAGAAGGGCTTTTGCAGCAAGGGACGAGGGTGTCAGTGTGACACTGTGACATGGGGGGACTTCGAGTCCTGTCCCCACTGGCCGTGGCCCCTGCAGCTCCTGGGAGGATGGGAAATGAACACCACAGCTGTGCGAAGCTCCTGCCACGCTCAGCCCTTTCCTGCCTGCGAGAAAGCAGAGCCAGTGATGGATTGTCCATCAGATGGAAAAGCTGTGAGACGGGGTTTGTTTGGACAGTTTTAGGGTCACTGGGGGGCTCCCTGTGAGCCAGCTGCTGTCAGCACCTGGTGAGCACAGCCCCCCAGGGACCCGGCCTCTTCTCCGGGGGGTGCGACCCCAGGGGCCGCAGTTGTGACACCTCCCTCCTGGATGGGGAGGAATTTTGGCCAGTTATTCCCACCCACCGCCCCCCCAGCCCCAAAGCTCTCCTGCTGACATGCACCAGGATGCTGCTGGTCCAAGCTGCTGTTCCTGGTCCTCACTCCAGCCTTGCCAAGTGAGGGAGGGTGAATCAGCCCAAGCTGGGGGTGATTTGGGGTCACCCTGAAGGGTTTAGGATCCCGCAGGGTCACCTCCCTGCCCTCGCACAGGCAGGGACCCCACTCTTGAGCACTCACCCCATGTGCCATTGCCATCCCAGCTCTGGTGGGGCTGGCCGGGGGGTGCAAGGGGTTGAGCTCTGAGGCAGAACCCCCCCTTTTATTTACTGTGCAGCCTGAGCCTAAACCCAGCTCCTGCTGTGAGGCTGAAGCCCACAAGCATTAACCCTCCAGCTATAAAACACGGCTCAGTGTTTAACAACCACCCAGCGAACCACAGCCATCCTAAAACCCGCACCGAAATTCCCAAACCACGGGCTGCAACTGGTGTTAATTAGTTCTTCCTCTGACAACTTTTTTTGGTGCCACCAGGTGGTAACAACGTGTATCTCAGCGATGTCACCAGGCTGTCCCCTAACGCCACCCAGTCTTGCGCAGATGCTGTAAAGCCACTGGTGGGTGGGGAAGAAACCACCGTGTGCTGGGGCATCCGTGTCCAGGGAGCAGTGGTGGAGCATCAGTCCTCCCGGAGTATCGCAGGGCCACGGGGGGACTTGTTTTGAAGGACAGAGGGATCTTATCTTGCCACCAAATGTCGATTTTCTCCAGTGGCTGTGGGGACATCACCAGGACCCCAGACCTGGCAGTGTCTCTCCTCGGGAACCCTGGAGCCTGGTCCGCAGGCAGGGCAGGGAGGAGGAGGCTGGGAGTGAGGAAGGGCAGAAATGACCTCAGCGATAAACACTCCATGATAAAGCCTCTTTTTGGGCTTTTCAACAGCCCTTATTGCCCCCAGGAGAGCCGAGCTGCATAGAGCGCTTTTCATTCGCTGCATCCTGCCCGTCCTCCTGCCCGCCCCGGCTCCGCCGCTGCCCCTCCATCTCTCATCAGGCAGACCGTCCTGGCTTTATTTTTTCAACGTGGAAGAAAGTGAAAGACCTTTGATGCCAGGAAGCGATGGAGAGTATTTTCTGCTCCTGAAATAAAAGATACAATTTTCCAAGCGTCTCCTCTTCTCCTGCAGCCCCCCCCCACCTTCCCTGTCCCTCTCCTCCCCAGTATTCCCCACTCCCGCCGCCCGCACCAGGCGAACTCCTCAGCACAGCCAGTTGTCATCTTTTCAACACCTCGTTTTTCCCTCGCTCCCGGTGCGCAGGGAGCGACTCTTCCTGTTTACACACCTCCGGCTCTGAGGCAGGAGGTGGAACAAAACCAGCTTTCATTCAGCGGAGGGACGGGGGAGATGGAGCAGCCCTGGCTGTGGTACCCACCACATCCCTCTCCATCCACGTGCCCATCGCCCACCGCCCTGGGACGGCTGATCTGCTCCTCCCAGGAACCCCCACAGTCCCCCGTGCCACGGACCCCTCGGCAGAGCCAGGACCCGGCTCCCTCCTCTGGGTCGGTCCCTCCGCTGCAGGGACATGCCCGGTTCCCAGCCTGCTGATGGCACCTTCCCAGGCAGCTCAGCCCCCGCGGAGGGTCCCATCCCTGTCAGCACACACCGGTGCAGGCTGCAAACCTGCGTTTAATCGACAAGGCTGTTTTGAGGAGCCGGGGCTGCTGGCAGCCACCGTTCTGACCTCTGTGCGCTGTTTTCACTGTAATTTATTAAAGGCTGGGCCCATCCAAGCCCTGCCTGCATGCACTAGGGAAAGGAGAAACAACCCCCCTTCTCTGCAGCTGCAGCGTATCGGAGCCCCCGAGCTTTTAATTGGAAAGAAAAACTCTCCCACCCCTCTCCTAGTGTGTCGGGATTGTCTCTGTCCAAAGGTTTCGCCCTGGGCTGCGCTCCCGGGAGTTTCACAATGGCTTCAAGTTTGAAAAGGCGGATGGAGCCTCCTCAGCAGCAGCCATGGCACGTCCGTGTGTGCCCAGGGGGACATGGCCCGCACCAGAACCTCTGTCAGCTGCTGCTCCTGTGCCCAGGGAGGGGTCCCGCTCCAGGCCCTTGGTGTCTCCCGAGCCCCAGCTGAGCACTGCACAGACTCGCACCGGGGTGGCTGAATAGGCTGGTTTGCTCCACCACACAAACGTCCAGGCGTGCTGTGGCCAGGGAGAAGACCGAGCAGACCTGAGGAACCAGCCCTTGATGCCAAAACACAGCTGGAGCCCAGCACTGGCAGGAATGACCCGGCAGCGAACATCACCCCCCACCCTGCTCCCCGCATCACCCCCCACCCTGCTCCCCGCATCACCCCCCGCCCTGCTCCCCGCATCACCCCCCACCCTGCTCCCCGCATCACCCCCACCCTGCTCCCCGCATCACCCCCCACCCTGCTCCCCGCATCACCCCCCGCCCTGCTCCCCGCATCACCCCCCACCCTGCTCCCCGCATCACCCCCCACCCTGCTCCCTGCATCACCCCCCGCCCTGCTCCCCACATCACCCCCACCCTGCTCCCCGCATCACCCCCCGCCCTGCTCCCCACATCACCCCCACCCTGCTCCCCGCATCACCCCCCACCCTGCTCCCCGCATCACCCCCCGCCCTGCTCCCCGCGGCCACAAGGACAGGAAGGGGCTGGTTTTGCTGTGGCTGCTGGTGGCTGTGCCTTTATTCATATACCATCAAAGTCACATCTCAGAGGTGACAGGAAACATATAGATGAAGGAAAGAAGTAGAGTTTGCTGAGCAGGGCAGGATTTTGTGCTACTTGGGGTCTGTGTCCTACTTTCTGTAGTTTCTTTCCCTCCCTGACAAAACTCCAAGGGCAAAACCTCCGAGGACACCCAGCCCTTGACCTTCAGAGGCAGGCAGAGCTCGCTCAGACGCAGCCTCCCCGACGGACCCCGCGCTGGCGTCTGAATTAAGGATGTTGATTGCACTCAGATTCTAATTTACTCGACTTGCTACTAGGAAGTCATCAGAAAAGACATTTTAAAATCATTCAGGGAAAACTCAGAGCATAAAATTTTAATTGCCACCTTGTGAAATGAGGTTCTCCCAGGCTGGCCGAGTCTGGCTGCTCCGGATGGGGATGAGCTCCTTGCAGGAGGATGGAGACGGCGGATGATCCGCTGCTGTAGGTGCTGTAGGACTTTGATCTCTACAAGCACTTTAAGGAAAACATTTTGCCCCCACACCAGCAGTGGCCCCAGGTCGGGCACTCATCTCCCATCATAGCCCAAACTTTCACCCCTTTAGCAAAAGCCTTCTGATATTTATAATAGATGCCACCTTCACCTCTGGAGCATGATTGAATTATTCATAATAACCTGTTTAACAGAATAATTCTGCTTGGTTTCAGACTGAAAGTTGCCTATGAACAGCTTTCAATTTTGGCGACATAATTCAAAACATAGAATAAAAATTACCCGAGTCTGCGATCGGTCCCTGTGCAGCGTGAACATTAAACAGCGGCTGCCGTGCGGGGCTGGGGGGCGGCTCTGGGCGCTGGTTCCGCCCCAGGCTGGGGGCACGTCCCAGGGTCTGCGCCCCTGCAGCAGCAGCACCCTGCGTGCTGACCCAAGGCCTTACGCTGCCCCTGCCAGGCCAGGCCACGCTTTTAAAGCCTTTCCCCCCCTTCTTAATACTGAAATCTAACCAGGCTTTCTGCAAGTATGCTCTTCCATTTGTGAATAAAGCCTGACATTCGTTTCAGATTATCTGAGGTCGGGGTTTCGGGCAGGCACCCAGCAAGGTCTCAGCAAGTGGAATTAGCCCCGTTCCCGCCCAACATCGGTTCAGGCCCTGCTAAGAGATGCTTCTGACCTGGGGCACCGCCAGCTCCATCCCACAGCCTCTCTGTGCAAAGAGGTTCCGCTCACTCCTTTGGCGGGTGGATAGAGTTGAGGTTTGGGTGAGCGAAATCTCCGTCCTTTGCCCATACAGCTTCCTGCATTTGGAACTAATTCTTTTGGCAGCTGTTACAACCTACTGACTTCAGAAGCCAGGCTGAACAGGGGATAATTATTTCTGCTGCAGCCAAAAACACATTGGACCTTTGGCTTGGCTTTGAATATTCTTATTAAGCATCACAAAACTGAGGATCTGCAATGAAGATGGATCTATCCCTTCCTCCGTCCCTCTAAACCCACCGAGATCTGAAATGACTTGTGCAGAAGGGATGAGAGCGAGGTCTCTGCCTTGACCCCCTCCCTCTCCTCCAGGCAGAGACGGAATGTGGTGCCACCACTTGGCATATATCCTCTTGAAAACAGCGTTCCATAAACTCTTCAACTTTTCCCGCTGGCTCTCGGAACACACACAATAGGATGATAAAAATCCTTACAAATGTGCATTCTCTCCAGAGCCACTTGTCTTTTTCTGCAAACAAAAGGCCACTGCTGGTTTGAAAGGCTGGGAGCAGAGCTGAGGAGGACCCCATTAGAAACCCCCAACAGTGAATGGAGTGTTGCCAGTCCACAGGCAAAAAACACATTAGCTCCTGCGTGCTAGCAAGGAGCTACCGAGGTCTCGGTGAGTTATTCCAGCTCTCTGCCTTCCCATTTATAGCCCGTGAGTGCGCAGCGGCGCTGCGGACAGACCACTGCCCTTGGGAATGCTCCTGGCTCCATCAACCCTGGGCAGGGGTACCTGCCTTGCCAAGCTCCTCTGATCTCCACCAGGCACAGCAATCCCTTTCTCCTGTCCTCCCAAGGTGCCACTCAGCTCCCCCAGACACCAGAAAGGTGACAAAGCCATGGATTTGTCTTGCTTCCATTCGACCCACCAGCGACAATGTCTTAGTCCAGGGTGGCAGCAGCAAAGGGAATTAAAGCTCAACAATGTCTCCATGGCCAAGACCTTCAATCTACTGTGCAAATAACCCCTGTGTATGGCTTACTTGGCCTCATCTGCTTGGAATTAATATTAATTCCAAAATGAAAGTAGATTGCCATCCACTTTGCTGCTCACATGGACTCAGATTGGGCTATCAATCTCCATCTGAAATAAAGCACCTCGCAGCCTTGTGTCCCAAGGCAGAGGGACCAAATGAAAACCTGAAGTATGTTTTCTGGGTAAATCTTGCTTTGTTTGTTCCAAAGTCCTGGCCAAGAGCTTAGCACAGCCCAGAATTAGCTAAAACACACCGGGATTTGTGTTTAAAACAAAACCCCGGTAACTCCATACTAGATAACTTGTGAAAATCTTCTAAACCCCCTCTGTCCCTCTCTACAATTACCTGCACATCTTAGTGACCTGGTGATGGGTGCTGAGAAAAAGATCAGGCTGGCAGGATGAAGTTGGACGGTCCCCAGCATCGACACGGCCTCGGTCTTCCAGAACATCACAAGTTTGCAACTGGAAATCAGAAAATGACTCTGCCTCCCCCCTCATCCTTCCTCTGAGCAAGCTCCCGGCCTTATACAATTACTTATCTGCTGGTAAGAGGCAAATCAAACATCATTAGGCAAGTTTAGCAGCTAAGAGCCGGATGCTGGCTGTCAGGATTGCACTTTGCAAAGCGATTCCGACCAGCAGACACGGGTTCTCCTTTCCTCAGACACGCTGGCCGCCCTGCCAGCATCCCTGAGTATCTTCTAACCAACATATCAATTAAGTTGCACTCGGGCTAGCGTGCGAGTGTGCCTGGGACTGTATTGATCCCGAACCACTGCAGTGTGCGGAGTCTATAATGGCCTCAGATGAGACAACCCAGCTGGGGAAGCTGGATCCTCAAGCATCTGATGGATCAATAGCTTTCATAAACCAGACTGAAAAATAGGGGAGAGTAATAACGGTAACAGAAATGCTGGGCTACACTTACAGAAGAAAAACAATTTGAGGAGGACCAAATAGCAACATTGATCATGCCACTGCTTTTCCCATTTTTGTATTTCTTTGCAAAAATATTCAACTAACTCCAGACAACACAAACTTTCATTTAAGCTACTGTGCAATTAGAGGCTGTACATTGCGTTGTTGGTCCTTGCATTTCGAGTGTGCTTATGCCATTTAGAGATAAGCCTTGTTTTAATTAGGCAAATCACATGGGCAGTGCCCCTCTCCCCCACCCCTGCACTGACAAACCCTTGTCTTAGGAGAGAGAAAAAGGACAAGACATCACCCGCACACAGTCAGTGATGGGAAGGGGGACAGAGCTGCTTTCCTCTGCGTTACAGCCTCAGTGACAAAGGGACCGGGTGCTGCTGCTGAGCAAACCCAGCACCCAGCCTCCAGAACATCCCCTGTCCCTGCAGTTCTTACACCCTGCAAGCCGCCCTGGAGCAGGAGCCACGAGCTGTGATGTCCCAAGGACACTGCTGGTGCTCCAGAGCCCCTGGGCTGCAAAACCAAAACACAGTCTGGATCCAGGGAGCCCGCGAGGGCAGGGGGTGTGGGGGGTGCCGCTGGCGAGGCTCTGCTGCCCATCACGTACTCCAGAACAGCCTCAGGTTCCGCTGCCGTGCCCTTGCCACGAGAACGGGCGGGCAGAGCTGATTTCCCGGCTCAGCGCCGCAGCAGCCCTGCAGGAGCGTGCCCAGGCACGTCGCGGTGTGCCCAGGCTCAGGGGACCAGGGGCAGCCAGCACCGCTCCAATGGTATCTGCATCCCAACGGAGACACGACCCCGCCGAGCCTGCCCGCAGCAGGCGGGAGCAGTTCTGTGTGGTGCTAAGGATGAAACGCGTGCTGTTCTTGTGGTCCCTGGGCTGAAGATATCTCTCAGAATATACCCGACACAATTGTATTTATTTTTAGAGATCTGATCTGCAGTTGTTGACAAGTTTTGCCAGACGCCAGGACCAGGGTTTTCTGCAGGATGCACCAAGCAATGCTTGAAACCTGGGGCTATAACGGAGTCTTGCAAGGAGTGTGTTTGGCCTGTCAAGGAGTTAATAAAGTTTATTGAGTCTCTGAACCATCAGTGTCTGTCTGATCCTTCATCAAGCACTGCAACGAAACTGCCAGGAAAAGCACATTTCCTTGTCAGAGGCAGGGGGTGAAATAATGTGGGAATCCAAATGGCAGGGCCAGGCCGGCAGTACCAGGGGTGCTGAGGAGGTGACCTCTTCAAGAGCCGGGTTAAATCCAGGAGATTTTAGATTTAAAAGGAACAATTTGCAGAAACTGTCATGGAAGTTACTGTAAGCGTAAAAGCAATCAAACCCTAATGCAGCTCTGTGGTTCAGGAGAGATTTATCTGCCATCTCAAGAAGAATCATGTCTTGTCATGGTAAGTGGCAGATTTGCTCAGGGGAAGTACCAGAGCTGTCCTGAGGCTGCAAAGCCCAGGGACGCTCCACAAGAGACGAGAGCCCCCGGGGGTGCCAGATCCCGTCCCTGTCACATCAGGTACAGGAACGGGCTGTCTTTGCTCATTTATAAGTTTCAATTAATTTATCTTGCTGTTCCTGTTGTGGCTGAGAACAATAAAGAGAGATAAAATTGACAATGGACATAACCAGTCCCCCATCCTACCTGAACCCTGACGTGGGGTTTACTTGGACCTGAGACTCTGCTCTGGTTCTGTCCTGTTGGACTGATGTTCAATCCTTGGAGCTCCACCCAGGCAAACAAACCCGTCAGATGTCTCCTCGTCCCTCTGTCACCTCAACCCCATCCTCTCCATGGAGTCATAGGGGAAAAAAGTGGCCATCTGTTTGGAGTTTGCTTTGAAAAGAAAAGGAAACCAATCTTCTCGGACAGCATCTCCCAGCGCCTGCTGCTCACCCGCCGATCCCTCTGCAGCCTTGGCACAGGGAGCAACTCTGTAATGATTTTTCAGAAAGCCAGAGTCCAGGAGAGAGCCTGGTTTACAATTATTCTTCAGTTACATAGGTAATTTTAACTGGGATTAGCTGATCCTGTAAAGTAATTGAAGCCAGGAGGTCTGGGGCTGCTGCACTGTTATTATCACCATATGCCATTGGAAAAAAAATAGGTGATGGCTGTCTTTTAAAGTGGTTTTCAAAACCCTCTAATTCAGTCTTTCCAGGTATGAAGGGAGAGTGAAATTTGACAGGCAGGGAGGAGGGGGAGAAGAATGTAGATAGGAATGAAGAGCAAAACAAAACAGATTGAGAGGGACAAAGGGATGGCTGGAGAGGGGGTGAGGAGAGGGTGTACAGCTTGGTCTGCACAGAGACTGGTGGGATCGCTATTTCCAGCCTGATCCCCATGCACAGAGGTTCTTCCAGAACGACAGCAGCGTTAGATGAAGACAAGCATCCTGCAAATAGAATGATGGAAGCTCCCCTCCCCTCAGCACCTCGTGATACTTTGATACGTTGGCAAACGTGGCAGCTGCGTGTGGGATCCCCAGCCCAGCTGGCAGCCCCGGCGCTGCCGCGGGCTCCCCGCCAGCTCGCCAGATAACCGAGCCTTCGGTGGGCGGCTGAGCAGCGGCGCTGCCGCCCTGAGCAGCCGCCAGCCCAGCGCGGACACTTGACCGGTGACAGCTCCCGGGGTCCCCTCTGCGCCAGCACCAGCTTGGCCAGGCGGTGCCTTAATTGCTTGGAGGGTTTTTGGCTCCTCTGAGAAATCACCAGATTCCCCCAGTGACGGTTGGTGTCTCCCCAGCAGAGCCCGGGACGCGCGCGGGCAGGTGTGCGGAGGTACCGCCGAGGAAGAGGCAGCTGCAGAGGCAGAGGAAGGGCTGGGACCGGCCCCAGCCTCCGCTCACAGCGTCTGTGCACGGTGCCCCCTGGGCACAGCTCACCCGCCAGCTCTCACGTCCCCTCTGGGCACCCCCGTTTTCTGCCAGTAGCTCAAATATCACCCGGCTGCCGTTAGCACCCAAATTGTCCACATGCGGTATCGCCTGGGAGAGGTGGCTGCCATACCCGAGGATGGGTTGTTTAAAGTGCCCTCGGCTATGATGCACTCCTGGTGCAACAGCAATGATCCAAGATATATACTGAAATATTTCTCTTTATTAAAAAAAAATAAATGAATATAGTTTTAGGACAAGCCAGGTGCAATTAAAACAGTTACTCGCTTCAGATCTGGGGGACATTCCCATGTAATCAGATTATGGTGATTCCTTCTCAGGTCCAGATTTGATCCTAAACTACACGTCAAGGTCTCTTTAACTTCACAATAGAGGAGCTAAAAACCCAGAGCACAATCAAGAAGAAAATACAATGAAATAGAATTGCTTCTGCTGGAATTATAAACAGCAGCGATTGCTGTGATTTTGCAGTAATCAAGGCCAGGCCGGGCCCCGTCTGTTGTTATTATCTCTCCCACTAATCCCCAATGTGTTTCCTATTTGTGTTGTTCTGGGTTTCCAGCCCCAGCAGCCGGGCCAGCAGGACCCACAGCGCTGGAGCCCCCTCCCCATGTGGGACAGCCCACTGGTTGGGGCTCCGGCGAGGGGTGATGGAGGGGCTGTCACCTCCTTGCCATGTCCCCCAGGGCTTCTGGGCTCTATTTTTAGGGCCAGAGGGGTGAACTGTGTCCCTCTCTGACCACTGCTAGGGCAGGGGGGTGACTGGGGGGCAATAGGGCAACTTTCCGCACCAGCACAGATGAAAGGAGCAGGACCATCCTGAGGGGTCCTCTACCCATCCTCATGTCTAAACAGGGTCAGAGAGGATGAGGGACTCTGTAGGGAAACCATTATGGTGATTCGTTTCTAACAAACTTTAGGAACAAAACCATTTGTCATGAAAAAAAAAAGGAAAAAGGAGGAAAAAGGAAAGAAAAGGAAAACGGAAATCAGAAAAAGGAAGGTAGGGTGGAAAAGCAGTGGTGAGAGATCAAGAAAGAGCCAAGAGATGCTGAAATTCAGACCTGGTCACCCTGGCACTGGTAAGGATGGAGCTGGCAGGAGACGGGATGGGGAAGGGATGGGGCAGGAGCCTGAGGTGGGACAAAGCAGCTCCTTCACGAAGGATGCTCACGGCACCCCAGCCTGGAGCAGCCGCAGGGCTGAGGGACCTGCCCGTGGGGTTGTCTGGAGCGCCTGGTCCAGGAGGCCTCTGCACGTCTGAGCGGGGCTCCGGATGGATCCCGGCTGCTGTTTATTTGACAGAGGGCTCTTGGCTGCCTGCTGACCAGGTAACCAGCCCATTCCCAAGTTCTTAAATAACCCAAACAGCTGTCGCTTTGCCAGTAGACTGAACATCCCCACTCAGACCTTAAATCCGGGAGCTCCTGACACAATGTGAACTGGGGCCAGGACTAGGACTAGGACTAACCCTCCTCCAAAAGATAAACCTCCCCGCTGCATCCCTGGCTCCCACAGGAGGCATCGCAGGGGCAGAGGACACGGGACTTCTTTTTCTAAAGACACCAATGCTTCTACTGCTGGCGGCTTTGCTGAAAACCCTTCGGTTCTGCCAAGAGCAGGTTGACCTTGTGAGCTGAGTTGAGCGAGCGCCGGGGCAGCGTCCCGCTCCCTGTCACGCTGCGGTAAATCCCAATGAACTACACTCGCTCCAGATTTACAGCCGCGTGCGGGAGAGTCGATCACGACCTGTCCTCTCCAAAGCAGCGCCTTTCCCCAGCTCAGCAACTTACGGTTTCCTTTGAAATGGTCTGGTGAAAAGCCCTAGACAAGCCTTTCTCCAGGATGTTTTAGTGCCTGGCTCAAAGCTGTTCCTGCTGGCTGGTGTTTAAAGCTCTGCCCACCGCCCCACACCCCCTGCCTTTGTCTGTGCAGAGGAGAACGAGCAGAAGAGTGACGGGGGATGAAGGGGAAGGTGTGGGAGGAGGGCGTGGGGCTCAGCCGTGGGTACCAGTTTTGGGGGATGTGGATCTGCTGCCCGGGCTGCCCGGCCACACCAGCCTGCCCAGCTCAGCGCTCTGGGGACACCAGCACTGAAGGGACACCCAGCCTGCCCAGCTCAGCGCTCTGGGGACACCAGCACTGAAGGGACACCCAGCCTGCCCAGCTCAGCGCTCTGGGGACACCAGCACTGAAGGGACACCCAGCCTGCCCAGCTCAGCGCTCTGGGGACACCAGCACTGAAGGGACACCCAGCCTGCCCAGCTCAGCGCTCTGGGGACACCAGCACTGAAGGGACAGTGTTGGGTGACTGTCCATCTCCTGACTCATTATCGAGCCAGTGTCCGGCAAGGCGTCAGAAACCACCAAGCAACCAAAGCACCATTTGTCGTATAACTCTGGTTATATTAATATATGAGTCCATGGCAACATGTTGCATCTTCCACCATCCCTCAGGACAACATGTTCTTCACCTCCATTCCCAAATAGTTGCTGAGATGTTCCCAACAGCCTCAGACTAACCCCAGAGACAGTTGTGTGTTGCAGAATAGTGCTGCTCCTTGGCTCCATTAGAAAGCATGTATTAATTGTTCATCCGCTCATGTGCCTGCAGTTTAATTAGCTGTACTAGCCAAAGCCTGAGAGGAGAAATCTGTGGGACTGTAGCTGAATTCAAACTTTAATGCGCCCTGTCCAGATTTGTTTCCTGTTTCGGCTGCTGTGTTCTGCCCCAGGAAAAGCGCATTCAGAAAGAGAAACCGTGAGTCCAGGAGCCCATCACAGAGCTGGGGATGAAAACCGTGCTGCCATCCGATGGTTTGCTCCCAGTGACCAGTCCCCCTGCGCAGGGCAGTTGTGTCCGTCCCAGCGGGAGCAGCAGGACGGATTGCGGCACCAGAGCCGCTGTCCGCCCTGCACACCCGGCACTCAGCGCGCTCTGCGGGCCCTCGCTCCACAGAGCAACACCGCGAAAAACGAATTGGATAAACCCGAAGTATTAGTTGAATTGATGATCCATTCACTGGCAAAGCGTGGGCAATGTCAGCAGCAAGATTCTTTGAGAAAGCTATCCATCATGGATTATTCATTCATCTCGGCTAGTTATGAGGAAAGATAGCATAAAGCTGAAAGTGTTCCAGTGCCAATTATTTATTTAAGGGATGTTCTTCTCTGCAGGCTCAAAGCACTCAAGCAACAGTGTTTATCCTGCTTTCCTTGGGAAAGTCCACGGCACTGCACATCAGCAGAAACAGAGAAAATCTGTGCTGGTGTTCGGGATGAATTTCCCTTCGTTGGGTTTCATCACCTTTATTCTCAGCTCCGCTGCTTTGGGTCCATTCTGAACAATATTTCTTCCTCTTCAGTGTTTACACCCTTCAGATATTCCCAGACAGCTATTATGTCCCCCATTAGTCTTCTCTTAGCCTAGCTATAAGTATTTACTTCTTTTAATCTTTCCCCATCAGCCATTCCCTTCTGCCCCTTAATCATCTACCCTGTTCTTCTCTGAATTTTCTCAGATTTGTCTACATCACTCTTGTTTATGATTCCAAGATCTCATTTAGCATTTGATTTCTGCCAAAAATAAAATGGAGCTTGATTGTTTTCACTGATGACTGAAGGAGACATGAATTGTTGCTTGGAAAACAGTCCTTGAGACAGAAATATACCAACGAGAAAAATAAAGGCAGCTCCATCAGGCAGACAAATACACAGATAAGATCACGTAGGCCAGCTTGGCTAGATGGGATCTCAGAAGCGCGGCTGGGACGTGATGACAGTAATAGCCACCACTATTAGAGTGTTTAGCTTTTAAACAGAAATGTGAGTTACAACTCAGGCCCCGGCATAAATCACAGGGCCATGAAAATCTCACAGACGCATGCCTGCACAATAGACCAAAAAGGAGCTCCTTGTCCTTGGTGAAAGTAGCAAAATTGCAGCTTCCTTTGTATAGGAAAATGTGCGTGTTTGAGCCGGATACAGCAATTTGGTTTCAGGCATGTCATTGAGACCTTCGGCTTGGAAAGCTGCAGTCTTTTCTGGAAAGGAACATCTGAATTGCCACATGGTTGGAAAAGAAAGTGGCAAAGGCAAAATCACACTCCAGCCTGATCTGAAGTTAATGAAGGAGAGTTCCACACCTGCTAAGCTGAGCCTGGGACAGAAATGCTCCCAGAACTCTCAGTTTCCACCTGTTCGCTTTCAGGACCCCGATGTGCTGCAGCCCAAGAAGTCCCTGAGGTGTGAGGGACATGAGGAGGTGGCACCACCACCCGTTTCGAGAGGGAAACCTGCAGGAGCAGCGTTCTGCATGGAGGGCAGGAGCGTGTTCCTCCCCCGGGCGTCCCCGCGTGTCCGTGCCCGCGCAGGGAGGTCACCGGGGGTGTCACTGCGGGGTTCGGGCACACGGACCGTCCTGCACCCCGGCGAGGGGACCGGGGCTGCGGGGGGTACCCGGCCCCAAACCGGAGACACCATAATCCCCCGGATCCAAATGGACCCCCCTGTTAAACACGGAGGAAGGGGCTGGTTTCCCCTGGGAAGAATCCACCTTCCCTGCAAAGAACACGCTGTATCTCAGGGGGATTTCCATTTAAATGCTCTTTGGCAAAACGCCCTTAAAAAGCTGCTGACGACTCGTGGAAAGCTTTGGAAAACATGCTAATTAATTAGAAACAATGCAGCATCTCTGTCGGCCATAGGAGCCCCTGTGTTTCCCTCCCTCCCATCCCCGGCACCACCAGAGACATTTGCATGAGAAGGGCAGCTTTGTTCTCCGGGTGCTCATCGGCTGCTCCTGCTGCTTATTCCCCCACCTGAAGTCCGGCTCCCATGCCTGGGACCCCCCAAGGCATCTCCACAGCAACCCCCCCATCCCCTGGCTCGGGGCAGGGACAAGCCGGGATCGCAGGGATGACAGCACCAGGCAGGGCTGGGGACAGGGGACATGGAGCCCCCGGGACCAGCTGGGCAGGGGGGAATTCATTAGCATGATCACTGTGCACCGCGTCAGTATGCTGGGAGTGTATAAAATTGCTCTTAAAGCATGGTCCTTGCCTCTGTAAATTCGAATTTACAGCAGGCTTCCCTAAAGGGTGGAGGATTTCAGCAAGTAGTGAGAACCCCTGGTTTCCCTTTGCTTCTGGGGCTCGCAGCCACCTCTCAACACTGCTCGGCCCCCCACCAAGGGCCACGTTCAATGTGTGTCAGCTCTGGAAATTATCACCTGCACGGTGAAAAGAACCGCGGCACTTCTTGGGGCTTCGTTTCTGTTTTGTTTGTTTTGCTGCTGGGAAATGGGGTGGGGGGAGATGGTGGGATTTCATCACTTATGGCAGGCAAGAGCGACCTTTTGGTCAGCGGTGAAATATCACTGAACTTCTCCAGCAGGCAGTACAAGTAATGCTGAAAGCGTCAAAGAGCGGTTTTCTGCTCCTGGGATGGCCTTGCAAGGAATAATTATCCATCCTAGTGAGAGGGAGCGGAGAGGGGAAGGGGGAGACGACTCTTGGTTAAAGATAACACAAACACCTGTAAAGCAAACCTGAACTGGGGGTGGCTGTGCCCCCACAACCGCTCTGCTCCCTGCGTGCTTGCGCCAGCCCTGCTGAGCTCTGGGCTCTGGAGAGTGTGTGTCTGCTGCCCCACGAGCCACTGTTTGAATCCTAAGTGAATAATTCATAGGGATATGGATGCACGGAGACATTCTGGGTTTGCTCAGGAGCGGTGGGATATGTTCCTATTGCTCTGGGGGACAGTGACAAAGCGATGAAAGAGGAGGAACGCTGTAAAGGGAGCGAGCGGCAGGGCTGAGCTGAGGTGGGATGGCGTTCCCAGCCGGCCAGGGGAAGCAAGGAAACACACACAGCAACCGGGGGCTGGAACAAAGCACAGGGATGGCAGCGGCCACGGCCCCCGAGCTGGCATCAATCAGCCACCCTTGGCAGAAACGTCCCCGCCGCAGGTGCGGTGACACGGTGTCTGTGTCCGGGGAGCGGGGATGTGCCCGGATTCAGGACCCAGGTCAGGAGAGGTTTGAAGAGGAAACAACCCCCTGAACGCTTACTTCCCCAAGCCTAAATTCCTCCTTTTTCCTAGAGAGGCCAGACCAACATGGCTCTTTGCATTGCTTTGCATCTGAACAAGGGATTAAATGTCCACCCTGACTCAATGCACACTGGAATGCTTCCAGAAAGTCAGCAAATTTGTGCTCCCTCTCCCTTTAAATGCTTTGGCTTCTTGCAGGAAAATGAAATCCATTAACAAGTTCCACCCCTGCTCCCAATTCAAGGCTAGAACTGTCAATGCTTTAGGAACGAGCTAAATGCGGGGATTTCCATAACAATCAACAGCTACAGCATTAATCTATAGTCATATTAACCTGGGATGACAAGGACACGTCTGTCTGTTCTCTCTAATGTAATCTACCATTATACTCAGTCTCCATTGAAGTCTGCTTTGTACCATGCGTTTGGCTGTGATCAGCTAATCTCTCCGGCTTTAAGCACAGCTTAGAAAAGAGAGAGGGGGAGACAGACAGAGAAAGGTGATTAATATGCGTGTGTGTGCTTAGCATGTGTCTGCCGCTAATGTATGTGTGAGCATGTACATGTGCAGCAGCCACCGGGGCTGCGCGTCCGCGCGTGCTGGCGTCCTGTGGCACCGACCGGTGTTCTGTGGCACTGACCGGTGTGCTGGGACACAGACCGGTGTGCTGTGGCATGGACCGGTGTGCTGTGGCACAGACTGGTGTGCTGGGACACAGACTGGTGTGCTGTGGCATGGACCGGTGTGCTGTGGCACAGACTGGTGTTCTGTGGCACAGACCGGTGTGCTGTGGCACAGACTGGTGTGCTGTGGCATGGACCGGTGTGCTGTGGCACAGACCAGTGTGCTGTGGCACGGACCGGTGTGCTGTGGCACGGACCGGTGTGCTGTGGCATGGACCGGTGTGCTGTGGCACAGACTGGTGTGCTGTGGCACAGACCGGTGTGCTGTGGCACGGACCGGGGCTTGTGGTGTCCAAACACACCCAGCAAACGGAGACAAACAGGCAGAAATTCCAGCGTGAAGACCAGGGCTCTGTGAAGGATCGTGTGGATGTGAGCATGAGGATGTGAACACGAGGCGTGCACCTTGGTGTGTTTGGTGTCCGTGGGTTTGCTTGTGTCCCCAGCCCGCCGTGGCACAGCAGCGCGCTGCTCCCATGTAGTGGGGAAGGCAGTCTGCGTTCTGTCCCTGCAGACCTGCGGGTGCGGGGATGCTCCTGGGCCAGGTCCCTGCAGGCAGAGCTGGTGACGGTCCCCGCGGTGCCAGGGCAGCGTCTGGCAGCATGTGCTCTGCAGGGATGTGCAGCCCCAACTGTCTCTTCTCTTTCTCTCATTTTGCTTTATTAGTCTTCCTTGAAGAGGCACCTCAAGATGCCCTGAGCCTGCTTTTGGATTAGGAGACAATTACAGAGCTGACGTGACATGCACCAGGATGCCCCGCGCCAAAGGAGCTTATGGGGTCAATCCCTTTCCCAGCACTCGCTCCAGCCACTTGAGAAGATGCTGTGAGTCATACCAGCTCCCACCTCCTGCCAGGAACCCCTTCCCATGCAGGGTTAGAGCATTCACAGGCACAGGTGTGCTGCTGTGCTGCTTTTACCACCTTTCCTTATTTATTGTTGGAGAGCAGGAGGCAAATCGTTCTGTGACAAACTCATCCCATGTGCTCACCCACCGTAGGGCTGGTTACAGTGGCCCCATCCCAGGAGGTAAATCGCGCACGGCTCCTGCCTGTTCGCCAGGCACAGCAAACACGTTTGGGAGCCTGCAGCACCCGCCCTCGCTCTGGCATCCCTGGAGAGCTGTGCGGAGAGATCTCCAGCTGTCCCATGGAGTGACAGCAAGGCAGGAGGGTGGCAAGAAAAAGCCTGATGAGACCATGACCCTCTGTGAGTCTGTGTGAGCTGAGCTGGGTGGGGAGTGACGGCTGCTGCCGTGCTCCCCAGGCTCCCGGCAGGTGTCCCCCCTGCCCAGGTCACCCCCACTCCTCTCAGGTTTGAACAGCTCTAAAAGGTTAAATCCCGGCTCTGCCTTTGCTTCGGTTCATCCCCGAGGAGAGTGGAGCAAGGCTGGCCTGCGGCTCTGGTTATTCCTGAACGCAAGAAGCTGGGGTGGGAGTGCCAGCTAACGGGGTGCAGAGATTCAGATGAGATAAGCATTGGAAAACATGTCCCAGATCTGTGCTGCTGCTGCCACCGTCCCCAGTTCCCTCGCACCCGAGTCCCCACAGCCAGACACTGCGATTCCCCCATTTCTGCCACACTCTTTGAAAAAGAAGTTCCCGTCCAGTCCACGATTTCTGTGTTACTGTTTAGTCACATTGTAAAGAGGGTGGAAATCGGAAACTCTGATTCACCAGGATCCTTGCTCAGAAACTTTACACGCTGGAACAATTAATTATCCATTAAAACCTTTGTCTGTGTGCATCTTATTGTTCAAGCCTCTTATTGAAGCCACTCAGCGAAACAATCGGTCTGCCAGCATTCGAGTGTGGTTAATCAACTAACAAGCTTATAAATACAACAGATCGAGCAGCACGTTGCTCTCCGCGAGCGCTGTTGCCGGAGGGTCTCGGGCCACTTCAGAAGATGTGGGGTTTGCCGTGGCTCTGCGGGCCGGTGCAGCGGCGGCTCCGCTGCCTGCAGCTGCGCATCTGGGCGAGACCACGATGTTTGGAGACGTGCCGTTGAAATGCCGCCTCCTCCGAGCCCCGAGCACCCCGGCTGCAAAGTGCGATGGAGGACGCGTGGGTGCCCGGTGACCCCGGGCGGTGGGGACGGCAGCCTGCCCCAGCATGGAGGATGCTTGGGGCAGTGCGGCGGTACGAGGTGGATTTAATGGGGCAAAGCTCTGCTGAGGAAGTGGGAAATTTTCCACTTTTTTGAGGTTAGAGGTGACTATGGCTTGGGAAGCTATTTCTGCGTCTTCTGGGTGGACAGTCTGGGAAAGTGCTGTTTCAAGGCTGAGCAGGTGGAGGCATGAGATCTTTGAAGATCTTAATGATAGAAATTTTCTCTCCGTTGTATTTCGGCCATAATTACAGAAGGCATAAAGGTATTTATTTCCTGACAATTAATGGCAGGCCAAGGAGAAAACTCTCTCATCAACATCGTTATAAGTTTCAATTATTTTTGCCAATTATGTTTATGCTTTCCTTGCAGCTCTCAGGAACTGCATGTGGGTACCTGCACCAGCCTCTCCATGGGGGATGGAGAAGGTGGGGAGACAAAGCCGCCGAAGCTGGAGAGCTTAGGCTAGGATCAGAGCA
Organism: Streptopelia decaocto; assembly: GCF_964273445.1. Lineage (NCBI taxonomy): Eukaryota > Metazoa > Chordata > Aves > Columbiformes > Columbidae > Streptopelia > Streptopelia decaocto. The sequence goes on along the minus strand of NC_138665.1, from coordinate 20,680,125 downwards.
GACCAAAACCAGAACATTGAATAGCCAGGGTGGATGAAGAGGCCTTTAAGTGACCATCAGCCGAACTCTGAGCTTTCATTGCAGTTTTTTCAGTTGTGCCACTGATTGGCCTTGCTGTGCCAACTGCTTTATGGCTTCACCTGCCCAGGGAGCACTTTTCTGCCCTGGCTGGGTGCGGGTGAGTGTGTCCCGTGACGGGCAAAGGCTGCTGGAAAAAGGGCTCCACTTGCTGCCTGTGTAACACAGAAATGGCCACGAGTTCCTCGAAGGCTCTGGGCTCTCAAGGAAAGTCTGAACAACCGCAAATAAGAGATAAGGACCCAGAAATCACCCCCAGGCTCAGGCTCCCGAAACCAAAAATTTTCCTCGCATTTTTGCCAAAAACTCCCCAGTCTCTGCAGCACTCAGAGATAAAAGCATCTGTCAGCTTGAAGAGGCTCGAACAGATAAGCATCTCGCTTTGAACTAGCAGATAAACTTAGGAGCCTGCAAGAATATCTCACCAGAGCATCTGAGCAAGCCTGGCCAGTGTCTGTTTGGAGGCTGCAGGGCTGTCCTGGCGCACAGCAGCTTCGCTCCCAGCCCTGCCCCAGGCGCTGGGCCATGTCCTGTCCCCGTGGTGGGGACACAGCTCTGAGCATGACAAGGGTGTCACAGCTCTGAGCATGACAAGGGTGTCACGGCTCTCCCCACTTGTCCCATCCCATCCCTCCTCTGGCTGTCACCTCCCTCCGCTCTCCCATCATGTTCTCTGTGTGTAAAGGGCAAAAGTCATATTTAGCAGAAAATGACAGTGCTGATATAATTCGTTCCTTCTCTGTTTGGAGCTGCTTGATCTGGGACTTTATCAGCCAGAGGCAGCACTAATCCTGCAGCAGAGGCTCTGCCACCCTCCAAAACCTAAAAAACCTCCTTGCTTTTGCCCTGCACACCAGCAGATGGGTGGTGAGGGGTCCCCACACCGGCCTCTTCAGCTGGGGGGGATTTCTGTGCTGGGGGCAGGTTTGCAGGTCTTGCTTGCGGTATAAATGAGCAAATAAATGAACGTTAACACTCCAGCACAGTTACGGCAGTTTCCTGCCCCAGATAATTACCGCGGGCTGAGCTCAGCAGCGGCTCTTTGCTGTGTTTGTACAACAGAAAAGGTGAGTGGCACCGCGCACTCAGAAATTACTGCCAGGACATAAAAATGTCTTCGGCTATTAAAGCGGTGACATTTCTGTTTCAACCGGCCGTTCTGCCCGGGTGGGAGGGAAGGCTCTGGGCTCCAGCGCCACATGCCCCCTCTCGCCCGGACGGCTCAGCCCCAGCCTGGGGATGGCGACTCCTGTCCCCGCGTCCCCAGGGCCGGAGCCACAGACCTGCAAGGGCTGGAACAGATTTGCTGACTCTGGGAGCGTTTTGTGTCGAGGTTTCAGCTCTGTTCGCTAATGAGGGAGGAACGCTTCTCCCTGAGCCGCCCTCCCCCTCTTTCCAGGCCAGGTGTAGACATGATTTATTGCACTGTTTAGTCATTATTTTCAGTTACCCAATTATGTTTTTTAAAGTAAAAAATGCAAGAACTTTGTTGTGGCTGCATCTGGGGATTCTGCAGCATCTGGAAGATGGTAAAAAAAAGAAAAAAAAACAACAGAGGAAACCAAGAACAGCAGCACCAGCAGCTCCTTGTGCTACCTGTCAGCGTATCTGCCCCCAGGTTATGGTCAGGGGTGAGGGTGTCCCCTCGACCCCACGTGTGTCCCCTCGACCCCACGTGTGTCCCTGGCAGGTACCAGGAGCCCGGGATGACACAGTGGGGGGGTGAGAATCTGGTGCATTTGGTGCCACTTAGGGAAAAGCTTCTGTTATTGCACAAAGCCGGAATAATCAGCAGGGAGATTTCAGCACCAGACAGACAGCACTGGGGATCTGCTGGCTCTAACATTTCCCAACGCTAACTTTTCTAACTGCCTCATAGACGCTGCAAGGTTTATCTGCAAGGACGGCTGACTCTGGGGTGGCTGGGGACAGCAGAGCCCCCAGTGTCACCGTGTCCCTCCGTTTGCACAGCACAGCTGCGGAGGAGCCGGTTCCGAAGGATGACGTGGTCCTTCACCTGCCCGCGCTTCTCTGCGGGCGTTACCTGTTAGATACCTGTGTAATACTACTGGTGACTGCAGTAGAGCTCTCGGTGCACAGGACACACCTCACCCACAGGAGGGTGAAATGCTCTTGCTGTGACCAGCACTACACTGAAATGACCCTATGGCAGGTGTCTGTCTGTGTCCTCTCACTTCATGTGCAGCTGTGAGATGAGCACAAGCTCGAGGCAGCTCCCCCATGTCACTAGGGGACAAGCTGGTGAGCACCAGGTCACACATGGCAAAGAGAAATGGCAAAACAATGAACTCAGCAGATCCAGCTGTCAGGAGAACAGTCTGACCCGCGAACCGCAGCCAGGAGCCTCCCTTTGTGGCTGCGTGTGCCTTCCAGCACCCCAGACCTGCGCCTTCAGCACCCCAGACCTGTGCCTTCCTTCCAGCACCCCAGCCCTGTGCCTTCCTTCCAGCACCCCAGACCTGCGCCTTCAGCACCCCAGATCTGTGCCTTCAGCATCCCAGCCCTGTGCCTTCCTTCCAACACCCCAGCCCTGTGCCTTCAGCACCCCAGCCCTGTGCCTTCAGCACCCCAGCCCTGTGCCTTCAGCATCCCTCCTCTGGCAGTGAGGTGAGGAATCATTTCAATAACGTCATATCTAGCCCTCCTTCAAATGTAAGTCAAATCCAGGAATATTTCTTTCCTCCCTGTCTGAGGGACAAGCCGTACGCACTTCTGAATGTTCACACAGACTTTGTGAATGGCAGCAGAAACCCTGACCCTAAACTGAAAATATTCCCATCTACGCAATCCCCAGCTCCCCCCAGGAACTGATGCAGCCTTTTCTTACTCATTGCCTGTTACCTGATGACTCCTGCAAGAGCTGGAAAAACTCTCCTTTCAGGAAGGAGCACCAATCCCCATCCCCAGGGAAAGTCCTCAGGGGATTCTCAGTGTCAGGCATTTTCCCTCAATTTGGTTATTCTCTGCTAAACGGGGTTTCTTTCAGGTGCTATTTATGCAGGAACAAAAATGTTCATTATGCTGATCACTGAGATGAGAGAGAAAATATTACCTAGGAAACACAGGGATGCAATGACATGTCAGACGTTCAGGCTGACGTTGCTGCAGAGAAGCGGGTGCTTGTGCGGGGACCGTGCGCATGGAGGTGCCAGCACCTCTGAAACCCATTTCTTCTGCAGCCAGTGCCAGTCCACAAACAAAAAAAAATTAAAATACCTCCAGTTTTGACTAGTTTTGCTTAGTTTGTAATGCAGGGTTTGATTTATTAGGTACTGAGCCATCGGCTGTGCTGAGCCACAGGGAGATGTCATTGCCCGGAGGTCTCCTGGCCAGGGGAATGGTGGTTTTGGTTGCCGAAGAACATCTGATGACACGAAGTGAGAAAAGAGAGGGGTTGCTCAAGGGGCTTGGATAGGAGCAGCGAAATCAAATCCAGGAAAAGCAAATTAGGAATGAATGTCAGGGAGGAAAAGAAAATAATCCTTCCAATGATTCTTGTCGAACTGGAATCGTTTCCCAAACGCGTCAGGGACAGACTGTGCCACCGGCTGCCTTGAGCAACAGGGAACCGTGTCACAGCGGCTTTGGGCTTGTCTGAAGCGAGAGAGCCTGTGCTGCCTGCGATCTGCAGGTCCTCGGGAGGCGTGGGGACGGTGTCCCTGGGCAGCTCAGCTGGTGCAGCCGGGGACACTCGGGGTGCAGCAGGACAGATCTCTCATGCCCTAAAATGCCAAAGCTGCCGGGGAGGCACCCAGTGTCCCCCCCAGCCCAGCATCCAGCCCGGCATCCAGCCACCCTGCCCAGCTCCCCGTATCCTCAAAGCATCACTTTGGTAACATAACGATTTTGCCAGAGCGGGTACAAGATCGTTTTAGCAGGTGAATGGACAGACAAACATGTCAGGGATTTTTTTCTCCCTTTTTTGTTCTGTTGCTCTATCTGATTTTCGAAGCCATCCTCCCAGCTGCAGGGAGCAGCGCCAGGGGGTGGCCAGGGCTGGTCCCAGCTCTGCCTGCGTCCAGCCAGGCTGGGCACACAAACCCGCAGAGCTCTCCAGCTTTCCCTGCACTTGTCCCCCTGCGCTCTGTCCTCAAGGAAAAGGAGGCGGTGAAAGGAGAAATGCCTTAAAAACACAAAAAAGATGAAGAAATGAGGTGGGAGGAAAATAGAAGCCAGTCACTTGTTAGGAGAAATCCACCATAAACAGGACGCCATCCAGACTCTTCAAACCAGAAACCTGACCTAATTTTCCTCTCCAGCGATGTGTGGGCTGCCTCCCCCCGCAAGAGCTGTCTGCTCACCGTGACTGCATGGCCACTGCTCCCGGGGACCCCCCGGTGCTGTGGACCCCGGTTCTGCGTCCCACAGCACCCAGTGGCACCCAGCAGCACCCAGCAGCACCCAGCGGCCGTGTCCATGGGCACACGGGCAGCAGAGCAGCCCCTGGGGCAGGTAGCAATGAATATAAAATAAAATCAATAAAAGCTGAACTATGTGAGCCCCAGCATGGCCAGTGCAGCGGAAGGAGCAGCTGTGAGGCACAGATGAACTCTGGCTGCCGGCTCCGCTGTTGGGGTGCAGAGGGGAGCGCGGAGGAGACAATTTCCCGTCGCCCTGGGACTGCTTGTTCTTGGCATCGAATCCAGGAGCTGACGGGGCCGTGGGACGCGCTGCCGGCAGGTGAGGCCGCCAGGCAAAGGGCTCCCAACCTCCGCACCCAGAGCCAGCACACGCACAGCCGCGCTTTGTTTTCCTTAAGAACAAGAGGTGCAAAGAGTAATTGTATTGCATTGTGCAAACAGCAGAACAAACAAAATCCTCGACTTGATAGGAGTGCGGGTTGTTGTAACGAGGAAAAAAAATGATCAAAAACATGTCACACAGGAAAAAGGGTTTCCATTCACAAAGAAATCATTATGGTTAATTTAATTCATTGTAGCATTTAATATAGAAAAGCTTTTCTACGGAGACTGGGAAAAAAGCCAACATTTATATATAAATGGGTTTTATTTTAAAAGCTAATGCAGTGGGCAGGATGCTTCAGGGTTATTTTCTCTCCCTCTTTCTTTCAGTGCATATGCAAAGCTGGTATTGTATCCAAAAAACAAGGAATTTGCTGCTATCTAAAGTTTACAAATTGCTTTTTTTCAAAAGCACAATTTCATATTCCTTAGAAATGTAAATGACGGGGTTTTTATCTCCTCGCTTTCCTTTCTTTCTATTTTTTTAAAGTTACTTATATTAGTATCCAAGGCACTGATTTGCAGAATGGGCTTTAAATATCCTCCCACTGTAATCAGCACAGACATCGGGTGCCATTCATGCCAACGCCTGACAGCACCAGCTCTTACAAAGCAATGCGTTTCTGAAACGGCTGCAGCCGCCAACCTGAGCACGGTGCGGAGGGCGCTGGAAACGGCATCCGCCATCAGAGCTGTAACCTCGTGTTTGTGCAGGGCACAGGTGTTGGTTGGTTGTACCTTCAGCCATCCAACTGCCGGGCAGGGAAACACATGGTATTACCTGCTTGTGCCTCACCGTGCCCCTCCATGACACTGCCTGCATCCTCTGTGACACTGCCTGCATCCCACTGCCTGCATCCTCTGTGACACTGCCTGCATCCTCTGTGACACTGCCTGCATCCCACTGCCTGCATCCTTTGTGACACTGCCTGCATCCTCTGTGACACTGCCTGCATCCCACTGCCTGCATCCTTTGTGACACTGCCTGCATCCTCTGTGACACTGCCTGCATCCCACTGCCTGCATCCTTTGTGACACTGCCTGCATCCTTTGTGACACTGCCTGCATCCCACTGCCTGCATCCTTTGTGACACTGCCTGTATCCCACTGCCTGCATCCTCTGTGACACTGCCTGTATCCCACTGCCTGCATCCTCTGTGACACTGCCTGCATCCTTTGTGACACTGCCTGCATCCTTTGTGACACTGCCTGCATCCCACTGCCTGCATCCTCTGTGACACTGCCTGCATCCTCTGTGACACTGCCTGCATCCCACTGCCTGCATCCTCCGTGACACTACCTGCATCCTCCGTGACACTAACTGCATCCTCTGTGACACTACCTGCATCTTCCTCACCCCCACTGTCAACTGGCACGGGTGGCAACTCAGCCCTCAACGGTCCTTGCCACCGCTGCATCTCCTGCCAGGGCAGGGGCCCGGCTGGAACTTTATTTTCCTTCCTTTCCTCTAAGATATTCCATTAGGGGTTCTCAAACGATTCACAAATAGCAACAAATGCAGCCACATCACATCTGCAGAGCCGGGAAAATTATCCCACTGAGGAAGAAGCTCAGCAGAAAGCCAAGCAAGAGTAAGGTGAAACAACTCGAGCAAGGTCACCTAGAAATGGGGATGCCAGCCAGCGCACTCCTAGAAAAACACGCTTTAATATACACCTCTAATCATCCTTTTGCAGAAATGGCTGTTTCCTTTGCAAAATGCCAACTGCTATTAAATCCCTCCCCGGACTTCTTAGCCCTGGAATTGCATATGTTACCCTCGACTGCTGCTTGGGGCTTTGTTCTGGTTGTATCAGCTGGCAAGACAATTCTGCTCATTTGGAAGCATTTGCATAAAGCCAGCGTTGATTGCTGATGAGTTCGGTCTCCGACTTGAGCACCTGTTCTTCAGGCCCGGGCTTGTTCCCGCTGCACTCAAAGGCAGCTCAGCCGTGAAGTTCAAGTGCGCAGGACGTGGCCCTCTGTCCAAGCGCGGGAGACGCGAGGGCTGGAAAGCACACGGGAACCGCCGCATTGCTGCCCAGATCCCTCATTTATTGTCTGTAACTGTTCAGGTCCGGAGGTCCTGTTCAGACCTATACTTTGCTATGCCGCTAGCTTTGGTTTTTCAGCAAGGAAGGTTTCTCACTGGGTTATGCAAATACACGGTGCATTGTCGTTCTCTGTTTGCGTTGAGTTCACCGGCCCTCTGGTTTGATTAATATACTCTCTACCCCACATGCTTGCTCCAATATGTTTGTTTTAGGGATGGGCAAATGAGCTGGGAATAAGAAAAATGAAATTGAACCTTCACCCAAAACTTGAAGTGGGTGGTTTGGAAAAAAACCCACAACAGCATGAATAAGTCTTTGAACCACACAAATAGTTCCCTTGTTGGTGCAGGAAAGACAGTCTGGGCCCCAGAATGATGAAACACCTCGTCCTTTGCTGTTTCCAGAAGCACTCCGTTAGGTTTGCTGCAGCTCCTGCCCCCCGGCCAGGCTCCTGCGGTGGGATCCGTGCAGGTGGGGGGGATGCAGCCAGCGGTTCGAGCCCCCGGTGCTGCAGCCCCGCTCTGAGCGCTGTGCAGGCGATCCGTCCTGGAGCTCAGTCCCATCCGGGGCTGAGCAGGGAGCCCCTGGCGTGGGGAGCAGCATCCAGTGGAGCTGGGCACTGGGGGTCACACTGAGATGCACACGCCGCAGGCGCCGGGCGGCTCGCCAAATCGCTGGTCACATCTCCCGTTTTAAATCGCGCTGTGATTTGTTTGGAAGAACCTGTCAGAGGCTGGCAGGTTTCCCACCGCTGATGAAAGGAGCTGAGGATGTCTGAGAGCTTCACAAGGTGATACAGCCATTAAGGCATCATGACAGACTCGGCACAGAAGCACTAAAAACACAGCGAGATTGGCAGCTCTGCTGCCTGAAACTAAACAAGAAATGCAAAATAAACTGAAGGGTGTGTGAGGGGGTGTGCGAGCACGCTCGTTGTGTGCGTGTGCGTGCTCGGGAAGTCAGCATCCCTTCTCTTCTCACTTCCCCTGACAGCTCGGAACTTGAAGTAAGATGTAAGCAAACAGAAAGGCTGCAAGCCTTCGTTCGCGGCCCCGTTCATGAATTATAAAGGGCCATTCACACACACACTTTTATTCTCTATAAAATGAATTTTGCGCTGCTGAAAGGCGCAGCTGGCAGCCACGGAGACGGAAATCCTGTGTTTATCCTGGGCGCAGGTACAGCCCAGGTGAAGGGGCTGGTGCCCTCCGCAGCCCCTGCCTGTCCCAGCAGCAGCGTCCCCAGAGGGCACCAGCACCTGCCTCTGCTTTGGGACCCGCACTTGTCCATGCAGCACGGGGGTGCAGGGAGCAGTGCAGGGGTGCAGAGTACAGGCACACAGGTGCAGGGTGCAAGCACAGGGAGCAGTGCAGGGGTGCAGAGTACAGGCACACAGGTGCAGGGTGCAAGCACAGGGATGCAGTGCAGGGGTGCAGAGTGCAAGCACAGGGTGCAGGGTGCAAGCACAGGGGTGCAGTGCAGGGGTGCAGAGTGCAGGCACAGGGTGCAGGGTGCAAGCACAGGGGTGCAGTGCAGGGGTGCAGAGTGCAAGCACAGGGTGCAGGGTGCAAGCAAAGGGGAGCAGTGCAGGGGTGCAGGTGTAAGGGACGTTTAACGAGGGAATGTTGTCTTTTTCAGCTGATCTGGTACCCGACCCCAGCAGGGGGGAAGGACTGAAAGACATCAGACTGTGAATCCTTAATGTAAAACAAAGTTTTTTTGAACTAATCCCGGAATGCAAACGGATTACTGTATTTAAAAAGTTAAACTAGAGGGAAGGGTAACCAAAGAGCCAGGAATCCGTATTTTAAATAAATCAATAAGGGGGGGGTGTGTGTGTTAGAATTAGATGAATGAGACAGGTAAACTGAGGCAGGGCTGGGTAGTCTGTAAACCCCGCAGTACCCAGCCACTGCAGAACAGGGGAGGGAATTTGTGGCTGGGATTTGGGGGGATATAAGCAGGGGCTTTTTGCCCTATTCCGTGTGCCTACCTTTAGGTACAACACCCCATCTTGCAAAATCGTTAATAAAATAGACTTTGCTGAGAGATCCTGCCTGGGCTTATCATAATTGCAAGGTAATTGTTTCCTACACAGGGGTGCAGTGCAAGGGTGCAAGGTGCAAGCACAGGGATGCAGGGTGCAAGCACAGGGATGCAGAGTGCAAGCACAGGGGTGCAGGGTGCAGCACAGGGGTGCAGTGCAGGGTTGCAGAGTGCAAGCACAGGGATGCAGGGTGCAAGGGTGCAGTGTAGGGGTGCAGGGTGCAAGCACAGGGGTGCAGGGTGCTAGCACAGGGATGCAGGGTGCAAGGGTGCAGTGTAGGGGTGCAGGGTGCAAGCACAGGGGTGCACGGTGCAGCACACGGGTGCAGGGTGAAGCGCAGGGGTACAGAGCGCAGCTCAAACGAGCTGTTCGGGAGCTCTTTCCCCAGCTGAAGTGAGCAGCAGCGGCCAAGGCTCCAGCTCAGGAGCGTGGGCACATGTCAGAGCAAGGCACAGGGGGTCTGTCTGCTGCTCCCCGTGCGGGCCGGGCAGAGGCTCCCACCACACTCTTGTTCCACCACAAACGGCACCTCTAAAAACTGGAGGAAGGAGCAAAGCCCAGGGGTTACTCTCTTTGCCCTTGTCCCGGGTGAGCAGCATCGGGGCGCGGAGTCCGTGGGAGAGAGGAGCAGCCAGGGGGCTGGAGGTTTGGGGGAAATCCAGCGCTGCTCATCTCCAGCTGCCTGAATGAGGCCGCTATGACAATGGCTTGGCAATTAGCTTGTTATTGTTTGTTTAGGGAGATAAACTAATCCCCTTTCTTTGCATTATGGCTTTCCAGTCTGTAGAGAGGGCACTTAGCGTTTTGGCTTTTATCTGTACTTCAGCAGCCTAAACACTTCCCAGGGGTGGAAAGCAAGCAGTGGAGCCTCTCTGGTCATCTCTCTTCTGTGGAGGGGACATCTCAGAACAGCACCAGGGGTCCTGTGCACGGAACTTCCCCTCCCGGCCAGGCCCACGCCAGGGCTGTCCAGGCAGAGCATTTCTGCCCCCAGCTCTGTCCCCAGTGCCAGGTCCCCGTGCCATCCCATGGGTGATCCCTTCTCCTCCCCATGTCCCCGCGGGGAGGGACACACGGAGGGGACAGGGAGCTCACGTCACTTTTATACATCAGCTGAACGTCTCACTGTGGGTGATGTTGATCACCAGACCAGCTCATCCTTACTCACTTCAGCAAAGTCTCTGCTTAAGCAAAATCCGGCAATGGTGAACTTCCTACGTTTTGTGAAAATACCAGGTCCTCTGTCTGCCCGGAGTGGCTTCCCTTTTAATTTCATGGCATGTTCCCTCACTGATGTCCTCACCTTCATTTACCTTTTATACTCACAGCACATTCACTCTTGCACCTTCTTCCTTTGGGAGGTCTCTGCTTTGAACCGTGGCTGTTCGGGCTCCCGCACCCCCGGGCACCCCCGAAATGCCAGGGTGAGCCCGTGGCACATCAGCCTGAGGAATTCAGGGCGTTCTGCTGGGGGTCCCTGAATTCAGGGCGTTCTGCTGGGGTGCCTGCAGCAGCCGGGCTCCAGGCTGGGACCTCCTCAGGAGCTCGTCCTGGTGCCTCCTGGGAGACGGCAGGATGAGATCCCACCTCCGCAAAACAAACCAACCTCTCGCTCTCACGAGACCTGTGCTGTTCAAATGAATTATGAACGCTGATCCTAATGGTTGCAGGTGGGGTTTGAACAAAACTTTGCTCCTTGCCCTGCATAGGGTAATGCTGGTAGCGCCCGGTGCTGGACCCAGAGCATCTCTTGGCTCTCCCAGGCCTTGGGGGTGCATGTGGCTCCTTCTCAGGGACCAGCCCCGTGCAACCCCACCTGATGCTCTGACTAAATGGTTTGAAACACATTTCCGGAGCCTCCTGCAAAGCAGTCGCTTTGTGCAAGTGCAGAGAGCCAGAGAGCACAGGGAGAGATGGTGGGAGCGGTGCGGGGAGGTGGGTGCAGGGATCGCAGACAGGAACAGGAAAAGAGATTCACGCACACCCCCGCTGTCTCCCTGCAGCGGGGCTGGCTCTGATTCCCCAATAAAAGGGGAATTACAGGGCTGAAGTGCTACACTACACAAAGAGGAAGAATTAGCTAAGCATTCCCAGCCCACACCCCCCAGTCATAATTAATAAACTCAAAGGAAATTAAACCACAGGAAGAAAAAAATCAAAACAACAAACCAAACAAACCCAACCCGACGTGCATCACGTGAGGACGGGGGAAGCGGGCACCGACAGCCCAGCGAGACCAGCAGAGGTAATTGCAGTCACAGGGCGGGAGGCTAAAACAGCATGAAATGAATCAGTTTAACAGATATTAAATTTGCAAGCCCTGGGCGACAGGACTCCATTCAGTTTATTTGCATTAATCAGGTCAGGGGAGTAACCTTGGTTTTCTCTTCCAGGAGATATCATCAGCCTTTATTTGTTTCTCATGTGAAAGTATCACAACGGATAAACACAACCTGGGAGAGGGCTGTGCCACGTCTCACCCTGGCTGGGAAGACCAGCTCAGCCTCTGCCTAACTAAGCTGTGGCCTGGCCGTGGGCAGGGGCTGAGGTGGCTGCAGGAAGGTGTGTTGGCCGCACTCCATTCCCTGGGACACACCAGGACACCAGATGGTGGCAGAACCTCTTACAACCCCAGAGTAGATGGTAACTTGGAGTGGGATGAGCACGCATCCCCCACACCCGCACACAAACAGCTTCTCACTTGATGGAGCCTCATGGGTCCCGCAGGCCAGGAGCGGCTGTCAGGGGAGAAGTTCTTCAACTGAGTAAGTGTAGCACAGGAAAACCTCTGAGGGCATTCTGCAAGTCAGGAACAACGGAGACAGTATCAGTGCCAAGGGAAATAACCTTGCAAGCAAGAGCCTCCGTCATTCATGGGGAGTTGTGCTTGTTGCGGTGTGTCAGGGCTGAGCCTGCTGAGTCCCCGTGCCCCTGGGACAGCCTGCTGTGGGTGGGAACTGCTGCTCCCTTGGAACGATGCTCTAAGAGCATCAGTCGAGGTCAGAGTGTGGTGGGTCAGGGGGACTGTTGATGGTCGGGTCTGCAGCTCATCAGCCACCTAGGGTGACAATGGCTCCCTGGGACACGTGGACTGTGCCAACAGCAGCACCAGCGGGACATGGGGACACCCCCACGGCATCGCAGCAACTGTGAGCTCACTGGCACATCAGGGACCCATCCCCAGATGTGTCGAGATGTGTCCTGGGGATGTGGTCACGCATCTCCTTCCCCCCGGCTCCTCTAGATCAGTGACTGACGCTTGCAGTAAGGTTTCCAGTGGCAGGCGGGCGGTGTGACTCCGTCCATCCCCCACATACACGTTTTCGTATAGAAACACACAAACCTGTGTTAAATGTACAAGCACGTGTGCACATGTGCTGTCTGGGCATGCAGGGGAATTATATTTGATGGTATCTGAGCTGCTTCAGCCTTTCCCAGGAATTCACGAAGGGTAAATTTAGCTGTGTGTGTGTGTACATGTGTCGGGGAGACAGGCGGTGCGTGACGGGCGTGGGGTGTGCCTCAGACCCACTGCTTCATAAGCTGATTTGAAGTTGACATCTACCCTGAGGGGTATATCCGAAGAAATAAAAATATGATTTTCTGAGTGATAGGGATGTGATAGTGATGAAGAGGAGCGGAGGGCTGTGTGTGCAGAGCAAAGGCGAAGGGAACACCGGGGGGAAGATGCGCTGTGTGGCAGGGACAATGGATTTGTCACGTGCGGTGAAGTTCCCATTCCGTGCAGCACTGGAAGCGCCTGTGAGCCACGCACTGCGGCTCTGTGCCGAGGTCACGCACGCTCACCAGTGGAAACGAGGACTGTGGCTGTTTTGGGATCTGCCTGCCCTTTTTTGGGCACCAGTGCTGCCCGCTCTCAGCTCTCTCCTGGACAGAGACCAAGAAATGGGTTCCTCAGGTGTTGCTGCTTCAGGTTTTTGCCCCTTCGCAGGGCCCCCAGTAGCTGCCCAGCCCTCGTCAGCAGATGCTGGTGGGTTCAGGTGCGGCAGTGAAGCGGTAACGGGATGAGCAGCACCTGAGCAGCGAGGATCCCTCCAGCTCTGCCAGCGGCTGCATCCCCAGGCTGGCCAGCAGCACCAGCCGGGCACGGCCTGGCTCCATCGCCTTTTGGTGCCTGGGGTACGGGGAGGAGGGCAGGATACCCTGTCACTGGGTCACAGCTCTTCCCACCCGCTCTGCATGGCCTGGCCGTGAGCGGGAGGCTGGGGCTGCTGCAGGAGGAGGGATCTGCCATCTCAGCTGCCTCCAGCTTCTGCCAGCTGCTGAGCCCCGTCTACAGCCCAGGGATTCAAATACATCTCATTTAGGCACTCCAGACTAATCCGCTTGGCGTTTGCACATCAATACATCCTGCATTAGCTTCCCCACTCATTTTATTATTTTACAAACAGTCATTTCTCCTGTGCAGACTGTTATTGAGGTGGGAGGGCTGTTGTGTTTGGATAGAAAAACATGGTGGCCTTAGTTTAGGATATCAGTGACATGGGTTGGGGCTCATAATCACCTTTGTCTGTGCATTTAAGCGAAGATGACTTGGTGAATAGTTGGGTGCCTGGTTCAGAGGACTGGAAGCCATAGACACAGACGGTGGCGCAGCCCTGACCTGGTGAGATGGCAGGAAGCAGGCTCGAGATGCTTCTTACACTAACATACCTTTAACTGCTGCTCCCACCTGAATATCACAACATAACTGGTTGTCTCCTTGAAAGAAAAAGAGAGAAAGAGAGAGAGGAAGAGAGAAAGAGAGGAAGAGAGAGAAAGAATGAAAGAGAGAGACGAAAGAATGAAAGAGAGAAAGAGAGAGAAAGAAAGAAAGAAAGAACGAAAGGAAAGAAAGAAGAAGAATTCCTTCTTCACAGTTGCAAAGGCTCTAGGGACTTAATCTAGATTTCCATTTGTATGTGTTGTTATTTCAGTCATTGCCTTCCATTTCCCACAATTGGATTGTAAGCTTCCCTGCTTTTAGTGACCTGGAACATTCTGGCAATCGAAACCTTGCTGTGCTGCCAGGGAAGGTGCCACTGACCCAGCACCCCATGCTCGGTGACATGTGGGTGACACCGTGGGACACACCCTGAGGTCTTCAGTATGGAGTGCACCATTGCAAACAGGAGAAGCCAAAGCGTTGCCTTGGTACCAAGGCTAGCAGGTGCCACCATCACAGATATCACATTTATGTAATTATTGGGATCTTGGGCAATTTATACAAAATTAAAATTACACCCAGCCAGCAACATGATCTGCACACCTCAGGCCAAGCTCTGGGCATTGCAGGGTCTCCCAGCTGATACATATTTGACTTGATTTTCCATTAAGAGAAGAACTTACTCTCATCAATGCTGGTGGAAATCAGAGACGTGTCTTCCAGAAGAGAGCACAACCCAGGAGAGGGTGAAGAAAAACAGAGTCTGTGTGTGTCCTCTCTCCTGCTGCATACCTGCCCGGGAACCTGTCACTCCCCAGCATCCCTGCCCGGGAACCTGCCCCATCACAGCATCCCTGCCCCCGAAGCTGCCCCATCACAGCATCCCTGCCCCGGAACCTGCCCCATCACAGCATCCCTGCCCCCGAAGCTGCCCCATCACAGCATCCCTGCCCAGGAACCTGCCCCATCACAGCATCCCTGCCCAGGAACCTGCCCCATCACAGCATCCCTGCCCCCAAACCTGCCCCATCACAGCATCCCTGGGAACCTGCCCCATCACAGCATCCCTGGGAACCTGCCCCTGCCGCCGTGGCAGCTGCTCCAGCTGGTGAGGGCATTTTGGTTTTGTGCCCAGACTCCTCACACCAGCGCACTCCTAATGACGAACAGAGAAAAAGATGAGTGCAGCCACGCTGGGTCTGGATATCAAAGAAAACATGGTTTGAATGTGATCCGTGCCAGCAAGACTAGAAAGTGGCCAGAAAAGCAAGTACAGACCTTGATGTTGAGTTTTTAAGGTTTGAGAGTTACTGTAAGTCAGAACAAGTGGAAAAAGGGAGCCACGATTGCCCAGAACTCATTGGTGTTCACAGCTGAAGATGAGGTTCAGCTGAAGTCTAGTTGTTAGCAAAAACCGCCCTGTCCAGCACACCATCGCAGAATCCTGGAACCACCAAATGCCAGGGTGGAAGGGACCACAGGGATCATCTGGTCCAATCTTTCTTGGCAAAAGCACAGCCCGGACAAGCTGGCCCAGCACCTTGTCCAGATGAATCTGAAAAATGCTGGGGAATCCACACTTTCCTGGGGAGATGGTTCCAATGGCTGATTGCTCGAGAAGACGCGTGTCCATGCCATGGAGCTCCCTCTACCAGGGCATGACCTGGGACTGCAAACACAGGTAGGTGAGGAAAGATGCTGTCTGGTGCCTCTGTGTGTGAGCTCCCAGGCAGGGGCCTTTAGGGACTGGATGTTTTTGGGGGTCTGACCCTGTCCCCCACCGTGGGGTGACAGGGGAACCTCCCTTTCCCAGGATTGGGCCATTTCATCCAGCTGCTAAAACTCACGGAAGAACTGAGCTCTCCTTTCAAGGCGCTAAATCAATAAGAGGCGAGGCCAGGCAGCTGCAGAGGGGCATGTCGGGTAAGGGCTGGCCTGGCAGATTGCTGCTTGCTGCACAGACCAAAACCATCTTCCAGCCAGTGATTTAACATTCCAAGGGAGCAGATTAATGCCTGCAAACTTCTCAGTGGAAGCATTCAAACGCTAATTGGTAGTTGCAAGTAATTAAAGTAATTTACTCAGATTATAAAGAAATTTCTTAACAGTGATTAAGCAACTCTGGGACGTGTGTAGTTGTTTGTAATCACTCCCCCAGGGGGATTAAAGCTCTTGGCTGCATGTAATATGTCTTGTAACACCCTATGGGTCCTGTTGGCTCATGATAGCAGAGAACAGCTTGTTGGAGGAGATATAAATCAGGTCTGCACGCACATAAAGCACATCGCATCGGGAACAGCTCTCTCCTCCATGGCCCAAGCCCGGGGAGCACGAGCGCGGCGCGAAGGCAGACGGCTCATTAGCCCATGTCACCCAGCCACGAACACCAGGACCACCAAGGAAGGAAAGGGCAGAACGAAGGGCAGGGCTGTGCTGCGGGCACACACGATGACTGTGTGGGCACTTCTGCTCGCTGCTTTCCACCTGCTAACCCGTAAAACAGGAATAATCCACTAAACCCATTGGTTTAGTGCTCCAAAAGTAACGGAGGAAAGGTGCCAGCTATCTGTTCAGTTGATACTTAGCAGATTATACTGAGCCAGTGCTAATCAGCAGATTATGGCTTAGATTATTTCATGTCCTTGTTATCCTGGCCAAGGCTTGAGACCTTGCTCAGCCTGGATTTAGGCTCAGGGAGACAGTTCCTGCTTTGAGACATGGGGAGGGTGAAGCCCACATTGCTCATCTCTGACATCAGGATTTTCTTGCTTACACTTTGCTTTCTAGTTAAGATGTTGCACAGTGATACATTCCCTTTCTAGCCCAGAAATGTGCTCGCATGGCTTAGCAAGACCCGGTGGAGTCACATCACCGATAACCATCCCAGGTTCGATGTGTGACGGGCAGACCCGCAACCCTTCCCCAGAGCATCGCCCCCCAGCTTTGCCCTGCACCAGCATTAGGATTTGTTGTGAGGAAAATCAGCCCATGCCAGGGCTGGGGAACCTTCTGGGGCTGCAGGAACC
This sequence comes from Streptopelia decaocto, assembly GCF_964273445.1. Lineage (NCBI taxonomy): Eukaryota > Metazoa > Chordata > Aves > Columbiformes > Columbidae > Streptopelia > Streptopelia decaocto. The sequence goes on along the minus strand of NC_138665.1, from coordinate 20,663,491 downwards.
ACCTCCTGCACCTGCTGATGGGCATGGTGACGTGTCCCCTGTCCTGGAGTCGCAGCCCTTCCCCTGTCTCGCCGTCCGCAGGTTCCCTTGTGCTGTCGGGCTCTTGCAATGCAAGACTCTTGTGACACGTATGTCCAGGGAACCAGGCAGTTACCGGGAAAACATTCTGCCCGTGTCGCACCTTTCTCTCTCACAACCCCATGCCTGGGGTCTATCTGTTCTCCAGCATTAGTAGAATTTCTTTTGAGAGTTTTATTTTTCTGTGTCGGGAGTGAAGAACTGTGAATGCTGCCCGAATGCGGACTGCAGGAGGGCGCGAGCTGACCTGTGCAAACAGTGCTGAGAAACTGGGAGCTCATCTCCTGCGTTACTTTGGCACATTGTTTTGGTATTTGTTTTCCGCAATTTTTTTGGCAGAATGAAACCAATTGTTCAATTATTGTTTTTTTCTCTCTAAAGACAACACAGAGAGGATGGAGCAAATTCCCCTTTTGTTTGTGCGCCTGGGAAGAAGACGTTGTTCCGCCAGCTCCGCCGAAGGACAGAAATACCCACAACCTTCCGAACCCCCCGTGCTGGCGTTGGGGCTGCCCGCGGCCGCTGTTCCATTGTGCTGCACGGGACATGCTTTCCAGACTCAAATATAAATAGATGTTTTTTCTGTGTTCTGTTTACTGTGCGTAGAAATCTGATTTTCCCTAATGGTCCTTTATAAATAGTTTCCACCCACCCTCTGCTTGAAAGCTTCTCTGACTCACATTGGAAATTAGGTTCTTCCCCTCCTCACTATTGAGAACAATTATAGCTCTTTGTTCGACGGGAATTAAGAAGCATGAGGGCTGAATCCATCCACAGGAAAATTGTCACTCTCTTTTGTTTTCTGCCTGCAATAATTATCCTGCCAAGCGCTCGCTCTGACATCCCGAAGCCCTCGGTGCCTCCGCGAGCATCCAGCATCCCTCCCGCCCAGCCCGCCGCCTTTCTGCTGATTCATTTTGCACCGGGAGCCACAGCCCTGCTTTACCTTTTTCTTCCCATTTCCCACCCAGCTGAGCTCCAGGCTGGGGAGGGCAGACAAGGGGAGCAGCCGCTCCATCGGCAGCGTCGCTTTGGGCGTCTCTCAGCAGAGGCTGCGCCTCCCTTGCCCGTGGGGACCGTGGCTGTGGGACCCCTGGGAGATGCCCCACAGGGGCACAAGGAGAGTGACGAGGAGAGGGCAAAGCACGGCGAGCAGAGGAACCGGCTGCTCAATGAACGCTTTGCTCTTCCTGCAACTCTGCCCCGCAGTGAAAACCCCCGTTTAAAAGAACACAACCAAATCCTGCCTGACTTTTTTTTAAAGGATCCAAAATGACTAACCATTGACCCCTCCAGCCACACACTCATTTTTCATTAAACCCTTCCCTGGATCTTATAAGCAGAGAGAGAGAGAACATGCGGGCGAATGTGCGAAAACAACCAAGAGTGCCCTGGGGCTATAATAACCGAGGTAGGAACATTTTAAATTATACCTTGGGTCAAAATGATTTTAGATTGATCAGAAACCAAAATTACCCCTGAGTTCCAGTTGATTGTCTGTGTCTTGAGTTCATCTGGAGGCTGCGTTTCTCCAGCAGCCCCCATTATCATTATTATGAGGAGTGTGTATACATTGACCCTGTTATTTTAAGCAGCAGAGGAGAAAAAAAGGAGCCTTTGAACCTTAACCCCCCAGTGGAAGGCGGCGCCCTGGAGAACCTCAACCCCCCGGCTGAAGGTGGCGCCCTGGAGAAACGTGCGCTTCTCATTTGTACCCGGAGGAGGGAGCAGGTCCCTCCGGAGCCCCGCGGGACCACTGAGCTGCGGCTCCTCACCGGGTACCCAGCTGGGGTCCGTCAGGGTTTTGGGGAGCAGCGTGTGCACAGCACGGCCAGGATGGGCTTTCAGCACCAGGACACTACTAACGAGACAAAACCACTGAGTAGCTGTGAGCTGGAAAACAACGGAGGCCTTTGCCTTGTGCTGTTGCTCTGAGCAATGCTCACCCAGGGGTACAACACAGGCACACTCACTGTGTTCAAGCCTTAGTTAAAAAAAGTAAAAGTATACCTTTCTTTATATAGATATTTATTATATAGATAAGAATATACATCTTTTACATGTTGTAACCTATTGTTACATGTTGCACCTTGATATGTGCTGCTGCCACTTTCCGTATATACATGTATCTTTTCCAGACACTCCAAGGTGCTGCAGGGACCTCATGCGTTCCCCCCGCGCGCACTGTCCCCTCAGTGGGGTGGCACCAGCACCCCAGGCTTGCAGACGTGTGGCAGCTCAGGGTACAGCAAGGGCCTGTGCAAGGTCATGGCTGTTGTGACAATTTCTTAGTGTATAAAAACGAAATAATACAATGTTGTTGGTCTAACACACAAAACCTAAATATTATTGTCTTGTTGGTTTCAAAACCTAAATATTATTGTCTTGTTTGTTTTGTCTGGATAATGAATAATCGATGCTGCCTGGCCAAGATACGAGCATGTTGGGATTGGACTGAATGGGTGATCAGTTTGAACCCTGCTGAGAATGAACAGCCGTGCGAGGGACACTCTGCTGTCCCCATGTCACTGCGAGTGGCTGAGGACGGCTCCGCCCTGGCGACCACCGCAAATGCTGTGATGTCTCATCAGGTGCTTTTTGCAGAGCACGCAGCACCTGAGCATCCTTGGAGCCCTGCCTGCCCCCCGGCTCTTAGAATAATCATTATAATACTAATGGGAGATGCTTCCCATTCAGCCCATGTTGCTCGTCCCAGGGAGACACATAATGAAGTTGCTCTGATCCCGATGCCTCTCTGGGCTGTGACATGTTCAATACCGTCACAAATCGCTGCTCGGGTGACGCAGGATCAATCTTGCCGAAGGCACCAGTTGATGCTGAAGGCAGCTCCTCACCAAGGACTGTCGCTGGAGCGGATGCCAAACGGGGCAGGCAAGGGTTACTTAACCACAACCACATTTCGAGGAAAATGTTGGAGATATTTCCCATCCTTAAGCGGGATGAAAAAGTAGAAATCTTAACCAACCGCAGAGTTTCAGCCTAATAATTCCCAAACTGCTTCTTGGACCTGAAACAACTGTTTCATCAGTTCCTCTAAACAAACAACCTCAGCGGAGTTTTAAGTGACTCAGGAATGGCAGGTTTCTTTACTTCTGTTTTGTCATAATATTCTAGGTTTTCCTGGCATTTTTAGTGCTGACTCTATGTTTTTCTCTGGGACAGGCTTGTGAAAAACCCTAAATAAAAAGTTCACTTTGCAGTGCTACAAAGGAGAAAGCAAACTAAGTGGGAGAAGTGCTGAAACCAGTGTCTTCTCTCAAACAGTTTGAGTGTTCGTCCAAAAACCCCAGAGAAGGAGGACTCGTGGGCAGCCATGGGCAGCGTTCCGAGCAGCGCGGGTCGGGCTGGCTCAGCCGCCCAGCGCCCGTGGTGCCATCGCCCTCCCTGGTGACCCCCCCGCCTGCAGCGGCCCCTGGACCCCGCTGAGCTGCTTCGCATTTCAGCAAATGACCTGGAGGTGAAAGCTTCTATCTCCTATTACCCATCCCAGGCATCTAGAGCCTGCACATTTATTTGTGTTGAGACGGAAGAAAACATCCCATGGACCAGCAGTGCACAAAGGGAACGCAAAAAGTCTCTAGAAAAAGCAAACAAATTGTAGGTACATTGGTGTTACGTGAGTTTTAACTAAAGCCTCTCCTCTCCGCAGAGCAACAGCAAACGCAGTGGGAAATAAAAACAAAATTACCACTGCAAAGCCTATAATTGCATTTCAAAACCTACAGCCATTAATTCCCACAAGCGCCAGGATCAGAACTGCAAATAAAAGCAGCCGCCGATGTGTTCTGCATTCGGGGAGATGCTCCGCCAGTGCCACGGAAACGCTCGCTCTGCTGGGAGGAGAGTTTTCACATGTGCCTTTTACCCAAATCAAGTCATTATTTTCACAAAGCTGCCGGATCCCACAGCGCTAGCAGGAGGTGGGGGGTGGGTCACGACCCGCTGTTGGGGGTTGTTGGGGGAGCTGGGACCCAGAGCTTGGGCAGCGCTTGGGGAACCACGAACGTGCCCCCGGGGGGCAAACGCAGGACGTTGTCCCCCACAGGTGCCGTGATGCTCGGCTGGGGACAGCGCTGGCACCAACACCCCTGGGGACAGCACTGGCACCGGCACCCCTGGGGACAGCACTGACACCGACAAACACCCCTGGGGACAGCACCGGCACCAAGACCCCTGGGGACAGCACTGGCAACCCCTGGGGACAGCACTGGCACTGACACCCCTGGGGACAGCACTGGCACTGACACCCCTGGGGACAGCACTGGTGGCGAGGCAGGCAGGTCACTGTCCTGTACATGTGAGCAAATGCCGATTTCAAAGCTTGACACTTATAAGCCTGCTCAGAACTGAGTACCTTATCAGGGATCTCTTTTAATTTTCTTTTTCTTTTTCCTTTTTTCTTCTTATTTTTCTTTCCTTCTTCTTCTTTTCCTTTGTCGTCTTCTTTTTCTTCTTATTTCCTTCTTTTTTCTTTCCATTCTCCTTTTCCCTTTCCCTTTCCCTTCTTTCTTTCCTTCTTTCCTTCTTTCTTTCCTTCTTTCCTTCTTTCTTTCCTTCTTTCCTTCTTTCTTTCTCTCTTCCTCTTTCTTTTTCACCAGGATGAAAACAGTTTCTTGGGCACCGCCTGGGCTGAGCACGAACGTTATCCCAGATAAGCCCTTCAACTCTGCCCCTCTGCCAGACGAGCCAAGTTAGAAATCTTGGTGCGTCCCCAGGCACAAGGTGCTGCCGTGTGCCTGCGGGTACCGCGGGGACAGGGACCTGGGGACAGCGGGTCCCTCTGGAGCTGGCACTGACCCTGTGCAGAGGGAGCATCGCTCAGCTGCAACACAGGGAAAACGCAAAAGGCCTTTTGTAGCCATTATCTCCACTTTCAAATAAGCTCTTTTTAAATTCGACTTTAATTAAAAGGGGGAAAAGTATGCCCAGGCAAACAATTTCCAGGCAGAGATGGGCCAAAGCAACAGAGAGTTCCTTTGACCTGACAAGCCCAACTTTTTGAAACTTTTAATTAAAAACACAGAAAATTTTGCCCCGGTAAATTGCCCAGAGAGCCAGGCCTTTGAAGAGCTGTAATTAGGGCTATTTGGATGCTCTCTGTGAGAAGCTCCAGCAGTGCAGAGGCTCCCGCTGGGCGCTGGGGGCCGGGGGGACTCCCCTGGCAGCCCCGTGGCCCTGGGGACACCGTCAAGTGTCCCTGCAAGGGCCAGCCAGGCACCTTCTGTCGCTCCTGGGCCACCTCCTGACACCGTGGCTTCCTCTGCTGCCGAGAGCTGCAGGAAGAAAACCTAAATATGGCATTTCTGCTATGATGTGAAATTATCTTGCACGCAACTGGTTTCTTTTGGCTCTGAGAGCTGACTTGTAGGATGACCTGTGTCCGTTCTCCCACCCAGCAGGACACCCACAACATCCGTGCTGCCTCTTGCTGAGCTCCGTGAGGCAGACCCGGGAGCCGAGGTCCCTCGCGACTGGTCCTTTGGGTCGGGGTTGGGATGGACAGTGCTCGATTTGCACGGTCAGGAGCCAAACCTGGTTGTTCCAGGTTCGTAGCTGTGGCCGGTTTCCCAAAGGGCTCAGCAGCTTCTCTTTTGCCATTTTTCTTTAAGAAAATAAATTTAAAAGAATGGAAAAAGGCCAGTGTGGTCCTTGCTGCAGTGGGTGTTCTCTGGGCTTGTTCCTGGCCATCCCAGTTCCATCCTCTCCAGTGCCGGCTCCATCCCTCCCGCGGTTGGTCCCACGGCTCCTCCCCATCCCAGAGGGTCTTCAGGGGGCTTTTTGTTGCTGCATGGAGTTAAATAGCACAGCGCTGCATTCACTCAGAGAAGAAAACGTTGCACAGTTTCTACCAGAATCTCTGCTGCAGCTTCAAAGGGAGCAGACGGCTTTCGGGGGAACGGGCGGAATCCAGCAGCTTCCCTGAGCACGGACGGCTCCTGCTGCCAGTGGGGAGGAAGTTAGAAAGAGAAAATATTTTGAAGAAATCAGAACAAGGAGGCAGAAAAACATAAGTGGCTGCACAATAAAATTAAAATTTAACAAAACAGGCCAAAAGAAGTACGTGTTAGAGATGGAGCTGCTCCAGGAATGAAAGAGCCGTGCGAGCGTGTGTTGATGCCACCAGGCATAACAGAAAAGAAAGAAAAATCAGGATAGTGTGGTTTTTTTAACATTTACTCCAAAACCACTTGCTGAACACAGTGCAATCTCTTTGATATGAAGGTTAATTGAAAGAAATGGCACAGACCCCTTGGAACTCGGTCTTAAATAGCTCCAAAGAAGAAAAGTTTGGGGTGAAAAAAGGAAGACAAAGAAAGTGCAGTAGGAGCAGAAAAGCAGAAGGCTGAGGAAAGACTCGGGAGAACAAAGAGGAGCCCAGAGCGGGCGCACACCGCAGCCCAGCACAGCCCCTGTGCCCAGAGCCCGCGGGGGGCAAACGCAGGACGCTGTCCCACAAATCCTACATGCAACGTGTCACCGGCTTTTCCCGATTGGTGACGCAAGCCAGACAGCAAAGGAAAAAGGAGGGAAAGTTACAGGCAGACTCAGAACTTTCTCCCCAGGCCTTAACATGAGCCATTGCTCCGGTCACGAACCTCCACTCCAGGACGTTTTAGCAGTCTGTAGGTCCGGTTTAATATTCTTCCCTTAGGCCTCTTTGTTCCTCCAGATTTTGGCCAGAATGAGAAATGAGAACACGGAGCTGGGAAAGCCAGGAACAATTCCTGGGGTTGGAAAATGCAACTAAAATCACCGTGGGGTGCAAACGTCACAGGAGAACTTCTGTGCAATAGTTTCAGAGCGAGTTCAAGACCAGGAGGGTTCACGGGAGCCACCTGAGCCGCTGGATGCTGCTCGGAACGTTTGTGCCTCGGCTCTAGTTGTCACTTCCCTGGTCCAGTGTTGCTCCAGCCTCTGCCACCGTGCCACCTGCTCTTGGGACACAAATCAGCCCCACGTCACGGCACGTAGGGTGCTCCCCTCCACCCCGCCAGCCCCCCAAAGCCCCGTGTCCAGGAACGCACCCGCCACACCGGCTGGAGGCATCTGCGGCTTCATCTGCGGCTTCCACCCATCGGTGAGCGGCTGCTGCAGAACGTCTGACTCCTGGCTCCATCACCAATATCTGAGCTATGCTGTAATTGGCCATAAAAGTCTCATGGTATTATTTGTGCGCCTTGATTAGCTGAACGTGAAAAGCACTTACAATGCAAATTTCCCTTTAAAATCCTGTTTCCTGCGAGCCCTCAATGAATCAGCTGTTGAAATCTCCCACTGAGAGCACTCTTGCCAGTAAAAGTTGATAGTGCTAATGTTTGTGGAGAGGGGACACAAAAGGGGGAAGAAGCAGCTAAAGCAAACTCATCTGCACCGCCAAATATTTGCAGAGAAATACCGACATCATCTGCCCCAATGTGTCCCGATGTTTCACCCCACGCCCAGCTGAGATTGATGGCCACATACCCAACCTCTTTCCTTTCAGGAATGAAGATGCAGCTGTGTTTTCTTTGTTCATACTCCCTTTTCCAAATGCTGCTGTTGCCTTATTGAAGTCTTTGAAAAATACTCTGTATAGAAACAATTCTGCCGACGCATCAGTTTTCTCTGTGCTCTCCTCTTCCCTCTCCTTCTTCACCACCGAGGACATTTGCATGAAAATGGCTCCAGTATTTCTGAAGCCATCACCTGGTGCTCACTGGCTGCTGCCGCCCTCCCCATGAGGTCATTTCCTCTGTGTGATGATGTAATTGGCCTCAGGGGCACGTTTCTGATGTCAGAAGAGGATGGCTGGGGGTCCGGGGTGGGCAGCTAGGCTGCTGGCAGCTCCCTGGAAGCGCAGGCAGGGGTGCAGTGCAGGCAGGGGTGCAGTGCAGGCAGGGGTGCAGTGCAGGCAGGGGTGCAGCACAGGCAGGGTGCAGTGCAGGCAGGGATGTAAGGGTGCAGTGCAGGCAGGGATGTAGCACAGGCAGGGATGTAGCGCAGGCAGGGATGTAAGGGTGCAGCGCAGGCAGGGGTGCAGTGCAGGCAGGGATGCAGGGTTGGAGCATAGGCAGGGGTGCAGTGCAGGCAGGGATGCAGTACAGGCAGGGATATAAGGGTGCAGCGCAGGCAGGGATGCAGCGCAGGCAGGGATGTAAGGGTGCAGTGCAGGCAGGGAGGCAGCGCAGGCAGGGGTGCAGTGCAGGCAGGGGTGCCGAGCACTGGGACTCCCCTGCAAACAGCATATGAATAAACTCTTTGTGTCCCATGCGATGGGCAGATAGCCCAGGTACAATCCCAGATCAATTTGATTTAGAGTATGTAATTTTTTAAAATCTCCCGTTACTGTCATGGCCTCAGCCTTTCCTTCCTTCCTTTATTTTCCGGATGGTATTTTTTCCATCTTATCTTCTTTCATCAAAATCTTGTTTCCTCCTGCTGGAATCACCACATTCCCGATCTATATGCAGATTGAACCCTGGGAACAGATGCCATTGTCAACTTTTATTAGTTTATTGCATTAAGAAAAGATATCTTTGCAGTCCTATAAACCAGGACTCCCTGCTTCCACTGAAAGCCCCATCTCCTGGAAGCAACAGCAAAGCAAGCAAAGGCTCTTCTGAACTGGAGCCACTGTCACAAATCGGGGCCCGTGTATCGGGTGCAGACACCAGTGAGGCTGCTGAGGAAGCCAAGTGGTGCCCAGCGCCCGCACAGCCGCACAGTGCCCAGCGCCCGCATAACTGCACAGTGTCCTGCGCCCGCACAGCCGCACAGTGCCCAGCGCCCGCATAACTGCACAGTGTCCTTACACAGGGAGGAAATGATTCCCGAGCTCAGCAATGAGCCTCACGAGGCGATTTCCTTTCCCTGGGATACCAGATGATGAGGCCACTTGAGATATTTGTATTACTCTGTTTGTATTCTACTTAAAATGATGCTCTTCCCCCTGAACACCATCGTTTCAGTCCCGGGGAGGTTTATTCCCTGGCCTCATGCTTTGCTCCTTTGCTGTTTATACATTTATTATTTACACACAGGCCTCCAGCTGCAACTCTTATGCTGGAAAAAAGATCATTCGGTGCTCTGTTTGGCGAAAGATAAGAGGGACAGGAGAGCTGCCAGCTCCCCAGAGGGGAGAGGAAGAAAGAACATCCACAGCCTTTTCCCTGCGCTTGTCGGGAACTTGAACTTGGCTCCTGTGGGCCAAAGGAAAACGCTGCTCATCAGCCGGGCATTTCAGATTCCCTGGACTAGGTGACCACCATAGGTCCCTTCCAAGTAAAAATATTACTTCTATTCTATTCTATTCTATTCTATTCTATTCTATTCTATTCTATTCTATTCTATTCTATTCTATTCTATTCTATTCCATTCCATTCCATTCCATTCCATCCTATCCCATCCTATCCCATCCTATCCTAATCGCCTTGATGGAGCAAGGTATGTAACGTAACCCAAACGCAATTTAGCAGTGCCTATTTCCAGACACGGCTGCACAGGCTGGATAAATCCCCATCAGACCCTACAGCTCCAGCCCAGAGAGTTTAAGAAATGCCCAAGGAACAGTTTGCTGCAGCTTGTAGGGAGAAAACAAACAAACAAAAAACCCCAAGTGAAAGCACAGAGAAGAAATGTAAGAGAACGTGGGCTAAGCTGCACTTTTAGGGAGCAAGCTTTGCTTTACGTCTGATGAAGTTTTCCTGGCAGACATCCCAGAGCGCTGTGCTGTGCTGTGCAAGCGCTGCTGGGAGGGAGCAGGGGGAACGTGGCTGCTGAGCGAACTGAGGGAAATCGCTGCTCCCTCTCACCGCCGGGCATGGAACGGGGCTAATGGGCCATGCGCTCTTAGTGCTGACTGGCCAAGCCTACACCGCTGCTGTTACTTAACCTGAGGGCCACAAAACCAGGTGAAGCAGATGAGATTTGCTAAAAACTGCTTGTTTCTCCACCGGCTTTTCCCCAGCTGCAGCACCCCTGTCCACTGCTGGCTGCCTCGGGACCCCCAAGATCCTTTCTTTGTTCTCCTGCTTTGCCAGGTCGCAGCAGCTCCGGGCAAAGACCAAGGATGCTGCCAGCTCAGCCAGGGCTGGGTTTGTGTCCCAGCTCAGCCAGGGCTGGGTTTGTGTCCCAGCTCAGCCAGGGCTGGGGTTGTGTCCCAGCTCAGCCAGGGCTGGGGTTGTGTCCCAGCTCAGCCAGGGCTGGGTTCGTGTCCCAGCTCAGCCAGGGCTGGGGTTGTGTCCCAGCTCAGCCGCAGCTGTAGCGCAGTCCCTCCCATGCGCCCAGCCCAGCTCACCCACCGCCCATGCTGGGGGTCACTGCGGGGGTTGCTGAACCCCTGTGTCTGCCTGGGCATTGCCCCCCAGTCCCAGGTCTGTTGGTGACCGCACTGCATGGGAGCTACCACAGGTGAAGCCCCAGCTCCCTGGGACAGGTGGAAACACTTCACTCCATTAACCAGCCCCTTCCCGCTCGCTGGCTCGTGTTTGAACCAGAGCAGGTTCTGCAGGGCAGCACCAAAGGCGACTTCTGCTCAGGGCACTTTAAACTGACGCCCTTGCCCCTGGCAGCCCTGACAGAGCTCGACGCTCTCTGCACTTCTGGTTTGGTCTTTATGATTTACCTCCCAAAATTCCCTCTTGCGGCAGCGCTGGGAGGCGTGATTAAACATTTCCTCAGTGTTAGCACCGTTACAGTGCCAGGTTAAAAAAAATAATAAAGAAACAAAGAGGATATAGTGATCGCTGTCAACAGTTGCAAGTGGTTGTCTCTGCAAGGACTGGTGTCTTCAGGCCCCATGAGATGCCAGGGTGGCCGGTGGCTCTGCCACTGTCCCCAGCCTGTCCCGTGTTGGGTGCAGGAGCATGAAGCTGTGTCCTCATCCCTCTGCTGCCGCCTGCTCTCCGGGCATCCCCTCCTGCGTATGCAACCGCTTTGCACGTGTAACCCGTAGTCTGGGGGTGTCTGAATAAATTCTAATTAGAATCCGCATTCCAGCACGGCTCAAAGATTTCTCCTGCACTGAAAGCCTTTGGTTTCCTTTTTCTTTCTCCTTTCCTTTCTCTCCCTTTTTTTCTTCTCTTTGTTAAACTCGATCCTGATTTCTCCAGCCCGTGGGCTGGCAGGACCGAGCCGTCCTGCACCGCACAGGGGAGCAGGAGCGGGTGTGTGTGAGAGGGAACCTGTAGCGGGGCTGGGAACGGCACGGCTGGCCCGAGGTCCCAGCTGCGAGCTGAGCTGCCTTCCCTTTATTGATTGCAGTGATGCAGGGGATTTGGAACGAGCTGGGCTGGGTAATGGGCTATAATTTGGTCCAGGTTTTGTGAATGCATTGTTGAATATCCAAAAGAGAAAAAAAAAAAAAGGGAAGAAACCTCTGAGGAGATTTCTGGGAGGAGGCAGCACCGGGGCTGAGTATGGCGTGTTCTCACGGGGCGCGCCTTGCCTCATCCACCAGCTCAGCAAATTGCAGCCTAATCCTTGGTGGTGGCTTTGGGAAGGGGTGAGGCTGGGAGGGAGAGGGCTGGGAAGAGGAGCCATGTGAGGTTTCTGCACCTATCGCCAGCCAACTGGCTGCTCCCGAGCCCTCCTGGCTCTGCCGGAGCGGCCTTGGAACCGTGATCCTGGCACACCAGCCAACGCTTGCTTCCCTTCCTAAAAGCATGTCCCATGGGCAGAACCCAAAGTGGCCTCAACACACCTGTTCTCCCTCCCGTTGCTGTTTTCCCCGTGTTTTTCCCCTCTTCTGCATCCTCTGGGAATCCTCCATCCAACACTTGGGTGAGATGGGGAGCAGAGAGACAACGCGGGGCTGGGCTGGGCGGTCTGGGTTTGCAGCAGGGGCAGGGCCGGAGCTGCTGGGGTACGGTGAGCTCCAGGGCCGCTGCGGCGGCACCCCAAACCCTGCCCGGAGCTGGGGTCCCGGCTGTGTGCTTGCTGCTGCCCGACGGGCTGGGGGAGGGCGAGTTTCAAAGGATCTCATCTCATCCCAAGGCCACATCTGCTGCATGTGTTTAAAACAACTCATTAAAGTTCCTGAAAGGCCTAAAAAATGAGTAATTCTCTAAATGAGTGAGTCTATAATAGCCCTCTAATAAGCTATAATAGGAGACTTGTGTGTTGCTGAGCTCACCGGGCTGTGCGGGGCCCCCCCACCCCGAAAACCGTGGGGGCTGGGCAGGTGGATTTGGGCACGGGGCAGGACGGTGCCCGACCAGCAGCCACGGGGCAGCCGGGAATAAAGGGCTGTCCAGGCTCTGCAAAGTGGCAAAGCCTCCAGAGATGTATGTGGGGGAGCAAGGCTCCAGGCTGTCACGGGGAGGGCCACCCCACCCCGAAGGGCTGTTTGTTGTGCTGGTTTGGGTTTGGGGGGTTTTTCCTTCCCTTCCAGCAGTGCACGCTGAGCCCAGTAGTGAGGAGGATGTAAAATGCCCCAGTAAAAATCTTGGGCTGTTCCTGCCCTCGAGCTCCTCACCCCCCACCTCTCCCTGGCAAGGTCCCCGTGCCAGGATGGCGCTGTGTCACCTTCCCCGCGTGGCAGCGGGCAGGGGGACACTCCTCCGGCGGGTGCTGCAGTTTGCTTCCAGCGGGATCTTGTGCTTTGCAAATCGTTGGGCTTGTTTTTCCTTTTCCACCAAGGCAGCATGTCAACACGCGCCGCCTTGTCACCAAACACCGACTGCTGCTGCGGCACCCTCCCAAACACCAGCTGGGGACGGATCTACCAGCGTTCACCAGGGCTGGGGCTGGCCCTGGTCCAGCCACATCCCACTGCATCGCGAGCGAGCAGATGACATTTTGCTGGGCTTCCAAAGAACTGGAAAATATTGAGAACTTCAGGATTCAAGATGTTCTGCTCTCGTGGTGAACAGCTCACGCTGCTATATTGGTGAGATGATGTACCCATCTCTTGGCATCGCTCCGTGCTGTGACATCATGGTGGGACATAACTCATCGAGCTGCACGTCTCCCCCGCTCCGCGGGGACTCGGGACACCTTCGTCCTTGGGGTGAGGATGTTCCTCAGCATGTGGGGGATTTGGGGTGGGAATCAGAGGTCTGGGGCAGCCTGCATTTGCCAGTAGTGGATGTGCCACCTCGTGAACGGATCATGGAGCCACCAGGATGCGCAGGAGAAGGAGATCCAAAGGACAGCCAGAACTGTGATCATGCAATATCTACACAGGTCAAAGCAGGGCCCTGACATAAAAGCTTTAATTTAAAACCTTGAGGCCACAGGGAAAGAAGATTTGAGAACAAGGGGCAAGGTTTCCCCAAAACACCCCAAAAGACAAGGGAAGAACCCCCATCACCCTTGCTCCATCTCGTATCTTGCAAGCTAAGATTTTTTTCAAGTTGTTTTAGGTTACCCTTGACTTCTAAACTCTTGCGTTGTCATTGTGGTGTTATTAAATAAAAGCATTTAACCCAAATCGGAGCCTCCCTGCTTCCTCAGGAGTGTCATTGCAGGCTGGGCCAGCCGCTGGATTTCCTCTTTCTGAGGTCACCTGTGCTGGAAATAGGACCCATAAGTGAGTCAGAAGTTTCCCAGCAAACTTCAGGGCTGCTGAGTTTGTGAGCTGCTCAATTAATAATCCTGCAGCGCTCTTTCCCTGTTCCGGAGCAGGCGCTGGGACGCGGTGCTGGGGCCGGCCCGGCATCGCCCGCTGCTCGGGAGGCACCGCCTGATGTCAGCCCTGCAATCTGGGCTGCTGTTTATTTATTCAGTCCTCTTCATTAAATTCCAGTTAGTCATACAGGTGTCCCGTCCAAGAGGAAGGTCAGGGAGAGGAAAGGAAATGGAAGAGAAACAAAGGAGAGCCTGTGAGGTATGCAGATGCATCCTTTGCCGTGCCCAGGGATGCAAACACGCTTCTCCTGCGTACCCGCAGGCTTAGAGAACGTGATTTGTGTGTCTGTGTGTGTGAGAGCACGTGTGTGTGTGAGAGCACGTGTGTGCGCTGGTGAGAACATGACCAGCACTGGAAAGGACAGTAACAGGAGCCTCCTGGTCCCGTTGGGGCTGGAGCTCGTGGCTGACAGCCCTGCATGCTGGGGACACGATGTCTCTGGCCCCTCGGCTCCTCCTGCATCCCCCAGCACAGCGGAACATGCCGAGCAGTGCCCAGCTTGCTAAAAACGGGCTTTCTCAATAACCAAAGCCACCCGGCACAGCCCTGCCGGCCCCGCGGCTCCGCACCATGCTGCTTCATGCTGCACGGAGCTCCTGGTGCTGCTGAAGACAAAATGCGGCCATTGCTTTGTCTTTCTGAGGGACGGCAGATGAGATGTTACAGCTTGGCTGGCTGCAAGGAGAACCTGCTCCAGAGATGGGCAGGCAGATTTGTGGGCGGCATTTATTCACTTAAAGGGAATAGCACCTTGGATGGGATGCAGGCAGTGGGAGGTGGGATGGGGCTGGGGGTACAAACAGGAGGTGATGCCATTTGGATGCATCTGGGCACCACGGGAACTCCGTGTGATGGAGGCAGCTTCTCCATGATACCATGATCTCGGTACTCCCCAGCATTTGGGCTCTGACGCTCTCTGCAGCCTGGGACCTCCTCTCCTCTACCTAGAGACAAGTTGTCTGGAAAGCAGGGAACGGAGGGAAGTCCTCCCACCCCCAGCTGCCCGCACAGCTCGCGGCTGCAGAGCTGCCTTCCTCCCCCTCTTCACACCTCCCTCCATTTCTGCACATCCCTGGGAGATGTTAGATCATTTTTTCCAGCTCCTCCAGGTGTCCATAAAACTCGCTGCAGATTTCTCCATGGAGAAGGGAGCGGCGGGGAGGAGGAAACCCAAGCCCACACTGGTGTCCCCTCCCCACAGCTTTTCCCGGGAAGGGAAGCAGCTCGGTGGAGGGCAGGGGCACCCAGCGCGGTGCCAGGGGCTCTCCGGAGCACGAGACCCTCCAGATGGGCACCAGGCTCCCACCTTCACCCCACAAACACCAAGAGGCTTTGCTGCCACAAAGCCCCGTTCAGCCCCAGTTCAGCTCTTGCTCCCATTGCCCTGGGACCCGCTGCTCTTTGAGGAGAGTGAGGAGAAGTAAGGATGGGGAAACCTTCAGCTTATGGCAGGAAGGTGCCCAAAACCCCCCGAGTCCTGAGCTATAACCACTGGGACCCTCGCAAAGCTCTGCCCTGCTGGGACATCCCCCGGGAGGATGGAACATCTGGCCCTGCTGGCTCCATCACACGTGGAGCGCGAAGCTGTCAGGGAGGCGAGAAAACAGCTCCCTGGGGTGTGGGGATGGTTTGGGGATGAGGTGGCGGTGAGCAGCAGGTCTGCCCTGGATCTCCATCACATCTGGAAAGTCAAAAAGCTGCCGGCTGAGGGAGAGGGCCGGGCTGGGCTGGGCAGGGATGCTGGAACGGGGCAGGAAGGGGTGCAGAAGAGAGAGGCACTTTCTTCTTTTCCTCTGTTTCCTTTTTTTTTTTCAGGCAGAAATGATCTCATGTTTTGTCTAATCTAAATTCTGTCAAGCAAGCAGGGAGAGGGAAAAAAAGAGACAGAAAGCGAGCAAGGGAAGGCTACACAGTTAATAAAAAATCTGCTAGACACATGTTCCCTGCGCTCTGAGAGCAGGAGGGGGAGCCAGGCTGCACAGAGCCCCAGGAGGGGCTGGAGGGCGTGCTGGGCCCCCGAGCCCCTGTGGCAGGTCCGTCCTCTTCCTCACCTGGCAGGGACATTCAGGACCAGGGCACAACCCTCCTTGTGCCACGGGGCCTCCCAGTCACAAACCAGCTGTGGCCACTGGTGGGTGCCAATGGGTCTGGGTTGGTGGTCAGACCCAGGCCCCGTGTCCCTTTGCCCATGTCTCTGACTGTCCCCAGGGCTATCAGGAAGGAAGGAATGCTGAACACAAGGGCAGCTTTTTTTCCTTCGTGTGGTATGTTGCCTTTTCCCATCTCACTCGCTAAATCACAGGGAGCAAGACAGATGCTCCTTTGGCCGTGCATGTGGAGGGAGGCCGAGGGGAGGCTGAGAAAAGCTTTTTCTTTCCATTCTCATCCTCCAAAAAGGGTTTCTCACCTGATAGATTTCATGGGCTTTTGTTTTTGTTCCCCCAGCATCCACATGTGGAGCAGAGCAGGGCTGGATGCAGCACGGCCAGCAGGACCAGCCGCTGCCTGCTGCACGTTTGGAGCCAGCAGAAACCAGTCAAAAGAAGCCGTGGTGGCTTTTGTTTAAAAACGTGGCTTTTCTCAGCCAGATCTGTTCGCTGCTTGGCTACAGAAACATCTGTGCCAGCAAAAGGCGGGAGGTGTTATGGGGGTAGGAAGCGGAGGCTGGAGATGGGAGCGGTCCAGCTCTCCGCCGCTGGCTGAGGGTGGCAGATGCTGGCTGTGGCTTTACCTTGGCTTCTTGTCACATCCCCTGTGCACTGCCAGCGTGACGGTGTCCTGGGGGAGCAGTCCCTGCGGTGTCCCTGCCTGCACAGCGCACTGAACGCGGCTGCTTTGGCTGCTGCTCTGCGACTGCAGCCCATTTCTGGTTTTTCTATGTTGCCTCATCAACAGAATTCAGATGAGTCCAGAGTGCCCCAAAGAAGGCAGCAAACCCCCAGCAGCACAGCCTCAAAAGCGGCTTCTCCACCGGTGCCTGCAGGAGATCTCTGAGGAGAGCGGCTGTGCGGTTTGCAGGTACCTCTGTTGCTGGAGCGTTACCTGCTCCACGGGTGATTTTAATGAATGAATCGCTGTGGTAGGTGTGGAGCTGAGATGTGGGGTTTGCATTGTGCTCCAGAGACGCCTTTTTTTGCCTTGTCAGAGCAGGGGCTTCTGTGAAGCTGAGCAGCAGCGCGGTGCTGGCTGGAACCTCCAGCAGCTGCTCACCCCAGATGTGGCCAGGGATGCTCGGCGTCACCTGGGGAGTGCCATCCCCGGGACGCGCTCCCGGGAGGTGCTGGCAAGGGGATGTTACATGAAGCTGGCCCAAGGAGAGCTGTTTGGTCACAGGCAGCATGGGGGGGAAGCGATGGAGAGCAAGGAGGGCAATGGAAGAGTTTTGATCGAGGTCTCCAAACAAGGATGCTGAAATACATTCCCAGGCCCACAGAAACCACACTGGAAAATTCGCTTCCAATTACGTGCTGTCAGGGACAGAGATGGGGCTGGAAGAGCAGAACTGAGCAGCACAAGCCCAGACGGGGCCTCTTGGTGTTGATTAACAAAACAAACAAACAGCGTTGCCCATAATGAGCTCCGGCTCTGAGTGGGGAGGAGGGCTGATTGAAACAGGATTGCCCTGCTGCCATGTGCTCTGGGGTTTGGGATGAGGGACCCGTGCCCCGCAGTGTTGCAGCGCCCACAGCCCTGTCCCTGATGGACCTCTGAGCCCCACAGTGTGGTCCATGGGTGCTGGGGGTTGCCACCAGCACCTTCCCATGTGTCCCCAGATGTTTTGGTCTCTCACGTTCTCATTGTTCGGCTGCAGGGCAGAGTGTTCAGATCCAGCCTGCATCCTTCTGGGATGGATTTGTAAGAGCGGATTTCAAATGAGGACAAAGGATTTTCTCTGGTGGCAGCAGTGGGATCCGTGGTGGCCCTGCCCCTGGTGACTCCCCAGGTCTGGCAGCAGGACCAGACCCCGGGGAAGCGCTCTGTGCTGCCAGGGGTGCGGAGGGCAGTCCAGCACCCAGCCCCTTCCCCTCCACCACAGATCGATGCAGAAATCACACCATTACTAGACTGCTTGTAATAAAACCCCATTGCTTGTAAAACCTCTTTCAAGTGAGCCCCCAGGTGACATTTTTCCCTGTTCAGCCTGCCCACAACACAGCAATGGAGCCAGACCTGCTGGAATCAAGCTGTGGCTCTGGCTCCAGAGGCTCCCAAGACAAGGCTCCATGGCCTTTCCCCACTCCCCCTTCACCTCCCTCCACATCCCCAGGGTTCATCGAAGCCCCCCATTAACTGCTGGTGCTACGAGAGCCACCACCCCGGTGGTGACGTTCTGCTCCTGCCTGCTGGAGGGTGCGGGTGAGCACGGAACGCCCCGTTTGCCTGGCCCTCAGCATCTCCTGAGCTGTGGAGAAGTCCTCAGCAATTTCTCATCTCCAACAACGTTTTCATAAGGTTTGTGTGCACCCAAGACCTGAACACGTGAGCCGAGAGGCATAAAAGAACAAGAGAGAGAAGGATGCTGGTGCGAAGATTCATCTGATTTTCCGTCCCGTATTTATTTGCAGCACCCCGGGTGTATCTCTGGAGCCTGCTCACACTCTGAAGGTCCCGACTTTCCTGTCATTGTCCTGAAACACAAAGCAGCTCCAGGGGCCCGGTGTGTCGGGACTGTAATGAAACCCGTCTGGGAGCCGATCACTTCTTTATCTCCCCAGCTCTGTGTTCCTGAGGACCACGTTTTTTAATTTGTGTTGGATAAACAATATGGGATTGTGTACGCAAAGAAGCTCTAATTATCCCCTCGGGTTGTGTTTCCTTAGAGGAAATGAACTGGGCACGTTGTTCCCGATGGAGAGGCACATTGGAGCAATCGCTTCCAGATTTCTCCCCGTGCCACCAGAACCCGGCAGCTCCATGGCCGATGGAGGGAGAGGAGAGGGGGCTGCGTGCTCGCTCCCAGGGGCTGCAAAGGGCATGGGGGTCCCTCCTGCCTGAACAACCACCCCCGAAACGTGGGTGCTTCCAGCACAGCTGGAGCCTGGGGGTTCCAGGAACGAGCCTCAGGCAGCAATGGGGTTGCTCTGGGTGGTCAGAGCTGCCAAACCCACCAGCCCCGGGGGGGTCCCTTGTTCTGTGCCGCTTTGCCCCACAGCCCTGCAGCCTCCCTTTCTGCCCCAGCCCCTTCCTGCTCCCCAGCCAGCTCTGCCCTGCGTCCCTCGCTCCATCAGCGTCGCTGCTGCATCTGCCCGGCCACCTCCTGCTGCCACCCCAGCCGCAGGGGCCTCTGCTCCCCAGGCTCCTGTTGGAGGCCGGATCCTGTGCAAGCGGCTGCAGCCGCCAGGACTCTGTCCTGGAGCCCTGTCCCCACCCCGGCCAGGAGCCGCTGTGACAGCAGATCGATTTGCCTCATTAAATAGGAAAAAGCAGCAAGTGGATGCAGACCAGAAACCAGCCTCTCACCAGTGCAAACCGCCGAGGGTAGTCTGAACTCAGATCTTTAATCCTTCCTACCAGGAGCTTAAACTGCGGGCTCGCACCCTGCTGCCCGGGGAAATATTCCCTACAGAAAGTGCTTGGAGGCTGCGAGGGAAATTATCTGCCAGAGATCACTTAGCATTCGCATGGGCCCAGGCCGGGTTTGGAGCCGCTCTTAGATAAGCCTTTACTTACAAGAATTGCCTGGTTGTTCACTGCGAGCTGCTGTAGAAATGGCACCTCGCTCCCTCCCCGGGGGCGGGAGAGCCCCGCTCTCCGGACAGATTGCCGCGGTCAGACAGATTGCCGCAGCCGCAGATGCTCCTCGATAACCCCCCCGTGGGCACGATCATCTGCCCATGCGAGAGAGATGAACCATGAATCTTCCGTATTTATCCCTGCTCCACAACACTCACCCGTCTTTATTTACACTGCCGACAATTGCTTTGGGCTATTTTGGGGCTTTAACGCTGATTGTATCTTTAATGTTATGGGCAGTTAACTTGGCGGCAGGGGAGTTAATGGGGGAGGCTTTCACCTCTCCGGAGACCTGACATCAAACCCTCTTTATGGCAAGTGAAAACGAGCGTGGTGGATCCTCCTCCGAGTCCATTGACCTCCACGGATCATCACGGGCTGGAGCTGCCGGGCAGCCCGGGGATGGGACGGGTGCCCGGGGGGGGACCGCGGGGACCGCGGAGGAGGACGGAGCCCTGAGCTGGCCCCGGGAGGGGCGGCTGCTCCGGGGGGCAGCCCCTGGGCCCCCCAGCCCGCTGTCTGTTCCCGAGGGCTTGCATTGCTCTCCCTGCAGCGGAAGGGTGAGCTGGGGCAGCTGCGAGCGGGCAAAGGGCTCCCTGGGCGGGGGACGAACCGAAATGAGGGTGGGTGGGACGCGGAGATTTGGGGGTTTGGAGCTGCAGGGACGAGGGGGAATGTTGGTTTGGGGCTCATTCCGACGTGCGAGGAGGACGGGGGGACATGCGCTGAGTGCGGCGGTGCGGGGGGGGGACCGCGGCCCCCCGCTGCCCCCCCGCAGCCTCGTTAGCAAACTGCAGCGAGAGGCCACACGGTTGTACAAGTGTAACATAAACCGGCCATTCCCCGTGCTTACTCGCTGGGAACCGGCTTTACCCAAGGATTTAAATTCAATTTGTTTTATTGAAGTTTCTTTCTTTTTTTTTTCCTTTTCCCCGACCGATGCATCAAACTATCATTTTACTGAGATCAGCTGCTCTCAGCCTCCTCTTACACCCCCTCCACTGCTCCCGCTCTCTTCCTCGCCCCCCACATCCCAGTGTCTGGATGAGCCCTCTAATTCTTTCTCCTCTTTCAAGCCCACCAACGCTTCCTGCGGTATTAGCCGGAGAAATGCCATGAATTTCCTTTGTGTTCCTGGTTGAAAAAGGCGGAGGGGGGGTTGGAAGGAGAAAAAGCACAGCGCGTGGCAGCGCCAGGGCTGACAATAATCTCTGCGGTTTTTCTCCCAGCCCCAAGTTTATCCCTGTGCAATTCAGCGTAGGAAAGCTAATAACGATGTGTCAGGAAGACCTGATGTATATTTGCAGAGTTGAATGGCTGGGCCAGCAATGCCTCCTGCACCACCACCCGAGGCTTATTTGTGCCTGAAGACCCTAGCCCTTTCATGCTGTTTTAATATTAGTGATTTAGAGGGGTGGTTTCTTTTATTTTTGAGCGTTCTTTAATTCTCTCTCCTGACCACCCCCCCCAAAAAAAAAGAAAAAAAGGAAGATCCCCGCCTTGATTGCACCTTTGCAGCTCTGAGCGACGGAGCAAGGGCTGCTCGGCGAGCCCCAGCACTGGGATAGCAGCACTGGGGCATCTCACCCAGCCCAGTGAGCGTTGGGGCTCATCTGATTTACAGTGTGATTAGTGAAACAGCGGTGACATCAAATAACTGGGAAGTACCCAGAGCAAACCAGCCAGCGTGTTATCAGCTGGTGCCTTCCCTCCGCCTTCGCTGTATCTCGCATTCCTGTGCATGGGTGGGCTCGCAATCAGAGCGTGACCCTGCCCAGATTTATGCCCCTGTTTATCTGTCAGCATGGGGAACCATCTGCGGGGAGGTGCCTTTGAAGCGGGGAGCCCGCAGCGGGAGGACGGACACTCTCGTTTGTCCCCCATCACCCACGGTTCCCTGGGAGAGATGGGGAGAGTCTGAGGATGGGCCAGGAACCCCACGGTGACATCCCAGCCTGCCTGGGTGGGGGCTTGGAGGCAGGAAGACCCACGAGGGGTGTTCGGGGTGGTCAGGGTGGTCCCTCCCCTCGTACAGCAGAAGGCGTGGAGGCTGCTGTGTCCTTTCCGGAGGGAACGCGATCTCCAGGGACATGAACTGTCTGGAGAAGGTAAACCCAGAGCTTACCTCGTTGCAGCCCTTGCTTCCCACAGTGGCCAGCGCACGTGGCAACGATCTGCAGCAGGATGGGACCTTCCTCCTGCAGCAGCTCCTGAACCCGTCACCGGAGCTTCAGTGGGAAGCGCAGCCTGGCTCGTGGGTTTCCAGTCCGCTTCCTAGTTTCTAATATTTGAGAGTTTGTCCACAACACCTTTTTATTTAGGTTCCTTAAATCTGGGAGGGCCTTGGGCTTGCAAGAGCTCCCACAGATGCTGGTCAGTGTCAGATAGGAGTAGGGGAATAACAAACCTATTACAGAAAAACAAAAATGATTAAATTCTTGCCTACCTTAAAGTCACAAATAAAGGGAAGGCATTAATGAGATGCAGTTCTTCATCCCAAGCACAGCATCCTCTACTGCTTCAGTATTTTGGCTGCCTTGCTATACCAGCAGCAACACAGGCCTTACACCTCACAGATGGTTTGTTCTGGGGAGATTCCCAAGTTACATCTTCCCTCTCTGCCTTTTCATACAAAATGGAACCATCTGTCTCTTCCTCGCCCCCGTTTCTCCTTTCTGCACAAGTCACAGTGCTGATCAGCGCAAACGCGGGGTCCTGCTCCTTGCCACCCCCCTCGGAGAGCGCAGGTGGGCTCTGGGGCTCCCCAGCTCCTCCTGGCCACCGTGACCTCTGGGCTGCTCACTCGTGTGCTAAATCATCAATCATAAGAAATATCACAACATAAACTAGATAAAATGAGCAGGGTTTTTTTCTGCTTGCTCTCTATAGGCACTTCACATGACATACAAACAATGCAGATGATAATTTGCTTCTCAGTTTGGGGGGGTGCTATTACACCCACTGTTTGCTGAGTAACTTACTTCCCTGTTCATTTGTACCAAGGCCGGGGTGCTGATGTGCACAGCTCCTTTTGAGACAGCGAGTGCCAAAGGTTCTGCATGCACGTGCAGCATTGCAAACTGTCGGTAGCCTGGCTCGCGTGTGTGTGCACTGATGTGCTTTTATGCCTGTGAGAAGGCTCGGGGGTGTGACCCTGTATTGTCACACACGCATCCCTACCTGGGGTCACAGAGCACGGGGTGCTCGATGGAGCTGCAAGATGAGTGAACACGGGTCTTCTCCCGTGCTCTACACTTCTGCAGGAAGGGACTGAACGTGCGGTGGCACAAGGATGAGGGGAGCAGGCTTGCCCCAAATCGGGCAGCACCCACCTCTCCATGGCCCCAGCCTGCACAGGTTTTGCTTCCCTGCTCTCCCCCAGCACCCCCTGCCCTGGCGAGATGATAACGTGGTTATTTCCTAAAGGAGAGAACAACTTCCTGAGTTCTGGGCTCTTCTGTGTTTTATTATCCTGCTCCCTAGCACCCGCCACTTGCAGTGGAGAGTCCCTGCATTGTAACTGCAGAAACAATTATGTTTTCATTACGAAAGCAAATTAAGGCGCTTGCTTAATCGAGTTTATTAAATACCAATGAAGTCCCTGGGTAAATGAAGAGCAGAGAGCCTTTCCGTGCTCGAGTCAGGAGGGAAGCAGCGCTGTGGTGCCGGTGCTGGGCTGGCGGGCACGGCCGGGCGGGCAGGAGCAGCGTGGGCAGCAGCCCGGTCCCCGTGGGTGTCCCCGTCTCCTGGGACAGGCCTGGCACGTGGCCCATGGCACGTGGCCTGGCTGTGACACTGTCTTCGAGGTGTGTGCCACAGCTCCAAAACCTCGTGCCCCTCCAGCCTTGTCCTGTCGGGGCTCCCTGGGCAGCCCCACAGCTGGGGGGCTCAGCGGGAGCGCGGGGGCAGACCCCAGTGTAACCCCCTTTCTCCTTCGCACCAGCACTTCTCCTTCTCTCTCCCATCGCAGCATTCGGACGGTTATTTTTAGCTGCCGTTATTTCCCTCAGGCCAACTTTTCTGTCACATTTCATCCCTTTCTCAGTGTTTCTGGTTGTTACTTTCTCCCTTGGAGACGCCTTCCCTCCCAGATCTCCGCAGCCCCCCGCGCTCGCAGCCCCGGGGATGGCACAGGGTTTGGGGCAGGAGAACAGGCAGGGCTGGCTGTGCTGGGCTCCTCGGGAGGGATTTTGGGAACCCCTCCCAACACCCCCGAGGGGACGCGGCGCTGGCGTCGGGAGGAGCTGGAAATCCCCTGGCAGCGCCAGAGAGCGGGTTTGGGGTTTGCTCCGGCAGCTCCGTGGCCGGGGAGGGGGACTGGGAGGAAAGTGGGGGTCTGAGGGCACCCCGGGTCTGCCTGGGTTCCTTCGCCCACCCGAACTGACAGCAGCGGTCTCGGCTGGGACCGTGGGCTTCACTCCATCCCAAGGCGTCAGCAGGAGGGTGGAGGCTGCAGCCATGAGCCCTGAGCCTCGTGTCTCCCCTGAGGTTCATGCGGGTGCCAGGCAGTGGGGAGGGACGGGCACTGGGTGTCCCCCCAGCTCCACCCTTTCGCAGGCTGGTGGGCGTCAAGGCACTGGGGCTCTTCCTGCTCCCCAAATGTTGTTTTGCTTTGAAAATGGTTGACACTTGGATAAATGGGTTTTAAAAAACAAACGTGGCTTATTAAAAAGCAAACCAAACCAAAACCAAAACCATAACCAAAATGTCAGGGCTGGTTTGAAATGGAAAACAGGGTCTGGGGAGACAAAAAAAAAAAAAAAAAGACGAAGAAATAAAAAGAAGACAAGAGTGTTTTCTATTGAAATGCATCAGGGGCCGCCTTTCCTCAGCTTCTCTTTGTGCTTCCCCCCCAGGCTCTTCTCGTCCTCATCCTGCTGCTGCTCCCCGTGCAGGTCTGTCCCCCCAGCCCCCTCACAGCCCAGCGATACCCAGCGAGGGTCCTGCCTGGCCTGGCTTTGTGCCCATGGCTGTGCAGGGCTGGGGGGGCTGTGCAGCCCTCCTGTCCCCCCCAGCAGCAGAAAGCCCGTGAGCAGCAGTGAGGGGTGTCTTTGCATGGCAGCGTGCCCAAGCACATCAGCCCAGCCACCAACAGCCTGTGTTCACTCTGCCACCACACCCCAACCTTCCTTTGTCCCTGCGGTGAAAGCAAAGCCCAGACTTGCTGTGTGTCAGCTCAGTTCTCTTCCCTCCACTGGGGCTGCTGGACCTCAGAGGACACACGGGCAGCCCATTGGGTCTCTCTGTTGCCATCCCGAGGGATGATGCTCCTGCGCCAGCAGCATCAGCCATCGAGCACCGGCAGTGGCTCTGCTCAGCTCCCCTTGGGTGCTGTGACCCTCCTGGGACAATGCCATGAAGTGCTGATTGGGTGCCCTGCAGGGACCTTCGTGCTTTAAGATGATGCTGTAGGAAATCTGGACCCTCAAAAAATGGAAAGAAACCTTCCCACTGAGTTCCCAATATAGTAACAGTGCTTCTGCTTGTCCTATTTCCCAGTGGCTCTCATGCACCTCGCTCAGCAGCACGGGCTGTTCCCTGGGCTGCTCCCAGGGCACAGGCATCTCTATTGTTGGGTTTTCTGGTGTGTGGTGTTTATTTTATTTACTGTTTTTAAATCCCTGTATTGTATTTGGCCCAGCCGCTGGAGCGCTGGCACCAGCGCCCACTCAGGACAGCCTGCTCTGCACCACGCAGGAGCCACCACAGCTTTGGGACCTCTGTACATTGTGCTGAGGCTGTGGGCAGGCACAGAAGAATTTGGGCTTTCAGAAAATGTGCCCAGGCCAGATAGGTCTGTTTTAGCCCAGAAAAGCACCAGACATTTCTATAAATAATAAGAAAGCCCCCGTGGCACTAGGCAGGAATAAACACCTCCTGTGTGCAAGCCCTCCCGCTCCAGGGCATAAACCAACCGCTGACCTGTGGGGTTAAGATAAAACGGTCCTTAAGGGCTTCCTGCAATATTTCCTTTAAGAGCTTTTCAGTACTTCTTGCACTTATAGTTAGCAGACCCAGGAGGCTGTGGGGAGCTGTGGGATGGGGCTGGGCCAGTCTGGGACAGCAACTGGTGCGAGTGGTGTGCCTGGTGTCCCCAAGCGTCATCTGCGCCCTGGGATTGCAGGTACCTTTCCTTCTGCTCTTACGGGGCATCATCTTACGTTTTCTCAGACTAGTGGGTCAAACCTGAAGTCTGAGATGCTGCGGGTGCCTGTGGAAGCCCAAGGGGTCCAAGCCCAGGTGTTTTGGGGCAGCAGCCATTGCGGGGGGTGGCTGGACAATCCAGCCCCAGTCTGGGTCACCACGAATTGTTCCTTGCAATCCACGCCTTGCTCCAGTCCTGGGCCCCAACACACATCCTCGAGAAACCGTCCAGCCTAAAATTCACAAAACTATACGAACTGCTGAGTGCGTCCCTCCCAGGCCACGTGCCTGACACCGGTGACGGCTCCCGGTCCCGCTGCTGCCCTGGCACCCGCTGCCAAAGCCTCCACAGCATCCCTGTTCTGCGGGCTGGTGGGGAGGGGGTGGATCAGTGTTTGCAGCTGCTCCCCGGCGCTTCCCATCTCCTCCCTGCTGGCCCAGCACCTGGGGCCTCACCTCACTTCTGAAGTTCAGGTTTATTACCTTGTGTATCACAGGCTGTTTGTAACAAATCACGGCAGAGAGAAAACACAGAGATTGCAATGGCTTGGACCAAGCAGCAAACCCAGGTTATTTATATTTTATAATGTGAAATCTATGCTTGCTCTACAAGGACTTGGGAGGGAGATGCCTTTCAAGCTCCTGAATAGCAAAATAAGGCTTGAAAGCAAACACGGCTGGGGTGTTTTCCATCATTTAAAGCAGGGGTTTAACATTTTTCTTCCTGTTTCTGTCTCCCTCTCGTTTCTTCCATCAGGCTCCGCCGGGGGTGCCCGCAGCGGGACACCCGCTGTGCCGGGCGTTGGGGTGGGGGCGGGCTGGGGCTGCTGCCTGCAGGCACAGCTGAACCAGGACGTTCCTGGGACACCGGCTGTGTGTTCCTGCAGGGTTGTCCCCGCTGATGTCGCCGGGGCCGTGGGCTCCATCACGTTCCTGCTGGCATCCCCCCCAGCGCCAGCACTGGGATCCGGGGGGGGTGGGATGAAGCCCCCGCCCCGGGAGCTGCCCGGGTGACTGTGCGGTGGGTACCGGGCTTGGAGCAGCCCCCGGTCCCGGGGGTCGCACCCCGCCGGGCTGAAGGGCTCGGTGTGGGGGAGCGTCGGCTCCGGGTCCCCCTTCCCCGGGCCATGGGGGCTGCGCCCACTGTGTGTGCTTTGGGGTGCAGCTGCATCGCGTGGGATGAAGGACCCGTGGAGGGTGGGGGGGGAGCCGAAGGGTTAGAGGGGGGGGACAAGGGGCTCGGGGGGCCGTACTGCCACGCTGCCGCTAGGGGGCGATCTCGGCTAAGGAGACCCCGAATCCGGCTTCTGGGAGGGCGGGGTGAGGCGGGGGGGAGGGATGGGGGGTGGGAAGAAAAGAACAGAGGAGAGGAAAGCAGAGGAAGGGAAGAAGGAAGGGCCAACACAGTGGTTTGTTATGATGAGTACTTCATTCAGGCAGGATGAAGTACACACAAGATAGATGTCTGACCTTCAGCCCCTTGGCACAGGGAATAGCCCTGCTCACTGCTCTGGGGGTGCAGGGGAACTGGAGGTGGTTTGGGTTCTTGAAACGCATCCTACCAGGTGCTTTTCTGTGCTCTCTCAGTGGCAGCAGAGGCCCGAGAATGGGGATTTGCTATGGAAAGCACATTCAGGTGAAGCATTTTGCATGTGTCATCATTCGGCAGCTCCCTAAGCCACAGCAACTGAGTCATCAGGAGATGACTAAAGTCAGCCCTGCTCCGGAGACGAGGGCTGGAAATCAAAGTGGAGACTGGGAAGTGACCTGGTTTGGTGTTCAGCCAAGGCCAGGCACAAAGCCGGGCTCTAGAACGCTCCTTCCGAATGCTCCTTCTGGGTCAGGGAGCCTGGTGCGGATTTGCTGGATGCTCCGTGAGCATCCGTCTATCCCAGTGCTGCTGGACCAGTCCAGAGCCCAGTGACGTGAGGATGCGCTGGTTTTCCATGTGGGTGTCTCTGCTTTGCAAAAGAGAAATGAGAAGGACTCTGCCCTCCTGATGTGGGACCCTACAACCACGGTGAAGTGAGAAGCATCTGCTCTCCCCACGGTCATGCATAAAAGAGATTTGCAAAGTTAGCTTAGCTTTTAAGTCAATTCATCAGCAGAGTTGCAGGTGTCAAAGTGGGTTAGCAGAAGAAAATCTCAAGAAAATAAGCAGATGGGTGATGAACAGCCAGCAAAATAAAATCACCAGAGTGCTTTGTCTTGCTTTGCTGGAGCAGCTGATAAGCTCGCAGAGCATTGCAAATGCTACAGGACAAATCCTGCTGCCCCATCATGAACAGGAGAGGCCTTGGCCCCCAAAAATCAGGTTTGTCAGGAGTTCTCCCTCCATAAAGTGGGAATATATCACCACACCTTGTCACGGCAGCAGGACATTGTGCCTTGGCAGGAACGGAACTGCAGTGAGGAGCCCATTGGCTCTCAGTTTGAAATGTAAAGGAATTCAGAAGCGTTTTTGAGGGTCTAAAGGGAAAAAGACAAGAGAGAAAGAAAAAAGGAGGTGAACGTAAGAACTTGGGTGTTTCTATAGCAGCAGCAACGCCCCGCGCTCAGTGGCGGAGCAGGTGGGAGCGCAGCGCGTCACTCAGCACAGCGTGGGGACAGGGCTGCCAGCAGGGAGATAAGAGCTGGGCCACTGATGTCCCAGCGCCCGCGCGGGGCTGGACCCCTCCCCGGGGAGATGCCGACAGCGGGGGGGGAGAAACCGCCTGCCCAGGGACCCTGTGGGAGCGAGGGGGAGGCAGAGCCGGGAGGGACCCGAGGAGCCGAAATGCGCGGTGTTCTGCTGGCGTTTCCCAGCCAAAGGACTTTTCCGGGGCGAGCAGCAGGTTCTCCCAGATGAGACGCTGGTGGGTGTGAGGGCCGTGGGGCGGGGGGTGCAGCGTCGGTGTCCCCCCAGAGCTGCCCCTGCAGTGCACGGTGTGAAAGGGGCGGGGGGGCAGAGCAGCAGCACCAAGCTCCCCGCGCCCAGCGCTCCCGGCAGAGAGTGTCCCCAGGACAGGAACTGAGCGAGCTGGTGGAGAGTCAAGAGAGCAGCTGAGAAAACACATTAATGCACCATAAAGAATGTCTTTGCTTCCCAATGATCTTTTTTATTACTATTATTTATTCATTTATACTCTGCTGCCTTGCTTTTTCTTCTTTTCCTTTTTTTCCCTCTTCTCTCTTCTCCCCGGCCTTTCAGTGCCCCGCACCACCCCCTCCCCCCTGGAGACCGCATTGCGATACTGTCTGATCTCCAGGCCAAGGCGAGGGCTGGTGGAGGGTGCGGGGCCATCGCCGTGCCCGGCGCGCGAGCAGGACAGCGCCCGGCCCGGGCCACAGCTCCTCCAGCGGCCACACGGTTAGATCCTAAGAAGGCTGGGATAGAAACACCAAGAAAAATAAATATTTTACAAACACAGTAACCGAAAACCTAAACAGGAACCCGCCGCTTCTCTCTGCCCAGCGCATGCTACTGAATCCAGCGAGCTGAGCGTATATTTCACAGCTGTGGCACTGACACTTTATTTCCTTACAAAGGAATGCTATGCGGCTACAGCATAACATCAGGCAACTTTTATGTAGTTTGGGGAATGAAACAAACTTATCTCGGGATGCTGGGCAGCTCGTGGGGCGGTAACGTCACGCTGCTCCCTGCAGCCTTGCCTTGGCACGGCTTGGGAAACACAAACCTTGCTCCTCCACACCCAGAAAACACGTTGGGAGCCTGGACCTGGCCAAGCTCCAGTGCCGGGGCATGAGGGATGGGTGGAAAGATGGGTGAATGGATGGAAGGATGGGCGGATGGATGGAAAGGTGGATGGATGGAAGGATAATGGATGGATGGAAGGATGGGTGGATGGGTGGAAAGATGGATGGATGGAAGGATGGTGGATGGATGGAAGGACAGTGAATGGATGGAAGGATGGATGGATGGGTAGATGCATCATGAACAAAACCCATTTCTGACACTGTCTGAGTGCTGCCAGCTCTGGCCGTTCTCCTCTTGCCTCAGGAAGCAACTGAGCTCTCTCAGGTGGCAGCTTTCCCAGCTCCTATTGGCGCTCTCTGCAGACCAAAAAAGACCTTGTCTTTTTGCCTTGTTATTTCAGGGTCCCTCAGGAACGTACGAGGTGCCTCCCAGAGACACGCACCCCTTTGTGAGAGAGAAGGAGGAGGGTAGATGGTCCCAGATCAAGATGTTACAGCACATGGTGCTGTGGTCGCTGGCTTGGCTCACCAAAAGGGTGACCACCACTTCACAACTCTCCCGGTCACACTGAATCACTCCCTTTGCAGAGCAATGGGGGAATGAATGAGCACAAGGTGCTTTATCAGCCTCTCAACCCTTGACACAGGGTGGGACTGACCCTCAGGACCCTCGTCCTGTCCCCTTGCAGCCCCCACCCCTGCACCAGGCACCTGGGCTCAGGTCTGCAAGCTGCCACCCGCTCTCTCGCTGTCCCCAGGGGAGACGTACGTGTGCGCTGGGTGCTTTGTCTTGGTAGTTGAGCTTTTTTGTTGTTGTTGTTATTTTTAATCCGCATATTGTTCTGGATTTGCGTCAGAGACAGCAGGTTGGAGAATTGTGCCTGGCTCTTGGAGCAAAACGTGTCCAGGTTGGAAACGCTCCCCTCCAGCACAGCTCCATTGCCCTGCAGCAGCGTCCGCTGGGTCTGGCGGGCTGCGGGACAAGCTGCCAGCCTTCCTCCCACAGCTTTCAACAGCTTTTCATTCACCACCTGGAGCCCCAAAACCCTTGGTGCAAGACCCAGAGGAGGAGCAGAGGGGAGGGAAGTGGCTCTCGGAGCCAGCCCGAACTGAGGGCTTGGTCCTGCGCCATGCTGGGATGCAGCCTCCCGGGGGACAGGAGCTCCATCTGCCCTGGGACCCTGCGGCATCCCACCCCCGAGGCCACCAGGAGCTGCCCAAGAGCCGGGCAAAGGCACATTCCCCGGGAGCACAGAGCTCCTGGTGCAGGGAGTCTGGAGCATCCCATGTCCATCTGTCCCAGCAAGGAGAGCAACAGACCCTTGGTGCAGCCCATGGGAAAGACAAGAGGCTGGGACTCAGACGTGGTGACATCCTTGTCACCGGAGCCATGGTCACCTTCTCCCTGCCCTGCTCCTTCTCTCCCCACTCCCCACCTGCAAGCAGAGACCCTGTCTTACCTGCCCCGTTCGGCATCTGCAATAATCTTTCTGCCCAGCGTTTGCACGCCTCAAGGAATGAAAAAATAAACAAACCCACACCAGGATCTCACTGAAAGCAACAGACTGTTCTCCTCGCATGTAAATGTTGCTGCTCTTTTGATTTTAAATGGCTTTAATGCCAAGTTCATCTGCTAATTCCCCTCCTGCCCCATGTGTATTGTATATTAGGAGAAATGTTGTTCTGTATCATGAGCAGTTTATTTTATCGAGTTTAAGAGAAAATCCCATACTGAGATGCTGCAGATAAATATTCATTGTCACATCTGTTTTGGTTTAAGATTGTTGCCTAAAATGTTAAAAATACAAACATATTTGGCGGGGGAGAGGCTGGGGTGGGAGGGTTGGTGTGAGTTGCTGGAGTCTGGGCCTTTAGTGCAGCTCATCAAATGCTTTATCGCCAGCAAGGAGAGGAATCACAATGAGGGTGAATCTCACTCGAGGGAAAGAAAAAGGAAACAAGAGCCCTGACAAGGCCCAGACAACCCGAAAATGGGGGCTCTGCTCCCAAGCGGAGCGGTCCTCGGTGGAGCATCCCCCAGCCCTGCTTGGCGGTGCCAGAGGTTTCCCATTCTCCCCTGCTCAGAGCATCCTCGAGAACCTCAGAGCAACCTCGAGAACCATACCACCCAACCATGGGCAGCAGATAACAGCAGCGAGCCCGGGAGGTTTTCCTGGGCTGCCGTGAGGGACGCTGCACCGTGGGGTGGGAGCGTGGGGACCCGGCGGGTGGGTGTGACGAGTGTTCAGCCCACGCACAGCAGGTTCCAGCCCAGCTCTGCCCGGCGGTGGCACGGTGGCCTCTGCGTGGAAGCATCCCAGCCCTAGCTGACAGATGTCCCCATGATAAATGAGCGTCCCGAATGACTGGCACTAATTAACTCCACTGGTAGCAGTTTTCAGCATGGAGGCCAAGAGCTGAACAGGGTTCTTCTGTCTCCAGGAGGGGTCTGTCCAGGCCACACTTGAGCCCCAGAGTGGTGGGACAGCGTGTGACAGTGCCACGGAGACTCGGTTTGGCACGGTCTGTGCTGCCCCTGCTCTGGAGATAAGCAGAGCCCTTCCCTCCATGGCTCTGCCAGTCTGTTACCTCTGCCCAGCACTAACATTTTATTTTACATTTAAATAAAATAAACTCACTTGACCTTATTTCTTTTTTCTCTTTTAAAGCTTTTGCAGCTCTACCGAATGCAGCCAGAGAATATGGGAAGGCATAGTAATAAGGATAACGCTTTCCACTTACTGAGCACTTTATATTCTCCAAGCACTGTACAAACATTAACTAATTAAACAGAGCGAAGAAGCAGCCCTATGCTCTGTCCTAGTGCTGGGAAATGGAAACAAGGAAACTCTGAACCAATATGTCAATAACATCAAAGTCCTATTGTCCTGGGCTTGGCTTTGTTGCAAAGGAATCCGAAATTGTCTCAGAGTTTCCGACATGGCTTCGGGCTCTTCACACTTGGAAAACAAGTGTGAAAAAAATGTTTCAGAGTCAGAAGACAAACCCTGATCAAAGTTGGCAGAAGTGGCCACGGAGACCCCGGGACTGCAGGCTCCCCCTTTGATGCCGCCTCATGTGGGAGCCATCCCGGCGGCTCTCGCACACAACCCCGAGCCCTTCCCCAGGGCTGGCATCTTCCTCGGGGCCCTCTCATCTGCAGCGGGGGGATGTTTCCTATTAAGGATTCACACTCTGGTTGAGTTACATTCCTAATTGTGGAGACTTTAACGGCCCTAATAGGAAACACACCCGCAGCGGAGTCCCTGTGAGTCGTTCTCCCATCGGAGCGGCCCTGGGGACGGCTGCCACATGGCGGGGACCCGTTTGTCACGCTGCCTGCGCAGCCTGGGGGGACGTGGGACTCTCTGGGGACCCCACTTCAAGCACCTCACTGTGCAGCGGGTGCCGTGCTGGGTGCCCAGAGCCCCCACCGCTGCCCTGGTGGGATGGTCCATTCAAGGAGAGCCTCGGAGCTGGCCATCCAGCTTGCAGGAGCATTCGCAGCCCCAGAGGCAGGAGGGGTGCAGGTCAGAGCCGGGACCATGGACGCGTTCTCCAGACCTTTCTTTTTCACCCTCTGCCCAAGCAGGCTGGCACGGAGCTGTTCCCTGCGCGTCTGTTGGAAGAAGGGAGTTCATAAATGGGCCAGAGAGGTTCTGGCCAGCTCCAAAACACCCCAGCCAGAAGTAGGGGTGCCTCAGTCCCAGCTCCCACAGCAGCTTGGGGATCGGGGCTCCCCCCAAAGAGCAGCCACCATCTTATTCAGCAAACCAAGGTGACCTTTGGGTGACGCCAGTGCTCAGGTGTCCCATTCATCACTGGGACAACCCACATGGCTCTGGGAAAAGGTCACCTGAGCTGTACCAGCCCTTCCCTTTCACATTTATGCTCCTGCCAAATTAATTCTTCATCATAAAGCCAAATGCCCCCATTGCAATTATTTGATGTTTTCTGAATCAGGATGCCTCCTTTCCTCCTTCCCATCACTCCCTCCATTACTGAGAGACACCGCAGGGAAAGCATCAGCCCATGCATTTTTAGGACAAACTCCTTAATTCTGGGGATGTTCTGGCTGAATCTCAGTGCATTTTTCTGTGTCTGCTTGACAGCAATACCTGGTGATGTCAGACAAGCCTCTAGGGCCCTCAGCTCTCATTACCAGCCTGTCTAATTAAAGAGAGATGCTGTTGCTGACTGCTTTTGGTGAGAAACAGCGGGGATGCAACAAATGCCAATCTCCATCACACAACAGAAAGCACCCAGGTCGGTGTTTTCAGGGCCTGGATTTTCATGGCAGAGGCAGGTGGGCAGGTCTGACCTACCCTGGCAGGGAGATGCTACGGTTGGTATTGGGAGGCAGGAGGAACCCCCAAAGGGTGCAGGGCTCAGCAGAGCCGGGAGCTTTCTCTTATCTGAGCAGGCTCACTCCAGTTGTTAATAATTAGCAAGGGGCTGGCTGATAATTAAGGCAAAATGAGCTATCCCCTACCCCTCCCACCCTGGATGGAGAGCTGGGTTGTGAAAAGGAGGCTCTCGATGTCCTCATTGCTATGGCTCTCAGCCTGTGCCCCTGCTACCTGCTGGCACTTTGGCTCCTTGTGTCCCATTGCTCGGGTGCAGCTGTTCCCAGGACACCCTCAGGGTGAGGATGTTTGGTTTGGGGGAGGATGAGGGCTCTCTTGTTTTTCTTCTTCTACAGTGGGAATGTTTTTCCTCCTGTTATTCATCAAATTCTGCTGGAATTTAATACTCACTAGCTCCAAATAGCCTATTGCACTAACAGTGATTGATGGTTTCCAACGAGTCCATAAACGCTGCCCCTCCTCAGCCCTGCACTTTCTCTCCTTCTCTCTCTATCACTCCATCTCTCCTCCCTTTCCCTCTGTCCCTCTCCCAGGCTGGAGAAGAGCTGAT
The DNA here is from genome assembly GCF_964273445.1 of Streptopelia decaocto. Lineage (NCBI taxonomy): Eukaryota > Metazoa > Chordata > Aves > Columbiformes > Columbidae > Streptopelia > Streptopelia decaocto. The sequence goes on along the minus strand of NC_138665.1, from coordinate 20,629,290 downwards.
CATGCTGTTGTTATGTGGATTGATTTGTTTTCCATTTCTGCTGTGTTTTGGGATAGGAAGACATCAGAGATTGTTGAAAGAGCAGTGAAATGCCATGGTCAATGAAGCCTGACTAGAAATTCCTCAGGTTATGATCCCTTAGATTAGGGAAATCTTGGCGAATCTCTGTGCAGAAAGAGTTCAGGAGAATGAGATGGTGAAGCTCAGTAGCAGCATCTGCCCGGTTCTCCCAGTACAGAGGTGCCGGTCCGGAATGGGTCTCTCCCGCAGAAGGGGGACGTGTTTGCGCTCTGGGAGCAGCGTGTGCCAGCACAGCTGCCGGGCCAGGGCGCGAGGGGACGTGCTGAGGAGCCGCAGCCCAGGGGACACGAGGTGAGCGTCACCTCGGCGGTCACGGAGCAGCCCAGGGCAGGGCACGGAGAGCGGCCGCGTGCTCGCAGGTGCTTGTTCAGCGGCAGCAATCGCTCAGCTCTCGCCTGGGTGAGCAACTCTTTTCCAGGCACAAATCCCCAGGCATTCCAGCCTTGTGTGTTAGAGAAAGTTGGTCCTGGGCAACAGCAGAGCCTGAGGTTGAAGCTGGTAAGGTGAAGGCTGGGGAGTCACCCTTCATCCTCTTGGAACTCTGGAGAGGGGGTGCAACAAAAGCCTCCAGCAAACAATGATTCATAAACTCCCTCTGCCTTCCCCCTTCCCCTGTGCTGCCTTTCCCAGCAAAGCTTCCTTCTACCTGGTGGGGGCTGCCCTTCCCTTGGCAAGGCTGAGGAGCTCCGAGGAGCCCTCGCTGTCCTGTTCGAATTAAGCTACCTGAGATAAAATCTGAGGAGCTCTTAGAGGGAAACAACTTAAAGAGATGTAAAATGGTAACTTGATTTACTCATTTGTTAGCGAACGTTTGATTCCTCTCTGAACCGCCACCCAGCCAGCTGGGTTGTGTGTCAAAGGGAGAGAAAAAAGAAGAAAAATCCAATACAGGCAGATCCCTTATCAGATTCACTGCATTAAAAGGATTTGGGGAATGCTAATGCAGACATGGGGTGGGAGGCAGAGCTGGCTGGCTACGGGTGGCTGAGCACAACGCAGCACCTTGGCTCCCCCCAGGCCCTGGGCTATCCCCCCTGGATCCTTGGCTCCCCCCAGGCCCTGGGCTATCCCCCCTAGATCCTTGGCTCCCCCCAGGCCCTGGGCTATCCCCCCTAGATCCTTGGCTCCCCCCAGACTCTGGGCTATCCCCCAGGACAGCCTGGGGAACCACGGGCACCCCCTGGCTCCTGTGTGTCCCCGGGATGTGGTGGCAGGGCTGGCAGGGCTCTTCCCACAAGAAAAGGGATGAGTGAAGGTAATGTCCACCCACACCAAAGCCGGGCTCCCAGCCTGTGCCCAGCCTCCACAAAGAGCATTTCTGGCCCATTGCTGGTAAAGTCAGTTCTCTGCCAATGTGGGGATCAGAGCCTGCAGCACATCCCTTCCATGGCACAGGTTTAGGCGAAATCACAGTGACCGATGGGCATTCTTTGGTTTCTCATGCATGGGGACAGAAACACTGTCCCAGAATGAATTCAGAAGACCCAGCCCAAGGGAGGTCTCTCGGCATCGCTCCCCAAACAGCCCCAGTCCCACCAGGATGGTGCCCACGCAGCGCAACCCGGGATGGGGATCCAAGTTCCCACAGTGAAAATCCCCCTGGGATCAGGACCCGACTCAAGCTAATGATGAGCAGGATTGTTTTGCAAATTAAAAAACACGATTTGTTTCCCAAACAAATGCAACCAGAAAAGGGCAAGGTTAGGACAATAGGAAACACACTTTGCTCGTTCCTTTTGACAGCTGCAGTTTTGTTTCAATTACTGTTGCGCATCCTCCGCCATGTCCCCGTGAGCGTGCTCTGCTCGCCCTTGCCAAGCGCTGAGCTCTGGGTAACGGGAGATGTTCAGCACCATGGCTCCGCTATTAAACCTGTGCTGGGATGCGGAGAGACCCGTTTCTGCGTGTCCGGATGATGAAGGGCGGATTAGGAAGGCCCCGCTGTATTGTACCGTGAATATATTCGGGTGCTCAATGCGCTGTGGATGCAGAGCGGTGGGAAGGCTGGCGGTGACACTCGGGGGCTGGGAGGAGCGGTGCCGTTTTGCTGAGCTGACATTGGCTCTGCGCACACCTGTTTGATGGGGCTGTGTCCCTCTTTCTCCAGGGCCTTGGGCATGATCCTGCCCATCCCCGCTGTTTTTTTGGCTGCTGCAAAGCAGCTTCTGCCTGAGCTGGACTCCGGTTTTGATGATTTGAAGGGGTTTAAGGGCTCTTTATTGCCCTTTTCTGTGCTCTGCAAACCCCCTCCCTCCAGCCGGTCCTTGTCCCTGGAGCCAGCCTGGGGGAAACGCACATCTCAGGGCACGTCACCCTTCCATTGCCCCCGTGCTCAGCTCCGTCCCCTCCCGCGATGCTCCCCAGGATCGCTCCCCTGCCCGCTGTGCACAAGAGCGTCAGACCCAGTTATCCCTACACATGCATGTGTGGCCCATTTATAAATCATACGGGAACAGAAGTGGCCCCTTCATCTCCCCCAGCTCACAGCGTGGATGTGCCACGTTCCTGTATCTCTGTGGAGATGCTCCGGGTGCAGCTGGCGGCCCCAGCATAGCTCACTTCTGTCCTTTTTCTGCATTGATATCCCGGGAGGAAAAAAAAAATTAAAAAATCAGGTTTTCCCCACATTTGCAACTGAGATTTTTCCAACAAGTGTCTGTGCGGACCCAGAGCCCCGAGCGCTCCTGCTGTCCCAGCCCCTGCCCGCGGGACGGGCCCACGCTGCTCGCACTGGAACATCCTGAGAGCCGCAGAACTCCTCTGATTGTTTGCAGGCACGCGGCTGTTCTGGGGACGATACGACTGTAATAACCACCCCGGCACTGAGGCATGTGGCTGTAACAGCCCCCAGCAGCCCGTCCGTCCACGGGGTAACGGGAAACTGTGGGGACAGCGACAAGAAACAAGCTTGCGCTCATCAGAATGAAAAACAAAATAGAAAAGCCCCCCTCCCAAGCCTGTTTCAAGTCAACTAAGATGTTTTGCTCAATCGTAAAACAAACAGTCCATTTGCTTTCACAAGCTTTCTTTTTTTTTTTTAATGTTTCTTAAGTGGGTTTGAATGAAACATGGGCAAAATTTGTCTGAAAGCATCATTTCAAAGCAAAACAACAAAAGTCAGAAAGCTTCCCTGGGAAAGCATCATAACAAAGTGTTTCAAGCTCATTGATTTTATCAGATTTTTCTTTGGTACAATACCATTGCCATTTAGTGAATTGTCTTGGTCGACCTGCAACTGCACTTTTTGGCAAACCAAGTACCCGTCGGGGAAGTTTCGCCGGCGCCGCAGCTGGTGTCGCTGTTGGGTGGGTGCTAACGGGGGCGGCACCCACCGCCCACCCGCGGGCGCCCACCTCCCGCTCAGCCCCGGTGCTGCAGGTCGCCCAGCGACGCCATGTGAGCGCACAGAAAAGCCAGAATTTCTGGTTTCCATAAAGGAATATGGAGAATATTATCCAGTGAGATTTGAAACTGAGGTGGGAAAGCTGCCAGCGCGCAGCGTTTTCAAAGAAACTCCTGTATCTCATATTGCTGAAAACTGGGAAGTCCCGTGGGCTCAGGGCAGGGGAGCCAGGGGTGGGGGACATGGGATGGAGGCAAAGAGGGGAAACTTTCTGAAGGGTTTCTTTTATATCAGAATAAGTCATAATTAATGCTATCGAGTGGTGGAATGGCAGCTTTGGGTAATGCGAGCAGACCCTTATCTCTGCCCGTGTCCCGTGGCCTGGCTGTGGCTCTGGGCCCGGGGATCAGCCGGGTACAGAGAAGAACTGTGGTTTTATTAGCGCCTCAATCAGGGGCTGGGCTGTTCCCGTGTCTCCGAGCATGAGCTCATGGTGTTAGTTGGGCAATTTGTTCAATAGAAGCTGATTAGAGGTTTCCCTGCCTGGGTCGCACCAGCCATATGTTGTTGTTTATTTACACTTTTGGCCACGCTCGCTTTCTCTTCCTCTCCTCTGGCAGCCGGATCACAAACCACGCGATGCCACTTTCATCGGTGGCTTTGATGCATCATCCCTGGCGCGGGGCTGTGGTACCGGCTGGATCCGAGTCACCGCGTTAGCACATCAGGGGCAGGGCTGGGCCAGAGGGCACGGGGACCGCAGAACCCGGGCTGGAGGAAGCTCCTCTGCCGTACAGCAAAAAAAAAATAGAGCACTTAAAACTGGTGGATCAAAAAATATTCATCAAAATGCCTGTGCAGTGAAAAAGCCTCTGTGATCTCAATTACCTTCTTCTGTAGGGATCCTTGCATAGCTGAAATTGTTTAGTTTCTGAACAGCAACGATAAAGAAAAACACTTTAGGTTTTATTTCCCTACTTGGGCTTCCCTGGGGAAAAGAGCCGGAGCGGGAGATTCCACGCATGCACACACACACACACACACACACACACGCATGCACACACGCACACACACGCGCGCACACACATGCATGCACACATGCACGCACACGCACACACACACGCACGTGCGTGTGCACACACACACACGCACACACACGCACGCGCGCCCGCAGACACACACGAGCCAAACAAAACCCAAACAAACAAAAGCCTCGAAACTTCTCTGCTTTATTTATTTCTTTTTTCCACTGAAAAAAATGAGAACTTCTTGGAGAAAAGAAAGTATGACTTGCTTGTTTTGTCTTTGTGGCCTGCCCTATTCTGGGGGGAATTTGTTTTCCAGTTTGCAGCCATCCTTACTCTTAAATTTCTCCTATTAAGGATAATGCTGAAAGCTGCCCTAAGCCATGGCCCCTTGGAGGAAACACAAAGCGGGGTGGAGGTGCTGAACGGGAGGCGGCAGGTCTGTGCACCCGCCGTCCTGCAGGGACATCCCGCTCCCTCCTGCCAGCGCTTCTTGCCCCCTGTGCCTGTGCTGTCCCCGAGCTCTGTGCCATGATCCATCCCTCCCCAGCACAAAACAAACTGTCAAGAGCTAAAATGCTTAAAGACCGAACCAAAATAAATGTAGGTATAACGCGAGATGAATGGTCCCTGCTCTGAAATTCATCTCCATGAGAGATATCAGCTCGCAGCGCATCGGGCGCCGCGGGGAGCTCGTCCTGCCGCTCCTCGGGAAACGCCACCCCAGGAACGTGCCACCGTGTCACCTCGGGCGAGAGATGCTCCCTCTGCACAGGGACCCACGCTGCGGCCAAAAATGTGTCTGGCTGAGAAAATGCAGGTACGGGCTCCCTGGAGAGCTCGCGGTGCTCTGGGTGCTGAGAGCCTGGGGCTGGGGAGCCATCCCCAGCAGATCCCTCCTACTTCTGCAGCCAAATGTCAGAGGATGAATAGCATCACCTTGAGTCTCTGCTGTGGATCAGGGAGCAGCCGCTGGCCTGCAGGCACCATGAGCAGTCCCAGCCCATGGACCGGCTCTCCCGCGCTGCACACACCAAGCTCTGCAGCCACTGGCTCATGGCAGTTGCTCTCCCTCTTATTCTGTCTGTGATATTCCTAGGAAATGAGCAGGGAATGTAAACCATGGTTCAAAGGCCCTGTGTTACTGCTGTTCCTGAGTCCCCAGCGTCTCCTGCCGCCGCGTACCTCTCCTTTCAGAGCACAGGGTCCCCCGAGGCCAGAACTGACTTTATTTTCCTGTCTCATGCGGCAACAAACAGACTGTGGATGCAGGACGAATAACAAATGGCATGTAGATAAGGCAGCGTCTGGAGGAGTCGCGGCACGAGGCACCGCGAGAGGGAACGGCGGTGGTGGCGGAAGGACGCACAAGTTTGTCATGTCCAGACCGGATTAACTTGACAAATTTCACTGGGGGCTGCGGTGCGGAGCTCGTGTCCTTCCCCAGCACTTGTTTGGTTCGTGCCTCTCAGCTGGGTGCTGGGCCAACCCGTGGGCATGAAACCAGGAGGGAAAAGTCGCTTTTGGAGCGGGGAACACGCCATGGGGAAAGTCTGAAGACTGCAGCCTCTGCATGTTGGGCTGGTGGAGGCAGAGGAGCGAGGGAGAAGTGTCACACCATTGACCTTCAACCAGCTTAAAGGGTGTCAGCAAGCAGAAGGGAGGAGAATGATTTAGAAAGGTAGAGGAATGTGTAATTAGGAAGATGGGATTGAGGAAAGCAAAACAGGTGATAAATTTCAGGGAAATAATCCAACGGGGAGAGGCAGAGGAGCACAGATCTGGCTGTGGGAAGAGAGGAGACCATCTTCCTACGGCACTGAGAGATAAGGTCAAATCGCAGAAAGTGTGCAGTGAAGGTGCCGTAAGGGTGCAGTGGGGTGATCGCACAGGGGAGGGAACGGCAGCAAACACCAAACTCCTCCTTATCAGGGACGAAGCCTAATTCTGGTTCTGCTCCTACTTGCTGAGACTGAGCAGGACCCAGCCCAGTCCTTAGCAGGGTGTTAGTCATTTTTCATCTGTCTCGGTAACAAATAAATCTTGGAGTGGTTTTCCTTGCGCTGGCCAGAATTGGACGCTGACCACGTGCTTTGGCAGCCGGCGTGGGCTGCGGTGGCTCACGGGAGACAGCGTGTGGCTTGGGTAGTCTGGTACGCTTTTAGCTTGGTGTGGGCATCTTTACAGGAATCTGGGCTGGTTCCTGACAGCCGTGCAGGGCTGCACAGAAACGCTTTATGGCCTCTGCAGCTCCAGGTGAGGTTTGATAAGATTAAAATGAGCTGAGGAAAGCTCAGAGGCCACGAGCCTGATGGTTCCTGCGATTGCTCCAGTGAAAACAGGAGCAGCTCCACCACACACACTGGGCTCACTGTACTATCAAGCTGGGGCAAGTAATGTCAGAGTTAGGCAGAAATTAGAGACAGAAAAGGCTGATTAGGTCACTTATTTCATCCTCTTACCAATTAGACAGGAAATTATTTAACTGCTTTATTTATTTATTTAGGAATGTACCTCAGCAGGAAAAATTCCCCAACGGCATGTTCTGTATTTTTGCAAAGGAAAGGCTGGAAGTCCAACTCCTCATTCATTATACACATACCTCAAAAAAAGCATCTTATAAAGGAAAATCTGAGAAATAAACATCTCCTTACAAGCCTTTGTGGATGTGTGGGCTCCACGGCTGCAGGAGGGAAGTGTGGTCTGCTAAGGGTCCTAAATAACATTGATTTTCTGGAAGACACCTATTGCATTTACCTCCTTCACTAGGGACATCTTCCAGTGGGGCTGCAGCGACCCTCGAGCCTCCTTAGGCATGGGGCATCTCCAGCTCCCTGCCACCCCCACCCGTCACCCCTCTCCCTGTTACCCCTTGTCCCATCACCCCTCTCCTCGTCACCCCTCGTCCCATCATCCCTCTCCCCATCACCCCTCACCCCACCCGGCTCAGCCCCAACTCGCCCCTTTCTGGGAAGCGCTCCGGCTGATGAGGAATTTGCAATACCGCCTCTCCAGCGGGACGGGAGCGTTATCGCGTTGGGCAGCACTTCAGCTGGGAAGATTGATGGGGTCCATAGCAGAAGCTCTCTGGAGAGAGCCCAGGATCAGCCCCAGCTCTGCCCCAGGTCCTGCGTCTGCCGGGAGATCTCGTGCCCCGCGGGGGCGTCAGCCGCGAGCAGCCGGGAAAGCGGTGCCAGCGGCTCCCTTTCTGGCTTGTAGTCATCAACAGTTCACTCTCTCTTCAAAATGATGATGAAAACCAATTTCCAAACCTCTTTTATTTTGTTGTTGTTTCCTTTTTTTTTTTTACTTCTCTAAATGGAATTCTTGCTTCCCAGCCAGCCCTGGCTTGGAGTGCGTGAAGTAGAAGGACAGGCATGCTGCAGGGGGGCGTCCCTGGGCAGAGGTGCTGGGAAGAGCTCGGGTTGCAGCTCAGAAACTGCAGCAGAGAAATCCCCGGGCTGGAGCTGCAGCACCAGCGATGGGAGAGGAAGGGAGGCAGCTCCCAAAGGCAAACAGGGCCATGGCACGTGCCTGAGCCAGGCAGAGGAACAGATTGCAACAGGCAGGGATGTTGCTACTTACATGCTGACCTGGGAAGGACCAGGCTGAGCCCCTGTGCTGGGCTGGGATGCAGAGGATGCTCTGTGAGGATGCCCTGTGAGGATGCCCTGTGCAAAGGATGCCCTGTGCAAAGGATGCCCTGTGCAGAGTGCTACCTGGGGACCGTGCACCTGGAGCCCTGCTTGGCAGGGGCTCAGGCTCAGGCTGCTGTGGGCAGTAATAGGTGAGGCTTAAATACTCCCACCTGTCCAGGCTGCTTGGGGTCTGTGAAGGATCCCCTGGCCAGAAAACCTCCCTGCTGTCCATGGCACAGCAGGTGGCCGTGTCTCCGTGCAGGAAGAGAGAAGCTGCTCGGGCTGTTTCCTCTCCTCGCCCTCCTGTTGCCCTGCTCCGGGAGGACACGCAGCGCTGGGCTCTGTCCCCCGGGCAGTGCGAGGGGCAGCTGAGCCGCTCTCCTGCAAGCCAGCTCTCTGCAAGGGTCCCCTGGTTGGGGACGCAGCTGCTCTCCCATAGCAGATGACAGCAGAGGCAAGACAACCTAGTTATGGCAGAAAGATAGAGCTTTCCTTTTCCTGCCAGCCCCTCTGCCCCCCCAGTTTTTTCCGTGATCATTCTTGTTATTCATTTCCCCTCTCTTCTCTTTCCCATGCAGACGGTTTCACTGGGCAAATCCAAACGAAAGGCTTGCAAAGAGGATGCTCATAAAATATTTATGGAGAACTGCGGTGAACACAAGTAGGATAATGAGGGTCTGTGGGATATGGGATGTGTCCAAACTAGCACAGTGAAGACCTCGTCAGAGACAGAGGCGCACGGTGGAAGCCATTAGTGAGTCCTGCAGGCTCTTTACTCATTTCCTTTGCGCACAGTCGCCGTGATGCCACACGCTGCTTTTGTTTGGGTTTCCCTTCTTCGCCTGGCACGGCGTGTCTTGCTCTGTGCTGCTCCTCTCAAAACCGCCTTCCCTCATGTTCCTGCCCAGCGAGGGTCCTGCCCGCCCCGGCACAAATGTGCAAAACAGGGGGGCATGAGCAGCGTTTTCCTTCACCGATGGTTATTGATAAGACGCAAGGGCACAGGTCTGAGCACCTCCCTGGCTCACATCGCTTACGGCGTTGTCTGCTCCTATAAACCCACATATGCTCAGCTTTAAAGCACATGAAAGGCCGAGCTCTGCCGATGCCAAGAAGGGGCTCTGGGGCTCTGTGCAAGCTCTGGTAATGTGCAAGCTTATCCCGTCCTGAGAGCAGAACCAATAAACATATAGCGGCCCACCTAATGCAGGGGAAGAAGTGCTGTTAAATCTGTGTCTTACAGCAGCTTAGCTGACTCCTTCTCAAGTTACCCAGGCAGCGGGTGTCCCACATCTCCCGCGGCTGGGATGCTGCTGACCTTCAGACAGTCTCTCTGGGCTCTAACCCATCTTTATCCCAAGCTGCTCTTCCTCTGTGCTTGGCCAAGAGGAGCTGAGAAGCAGCTCTGCTCGGAGGCGAAGCCCTGCCTTACGCACTGCTGCTTCTCCCCCTGCGCTCTTTCAGCAAGCCCAAAAAAAGACCTTGAACTCCTGTTGGAGCTTTTATCCCATGGGGAGCCATACCGCTGGCAGATGTTTGCTGTGATACAGGACACGACAGCTTTTATTAGTTGTCAGCTGGAACACAATATTTTAGGGTCTTTAGGTTAAAATGGGAAAGCGAAGCTTGCACGCACGCACAGCCCGCTTCCCAGCAGCCCCGTCGCGCCGTTTGCGCAGGCACCCGGCTCCTCGCACCCTCACACCTGGGGCTGCGCTGCGCCCACCAGCCCCACGCCCTGGCACGTGCACCGTGTCCCTGCGGTGACACCGCCCGTATGGTTGGGATGTTCTCAATGCCAAGCCTGCATCTCCTGGGTCTGGGCACCTTTCTGCCCCTCTTGCTGGACATGCTTCAAACCCACCAGCCCCAACAGATGGCCACAAAAAGGCAAAAGCAAGACAGGTCACACGTGCCTTTCTCCTGAAGGCTGAAGGGAGTTTCCCACCTCTTCCAGGCTGGGAAAACACTGCAACTTTTCAGGGTATTGCACATCGATCTTACCAAATCCTGAAGAATTATAAGAAAAAACCTCTCTGTCTACAGCGCAGTGCTTTGCTCACACTGCTGATGGAAGTAGCTTTACTTACCCCCTGCATCTGAGAGGGTTCCTCGCCTTCCCAGAGTTGCCTGGAGGAAGCCAGAGAGCAGAACGTGTTGGGTTGTGTCATGCAGGGATGGTCCATGCCCGGCTTGATGCTGCTGCAGAACCTGCAGTGCTCACATGGGATGGGTTTGCCAATTAGCCAGCTAAATAATTAATCTCTGTCATGACACAAACCTGTGGGATGATGAGGCACAACGTGATGGGATGGAGAGAGAGAAGCTGCTCCCTTGAGGCTCCTGTACGAGCAGCATCTCCCCTTGCAGAGCAGCACAGGACACTGGGCAAGCGCCTGCTTTGCTGGGGCAGGTGCAGGTGCTGCCTGGCTGGGGATCCCCGCTGTGTCCTCCCCCCTCCACCTCCATCACCCTGCAAGTGCCAAAGTTCATGTCTCTCAGAACCGGGAGGAGCGCTCCAGACATGAAAGGTATTTCTGGGCATCACAGGAAAAAGTGATTAATCTCAATTACATGGTTGAACACTGAATAATCTGGAGCAGCAGATTGGGTTACGCTTCCCCCTTTCTGTGGCTATTGGAGGGGGTTTTCCAGCCTGAGGAGACATTTGAAAGATGTTTTGACTACTGAAGTGCCAAACTTAACCCCAGCGTAATTGGACGTGTGGTGAAACATGTATGTTGTTTTTTGCTTCCTGAGCCCTCCGGACAGCCTGTCGTTTAGGCAGCTGCCAGCTCTTCACCCTTTGCCGTGCATGGCAGGTCGCACCCCAGCGCGCCCTTCCCAGGGTCATTGCTCACAAAAATCATAGTAATAAATAAATACAGTGTCTGTGGCTGGGCAGCCCTTGAGCATCCCCCGGACACGGGCTTGCATGGGGGTCCCAGTGCCCCCAAACTGCTGTGACGGGGCTGGATCAGCCCCGCGGAGCTGTGACATGAGCAGGGTTTGAGCGCCGTCCCGGGGGAAGCGGGGGCTGGAGGAGGGCGGTGTACCAGCCCAGACAGACAGACTGAGAGGTTTCATCCAACAAGACTCTCAGATCCTCCTCAGTACTTAACAGCATCTTTTCCCCAGACTAGAAAGCTGTTACTGATATTCTGTGGGGACCAATAATAACCGACTCTCAGTTTTTGATGGCCTACACATACACAGTGTGTGCTGAGGTTCACTGCGGAGGGGTCCCTCACCCCCCCGCTGCGATGCCACGGTGCCCTTTGGGGTGCAGCATGACACCGGCTTTTCAGTGACGCTGGTAGATATTTTGGGATAGGAAGTTAAAAATAAATATATTCCCAGGGGAAGCTGCAGAGGGATTGAGTGAGGCCAGGGTGTAATTACCTGAGCTGGAATGGAGCCAGAATCTAGCTTGTATTGCAAATTCTTTGCATTACTTTAGATACCTGCTAACGAAGTGATTATAAAAACCATATTTATAGAAGATTAGGAGGTATGCAATAGATACACATACGTAATTAGCCATAATAGATCAGCATTGATTACATTGCCGTTAATCCTCCTTTAAATATGTGCACATTAATTAGTTGGCATTTAACACATATACAATTATTTTAGGAACAGAAACAGTGTGGCGGGTGCAGCAGACATCAGGCTATTTATTCATCTTTTAGTATTTATTTTCCTCTTTGCAGCAGTCACATGAGGTCAGGCCTTGTACCAAGAACAAACGGCATCCAAGTCCAAAGACCTGTAGCATCCGGCTTCTCCCATGGAGATCAGGACTTACAAGTGCGTATGAAGGACTGTGCCAAAATATTATTTTTGATGCATTCATTATTTTCCTGTACTGTGTGACAAAGTGACGTGCCAGGCTCTGAGTGTGACACTGCTCCCTCTGCAATCGTGATGCTCAAGCAACAGCTCCCAAGAGCTCCTGGGCACTGAGATTTGCTTCTCATGGGCTGTTGCTATATGAGATGCCTCCAGGTAAAGCAGCCTCCCAAACTGAGGTCTGTGCAGCTGCCAGGAAAATGGAAACACCTCTCCTGTCTTCATCCCTTTCTGCCCTTCATCTTTCTCTATTTCCTTCTTTCTTTAAACAGAAAGAGCAGTAAATACACCATTGTGTCCCCTCCCTGAGCTGTGCCGCTCCCCAGAGCCCCACGTCCCCTCCTCTCCATCGCCCTTCCTATGGAGATGCCTTGCAGGAGGTACTGGCAGAGAAGGCACTTCAACATCTGCAGTTCAACATCTGCAAACCCACCTTTGCCACTCCATGTCTGCCATCCCATCTCTGCCATCCCACCTCTGCCATCCCACCTCTGCCATCCCACCTCTGCAATCCCACCTCTGCAATCCCACCACTGCCATCCCACCTCTGCCATCCCATCTCTGCAATCCCACCTCTGCAATCCCACCACTGCCATCCCATCTCTGCAATCCCACCACTGCCATCCCATCTCTGCAATCCCACCTCTGCCAGCCCACCTCTGCAATCCCACCTCTGCCAGCCCACCTCTGCAATCCCATCTCTGCAATCCCATCTCTGCAATCCCATCTCTGCCAGCCCACCTCTGCAATCCCATCTCTGCAATCCCATCTCTGCAATCCCACCTCTGCAATCCCACCTCTGCAATCCCATCTCTGCAATCCCATCTCTGCCAGCCCATCTCTGGCAGCCCCTGCCAAGCTGGAGCATCCCCTCTGCTGGTGAAGATATTGGGTCACCTCTGTGTGACAAGTGTCCATGAGTGTCCCGCTGCCCCAGAACACGCAACTTGCAAGGTGGCAAAGAATTCCTAAAGGGCAGAAAGCGGAGCAGGGAGAAGCAGGGTGAGGGGCTGGAGACCCTGCAGGAGCTGAGGGCCACTGGGTGCTCCTGCGCAGCGCTGGGGGGGCTCGTGGTCCCTGTCCAGTGATGGGGGAGCTGGCCGTCCGCTCCCCATGCCGCCGCCACGCTGCCGGTGCCGGTGCCGGTGCCGGGGCGATGCGCCGCCTCAGAACTCATCACCATTAGCAACCCCAGTGACGCCTGATTGCTAAAGCAGCTTGTCTCCTGAAGTTGCTCGCTTGGTGCACAGAACGCATGAATCATAACACAGATCCTGTTTCATACAACGTAAAAAACCCTCTACAAATCCAGCAATTAGCCTCCAATTTGCTTACTCCATTAATGGGAAATGGGGTCTCTCCGGGATGCTCTGGCAAGACCCTGTTTTCTTCATCAGTTCAAAACCTTTCACTCTTATTTATTTTTTTCACCCTTTCCATGAATGTATTTCCCACCGCAAAAATGTTTTTCAGATTTTTGCAATTATTTGTTTCACCTTTTCCTGTCACATCTTTGCAGCAATAAGGCTCTCTCGCTGGCTCCAGCCTGTCCCCTGCAGCCCATGTGCCGGGGTGCTTGGTGAGGTCTCACTGGGTCATGTGGGGCTGCTGCTCTGGGGGAAACTGAGGCACCCGCAGAGCTCAGACCAATTAGGAACTTCTGACTCGGAAAAAGAAAGAGCTGAGGTGGCTGGGCTCGCCTTTTTTCTTCTCCCCTTGTTCCTCATCTTCCTTTTAGTGGCGAGCCCCCGGGGGCTCGTCAGCATCCTTCAAAATGGAAATCCTTCCCTGCCCTCATGGCAATGCCTGAATGTCACCGAGCAGATGAAAGGCAGCAAAAAGCAACCCCATTCCTGATGGTGCTGGGCATTGCAGGGGGGCGGAGGGAACAGGGGGATGGAGACATCCAGGGGGTGACCTGGGGGGGTTTTGCCTCCTCCTCGCTGGGGAGCGGCTGGAAAGAGCAGAAGTGCAGGAGACACCAGCGCCGGGTCATTTGGAAGCGCTCGTGTGGGCACAAGGCTTTGCGAACGAGAGAGCACGTGGGCTACAGCCAGGGCTGCCGCTCAGCACCGAACCGCGAGGACGCACTAACATCTTTGGTGGCCTTTACATTCTGTTTAAAATAAGCCTGTCCTTGCCTGAATTGTCGGCCACGCAAGCTGGGCCGGCAGGGACCATCTCCAGCTCAGCACCAGGGGCCTCCTCCCTCCGAGATGGTCAAGCACATCCCTTCAAAACAAATTTGGGACCATCCCAGACAAGGGACAATCCACAGGGTTCAGAAAAGGCCCAGTGTCGTGTGCTGGGGCTGCCGACGCCGCGGGGCTCCACAGGCACATCCAGTTATGGTAAAAGCTGCTGTGCCTGTTTTTAGGCTGAGCTAAACCCCAGGGGAAATAGTTCAGCTTCATACCCGCTGAACAATGCTGTGGAAAATGGAAACAGCTTTTAAAAGAAATCTTCTCGTGTTTTTCCCTTTGTTCTGCTGCTGCGCGGGGGCTCTGGGGAGGGGGGACGCGTTTCAGCCCCCATGGTCAGTCTGGCGTTGGGTTTGCAATGGGGTCACTTCTGGCCGGTTGTACAGGGGGTCGGCCGGTGCTGCGGCACCGCAGGATGAGCCCCGCTCTGAATGCGGCTCTGAGAGAAGGAAAAAATCCATCGGCAAAGGAATTAGCTGAGAGCAGTAAGGGGCAACTGGGCCTGTGGGTATCTTTTGTGTGTATGAAATTGTCCCCTGGAAATGTTATTAGAATATCACAGTTTAAAGGGTTTTGGAAATCAAGCTATTTGTGGGTAATTCTGGGAGCAGACAGATGCTTTTGTCAGAAGCTCGACCCCTGGACAGCTTGAAAGCGGTTGGTCACACATTCCTGCCCCTGGCCGGGTCTGAGTGCTGGCGGGGCTGTGGGGACGCGGAGGGGACAGCGCTGGGCTTGCTCGCAGCATGGGGCTGTTGGGGTGGGGACGTGCTGGAAAAGAAAATGCCAGTTCATCAAAACTGAAATACTCCATTAAAATACTTTGGCCTTGGGAAGCTCCTGCCAGCAGGTCCCGCCTGCACCTCGCAACCCCCTGGCTCTGCCTTTGGTGCCTCGCCGGCCGATGTCCCTGCGCAGGGCTCCAGAGGGACAGGTGTCCCAGTGCCCTCCGCCCATGCAGCCCCAGCACTGGCGTTGTCTGGGAGCCCAACACCTCTTGAGGGTATTTGAGAAAGGGCTGATTTCAACCTGGCACCCATGGCAAGAAGCCGAGTCCTGGTTTGCATCATTTCTCTGCGTCCCCTTTGGTGGGAGCCGCCCAGCAGCTCGGAGCTCTGCCCAGCAGCCCGGAGCTCTGCCCAGCAGCCCGGAGCCCTGCCCAGCAGCCCAGAGCTCTGCCCAGCAGCCCGGAGCTCTGCCCAGCAGCTCGGAGCTCTGCCCAGCAGCCCGGAGCCCTGCCCAGCAGCCCGGAGCTCTGCCCAGCAGCCCGGAGCTCTGCCCAGCAGCCCGGAGCCCTGCCCAGCAGCCCGGAGCTCTGCCCAGCAGCCCGGAGCCCTGCCCAGCAGCCCGGAGCTCTGCCCAGCAGCCCGGAGCCCTGCCCAGCAGCCCGGAGCTCTGCCCAGCAGCTCGGAGCCCTGCCCAGCAGCCCGGAGCTCTGCCCAGCCCAGGGCTCCTTTCTGCCCGAAAAGCTCCTTCAGGTGCTCTGCTGACTCCACATCCCAGCCCCGCAGTTCTGGGGTGCTGTCTGTCACAGGGGCACCCCAGAAATCCATTTAGACAGCTGATAAACTCCAAACAGACTTGATTCTAATCAGAGCTGTTTAGCGGAGAAGCCAACTAGAAACGGGGTTTATCCGGAATTATTCAGCACTACAAAATTCACCCAAATCAGTTTGCCACCTCCTGAGGGGTTCGGGCCTGTGCAGCAATTATCTCCCGAACCACCCGTCCCACCTTCCACTTCAGATGCCCAGAGGCGCTGGTTGGCGGGGAGGGCTAATGAGTGGATTATCGCAGCATTTTAAAACTCAGCTGTTTTGTAAATTGGGATTATCCAGTGGAACCAAGAAGGCTTTTTCAAAGAGGAAAAGCCCCTCACCCCCTCCTCCAGCTCTCAGCAGTCTCCCTAATAGCTGGCACAGCCATGTTTAAGGGCTCATTTTTCGCATTCTCCTATCTCAAAGACATCTCTCTCCATTAACATCAAGCCTCCCGCTCCTGCTCCGGCTCTCCAGGGCGGAGGAGCTGCACGGTCACCGGGCAGAGCGGGGCTGTCCCGCCGTCCTGCCGCGCCGCTGGCGGCCTAAACACACACACCAGGGATGTTCTGGGGCTTCTTAAAAAAAATAGACCCAAGGACGGTTTTGTTTATATTGACACTACCTTTATTATTATTATTATTTCTTAACCAAACCAACATTCTGAAAACAAACTTTTAAAATGTCTTTTTCGTTACAAAGCAACTTGTGAAACAGACGAACACCTCCAACCCTGACACGCAAGAAGGTTTGGGGTTTATTTTCAGTCTCCTCTGTTTTTCCAGACTAAGGGTGCGGGAGGTGTGAGCAGAGGAGCTGAAGAGGGACTCGACTGTCAGGAAAGTGGAGTTGACAGAGCTCAAGTCTAGAAGGACCTTAACATTTGGGGCAAGCAGGTTGCTGTTACACAGGAAAAACATTAAAAGGCAAGAGGGGTTCGAATCGCTGACACTTCTTAGGCAATTACCATTGAAGTGCGCGTTGGCACTGGTGATGGGTGAGCTGATGGAAACACGCTGGGCGGGTCGGTACCTCCCGGCTGCGCTGAGTAACCGGAGCCCCGCGGCTCTTCCCGCGGCAAAGCTCCTGGACAAGCTCCAGCCAAAAGAACTGATTATTTCCCTCCCCAACTTCTCGCGACCGTAGTTTTCTTTGCCTCCTGTCCAAAGCGGTTCCCGCGCGGTGTTACCGTGACGGCCGGCAGCTGCGTGTCACCCGCTCGCTGCCTTTGCCAGGGCTCCGGCTTTGTCAGGGCTGTCGCACACTTTGAAATACAATCCCGGGGAACCAAACTAGGAAAGCTTATGGTTGTTTCCCATTCCTTTTCTCACCCAAATACGTACAATCTCCTCAACATTAGGCTGCAGCTGGTTGAGAAATTTCCAAGAGCGCCTTGTTTTGGTTTGCTTTTTGTCAGAAAATGTTGAGCTGTCAAAACCGAGGATTTGTATCGAAATGTAATCGTTTTGACGAAACTGTCATCGGGGGAAGTCTCTCAGCGCCAGGACGGAAAGCCTGATCAAAACCAGACAGATTGAGGGAGACAGGGCGACCCTGAGACAGCGCGCAGTGTGGCACGGGGGCGCAGGCGCGGGCGGGCGGCGATGCTGGGGACCAGGGGCATCCCCCGGAGGACAGGATGCTGCTCCCCTCGCGCCCCTCCACCCCCGCTTGCATGAGTATTGTGGGGAGTAGCCTGAAAACAGGGTGCCCTTTAAAGCTGAGCCCCCTGGGTGACACAGCAAATGCACTGAGAGCAGCTGAAGATTTCTCTTGCTCTCCGGCTTCCAGGCAGCCCGGGGATGCTCTTGGCTGGCTCCAGCTAGAAAGACCTAAAATATTCCTCGAGAAGGAAAACTGCCCACCCCTCCAGCAGGGTTTTTAAGGCAGGGCCTGGGAGAGTCTTGCTCATCCCCGTCTCCACCTGGCTCCATCCACAGCCCTTCAGGACGGGGTGGCAGGGGGATGCGCTGAGGACACGGCAGCAGGGACTTCGCTGAGCGCCGATGCTGGGGCTTTGCCACATCGCGCTGATCTGCTGCTCTTCCAGGAAATGAACTGCAAAATGGTTTTAAGCAATAACATTTGTTCTTCAAATCAGCACCTGCATAAACAGAAGTGAAGTGAGCGCATCCTCTGATATCCGTCAGCAAAGCATCCACAGCCTGGGCAGGACCAAGGTGGGTGCTGAGCACCAGCTGCCTGTACCCTGGCTCGGTGGGACGGCAGCCACTGTCCCCCTCCCGCAGCACAAGGACACCAGGGCTGCTGGGGGGACACTGCACGGTTCTGCGTGTGAGGACCGCTCGGAATCTGGGAGGTGGGGCAGAGAAGGGGTGTGGGCTCAGATCCTCCCCAGGGCAGCAGGACCGGCCGATTGCGCATTCCGGTGCTCAGCACCCGTCCGAGCGCTCCACCAGACAGGGACACCGGCAATGACAGAGGCAATTGGCTTTCGGTTTGCTCCGTCTCAGTTTCACCGTCGGTAACCTGGGGTTAATGATGTCTACTTCAGGAAAGTGCTTAAAGATCTTTGGATGAAAAAATGTGTGCAAATGCAAATTATTCTGCTTATGACATGAGGAGGTTTATGGCCTGTGCGGCTCTTAATAATGCATTAATTATGCTTGCAGTATTAAAAGTGTTCTGTGATTAAGCAAATAATTACAGAAATAGATGAGTAAATGGGACACTGGGTGCAATGCTGGTTACTGAGCTCATCCTGTTCCACACATTACAAGATTGTGTTTTCAGTTGCTCATGGCTTTGCCAAACTTTAATTGTTCGAGATGAAATTTTCCGTGCCGGTGTCTGCCTCGAGCTAAATCGTTCTGGGGAGTTTCAGCCAAAGCAGTTAATCTGTTCCCAAGAATGAAGCTCATGAAGAAATATGCTGAATTCTGGCAACCATTTCTTTATGACGCTCTTGTTCTTCATCAGGTCTCTTTAGAGCAGGAGCTTCAAAACTGAGGGCGCGTCTTTGCGGCTGGGATGTGCCCTTCGTGTCCTCCTGCCTGGACAACACCCCTGAGGCACGTGCTGAGCCTCGAGCAGTGACAGCTCGCACTTCACCCATCCTAATTTGCTGTGTCTTTGCCATTTAAATGCTGTTTCCTGATGAGGATGGAGGCTGTGAAGGCAAAGGAAGGACAGCGTGGGGATTCAGGTGCTTGAGCTCCCTGTTGGGAACGGGTCCACGGCTTGGGTCACGATGCTGGCCGGTGTCCCCAGCCACAGTTTTCAGTGGTGCACAGAACATCGCCCACATGCCTTATTTCTTGGATATTCAAATCCGAGATCACGGGAGTCGGTTTCAGAAATGCAAAACATTAATAGCTCCCAAGGAAGCCATCAGGGGCTCTGCTTTGAACATAGAGAGTGTTTTATAAAAGGCCAAGTATCATAGAAAAAATCAACTGCCTCAAATTGGGCACTCCAAATTGCCAATTCTTTTAATCTTGTGATATCTGTGCTTCAGTTCTCGGTAAGTGAACGGGAGTGCGGGCAGGCACTCCCATCGCTCGTGGAAATAATCACACTTTGCACTGACAGCACCTGTGCGATCCTATTTTACACCTTGGGACTTACAAACCTGCAAGGAGGGTGGGAAAGAGAGGATCTCACATAAAAGACAACTTCAGCCCCTCTTTTCCCAACGCTGGAGTTCTTGCCACGGTCACGATTCCCCCGCTGTGTTGTCGGTGTGCGAGAAGCACCGCGTGGCTCACCTTGCCAAGGCACCCGTGCGCCCCCGCACCCCAGCGCTCGTCTCTGCCTCGTCCTGCTGCCAAGGACACCCTGACGTTTGCTTCCCAGGGTGTTTAACGGTCGGAACCTCCGTGTACGTAGCAGCATTTCTCATGCCTTGCCACTGAAAGTGTTATCGGTTTCGGTAGCTCTCCGTGCCAGGAAGCTGTCAGCACCGTTGTAATCACTGTGTTCATGAAACATCCTCTGAGGCATCCGCCTACATTTTAACTAATCTTTTTTTTATTTCAGCAGTAGTTATTTTTTTGACCAGAAAGTCATGTTTGGGACAAAAATTGCATTATCTGTCCCTCCTCGCAGTGTGGTCCTGCCTCTCTCCTGGCAGCTCTGTTCTCTGCCGCGTCACATCGGAGTGCGAATGCCCAGCTACGGTTTAATGTTTGTCACACACGCGCTCTGGGAGTTGTTTTTGACACCATTTACGACATGACATCCTGGATGCAACACATTCATTACCTCTGCTCGCTCTTTCTCACTGGAAACTACCAACTGGGGCAGCAAGCACGGGGACATGGGTCGGGGTGTCCCTCTGGGGACATGGGCAGGAGGCTCCTGGCCTGGGGATGTGTGAGGGACAGCTGGTACCTCTGCATCCCCCACATCTGCATCGCTCACCCCGGAAAAATCACACCCAGCACTTCTGGTACCCAAACTCCAGCCAGGAGCAACGCGGTGCCAGGTCAGCTGTGATCCCGTTCCGGCAATGTTTTGCCATGTTTTTGTTTAATGCTTATTATAAATGAACAAAATAATAATTGCAAGTCATTAAAGCAGTGTGTCTGCCAGTACGGAGTCTGCTGTATTTGCAGCAGGCAAGCAGAGTCCATAGCTGCCTCCATCGATATAGCCCTATAGCTCACATGCGGGGTATCTATAAATGCAGTTGGGGCTTCTGAGTCATTATTTCATTTCTTGAGCTTGTTCTGCTGCTCTATGTTGCTGTACTATAACCAGCTTGCAAAGTAGTCCCTTAGTGACATCTGTGACTCGCCTACCCTTGTGCTTGGGTCACCACAGCCTCCTGCCTTTATTTTGTCCACCAAAGGGGATATTTTCCTACAAAGTGGGAAGTGGGAGCGATTTGGGATTAACCGACTAGTTCTGGAGAGCATTTCTGGTCAGATGCAAGGCACCAGCAACCTGCAAAGTTCATCTTCTGCCAGGAATTCCAGTCAACAACCCCCCCCAAAGTACTGGCAGGAATATTGTGGAACACAAAGCAAAGTAAAAGCCTCCTCAGTGCTGTCAGGGGGCCTGAGCCAATGCTCAAGGAGGTCATGGAGAGTCTTTCTTTTGACTTCAAATTAATTTTGTCAGCTCCAACAAGAATTGGAGAGCTTTATTCACTAACTAATTTTGAAGTTCTCTCCCAGGTTAGCCGTGCACAAATGGCTTCAGCGTCTGCAATGACCAAGTCAACACTTTTTTTTAAGCATTCAGGTCAACCATTAAAATACCAATTGAGAATAATGTTGCAAGGGTTTTATTCTCACCCCAAGCCAGCAGTCAAGCTGGTTCTTCTTTCTTCTTCACCCCTCTATTACCTCAATATAGTGTGTCCATCAGTTTGCCTTTATTTATTTTTTCCAAGCTATTTTATACAATCTGCTGAAGAAATCTCACTCAGCAACGAGTGCTGACCTTGAGCTGCTCCTTTTCTTTCCTACTCCTTTATTTAAGAATGTGCAATGAATTAAGACATCACTTACATCCGCAGTCTTTACAGGCAACAGCGGCTCTCCAATCGAGCATGAATGGCAGGTCTGCAGGCAGCGCTGTCCTGGGAATGTGATATTATGGAAGCGGGAGGTGACCTGCTTACAGACAGAGCCATGTGATGGGAAGGATCCTGCCTCTGCTATGGGACTCGGCTGCTGCAGCCCCACGGGCTGTGCTGCTCAGTTCCCACCAGCGGCCCCTGGCAGGCGGGGAGGGGGGACACGGGGGTCCCAGCAGAAGGGACGGTGCCAGCATCCCGCCTCCCTCTCAAGGTGAGTGCTGGCAAACCACCGGTGACCACAGGCTGGGAAACCTTTAATTGCCTCAAACCCTTTTTATCATAGACTCATAGCACCATAGAATGGTTTGGGTTGAAGGGACTTTCCCAGCTCCCCAGTGCCCCCCCTGCCATGACAGGGACACCTTCACCAGCTCAGGGTGCTCAGAGCCCCGTCCAGCCTGGCCTGGGATGTCTCCAGGGATGGTTCATCCACCACCTCTCTGGCCAACCTGGGCCAGGCTCTCACCACCCTCATGTCCAGCCTGAATCTCCCTCCTTTAGTTTAAAACCATCACCCCTTGTCCTGTCGCAACAGGTCCTCCTCAAAAGTCTGTCCCCACCTTTTTATCAGCCCCTTTTGACTATTTAAAGGCCATAATAAGCTGTCTGTGGAGCTTTTTCTTCTCCAGGATGAACGACCCCAACTCTCTCAGCCTTTCCTCATAAGGGAGATGTTCAGTCCCTCGGATCACATACTTGAAACCCAGCAGCATCTCTCCCGCCTCTCCATCCCAAACAGCAGCTGAGCGACGGCAGACAGTGCAGCCCCTCCCCACCAGCCCCCCCCGCACCGTTAATGACCAGGAGTACCAGGAAAAGCTTGGGAATGAGCCCGGGATGGTGGGAAGCTGCTCAGCTCCCGTCCGGCCACCCCGGTGCTGCACCACCAGCCACTGCCGCCCCACATCGTAGCCCCGTGCCGAGGGGAGATTCATGTTCAATCACATTTGGAGGGGAGGGGAAGGGAAATTCCTCAAATCTCTTGCTTTTATTCAAACCTTTCTATACCCAACTCTCAGAAGGAACAAGGAATTAGTACAAAACCATCCCGAATAATAATAACCGCATTCAATGTGCTTCGAAACTCATGGGAACTCCAGAAACAAAAGGAATCTGTGGTATTACGCTCGGAAAGGCTCGTGCTCAGCCTTGCTGCGTTTCTGCTCTCTGCTCGGCGTTAGGGGCTGTGCAGGGCCAGGGCTGGGAGCAGCGGGGCGGGAAGAGGCACGTCCCCGGGGACCCTGCCCGCAGTTCGCAGTGGCCCCGGCAGCCCAGATGTGATCAATAAAGCAGAGAGCTGCGGACCCGGCTATCGCATTGCCCAGCTTTGATTTAAGGAGTTTCCCCGCCACCAGGGACAGAACACTTGGGACGTTTGCATGGAAACAGGATCTGTGGTTAAGTCATTAGGCCAAATTCGGTGCAGGTGTAGGCAGAGGCGGCCCCACAGGGACGGGGCTGTGCCCAGGCGGGTGCTGTGTCTGCTTCACGGGGAGCTCCTGCACCCAGGCAGAGCCCTTGGGGGTGCCCCCTGCCCCCCGACCCACCGGGCTGCTGGTTCTGCTCAGGAGACAGCTCTGCCTCGGACTGTTTGGCAAAGGTGACCTGGTGGGGTGTCCCCACACCCCTCCATCCCAGCCGCCACCCATTGCCTGCACCTTCTGTGCTTAACCATTGAATCACAGAATCATTTTGCTTGCAAGAGATGCTCAAGATCAAGTCCAACTGTTCCCTCACCCCTGGCACTACCCCATGTCCTGAGAACCTCATGTCCATCTGTCCAACCTCCCAGGGATGGTGACTCCAGCACTGCCCTGGGCAGCCTGTTCCAATGCCCCACAGCCCTTTGGGGAAGAAATTGTCCCCCAGATCCAACCGCAACCTCCCCTGGCGCAACTTGAGGCTGTTTCCTCTCATCCTTAAGTGCAACTCTACCTAACATCACCTAAGCAGAGTCACTCTCTCCATCTTCCCCTCTCCCCTTGTTACATGCAAATTGCAGAATTGCAGAAAACCTTGGTGCAACTCAACCCAAGCCCTCCCAGGAGAAGCTGCTGCTGCCCAAGGCTGGGACAGGCTGGGCAGTGGGTACCCGGAGCGTTTGCTGGCTGCATCACTGAGCCGATGCTCCATGTAGCACCCTGCCACCCATGGTTTACTTGGGGAGGTTGAGCACCACTGACACCACAAGCGGGGCTGGAAGTGCAGTGGGGGTATCGGCACGTGTCTGCAGCTCCCATCACTCCCCAAACCCTCACGCCTTTTCATCTGCCTCTGTCCTCCAGCACCACCATCCCATCTTCCGAGTGGCCTTGAGCCTTCAAAGAGAGGGGGAGAAAAAAATCCACAGAGATTACTTTTAAAAAATTTAAACAAAAATATCTGATCTTAGCTGATGTTAAAATTGGAGCATTTCATTAAAAGGCTGCAGGGCTTTTAAAGACAAACTATAAGCAGGGCCATGAATAATGCAGTTTCCATTCAGAACATGAGGATTTTAGCGCATCCATAATACATGGGGTCAACCTGGGAAGATGCTGCTAATGCACAGACACGCGGGAGCGGCGGCCTCGGCTCCGCTCCGCCAGCAAAACAAACGGAGCCGTTTTCGGAGCCCTCCCGCTGGCTGGGTGCTCTGGGGTATGGCCAGACTCTGAGGGATTGTTAAATCCTTTTTATTGGTGTCTTTCTCAACTAAAATAAACTTGGTAATCTCATTATGAGCTTGGGGGCTGATCCAAGAGCACTGGATGTGGCCCATATAACTGTAAATAACTGTCATTAGGGCTGGCTCTGCTCCCCGGGGGCTGCGAGCTGGGGGGCAGGGACAGCCCTAGGTGTCCTGGGCTGCTCCAGGAGCTGCTGGCTCTGCTGCTCCTCCCACAGCACCAAAAAGCCTTTTTGCAGGGGAAAAACTGTGCAGGGCTCATCTGTGTGCCGAGCTGGAGGCAGCTCTGTGGGGCTGCGGCCGCCAGCCGGGAGGAGTTTCATGGGTTGGCTTAGACCTGGGTTTAGGATCACAGTTTTAAGCCAGGTTTCCCCTGCTCCTGCGCCCAGCTCGCCCCAAGCCCCTCCAGCCGCTGCAGCAAGAGTTTAATGTGTCTGTGTTGTGGGAAAGGAGCCAACGTATAAACATCGCACTCAGGAAAACACCATCTCTGCAGTAAGGAAAATTGATTCTTCTAACAGTTTTCTTCACATAATGTTTGGTGGCTTTACCAGAGTTCCCAAGTTATCTCCCTCCTCCGCTATTTAACGCTACACAGAGTGTGTTCTCCAAATATCTTATCTCTTTAATAGCCCTTCCTTTTTAGAGTGTATATATCACTGGAATCTCCTGCAGTTTCAGTTACCTTAAACACGAGTTGCCATTAAAAAAATGTTACCCTTTCAGAAAAAAAGGCTGTGTAGAATTTACTCACATCCATAAAATGAAACTAGAGGAAAAAAGGGCTTTCAGTGGCTTTTGTGGAACTAATGGGGAACAACCCATTCTCTGGATCGGGGTCCTATAAATCTGTTTTGGCCCAAAACCTGAATTACTATTTGCATATTTTTTCCAACAAAAGAAAGGAAGAAAATGAAGTGAACAAATCCTCCATGATTTTGGGTCGGTGCCTGTGCAATCTGTCAACAAGGACAAATTCCCCACACTTAATCCAATTACACAAACATTCCTCTGCAGAATTATTTGGGGATGAAATTGGCAAAAAAAATAAAGTCACTGGGGACTGTTTCTCCCGTTTTGCATCAAACCACCGGCTGCTCTTCCCACACAGTGTCAGCTGGTTGGCACCTTTTGGTGGCTGTTGGGGACCTGCGGTGGTTGTTGGGGACCTGCAGTGGCTGCTGGGGACCCTGCGGTGGCTGTTGGGGACCTGCGGTGGCTGTTGGGGACCTGTGGTGGCTGTTGGGGACCCTGCAGTGGCTGTTGGGGACCTGCAGTGGCTGCTGGGGACCTGCAGTGGCTGTTGGGGACCTGTGGTGGCTGCTGGGGACCTGCGGTGGCTGTTGGGGACCTGTGGTGGCTGCTGGGGACCTGCGGTGGCTGCTGGGGACCCTGCGGTGGCTGCTGGCGACCTGTGGTGGCTGTTGGGGACCCTGTGGTGGCTGCTGGGGACCTGCGGTGGCTGCTGGGGACCCTGCGGTGGCTGTTGGGGACCTGCAGTGGCTGTTGGGGACCTGCGGTGGCTGCTGGGGACCTGCAGTGGCTGCTGGGGACCTGCGGTGGCTGCTGGGGACCTGCAGTGGCTGTTGGGGACCTGCAGTGGCAGGAGGACACTCACCCCGGTCCGGTTGCTCACAGCCAGCGGGATCTAGCGGGCTCTGCTCTGCTCTGACCTGGATCTCTCTTTTCTGCCCCAGAGCCACGGGGCTGTTCCCCATTCCCAGGAGGGCAATGGCTCGGTCCGACACCTCACTCTGCTTGGAAGTGTCTCCTGCTGTGGTGCTGGTGTTTCCGCTGCCACATTCTCACACTTCACCTCTGCCCCCCTCCGTTTCCCTCCTGCCTTTCTCCGTCTCGGACAGGTGGGGAAAACAGAAAGTGCTGTGCGCCCAGAGAAAATTGGCTGTGGCAGACATGGGGTGATTTCATTCCTGGGGTGAACATGGGAAAGGCTCCAGGGCCATCCTGGAAGGAATTTGGCCCGTGGGGACGAGGAGGCATGGTGGATACAATAGGAGGGTTGCCCCACTGGGTACAAACAGGCTTCGTATTGTTACCAAATGTTTGATAATCCAAAAACAGAATTTCAGAAATGGAGCAACTTTGCAAGAGGAATTCAGACAATCCAGGACAGCTGAAGGTAGCCCGGCGATCCCGGCACGTCCCCGGGCAGCCAGGAGCCTGGAGCACGGGGAGCATGAATCAGGCTTCAAGGAATGGAGACGCAGGACTGTTCATATATCACCCCCTCCAGGGAAAGCGGAGGGGCGAAAGCCAGGAATAAATATCAAGTTGCCTCGAGAGCCCGACGTTTCTGGTAGGAACACAATAGCAGAAGCAGCCGCTGCGATGAGCTCCGTGCGCAGAGCTGGGGCAGGTGAGCGGGGAGGACTGCGCCGGTTTGGGCTCTGCTGGACCCTTCTCTTGTCCCTGAGCAAGCCTCCTTGTCCTTTGGGCAGTGCAGCCACCCCATACTCCTTTCTGGAGCCCCCAGGAACGGCCACTGCCACTTGTAATCACACCGAGACATCTCTGTGGACGAGTTATTTGTGCTCTAAAAACAAAGATGAAAGCAGCTCTTAGCAGAGAGGAGGAATCATGCCAGAAAACCCACGCTGGACACTGATGCACGCTCACGAGATCGGCTCCTGAGCCAGGTTATGGCCATGAGCCACGCGGCTCAGGAGTGTAATTCATTCTATCCAGCCAGAAGCATCAGCTCCAGTAACAGTACTTGGACTGTCAATCCCCAGCAAATATTCAGGTTTAAACGAGATTTGGGATTTCATCCCTTTACAGGGATAGGGCAGATGCAACGATTGTGGTCACGGCCGGGGTTTTTCTACTGATTTGTGGGGATTTAAACCTGGGCAACTGGTTCAAGATGGGGTGTTGTAGGAGAGATGCCTGCGGTGGAGGTCTTGGGGGTCAGCAGCTGGTGCCGTCCATGGGTTGATGAACTCATCTTCTGAATCCTGGGCATCAGAGCACTGTGTAACTGTGAGGCCCCCGAGATTATTTTTGGTGGAAAATGCCCAGCCTCTAAATTTAGCACTTTATTGTGGCAGGGGGAGAATGGAAAAAAACCCCAACTCACCCTCATTAAAGCCGAGCATCTGCAGAGTACACAGAGCAGAACGGATGGGACGGAAAATCACCCCAGCGCAAGGGAAGGGTCTGGCTTGTCGACGCTCATTTTGAATGGGGCTTTTGGCAGGCGCTGCGCCCCGGGGCTCTGCGAGGGGAGGGGACACCGAGGGCACAGATGGTCCCCAAGGGTTGGCAGGACAGCGGGTGCTGCCCGGCGCTGCGGGTGCTGGGTGGGGAGCAAGAACCCCCCAGCATCCCTCTGCTCGTCCCACCCCGTGCGAGCCAAGGTGTGAGCACCATCGCACACCAACTTGCACCATCGCACACCAACTCGCACCATCGCACACCAACTCGCACCATCGCACACCAACTCGCACCCCGCTCCCCCGCTCTGCCAGCCGTGCAGCAGCAGACTCACCGCATGCGAACCCCACCAGTGAGAGACCAAACCAGACCCTCTGCCTCCCCCTCCTCAGGAAAATCCACACAAGTGGCCGAAATGAATGAAGAGGAGCGAATGTGTAACAGTTTGGAGAAGAATTACTCAGAGAGACTAAAATATCCCTGGCACCCTGGTGGCTTTAATGCATTCTGCCTCTTGGCCCTGAATAAATAACAATGGGAAAGCAACCCCAGAGAAATATCAACCAGACAAAGTACATCGGCAGACCGGAGCAGGAGCTGAGGAATGTATTTAAACAGAGAAAACCCTGAGAACACAAAAGCCACGCAGGATCCTGACAGGGCAACCCATGGGTAGGTTAGGCGGTTTATAAGCTCTGCATTTCCATACTTTTCTCCTGTTTTTCCTAAGAGAAATGGCCAGAAGCATTATGGTTATGTTTCCCTAGCGTTAATTGCATGCAGCAGGTAAGTCATGTTTCGGAGGCACGGGCCACAACTTATTAAAGGATATTGTAGAAATTAGAGTTGGCCAAAACACATCTATCAGCAGTTTATTAGAGGTGCAAAATCCAGATCTGAAAAAAAAAAAAAAAGACACCAAACCTGGCATGTACTGTCTATTTGTGTAATTTTTTCTTTGTTTTGAACTCTCTTGCCCCTAAAGGAAAACAATTGGACTGAACTAAGACATTTCACTTTAGCACTTTCTCCAAGAGAAAGCCTCTGCCTTTTCAATGGGAAATTGAGGAGCCGGGAGGAGGTTTTGGCTGAGCGGTGCTGCAGAAATGGAGGTTTCGCAGGACAAGGACAACTGCAAAACAGGGCAATAGATCTGGGAAACCTGCTGAGCCGCAGCTGGGCCTTCTGTCCTGAAGAATTTACCAGACACTCTTAATGATTTGTATCAATTCTGCGCCACCAATTTTCTCCCTGTTTCATTACTAATAAAAAAGTAATAGCCACTGGGTGTCTGTAATGATCGCCTGACGGGTGACACCAGCCATGGACAATGCCAGCGACAAATTTAATGAGAACCGGAGATGCCCTTTGACAGGCGCTGCCCTGTGATGAGATGCAAAAGTAAAGTGTGTCAGAGTGCATTACTTTATCTAATAATTCTCATTTTCTTTTGGATATGGTTGTTTCTTAGGATTCCCAGTGTAACACAAGGAGCTCTTATTAATCCATTGCAGTGATTCCTTGGGATGAACAAACTCTTTCCGCATAATTTCAAACCCGCTTGAACATTACGGTTTTGAAAGTTTGTCTAAAGGATCAAGTGTTATGGAGTTCCTGTTCCAGGAGAGGCTGCGAAAAAGGGCACAGAGGAAAACAAGCTACAGCTAAAATAATTCGGTACATATTATACACCCCCTCTGCTAGCTAAGCTCCAGCAGAAATCCTATCCCCCCAGCACGCTATCCATCACATTAAACAAAAATCCAATTTGTGGAGGAATGGCTCGAAGTCTCAGAGAAGGTTATTGTTCCTAAATATTAGTGATTTGAGCAAACTTCTGAAAGCATTTCAATATAGTCACAAGTGCTTTTGGTCCCTTCTGATCACCCTGCCCAAACCAGCAGATTGGACACACATCTGAGGCTTTTCAATCTTTGTGGGCAACTGTTAACAAGCAGAACATCAGGAAATTGCATTCAGTGGTGCTCTGCTGGCACGGAGCTGGCACCAGGCGGGACCCGAGCTGCAGATGAAGCCTTTGAGGCTGAGGCAGCCGGCCCCATCCAGCCCAGCAATGCTGGGGGTGCCGAGCATCTCAAAGAGCCTCCTCTCCCCATGTGTCCTCTGGGAGCAACAGAGCTGTGACAACCTCCTGGAGACAGTTCTGGTCTAGTGGGTGAGCATGAACATCTGCCCTCTGAATCTGGGCACATCGGCGGGACACGCGCATGGCACCCACCCGGCTTGTGCGTGCGGGCTGGTCAAGCGTGAAGGAAGAAAGAAGAGGGATCCATGTGGGACATGGGATTAGAGTTTGTGCCAGCTAGAGGTACAGAAAATCCCACTTTAAAAGAAGATGGAAAACTTCTGAATGGATTGGAAAGCAACTTCTGCATGGATTGGAAAACCACTGGTGGAAGAAATGGTAGAACAGAACGGACCGAGAGATGCAAGAACAGGCCTGGAAAAGTGCTTCGGGACTTCACACGCAAGATGCTGCTTGTGTGATTGCGGAGGGCGTTCGGTCCCTGGGGAGAGAGCGGCAATTACAGAGCGTGGAAACGCGGGGAGAATGTGTCTTGATGTTTGCTGTTGAAGACAATGAGGGGAAGCATTTCCATTTCAAAGGCATTGTGTATTGGAAATCAGAAAGTGACCTTAACGGTGAGGGAAGTCTCTAAGGAGGAAATCAGGGAGCAACTAGAGAAAGTGTAGTAAATCACCAGGGCTGGATGCTATTTATCCAAGAGTTCACCGAGGAAGAAAGTGTGAACTGCTGGGAAGGTAGTGACACAGATATACAATATATTCTGGGGGTGAGGGGAAAGGAATCACCATTACTCCTGCGGAGCGAAAGTCAAAGATGATACCAAAATAGGAGTAATATGAGAGTCAGGCACAGATGTTTCCAAAATTCTGCAGAAAAAAGAAAAAAATGAAAGCCCAGTTTGGGAAGAGTTTCCCGTGACTCCTTGGGCAGCTGTAGATCGCCTGATGGTATTTTGATCCGACAATATTCGGTTATTTGCATGGCTTTGCAGTCGCATGTTGCTCCCCTGCTTGTTCCTGTAGGTAGCACCCACAGACAGGTCCTCTCCCACCCAGCCAGGACATGGGGACAGTCCCCGCAGCCCCGCGATGGGTCCCCCTGTTCAGGTTGCAAACCCCAAACTGCGGCACAGCTGCCAGGAAGCGTTTTCCCCATGTCAGGCACGGACTCCTCGACAACCGATACCACAAGCCCCATGAAACGAGAGGCACTCGCAGTCATGCCAGAAGCACGTCGCAGCCCCCGAACGCAGCCTGGCGGGGGTCAGGTTTGGTATCTGGAGGGGCCATGGGGGACCGGATCCATCACCGACACTCAGCTCTGAGAACGGCTGCATGGAAACCGGACCGTTACGTGCTCTAATTCCTGAGTCACACAACAGCAGTGACCAGGTGACAAAGACCCCCGTCGCTCCTACCCCAAGAAGTGCTGGTGATGGAAGGACGAGTGGTTCCCGAACTGAGGGTCCCTGCCCCCTTCTTCTGTAAAATTATACACCGAAATATCACGGCTGGGGGATCTGAGCCCATTCAGCGCCTCATTCTCCCACTTCTTCTGGTTCCCATCCAAAGGAATAAAGCTGCCTTGTGCGGGGGGACGGGTGCCTCGCTCGGGGCCGTGATGGGAGCTGACAGCTCTGGTGGGCAGCTCTGGTCCCGTCCTCCCAGCAACGCCAGCCCAGGCTCACCCCACTGCCTGCGAAAGGTTAAACACCAGCCACTTCCCTTCCTTTCATTATCTTTTTTTATTAATAACATTATCTCCATTGTGTCACAGAGGGGGGAAATAATGCAGATTCGTGTTGAGGAGCCATCCCAGCAGCGCAAGGATGCGACGAGAATGAGAAACCCCAGAAGTGCTGCAGACAGAAATACCAAATGCCACGGCGATGTTGAAGTCGTTATCCCAGCACAGGAGGTGGCCAGGGCGAGAGGAGCCGCTCTGCAGGGCAGGGATGCTGGGAGGGATGCAGGGACCAAGAGGACAGCGGGGAGGCTGGGGGATAATGGCAGAGGTGGGCTCACGTCCCTGCCCCGTGCCCCTCGTCAGGGAGCCCTTGCTCTCCATGGGAAGGAAAAAGTGCTTCTTTCCAGGCACAAATGCTGCCAGGGACTTGTCACTAAGCGACAGCCGGAGCGGGGACCGGTGGGCAGAGGCTGCTGGCACCCCGTGGAGCTGCAGCCCCAGAGACCCTGAGGTGTCCCCCCCAGCCAGGGGTCCTGTGCCCGGGTACCCAGGGGTGAGGTCCCCCCGCAGCGGCCTGGCAAAGGAGCGGGGATGCTGGGGTGCCATGGCAACGGGCCTCTTCTCCATCACACGGCTAATGGCTGTGCGGGGAGGCTGTTTGCTGGAGTGCTTTGGAGGGCTTTCAATGCAACTTGGAATTTTAACAAAAAGGAAGAAGAGGGTTAACTGCCTGAAATGGCTGGGGGGGGGTGGGGACACACGGGAAGGTCCTTTTCACAAACGTTTGGTGTGGGAGAAAGGTCCATCCACCAGGTGCCTTAAACACACCGAGGACCTGTTCTGCCACCCTCTCTGAGCACACTTCAGCTTTCAGATATTCCCATCATGGGGGGCTGTTTTTGTTGTTTCTAATTTCAGTTTGAGAGGAAAGCAAGGGAAAAAAGACACCATCACTCTCCCCCATTTCTACATATGCTGAGGAAAAGAGGAGAGGAGAGAAGAAAGAGGAGAGGGGCAATTAATGCGAGCTCAGTACCAACTCCCCAGACATGTGCTGTGAAATGCCCCGCTCTGCCTGATGCCCGGCTGCTGGGGAATGTTTGACCAGCATTTCTAGTCCCTGAGGACGTTCCGGTGTGACAAACCCTGCGTGTGGCACTGCTCCAGGCTCGGGGACCAGTGACCCACACTGCGGAGCACCGAGTGCCTGCTCCAGCCCTTGGAGCTCTTGTTATTCTGACCATGTGCAGTTCAGAATAGTGGCTGTCCCGCAGATGCTTTTGGTTTCTTTTTGTTTGTTTGCTTTCCTGGCAACAGTCATCATGGGGAGGGGACTTCTGCGGTTCAACAAGTGTCCTGGGACCACAGATCCAAACCCTGCACATCCACGAGTGGAAGAGAAGAAATGCATGTGAGATGCGAGAACAGTCCTTTCTTCTCAGTTTGTACGTTTTTCAGATGCAGGAATGTGCACAGTTCACTACTAGCAGCATTAATTGATGAAATCCCTGTGGGATGCAAGGGAAGGGACATTATTTACCTCTGGTGTGGCCCCACTGACCGCGGTGACTGTTCCAGGGAGGCGACACTCCTCGGTCTCTGCTCCTCAGCAGCCCCAGGTACCGACAGCCCAGGCTTCCCAGGCAAAGCCAAGAGCACCGGGTCCTCCCCAGGAGAGGCCATCTCACCGAACGATAAACTTCATCTCAACAGCTCGTTCAGGCTTTTGCTTTGTTGCCAAAACAGCCCACAAGCAGGACTGGGAACGGGGGAAGTGGTGGGACAGGGACAATTAGAGCCAACTGCGGTGGAGGGATTTTGAGTTGATCTCTTTTTTCCCCTTTTAATAGCGCTGTATTATAAATATCACAAAACCACATGTTATCAGACAGAATGAAACAATTATGCTCCACTTCACAACTACGGGGCTATGTGCCTTCCATGGGGCCTGGCGCTCTCTGATGTGGACACCTGCTCTCTCGAAATTTGATGGGTGAGCAGCAACTTGACCAGGATGTGGGCCCCAAGAAAACCCCAGAAGTCAGAGCAAATTTGAGTCATGACCAATTGGGTGCTACTGAAGGAAGAACTCATCCCAGTTGCTGAGTCATTTTAATCACAGGCAGCTTAATGACCTTCTGGGCCGGGGGAGCGGAGAGCCCGCGCGCTCCTGCAGACGGTTCTGATTTCTTCTGAGGAGACAGTGAGCCCGGGCGGGTATACGGGACAGAGGTATAATGGATATAGGTATAACGGATCGAGGTATAATGGATCGAGGTATAGCGGATATGGAAGCAGCTGGGGCTTCGCTCCGACTCTCCTGAGCAGGTTCTGCTAGCAATAATGTCAGTGATTTTTTCTGCCCCATTTGCTCTCTGCAGTTGCGGTTTTGCGTTCATTTACTAGCAAAGCCCACCCTGGCCCCCCGCCCCTCCACACGTGCACGCTTTCTCTCCCTTCCGATGTCAGGACGATTTTCCCGGAGCAGGGCAGCGCGCAGGCAGCCCCCCGCCCCGAGCCGTTATTTATCGGGTACCGCTGCAGAGCACGGGGCCGGGAGGTGAGTTATTGTTCCGGGTGACATCATGGAGTGGACTTCATAAGGGGCTCAGCGGATGGTCTCTGAAGACAGCTGCGAAAAAGGCAGCCCTGAAGGATATGATGGAGTGGGTGAGACATAAATTTCTTAGGACAGGCAGTGAAAAAACGTTTACAGCCCTTCTTTCCTGAGTCTGGTTTCAATCAGAGTCCCAGCCGTTTCATTGATGCTTCGCACTAAGCACTCACTCAGACATATGCTTTATGTGCTCAACCTGCCTTATTTATTTTATTTTATTCCCTTTTTTACTGTTTTTCAAATGCACTGGTACAGGATGGCTTACAGATCCTCAGGCAGCCAGCTCCCATGTAAAGTAGCCACAGACAAAGCCTATCTGCCTGGATATGAATCTGGCTTGCAGACGAGAATCAGCTAAGAATAATATTGATAACGGTAATGAAGGAACGGGTTTATAAAACCATCACATTGCAGTCTCAGTCTATAACAAACGTGGTATTAACTTTGACATTCATTAAGGCAGCTTGCCATTTCTTCCAGGCTTAATGGAAAATCTGTCTCTTTGGAAGTGTTTGTTGCAACTGCAGAGGTTTAGGGGAACAGATAGTTTTCTGATTAGAAAAGCCCTGAGCTCTTGGCTACCCCAAAGGGCATTTTAAGTTCATTCCTGGGCTTCTTGTTCCTGTTTCTATTTTATCTCATGGCTTGGGGCAACAGCTTCCTATGTGTGCTGGGTCTGTCCCAACTGTCCCAGAGCCTGTTGGGACGTAACCTCCATTGGTGCCCAGGCTGGAGAAAGCTCCTCATGAACCTAAATCTCCTTTTCTACAGCTCCAGCCCATGACTTCTTGTCTTCTTCCATCACAGACATGGAGAACAGGCTACTTCTGTGTTCTTGCTGCCCAGTTTTAAAGACTCTGTCGAGCCCATTTCTCCCCAGCCCGTGCTGCTGTTGATCAAGCAAGCCAGTTCATCCAGCCTTTGTCACCAGGCAGTGGCTGCACGTCCCACCGCCCGGGTCAAATGAAACGCCCAGCACCTTCCCTCTGATCAGCAAGGCTCACATTCCCCAAGTGCCCAGTTCCTCTCTCACAGACTTTACAGTCAAAATAGCTGTGCCTGGTTTTTGTGTGAGGAGACACCATTTCCACCCAAATCCCCACTATATTCCCAGGGATCCCCCAGCGATCTCAGTACAGGTTTACTGGGAGTGATGGGAAGCAGCGTGCTGGCAGATGCCAGGGTGCTGCAGAGCCCTTCCCCCTCCATTTACCTGGACCCTGAAAGCTCCACCTTCCAGCAGAGCTCCTCTGCTTCCCTCCAGCAAGGTGACATAGACTTTTCCCCACCCTGAGCTTGGCAAAGCTCTGCTGCACTAATCCTGGAGCCCAGGAGGGTGTGAGAGGAGGCAGCACCTTTCCCAGTGCCCCCTTGAAGGCAGATTTGGGGCTCTCCGGCTGTGCCACCTGGATGAGCCTTTGGATATCTCTGTGCACCCCAGAGCTCTCCATCTTGATGGCAAGAATAGACTTTCAGTTAGTACAGTGAGTTAATCTCTATCTGCCTCTCCCTGTCACTAGCCAGTATTTATCAGCATTCTGTATTTTACATATATGTGCGAGGCATTTAATAAAACCCAGACCGAGGAGATGAAAGATTTATCCGTTTGCCCTGAGAGATGTCCCTTGCGAGGGCAACTTGGGACTCGGGAGCGGAAACCTGGATTGTTTTTTATGGCAGCTGCGTGAAGAGATACAGAGCCTTTGAAGTCCTGCGTCCCCCCGCCCCCGTGCCACCGGCTGGCGCAGCGGGGCTCCCCCTTCCCCAGCCCCGGACGGTGGGGTCACATCCCAGCCAGGCAAGACACATCTGTGCTTGGAGCACGGTGGGGCCGGTGGGAAGGACAGGGAGGGATGCAGGAGGAGGATGCCAGGCTGGCTGCGGTGCCATGCCTGCTCCAGGCAGCCCCAGAAACCCCTTAGCGAGCCTTTCTATTACAGCCCTTCTTGCCCCCTTGCTCAGCTCTCAGATCCTCCTCAGCAAAGCATCTCAGACCCCAGCTGTTCCACAGCACAGCACCCAGCTCTCCCGACGGTGATGCAGGCTGAGCGATGCAGGCGGTGGGAAGGAAGAAGATGCTCCTCATTCGGAGCAGAGCGGTGACATTTCCCCGCCGTCCCCCAGGTGCCCATCTGCAGAAGGGCAGGGAGGCATCAGGCAGGTGCCAGCCCAAATAAACATGAGGCAAGTGGTCCCCAGGGCCCCATCGGGGCTGTGCCAGTGACACTGGCTGGGCCCTGAGGATGGAGTCGGCAGGAGCTGGTGCCGTGGTTACTAATGAACAATTTTAATTTCTTCCATAAACAGCTAATAAAGCTCATCTCTCTCTCCTTCTCTCTAATGCACCATTTATTCCTCACTTTGAAAGGTGATCAAGGAACTTCACACAGAAGAATGGGAGGGGGGATGTGATGCTAAATGTCAGCACTGCCAGATGAAGCTGAATTCTCCCTGTGAGCAGCTGCAGCAGCATGTCCACAAACTGGGCTCTAGCGCGAAAGAGCCGCTGGGTTCTGGTGGCCGGAGGTGTCAGAGCCCACTCGGGGGCGATTCCAGAGCAGACGGTCCACCCCAGGCAGGAATTCTATCCACAGCAATTATTAGAAAGGCTCCCAGATGGGCATTACTCATTACTTTGGAGAGACACTGGGGACTCATTATGGGGACAGAGGAGCAGCAATGACCATCCTCTGCCCTTTCACCAGCTCACGGGTTGTGTTTTCTCCAAGCAGCCCGACACGCACATCACCCCTTGGCTTGGTGCGCAGCCCCCCTGTGCCTTTATCACTTCCAGCCAACGGCGAGCTCTGCAAATACCATCAAAAGACTCTGGAAAATTACTTGTCCTCGTGGATTATGATTATCTTTAAAGTTACTGAAGGATAATTATCATCATGTCAAGAGGCTGATGATAATCTCATGATACCACGCTCACTAGCACTGGAGAGAACAAACACAGCGCTAAGTACCCAGGAATCACTGTGCAGCGCTGACGCTGGTATCTGGTTGAGCAGGGCAGAAAAAAGTTATGAAGCCTCTGTAGCTTTGTTTTGCAGGACTGCAAAGCAGTTTTGCATGAGAGTGGCTGAGCAGTGGACATGATGGAAACACAAATGTCCAGCTAAGAAACTTGTTAGGCCTGTGATCCATGTGTGAAACGCAGTGCTACATGCACATGGGGTATTTTGAAATATCAAAGAGAGAACCCTTTTCATCTCTGAGGTCTGTCTGGGGAAGAGACTTTAGACAAATATATTTTCACCATTTAATCTAGATTGTCAGTTCTTAGCACGAGCAGGACAGAGGGAGGAAACACGTGAAGGGGGCACGGGAGGAGATGTGGAGCTTCGGACCCACCCGCGGTTTGAGTGTCTGGGACGACCCCGTGCGAACGATACAGCAATACTGGGCTATAGCGTCTGAGGCCCAGGGCACTGTTATGGCTCAAAGGACCTGGCGGGACTGTGTTCACAGCATCACTGCTTGTTTCTGCTCAGCACAGTGCAAACCCGATGTACCTGCAGCAGGACAGGGCCAGCACCGGGCACAAGCTCAGCAGGGTCCAAGGAAAGGCTCAAAAAAGACAAGCGCTTTGCTGCACTCTGAGTAAGAAGTATTTAAACTAGCTAGGGGTTATTGTAAAGTTAAGCTTGAAGATCTACTTGCAGCTGCCAGGCTGCGTGGGGGGGACATTTCTCACTTGTGTTAGAGCCCTCCCCTGAATCTTTTCATTTGTTGTTGGGTTGTTTATTCTCCCATATAAAACTCTGAATTTGGAGCGATGCTGATTGCCTATGGCTGAATATCCCTCCCTGTGACATTCATGCTGGATGTACCTAACATCCATCAAACATCATGAGTCTGGTCTTGATGATTCTATAGAAAGATCTATAGATTAGATAAAGATTTCATTAGATCTTTCTGTAGAAAGATCAAGGGCATTCACAGGATCTGAGTTACTTAAGTGGCTAAATTCTTGTTCTGCACAAATGTGTAACCACTCCTTAAATCCATGAGGCCCCATCAAGCCTAATGCAAGTTAATTTAAAGATGTCAGAAAACTGTGGATCAGATTTGTGGCAGTTTTAAGTGGCCTTAGATTATCCAAAGTAAGCAGCTGTCATTCAGTTAGTTGTGTCAGTGTGTGTGCAGAAGAGCTGGGCCATACTCGCTTTGCAATATTAAAGACAGAAATGATAAAGCTGAGCAAAGGCTGCAAATAATTTTCTGCTAACATTAGCTCAAAATTTTTGAACGTTTCCTCCAGATGCACTTGAGCTGCCTTTTCGGGAGCATCCAAACTGCTTTCACTGCAGGGGTATTACAAAAGTCCTAAGGTGTCCCACCAACACTTTCAGTCTGAAACACGCACATGTACACACACAGAGTTCACTGCCCTGTGTAAACGTTCCCACCTGGCCCAGCACTGTTAATGGGTGCAGGGGCAAATTGTCAATCCAGGGACAGAACAGACCATCCCAAGCATGGAAACAGCGTCCTGCCTGCAGACACCCCATGGACTGGAAAGGAGGCAAAATTTGTCAGGTGAATTTGTCGAGCAGTGGTGATAATCATTCATTCAGCCTGTGATGACATGGCACTTACTATGTAATAACCTGGATATTGCATGGAAATTACCATGTAATCCAATGCGCAGTAGTTGCCATATTGTCAGTGGCCGCATGGTAATTTGTACCCTCTCATTTAAAGCCCCGAAACTGCTATTATTATGGCAACAAAGCAGCAGATTCACAGTTCGCCAAAAGGAGAATCTCCAGAGGGATGTTATGAATAATTAGGCAGCCACGGTGGTTTTGGATAACATCTTTACCGTAACTCCATTAACTAACAATTGATTGCTTCCCGAGCTCTGACTTGCCTCCAGTCTTTCCCGCCCAGCTCGGCAGCGAAGCCGCGGCTCCAGCAGCACATCTGCAGCAGCAGCAAAGCCGCGGCTCCAGCAGCACATCTGCAGCAGCAGCGAAGCTGCGGCACCAGCGGCACATCTGCAGCAGCAGAGAAGCCACGGCTCCAGCAGCACATCTGCAGCAGCAGCGAAGCTGCGGCACCAGCAGCACATCTGCAGCAGCAGTGAAGATGCGGCTACAGCAGCACATCTGCAGCAGCAGCGAAGATGCGGCTCCAGCAGCACATCTGCAGCAGCAGCGAAGCCGTGGCTCCAGCAGCACATCTGCAGCAGCAGCAAAGCCGCGGCTCCGGCAGCACATCTGCAGCAGCAGCAGCAGCGAAGCCACGGCTCCGGCAGCACATCTGCAGCAGCAGCAGCGAAGCCGCACCCCCAGCAGCACATCTGCAGCAGCAGCGAAAATGTGGCTCCAGCAGCACATCTGCAGCAGCAGCAGCAAAGCCATGGCTCCAGCAGCACATCTGCAGCAGCAGCAAAGCCATGGCTCCAGCAGCACATCTGCAGCAGCAGCGAAGCTGCGGCACCAGCAGCACATCTGCAGCAGCAGTGAAGATGCGGCTCCAGCAGCACATCTGCAGCAGCAGCGAAAATGTGGCTCCAGCAGCACATCTGCAGCAGCAGCAGCAAAGCCATGGCTCCAGCAGCACATCTGCAGCAGCAGCAAAGCCATGGCTCCGGCAGCACATCTGCATCAGCGTGGAAGATGCGGCTCCGCATGGGCAGCACATCTGCAGCAGCATGGAAGATGCGGCTCCGCATGGGCAGCACATCTGCATCAGCATGGAAGATGCGGCTCCGCATGGGCAGCACATCTGCAGCAGCATGGAAGATGCGGCTCCGCACGGGCAGCACATCGGCGGCAGCATCGTCGCTCCAAGCAGTAGCCAAAGGAGCCGGCAGCTGCACCCAGAGATGGTCAAGAGATCCAGAGCTGTCAATAGGGCAGTTGGCGGGTCGTTAGCATCTTTTG
Source organism: Streptopelia decaocto (assembly GCF_964273445.1). Lineage (NCBI taxonomy): Eukaryota > Metazoa > Chordata > Aves > Columbiformes > Columbidae > Streptopelia > Streptopelia decaocto. The sequence goes on along the minus strand of NC_138665.1, from coordinate 20,589,972 downwards.
TGCCCCACCAGAGCCCAGCGGGTGTGAAATGAGCGTTTGCCGGAGCAGCGGGACTGGGATCGGAGCCTCCCCTGGGACCAGGGGCCGGCTGGGGACACTCCCGGGGTGGAGCCTCCCCTGCTCCTGGGGGAGGGATTGTTTCTGCTCCACAGATCCTGAGTGAGCCCTTGGCCCCCGGGTGGGGGCCCCAAGTGAGAGCATGCAGGCTGGGGATCAATATTCTTGTGTGGTCACATAGTAATAATATCCACAACTGGTACATCGAACCTGTAGTTTATTAAATGTTGCTGGAGTGCTGACTGATTTGGGGTTATCCCCCAACTTGCGTTGGTTTCTGTCGCTTGGTTTTGGTCCATCATTTGGCTTCAGTTTCAGTTCTGAATTAAAGTTGGTTTAAGCTTATCATTTGCTTGAGGTCAGTTTGGGGTGCGTCTGTGACAAAGCAGCACCCCGAAAGAGGCCAGCAGCTCGAGCAGGCCAGCGTTCACGGGGCTGCAAAACTGCTGCAGAAATTTGGGGTGACTTTTCAGTGGGTATAAACTGGTGGTGTCCCCACATTTTGAAGGAACACGTCCAGCAGATTCTGGTGGAGAACCTGGCAGAAGGGTTGATTGGTGTTAAGGACATCCAAGTGCAAATTGCATTGGCACAGCCATTACAAATCAAGTGGGTTCAATATCGAGGCAACCTTCTCCACGTTCAGATATCATCCTCAGATCTCTCTGTCCCCAAAAAGCTCTTTTATAGCTTGCAGGAGATCATTGAGCATGGTCCAAAATTGACCCTTGTCACCCTCAAATGCATATCCTCAACTTTGCCTTCGGCACGATAAATCGTGGTTCACTGTTGTCATCATCGAGCTGATAATGTGTTGTTTTTAGATGGAAAAACTATGAGGTCAGAGTTAATGTTTTGCATTTGTCACTGGGAGGAAGACACGGCCCGCACTGCCCTCCTGCACCCCGGCTCATCCCCGGCCCCTCGCCACCCCTGACCCGCCGGTAACCCCCTCCCACGGCCGCCTCCCCGCAGCCCGTCCTCCTCCCGGGATGTTCCCCTTGCCTCTGCAGGGTCCCCTCTGCCCGCCTCCGGGAGCTCAGCCTCTGCTCCTCTTCCTCACCCCACTCCCGGGAGCTCAGCCCCTGCTCCTCTTCCTCGCCCCAATCCTGGGAGCTCAGCCCCTGCTCCTCTTCCTCACCCCACTCCCGGGAGCTCAGCCCCTGCTTCTCTTCCTCACCCCACTCCCGGGAGCTCAGCCCCTGCTCCTCTTCCTCACCCCAATCCCGGGAGCTCAGCCCCTGCTCCTCTTCCTCACCCCACTCCCGGGAGCTCAGCCCCTGCTCCTCTTCTTCACCCCACTCCCGGGAGCTCAGCCCCTGCTCCTCTTCCTCGCCCCACTCCCGGGAGCTCAGCCCCTGCTCCTCTTCCTCGCCCCGGCTCCAGGGCCAGCGCCAGGCTGGCCGGCACGCTCGTCCTCCGCCGTCCCTGGGAGGTTATGATATATGGGGGAGCAGCTCTCCTTGTGTTGTTGTTTGCTATATAAACTTTTAAAATGGTCTGTGCCTGCAACAGGAGAGGGATAAATGTGTGTGGGAGGTTTGCAGTTTCTAGTGATTGAGATTCTTTGGTTGGAGAAGCCTAAACAAACACCATAACCTCAGGGGAAATTCTGCAAAGTTTTAGTTTTGATTGTTTCCTCTAACAAAACAACTGTGCGACCTAGAAGGCAAACGGAGAGCATTCCTTTGGCTGGCGGAGGCTTCGTGAGCCCAGCCAGGAGGTGAGGTTCAGGTTTTAAAGTGTGAACGTAGAGAACTTTGTCTCTACTTTGAGCGCAAGTTGGACAGTGCTCCTCACTACAGACTCACCTCCCTCTCACTGTCCACCAGGGTAAGCCAAGGAAAATTCATCTGACATAAATTCCTCTGCTGGAGGACACTGGATTCTATAGGATCACACCTATAGATGTCCCGGGGTTAGTGTCAGGATGGGATGAGCTGCCCTGAAAAGGGGAGAGCCTCCAATGTGGCTGCTCATCCATCGTGCACCCCGACACGGTATCTCCACTCAGGCCTGTGGCTTTTTCAGCAAGAACAGATTCGTCACCCAAACAGATTTTGCTTATAGGAAGCTCTGCAGCCAGCAGTAATTGTATTTTGTCAAGTGGTTTTAGAAAAGCAATCCACATTTATTAGCCATCTGGATTAGAGAAATGATGTTCTTGATTCCAACTGCCAGCTCAGCCAAGCCATTATCACAGAACGGAGTGACGGATCACATTCCCCTTGCCACGTCATGGGCAGCATTTGTTTCCCTTGCACTCTGTATCTACCCCTGTTTGCTGTGTGTCTCAGACAATGGCTGCTGAACTCAGACTGGCCATTTGGCTCCAGGTTGCAGCATGACGGGTGCATGTCTCGGGGCCGTCCTTTCCTCATGCCCCTGGGTGTGGAGAAACCGAGGCACACAGAGTCAGCATGAATTTACAAAATCACCTCAAGCTGATTGTGAAAGCTCATTAGAGAAAGGAAGGGGGGATGGATCCTGTCTATCCTACATGATCTCTGTCCTCCTCCCATCCCTTTCCATGGTCCTAGTCCAGAGACAGTAACCTTCCTCTTTACTTTGTATTAATCTACTTCATTCTTTATTCTGTCAACTCATCCAGAAGGCAAATGGAGACACAGAGAGCTCTGGGGACAAGACACACAACACAGACAAAATTATCCATGCTTTTGCTGGCAATTGTTCTTGTCACAGCTCTGTTACTCCAAAGTGGAGGGGCTCCCCCATCCCTCCCCACCTGGCCATCTCTGTAACACCCAGAGCTTCCCCAGGCCTGGGAACCCTCTGCAGGGCTCGTGTCCTCAGGATCTGGGTGCTGCTGGGTCCCACAAAGTCCCCTGAGTGCTTCCCAGGCACAGGGACCTGCGTTTGATTGCTCTGTGGGCGGGTTACTGGGGACCTGCTGTTCACTCCACCGAAACCCACACTTATTCCCATCCCACGGGGTTTTTCCTTAATTGAGCTGCTGACCACATTAACCTGGAGATGGGAGGATTCATTCAGCAGCACCGAGATGAAGGAGCTGAGCTCAGAACATTGCTATTTACAGAGATGTGCGTCACGGAGGAACTTTCCAAAACAAGGACACACGTGAGCTCATTGGGACCCTTATTTCCATGGAAGGAACAGAGAAACCCGTCCATCTTCCTGCCACACCTGGAACCAGACAGACCCCTTCAGCACCTGCATCTCCAGCATCTCCCAGCTGAGGGGAAGGGCAACGTCCCTTCGTGCTGACATCCCTTGCAGACGCCCGGTCCCTGACACCCAGGGGCTGGGTCACATCTGGAGAAGCAGCTGGAGGGCGGCTCAGCCCTGCGCCCAGCGCTGCACCCTGTCCCGGGGAGCACCAGCTCTCCCGCTGCCCGTGCAGCTCAGTGCCGTTTTCCACAACAGTTCAATTAAAATCTTGAATTTTTCAAGTCCAGGCAATTGCTAGAAACCGGCAGAGAAGAGATGTAGGAATGGAAATTTGAAAATGAATGAATGAGAGGCCTTCCAAAGCTAAAATATAATGCAGGCACATGCAAGGGCTGAAGCCAATGGGGATATTCCTAGAAGTGAATTTATTCTAGACCAAGCTCCTAAAACAGTGTCCGATAGGTGATTTCTGCAGAAGCAGAAGCCGAGCATGGAGATGGCTGACATGTTGGGCTGTCGGAGCAGCAGCTCCCGCCTGCCGGAGCGCACCCGGAGCCCAGCGCGCCCGCAGCAGCGCTCCGGGCACCGCCAGCACCGCGCCCTTTGGGAAGTCACCTGGACAGTGTTATCTTCCCACAGCTTCAGGTTCCGAAAACTAAGGCTAGAAATTTCATTCTAGCTTTCTTTGGGAAAGTTAAAAGATTTCTCATTTATCTTCTGTTTGGAGGAAAATAAGACAAGACTATTAGAACTGGCTGCAATACAAAATTCCCATTCAGCCAAAAATATCACTGTTTCAGAGTCTTCTTTCATCCCATATTTGAGCAAGTGTTAGCAGCTCCAAATTTCCAATGAAATAAAAATTCCAAACTCCTACTATAAACACTGAAAAGCCTTCTTTAAATATTTTGCTTCAATGAGGCTAAAGTGTTTTGCTCTGCTTTATCATTTAATAAACTCCAGCACATTGTAAGACATTCAATGATCCTGTTGCTCAATGACAAACCAGAACACGACGCTCCGGCTGAGGGACCTGCTATGTCCCCCTGGGGTGTCACGGGGACTGCGAATGCTGCCGATACCCCCAGTGCTTCGAACGGCTCCCGTGGGTTTTGATCCTTTCTTTGTGAACTTACACAAGGGCTTCTTTTCCTCCAGGGAGCTGGGAAGGCGCCTTCGGTGGGTGGTGGCAGGTGAGGTGATGCTCTGCAGACCCCTCTCATTTCACACACGTTGCAGGTCTGCGCACTGTCCAGGCAACAGGGACAAAGACCCAGGAGCTCAACCCGGTCCTGCAACAAATCTGGGGAGGAAAGCATCCCACTGAAAATGCTCTGGCTTCCTCTGGGAACAGCTTTTGCAAATGTCTGAATGAGTCATATTGTGAGGAATGGGGCAGGCAGCGAGAGCAGATAATTGGGAATGTTTCCCAGGAGGCAGATGCCTGAAATGTGTGCAGAGTGCATGCACTGCGCAGACACGTGTAGCAAAATGAGAATGAAGTTGGCTGGATTATCTTGAAAACAGTTTCATTTCCATTTCAATTACAGGTGAGGGAGGAAAGTCAGCACCTTTCTCATTTCAGCCAGTCTGGGGCTCATCTCACTTGTGAAAGTTAAAGTTCATCCATCACCCGTGCCCCGAGGGCTGCGTGCCAGACCCATTTTTCATCCTTAGCAATGAGTTACTCCACGGACAGTCCCAGGGAAATCAATGGGGTGGCTCCAAGAACAAGGTACGAAGCGAGGGAGAGCGGCAGGCTCTGCCCTTGGGTTTATTGTACTAATTCCCACTGCTTTCCATCGATTTACACGGGCAGTTCTCCAGCCCCAGGAACTCAGGGTGAGGCTGCTCTCTGTGTGCTGAGTACTTATGGCTTTGTTTACTCATCAGGCTTCCTAGCCTCAATTTTCCAGTGCTGTCACTAATCCTGTTTAATTGAGGCTTCCTTTGATTAATGAGGACAAGCGTGGGGTGTCGGCGGAGTCAAAGGGCAGCTGGTCCTCCTGTGAGCACGTGGGAACACTGGCTGCAGCAGGAAGAGAGGGATGCCAAACAACTTTTAGTGGAAAAAACGTAGACAACACTGATCTGGGGGCTGCCCGAAGCAGAACTTGGCTGGTACCTCCAGATTATTCCACTCTAAGTCAGAGGTAGGAGGGTTTAGATGGATAGAGAGAAAGGTAGCAAGGAGAGAGCATCATCAGGGATGTCTGCACCCCGTTTTGTACTGCAGGGCAGCCCTTTAACGAGGGCCCCGAGGAAGCAGCATCAGATATCTCCAGGAGCCTTCTCTATCTGATGAAGAAATACAGGGTGGTTTGAAAATGCAGGTAGTGAATGATAAGAGCTGGTTATCGCAGGCTGGAAGAGGCAGAGCTGACCCCGCACTTCTGTCTGCCAGAGTGATGGGGGGGAGTTGGCTCGAGGAGGGGCTGATAGATGAAGACAAACACCTTTCTGGATGGGAGTGAAGAGGTGGATCAGAGAGGACACGGAAAGCTATGGTTGGCTGCAGTCCCAGCGAAGGGCCAGAAATATTATCTCGGTAACAGCCTTCTGGATGGGTATTAGCCGGCTACTCTTCCATTTGTTAAGGCTTGCGAAAAGGATGTGTCAAGAAACAAGCCATGAAAAGATAACAGCCTGGAAGCCTCGGCTGCGGCTGCACGGGCAAGGTCACACCTGGGAGTTCTGAAGCGAGACCAGAGCTCTGCTGGAGGCACCGACCCGGACCGCGGCTGAGTCAGGGACGATGCCCAAGTAATGAGGGCGAGCGCTGGAAAAACGGCTGAGGCGGCGCAGACCTCCTGCTGCGGGGACAACACAGGCGATGAGGGCCTTTATGGACTAGCAGGGAAAATGTGGTACCACAGTCAAAATTTCCATCTATTGAGAACACACGCAGGTCTTCACAGGTCATGTGCTGAACTTCTGATTTCCTCTCCCTTTCCCCACCACGCTCTGGTCTCCAGGCCAGTCTCTGTGCTTCTCCATCCCACCTTCATCTCCGCATCCCCCACCCTGTGCCGTGCTCCTCCTTCCCGCTCCCCGTCCCCTTGAGCCCTTTCCTCGAGTCGCCCCGTGCGTGGAAGCTCGTCCTTGTTTCTCTCCCGAACCCAACCACAAGGCAGAGCCTTGAGCCAGAGCCAGAGCCAGCAGCACAAGCTGCTGCCCACCGAGAAACCCCCTGTCCCAGCGCGGCCCGACCCCTTCAGAGCGGGGGCTGAGAAGACACTGAGTGGGAGCCCAGCTCCTCTGAACTTGGCAGTAAAATCCGCTTTGACTTCAGCAGGGCTGGATGTTTACCTGGAGGAAGTATTTCATCTGCGTTTTGCACAGCCCTCCTCAACCCTGAAGTGCAGGGTAAATAACAACTAATAATAATGGGGATTTTTATTTTTTAATTTTTAATCTCTTCTTGGCTTCTTTGGGAGTTTTGTGATAGGCACAGGGAAAACCGGACTAGTGTGAAAGGCAGGAGGTTTTGCTGTGTCAGCAGAAGGGCAAGACAACCCCACCTCGGCTCCTCCACACCCCCTTCACTCTGACTCTCACCCTGGGACAGAACAATTACCTATTAATCATCAAAGGCTGGTGGCCTGCGCTTGCAGGTGATAACAGGGTTGCACAGAGCGTGGTGATGAGCAGAAAGGCAGCTGCACGGCCCCCCCTTGGCACGGTGGCTCCGGGTGTCCCCCGGCTCCGGGGGCTGTGGGGAGCCGGTGCGGAGGTGATCGCATCCTTCGTCACCCAAGGCCAACTGGGGGTGTCACCCCCAAATCTGCATCCCCTGGGCGGTGGGCGGGGAGGGAGAAACCAGCTCCTGCTGCGGGTCACAAGCCGAGCACATTTTCCCGCAGCAGCGTGGCACCAGGGGCTGTTACGGCGATGATAGTGTGTCTGTTCCCCTCGCAGAATCACTTTCCTGACCGTAATCACGCTTTCATGTTAAACTGGAGGTGGTGCGAGCTCTCTTTCGCAGCACTGCTGCATTAGTATGCAAAGATGAGGTGCACAGCAGAAATGTTCCTGCTTGCAAAGAGCGCTCGGATAGAAACATTAAGGAGGGGAGTGGTACAGCTCTATTAATCGAAATGTTTTTATTTATTTCCACTCCATTCTTGCTCAAAGCTGGGTTTAGAGAAAAGTTTAAAAGCTGCTAAGCCATGGATGTTCAAACCCCTCTTGATGTGTACATAGCTGGCAAGAGCAAACACACAGCTCGTTATTGTTTCCTTTGTCTTCCCACCCTTCATTCTTTCTCATTACTCTTATTTGTTGTGTCTGATCTCCTGCTAAAGGGCTGTCTCTTGCTCCATATTGCTACAAAGCTGAACACAGGGAACCCTTTCAATCTTAAAGAAGTCCCCGAATGTTGCCTTAGTAGAAATAATAAATAATAACTTTGAGAGTTTGTATTTAGCTGGGCTGAACATGTGTTTGCTTGTTTGCCTTTTAAAACAAAGCTTATTTTCATGCCCCACGGAGGCAGATTTCTTTTAAAGACCCCAGAGCCCTTCCCTTCCATCCGCCCACCCACCTCCCCGGCTGTGTCCTGCTCCCCCGGCCGCTTGTGGGGACCTCCCCAAAGGGCTTCCTGACCCCTCAGCCCCTTCTCAGCCCAGACCTCATCTGTGACCACTTGTGTCCTTTGACACCTGGGATCTTGTACCTTCCCTCTCCCCATACCCCTCTTGCTGCCTGTGAGCTCTGTTTTTCTGTTCCCTGTGCAATTCCAGTTTGTGGGGGCTTTGGGAGTGGGTTGGAGACTGCTGTCACAGGATGCTGCTACCCCAAGGATGCTGCAGCCCCAAGGATGCTGCTACCCCAAGAATGCTGCTGCCCCAAGGATGCTGCAGCCCCAAGGATGCTGCTACCCCAAGAATGCTGCTACCCCAAGGATGCTGCTGTCCCAAGGATGCTGCTACCCCAAGGATGCTGCTACCCCAAGGATGCTGCTGTCCCAAGGATGCTGCTGTCCCAAGAATGCTGCAGCCCCAAGAATGCTGCTGCCCCGCAAACTCGCCCAGGCTCCTCTGGCCTGGGCAGCTTTTATATCACTATTTCACCTCACATTTCCTCCCACGTCCCAGAGAGAGCACTGACTCTTTTTTTGAGCTGGAGACATTACAGATCAACCCCCCGTCACTCAGTAACTCAGAGCATCTCAGGACTCAGGGATGCTGTGAGGCCACAGCACCTTGTGCTGCTGGGACCACAGTGTGTCCCGCCGCCCCGCTGTGCCCACGCTGTGCAGCCTCTCGCCATCGCGCTGGATGGAGCTGGGGGTGTGTGACACGCCGAGGGGGTGCGGAGGGGATGGGGACACAGAGAACACGGCTGTCTGCTGTTTCTTATAAGCAGCGGGTGAAAAACCTCAGTTTTTCCTAAGTGGGAACATTTGCCTTTAATGAGCCTAAGAGGTTTTTTTTCTTTTTTCCCTTGCTCTTTATTTTTTTTTTTTTTTTTCAGGGAATGGAAAAAAGGTTTTTTCTAATAAATAAAATATCAGACACATCTTTGGGTGTCACATTAATGTCCCTGTCCCCGTCCAGGCGCTGCCGGCACCGCTCATTCTCAGCAGGGAACATGGACCCTCGCACCAGCTGCTGCTCTGGCCCAGTCTGCTTCCCCCTCTGCGGTCAGGACACGCTCTTGCTCCCCCTCCCCACCCCAAAGCTCCCAGAGCATCTTCCTTCATCCCTTGCTGGCTCCTCTGTATTTTCTGGGGGCACCAACGACCCCTCCCAGCCACCCCGGTGCATCCCCCCAACGGGACCCTCGGCAGCAGGGTGGGTTTTAAATACTTGCCAGAAATTAAAGCAGCATGGTCGCACTCAGATTGCTTTCCTGCAGTTCAAGTGTGTGCCGGATCTATTTGTTTTTGTGCTGTGCATTTGCCGCATAAACTTGGGGCATTTTTGGTTTTCCTGTAGCTATTTTAACGTATTTATGCATTAGATCTGACAATGATGCTGCTGGTCAGTAGCATGGGAATAGTGCTCTGTATGGGAACAGATACACTAGATCTGACCAGAAAATAGACTTTTAAGTCCGCAACGCTAGTATTTGTTCTGGATTTCCATAAAAAGCCGAGATTTCCAGCAAAATAAAAATTCCAATAAAATTCAACATAAACCAAAAGTTTGGTTTAGTAAGAGAAAATAATTTGGTATAGCTACAGGCAGAAGCTTAATTTCAGTGAGAGCAGATCATGCTAATGAGTACCAATAAATCACGTACACAACATACATGAAGATAATCTGAACTATTTTTCTGTGACATGCATGTGGTGCATTCAGCAAGCGCTCAGCTTTGGGCCGAGCTCACAGCGTTGTGTTTAAAGCGAGTGGTTAATGGCTAAGCCTGACCTCCAAAGGAAGGAGCGTAATATATTTTGAAAATTGCATTAAATGAGACATATTGAAATATTGGTGTTATTTTTAGGAACTGATTGATTTATTTCAGACCGAAGGTGCAGTTCTTGGCTCACTGAAATTTTCAGCTGATGATAACAGATCTCTTGTCCAGAACACTTCTCTGTAAAGGTTTGATCCTTCTTTTGGACCGGGGTACAGCCCAAAGTCCATCTGTGTGGCTCCAGTGCCAGGACCCAGCCTTTCCCATCTCCTTTCACGTCTCTCCCCGTGACACCATTTCCCTATAGAGCACGAACAAGTGTCCCACTTTTATATAACAGAGATTTAAACGTAAACCAAGACACAGGCTTTGAAACCCCTGCCTCTGGGGGAGTTCAGCTCTGGATTAAGTTTAAACTTGGTCAGTTCTGGACTGACTCTTCCCAGTATGGCTCCAGGGATGGTGAAGGAGCCCTCATACCGATGTCAAGCATTTTCTTACCCTGCTCGCTCTGCAGCTCCATTCCTATCTGCTATCCTTAACAGATATGCTAGCTAGACATCTGCACTGGAGAGCCAGAGTCTCATTTTGGAGGTGCTGGGGTGACAGGGCCACTCTGAGCACCCAAAGCCCAGCTCCGAACTACCTGCGGTCCATGAACATGCTGAAGGGTTCCAGGCTGGTTTCACCCTGTGAAGAAGGTGGTTTGGTGAAGGGTTCAGTGAGATCACCACGGTCATGCCCAGGTGCAGGTGTGGTCCAGCTCACGTCCTCATCTGTGCCTGCAGGTACCAACCAGAGCATCATCTCCATGTTGGTTCGGGGACACCAAATGGTCCTGTATCCCCGTGTCAGAGCTGCTGTGTCTCTGCCATGGCTGGTACATGTCTTCTCACACAGGGGAAGGAGACATTGTGCTGGTTCCCAAGAGCATCAGCTCTTTGGGAAGACTCATATGCATCTGAGGATTCCACTTGGACTTAATTTTGGACATTTTATTTTAGTGCCTGAGCTATGTTCATGGTTGGGCTTGATGATGTTGAGGGTCTCTTCCAACCAGAATGATTCTGTGATTCTATGATTCTATGAGTATTTTTGTGTGTTCTCCCCGTTCTTGCTGCACAGCAGCAATGTCGTGGGTGGGTGATGGGTGGTCAGTCCCCCCCTCTCCCACGTCGACCCCGAGGCACCACAGACAATGCGGCCACCGCGTTGTGTCACCAGGGAGAACACTGGGCCACGTTCAAGCAACACGGAGGCCTTTCTAAGAAACAATTATTATTATGGACAACAGCTGGGCTGGGAGGAGAGCTTCGCCCGCAGAATTCCGAGGGAGTTGCTCTACTAGAATGCCATTATTTTATGCCAGATTGCTCTTTCTGTTGAAAATAGGAAGAGATGAAAACTACACAGACAGTGTGGTGACATTCCCTCTAAAACAAGACCTCGGAGAGTAAAAGACGCTGTTTAGTGGCCACGCTTGCGCTTTCGCACACAGGGACGGCAGCAGCTCGTGTCCACGCTGCGGATGGACTGGGGGAGCGACGGCATCTGTGCTCAGCAGACTCCCCCATCCCTTCGGTTCAGACTGGTATTTGCCTCCCCATCAACCCACCGCCCTGCCCACGCGCTCGGCCCCGTTTCCCAGGCTATTTGTGGCATGAAATATTGTTGCTATCATGGTTTAGATGCTAGGAGAGAGGGAATGAAAAAAAGCGAGGTAGGGAGGGAGGGAAGCAAGGAGGAAACAAAGACAGCATTGTTATCTCTTCCAAAAAACTGCAGACACTTATTCAAGGCAGAATGACTAGTTGGGGTTGTGGTTTGCTTTTACATATGTGTTTAACCTCGCGAAATAGTCAACAGCCTGGAAAGAAAACACCACACTCAGAGGCAGAGGCTGCCCAAGGCTCCCAAACCCGCCGCCTGATTTTCCAATTTGGGGCGCTTGGCTGGAGCCCAACCATCCATCCCTGGATGCGACGGCCTCCGCTTCCATGGGGAAAGAGTCCCCGTCCCCCGGCACAGGCAGCTCTGCATTCAGCGTCCAGCAAGAGCAGCACATCAGCTTATCAGGCTCTTGTCTTATCAGTTCCTAGCAGATGCTACAAGACGATTTGTCATCCAAACCTTGGTGTGCTGCACTCCAGCCAAGCAGCCACAAGAGCCAGAAACTGGGGGCGGGGGTGGGGGGAAAGGAGTGGAATAATGCAGCGAAAAAACACAAATTCTGCACCATGGCAATGTGAAGAAGGAGTGAGTGCGCTGCGCTGCTGTGCCAACTTTCCGGGGTTTGGAGCACAATCTTTTCTGTGGTACCACCGCTGATGATTAAGTTTGCCTGACACTTCCCATCAGGAGGCTCCGCAGTCGCTCGCGCGGAGCTTTGCCAGACTTGAATCAATCGGGCTGAAATTTCCCATGTTTGGTATCTGCCCGAGGCAGGAGCTGAGGAAACAATCCGCTCGCACAGCACAGCCATTTCAGAGAACACGCGTACAGACAAACACCGTGTATTGCTGGTAAAAAAACAGGAAAACAACTCAATTTCCAGTTATATTTATTTTATCTTATTGAGAAGCCCTTGCTCTCCCATGACGTGGAACAGATGCTCAGCGTTTTCCAAGAAGCAGTTCTGGTGGCAGAGATATGCCTTTTGCTTTTTTCCTGTGGAAATCTGCCCCAAATTGGATTGATGTGAAAAACACTCAGGGTTTATGTCTCAGCCCAGGGTGCCTCCCTCCCCGTGGAGCCCCCCCCATCCCTCCCACCCCGCTGGCTGCAGGGGGGGACGGGAGCGAGGTTGGGGATGGGCAGAAGCAGGTGGGGACACAGGGTGCAGAGGGGATAGTAGAGAAGGATGAACGTGGGACCGGGAGCAGCGTACCAGGAATGTGTATTTTAGGGGTGAGAGAGGTGGGAAGAGGAGGTGGGACCCATCGGGAAAGCAGTGGGAGGCGAAGGCTCTTGGAGCAGGACTCAGAGAAGAGGATGTGACCTGGGACCTGGGTGCCAGCAGGATGGGTCCAGACCCCTGCAGCGCATCCCGGGAGGACAGGGAGCACGGACAAATGGACGATGTTCCTTTAATCTTTCAGGGTGTAATCAGATTAACCGAAGTGACTGAGCATCGTGCCTACTCATTTTTTTCCCTTCCTCTATCACACAACCCATAGTAAGAGCTATATTTAGCTTTCCCATTGCTCGCTACAGGGTGTCAGTGGCTTCTATTTTCCCCTCCAGTGATTCAGCCGAGTGCAATTGTTCATTCAAGTGGAAGGAGGAAAATGTAGACACAGCACGGGGGGAGCGGGGCCCGGCCCCCAGCCCCGCCGCTGAGCGGAGCCGTCGCCTTTGCCTGGCGCCCGCTTTGCCCCCCAGCTCCAGAGCCCCCCACTTTGAGGCTGATGATCACAGATTAGGCTCTGAGCCCCCTGCATGGACACGCTGCCACGTGGCTTGTCCCTCTGCGCCAGGACACGGTGGGGACGACGGTGGCAGCGTCCGCTGGGGTTGCTGGGAATGGGGCAGAGAAGGGCTTTGGAGTCATTCACACCCATTTAGACGAGAAATTCCACCCTGAACTTGAGAAAATCCTCACTAACTAAATATTCATTGAAATCATTATGTTTCCACAAACGGTTTTGATTTCCACACATCAGCATTTTTCAATGACAACAACAACAAAAAGCTGTTTTGTTGAAAGACTCCTCCGTTCAAAGGAGATCACCCAGCTCCATGCGTGCGGACAGACGGACGGGCTGGGACCTACCAGCCCATGCCCCACATCGCGGGGACCAGAACCCCAGGGCCATTGCGCCATCAATGATCGCCTGGTTGTTTTACCCTCGCCAGTGTTTGCTGGGACGCCCTGTGCTGCCGCGCTTGGGGACAGCGGCTCCAGCTCCAATGGGCAGCTGATGCGCTGGGACCACTGGCCAGATGGAGCTGTGGCCATTCGCTCGGTTTCATCTGAATCCAGGAAAGAAAGAGGCGAAGGAATGACTCTGTGTCTTCCGCGCACTGGGAAAATAAAAAGGGACAGAAACGCCTGCCCATCAGATTCCCCCCCCTTTCCTGCTCCTTTGCAGCTGGGGAAACCGCGGCAGCTTCGGAGGCCGTTTGGAGCCGGCTGTGCGGACGCAGGCTTTTGGAAACCTGCAATTACATCCACAGGCGTCTCCTTGTAGCTTAAGCAGGTTTAATATTACAGGAAGGCACAGGAAATCTTGGCCCTTTTTTCTTTTCTTACTTAAATTATTTTTTAAACGCGCTCCCAGTAAAGTTAATGAATCACTCCCCAAAACGAGGGTTTTATTAAGGTCTGCAATTCAGCACAGATTTCTTTTCCCTTCTTGTGGCAGAAAGATGCCAATTAAATAAAAATATTTTGTTTGAAACTTATTGCTATTGCTGTATTAGGGTTTTATCATTTTATCACCATTTTTCTTTTGTTTAAGGTGGTCACAACCAACCACTCCACCAAACCCGACCCCGAAGTCTCTCCCACAGGCAGGCCTGCCGCCAAGTTCACTGTTCTCTGCTGGGGTCCCATTAGTCTTCATCAGCTCCCACTTACCCAACAACCCACGGCTCTGGCTGGGCTGAGCCCTCCTGGGGCACCCCAGGGGCCTCCCCCCACCCCCGGCCCCAGCAGGGACCCCACCACCGGGACAGCCCCTCCCGGTGCCACCACCCCCATTCCTATGAGGGGCATCGCCCCTAATCCCTGCTATTCCAACCCAAATTCCCATCAGGGGCATCGCCCCTAATCCCTGCTATTCCAACCCAAATTCCTATGAGGGGCATCACCCCTAATCCCTGCTATTCCAACCCAAATTCCCATCAGGGGCATCACCCCTAATCCCTGCTATTCCAACCCAAATTCCCATCAGGGGCATCACCCCTAATCCCTGCTATTCCAACCCAAATTCCCATCGGGGCATTGCCCCTAATCCCTGTTATTCCACCCCAAATTCCCATGAGGGGTATCGCCCCTAATCCCTGTTATTCCACCCCAAATTCCCATCAGGAGCATCACCCCTAATCCCTGCTATTCCAACCCAAATTCCCATCAGGGGCATTGCCCCTAATCCCTGTTATTCCACCCCGAATTCCCATGAGGGGCAGCACCCCTAACGTCATTTCACCCCATTTTTGCTGGCTGCCCACAGGGGAAAGCGGGGCACAGCCTGGGCTGCTGGTCTTTGAAGAGGTGGGAAAACCATCCCTGATGGTGCCACTACCTCCCAGTTTGCAATAACACCATTTCTTTTGAAAACCTGAATGAGAATCATGCTATTTTTATTAAAAAAGAAAGAAAAAAAGCGCAACACCTAACAAGTTTCCCCTTTCCCCTCTCCAGCTGCATTCCAGCAGCCAGCAGGTGTGTGTCAATCGGCCGGCCTCCGAGATTTACAACCTGCTCCAGGATTTCTCGGCCAGGCTTTGGTTGGGGAAGTATTTTCTGCTCACAAACAAAGGAGCTGTAGCGAGGGGGCCCCGAGGGACAAAACAACCGGAGATGAAAAAACAAATGCATCCTTCCCTAATGCGATTAAAACAAAACAAGATACTCATTGAAGCAAGGGGCTCCGGCTGGCCAAGGGGATGACTTGGAGCTCTTTGCTGCTTCTTCCCCTTCCCCACCTGGCCCCCTCGCTCCTCGGCAAGCACAGGGGGTACAGGAAGGCATGGGGTCACATCCCTGCTGTCCCTGCCTTCGGTGGCTGGGGGAGCCCGGCCGAGCCCCCGTCCCTTGGCCTCCCATCACCCGGCCACTGCCAAGCGCCGCACATGGCCAGTGACCCGATTCCCCACGTTTCAGCAGTTTTTTGTTAAAAATAGATCAAAGCTGCGGCCGAGGAAAAGCCACAGGAAGCGGCTTGGGCTGCCCCGGTCCCTGGTGCCTCCACCCCACGCTCTGGCATGGGCCGGGGACCAGGAGTGACTCCCAGGGCTGTTTTCCACCAGGGGAGGATGGAGGGTGACTGTCCCCTTCCTCCACGCCCGCTCGCCCGGCCCGCGCACCGCGGCCACGCTGGGACGCGCCCCAGCTCTGCTGTCCCGCTTTTGCTCCCCTGCCTTTGCTCTTGTTCAGCCAGTCTTCAGCAAAAAACACAGGCAATGCTTTATTAGTTGGACCCTTCTGTTGGGAGCAATTTGAAGCGAGGAAAAAAAAAAAGGCTATCATTTGTTCCTCTGCTGCAGATCTCCAACCTGCGCGTCCGTGCGTGGCGGGGAGCGTGTCCCAGGCACGGGCTCCTTCCTCAGCGCGGTGGGAGATGTTGCAGAGGTCTGGGGGACCTGCAGATGGGTGCTGCATCTTCCGGGGCAACAAAGCGCATCCAGAGGACTCTGAACCCCGTGGAACTGCCCCAGAGATGCTCCCCAAAGCGAACACGCTGTGTTAATGCTCCTGCTCCACAGCAAGGGTGCAGCTTCCCAGTGCAACCTCTATTTATGTTGGAATTAACAGCAATGCTCACTTGGAGCGTTAGGCTTGAAACATGTACACCAGCGTAATCCTTGTAGGGTCAGGGATTCCCTAAGTGCATTTTCTGAATACACCGGGGAGAAGGGAGGCAGGAGGAGGGATGCTGGTACCTGCCGGTGTCTGACGGAGGGAGAATGGTCACACACTAAGACACAGGGCAAAACCAGAAGCATTAGGGTGAGAACAAGTCAGAGAAATCTTAGCTTAGACAAACAAAAATGACGTAAGAATGTGATAATTAGGCTGGAGGCTCCTCTGCCAAAGCAAATACTGGAATTCCCACTCGCTGGACTCTGTCAGAACTGGGCAGGGTGATACCCCAAGGGGACACGCTGGGGACACCTTGGCAGGCACCACCGACTGACAGCAGCTCCTGTCCCTGTGGCCCCACCACGCGTGACAAGGGGACACCACAGCCTGGCCAATGTGTGCTCCGTCCCCTTGCCTGGCTCCCCTGCCTCCCCGCGCAGCCTGGCACACGCTGCACGGACCAGCCGCAGCGCACAGCTGGGCACATCTGGAAGAGGCTCTTCCAGCGCCACTTCCTCAGCAGCAGCGAGCCGTTTTGGAAGAAGCCTCCCGCCGCTGCTCGGCACAAGGGAGGGGAAGGCGCTGGCTGGGGGTGTTTGCCGGGGGCTGGCAGGTGTGCTGGGAGCGGGGGTGATGCTGCGGAACAGCCCTTGCACACCCAGCGCCAGGACACGCACCCAGCTCTGAGCCCATCGTCCTGCACCCACCAGCCGCTCCCCACGGGAGAGCAGCGACACGGGGTCTGTGGCCCCCGCAGCCCCCCCAAGAGCCGCTCCTCAGCCCTTGGCAGCAGCAGGATCTGCCGCTGGTACTCAAGCGTGAAAGCAAACGCATGACTGAGAGCTGAGGAACAGACTGGGAGCGCTACCGCCATGCGAGCAGCCAAAATTCATGTTTCCCATCTGGGCTGTGAATGAGCGCCCTGGTACACGGCTCGGGAGCGTGAATTCCTGACGTCTCCAGCCCCAACTCGTCCAACAGTGCCAGGAGAGCTGCAAAAGGAGCAGGGTCTCAGCATCGCCCATCTCTGGAGATGGTGGAAGAGGAGCCTGAGCTGCCAACATAGAAATGCTCTGCTCTTCTTCCCACCCACAGCTGGACCCCATTACCTGACCCCCGAAGCAGCAGCTCCAGCTATCCCCAAGCAAGTGGAGCTCTGTCCGGTGTGTGTTTGCTGCAGTCAAGAGATTAAACCAAAGGAAACAAAGCAACTCAAAGGCTTCAGGCCATGACTCACGCCAAGGGCTTCCCAGGCCGTCTTCACTCGGCACATTGCTCTGTCCCAAATGAAAAATGACTAAGTCAAAATAAATAAATAAAAGTCAATAAATCTTGTGCAGCAGAGATGGTGAGTGACTGGGGAATAGGAAAACCTGTTCAAACAGAGCAGCATATTCTAGGCAGAAAATTCAGTGTCACGTTCCTGAGCTAAGAGGGGACACTATGGAGGAAGGAAGAGAAATAAATATACATTTCCCAGCTACGTGACACAGCTTCCAGAAAGCATCGGCTGCTGGCGGTGAGGTTTGCATTGGGGCTGCGGTGCAGCGGGTCCGGGTTTGCTGGTCAGAGCGCGGGGCGCCCGGCAGGTACCACAGGTGTGCTCAGGAACACGGGGATGAGCGTGTCCCCATCACGGCTTTCAGGCAGGGAACCAGTTGTCACTGCACAGGAGCCCCTGTGGGCTCTCATCCTCTGTCTGCTGCCAGCCACACGATGGGGAATGTTTGGTGACCTCTGTGCCGTGCTCAGGGCTGTTCCTGCAGAGGCGCAGCCTCACTGGGATCAGCAGGACACCCTCTGTCCTTCTGGATCCTGGACCCACAGGGAACCGCGCTCTCCGAATGGGAACGGCCTCTGAGAGCTGGTCCTGCACAAACTGCCATGCAGATGAAGGACGATGTGAGGTTGAAGACGAGCCTGCCTTGCAATCAGGGCTTAAATGGACATAAACCTCTTGTTGGTATTCAGCACATCTTGCCCATGTATTCCCCAGGGACATCTTCCCCCCAGTTATCACCCCTACGAGCATGAGAAACACACGCAGGGTGGAGGGAAGACCCACAGCAGAGCCCTCTGAACCTGAAGCTGTTATGCTGTGAAGCCCCTGAACTGAAAGCATTTTTTCCCGAGGTGACTTTGTTTATCCTCAGTCCTGGAGCAGCTGACAGTGAGAACCGCGGTGTCTGGAAAGGGGCTGGAGAACCAGCGGCCGTCAGCAGAAGGAAGCGGTTGCAGCACTGGCGAGCATTAAGGCACTAATGAGACAGAGTAGAGCTGGCCTGTCTCCTACAGAAGGTTGGACTGCGTAATCTAATGGTCCCTTTGGCCTTACAATTTGTGAAAGTGTTTCATTCTGGTAGATAGTTGGCTCTGGCTTTAAATCATCCTCTGCAATCCAAGAGCAAAAAGCTGGGGGAGGAAAAAAAAACCCAAAACTTTTGGAACTGCACCAAAAAGCTGTTGGAGCGGTTTCTGATAGCATCGCCGGGCCAAACGCTGCAGCCCTCCTCACCCTGCTCACTGCTGGAGAGGTTCGGGGTTCGGGCCGGATCCCCAGGGAGCCGGGGCTTTGCGCCTGTGTGCACAGAGAGCAGGAGCTGGGATCTGGGAGCAGAATGCGGCCAGCAGCTCCTCCCTGCCCTTGCGATGCTGTATTGCTGGGCTGGGACACAGCGCTTCCCTCGCCTGGACCCAGCCCCATTCCCCTGGCAGCTGAGCACCCGAGTCCGACCCCTCGGGCCACGGGCCAGCCAAGGGTATGATTGTTTTAAGAAGATCAATTGTTACGTGGTCCTTCCCCCGCCGACCCACCAAACAAAGCTGCGCGAGAGCACCCAGGGCTGAAGGAGGACTCGGGAACAGGCTCTCCATCGTCTTTTCTGCGCTCGAGACTCCTTGTTTGGATGCCAAGACAAACAAATAAATCATATTCAAAGGCATCTGCCCACAATAGCGCTGAAGTCAGAAACACATAGAAGAGGGGAGCTGAGATGCGGGGTCGGGATTCCTGTTGGACACAACAGCTTCGCTCAGTGCTTTCAGTTCCTTTCACTGCCTCTTCTGGTGTCATTCGGGAGAGGGCGAGTATTTATTTTGTAGCCTTTCACTGGCCCGTTTTTCCAATAAGAATCTGTGATGTGCTTACAGAATTCCCTGGCACATCTCGCCGTGGGACCATCTGCCCTGGGCAGCGTTTCCAGCCCTTTGAAGAGCGTGAGGCAGCACAGGCGAAGCCGCCGCATCCCTGTTTCTCAAGCACCTTTCCTCCCATCGCTTCCCAAATTGCTTTCCACAGGGGTCGATCTGGCCATCACAAGCAGGCAGTCACTTCTGTGACAGATATTTAAAAGCAACTGCGTTTAGCAACCCGGAGCAGAAAGGGAATAAGAACACAAAGTGCAGAGACAGTCTTCTCTGGGGGATGCTATTTTTACCCCAGGTAAGATTTAATGAGGACAGTGCTAAGTGTCTTTTTCTCGGAGAAAGAAAAAACATAATAGTCTCTTTAAGACCAATAAGTGACTAGTTGATATTAATATCTCTGCAGAAGGAGCCTGGTTTGCTGAGGATCGAGGGGGAAAGGGGCTGTCAGTGACTCCCTGCAGCGATGGACCTTCCTCAAGGTCCCCGATGCTCAGACTGGTCCCTCTCAGCCCCAGTGCCCCATCAAGCCTGGCTGGGGCGCCTGGGGGGGCAGCCTCGGGATGGTAGGGTTTCGGGTGGGCCAGCTGGGGTGGGGATAAGGGGGGGCTCAGGCTTGTCATTGCCAGGTGAGCAGCAGCAAAGAGAAATTCAGCATGTCAGCTCTCAGGCTGCAAGAGCTTTTTGGTGCGCGGCTGGGGGAAATGAGTGAAACCAGCTCAGTCGTTTCTCATTGCTGGGAGAGGCCAAAAGCACCTAATTGGGAACTGATCTCAGCTGTTTGTTTGCCAGGACTCAGACCAAAAAAAGCTCCATGTGAATTAAAAAAAGAAAAAAAAAAAAAAAGAAGGAATTTCCTTCCCCTGATGGTTTGGATTGTTTCTTAATGTTATTTTAATGTAGGTCTGTTTGGTGTTTGTTCAGAGCTTAAGGTGGTGGAAAATGAGCTGCGGGTCAGCTCTGATGCGAGAGGGAGCCGGGCATCCCTGGAAGACCAAGGCTGTTGATGGTGAGCGAGGTGCCCATCAGGAGACGGGAAATGTTTGTTACCTGAGCTTGACTTCCTTCCAGCGGACCCGTCAGTCCCACACAGCGGACGGCTGGGAGGAAGAACGTTGAGCCGCCAGGTTGCTGGCTTTGGCTTTGGCTTTCTGCTGCTCCCGTGCGGGACCGGCCAAGGCGCGCGCCCTCCCCGGCTCCCTGCCCGCTGCCGGCGCGATGAACACGGACTAGCGAGTCACTCGCCTTCTCCTCCAGATTTTCAGGCAAATTATTACTCATGCAAAAAACCTGACAGAGTTTTGGGACTTGTGAATGTCTTAATAAATCCCCAGTGGCTGTCTCGCTATTCACAAAGAGCGAGTAACAGGATCCCATAAATCACGGCAAAACAAACTCGGCACTTTGGGTCAGGAAAATATTGAGAAATCTGTGGGTTTTACTCTAATCCTCCCATGGCAGGGGCTCTGGAAATGCACTTTTATTTTTTGCATCCTTCTGGCTTTGACACTGACTCCCCTTCCAGCCGCTGTCCCGCCGGGCTCAGCAGCGCCCACAGGCAGCCGGGGTGCAGCGCAGCCCCACGGGGAGCAGGGACGAGCCCCGGGATGCCGTGAGCCTCCACTCAGCCCAGCCAGGGAGGAGTTTGCCCACGGGCCGTATCTTCTGGGCTTACACCTACCACTCACCGCTGCCCAGCGACCCACAGACCGCACCAGGCTCCTCTGGGGCTGGGAAGGGGCGAGGGTTTGCGTTTGGTGCTGCTCCTTGCTGTGGACTCTGGAATTGTGGCCTCTGAGCGTCCCACCAGGACATCACCTGGGAGGGACCCTGTGCTGCCCGGCGGGAGGCGCTGGATCTGCCTCCAGCAACGGGGCCTTTCATTTTCTGCTGCATCTTTGTTTTGCAGAGAGACAGGATTCGGGTTTTGGGTTGTTTTTTTTGGTTTCTTTGCACCATTGAGGTCTGGGGTGGCCGCAGCCCAGCGGTGGCTCGTCAGGCCCCTGGCCAGCACAGGCTGTTCTTGGCAAGCGCGGAGGCAACACATGGCAGAGCGGCTGCCCTGCCCGCGGCGAGGAGAGAGCGCTCAGCCCTGATGGGTGGTCCTGATGTGTCAGCAAACCATCCCCAGACCTCCAACCACCCCAGACCTCCAACCACCCCAGACCTCCAACCACCCCAGACCTCCAACCATCCCCAGACCTCCAACCCCCCCCAGACCTCCTACCTGTCGGGAACATCTGCCGGCCAGAGGAACCCAGGTCCTGGCCACGCTGAGAAGGGATGGTGCCATCTGGGCAAAGGGGAAAGCAGCTGAAAACAACGGCGAAGGAGGGATGGGAGAGAACAGACAACTGACACGGGGAAAGAAGAGACAGGAAAGGAGCAGAACCCCATGTGCTCTGGAATTTGTGCCTGCAAAGTCAAATTGCTGAGGGCCCACCTTTCCAACACTTCTGGGGCAGACACCCCGAGCAGAAGAACCTGAGGGCTTTGCAGCACGCGTGATGGGACTGAAACATCATCACCAGCTTCCTTTTTCTGGGCCAGATTTCTGTTTAGGAAAGGCTGTTTAGGAAAGCGGTGTGTGCCCTGAGCAGCTCCCCGCTGCCCCGCGGGCTCCCTCCCCAAGCCCTTTGGTCTCTCATCACACTAATCCATTGGTGACTTCAGCTCTAATTGGCTGCAGTCTGGCATCAATAAACCGAAACATTTATTGCACAGTTTAAATCTAATACAGATTATAGCAACCCAGCTAGTTTTTAATGTTTGGGCCAGGAAACAGCTCTACAAAGTCCTGCTTTGCAGGCTGGAGGCTCTTCCCACCGCTGCAGCCCCATCCCAGCCCTTGGTCTGAGTGTCGGGTCCCGACCTGCTGTCCCCACCTCCCCTGGTTTGCTGTGTCACTTCTGGCCCCTTTCCATCCATATCCCGTGCTCCGGGACGGCCAAGCCCTCCTCCCCATCCCCAGTCAGTCAGGGTCCATCTGCAGAAGGAGGGAAATTTCTTTAATACCTGTGACATGCAAACCCTGCCGTGGAGCCGCAGGTTAAAGGTCGGTCCTTATCTCAGGATCTGCAGGGAAACTCTGGAGCTGTTCGCAACGTCTGCGCCCGAGTCAGGAAATCTGATTTGCAATAATATAATGTTCTTTTAAGTAACATTTTCTTAAAAGACATTATTGAAGTTTAAAGAGGGGGCCAGGGTGCAGGGGAGCTTTAATTTTAGATTTTGCCATTATTTTCCCAGCTACTGTCGTTTAACCCCTGTGTGGCTGAGACCCGGCTCCAGGCAGGACCTGCGCGGTCCCCGCGGCAGAGGCGCCGCAGCCTCCGAGCGCAGGCTCTGCAGCTCTCTCCTCTCCTGCCCTGATGTTCGGGTCACAAAAGCCCACCTGGGAAGACTCGTTCAGCATCTCAGACCTGAAGGATCTCAGATCCCTCCCTGCCCAGTGTTTCTAAAAGAGCGGCGAGATAAATCATGTGCGCGGCACAAATCCAGCCGCCTTTTAATGAACCCAATGAGATATAAATGGCAAATGCCTCATTTTCTCCTGATTTAAATAATGTATTGGAGAGGCACTTCACTGGCATTTCAGAAACAAAACAAAAAATACAAGAGGGGGGCAAAAGGGTTTGTGAGGCTGCGTCAGGGCAGTGACCCAGCGAAGCCCTGCTCCGGCGGCACACGGGGCAGGGCACGCACAGCCGGAGCAGAGCGACTGGGAACGACGGGGTGTCTCCTGGACGCCCTCTTACTCCGCCACTGCGCCAGCAATGCCGGAGCTCCCAGGTCTGACCAGACGCTCCGTTCCCATCCGCTGTGCATGCCAGGAATCGCTTAACAGGGACCGGCTGGAGGGACGGGGGGGCCCTGGGTCCTCCCCCACCACCCCCTCCACACCCCCGGCATGGTATTACTATCAGAAATATCAGACGTTTCGACTCAAATTAAAGTCAGGTTAAATATCTCCCATGCAAAAATTCCACATGGTTCCAGATGGAAAGCGGTTCCTCAACCTCATAGTGAACAAAATAAATAAGGAACCTTTCAGACCTGTGCCTGCCCCCCCAGCCGGGGAGAGACAGGGAGCCCCGGCCGAATTTGAGAACTTTGAAGTTGTAATTTGGCTGGACTAATGCAAAGCATGACACACTCTATTGGAATATAAATAGCATATTCGTGAAACGCACAGGGGTAAATACGTTGTAATGATAGGAAGCAAAGCAGAAACACGTGTGTGCGTGCACACGGGTTGCACACACCAGCACACACGCGCTGTGTGCAGGCACACGCCGACCCTGGAAATGTCCCCAGCCCCGGCGATGCCGCCCGGCGTGGACCGTGGTACCAGCACACATCACCTCGCACACGTCCCTGCATCCTGGACAGCGGTGTGATGGCAGCGACATCCAGCAACACAACACGAGGAGAAGAGCTTTAGCCACAGAGAGAAAGAGCTGATTTTGGGTGGGTTCCTTTGTGTGTGTTTTTCTCTCTGTCCAGACACACATTTAATTACACCAGACTCGACATTGCAGCCAGGCCCTGGAGGGACCGCAGGGACGCTGCCACCGCCGATGGCTTTGGGGAACGGCAGCAGACGTGTCCCATGTGGCTCCAGAGCAGCTGGATTTTGCTCGGATGCACCCAGGACATGCAGAGAGCTGGTGGCCGTGCTGTGACAACCGGGGGCTCCCAGCGGGGGCCAGCAGCTGGAGGGGCCCAGCCCCATGGTGCACAAGCCTGCCCGCACAGAGGCGTCTTGTCCCTTGGGGGACACCACGGTGCCGGGTCTGTCCCACTGCTTGATCCTGCCCCGTGTCCTCAGCCTGTGTTCTCACAGCTGCGGCATGTGAGAAGCCACCTCGGCGGGGGACCCGCTCCTCCGGCCAGCCGTGGTGTCACGCTGCTCCTGTGACACGAACGGGGTTGCCAGACCTGAGCTCTAAAAGGAAAGGAGAACTTTGCTCGCAGCAGTGCCAAACCGAAGTCACACGCTGTGGCTTTACACAGCCCAAGCTGTGCCAGATCCCACAACACGGGATACGCTCTTATCTCCCTGAGCTGCTCATCCCTTCCTGCATCAGATCTGGTTCCAAATCCGTCCCAAATCAGGTGTATTTGCAGAGCTGGGGATTTGTCCTACCCCTAACGCTACAAGACCTGGAGTCCCGCAGATGTCACTGCCACTCAGGCCAGCATCTTCACGGGAAGGTTCAGCATCCCCTGGTCAGGGTCCTGAGCCACAGCTCTTCAGCCACCCCTCCCCACTGCAGCAGACGACACCCCAGCATGTCCCTGTCATTTCCCCCGGGAACCCGCACCCTGCTCCCCTTTCTGTCTCTGCTCTCTCCCGTTGCTCCCCGTTCCTCTGGCCGCCGGTGGTGTTTCTGACCTCACCTTTCTGCCCCATGGTCTCCATCTCTGCACGTAAAACCCCGCGGGAGCTGAGCCCCCCCGTGCTCTGCCGTTGTCTGAGTTGGTGGTACTGACTTCTCTCTCTTGCCCGTCTGCTTTGATTTAGCATCTGCCTATCTCAGCTCAGGTTAATCAGTGGATTAACTGCAGCTCTCCCTCCCTTTCTCCTAAATCCTGATCCTTCATCACAAAGTTAGGAAATAAAACAGATCAGGTACTTTTCCATGGGGGCGGCCAAACTATTTGCTTTCCTATCAGCTGGCTTCTCCTACACCTTTCTCTGGGCTTTTGTGACCCCGGGACACCCACCTGTTTGCTTGGCTGTCTGCTCCCTGCCCGTGCTGGTGGACTCCAGCTCCCTGAGCTCACCCTGGCCATGGAGAATCGCACACCGCGCCATCCTCCTCCCGCAGCCACACTCATCCCCAGCCGCTGCTCCCCAGGGCCGCCACTGCCCTGTCAACCCTTCGCTCCCACCCCCCGGGGTCCCTCGGTTCTCAGGGCAACTCAGCGCCCTCCCAGCTGGAGCTGTTGGGCTCTGCCCCATGGGTGACCCCGGGAGACACCCAATATGTGAGGCCAGCGGGTGCCGTCAGCCCCATCCATCCTCCCAGCTCCGACAGGGAAGGGAGCAGCTGAGAGCTGCCATGCACCTTAAGACCCTTCATATTTTCTGCGTTAATCAGCAGCTTCCAGTGCTGGCTGAAGGCAAGATAAACTCTGTCAGCCCTTCTGCAGGTGGGCAACGGGAAAAGAGATTCTGTGAAGTAAAACCTGTGAGCCACTGCAGGAAAGTGTCTGGAGCCCAGGAAAACCCATTTCCTCGAACCGTGGTGCTAAAGGGAGGAAGCAAACGCTTCTGGCTCAGCTCCACCTCAACACAAACTCAGTATCCTGCCCTCCTCGTGTGACTTTGGGACTGTGCCCCACGGTTCTCCCACACAACCCAGGCTCCTGCTCTCTGCTGTCACCCCTACAGAGCGGCAGGGAAGGGACAGTGATGCTTCAAGGGCTTCGGTCACGTTTCCCTTGGGAGGCAGGGCAGCTGGGGCTCTGCCCTCCTGGGTTTGCTGACCCTCGGTGACTCTTCACTCAAGTCCTGCTCAGATTTTGGCTAAGCCAGCTCAGGCTAAGGCCTGACCTGTGCTGGGAGCAGCGCTGTCAGCTCACAGGGACAGAACCCTGCAGGCAGGGCAGAGCAAACGGGCCATTAGCACCTGCAAATGGCTGTCTGGTGAGGTCTCTAACTTTGGTGAGGTCTCTAAGTTTGGTGAGGTCTCTAACTTTGATCTGCCACTTGCCTCAGAATCCACTTACTATGGAAACTGACAGACCAAACCTCCAGGCTGGAGAGTATAAAACACGAGTTTACCCAAAAAGCTTTGGAACTGGGTCCAAGAGCAGCCGGACTGCTGGGGTTTGACACCTGAGGGAGGAGGAAGGATGAGCCGCTCTCCGTCCGCTGGGTAAATAACTCTTTTATTTTACTCATAGGGGTATGATATTAAGGTTAGTCAGTATGAAACCTTACGACTTGACTGGTGAACAGGTGAATTCACATGATAGACTAGTCTGGGCAAGAGGAGATTGAGCGTTTATTGCATTTCTTAATGAGCTCATGAAATAGAGTTTCAATCACAGAATGCCTTGTCCTGTAAATCTGAGAGATCCAAACAGACCGTGACACCCTTTCCATCCCAGCTCTGTGGTTCTCCTTCCAAGCCTCTCCAGCTCCTTCTGTCTGTGGTTGATCATATTTCCTGCAGACCATGCACAAGAAGAGGGTTCTGCAGCAGCAAACGCTCAGCAGAGGGAGAAGATCACCCCAAAAACCTCCTCAGGAGCTCGGGGCCCTATCGCGCTGGGCACCAAAAATCCAGGGAGAAGCACAAATCCTGACCCAGGAGGTGCCAGCAGAGGTGGCGCTGGGAGGAAAGGTCTGGCCCTGTCCTGCCCCACCCGGCCACAGCGAGGGGGTGCAGATGGGGAGCTGCGGGGCCCTCGACCCCGTGGGTGCCAGGCACGGCGGGGGGATCGCTCGGCACGTCCCGGGGTCTGTGCGTGGAGGGAGCGATGGTGACTGACGTTCAGGCCGGCTGCCAGCATCGCATCAGCACCTGCAAAATGTGCTGCCTCGGGATTTATTGGGGTTGTTCTTGGAAGCTGATCAGGTACCTGCTGGTGATCGGGAAGCCCGAGAGCCCATTGCACTGAGCCAGCCAGGATGCTCAAGCTGGGGAACAGAGCTGGGCCAAGCTGAGCTTAGCTAAGACTAGCTGAGCCAAGCTGAGCCTAGCTGAGCCGAACCGAGACAAGGAGAGGAGTTGTCATGTGAAAAAGCGATTCTGGCAGCTCACAGCCATGACCCAACTTTTCAGCTGAACCGTTCCTGCCAAAGCAGTGTTTCCAAAGCTGCAGCTCCCTGATAAAACCTAATACCGTTGCCCATAAATTGTATTAAATAAACAGCAGCTGCAGATCAAGGTATATTCATCAAGGGCTTCCTCTTCTCTTTCTTTTTTTTTTTATGAATGGCTGAAGACTCGGAGATGTCGTTTGCCAATAGTCTGTCAACGGAGCCTGCATTTAAAATCAATTTGGTAATTACAACTCTGACTCGGAGCCACAAATCAAAAAGGAAACTTCAGCCCTTCAGGATGTTTTGGCCCATTAGGGAGCTGGTAATTATGCACCCCAGCCGGGCATTAATTTAAGGCCCTGGTGGAAAAGCGATGGTGTGAATTTGAGACAGGAAACTGCCTGCGAGGAATTTCAAAGGTTGGGAGGCGTGCTGTCAGTCTGTTTACAACCACCTAGCTTAACATGGTTAAAATCTGCTAGGAAACACTTGCTGAACTCGGGATTGCCATTGTGTTGGTTTATTTTTCCTTGTGAGAGAGGCCGCTTTTCTGTCGGCGAGGAATAAATGAGGAAAATATATCTAACCTCTGTTTACATAGGATCTGCAGTGTTTGTACTGTGCTACTCCAGGTCACTCGGGCTGCGGTGTGATGAACGGTGTGTATGTGTATGGGGATGGATGGGTGTACACAGACAGGGGAGGGTTTGGCAGAACCAGCCCAGCGAGCGTACCTTTAATTCTGCTACCAGCAAGTGAACCTGATCTCAAAACAAGGTTCTGTCTGCTCCCCTTTCCCAGTAAGGTGAATCCCTGGAGGCTCTGCAGCCTTTCCCATGGCACAGCAGAGCTCTGCTCCGCACACACCCCTTTTTTGGCAGCATCCTTTGGTTCCATGGTGTGTGTCGTGTTCCCAGCGACTCCCACTCCCGAGCAGGAGGTCGGTCAGGCTGGACCTGGCCAAACACCCAGAACACGGGGAGCAAGAGGCTCCTCCTCAGCTGCTCCCGCCAACCTCAGCCCTGCAGAGTCAGGTCTTGCTGCTCCTGAAAAACTGGACAACGTTCAGTAGCTGCAAATGTTATTAATGGTCATAAAATGATCCGGTTCTCCAGCATATCCCGTTACACTGGTTGTCTCCGATATCTCCTGCAGGCTGGTCCCACAGCCCCACTTGTCTGGGCTCTCCGAAGTATCACGTCTCCGTCAGGAGAGCTGCAAAGATAGTTAAGCCCCAGGGACCAGCAGAGAAGGGGAAGGCTGGATTTTGGATCATGGGGAAGGAGAAGCCCCCGGCCCTCTCTGAGCAGCCTGGTCCGCCTGTCCCCAGCCCAGCTGGGGCTGCTGAGGCTCCATCCCGTGGGATGAGAATCTGTCACAAAACCAGTGCCCTCCCGTGACCTGTGTGCTGGACGAGCGGCCCCAGCGCCCTGTGAGGGCATCGGGAAGGTGTAGAATATCTGATGATTGATGGGCAGAGGGGCTCTTCCTCCCCGGCAGACATTGCTGCTGCTCTCTGCATAAACAGTGCAGAAGTGCAGCCAGCTCTGGCCACTGCAACAGCCCAACTCATAAAACCAGAGCAACTGGGAGAGTAAAAAGTATAAGTGAGGTTTTCTCCTTCAGGATTTAAATCCTTTCATTTTAAATCTCTAAGCACAGTGGTCACTGATGGCTTTGCAATCCAGGGCTTTGGGGGTTCCTGTGTCCATGTCTCCCGACTGCCCTCCCCTCGGCAGCTCTGCCAGCCTCCCGTAAATAATGAGGTACCGAAGTCAGGATGTGTCTCATCACAGTCCATTAAATGGATGCGTCCAGGCTGCTGGAGGAGCTTTGATGACTTGGGCACTTGGCAGATGGAGCTGCAGTGAACAGACTGATTAAATATAAGCCCAGGTCCAGAGGCTCGGTGCTGCGCGATGTCCCCATGAAGGGCTGGGGCAAGGCAAAGCTGCCGTGGGAACCGTGATCTGGACTGGGGACAGGGGGACAGGAGGTGGAGGATGATGGGGTTGGGTGCTGTATTTACAGCAGGTGTGTGATCCTGCAGATCTGAGCCCATGCGATGGGGCGCAGCCCTGTGTGCCCGTGGAGCTGGCTGTGTGTGGTCATGGAGGAAACCAGTGTCCCCAAAAGCATCCCAAGGGACAGCTGGGACAGCGAGACCCCCCGACATGAAGATGCTGTTCCCAGGGTCAGGGCCTCTGGGTGTGAAGGAGGAGATGAGTTCAGCAGGTTTCCCTGTGATGGCAGTTTCTCCATGCCCAGAAGCTTCTTCCCCATTATCCAGCCTGTTTTCCCTGTCCCGGGCATCACCCCCAGCCTTGCGCAGTGCCCGGGCACCACAAAGATCCATGGCCGCACACAGAGGCAGCTGCCATCGCGCTGCCCCGAGCAAAAGCGCTGCCACGGGTCCCCTGCAGCTAAATGTCACCTCAGAAAATACCACGCACCTCACAGGAGAAGGATGGAGCTATTTTCTATCATGGACATGTCAACGCTTGGCATTTCCTGTGACTTTCCCCATGTCTCCCCCAGACAAAACCCAAACTACATATAAATATATATTGGAAACGGAGATGTCGTCTTTATTACAAGCCTTGCGCTGAATGGCAATTTCTGCATTTGCTTTAAATACATCCATTTAAAGTGACAGGCGGAAAGCCGGCTGAGCTGACATCAAGGAGGCAGCAAGGGAAGGGAGGGGGTAAAATTTTGCTCTCTCCCCCCTTTCCTTCTGTCCTCAGCCCCCGGCATGAAATGGCAGCGAGGGGTTGGTCTGGAGGAGAGGGCTGGGGAGGAACCATGCCTGGGAGGCAGCGCTGGGGGTGCAGGAGATGGGGATGTAGGGGAGACAGGGATGCAGGAGATGGGGACGGGGATGCAGGGATTGGGGATGCAGGAGACAGGGATGTAGGGAATGAGTATGCAGGGGAGAGGGATGCAGGGGACAGGGATGTAAGGAATGGGGATGGGGATGAGGATGCAGGGGATGAGGATGCAGGGGATGGGGATGCAGGGGACAGGGATGTAGGGAATGGGGATGCAGGGGATGGGGATGCAGGGGACAGGGATGTAGGGAATGGGGATGCATGGGACAGGGATGCAGGGGAGAGGGATGTAGGGAATGGGGATGCAGGGGCTGGGGATGTGGGGGACAGGGATGGGGATGAGGACTGTTTTGCATTTCTCTAGTGCCAGGCTGAGGTGCCCAGAGAAAGGCAGGGAGGGTATGCGGTGGGGGTGGGAGACAAGAGAGGAAAAAGATATTAAAATGTTCCATCTGAAGTTACTGACATGCCATCAGGCTTACGGACCACACGCGGAACAAAGGTTTGCATTTGCAAATCAATAAAAATAAATGTAGAGTGAAGACGCAAGAATATTTTTACATAAATCTACATAAACCCTCACCCTGGAAATGGCTGCGAACATGCTGTGTGCCGGCTGGACCCCGCGCCCCACGCCGAGAAGGGTGGGGGGCACAGGGCGGGCAAAGCCCCTGCAGACCCTGCTGGGTCAGGAAGGGCTATAGGGGTGGGGAGAAACGCCAGCCCCCCGGTTCCCACACCCCATGTCTGTGCCCAAGGCTGCTGTAGCCTCAAAGGCCGCACCACAAAGAAAGCTGCTCTTGGCCATTGCCATTTGAATTCCGTACGTTTTCTGCGGTGCAAAATTAATTGCTGTAAAAGGGAGAAATGACCTGGGGAAAACGCTCTGTCCTCCGCCCCCAGCACCGCCAAGCAGGCACCTTCCTCCTCGCCAGGCATCTTCCTCCTCGCTGGGCATCCTCCTCCTCGGGGGCTCGGAGCCCTTGCAGAACGCTGCTCTCTGAAGGCCAGCAAGGGATGCTAGTCCAGAAATGGGCTTTTCCATGCTGGGAAATTCCAACATTACCCCATTACCCATTTTCTTTGTTTTGTTTTGGTTTTGACTCCCACATCAGGATAAAAAAAAGTCTTAAATAGTTTGGAAAACAGAAAGTTCATGAAAGGTTTCTATTCCTCTGCTGACAGTGTCGTCTGAACAGCGGTCGGTCTGTCACCACCTGCCCTGCACAGCTGGGGAAACTGAGGCACAGTGGCACCGTCTCCTGCTACTGCAACAGAGCCGGGGGGTGCAGGGGAGCCCTGGGGACCCACAGAGATACCGGTACCTATGCTGGCCCTGAGGGGACCAGGGTGTGTCACAGAGTGTCCCCAGCCCTCCGAGCACTCTCCCTCTTCTTCCTCCTTAAGTGCGACAATGCAATTGTCACAACGCATGGCACAGATTTGCTTGTGCATGGCCCCAGCCTTTAACTTTCTGCTTCTTAGGGGGGTTAACAGCAAAACTCCCCCAAAACAGGCACCTCCAAGGGTCCGGCAGCAGGAACCAAGGTGTCCCCAGGGGTGGGGTCTTTGCTGGGGGTCTCTGTGCTGAGGGGACCCGGGGGGCTTGCAGGGGGGGCTGGGGCAGAGCTCGCCCCTTCCTGCACCCCAGCAAGGGACACACAAACTCCCTGGGAAAAGCACCAGGAGAGAATGCTGAACCTTTTAATCAGGCTGCTCGCTCGCGGTCCTCCGCTTCTCGCACTAAAAATGACCCAAAAGGGAATTGAAACATTTTGTTTCATTTTGAGCAAAGCATTTTGTTTGATCTGCAAGGAACATAGGGTTGGAGGGGTGGGGGGAGAGGGGAATGGGTCATTTCAGCAGCCAGGAAACAGTTCATTTCAGCTCAAATTAAACGGAATCCTGCTCTTGCTGGTGCGGTGTTTGCTGTCGGGGGGCAGCGGGAGCTGGGAGGGGGGCAATGCCCGGCTGAGGCTGCTCGGTGAGGACCCGAATACTGTGACCACATCATAGAATAGAACCATAGGATCATTTTGGTTGGAAGAGACCCTCAAGCCCATGGAGTCCTGAGCCGGCCGTGCCGCAGCGCCCTGCCCAGGACGCCTCATCCAGCTGACGCCTGCGCCCGGCCAGCCCGGCTCACGGCCAGGCCACCGGGACTAATTGTTAGCAAAGCACTTATCAGACAAGCTTTAGCCTCTTCTTCCGGCCCATGAATTGCTCATGAGCTATTTATGATTTTTTTTTTTTACTTTAATTGTTACCCTAAATTATTCATCAAATAATTTCAATAACTGGTTCTTGGGCCAGACGACGTTTTGAACGAACTGTTTCCGTGCATGCCCCTGCCAGGGAGCTCGCAGGGAGCCACAGAGAAAGGGACACAAAACACGGGGAAACAAAACTGCAGGAAACATGGAACAGGACTTTTGCTGGGGGGCTTTTCTCAGCATTTAAGCAACACTTTGCCTGCAAGCGGAGGGTGGTTGAGCTGCCCCGCACCTCTCAGGAGCTGCTCATGTCAGAGCCACCGGCAGCGGCTGATGAACGGGATCATTTCCCTCTCCAGGTCACCAGGAGAGTTGGCAAACTGGTGACAAACCCCAGCACAGGCTGGGAGCAGCCGGGATGGAGAGGGGCCGGGGCTCTGTGTGCCCCCAGGGCCGCGGTGCTGAGCAATCAGCTGATATCAGATAATCAGCTGAAGTTCACTGTTCCTGCTCACTTCCCGGGTACCAGCACCACGTCCTGCCCCGGGGCACCCGGGAAAATCACGTTGTTGTCTCTCAACTTTCACCCTCTTTTCTGACGGAGCTCAGAGAGCTGTGGGGCAGCAGTGGGGAAGGCACAGTGACGGGGACAGTCGTCACCGTGCAAACAGCCCCAGCAAGCCTTCAGGGCTCGCTTTGCACGTTGGATGAACACAGCTACCTCTTCTGGTCTAAAAAACAGGAAAACACCTCTTGTGATCTGGAAAGCTCTGCCCCAGGAGGCACCGGGGAGAGCCCAGGGATCCCCAAAGCCCCCAGGCACCCGTCACGCGTGTGCGAGCACAGAGCACGGCCAGGACAGGGACAAGGTGGGAATCAGGGAGGAGGCCAAGAACTGACCCCGGCTGCTCCTGAGATAATATATCTCCAAAAGCCAGCTCAGGTTTCCTGGCTTCAGCACTGCTGTTGAAAATTTATGGCTTGAGAAAGTTCTTGGAGCCCAAATCCCTCGACCTGTTGCCTTTTCAACCTTGTGTTTATCGAGACACGAGTTCCTCTTCCTCCACCCTTTATTTTCAGCTCTTGGAGCCCAAGAGGCTCAGCCCTGGTGCTGCCCGAGCAGCGTGAAGGTGTGATAAACCCCACCAGTCCTCTCCTCCTCTTTTTGTCCCCGTTCTCCTTTTTCTGGGGCGCAGAGCAGCGCTGATGTTTTGCTCTTTGCCAGCTCCACACACTCTCCACTCCTCTCCTGCTCTTGCCTTTTCTCCGTCTCTGCAAACGGGCATCAAAGCTGCAAGTTGCCACGGCGACGGGAGCACAGCAGTGATGCTGGGGATGGGCGCTGGACCGGCATCCCGCAGCGCTGGCCTGGAAAGCACATCGGCATCAATCCCCATGACATTCCCGGGCTGGCAGCTTCCAAACCGGGGCAGGGCACGGCCAGAGAGGACAGTCCCGGGCAGGGAATCCCCTGCTGTCAGAGATGGGTTTGCTTCTGTGGCATTTGTTATCATTGTCATCAGGGGAAAAAAAAGTATATGTGGGTTTATTTCCAAAGAGTTTCCCTCTCTCACAGATTTTGGGTCACCTGTGGAGTAAAAGACAACTGAGTGGGATCAGCAGGGGACATTCCAGGCTTGTATGAGCAGGAAACAGCGGAGGGCAGCAAGGTCCCTGCCGGGAAAGGAGGCGGTTTCGGGGCTGGGATGGGGCTGAGGGAAAGTCCAGCCCGAGTGCAGGGGATGGCAGGAGCCCAGGCGAGGGGGCGGCAGGCGCTCCAGTGCCAGCGACTTGTGGAAAAGGCTTATAAAATAGCTGGAAGTAATGAAAGGAGAGAAGAATGACCAGGAGAACAGAGCAGTTTATTCCAGGAGGAGCGAGATGGCTGCAGAGGAAAGAGGAGGAAATATGAGAGAGTTCAATAAAACTGTGGACAATTGAGACGAGGTGAATAAGAAACAATTATTCCCATTTTTCTCAGAACACAAAACTCCTAGGACGTCCAATAAAGTTGCGCAGCAGCAGATTTAAAACAAATCAAAGGAAGTGTTTTATGGTGCGGGGCCCAGCTGCGTGGCGGAGCGCAGTGCCGCGGGACACCACCGGGGCAGAGCCACCACCAGGGTCAGGGCAGAGCCACCAGGGACAGGGCAGAGCCACCTCCAGGGACAGGGCAGAGCCACCAGGGACAGGGCAGAGCCACCTCCAGGGACAGGGCAGAGCCACCAGGGACAGGGCAGAGCCACCTCCAGGGACAGCGCTGAGCCACCAGGGACAGGGCAGAGCCACCTCCAGGGACAGGGCTGAGCCACCAGGGACAGGGCAGAGCCACCTCCAGGGACAGGGCAGAGCCACCAGGGACAGGGCTGAGCCACCTCCAGGGACAGGGCAGAGCCACCAGGGACAGGGCAGAGCCACCACCAGGGACAGGGTAGAGCCACCAGGGACAGGGCAGAGCCACCTCCAGGGACAGGGCAGAGCCACCAGGGACAGGGCTGAGCCACCTCCAGGGACAGGGCAGAGCCACCTCCAGGGACAGGGCAGAGCCACCAGGGACAGGGCAGAGCCACCTCCAGGGACAGGGGTGCGCGAAGGGCTCGGGCAAACACCCACCCAGCTCAAACCTCTTGCGGAACCCTCTGGATTTGGCAATGCCAGAAGCTGCACGTGTCAACTCAACTTCTCTCCCGCACCTTCTGTCGTGCTGGGCTTCCAGAAAGAACGACCGAATCACAAAGGAAAAAGGCAAAAATAGACAATCGCTAACCGCCAGAATGCTGACGGCTTTGTCAAACCAAGGGAGAGCCCGACGTGCACAAGGCAGAGCAGCTCAGCAATTCCCTGAGCGCGCCCAGGCATCGTGTCCCTGACGCGCGGTTGGGGATGATGGGACAGAACAGGCGGCTGGGGCCAAGGGCCTGGGGTTTGTCCCTTCACGGAGAAGGAGAAGGCAGCAAGGCCTGGGAGGACGGGTCTGTACACATCTGCCTTAGATATTTATTCTCCAGCTGGTCTCACAACAGCCTTTCGCAGAGGACACACCAGGCAGCTCTCACCAGTTATTAAAATCTGATACAATTCCGCTCCAGTTAACTCTGCCGGCAGAAAGCTCCAGATTGATGCACAAAAGGCTGATCCTCCTGGCTTGGCTGTGCCTGCTTCTTTATTTATTTAGCCCTAACGTGCATCTCGGCCGCACAACGATGAAAACTGGGGTTTGCAGGGGAGGAGCTGCCTGTCAGTGGGAGGGGGCGGCTCGGGACGCAGGGCGGGGGAGCATCCGGGGGGCACAGGGCAGGGACCACCCCTCTTGCCAGGCTTCTGTCTTCCCTCTTGGGACCAGCCAGTGGCCAGTTTATTGCTCTTGTGGTCCTGATGGTATTTTTGGGGACGCTTCACCGCCCCCACCAACCACACCGGCTGGTTTCCCAGCCCAAATGCCAAATGACTCTTGTGTTCCCATCCACCGCCATCACAGCCCTGCTCATCCCTCCTTCCCACACGGTTTAATAGCTGCTTTGCCAGTGTTTCCTGAGTTTTATTTAGCCTTCACAGTCTGCTTTTATGATGTTTGAGTAATTGCTGTTTGTTTATCATGGCTTGTATGTCAATGGCTGGGTCACACCCCATGCACTTCAGCTTGAAAGGAGCCATTTGATATATTCAATTACATTTTCTTCTTGTTATGCTGTTTATTACACCTGGCAGACAGACCTGTGCGGAGGTGGACAGCAGCTCAGCCCATGCTGCCAAAAGCAGCAAACTCAGCCCTGCACCCCTGTCCTTCCGCACGGCCCCATCCAGCCCAGCCCGGGAGCCCCTGCAACACCCCCACCCAGGAGGGCGTCAGGAAAACCCCACCGGCGATGGGAAAAGCACAGAGGTCTTCAGCACAGAGAGGACGTGGCAATGGAAAAGGTCCTTTCCCCAGAGCTCAGCTCACCCGGCACCGTCCTGGGCATCGCCCGCCAACAAAAACCCCATCACGCAAACCTCAGCCGCCACATTCGCACGTCGGCCCGGCCGCACTCGCCTTCGGATCCCAGCAGCATCCCGGCAGAGCGCGGCCGCCTCCCAGGAGTGCCGGGGAAGTGCTGACGTGAGAGACGGGTCCGTCAGGGACCGGGTTTAGGAGGAAAAGAGAAAGGGAACTGATGGAGCAGCCGTGGGGCTGGGGCGGCCGTGCCCCGGCCGGGGAGCCGGGCAGCAGCGTCCTCGGCGGGCACAGCCCACGGCCACAGCGCCCGCTGCAGCATCGCCCACCATGGGCACCGCGCGGCGGCAGCCGAACAGATTGCTGTCACCATTTCCAGCTGCAAAAAGGGGGAAAGCCATGCGGGGGGTGCACAGGAAATGAAAAAGCGATAGAAAAATCTGCATGCAACCCAAAACCGCCTTCTCCTCAGGTGTACGGGCTGCGGTGGCACCGCCCCTGGGGCTGCTCAGTCCAGGCCAGGCAGCTGATCCATAGGTTTCTTTCATCTATTTATCCCAGAAAAACAGCGACCGCTCCTCCACTCACCCCCCACCGCCTTGTTTGTACATGACAGCATAGATTTTGTTTACTGCTCAGATTACTTTACTCTTTTTCTCTCTCTAAAATCTGGGCCATTTATTTGAAATAAACCCAGTGATTTAACAAGGAAAAAAGAACACAAACAACAAAACCCAAACCTTAAGGTATTGCATTTCAAAATATTTTGGTTGTTTGAACATTTCTGTCACTTCCAGCAGTGTAAGAACTGCTGGAATTTAACTCACATTCACGAATGGTTTTATTTCTCTCCTCACATCACAGCCGTGGTTCTGAGCAAATTCGCTATCGGGGAAGTAAAACCTGTCAAGCTCTAACACTCTCCCATCCCAAACTCCTCCACCCACCGTCGGGCACCCCGGGCGGGCTCAGCATCCTCGGGAAGGGGGTGCTGGGCTGAATAATGGAAGAACACCAGGCACCCAGGGTTTATCTCTTCCGATACCTTCCCTCGGAGGTCACTTAATGCAAAGCAGCATCCAGATTTGGGATTAGCGGAGGGACAGAAAGCTCAGCCCAGCTCAGTGGCGATGAGCTGCAAGGACCTGGAGAGCCCGTTGTTTGCTCTGCATCAGTGATCCCACCACCCGGCCAAGATCCCTCCAACCCCTTGAGAAACAAAATGACAAACACACCGTGCAGGGGATTAAACCCCGCATCCCCACGCCCGCGCACCGGGCAGCGACGCCACAGGAATCACGGGCGGGCTGTCACTGCTGTGCCTGTCCTGGGACAGAGGGAGGGGAGGGCAGAGGGGACGGACCGCGCGGAGATAGAATGAGTGAGGTCTCACAAAGCTGTGCTGGTGGAGGGGAGTGAGGGCTGGCTCGGCGTGCTGACGTCTCCTCTGGAGGAAAACAGAAACGCAGCACAGAGGTTATTTAATGTGGAGCATCTGAGGAGCATCTTGAACCCACCTTCCTGAGACGTGGCCCCAGCGCCGGACCTGCCGCAGGACACGGGGACCCGGGATGGACACGGTCATCACGGGGGCTCCCCAAGGCTGAGCCCACGGGGCTGGCCCCGGTTTACACCTCGGAGCAGCGAGTGGCCAGGGCTGCATGGCTGGCGTTGGGCTGCTGGTCCTGGCAGCAGTTCCCACCAGCACCATTTCTACTGGAGCTGCATCGACATGAGATCAAAAATCTGTCCCGAGCACAGGGTGAGGAGTCCTTTCAAACCTGTCATTTTGATTTCAGCTCATCACCCAAGCTTCACTCACTAGCATCTTCCCTCCTCTCTTCCCAGCTTTCCTGTAAAAGCTTCATTTAGATTGAAAATGATATTTTCAGCACGTTAATTAAGTACTAATTGCTGATTAGAAACATATTTACCAAGGTCTAACAACTATGTAACAAGTGATGTCTTACTACACCCCCATTCCCCGGGATTTAGACCTGTGGAAAGTTTGTTCTAATAAGCGATTGGCATTTGGGTAATGTGCAGTTAGCAAGCCACGGAGCCGCTCTCCCAAATGGGAGAAGACAGCTCTTTATGTTAATGAGATGCCAGCTGATTATTAGAAACACATTGATACAGGTTTGGGCTGTGGTGTAACTGATACATATCTACTGCGTTCAGTAGCTGTGAAACCTCAATCAATATGTTTCTCATCATCAGCCTGCATCTCGTGCACATAAATAATATCCCTGACACACACAAGAGCTCCAGTTCCCAGAAGTTAATAAGAAATCCCCCCATCCCACCCCTTGCTCCCTCCTCACCGCAGATCTGACACCGGGATGGGGCTTTCCTGCTCATCCCACCACCTACATCTGAGCTCCAGGGCCCCATAGAGACCAGTGGCCACATCCAGTGGCCTCCAGAAGTGTGGCCTGCCTGGGTGTCCTGGGTTCAGTATTACAGTCACAGAATCACCGAATCACAGAACAGTTTGGGTTGGAGGGACCTTCCCAGCTCCCCAGTGCCCCCCCTGCCATGACAGGGACATCGTCACCAGCTCAGGTTGCTCAGAGCCCCGTCCAGCCTGGCCTGGGATGTCTCAGGGATGGTTCATCCACCACCTCTCTGGGTCCCTGGGCCAGGCTCTCACCACCCTCAGGGCGACAATTCCTTCCTCATGTCCAGCCTGAAGATGGAGAGTCAGCACTTTCCTCCATCTGGAAGGAAACATCCCTCACTGATACTCCCACCGTGACCTTGTCCAGGCTCAGCCTCTGCTCAGTCCTTCCCTTACACTTCTCTCCACTAAATAGACTGAGCTTAGTTTCCCCTGAGCCTGCCCGAGCCCATGCCGATGCACTCGCACAGCCTTGCACGACAAAGGCATTTTTCTCAGCCATTTTTGTGGCTCTTTTCTGGACCTTTTCCATTTCTTGGTGGTTTTTAAGAACGCAGGCAGCAGAACTGGAGGCAGC
This sequence comes from Streptopelia decaocto, assembly GCF_964273445.1. Lineage (NCBI taxonomy): Eukaryota > Metazoa > Chordata > Aves > Columbiformes > Columbidae > Streptopelia > Streptopelia decaocto. Next base: position 20,550,996 of record NC_138665.1, on the reverse strand, counting down.
ACGTGGGATCGGGCTCACACAAAGGCCACATCCCAATGGCCGGTGTCCCCTCCTGTCCCCCAGCAGCCCCTCAGCGTCACAGCCACCTCCACTGGGATCCTCGGCAGCCTGGGGGACACCAGCTTTTCCAAAGCAGCAAATATTCCTCTTCGTTAGCAATATTCTTGGTTTAGCCTCATGGAATGGCATTTAGTCACAGCAGCTGAATCCTCAGGCAGCGCTAACTTCTCTGCCAGAGTGCAGCTCTCAACAAGAGATACAGGATGAGAGTAACTGTCCCCTTCTCGCTGCCCCCAGACACCCCAGGTGTCCCCAGGGACAGAGCCGAAGGCGCTGGTGCAAGCGCGATCGGATGGACAGACAGAAGAGGAGCAGAGGAGGATGAAGTCAGGTAGAAAGAGGAGACAAAAAAGCCTTTTTCGGGAAAAAAGAGACCCAAAGTTGTGCGAGCGCAGGCGCGGGATGCGGCCGGGTGCTCAGCCCGCACCTCGTGAATGCCACAGAGGGGCAGGGAGGGAATTGCTTTATTATTATTTTCTCTTTCAGCTTGCTTTCTTCCTTTAATCTTTGATCAGGAAACAAGCTGATTTTAATTAAAAAGTCCTCCAATTAATGCCGCCGTGGAGTTTTCATTTCCTGGGCTTCGGTAATTTGCGAGCCCAGGTTATGGAGGCTTTGTGTCTCCTCTTGTTAAATAAATAACAACAACCAGAAGGAATCGCCAAGAAGAGGGGAGTGCTGCGGGGTGCGGGGCTGGGGACAGCCCTGTCCCCATGCTGGGGGACACGGGCCGGCAGGGGCGGGCGCAGGGGGTGCGGGGGATCATTCGAGGCAAAGTTTCCCAAGGACTCCACCAGAATGTGCCCCCCATTCATTAATTCCCCCCTCCCTGCCCAGCAGCAGGAACAGTTGGGCTTAAGCCAGGCTTTGGGGCTCAAGCCAGGCTTTGGGGTTCTAGCACTTCCTAGAAAGTGGCTGGTGTCCCCTCTTTGCAGATCACCCAGGTGGCAAAGCCAAACCTTGATATTTTGGACCAGGATGGACACAGCACAGGATGTCGGTGTGTGGTGGGTGAGCTCTCCTTTCCCCGGGATGCTCAGGGCTGGCAGAGGGTCCCTGGGATCCCCAGGATGCTCAGGGCTGGCAGAGGGTCCCTGGGATGCTCAGGGCTGGCAGAGGGTCCCTGGGATGCTCAGGGCTGGCAGAGGGTCCCTGGGATCCCCGGGATGCTCAGGGCTGGCAGAGGGTCCCTGGGATCCCCGGGATGCTCAGGGCTGGCAGAGGGTCCCTGGGATCCCCGGGATGCTCAGGGCTGGCAGAGGGTCCCTGGGATCCCCGGGATGCTCAGGGCTGGCAGAGGGTCCCTGGGATCCCCGGATGCTCAGAGCCAGGGAGGCAGCACCCCAGCCACCCCCAGCGCCGTTCCCACACACACGGACGGGCACACTCGCTGTCTCTCACACATACACCCACCACTGTATGTGTATAAAAGCCCCAGGGAAAAAAAGAAAGCAAAAAAAAAGATTGTGAAAAGCCTTTATTATCCTCAATCCCATCTATTGTGAATGTGATCGTGAGTAGGGAGTGTTTGGAGGATTCATTTGCGATAAATATTTATACCCTGTGTTTTTGGGCTGTTATCTGCAAAGCGGAGCTGTTTGATCTGGTGTAGTGCTTTTTTGAGGTCATTTACATTCCCTTTCGTAGGAGCCCTTGTCCGATAGCAGCTATCACATAATTATGTTTCTTTTGCTTATCCCTAATCCTGTCAAACCACCTACTTATCTCTAATTTCCTGTCCATTACCCTTATTGTTTGAGTTTAGATCTCTAATGCAGGACAGAGACGGCTTTGGAGGCTCCGCGGGGTGCAAGGGCATCTCAATATTGCAGCTGCACCAGGGCAGTAATCAGCTCTCACCACCCAGTGCCTCTTCTGCCCCGGGGAACCACAGGAGCCCCAGCCCAACATCTATTGCTCCAGGAAGAGCTTCTGAGCCGGCCCAGCATCCGTGTCGGTCTGTGCCAGCCCCAGCGCTCCTCTCTGACATTGGGCTGCTGTCCTCTTCAAGTGCAGCGAGGCAGAAGTAGCCAAGGTGATAAAGTTCAGCCTCCAGAATCCAGATTTCCAAGTCGCTGCGTCTTTGCGCAGAGCGTCAGAAGGTGAAACGCTGTCAGACAAACCCCACAGCTCCCTTGGACCCGATCTGGGCTCAGCTCTGCTCCATCAGCTCCGTGTTGCTCAGCTCACCGCGCCGGCAGCCACCTCGTTGGTATTTGGAGCACATCATCCCCCCATTAGCACTGGCACACAGGACACAGCCATGTGTCCCTCCCGCTCTCCTCTGCTGTTTGCCATCGCTCCCCTCCGCGCTGTGAGCTTGACCGCGACACCGGTCCCACCTGCAGGGACCCACAGGACCCTTGGGGGCTCATCCGGACATGGCTCAGATGTAAGGATGTCTGCAACTTCCAGCTGGCTGCAAGCTGCAAGCGTGTCTCTCCCTGTCCTGCTGCTTCCCCTGAGCATCCATGAATGGCCACAGCACAGTGGGACAGAAGGACATGTCCTCTGAGGGACATCCCGCTCCTCGGGGGCTCGCAGGATGGACAGGAGGGCAATGGGGACTGGACTGAAACACCCACTTGCTGTTTCTCTCCTGTCAAGGAGAACCAGAAACCCAAACCTGAGCACCGGAAACATGGAGCTGTCTGAAATTCAAGGCTGAGGTTTGTGTTTGGGTCCCTGAGGCCCAAGGTCACCTCTGGCCCCGAAGGAGGACGATGTCCCCACGCTGGGATGCTCTTTGGAAGGGGCCGTAGACAGAGCTATCTCAGCAGGGCCAGCCGAGCCCTGCGCTGGGTGTCCCTGGTGTCCCTGCAGCACCCCGAGCGGTGCTGACCCCCAGGGCACGGCTGCTCCACCGGCTCTGAGAAACCTCCTTGCCCTGTGCCCCCATACGATACGACACCCCTCCAGCTTCTGCCCATGCATCTTAACAGCTTGTGGTTCATCGGTTAAACACAACCTATCTACAGTGACTTTCTGGCGGGGGAGCGCCAGCTTTGGTGGCAGAGCATCCATCCCACCCGCTAAGTGCAGCCGGGTGGTGGCTGAGAGCCAGTGCCGCCTACCACGGGTTTTATATCAGTGTTTTGCCCCAAATAACGAGTGTGTCACTGGGGAATCTCTGTCTGCCACGGATGCCTGTGCCTGACTGAATATCAATGGCTCTGTCGCCAGCTGCACTGTGAGCATCACCTCCGCCGCAGGAACCGTAGGTGGCATGCAAGGCCGGGCTACGGGACGGCTCTCCGACTGCACTGTCTGCATCCTGATGGCCAGAATCAGAAACACGAGGATCACCTTAACCCTCTTCCCCCACAGGCATAGGCTGTGCAGCGTTTCACGTCTCTCCTTCAGCTCTCCGGGTCCTGCTGTGTCTCTGCAAACCCAAGACGGAAACCGTGGGTCAGCCAGGGACCAGGGCCTGATCCTGCACCAGCATCTCTGCCGCTTCCCCACTCCCCTGCCTGCGCCGTGGGATGTGGGGTACCCAGCGCTGGTGGGCAGCACTGAACTGGGGTACCCCAACCCATGGGATAGGATGGGGAGCACCAACAACCTGAGCATCAGCTCAGGACCAGACAGTTTCATTCTGCCCAAAATTGCCATGGAGGGGGCATTGCAGGAGGACACGAGGAGGATTTAACCCAGGGAGTTCTGCCCAGCTCCATCCTCCATCATGCCTGCGATGCCATGGAGGGCAGGGACAGAGCTCAGCACCATCACATTTTAGCAGGGTCTGTTGTGACAGGACAAGGGGTGATGGTTTAAACTAAAGGAGGGAGATTCAGGCTGGACATGAGGAAGGAATTGTTGCCCTGAGGGTGGTGAGAGCCTGGCCCAGGTACCCAGAGAGGTGGTGGCTGAACCATCCCTGGAGACATCCCAGGCCAGGCTGGACGGGCTCTGAGCAACCTGAGCTGCTGAAGATGTCCCTGCCATGGCAGGGGGGACACTGGGGAGCTGGGAAGGTCCCTCCAACCCAAACCGTTCTGTGATCCTATGACACCGGCCACCCCTCTCCTCGGCCTCCCTGCCGGCTCCACGCTGGGCGGTGTTTCCAGGGCTTTCAAGCGTGACTCACGCTGGCTCCCCGCGCTGCCGGCTCTGACGCACGCAGGGTTTGCGGAGAGCAGTGGCTCCGTAATTAGCAGAACCGACTGGCCACAAGAAGAGACGATCCCGTATGTCGTCACCAGCCCGAGCCCTCTGCAAGAGCTTCGGCTGTAGCACTTTGATTACTGAAGTGACACTGAAAGACAGCAGATCCCCGTGTCCTCCAGCCCAGACACCCCTCCCAAAGAAGCCCCTCAGATATGAAACGCTGCATTTATCCTTTTATTGCAAAAAAATGTATCTAGGAGCTGGGTATTTGTCCCCAGCATGGCTATTCTCAAAGAGAAAGTTGTGACTTTCCCCTTCATATTTGCACATCAGGTGCCAGCAACCCCCAGGTGGGCTGTGCCGAGCCCTGCTGGGGACACTTCTCGTGCTGGGGACAAGCCAGAGGCTGAGCTGCAGGCTGGGCTGTGCCACCGGCTATTTTGGGATCACTTAAAATAAAAAGCCAGCTCAACTCCATAGCAGAAATGTGAACGAACGCACTCCAAGGCGAGATGCAGCAAAGCCACGGCTTTTTTAATCCTTCCTTGTTTTCCTTTCCCTCCTCCCGGGACCGGCCGGGATGGGGCACACCTTGTCATTAACAGGGCTGCTGTTCCCATGCGGCTGCCCCAGCTGGAAATCTGATACACTGTGAGTCTCCCACCCCATAAATGCCTGTGAGACACGGGTCACGCTATAGGAACTGACACAGCAAAGCCCAGTAAGCAGGGCCAAATCTAATCTAAGCAAGAGACAGCGCAGCAAAGGAGCTGCATGGTGGAGAATGTATTTTCTGTGCCCATCGGGATCACTGGACTCCCAAACTGTGCACCTGGATGGTCCCAGCCTGCCTGAAAGGGGGCAGACCTGTGTGCTTCTATCCCTCCCACCATCTGCTAACGGCTTCCAAAGGCTCTACCCACGCGAGCAGTGCGGCTCTCCCATAAAAACCCAGGCAGAGCTGGTCCCCAGCACCTGGGGCTGGAGCCGCCCGCCCAGCCCTGCCAGCCTGCGATAAAACCAGCAGAGGAGTTCAAAGGGAGCCCCGAGAGCCTTGGCACAGCCCCATCTCGCCGGCTGAGACACCCTCAGCGCTGCCGTCAGCGTCCTCCGCGTGACTGAGACTTGGCAAGGCTGAGACCAGCCCTTCCCTCGCCCTGCCTAAAATCCACCGCTTCCTGCCCCGGCCTTTTTCCCAGCTATTTATAGAGCGGGGCTGACAAGGTGCCCCTGCGCAGAGCTTCACCCTGGGAAACAGCCGCTGCAGAGCATTGCTGGGGCGGGTGGCTGTGCCGGCCCTTCCAGCACCGCTGCCCGGCCCTGCCTGCGCGACGAGGGCAGCACATGCACCGGCACCGCCTGCCCCAGGCTCATCCCAGCCTCCAAGACTGGACCCAGTTCAGAACTCAGGGCAGAGGCTCGGGCGGTGCAGGTGCCACCAGCCTTTGGACTTGGGGTGGTGAAACATTGCTCAGTGTGTCCGACCCTTTGCTGGGGTAAGGATCAGCCCTGTCCTGTGGTGGGGGCAGAAGTCACATCCCTGCCCTCCACCCGGCCGTCCCTGGGAAGGATGCATGCGGGAAGGATGCTCCCCTTCTGGGGATGCTGCTCCGTTCTCCTCCGCTCTCCTCCCCGCACCTCCAGCTCTGGTTTCCCTGCCTGCTCTCCTCTGGCAAAGGTTTCCTGCAAGCCACCCAAAGCAGGTTTCTCACTGTGAGCAGCAGCTCCCCTCAACACCTTTGCTGTCCCCCACCCCAGGGCAGCCCCTGCGCGGTCCCCTCGGCCGCATGCACGGTCCCCATGGCAGGGACAGGACAGGTCACCCGTCCCACCCCAGCCAGCCCCAAGGTGCTGCCCTCAGGGACCCTCGGAGCGTCTCCCTGAGGCCGGGCAGGGGCTGTGGGGGCGGTGGGGGTCTCGGCTGGGGTCTCAGCTGCGCAGGGAAGGGCCGTGTGTGTGAGGGGCCGAGCGCCTTTCTCGCCGCGAGAGGAAAGCACGGTGTCTGGCCGAGGATGGGGATTAAGAGGGGATTTGCTGCCTGTGCTGTACCTGGGCTGAGGAACAGACACCGTTCCCCAGAGCTGTCAATCTGGTACCTTTCACCAGCACTAAAATTCAATTAGTTAAAACAACAACAACAACTGTGGCTCCAGACAGCTTGTGCCTAACACATTTGATCCCTTTTATTGCTCAGTGCTGCTCAAAACCCAGCCAGCAACATCCTAGCTGACTCCCACTAGTTCCCCCGTTTTATTCTACCAGGATTAAGTCAACCCTACAGTCTCCAGCTGTTTTGTGGTTGGGCCTGGATACATCTTTATACTCGAGCTACATTATTAAGTGGATTGTGGCCAAATTGACAGAGCTGCTTCAGGGAGGACAGGGCCATTTAGGTCAATGATGGTCCTGCCAGCTGGAGGGACACTCGGGACTCATGATTTGCTAGCAAAGCTCTGGACTGTTGTCTTAGCCTCACTTGATGTCCCAGAGGGGGCTTCTGTGAAAGCCCTGACTCCAGCAGGAATGTTTGATTTCTTGGCAGAGAGATGTAACAATCTGTCTTGGAGTATTGCAGGAAGATTTCGTGTTCGGCGCGGCTGGTCCATAGCATCACTTCATCGTCTGATGTGTAATCCGCTCTTTGGCCTTCTCCAAATGGAGCCTCCGCTGGCGGCCCCGCTGCCCCTGGCAGCTGGACAGTCATGGAATCCGAAGACCAGAGCCGCGTCCTCCAGCCTGCATGAGCTCACACTTTCTGGAAACCGGGCGGTCGTGTCGCAACACACGGTGATGCCACGATCCGAGCCCAGTTCTTCCTCCCACCAGGTTGCCTGGAGGTGCGATGACACGTGCTGCACTGCGGTGCCGTGAGACGTGATGCGATGATGCGATGGGACGATAGGATGCGATGCGATGATGCAAGGATGTGATGCGATGCTGCAACGCTGCTCGCCCAGCAGCGCCCGGGGAGCGCAGCCCCCGTGGGACAGCAGCAAGCCGCCCGCAGCACGGCCCTGCCCCAGCCAAACGGGATGACTCAGGAGAGTTAACTAAACAAACGAGAGCCCGCTTTGCTCCCAGGTTACAACACCCTCTGAGTGGTTAATGAATAGCAGCAGAAGGGTCACGCAAAGAAAGGGATGAAAGCTCCATCCATCAGGTCATTGGAAACAAGACTGTCTGCATGATTTATGAAGCTCCTCTGAACGCAGGGGGTTGGTGTGGGGCTTGCTCTTCTTCTCAGCAGCCTGCCGCATCCAGATGCAGTGCTGAAGTGAGCGAGCGCTAACAGGTCACCATGCACTGCTGGTACACGCTGGAGTGGGGAGAAGGTTCCAGCCTCCACGTTGCTGGGGTGGCAGCCGCTGGCCTCCCCGGCACCCTGAGCGCCAGCCTGCGCTGAAATAATCCCTCGTGATCAACTCCTGACACGGTGGCTCTTGTTCTGGAGCAGGAGCAGCTTATTTTGAAAGGGTGACACTAATGGGTGGGAGTGGATGATGCTTAACGTCGGCAGTTCCCCCCGATGTGGAGCAAGAACGTCTGCGCTGGGAGGTAACTGCACAACAGGTACTCATCCCCCGAGTCATCCCGCAGGAATCTCACGCCGTACTGAAGAGCAATTTCACCTCCCTGTGCAGACACGTCCCGATGTGTCCCGGGCTCTGTGGGAGCCGCCGCTCGCCCGGGGGCTGGCAGGGCCGGGGGGGCAGCAGCCACGGGCGCCTCCCAGCAGCACGGGAGGCTGTTGTGCGTTTACCTTTGGAAACGTGCAAAGCCGATTCTCCTGCAGCACAGTAACACCACTTCCATGGGTGACTCATTTTTTTTTTCCCCTTGCCTTGGTCTTGTAGTTTTTCTAATTACTGCGAGCTTTGCAACTGCGAACGTGTAATGTTCCAGAAATGTGAGTGTGATTCACCTAACGTGGGGAGCGGACTTCCAGCCAAAAGGGACTCGGAGATTTTTCTGGCATCAGCCTGCAACCTGGAGAGCAGCCAGAAAAACTCACCAAGGTCATTTCTTTCTTTCTCTTCTTCCCTGTGCTCCTTTCTTCCCCTCAGCCCCTCCGCTCCCTCCCCTCTTTCCTCCAAGCAAGACTCAGGCAGCACCTCGGTTATTACTCATCCGCATTCCCTCTATAAAATCTCCCCAGAAATGCATTCCACGGCGCAGCTGCGCCTCTGCCAGCGGCTCCTCTGCACCCGTGGGCCCGAGAGCACCCCGGCCAGGGCCACCGGCACAGCCACATGGGGACACCGACTGGGGGGGGACACCAGCCATGGGCCACACCGATCTGCGTGGGGACACTGATCTGCATGTGGACACACTGATCTGCACAGGGACACACCAATCTGCATGGGGACACATCGATCTGCGTGGGGACACTGATCTGCATGTGGACACACCAATCTGCATGGGGACACGGTCAGGTGTTCCCATGTGATTTAGGAACTTCATTTCCCAAGGCATTCATGCACTGAGTTGCTGAGAAACTCCTATCAAAGCTGCGTGTGTGTGTGTCAATCCATCTGTGTGCCCATCTGTCCGTCACCCAGCTCTCAGCACCCAGCAGCGGGGGCACACGGGGGACATGGGGGTGGGATCCTGCCCCCCCAGCCCCGCTTATTCCTGGCCCTGGCCCAGCAGTGGCCATGGTGGGAGATGTGGGAGAAGAAGCTCGAGAAGCTCATGCAGACGCAGCTTCAGGGCTCCTGTTGCGCATGGAAATCATCTGGCATCCCACAAATTTTTCGGAGAGCAGCAGCAGCACTTGCGGCTGTTATCAGCTGTAACAGGTTAGCGTTAGACACAACAGCGTCTGCCAAAGGGACGGGAGGAGGGGGGACCAAGATGCATCATTTGTCAATGCCTGGTTCCAGCCCAACGAGCCGGCGGTGTCCTGGAGGAAGGGCTGTCCCCACCACTGTCCTCTCCAAGGAAAGGACAGGATGCTCCCACGTCCTATCTGTGTTCAGCGGGTGCAGCGGCCCCAGCCCCGGCTGGCAGGGATGAGGACCTGCTGGGTCACCTCTGCTGGTGACAAACTCCCATTCGCACAGTGACAGCAGCCCCTTGTCCTGCAGAGAGTGACCTGACACTACAGACAGAGAGGATGAGGAGGCACCAGCTGGCAGACACTTCACCTCATCCCTCCAGCCATCACAAATGCACAGGCATGTGACCCCCTGACATGAAGATGGGGGGGTGGTGGGTCACCCAGTGAGCCCAGTGGCTCTGGACTATATCCCCACTAAAGAACAGGCCACCTGCCTGTGTCTGCACCGCGAGCAGCCAGTTTGCACCAGTCACCAGAGCCTGGGGGTCCCGGCACACCCGGTTCGTGAGATTCAGAGACACCCACCCCACGGGCCCATGGGAGCGATGGAGTTGTGGGGGATTGTTCCCTGCGATTTTGCGTCTCCTTCTGGCTGCATGACAAGCTTATGTCTATTTTGCCAGCCAGCCCTCGCCCCGCTCTGCATCCATCCGCCCAGTTCCCCCCGCGCTGCCTCCCGTCCCTCCCCTCCCGCCCCACCCTGCCCATGCCACCCCTTCCCCGGGCAACCCACGAGTGCCGAGACTCATCCCTGCGCTGTGCCGACCCTTCTCTGCCTTGGTCCCCCAGCAGAGGTGATTTATCTGCAGGAGCCGCTGAGCCCAGCACCACTGCGACCCGAAGGCATCAGGGGAAGGGCCGGGGCGGCTCTACCCAGCGCTATGGGACAAACCCCATCACCTGCAACCTGCAAACGTGCCCCCCAGCAGCAGCCAGAACTGTCCCTGAGGTCGCAGAAAAAGGCCCACTGAGAGAATGGTTCATTCTGGGCAGGATGATGGTGCCTTGGGAGGAAAGGAGGCACCGGCACTAAACGCAGAACATCACTGCGGTTTGCAACACACGCATTTTCGGCGAGCGGTCTGTGCCGGTGGGCGAGCACTGGGGATACAGCATTTTTCTGAATTCTTCATCTCTGAGATCACAGATCAAGGCAGAGTTTAAAGCAGTGGCCAGATCACTCTTTCACAGACCTAGAACAAACACACTAAAAGCTTCCCCTGTGTGCGCGCAGATTAAGTCGTTAATGAATATTTTTGCTAAGCATCAGAAATCTGGCTGGCTTTGGAGCACAGCTCAGCCAAGACGTTGGAGATTTGGCTGAAAAGATTCAACAGCAACCAGGACCAGAGCTGGGGGCCTCGGGTTGCTGGAAGGACAGCGGCTGGTCCTGCGGAGCCGCTGCGGCTCTGGGGCTGCTCCAAGGAGCAGCGCGGTGGCACAAGGGGCACCCCAGGAATCAATGTAGGCAGGTGATGAGCTCCATCTTTATTCTAACCAGAGCGGTTTAGTGAAGAAACCAACTAGAAATAGGGTTTATCCAACGTTATAAGACACAGGTTCAGTTACCAGGTTAGGATGTTATTACTGTACGACCACATGAGAGTAATGAGCATCCCCAACCCGCACGGGCTCACTCACAAAACAAAGAGGATTCTCTCACTTGGGCACCCAGCAGAAATACTCGCTCGCCGGGGGGCCAAGGGCTCACTCGGGATCTGTGGAGCAGAAACAATCCCTCCCCCAGGAGCAGGGGAGGCTCCACCCCGGGAGTGTCCCCAGCCGGCCCCTGGTCCCAGGGGAGGCTCCGATCCCAGTCCCGCTGCTCCGGCAAACGCTCATTTCACACCCGCTGGGCTCTGGCTGCGGCATTTCCAGCTGCTCCAGGATCTTCTCTGGGCACAGGGCGGCACAAAAGGTGCTGAAGAGCCACCAGCTGCCCTATTGACAGCTCTGGATCTCATCGGGGAACGTGCAACTGCCACGCAGGCTTTGCTGTTGTTGCCTGCAAAGCGCGGGATTTACATTCGATTTGTGTCTAATTTCTCAGTGAGCGAGCAGGAGCAGCGAGAACTCTGGAGCTGCTTCCTGACGCGGGTGTGAGGAGACGTGTGCGTTCGGTGTGACTGTGCAAGAGCAAGTTTAAGCTTCTTTACAGAGAAGGTGATTTGTGAGGTTCTGCAAATCAGTGGGGATTGCAAACTATTGTTGGAAACTGGCTATCCAGTGTGTGTGCACACGTGTGTGTGCGTGTGTGTGTGCATGGGAGAGTGCTGTGCAAGCACACCGGCGAAAACCCATGACAAGTGGGAAAAGTGGGGCCCACAGGCTCTTTGCTAGCAGAGGAAATGCTGAAAAACAAGCCCACCATGCGAGGGTGGATGGAGGCCGGCATGACCAATGGGGAAAACAAAGGGGTCTGCAAAGAAGGGGAAGAAAAAAGAAGATAAAACCATCTTGATCCAGCAGTAACCTCCCCTGTCTCACATTTTCCAGGCATGGTGCTCAGGCAGCTTTACAGATGTTAATTAAGACTTGTGCCCTTCCCTGGGGACGCACCGAGGTATTACAAATAATAGTATTACCAGGAGCATCGGTACAGACAAATTAATTAGGGGTAATCTTTTAAAAGACGGAAAGCTGTTGGGTCACCCTGCGGGCTGGGGAGGTGGGATGGGAGGGGGCAGCGGGGCAGCCCCCATGATGGGTGAAGTCTGAGGGACCAGGCAACGGCTGCTTGGGCATCACATGTAAACCCCCCATGAGCAAGTGCTGCAGCCCAGGTGGCCTGGGGACAGAGCCAGCAGCTCTGTGCACGCTTCACCCGGCTTTTTCCAAACTGTCTGGTTTCAGCCTCTGTCGGGGGAGGATACGGCCATAGGTAGAGCATGAATCAGCCCGGCAATGACTGCATTGCTAGTTATTTTGGAAGACCAACTGTTTGCATCTCGCACCGTCCAAAAAGAGTCAGCGAGGACAGCACGGGGGGGGAAAAAACCTACGAACCTACGTCCCTGAGATGTGATGCAGTTAAAGTTCAGATGTGATCTGGTCCGATTTCCGGTGATTCTCTCCTCCTGGCCAGCCCGCGCGGGTCCCAGGACGAGGCCACCGGCCGCCCGTGCTGCGGCCAGCGCGGAACAATGGCCGGTGCACCCGTCCCGTGCCAGCAGCGAGCTCTATCAGATCCTGCGAGGAAAGAGGGGGCTGGTGGGGCTCCCAGATACGGCCCCGCATTGTCCGCAGCGTTTATTTCCATCCAGTTTTGGCAGCCGAGGTCCTTGGGATACTCGGGTGAGGCAGCTCCTGTTGTGTTAGACTTGCATTTTCCTTCCTCTTCTTCCTTTTAAACAAAGCCCTTATCGCTGCCCTGATCTGGCTGCCGGGGAGGGCGCGGGGGGGGCTCACGCTGCCCTTCCCAGCACGCTCGGCCCCTCCGTGTCCGTGTCACCCGAGGGACGTGACAGCGAGGAGCACGTCGAGCAGGCGGCTGCGAGGCCACTAGGCTGCATTCTTGGAGCACTTTTGGAAGAGCCTGTGGCTTCTTCAGAAAGATCAAAAAGGAGGAAATTATTCCAGCACAGCAAAGTCCGAGCTCAGACTAGGCGGACAACAGGCCGATGGTCCACGTGTGTTTGTGGTGCGGAGGAGGAGGAGAGGAACCGTGGGTCTTCAGCCTCCAGGGAGGGGATGAGATGGTCTGGCGGGGGCACCGGGAGGATGCTGCGCACAGGAAAGTGTCACAGCAGCTCCGGGTCACGTCTCCAGCAGCCCAGCTGCTGCAGGAAGGAGCAGCAGCACATCACTGGGGTATCTGAGAGCAGCCCTGGCCAAGGCCCAAGCCAAGAGCCTTTCCAGAGCCCTAATCCAGCATCAGAAGAGCATGAGCTAAATACCACTCGGAGAAACGTCGCTCTCAGGAGCGTGCTCCTGCACAGGTAATTGGGGCAGGCAGGTTCTCCACCTGCTCCTGGGAGCGGAGATGCTCGTCAGGCAGAGCCGTCCCCAGCACGGTGAAACACACACGCTCGGAGAACACAGACCAACCCATTTTTCCATCTGAAACTCCTCAGATGCTTTCGCTCATCTGGAGCTGCTGTTTTGTTCATCACTCCTCTTCCAGCGTGTTCCCAGAGTGTGCTCAGCCCTGACTAATTAAAGCGAGGGTGAGGAGGGGCAGGGAGCCGTGCATGCAGCAGACATGCAGAAGCATGGACGCTGTGAGTCAGGAACGCTCCTTGCCAATTCTCCACATATGCTTTTGTACTCACTCATTGTTTGGCTGCTCTGTGTTTTTCCCAAAGAGTTCAGCAGATGGATGGGAGCACTCACTGGACGTGCCCACGAGTACACTGAGCCTTAGAAAACCCAGCACACGCCTCGGTGCGACAGCTCTCCGAAGGAAAGCAGAGGTGGGAGGGACTCGCTCTGCCAGCAAGAAACGTGGGGAGAGAACTGGGAGGCAGATGAACAGCCGGGTGGGGGACTGGTGGTCCAGGTGTGATGCGAGCCCCAAACCCAGGGAAACCAAAGGTACGTCATGGTTGGAACAAATCTTGTTGCCTGTGGTGAGAAAGGAAAGGGTCTGTGCCGTGAACCCATGCAGACAAAGGTGAAACGATGAAGAAGAGGTGCACAGCATCCTAGAAGCCCAGAAAAATGTCACAGGAAGGTTTTATTTGGGCACCTTGTCTGCAAAAGGCGTTGGAGTGCAATGTGAACCCCACACACACGATCCCCCGACTGGCCAACTCCGATGATGCTCAAAACGCGCAGGCAGAGCGGAGGACGCAGGCAGGTGCAGGAGGCGCGATGGAGAGGAATTGAGACTGAGAGCAGCCGTACCAGAGCAGACACCTCAGACTGGATCAATGTCTGCTTTCACACAGCATATTTCTGCCTCACCACCACCTCATCGTTTCAGGTGGGCAGCAGGTTTTGATGGTGGGATTGTTGAGCAAGGTTCAGCCACACACAGGCACCACTCCTGGGTTACATTTAGAGAGCTCTGTGAAATGCTTTAACAGTCTGGAGTAACAAGCCCCATCTTCCTCAAAATGAGGGATTCGTGGTGATATTAACACTCCCTTGTCGCTGTTGTCGCTGCAGAAGCACATGCACCTCATCACCTGCAGCAGGAACCAACCACCCTCCCACGCTTCATGTCAGCGAAGCACCTGCAAACACCGTCACACGCACCAAACAGGTGCCGGGAGATGCCAACGCACAGCAATGGCATTAAACTCGGGCAGAGAGGCGGGTGCCGCGCTCAGCTCCAAGTGGGCGTGCGAAAGCAGAGCCATGTACCCACGGAATGTTCCCCCGTCACCGCTCTCCTACCCATCCCTTTTCTGGTTTCTCTCTGCGACCATGGGAAAAAGCTCCAGGCCACCCAGCATGCAAATGCAGCACACGAGGGCAGCTCGAGGGATCTCATCCAAGCTGGATGATTTTCTGAAAGTAGGTATGAGCCCAAGCTGCTGGGTTTTTTGTTTTCTTTTCCAAGCTGCTTGGAAAACACGATCTGGCTCAGGCCCTCGCTCTGCAACTCAACTCAAACCTCGGCTGATAGAGGCTGAAAGGGTTTGGTTTGCTCTCGCTTAGACCCATCCAACAGCCACTCTCCCGCTGAAGCTTTGTTTTCATCTCCAATAGCAAGGCGCAATGAGAAAAGCCTTTGTTCTGGCACCGTGGTTGTGGTTCAAGCAGAGCCAGGAAGCACGTGGAATCTCAGGGGAAGGGAGACCTTTCAAAGTTTTCCAACCTAATCTTCAAACCAAAGATCTGTGCGAAACATCCAGATGAGCTGCTAGAATGGCTCAAAACCTGCGAACCCCTCAGGATTCCCCCCAGCTCTTCCCAAGCCTCTCCTGATGTTCCGCGAGAGGCGGCACCGAGGACCAGCTCCTGACCAAGAACTTGGCATGGCTCCACCGACCCCACTCCAGCCGCAGCAGACGGCCTCTCCAGAGTCAGCATGACTTTCCAAATACCACAGGAACGCCAGAACATGCATCCGGCTGCAGCAAATCAACCAGCATTGGCCAAACTCGGTGCAGCCTTGTGGCACTGCTGCTCAGGCACCAGTGACACCAGTGACACCAACGTGATGCTTCCAAGGGTTGGCTGCGCCTTTGGTGCGGATGCAAAACTGCCACAGAGACCAAAGAAAGAAATATCAGGGATTCTTGCCATGGTCTGACATCCAAACAAGGATGAAAAGAAAACCCTAACCACACAGTTCACCACAGAGCACGTGGTATTTATCTGTGCGGATGAATTCTTTGGTACAGCAGGGACAAGACCAAAATTCTTCAAGAATGAACCAAATGAGCCACACGCAGACCTGGCTGTTCCTTCCTAAGCAGGCCAGAAATGACACGTGGCTTTAACGTGTGTGCCAGGGCATGTGGGAGCAGCAGCAGCGACATCCTGCTGGTAGCACCAAAAGAGACACGATCCCAAATGATCCCAAATGATCCCAGATCCCAGTACATCCCAGTTCCACCTGGCTGGCTGATGCTCAGCCACTCACTGCACAGACCGTCCCGCCTGACCTCAGCACCCAAACTCAGCCACATGCGAGCTCTAGGAATTCAGCGCTGTGCTTGGGGACTGGTATCTCAGCCGCTCCCCGCCCTTCCCAGCCCACAGAATGGTGTCACGGAGTGGTCTGAGTTGAAAGGGACCTTTGAAGATCATCTAGTCCAACCCCCAGCACACCCACCCCAGCTGGGGAAGCTCTGTTGCTCCCTGTAAACAGCAAATCAGTATTTCCCAGTGCAAAGAGAACAGAAATGCTCTTTAAAGCAAATAAAAATCTTAACCTGCCCAGAATTTCCTGCACCAGCTTAGCTCCCTATATCCCGAAGCAGGAAGGATTTGAGTTTTCCTTCTGAAAATGCGATGGGAGAGCCCAATGGGCATTGCTGGAGCTCACAGGACCCTGGGAATGATCTGCTGGCTCTGACGTGTCCTCCAAGGCGCCCGGGCTGCACGGGTGACACAGGAGCTGGGGATGTCACCCGGGGCACAGCACGGTCAGCACCCCGCTGGGCACATCGCGCCGCTGGCATGAACCTCGAGGCATGAACAACATGAAACTAAACTAGTTTTGAAAAATCCTCCAAAAACACCCAAAAACCAATAAAACAACCTATGGAAAGGCAGAAGCCTTGGGAGAGGCTGAGTGGGACAGCACTGGTCCTGCCCCAGGGAGGACGGGTGACATGGGACCTGGAGCCTGTTCCATCTGCAATTCCTTCATAGGAATGAAAAAAACAGGAGAAAGAAAATTACTAAGAATGCGGGATGCAGAAACAGAGCTGTTTCTAAACAGGATGCTTTTAAAGCCTTCCAGGAGGCATGTGCTGGTGCTTTAATCCCCATCAGTTCATTTATACCTAGTAACTTTTTACTGCCACCCTATTACCTCAGGCCCTACAGGGACAGGAGATGGTGGTGGGAGCAACTCAGGAAGTTGGAGATTTTGGGGGGACGGAGGGGATGAGTTATGGAGGTCACCAGCTCCACCAGAGTTCGGCTTTGGGTAAAGCACCCAGATGCTTGAATACTTCTCCAAACTCGTGCAACCCCTCGAGCCAACAGAACGGGTTAGAAAGCGGCTGCAGGAGCTTGCTGGGGCTCTCACCTCCCTTCTGCTTCCAGTCGGGGCACAAATACCAACAGATGAGCTGGTCCAGAGACCTTTCTCAGCTGCCCAAGCGTTTGTCACCGCTCTGTTCTGCAGCTGGGTGTCTCAGGAGGGGTCTGGCACCCTGCTGCCCAGCAAGGCCATTTCCCAGGTCCAGGAGCTCTGGTTTGCACCTCCGCTCTGCTCCGCTCCAGCGGTTCTGCTCGATGACCGAGCCAGAGTGGTGCTCAGCCAAACCTCTGGCACGATCAGGGAGCAAGGAGGGCTGCAAATGGTGTTAATGCTACATGCACACTAGACTCAGGCAACAAATTCCTCTGACAAGTGTTTTCAGGGCTGCGCATGGGACCAGCCCAGCCCGGCGATGGAGCCCTCCAACCCCGGCACAATGCACCAGGAGGGCAAGAGGGAGGAAAACTCCCTTGTGCAATGCAATTGTGTTGGTCTTTGCCTCCCGGGTGTGCTCGGGCCTGGCGGAGTGCGAACAGCAGCCAGCCAGGCGGCTATCAGCAATATTCATTTCAAAACAAGATCTTTGGGGAGCAGGTACCACATGTCCCAGAGGGGAGAAGCCCTCCCAGCCCACTGCAGGACCACATGCAGAGTATCCCTTGCAAAAGCCTGTCATATTAGCGGCAATTTCCAGAAATTCTGTTCATGTACCTAAATGCAGCAATGCTCAAACTCTGCCTGCCCCGTTTCTGCAGAGCTGTGAGCACGGATCAGCACTGGGGCTGCGTCTGGAGGAAGGACAATGGGGTAACCAGCCCCCAGGCTGCTGAGGAAGCGGGAATGGTGTTTGGGCTCAGAAAGAAACTTTCTTACCGCTCTCAGGAACCATACAGAAAATGGGAGGAGTGTGCGAGAAGGATGCGTGCAAAAAAACAGCAGAGAGAATGTAGAAAGAAAGAGAGATGGGATAAAGTCTGAAGGGGAACGAAAGACAAAGAGGAGGAAAAAAGCAGAGGCAGAAGCGACCAGAACAGCAAATGTGAGAAGGGCTGAGTGTCTTCCAGGGAGCGGCTCTCCCCAAAGCCCAGCAGGTCTGCTCGCACACAACAGGAATGCCTTTTCCCACTAGCACCATTTTGTTCTTGCTCTGGTTTTCCCTCGCCTGCTTTGTTCTTTCTCCTTACAAGCTCTTGCTGAGGGGAAGCGTTAATTCTTTCCAGGTGCTCGCGTCTGGCCATCCCGCCGTTCCTGTGCGGCTCCCGCTCGGCTTTCCGCAGCAGCCCCTGCTCCCCCTGCCCGGGGGGCAACACCCCCGAGCCCTGCAAACAGCCGCTGGCCCCAACCCGGGAACAATCGGACCGGCATGTGGCCGGGGCTGCGGCACGCAGGCTGCTGGGACCGCCGGCCCCCGCAGCGCCTGTGCCAGACACAGCCCTTCCCACGGGTGACCCAGCCCCAGGCTTTGCTCGCAGCCCGGGGGCAGCGCGGCCGTGTCCCTCCCGCACGGTGACCGCGGCGCTGGGGACAGCGTGGCGGATCCACGGGGACGTTCCTGAGAAACCCATCCAAGGGCAAAACTCCCAACGGGCTGCAAACCGGGCTGGAGATGCTGGGAGGTGAGATCTCAGCTCCCCGCTCTGGGAACACGCTCAAGGGGGCTTTGCAGTTTCTGGACGAAGCTCAGAAGGGGCAGAGGAGAGATGTCAGCCCAGGAAATTGCATCAATTCGGGTTAAACGCTTTGCCATCTCAGTAGAAGTTTTTTTGAGGGGAAGGAATGGTTGCTCGGGTTGCGAGCAGCAGTTCAGGTCGCTCACAAGCGGGTTCACAGGACTCTAATAAATAAAGAAGCCCGAATCAAATCACAGCGGAGGCCCATGTTACACAATCCCCAGAGCCAACAGGTAGGTGACGCACAGGTCAGGCTCCCAGCAGCCCAAAGGGGCTCAGGAAGACCCCGGTGTCAGGGACGGGTCGGAGGGGGCTGCTGGGGCTCAGCAGAGCCTCCCGCCATCAGCATATCTAATGGTTGGAAAGGAAGCCCAATAAAAACCCCACTTAAACAACTCAGCGGCTGCACAGCTGACACAGCCAGGCAAGAGCTCTGCCAGCAACTTGGGGCCTTAATGTGTTTGCAATTCATCAGCCTCCTGCTCAGCTCCGAGTGAGGATTCAGGGGTGAAATACCTGCATCTGCTCCCATCATGTCTGCTGCTTAGCGCAAACATTTATGTTTCTCGGCATATAAAATAAATAGGCCCATGTTCCAGGGAAGCCTGTCAGTGCAAGGGCAGGTACACTTGATGATGTGTGAGCACAGCT
This sequence comes from Streptopelia decaocto, assembly GCF_964273445.1. Lineage (NCBI taxonomy): Eukaryota > Metazoa > Chordata > Aves > Columbiformes > Columbidae > Streptopelia > Streptopelia decaocto. The sequence continues at coordinate 20,532,059 of NC_138665.1, read as the reverse complement.
CCCAACACATGGGTCTGGGACTGGGGGAGCAGGGAGCAGAACCCCCTTGCACAGCAGATGACCCCTCGGCTGCTTGTTTTATCCACCTCTGCCACAGCCAGGCAGGGTGCGGAGAGGACATCCCCTCCCACGCTCCTGGAAGGAGAACGCCCGTGGGGCTGGGTGCTGAGTGGGAGGGAAAAGCCTCGATGTGCTCAGCTGCAGCACCTTCCCATCCCCGCGCACACCCCTGGCACAGGGCACCCCCAAATACCAGCCACCCCCAGCCCCAGCTGTGCATTTCCCTGCCTGAGCACCACCAGCTCTCTTAGCTAACTCGTCACTGCGTGTGTCAGCAGGCGGGCAGTGCCGCCGTGTCCCAGAGCCCACCCCTGTGCCCCCAACCACGCATGGGCTGGTTAGGGACAGAAGCCTCTGCTCAGTGCAGGATGCAGGAGGGGGATGCGGGGAAGGGGATTAAGGAAAGCACGAGCGAGAGCGGCCCACGGCTGCAGAAATGCCACCTGGAGCATGCAGAGCAACCAGCCACCAGGACAGAGCCTGCTGGCATCTCCTCTGGTGTCTGACTGTCCCATGACCCAGGGGATTTCAGCTGCCAGTCCCAAGCGTGAGCATTTCATTTGCTACTTCTGGGGAGCATCTGCAGGGCTGTAAGTCACCAAGCAGCAGAGCTGAGGGCTGGGCTGCGCTGGATCGGACCCAGAGCTCTTTGGGCACTGGCATAGAGGGAAACAGAGATGATGTGATGTGTGAGGAGACTGGAGATGAGGACAAAGAGTCATGCTGGAGAGGAGCACACAAACGCCCCAGGTGCCTTAGGAACGACTGCTGCACTGGAATGGTTCGCAATAGCCTCTCCTGGCTCTTGAGGACGCCTTCCAAATGCACGTGTGCTGGTCCAGCCACGGGCTGCTCCTCGGTAGCGCCCATGGCTCTGCGGAGCAGCTGGGAAACGCTGCGTGGGGAGGGGGGCAGAGCAGGGACCCTCCCCTGGCCCCCAGCGCCCTGACCCCACATCCCGGCCCCCAGCCCCGGGCTGGCCCCACGGCACCGCCCCGAACCTTCCCCAGCCCCCTGGCAGCCCCCGCAGCTCCGGGCTGAATGCGGTTAGTGGGGTGAAACCATTTATTAATTAATGTTATATTAACAGCAGCAGCGCTTTATGCAATCACACAACAGCGTTGCATATTAGTAAGTTGTAACGATGATGCTGATGCAGGCTTGTGCCGGGGAACAATGGCAGTAATTACGGAGTCTGCTGTTGTTGTTTTAGCTGCTGTCTGTGCTGAAAACCCCCCGGCCCTGACTCCTTGGCTGGGATGCTGGTGGTACCTGCAGGGGAGTCCCCAGACATCTGCTGGCGGAGTGGGCTGGTTGCTCCAGGCCACGGAGCTTTCAAGGGCTTTTCCCTTTGGAAACACTTCCGCATCCCTTTTGCACGGAAGAATTATAGGGAAGAAACTGTTTTGGATCCCCCAAGCAGGGAACGAGGTTGTGCAGGGAAAGAGGCAGGGCAGGATGTGACCAGAGCTGCAAACAAGGGGCAGGAGCCGCTCACGTAGGAGCACAACACAGTCAGACGCTGATGCATGCAAAGGAGAACCTGGTGTGAGGACCAGCAGCAAGGAAACTGCCTGCAGGGGAATCTTCAGGGAAATCCTTGGCTGTCACTTAATGTGCTCAATGGAGGCGTCCCATCGGCATGACACAAGCAGGAGTTAATGGGGAGGGCTGTGGACCAGCGGATTCTGCATCCCAGAGTATCTCCCTCGGGTCTCCCCGATCGGGAGACGCACGGGATGGGGACAGGGACAGGCTCCCCGCTTCTCCCACCCAGAGTTGTTCTCCAGTTGCTGCAGCCAGTTTCCCAGGGCTTCAGAGGGAGAGGTGAGGATGAGAGACAAGGGAGGGGAAATACACAGGACAACCCCAAGGAAATAAGGTGACTGGAAGCAGCGAGATGGGCTTCCTTCACAAGCCTGTTTTCCATTTCCTTCCCCTCCTCTGAAATAATCGCTGAGACTTCCACCCCCCCGCCTCTCTACCCAATATTTAATTGAAAACGCAGATCTGTAGCCCAGAGAGGTGTTATTTTCGGCACACAAAACAGAGCTATCTCCCAGCAGCTGTCAATCCGGTGACCTCAGCTTCTGTGCAGACTGCATGGGCCTTGCTGGGTTTTTTTCCCTCTTTCTTTTCCTTTTTTTTCCCCACTTTCTTTCTTCCCGCAGCCGAGTTCCCGTTTCATTGCTCTCCGCTGGGACTCTGACGAGAGCGAGTTCCTCGCGGATGACACAGAATAATTGAGATGTCCTTCTGCTGACCTAGAGTCCCTGCCAGCGCGCGCTCCCCTCCGGTGCCGAGTGGCACAGGGACCCACTGCCGCCCAGCCCCACGCAGCCCCATGGGCAGTGGGGGAAACTCCCTTCTGGGGGCAAAAATCTCAGTTTGGAGGAAATACGCCCCAGGCACGCAGCGGTACCCAGTGCGCAGGTAATTCCGGACCAGTCACCCATGCTGGGACGAGCACCCGTCGGGGCAGCACCCACTGGGTAACACATGCCATGCCAGGCAGATGTGTGGCCATATGTATGTTAATGTATAGCTGCAGGGACGTCTTCACACCCACAAGCAGGGAGAGCCAAGGCCACGAGAGCAGCACAAAGACCCCCATGGTGCGGATGCTGGAAAGGGATGCAGGAGAAGGAGACGGAGCGCAGGGATGCGCTGTCCCCGCAGAGGCACCAGCCTCCCTGCGTGTCCCCGGTGGGTGGGACCCAGAGCCTGCTCCCAAATTGTCCCTGATCTCCAAGGCTGGGGCCTCAGGAAATGCTGAGATGGCAACACGACAGCCCCTGCGCCAGGACCGGGGTGACGCAGGGGACAGCACGGTGCCCATCCCCGGGCAGGCTGCACTCCTGGGCACTTCTGATGCCAAAAGCGATATTGAAGCAAAGATGGAGCAAATTCTTTCCTCCGTAGCCACTGCATTTGTATGGGAATCTCACAGAAATGTGGCATCGGTCTGACATTTCCTTTGTTTCCGCAGGGGCTGCAGAAAACGAGTGGAAAGCGCAGCAAGAACTTTCCCGTGTGCGCCGGGGCCCTGAGCGCGACATGGAGCGGGGTCTGCCCGAGGAAGGAAGAGGAGACGGGAGCGCTGGTTTAGATTATGAGAACATTTAAAAGGGACGGTTGATATAAGCAAAGAGGGTTGTTGGTTGTTGTTATCGCTCTGCCCAGAGATAAGCCATGAGTGGGGACAGGGCTTCAAAACAAATGCAAGGAGAGACAGAGCCCGGCACAGAGAAGTTTATAATGTGGATAAACACGGCAGGCAGGGAGCAGGGGGCGCAGGGCGCGAGACCAGGGGCTGGCAGCCCCCCCGGGACCCGGGGCTGTCCCGGCGCAGGGAGGGAGCTGGGCCAGCCCAAAGGCGAGCGCCGGCTTTGTTGTCTCTTTAAACCCCGGCTCAAATGCAAGCGGATTGCTCAGTGTCCACTCAAAACAACCCCAAATTCATGTCAGCAAACAGTATGACTAAAGGTTTTGACTTTTCTCTTTTTTTTTTTTTTTTTCCCCTTAATTTTTTTTCCAGTCTACTCTATTCATCCAATTTGGCATTAATTCACCAATAGTTTTGATTGTCCCCAAAGCAGCATTTCTGGTAAATAAACTATTGTCCACCCTTTCTCCGCAGCGCGAGCGATGCCAACTCCCATTGTCTCACAATTGATTCCAGGTGCGTGAATCTTGGTGACTGGGGCAAAGGAACCAGCTCAGAACCACGGCGGCAGCCCGAGCCAGCGGGGTCCCAGGCGGGATGGAGAGGGGGACGAATACACAGGAACCTTCCTAAACTCATGAGCTCCAAACCAAACCACCAGAGATCGACAAGTTACTGCTTGTAACTGGTAAAGTCGTCCCCTTTAAGCTGGAGACTGAAGCACAACGAAAAGACCCTTCCAGAAACCGCCTAATCCTGGGGCCGGGCGCAGGAATCCGCAGTGGGGCTGCCCCACATCGGGAACAGTCACAATTCATTTTAAAAGCTGTATCACTTAATAACTTCCTAATCATAAATGCAGGTGCTGTACCTGCGCTGAGCTGCGAAACCTGAGGCAGAGAAACACTTTGGCCGGTCAAGTTAATGGTTTGGGCTCTAAACTGGAGACTTTTAATTCCACTTGTGCACTGGATCTGGCCCTGAGATATTTCAAAGAATATCTGCAATGGTTTAAAGGCATTACAAGGCGCTGTAAGTTAAAATGGGAAATGTCTTAATTGTGGCTAGGGACCTTAAAAATACAATGAAAAGCTTAGGTGAGACTCATATGCAGAGTGGGAAACATGCTGCCTATAAAAAAGTCAAAAATGGAATCAACAGAGGTTAAATATAATGGCTATAACTGAGCAAAGATGGTTTAATTGTCAATTCAGAGGGAAATGTCAGCTCCACAATGGAAACATCTACAGAAATTTATAGCAAGGAACTATTTGGCAAAATGTATTCCAGCTCAATCTATGGTCAATGATTGAGATAATTGCTGCAAAATTATATTGTCTGGCATTGAAAAAGAGACATAAGAGACATCTGCGCCACTAGAAACACTGATTTCCAACCTGCCCTCGTTAAATAACAAGGAGAGTAAAGAGAGTGAGATCCCGAAGGGGGATCAGCCTGTGCACTTCAGGGAGACATTATCCAGGCAAACAGTGTTTCTAACGGAAGGAATACGTCCTGGAGTCCAGAGGGTGACACGAGCCAGCAATGCGACCGATGGTACCTGGGGGTGTGAGGAAGAGTGTGACCAGCAGGTCGAGGTGAATCCTCCCCCTCTGCTCTGCCCTGGGAGGCCCCGTCTGCAGAACGGGGTCCAGTTCTGGGCTCCCCAGTTTAGGAAGGACAAGGAATTACCGGAGAGAGTCCAGCAGAGGGACACAGAGATGCTGAGGGGTCTGGAGCATCTTTGTGACAAGGAGAGACTGAGAGAGCTGGGGCTGTTCGGCTGGAGAAGAGAAGCTGAGAGGGATCTGATCAATGGGATAAATATCTCAGGGTGGGTGTCAGGGGAGGCATCGTAGACCCATCGGAACCCCAACATCATCCCAACAAGCCCCTTTGTGCCCGGATGGCGGGAGGGGCATGCAGGAACGCCCCCCACCCTCCCATGCTGAGCCTTTATCAGCACTTAATTAAAACTTGACAAGAAGATTAACACACAGAGGGCAGTTTTAATTAACTTAATATCGCATTCAATTTTCCAATTCGTCGCAGTGTACCAGACACCTGCAGATCTTAACAGAAAACCAAACAAAAAAGGGGAGCACGGGAAGGGGTGAGAGCGATGGGGAGGACGGAGATTCCTCGGCCGCAGCAGAACTGCTCTCAAACTTTCCGCCTCTGCGCAGTGATTGCAGTGATTGAAGTGATTGCAGATGCTAAGAGCCACTGGGCCTGTTTGCTTTCCAAAACGTATTTATTTGTTTGATTTTAATGTATTTATTTTCAGCTCTCCTCTTTGCCCCGCCGGCCGGGCCATCAGGAGGATGTTGGAAAGGCTGGGGGACAGGGAGGAGAAGGGTCCTGGGCTGGGCGCAGGGAACACACGCTGCCCATCCGCCTCATGCTGCTCGGGGTGGAGGAGGGAAGGCAGAGAGCGAAAGCATCGCTGCCCCACGTCCGGCTGTACCGGAGTGTCCCAGGGATGCTGCTCCCCAGGAGGGTGGCACAGCAGGGAGGAAAGAGGGGTGAGCCCAGCACCCACACCGTACAGGCAGAGGGGAGCAAAGAGAAAAGACAGGATGGAAATATTGCACTTCTCATTGCTCTCACTGCTTCCAGTACAGTTAATGGGTGTGTAATTACAAGCCCTAAACGAGGGAGGTGCAGGAGGTGCTGCAGCCCCCTGGACAGCCCTGGGCGCCGGAGCTGCACACACGTACCGGAGCAACCTGGGGACGTCTGTGTCACCCGAGACCCTGGGGCTGCCCCTCCATGTGCTCGGGACACCCGGCACACGGACCCACAGCAAAGCCCAGATGGATTAGTCACACAAATGACCACACTGAACCTTCAACTAGTTCTCTGGCACAAACAGTTTGCCATACATCAAAACAAAAAGAGTGTTATTGTTAACTTTCTCCCTCCATTGTTTTTGTGTGTCACCTCATGCCTCCCCTCCACCGATTTCCTGGCAGCCTTGGGAGGAACAATGCCCCGACAGAGTATTTTTTCCTCTAGAGGTTTACAGCCCATGCACAGAGGAGTGAGGGTGCCCTGTTCCAGCTCTGGACCCTTCCCAGCGCTGAACAGTCCCGCCAGCCTGGACAAACCGCCTCATTTCAGGGGGGAGAATGAGGCTTGTTAGTTTTTCTTCCATTGCTTTCAAAGCGTATTCATTATTAGATGAGGGCAAGGCAATTCAGCTCCAAGAGGAATCGTCTCTCAGCCATGTCCCCAGGCTGGGTCTAGCCCGGCTTGGCTCAGCAAAGCCCCACCCTGTTCCCAAGGGGCAGCACAGGGACATGGGGTCACAACAAACCCGCTCCTCCATCTATTCCCGGATTGCTCGGGTGCTCCGGAGACCTCGGATTTCTGATGGAGAAGCGCAAAACCCACCATCAGATGCTGGGTCTTGGGTCACAAACAGTTCTTTCTCACACATCCTCCCCTTGAGCGTCCACTGGCACGAGGCTGTGAGCGACAGCTCCGCTTCCCACCCCACATCCCTTCGTCTTCATGGAGCGAACCTTTGGGAAGCTCCCATCCCCATAGGGAGCAGAGGGACAGCAGGCCGCGGGAGAAGAGAAGCATTTAAAATGCTTAATGGACAGAAACAGGACAACCTGAGCGGGGGGTCTCAACCCCTCACAATATTTCAGAGGGAAAAAGAGAGACAGACCCTCCTCCCCCACCTTGTACCAATATGGTGTAGGGTTTAAAGGAGGCTCCCCATAGCGAGGAGCTTCAAAGCCTCGCCAGCCCCTCCCACGGAGTGTCCTCCTGGTTCAGTTCCACCCTCCACATTTAAGTGCCTTTCATCCTTCCTCTTCTTCGTCCTCATGGTTATGAGGTTCCCTTCCCCCCTCCCGCCCACTCCCACCCTTGCTGGAGACTGCCTTTGGTCAGGAGCCCAATGGGAACCAGCTGTCAGGAGGAGCTGGGCTGTCCTGGAGAGAACAGCTTGAAAATGCCTCCCCCTCGCTTCCCCCTCCGTGGCAAGAACAAAAAAATCCCCGCTGCAAAGTGGCCCCGCAGATGGACAAGGCGTCCTGGGGCCACCATCCTCCTGACCCGCGTGGGTCCCGCTGGCCGGGGACCAGGAGGTCCCGAGTCCCCACTCCCCTTGGAGCCACCAACCCATCCTGTCTGTCCTCCTGCCAGCGGGACCCTCCTGACCCACACAGCACGAGCCCAGGGCCCTCGTGCTGGAGCGTTTTCGCATGAATCCTCCTTTCTTGACTTCTTCAGTGCACCTCGCTCCAGCATTGTTCTTCAAAGATGTTCCTGCCCTTCCCGGCCTGGGGGTTGTTGTTGTTTGAACAGCAGCAGCAGCCACACAAGCTGTCCTGCCCGACAGGGTGGTCTGTAATTGCTTCCTGTCCTCTCCAGCAACCGCCTTCATTTGTTTGAATTTCTGCCTAATCTCAGAACTGGGGGAGTTTGGAATGAGAGATGCTTAGTCCATGCTCACGGGTGTTTCCCCGCACTGGGCCAAGCTCAGCCGGTTTTGGAGATCCAGCCTGGTCAACTCACAGTCCCTCAACCAGAAAAAAAAGCTTGAGCTTAAAATAACCCAGTCCCAGCGAAGCTGGAGCCCTCGGTTTAGCGGTGCTGTGAGACCAGGGCTTTCTGTGGTCCTTGGATGCGGCAACTGGAGCCCAGGTGTGTGCCGGCAGGAGCAGAAGTGGAAAAAGAAACAGGGGGATGGGGAGAAGTTAAATGTTCTCTCTCATACTTCAGAGCTTTGCTCTGTTCTGGGTCGTATTCTGGTATGGGCTGTGCTTAGGGTGGATTTTATCCAAGCCGGTTCGCACACATCCCGCTGATTTCCCAGCGTGCTGATTCTGCATCTCCGCGCTGGCCTCTGAGCTCCCATTATAGCGGAGCAGGAAAGGGGTTTGCTGGGGCCGGCCCGAGCCGAGCTCAACAGCCTCCACACCGAACACTGAAAGGGTCATTTTCCCCCGCTCTCCAAAAAAATGAACTTTGGCTTTTTGTTGAAGTGGGAAGTGCTGTGGATAATGTCCACTTTCAACAGCATTTTTCACGTTGATAAACTAAAACTTTTAAAGAAAAACGCCCCAGACGGTGTTTCCAGAAATAAGAAACACCTTCCAGCATAAACCCTCATGGCCCATCTGGAGCGGGAATCTAAATGGGTTTTGTTCTTGGGGTCTGGTGCGTGACGGAGGCAAAAGGACAGAGACAGGAATAAGGAGTGAGGTGCATCCCAACCAGCTGCCTCCCAACCCATGTCCCCGGGCTGCGCCGCCCCTGCCACCAGCTCTGTGTCCCTGGCTCCTACATCAGTGGTTTAAGGCAGAAGTGGGGGTAGGGGAGAGGTAACCTCCCATTTAGTGCCCATGGGTTGCAGGAGGTTTTTCCTCCTGGAAGGAAACGAAGCCACAGTGTGTATTTCAGATCCCGAGCACTGAGAGCCAGCGCCTAGAAATGATAAACCCAGTGAGAAAATGCAACGGATACTGATGAAATCTCCTTGGGATGGAGCTTCCAGCCGGGATTTGGACGTGGGTCTGGCAATCTTCAGGCAGGTCGGAGCGGGACTGGAGGAGGATGCGAGTGGGAGGAGAGGTGACCCGGTGGTCGCAGTCCCGGGCTGGAACCGCGGGGAGGGACGGCTGGAAAAGGGAGGATTTTACCAGGGAGCGAGATAAAGGGGCTGCGGGCTGGATGAGGACGTGTGTATGGCAGGGGAGGGAGAAGAGGAGGGGGAGGACGAAGGCCACTGCCGTGCCTGCCAGCGGATCTGTGCGTGTCCCCTGCCCAGGCTGTCTCGGGGACTCTGGGGACAGAAAGCCTGGAGTTACAGCAGTCCCCAAAACAAAGACAGAACAAGCCCGTTCCCGCCCCTCTTCCCTCTCAATATTCTCCTGAATGGCTTTGCAAGCTGTTCCTGGTCCAGATGCATCTCACACACACATTTCCCATTTACCCCTGTTCACAGCGTGCGTTACATTGCACGGTGCATATTGAAAATATATCGGCCTACTGTCTGATTCAAACTGCACAAATATGACGTGCTAGGTAATATTTTATATGTGGCTGCATATATTTAAAATTAATGCACGGACAATAGAATGTATGATGGCTTTTTAATGCCCCGTGTTGCACAGAGCCCCTGTGGCGGACGTTGTTCAAAGCCCTGTAACAGGTCCCGCGGGCACTGGCTGCGACGTGGTCGGTCCTTCCCAGGCCGAAGCGAGGAGCAGCTGGTTGGGCCAGCCTGGCTGGGCCCCACCTTGCAGGACAGGATCAGGCCTTCGAGACGTGTTTTTACACCTTCCGGAGCAGGACGATGTGCAACGCTCACTCTCTAGTGGCGTGTCCCCAATGCAGCCTGAGTCCCTTCTCTGCCTCCAGTTTTGAGATGGCTCCAACAGCTCCAAAGCCCTGCAGGTTCTCCTCCCCACCATGACCTCCTCATGTTTGCAGCGGCTCAGGATCCTCCTGCAGAGCTCCAGGTTTGTCTGTCCATCACTGATTACCGAGGACAATACAGGCTCTACAGAGGGGCTTCCAAATGAGGCACAACTTGGGAATGAAGCAGGAGCATCTGCTTGGGAGTCCTCACCATAGAATCATGGAATGGAATCACAGAATCACTCTGGTTGGAAGAGGTCATCAAGACCATTGAGTCCAACCATTAACCTCCCACTGTCACTAAACCATGTCCCTAAGAACCTCATCTACATGTAAGAGATCTCGGGTTTGGGCTGGCGGACTGACATGGCCACAGCTCCCTCTCACCTCCCCTTCTGCTTGGTCCTCTGGCTTTGGCACAAAGTGTCACCAATATCGGTCACATCCATTCCGTCTGTCATTGCAGTTCTGAACAGAGCTCTGGTCTCCTCTTCTGGCACTCTTGTTGCTTCACTCGCAATCCAGACTGCTCTCAAAGACATGAGCTCTGTGCCATGATGTGGAAAGTAGGGAGGAGCTCAGGGTGGGAGAAAGACCTCCAGCGGTGGAACGCAGCTGGACCACAGGAGACAACAGGAACCGACCACAAAAGCTCCTATTGTCCTTGTGCCAGTCACCTGGATGTGACCTTGGCATCCCATCTGTGCAGACAGGCAGCGAGGCCTGGGACAGGGACACCCGTTTTCCAGGTGGAGCCCAGTGCTCGGTGCCAGACGCGTCCCTCACCTTGGCCACGATGACAACCAGCCCCAACAATGAGCCTCAGGGACAAAGGAAGGGGAAGTCGTAGCCCCGCATTTGGAGAACAGGAAAGAACATTCCCAGCGGACAAGAACCGTGTTGCTTTTCTTTTAGACATGGTGGTTTGGCTGCCAGGAACGTATCTGCAGGCTAAGGGCTGGTTTTCAAGCGCGAACCCCAAGGGCTGCAGCCTTGCCAAGGCTTTGACGTTGGTGGTCAAGACGCTAAAATGGACTTTCTGAACCACGCTCTGATCGGTACCAGAAAGAGATGGGGGAGAGAAAAACATACATGGTTCTGATTACCTGGCTTCAAAATCATGGTAATAAACCCAAATTTGGGAAGCAATTAGAAAGGAAGAAGAAGAGCAAGAAGAAAAGGGGAATGAGAGAGTCGCCTGGCGGCCTCAAGGCAGCCTTTCCAGGATCAGTATTTGGATAAAAGCCAACATATCAGCTCTAATCTTTGGCTTTTTGTTGGACTTAACAAGGACTTTAAACTGAATCCAGTCGCAACTGACGGGCCCCATATGGATCCTGGTTTCAAACCTCCTTCTCAGCGCTGAATCAAATAGTCCGGGACTACAGAAAGCGGGTGAGGAGACCCTGGAAGGGCAAAACAAAGGCAGCGGCGCAGACGTGGGCTCCCACACGCGTGCACTCGCACACCCGGGCAGCACGAAGCCATCAGCTCCGTGTCGCTGCGGCACCGCAGACAAGTGGCTCTGTGGCTCCGCGGAGGGGTTGTCTGTGACCATGACGATACCACGATGATTATTTCCCTTGATGCCACTCAACGGAGTCATTTTCCAGACACTCTTTATTTAGTTCAATCACACATGCATCTGTAGATTGCCTTCATTTACTGCCTTTTATTTCAAACTTTGATACAAAAAAGTATGGATATTTTTCCTCACGTCTCAAAAATAAATTAAACAACATTCTTTCCCCGTCCTTCTCAGAAGCTGGCGCATCTCTCATCTCCCTAAGCTGCACCACGATGTGAGAACAAAGGCATCTGACCTGTATCCATGGCAACCCTCAAATTCTACACCTTTGCCTTTTGTACAAAGTACCCCCTCCCTTCGTCTACACACACACGCATATGTGCACACTCCCTGGATCTCTGTCTGCACACACATACATATAGACACGTGTATATATAGCATATGCATATATATTTAAAACATATTGTTCTTGATTCTTGCAAGAGCTTCTGTATTTGCCTCACATGCCAGCAGAACTGGTATTTATTCCACAGCGGGGTTTGCCTTTCAGGTGACGGCAGGGTTAACTTAAAATCCACCGATGGCCACAAGGTAGCACTTGGCTCAAGGAAGAAAAGCGAGCGTTGAGAGCGGAGGGAAGCGGGAGCGCAGTAATGGATTATTGGATAACACCTGGCACGCCAGGACCAGGCCGCTGGCCGCTGCCGATGGTTCGGAGAGACGGTCACCCATTCAACCCGTCCCTTGGCTCCCCACCAAGGCACCACATCCTCTGCTTCTCAAGAGCTTGCAAATTTGGGGGAGACTGGCACCTCCCTGTATGTCACACCCCAACGGCTGGCAGTCCCTGAGCTCCCGGAACATACAGAAAATCTGCATAATAACAACCATGGTTTTTGTAGTGACTCTGCAGAAGCCATGAGTTTCATTCTGGGAGGGAACACCGAGAGCTGCGTCCCTTAGTCCTCTCTCGGTGCCTGACGACGCTTTCCACCCGCGGGTGACAGCACTGGGGACTGCAACCCATCCACCCCAGCTGCACCACCCCAGGACCCCAGGGAAACGGGAAGGTCTTGTGGAACAGAGGAGCTCGGTTCTGCTGAAGGCACCGACCAGGAGACATCCCAGCGACGGGGTTGTGACAGGGTAACAGCCCCGGGCAGCGAGGGCACGGTCAACCCTTCCTCCTCCCTCCCTTCTAAATGCTTCCAGTTGTCAGTTTAGCAATATAAGACCAGCTGAATTGTGGTTATAGACAATGAATGATGCAACAGAATACCTCATGCAGACACAGAAGATTTGCTGCTCATTTCTCTTCAGCAGGAGGGCCGTATGCATGGGACCGGCTCCAAACTTATTGACGTCAACAGAAAGACTCCCATTGACTTCAATGGGCTTTCACTGGGACCATTATTCCCTCTGAGAAGCCACTTACTGGGAAACCAAGGGAGGATCTAAATTTGAGTGGAACAAACATGAAGTAGCCTTGGTCCCGAGGCACGGCCCATGGGGACTGCATTTCCCAGCGTGCTACACTCCGCTTTAGCCACCAACAGGAATTTATTGACGTGCCGAAGTTCATCCACGGAGAGGGTTGGTGCTGCCAGGATGTGAAAAATGTCTGCAACACATAGCAGCACAGTCATGCTTTGCTTTGCTTCATTGCTTGGCCAGGTTTTCACAGGAATGGCCAACTTGTTGTGCCGAAACCATAATTCCACTGAAAGCGATGGCTGGAACGGCTGGGAGGCAGGACTCTGTTTTCTGCACCCTCTTGGGCCCTCAGACCTCCCTAAAAAGCTTCTCCCCCACCGGCCAAGCAAGACCAAGGAAGTTCAGACTGCAAAGGCACCTGCATTCCCCAATTAAGAGTCTCTGCTCTTTTTAACTTATTCACGGAGGACCATCTCACACCCCAGGCTCTCCCGAGCCGCCAGCTGCCAGGGTGCTGCTCCCCACCACTGGACTTCGCTTCAAGACTTTGTCTATCAAAAGATGTTTGAGGTATTTGGGCTTGTAGTTCAAATTCCTCGGCCCCCTGAAGTAAAGCCTACAAGCTGTTTGACACATGGGGATGAAAGGGGAAGCAGAGAAGAGAATGCGAAATGAAAGGACGCAGCGCGCAGCAGTTCCTCGGCGGGGCTGGGAAGGGCTGGACGCGGCAGCGGGAGCGCGGAGCTGTCTCCTCGCTGCCCTCTGCTCCGTGACCCGGCTCCCACCCGCCAGCCGCCCCTCCGCCTGCATTCCAAACGCCCCGCTGGTACCGTGTTTACACAGCGCGTCCTCCTCGCCGAGCTGCTCAGAAACAGCCCCAGAACGCCGGGGGAAGCGAGAGAAAAGGAAAGGGAAAAACAGAGAGGAGGGAGAAATGAACAGCTTGGGCGTTTTGGCCAGAAAACAACAATTTTTGTTTGTTTTTCTAGCTAAAAAAGCAACCCTGCCAGAGATTCCCAAGTTTTCAGATTTGAAGGTGTATCTTGAACTAGAGACAGGGAACTGGATATTTGGGTTATTCCCTTTTCCTCCATTAAATAAGAACCATCAAGGACTGATGTTTTTGGCGGGAATAATCCTTTCTTTATCACTCCTCTGGGCGAGGGAAGGAGCAGGGTCCATACGCTTCAGTTCCAGTTCCAAAATCAAGGAGAAAACAATAGAGATGTTAATTTATGGACCTCGCAGTCCTGGTGCAAGGCCTGAGCTCTGGCTCCCCTCGGCTGCTGTTCTCATTTGAAAGCCCGGTCCCTGGAGAACGCGGCAAGAAGCTGCTCCACGTTGATGCAAAGGAACCTCCAAAGGCAGCAACAGCCAGAGCAAGGGCTGTCTCCTCCGACACTTCAACAAACGGGACAGCACAAGGGTTGCTGCAGTCCCTCCTGGGTGTGAAATAGCCACGTCTTTCCAGAAAGCTCAAGAAACTAGTGCTATGCCAACAAAACCATGGCAAACATCCACGTCTCCTGGAGTTCACCATTCTGAGGTACGCGGAAGGACCCTTCCTTAAGGAAAAGATCCTGGAGCACCATTATTGGCCTCTATGAGATCCTACTTTTTAAGACCCACGAACGCTCCAGATATAATAGATGTAGGTGCCACTTGTTGCTGTAGACAGGGAGTCCAGAGCTTATGAGCAATAGCCTGTGCCAAATTCCCACACCACGCTGCCAAAAATACTTTCCGCGTGTCTCACTGATGCAAAAAGTTTCTCTGTATTGTTTCCTCCAAACATCTCCATCTTCTGTTGCCAAATGCAGGAAGGAACGTAGTACAGAGACCCACATTTCCATCCCCAAGGTTGTAGAAGGGCCACTCAGCTTGGTTTTAACCACAAAGCACTATGAAGACAATAAACACCATAAGAATGCACTCAAACACGCCTGGGACCAAGGGAAGCCGGTTCCGAAATACTCGAGTGTATGAGAAGAGCTATGGGCTGTGATAACCCCGACTCAGTCGTGGGTGGCACGTGGGGTGTGAAGTCCCTGAGAGCTTCATAGCTCAAAATCCAGCGCCGTGCGTTCGCTCCTCCCTCGCCTTTCCCAGGCAACGGACCATCCAGACGTTCCACTAACTCACCCTGCTATCTGCTGTTCACCGCTTTATTTATCTCTCAGTTCTCAGTCATGCAAAACAAGGGTTAATTGAGTTAGATGCGCAGTGTGGCAATGCGTGACACCGAGGCAGCACCTTGTTCCAGTCGGTCTCCGAGGTCCAGCGACAGCCCCCGGGACGAGGCGCTGGAGCGCAGGTCAGGGCTGCGCTTTCCCCGGCAGAGCCGGCTGTGAATCTGAGTGCCAATACGAATTATGTTGTTAAGTGAAGGGCTGAGAGTGCCAGACGGAGACAGCCCGAGAGTGGGAAGACGCTAGGGAAGCTGCTTCCATCTGTCCCCATTAACGCTTTTTGGTCCCCGGCCTCACCGCAGCCTTTCCACACCTCATCCTCAGCATCCTCAACGTTCCGTTCACCTTTCCCTGGGTCACGACGGCCCTGCCCACGCAACCAGCTTTGCTGTGTCCCTGAAAAATGTCCTTCTGTATCTCCTGCCATCCCGCAGCCCCTGCCCAGTCTGCCCAGTAGAGCTTTGCCGCTGGGCTTCCATTAGAATGGTTTTGCACAGGATTTTTCCCGCTGCCTGTGTGTTGAAGGCCCTTCTCTGCAGAGAATTTATGTGTCCATTGGTTCCGGACTTGGGACATCTACTCCTGCTCCCCAAGCAGCGGGATGAACTGCTTCACCTCCGGGCTTCTGAGGCACCGTTCTGGCTCAGCGCTCCTTTGCGGAGGAAGGCCAACCTCATCTGCCCTCTATTACCCACACAAAAAAACATCTGTGCAGCTTTTATTAAGTTTATACAAGCCAAATAGTTTGGAAAAGGATTATGATTTTTATTCATTCACAATATTCCCCCTTCCTAATTATCCATGGCATTGCACCATACCATGACTTAATTTGCCTCTTGGTTTCTGTTCTGGTGGACCTGCAACATGCACCCAAACTGAACGCCCATGCTCCTGAAGTCTGACTGACCAGAGCCTGGCTTAATCCCCTTTGATCTGGGGGGAACAGACTGAGTGAAGTTTTATTGCTACTGATTAATCCCCCACGATTCTCCATGAGGGAACTGCCTCCCGCTTCCCCTTTTTAGTCTGCCAGCATTCGAGCCTGTAAATAAGCTTCACATTTATTGTGAGCACAATATACTGTTTTATAAGGGGAACGCAGCTGTCTGAGGAAGATCAGAGCTCTCTCCTGCTGCGTCCCAGCATCAGAGGCATTTCTTGGCCGGCGAGGAAGCCTCGGAGCAATGATACCAGCAGCACCAGCCCTGCTGGTGGTTTTCCACCTGCGAAGGCACGCCTCCAAAAAACGGTGCCATTTATTGTGGGGCCAGGGCTACGGGCTGGCCAGCCCTCTGGAAACGGGGCAGTGTGGTTTGCAGCTGCCGGGTCCCAAGTTCAGGTGCGTCCCTGCAGCCCTGGGACATGCCAAGGGGCTGGGGCTCCAGCAGGCTCACTGTGCCGCCTCCAACTCGTCACCTTCCCTCCTCAGCAAGAGCCAGCAGGTCACAAGGAACACCGAGGACCACGAATAATCGACTTTGGCAGCGAGGTTGTGCAATCCGATACACCGGTTTGCTTGCTGGAGGGGAAAAGAAATGCATTCGTTCTCCCTCCCTGCACAAGGTTCTCAGGGAAAGCAGGAAAGTTGGTAAAATCAGATGAGAAAAAACTGTTAACGGCAAGATTTGCCAAATAAGTGAGTGCATTCGGCAGCCTGGAAAATGAGCCGGTGAGTGATATAAGAGCTCTTTCCGAATTCTGCACACTCAAGGAAACATTTAATACATCTTGAAGTAAAAATACGCCTTGGCTCTTGCTGCTGGCGTAAATATTTGTGTTCGCAAGTGTTGGCAAATATTTGAGACATCTATGTTGTTTAACCAAGAGCTTTGTCTCTCAGAGTCCATCGCCGTGTTTGGTCTCCTCTGTAATCACATTAGCCAGAGGAATCCTCCTGGTATTTATGCGCAGGATGGGATCTGAATCATTTCCATTCGTGCCTTAGAAAACAGGCAGGAGATTACAGAAAACGATCAAAAAGGGCATCAGAAGAGCTGACAAAGATCATGTCCTACACCCATTCAGTATCGGTACAGCCTCCTTCAGGAGACAGCCGGTTCAGCCGGAATTTGCAGGCACAGTCATGCTGAAGTCCTTTCCCCCCTCCGCAGCAGGTACCATGGGGTACCCCCAGCACCACCCTGTTTAAAGTCCACTGTGCTCATTCACAGCCCCGTAATTGCTTCTTTTTAACCCATAAATGGACGTTGCAAGCTTTGCACTGGAGCTGATGAAGAACATTCACAAGCTATAAGCCCAGTGGTGGATGCAAACATCTAAATACATGATGGTTGCTTCCACAGTGACTTTGTGAGCAGGCTCTGAGTCCTGTCCCCGCCGTGCCCACAGCACCACTACAGAATTGTCATGCTGAGAAACAATGAGCAAGAAACCCCTAAAAATTGCTCGAGTAGAGCAGACACATTCATTGAAGACATCAAGGGGTGCACTTGAAACATTCTAGAAAACTCTGGCGCTTCGCATTGGGACAGTCACAGCTTTGTACAAAGCCATACAGAAGCGCACACCAGGCTCTTCCAACCTGTTTATTCAGTGCAAGATGTTCAAGTAAGCAGAGAAAAGCACCGAGCGGCACTTGTGGGTGCTCACCCGAACCAGTTCTGTTTTGACAGGGTGGACATCAAGGCAGCCAGAGCTCCCGTTCCGTGCCCTGGCCGGCAGGTTCCTTGCAGCTAATGCATTAACCTCTGAATAAACAAACGCCTAAGAAAAGCCTTTTCCTAACCCAGCAAAGTACAAACACAGGCTACATTCTTCTGATTATAAAACCACAACTGCAGGACACACTCCTGGGAATGGGCTCGATATGTTTTCTCTTTGATTCCAGCCTCTTGGGAAGATTAAACAGTGTCATTGCCAGGTTAATACATAATGACCTCAATGTCTCGAAACATTATTGCATTGCAAATAAGACTGACATTTCCATATTTCTCAGTTGCCCAAGGGTACGGCAGACACGATTCAGGTGCCTGCACTGGGAAGGCAGCAGTGCAGGTGGTGCATGAAGAAAAAGGGAGTAGACACTGTGTTAATGGATGCGGGAGAGTCAAAGTCCCCACGGGTTTACTGGCATTTTCGGTGTTTGGATGCAGCGGGGATGAGGAGCAGCTCGGGGTGGCGGGGGACACGGACGGCTGTGCTGTGGGTGATGCCACGCTCTCTCATCACCCTGAAGCAGCAACAACCACTTTTGGGCTGAGGAAAAACAGACCGAGTCCAAAATCCTCATGTTCCTCCTCCCTGCAGGCAGCTGGACCGTGCCACAGCGCCCACCGCCCTTCCCAAAGCCTGACACCGCCTGGGAAGGTCACCTTTCCTCTTTCAGGTCATACGCTGTGTTTTTCCTTCCATGATGGACAATACCGTGACCACCCCGTGTTTTCCACCGCTCGTGCCGTGCCGAGGACAGAGGCCCGTCTGGGTCCTGCCGCCACGGCGCTGCCCACACCCAGAACAGCAGGCACAAGGCTTTCTGGTCCCCAAGGGGTTTTTGATGTCCCTTTCAGAAGCAGGACCGCACGGCACCTCCCCAAGGGTCAACTCCCTCCCTGCCAAACCCGCAGGGACGTCCCTCCTCAGGAACACCCCTGCTCTGCTCTGCCACCCCCCCCAGCCCAGCATCCCCTCCCGGGGGGCACAAACAGCCCCCAAAATCTGCCTGTGGGGGCGCCCAGCGCAGCTGCAGCCCCGGCACACGGGGCACAGGAGGGGGCTCTGCGGGGACACAGCGCTGAGCTCCGGCTCCCCCCCAGCCAGTAAATCTCGCACTGCTCTAATTTTGCGGGGAATGATGCCTCGGGGAAGGCCTGTGTGGTCCAGGAAAACAAAAAGCAAAGCGAAGCAACGCTTAAAATCCCCCAATTGCGCCAACGTGCGCCCCCCCGCAGTCCCCGCTGACGGGGCCTTCCAGCACCTTCCGCGGGAGGGCTTATATAGACCACGCAGCCAATCAGAGGGCGGGATGCGAGTCATGTGACAGGGGAGTGTGTGGCGTCAGGGCCAGGCGGCGTGGGGCTGCGCTCGCGCGTGTCGTGTCGTGTCGTGTCGTGTCGTGTCGTGTCGTGTCGTGTCGTGTCGTGTCGTGTCGTGTCGTGTCGTGTCGTGTCGTGTCGTGTCGCCGAGGGGCGGCAGCCACCCCCCGCGCCGCACTCCCCATCCCAGGGATCGCCGGCCTGCTGTCACCCAGCCCGCTGCCCGAGGCCAGGCCCAGGTCAGTGTCCTAAGGCCGCCCCTCTGCCCCCCTCTGCCGCCCCTCTGCCCCCCTCTGCCCCCCTCTGCCCCCCTCTGCCCTCCTCTGCCCCACGACACCGAACTCGGGCTGTTTGATGCTTTGTTTTTCTGTGGGGTCAGCTGGGAGCTCAGGGTGCGGTTCCCTGCGTGGAGGGAACAGGGTCACGGCGGTTCCTCGGGCCTGGCACCGGGACAGGGGCCTCCATCAGCTGCAGTTCGGGAGGGCCTGTGGCTCTGGCTCGGTTGCTGCCAGGGCTGGGAAGGGGCAATAAGGGGCAGAAGGAAGGGACCTGTCTGCCTGTCCCCAGCAGCACAGAGCTCCAGCCCCCACTGCAAGGGACTTTCTGTGGCCGAATGACTTTGCCTTGTTGGCATTGTGCGATCACGGGGAAGGAGAGCGTGCGGCAAAGCCCCTTCCGCTGTGCAACATAACAAGATGTTGATTTGAGGTTTCTGCAGAAGACAAAGAGAAGGTTGTAGCTGTTTTGTTTGGGGGTGGGAGGAGGCTCAGCATCCAGGAAGCACCTTCCCCTGGGAGCACAGGGAGACCTGGCCACCCACAGCCCTGGCTCGCCAGGAATCCAGGCTTCCATATGTATGGAGCTGGTGCCAGAAGTGTCGTTCCCATCGTCAGCAGGCCACCCTCCCCCACACCTTCCCTGCCTGCTCCCTCCTCCTCTTCTCTCCCTTCATAACCAGCTGACTTTTTTCACAACCAGGAAACAATCAAACAACCTCTTCAGCAGCTTCGGCTCCTCCTCCTCCCCGACGCCGCCATCTCCCCCTGTAAGGATGCTGTCAGTGCTCCCAAAGCCCCGTGTGCTGTGCCGTGCAGAACTGTTATTTCAGCCTCCCGGTGGGGAATAACCCTCTGGGCTGCAAATACCTGCGTTTCGCTAAGTAAATAATCACACAAGATAAAATATCCGTCTTGATGGTGAAATGGAGGGAGGGGAAGAAGAATGCTGAGCTGGTGAGCAACAGACAGCAGCCACTGGATCCATACCCTGGGTACCATGAGGTGGCCGGTGGTTCTGGTGTCCTTTCTGCTGGGGGTGGGTGGCAATGCTGGCACCCACGGGGGGACAGCCAAGCCTTCAGTGGGGTCTTGGGGGAAGGGTGTTATATTTGCCTTTTTAAAAGAGCTCTCAGAAAGAGCATGGCTGGGAAATATATTCTGTGCAACTCACCTGCCCGCGTTGGGAAAGGCTTGGAGCCCAGCCAGCCGGGGTGTTCCAGCCACAGCAGGGAGTGAGGAAGAAGAGGGCTAGCAAGCCCCGGGGAAGGGCGGCTGGTCCTGGGGGGCTTTCCGTGCCACGGTAGTGACTGGGGGTGCTGTGCCCTATGGAAAAGCTGTGCTGGGAAGCCTGGCTCCTGTGGGAACCCCAGTCCCTTTGTTCCCAGGGGCGCTGGGCAGGTTACTGCTGGAGCCGGGGACCGATCCCCAGTGTCCTGGCTCGCTGCCTGCCCGCTCCAACCACCGCGCTCCAGAGCTGCCTCCCCTGCAACGAGCTCGCTTACTTTTTATTGCTCACCTGTTTGGGAGATTTCACACATTCAGCATTGAGGCTTATAAACCTACTGAGGAAAGGGAGGAAGGGAAAAGGTGAAGGAGGAGTTCAGCCAAGAGTCAGATACTCGGGAGGTGTTGGAGCCTCGGGCCAGGGCTTGCCAAGGTTGCCCAGGCCCATCGCAGAGCACGGGGGAGGCAGCCGGATGCCTCACCCACACCAGGGTCACAGGGTAGGGGTCTCGGGTCCCCTGTGGGTGTCCTGGGGTAGTCAGGACAACTGGTGTGGGGCAAGCAAAGGACCAGTAGGTACAGTAGGCCTGATGGGCAGCTTGCTGCTGCGTCTGAGATTTTGAACCGGAGGTTGAATCGGGGCTGAGAGTCTACTGGATTCATTTCTCAGTCATTTATTCAGATATAATTGCCTGTCTGCCTGTCTTAAAGCTAATGACTGGATGTGAAGATTTCCAGTTAGGGTTTGTGAGAAGGTAATTACATTGCAATCTCACTGTATGACTATTCCTCGAATGAAGATAAACTTGTTTGAGGAGGTCTGCACATCGCAGGAATCAGTTGTATTACAGAGCCCAGGCATGGCAGGAGAGATAAGGAATGTTTTCGCTGCTGCTTTTTTATCTGCTGACCTATTAAAAGGTTTTCTGTCTGAAGGGGGTGAGGAGCAACCAGAGGGGTTAATCCCACAGCTCCTCACCCCTGTTGAATGTGATTTGAGTCTCCTGTTGAGACTTGATCACTTGGTTGGGGTTTAGTGGGTGCTTTTAATTTTGTTTCTAATACTGGTTTGCTTTGAGATGCCCTGAGTTGAGCTCCAGTTCCACGAGTCTGACTTTGCAGGAGGGACCCTCAGGTGGTGCAAAGGGTATTGCAGATCCGGACAGAAATAAAGGCCTGGGAAGCAAACCCGGAGCTGGGGCAGCAGGGAGGGCGCTGCAGCATCGTCAGCTGCACCGGGGGAGCATCAGGCCATTGTGGTGAGTTTTTGGCTACTGGCTGAGCTGTGTGTGAGCATCTCGGTGATCTGTGTAAGGACAAAGCGCGTCACCCCCCGGGTGACGTCTGTCTCTGGCCGGTGTTACCAGAGCCTGCAGATGCACCAAAATTCACCTTGCCGTCACCGGGCAAATTAACACGTAGTGGCCACTCCAGACACCACTGAGGAGTTAGTAAACTCCAGCAATAAGACATCACAAGCTTGATGGCCTGATAAATCCCTTTTCCATGCTCAGGAGGCTCTTGCCTTTTCCAGGACTGTGGCGTGATGGAGTCTACATGAGAACACAGTGGAGTTTCTCGCTCTGCCCCGTCCTGGGCAGACTCGGGGTACTTTTTTTGCCTTTGAGATTGCCTCGTTTAGCAGCAGCCGTGTCACCAAAGGCCACCTCTGGGCAGCACATTCTCAACTGCGTTACCCGGTCAGGGTCCTGCCGCAGCTCCTGGCGGTGCCGGGTGTGCTGGCTGTCCCGTGGGGACAAGAAGGGACATCTCCACTCTGCAGGCTTCTCCTCTCCTGTCGCTTTAAAGCTCTTGCCCTTCTTGCAGCACAAGCCGATGCACTGAGATCATCTCACGGTCCCATCTAGCTGTTAAACCCCCTCAAATCTTTCTTGCTCAGCAGCACTTCATATAAATCCAGTAATGTGCGTATCGCTTTGGCTGCCAACGGCTGTCGGGCCGGGGGGAGGGGGCCGCGGGGGGTTATTATTACAGTCCCCGTTCCGTGTTCCTTGGGGATCCCAGGAAAGTGCCGGCTGCCAGCACAGGGCTGGGGGCGGGGGACACACTGGGGACCCAGGGGACTCAGCTGGCAAATTTGATGCACTGGGAATGGATTAACAGCCCATTAGGGCAGGGGTTTGGGGCTGCATTAAGCAAATCCTTCCCCTCAGCCTTTGCAAACGCCAGCGATTGTTGCCTGAAAGCGGCGCAGGAGCGAGACAACTTTGGTGCTTAAGCGGTGGGCTCGCACCATTAAATATCAGTGAGGGCTTAAGGGCGTTGCACTGCGCTTCCCTAAGGGAGACAAATGATTTCCTGGGATGAACCCAACTGGCCCACTCCGCGCTGCGTTTGCTTGATGTGGACGCGGCCAAAAGAGCACTCTTGGGCATGAATAAAACATGCTGCTCGAGAAGCGGCAGCGACTGCTGTGTCAGGAGGAGCCCCTGACTCTGACGGGGCAGAATGTGTTCCAGGGACGCTGAGCAGCTTTGGGGAGCGCTGGGATCACAGTCACCCCTTGCCTGCTGTGGCAGGGAGTTTATCCTGGGAGACAAGGAAAGACTCTTCTTACCTGATTTTCTCTCTTCTGCAGCAATTGTTGAGAACTGGTGGCAAAACCCACCGTGGAGAGAGACATTTTGCCCCTGAGGGCCATTGGGTGCCAGAGAGGGATGTTGGGGGGCCTCAAAAGCTGCGCAAGAAATGCATGTTCAGGTGTGTGACACCGGAATCCTTCTTTCTGCTCGGGAAAACTGTCAAGATCTGGAAGGTTCTGCTTTAAGTGCAGGGGTTTCCAGCTCTACCATGGGCTTGTAGCATTAATTGGGGGTGAGTCGCGGACGTGCTCCCCAGACCTGCATCCTGGGGTGCGACTCCCAGCTCGTGTGTCTCAAGTGCTTTGTGACTTTCACGTGGAGAGTTTGGCAATGGGAAAAATGCGCTGTTACGAGCTGTTTGGATGCAGATTGGCAGCGCATTGAATCCAGTTCATAGTTGCTTGAATTACAGGGATATCGTTGTGTTGAGATGGAAAAAAAGAACAGGAGGGAACTGCAAACTGCGGCTCCGGTGCCGTGGGGCGCTCAGACGCTCACCCGGCGCTCAGGCATTGAAATCAGCCCCGCTGACATGGGGCTACGAGTGATTAAGAAAATTCTAATGAAATATTTGCCTCCCGGTAAACACTATTTTATCCAAAAGAAAACCTGTGCAAGAAGAAAAATTTAATTTACAGATCAAACACAAATAGTCCTAATGAAGCGGTGCAGCACAGCTGGAAGTTTCCGATCTGATTTGTCAAAACGAATATTAGCATTCTCTTTTTATTTGTAACTTCATCACTTGAAATGTGTTTTGTCACAATATCATAATAAAATAAGGTCACTATGAAAAGTTGCCTTTTAAAAAGCCAGCTATTTGCAGTACTTTTGTAAATGGGAGGTATTGCTGCGGAAACTAATCCCGTGCACTCTGGTTCCTGCAGCCTGGCAGGGCTGTTGCTCCCCCTTGGTGCCCAGCTCCCTCAATAAGTTGGTTTTTATTTGCAAGAGGGTTAAATTCTGAAAATATTTGACTATTAGTGAGCAGACAGCTGAGGAAGGGTTGGTCAAATAGAAACAAATCCTAAGAGCCCGAATCAGGAGAGTGACAAACTAACCCACCCCTTCAAGTGCCTGTGACCACAAACCACATCAGTGCAGAAAAGGAGACACACTTTTCTAGTTCTAAGTCATAAAAATTACTTACCAAGGTGACAAATTTATGGCTGCAGTAATTACATTATTACTTTATTATGTGCCACCAGCGTGAGAAAAAATATCTTAAAAAGTCACTTAGGTCCAAACCAGAAGGGCCAGCAGAGAGTTATTGGGGGCAGTAAATAAATGTGACATGTAGAGTTATTTATGTGGCCAGGTTGCTCAGCGCCCCGTCCAGCCTGGCCTGGGATGTCTCAGGGATGGTTCAGCCACCACCTCTCTGGGTACCTGGGCCAGGCTCTCACCTCCCTCAGGCCAACGATTCCTTCCTCATGTCCGGCCTGAATCTCCCTCCTTGAGTTTAAACCATCACCCCTTGTCCTACTGCACCTGGCCCCAGCCTGCCTGGCCCCACAACCCTCTCCTTCCCCCGGCAGCTCTGGTCTGTCTGCTCCAGCTCGGCTCTGGGCCTCTCCTGTCTCTCTCCTCATCAGGAGCAGATCTCGTCCGAGCAGCAGGTTCCCGCTGGCTGCACAGCTGACACGCTGTGAGGCTCCCAGCAATAATCATGATAAAAAAGAAGATCGGCCTGAAGTGTCTTCAGGCTCATGGTGTCTGGCGTTTCCAGGGTGGCACAGGCTGCGGCGCTGAGAACACGTCCTGCAGACATAACCCCTGAGCGCACCGGGGGGGTCACTTACAATTACACGCAGTAACGCCTTCATCTGAGCTTTATTCTTTGCTGTACTCATTTCGTTGTCTGTAAAAGTAGGTACTTCTAATGCCCAATTTTACCTTCACCATGATGCTCCAAAGACATTGTGTAAAACCCTGAAAGTGCCTCTGATGTCCCGCAGCAGCCAGGCTCATTCCTGGCCACCGTTAGGTAGCAGATGTAAAACAAAGTCCCTGAAATGGGAATTTTTATGGGAATTTGTGATTACTTTTAAGATTGCCCTGCTAAGACTCGAGCTCAGGGCACCCTGCGGCCGGGACGTTGCTCTGAGCCAGCGGCCGCGCTCGGTGCCCCAGCTCGCAGGCTCACCAATGCCCCGCGTCCTGTCACCAACGGGCAGGGTGGCACCAGGACGCAAATTAGGGAGGAGGCCGTGGGAAGCTTTAATTACCTCATCCCAGGAGGTCCCAGGCGCCCCAGATACTAATTGCTAATAAATGTTCATGCTGAGTAGCTTTTATTTTTCAAGTGAGATGGAATAAAAAGAAAAATATGTGAAAGTCCCTGGACTTCAAGAGTGTGTTTTTCTTTCATTTATATTTACCTAATTATGCTGTCATAGGCTGCTGAGAATTATGCCCTCAACCGCACCCCCCGCCCCAAAAATGACCAAATAAACAGAGCAGCGACTGTGACAGCGCCAGACAGGACGGCGGGTGACAGAGCAGGGGGGCAGGATGGCGGTGGCGCCGCCGAGCAGGGGCCTGGTCGCACACCTGCAGGTGACAGGTCTCAGCTCCTCGGGGAACTCACAGGGACAAGGGAGCAGGTGAACCAGGGGCTTATTTGGGACCCGCTGTGTTTTCTGTGTTCTCTTGGCTGCTCCTCATGGCCTCCTGGTGACCGTCACCAAGTGATGTTCTCGCAGAGACGCTGGCCAGGTCGGACCTGACACCGAACATCGCAGCTGGGAAGTCACTGCCCAAGTCACCACCGTGTGACAAGTTCCCACAGCTCAAGGGCCGAGTGACACAGAACAGACGGAGCCCAGGGACGCCGGGATCTCCCAGAGATCTCCAGCCCGTGTCTGCGCTCCGTCCCCGCTGTGCGTGAGGCTCCAGCGCTGCTCTTTGTTTGGCAGGAGAACAAGCTCGGGCAGGTCTCTCCGCATCCGATGGGGTTTCCCCGAAGGTTTTCTCCCCGGTCGGCTGGATCCGTTGGGCAAGGGTGACAGTTCCCTCTTACCTGTGGGTGACAGCTGGGGCTCAGCCTGGCTCCCAGGCTCTTCCTGTGGTGGGTGTGCTTCTAATTAAGTAGATTGCAGGGGAGTAATTAAAGTGATTCTGCCCAATTAAGCTAGGGTGTGATGGGGTCAGGCTTTTGGGTGGTCGGAGGAGCGGTCAGGCAGACCGGGGGTTGCTGGTTTGTACCTGCTCGGTGCAGGCTCTGGGTGCCGCGCGGGCAGCCTGGGTCACACCAATGTTCTTTGCTCCAGGAGAGTAAGAGAGAGAGAAGGAGATGTGGGGTGGTCGTGGGCTGTGCCGTGCAGGGTGAAACCGGGAGAGGCGAGGGCAGACCTGGGAGCAGAGCTTGCCTGGCGGTGCCTGCGATGGGACTGAGGTGGGAATGGAATTGCTCCGGCTTGGGCTTGTTCAAATTACTGCTGTCTCCATGTGTACCCCGGCGAGGCCTGGTTTATAGTGATCCTAAACCAACAACATAACTGTAATTACAACCTAAACTAATCAGCAGGAGAAATTGCTCTTGCTTTGTTGCTGAGTCTGCAGAATCCATTTTTAGTCTGTTGTGCTGAGACAATAAACTCCAGAAAGCAGATCTGTTCTGCCGGTGGGCTCGGCCGGGGGCTCCGGCACCCATGGGTGGCTGTGCTGCCCCAGGGGTGTCTGTCCGTGCTCGGGGGGGATGCTCGTGGTGCTCTGGCGCGGTTCGGTTTGGTTTCTGAATGGGTAAGCAGGGGCTGGTCCTGCGTGTCCCACGTCCTGAGAGAAATCTGTGTCCTTCCAGGAGACCTTATCTGAGTGAGGGCTTGAAGAACGGCCCAGGACGGCATGTCGGGCTCCGGGGGGTGTAGGACGGCATGTCGGGCTCCAGGGGGTGTAGGACGGCATGTCGGGCTCCAGGGGGTGTAGGACGGCATGTCGGGCTCCGGGGGGTGTAGGACGGCATGTCGGGCTCCAGGGGGTGTAGGACGGCATGTCGGGCTCCGGGGGGTGTAGGACGGCATGTCGGGCTCCAGGGGGTGTAGGACGGCATGTCGGGCTCCAGGGGGTGTAGGACGGCATGTCGGGCTCCGGGGGGTGTAGGACGGCATGTCGGGCTCCGGGGGGTGTCCTGGGGCAGGATGGACGCCGGCCCCTCCAGGGACGAGCCCTGCAGGCTGTGCCAGGCTCCACCTGCATGTCCTGCATTTGTTTGCAAAGAAACCAGGGCAAACCTCTGGTTTTACGGAGTCCTGGCTGACTAAAAGATGCAAACCACCAATCTCGACTGGGATTTTCCTGTGTTAATTGGGTACAAAATACTGGTTTTACTCCTCCGTAGTGTGGATGAATCACCGTTCCAGCCCAGGAGATCGATTTCCACGTACAAACATAGCCGAAGGTCTCAGGATTTCCTCCCTTTATTGCAGTTCTGGCCAATTTTGTTCTTGAGATAGGAACTGATGGAGAAAGGAAACGTTAAATTTGAGTGGGAGGTGACTGGGTCTTGTTCGGAGCTGGGCTGAGGCTTTTGCAGGCAAAGCCGTAATTGCCGCTCCAGCGATAACGAGAAAGCGTAAGCACATCACATTGGCTCCAAACCTGCCAAAAATTGAGCTTGTTCTAAAAGAGCTCCATTTCATCTAATCTGCTTCGTGGCCTCTGTCTTGCCCAGAGCAGGATGATGACAGCCCACCTCAGTGCTCTGTAGGGTATTTTGTTGCTGGGGCAGGTTTCATGCAGGTGGCAGCCACTGATGTGGCCGTGCAGGAGGGATGGAAATGGCATTTTGGGTCCTGCTGCTGCCCCTCTGGCTTGTCCTGTTCATCAGTCGATGAACAGAGCGGTCACCCTGTTCGATGTGAGATACGCGCTTTGCTCTTCTGCCTTGAGATAAGTAAGCGCCTGTCTGAGTATTCGCATGGTGTTCTTCAATGCAACTCGGGATTTCTCCCGAGCGGCGCAGGGTTTGCTGTCCTGCAGCCTGGTGATGAGGGGAGCGCTGCTATTCTGCACGTTGGTACCCGCGGCATCGCGGGGGTGCGGAGCATCCTCTGCCCCCGGTGCGTGTGGGTGCAGCCGGAGCCCCGAGCGCACCCTGGGACCCGGGGATGTCCGCACATCCAGGCTCATGCTGCACCTTTTAAATAACATTGAAGTCAGCGGAGCGCGTGGTACCGTGACTGCGACTGTGGGAGTCACGGAGGGCTATAGATATAAATGTGTGTACATGTGTATGTACAGATAGAATAGACTCGGTGAGGAGGAGTACAAACAGCAGTGGGATGACCGCTAAAATCCAGTATATTGAAATCGATTTAAACCACCAAGTGCCACGGGAGGTATTATAAACACAGTTAGCTAGCACAGCCTGTTTTGAAGGCAGCTTTAGGAAACCTGGCCTGGTTTCTTTAAGCGTGTGTGCCGTGCGGCTTCGGAGCCGAGTGTTCGGCTCTGGGGTTCTCGCTGAGCTCCCTGGGCTCAGCGCCGCGGAACCGCCCGGCACCGCCGCCGGGTACCAGAGCGTTCCAGCCCGTTCTGCCCCGCGACAACGCTCTGCTGCCCTGCAGAATTAAACCCGCTTGATTTTAGTCCTCCTCTTGTGCTTCCCCGTGCTCCCCCGGTGCCTGGCGGGGCCGGGTTTGCAATATTGCTGCCGATTAGCCACGCTCGCTAATGACACAATAGGCAAATTACACGTCTGCCCTCCTAATGAATCGGGATTGATGGTGACGGTGGCTGCGAGTGCAGGAGCAGCGAGAACCTGTTGGGGTTTGGGAAGCGCTGCTGTCCCCAGGACGTCCCAGCGCGGTGACCTGCGCCCTGTCCCTCACACCGCACGTGCTTCTTCAGGTATTTAAAGACTCTGAGACGTGGGTCCTGTCCTTTCCCTTCCCCTCCCACCAAACCCCGCTCCAGCGCTCCTCTGCGTGAGGGTGCTGCGCAGACTTTCCTGCAGAGCTATTAAGTTCTTTTAGTTTCCCTGTGGATCCTATTAGCCAAAGAATTTGCTCCTTTTTCAGGGCTCCTTTTTTATTATTTTAAATGAATACACTTCAAAATATGTATATGTATAGTTCTGCATTGAGATGAAATTGCAAAATTGAGGCTACGCACACACACTTCTGCCTCTTTCTGCCTCAAACTTTCTTTTTTTTAATGTACATATATGCATGAAAAATCAGTTGCTGAATTGAATTCCCTCTGTGCACTGAGTTCCCTGCGCGGGCTGCTCCAGGAGGATGGAGCTCAGCAGCTCTTTCCCCAGCACCATCCTTGGGCCGCGCGATCGGTCCCTGTCCCCTGTCCCACCTCCAGCGCCGTGTGTCATTGTGCCCATGGCTTCTCCTTCCTCCCGCCCCTGCATCCTGCTCCTCCCTGTGTCCCGCAGCCCCCCCCTCTGTCCCGCTCCTCCCTCGGTGCTGGGCCGAGGCTCCGTGGCGCGGCGGTGCCGGCTCCGTGGCGCGGCTGTGCCGGCTGCGTGGCGCTCGGTGCCGGCCGGCCGCCTGCTGCTGCCCAGCCGCCGCAAGAACACGTCGCTTGTGGTGCCTTCACAAAGCCCCTTTCATCGCGGAGCGGCCGAGGGAGCCCGCACTTGTGGAGCTGTCTGGCAAGCTGCTCCAGAAGGCGTTTGTAAGAGGCAGACACGTCGCAAGGAATCTCATTAGACAGCGTGGTCCAGCCCGGAGGAGGATGCTCCCCAAACGGGCTAAGGGGACGGTTCTGCGGGGCTGGAGGGGATGGCAGGGACCTCGAGGACCTACGAGGACACTCCCACGCCTTGGCCAGACTCTCAAACCTCTGGGCAGAGAGAACCCGCTGCCTCCGGAGGGCAGAGAAGAGGCCTGGGAGGGTGCGGGAGGAGGATGGAGAATCTGCGGAGAGGGCTGGTGGAGCTCGGCCGCCGTGTGGCACAGCCGGCGTCAGCAACATCGCAGCTCGGGCCCTCCGGCGTGGTGTGAAGAATTTCCACGCGGCCAGGAGCTGGAGTGCGGAGCAGCTCTCCCGTGAGCTGTGAGCAGCCAGAGCGGGTCCTCCCGGGGTTAATGTCAGGTTGCACTCAGAGATCCATCTCCATTTCAGTGCTTCATGAACGATTTTGCGGTGAAACAAAGCAAAACCAGCCAAGTTTGGCGACAATTTTCCCACAGTCGTACGCTGCTCTGATTCATTTTCGCCCCCAGATTTGAGTGGTAATGGCCTGACCACAGAACATTTCCTGGGGATTAATCACGGCGGCGAAGGGGCCGCGATGCCGAACTGTGCTCCAGGTGCCCCAGATCCTCCTGCTCTGTCCAGAATTAGCCGGTGGTGAGCTCACTCCTGCTCTGGCTTCGCTGGTGCAATTATAAACTAATACGTGCTAATTACCAGCAGTAAGAGCCCATCTCCTGCCCCGCTGCAGTGGCCGTCTGTCCTGGGCGCCGTCTGTCCTGGGCACCGCGGGTGCTCCCCTCTGTCCCATCCCCTCTTTCTGCTCCAGCACACCTTGCAAACGAGGTGACCGATGGCTTGATGGGTGGATCGGGTGGGTTTTTTTCCTTTCTGAAAGCTGCAGAACATCCCCTGGATCCAGACATCCCGCTTTCCTCCCAATGAATGAGTCGAGCCTGGAAAATCAAGTCCCAGGACGTCACTCCAGAAAGTGCCAGAGCTGACCCTTCCTTGCTGCTGCGGGGGCCTGCAAGCTGGAGGAGCCTTTTGAGGTATCAGAGCTGGTTTCTTACTTGTTTTGTGCGCTCTGGAATGAAACACCTGCATGTTGGAGACTCCTCCTCATTGCCTGGAAGATTCCCCGGTGCTGTGTCCCCTTTTCATTCCCTCCCATCACTCCCATTGCCAAGGACCCCGGTACCTGCACCCACCTCTTGTGCCGTGTCTTTGACATTAATATTCCATCTCCCTGCAGCATCAAATCTTTTATTTCTGATTAGAGCTGAAAAAGAAAGATTTTCCTGCCTGGTGAAAATTCAGATGAAAAAAACCAAAATCTTCATTGGGCTAAAAAGTAAAAATCTTGTTTTCATTGACCTGAGTAAAGGAAAACAGCATCGGCACAGGCTGGTCCCAAGCGCTCGGCTCTGCCGCAGCCTTTGCCTTTCCTCCTGCCACTTCTTGTTACGCTTGGCCTATTTTCAGAAACACAAGCCCGTGTTAAGTGGGAAGACAAGGAAGTTTTCATTTTCAGAGTATCAAAACAAAACCCTCCTGGCAAATTCAAAGGCACATGTTCCCCCCACCATCTGGAATTGAAACGTCCCCTCCAAACCCACCCCATCCCAGGGAATGAGTCAATAAACAAACAAACAAACGCACATTCCTGGGTGGATCGTCAAGACCAGAAATCATTAATGAATTCCCAGATAGCGTCGCTCAGGGGATCAATGATCGACACCTCTGCAGACAGCACCCTCCTGCTCTGCACATTCCTAATGGCACACACTGCTCTGGGAACAATAGGACTAAAAGGGAAAGAGGAAAGGACAAATTAAAAAGGCATGCTGGGAGCTTAAACTAAAGGCTTGACACTGTCAGCACAGCCCATATGGAAAAAATAGACCTTTCTCCATGGCATGGCAACATGTTTCTTCATAAAGGGGATTGCACACACATGTGAAATGGATGTGCGGATGAGGAAAGTGCGCGTGTAACAGACACCGCATCGCCGCCGTGCCAGGGCCTGGCGGGACTGCGAGAGCTGGGCAATTCGGTGCAGATATTTTATAGACTGTTGCTTCAAATGGCTTAAATATAGAGTGTCAGAGCAGATAGCCAAGGCAGTAATGTTTGCAGCCAGTCTGGGGAAGGTAATGAGGAGGGAACCGAACCCGCAGGCAGATTTGCCGGGGGGCAAAAGGGGGATTTTTGGGGAGCCCCCGCCCCATCACCAGCTCTCCGGGGCGCGTTCCTTGACCCAGGTGACCACAAGGCAGTGTTCGCGACTTCTGGGTTTAATATACGTATTTATAGTACATGTGCATTTATTTAACAGGTCTGGCCCAAACAGGCAGCACTTGCCAGAAAGAGACAATCAGCCTCATTTCACAGCTGTGACATCATCAGGTCATATTTCACGGATGTGATGTCACTGCTGCGCAATACACTTTTGCGTTTCAAAAGGTTTTTATTAATGCTGAGGGTTTTTTGTTGGGGTTTTTTTGTGTGTGTTTTTTTTTCCTCTGGTCTGGCCAGAACATCTGGAGCCGGGAAACTTCAGAGTCCAGAAATATTCGCAAGATGTAGCAGACAGAATTACAACCCACAATATTTCTTTGAGCGCAGAAGAGCAGATAACAATGTGGGGAACCAGTAGTCACAACCAACTGCTAAAAAAATACAATCAAATATGAGTGTCGGGGGGGAGGGAGATGGAGGCAGGAGGGGCAGCGGGCTGGGGACGGGCCCTCGGCCACCGGTGACACGTTGGGTGGGACACCTGGCCAGGGAGGGGACAGCGGCAGAGCTCCAGTGGCACCTCCAGGGAGCAGAGAGGTCTGTCCCTCTGGTTTTTCCAGAATAAAGGCGGATTTCTTCCCCTACAGCTTCCCGGATAGCAGAGAAACCCAGAGAAGGTGGGAAAGAGGGAGGGGAAAGGAAAGGGTGCCCTGGGCAGGCAGGGTTGGAAGGTGGGACACAAGCGTTGGGGAGGGTGTGACGCTGTAGGACTGGGGGGCAGCTGAGATGCAGCGTGTCCATCCCCTGGGGTACCTGGAGCATCACTGGGATCCGCATCCCGCATCCCGGGCTCCGCAGCGGCCGCAGGGAGCACGAACCGTCCTCCTGTGGGGCCTCCCGTCTGCACCGAAAGCTGTGGGACGTGCAGAGCCGAGACAAGGTGGTAAAAGGACTTGGGTGACTATTCATCTGGAATTTCTAATTAATATATTCCAGCTGCATCTCTTTGGGGCTCCCTTTCCAGCAGGGCTCGTGCAAGCGAGCACAAAGAGTCCCAGACAATAGATGCGAAATGCTTTTTCCATCAGCCTTCGCAGCAGAAGCCGGAATGCAGAAAACACGACTGTCAGGGGAAAATACCACGGAACTGATGTGACCAGCCCCGCTCCGACTCCAAGCAGTGGGTCACCTACCACGTGCCAATCCCGATAAATGTCATTGCCTGATTCTGAACAATAAATAACAGCCTGAAAATGGCAGGCTTTGTGTCTCGCCAGCAGACGGGCTCGTTGTAAAGCGTTTGGCCGCTGCAGCGCGGCCTGAGCGTGGCTGCGCGGGGAGGCGTTTGCTGAGCAGCCCGGGATGCGGAGCGACGCGGAGCCGCCCCGGTGCCTCCTCCGGCGGGGAGGGGGGAGCAAGGGGGCAGAATTAAGACTCACAAGCTGACGAGATAAACTGGTCAGATAAAAGGATGACAGAAATAATTTTACACAGCATTACTGTGAAAAGCTAATTTATACACAGCTGAGTCCATGACAGACTCAGTGGAGGGTGGCAGACGAGCGGGGAATGAAGAGCACTTCATTTGTTCGCTGGAACAGGAGGGGGAGTATGAGGAGCTGCTGCCTGGGACATCTCTCTTTCTATTTCAAAGTTATCAAACTTTATCTGGTTCCTTTTCTGCAAATTGACAAGGCCAGAAGAGAAAGAAAAACATCGAATCCATCAGCGTTCCTGCTTTTTGCCAGGGCACGGCTGAGAAGTCAGGAAGACTTTGCAAAGCGCAGCCTCAATGTTCTCCTCCAAGCCCAGGAAGGGCACCACGCGTCTGCGCCACACGCAGCTTCTGCTGCTTTAAATCGAGCCGGAGCCATCGTTTCTCCCTTTACAGCTTCTTTCAGCTTGGTTGGGTCAGTGGGAGTTGAATGAGTCTCTTTTCCTGGTGATGTTCAGGCCTGGCTGTGATGGCTTCAGGGCTCAGCAAATAAATCCTGCGCCTAGTTTTGCTATTTGCCTCCCCCCAGGAGCCTGGGCAGGCAGAACCAGCCCCTCGCTGCAGGGGAGATGTCCAACCTGCACCGCATGCTCCAGGACAGGTCCCTGGGGACAGCGGGGTCCGTGTCCTGCCCGAGCATCCCTGCCCAGGGACCCCTGGCAGCCCAGGGACCGGCAGGATGCGGGTGCTGGCAGAATAGGCAGTAAGGGATGGGGGAGGGATTTCCACTTCATATTTTAAGCAAAACTGACACTTTGAGGCCAAGGAGAAAAGGCATGTGCAGCCCTCCCCTACACTGCAAACAAGGGGAGAGCGGGTGGGATCCCTCCCAGGGGGAGCGAAGGGATGGAGGCACCGGGAGCATCGTCCCTGTCCTCATCCCGTGGGAGCTGCTGTGGGGACACCCGCTCTCCTCGCCCTGCTCGCCGGGCTTGGCCATGGCGAAGGCGGCTGCCGGCTCTGCAGCTGCCAGAACAATAGTAATAATACTAATAAACCCTCTTCACGCCGAGTACTGCGGGCTGTTGGCAGGTCCTTCTCACGCAATTAGCATTTCTTGTCAAGCAGGGGGTTCACAGATTGCACACGCTGGTGAGTGTTTTGCAGAACAGACTGGAACCAATCTGGCCCTCGCTGCACCATCGGCCCAAAGCGCCTGCCCACCGGGCGGGGGTCCCTTATCTCCCCAAAATACACACGTCTGACA
Organism: Streptopelia decaocto; assembly: GCF_964273445.1. Classification (NCBI taxonomy): domain Eukaryota; kingdom Metazoa; phylum Chordata; class Aves; order Columbiformes; family Columbidae; genus Streptopelia; species Streptopelia decaocto. The sequence continues at coordinate 20,497,610 of NC_138665.1, read as the reverse complement.
GCAGCCAGCTCACGCGTGGTGACATGCAGAGGGTGACAATACCTGCTGGAGGGTCCCGTGCAGCATGGTGGCACCTTCCTCAGCACACAGACACAGCTGGACTACATGCAAAATATTTTGCTTGGTTGCAATAAGCACATTTTGCAGGACTGGCCCTGCAGGCAGCAGCGAAACAGCTGAGCAGAGCGGAAGATGCTGCCCCCCCTTTGGCTGGGTCAGGGACTGACCCTTTCCCTGCTCAGGGGGGGGAAAAGAAAGTGAATATTGTTGGGATGCAGAGCTTGGAAAAGGGTTGTGACTTACGGAGATCTGAGGGGTCAGGTCCTGCCATACAAGTGTCCGGGTTCCGAGGGGCAGGGGGGATCTCTGCGGCTGTCACTGCCTGGAATGTTACTGCTCAGCAGCTTGATCGTGACAAGTCATCCTGCACAGCCCTGAGCCTGCTGCAAAGGCCAGGTCTAACAGGTAAACCACGCTGGTGCCTGTATTAGTGCCTTCAGCTTTAATTGGTATTAGTGCGTTGACTTGCCCAGGTGCAAGGGGCTTGGCAGGTGCAGACAGTCACTTAATGAGGCTCAGCTGATTGGTATAACTCGTTAAACCAGAATAACCCCAACTCACGCTGCATCCTCAGAGCAACGCTTGAAGTGAGCCTTAAACTCATGTCTGTCTGTGTAAGCTGAACTTGTAAATCTCGCAGTGGATGCTGGACTCACATCCATGCTGTTAAACCAATATAGGCCCATCCAGACAGTAGCGTGCACCATGATTAATTGCCTTGCTTTAAAACTCCTATTTATAGACAAGCACTCCAAGCACTGTGCCGGTGATAAGGCGTCAGCCCTGCTCCTCCTCCGGCAGCTCGAATCCCGTTGGGCTCAGGCCATCCTGGGCTGGAGCAGCCCCAGCTCTCTCACTCCTGCCACCGTGTCACCTCCTCCCCTCGGACCCACCTGGGGCTCGGCTGGGATGCCGGGATGGCTCTTGGGTCACCATGGGGCTGAGGAGCGTTAGCAGAGCTGGGTGCCTGCAGGAGCTGGGAACAGGACCCGAGGACACGTGCAATCCTTGACCTCGCGTCACCCCAGAGCTGACACTGGAGTTCAACAGTGTGTGATTCCCCAGAGGCTCAAGTAGCAGCCTCGGGCTCCTCCAGGCTTTACCTGAGCCAGTGCTCGGGAAATGCACTTGCAAAGATGCTCGAGACCCATCACGGACGCAGATTTCAGGGTGCAGCCAGGTGTGCTGTTTGGGAGTGATGTGTTTGGGTAGAAACGCTCCACATCAAACAGGTTTCTACCCTACAAACAGTTTCCTTTACCCTACACGTTTCTTTAAAACAAAAAGAAGGAACAAGAAAGAAATCCATTCCTCCCTCTGCTTTTATTTTCTTACAAGCCCCAGATCTTATCGACAAAGCCTCCTTCCTTTCTGGAGGGCCCTGGGGATGCTGAGTGACAGCAGGAGGGATGAAAAGGACAGGTCCCTTTGAACGCCAGCGGCTGAGACACAGGCACTCCTGAGATGACTGGGACAACGTGGGTTTCTTCTTCCTTTTCCACCGGGCAACATTGAGGATGCACCAGGCTGAGGTACCAGTGCCCAGAGCATCCCGCAGCCCTGCATCCCCCCGTCCCCGGGCAGCCCAGCTCAGGCACCGCGGCCGAGCCCCCCCAAAGCTGCATTTCCACCCTGTGGGCTTGCGGTGAATGAATATCCTGTGTTTGTGCCGTTTGGCTTTGGTGGGATATGAACACGTTTGGTGGGGAGAGATTCCTCCCACCCCCAAACACACACAGGCGGAGGGGGAGGGAGCGTTTACACACACACACAAAACAATCCCTATTTGTCTCCAAAGACAGACCCCACTGTTGGGTTTCCTGGGGTCACGCAGCTGCATGAACATGTGGAAAAGAAATGTATCTCTCCTAAGCACTGGACATATATGTAATTCAATATATTGCTCCCAAGTGCAAGAAATCCACCAAACTGACCCCATTTCAAATCACAGGGAAATACAGAGTATTTGGGACAGAGGCGAACCCACTCCTCATTCACTTCTTTGTTTTATTTTAATTGGGTTGGACTGCAAGAGGCGGCGGCGGTCACCCGCGTCCCGCCGCGGTCAAGAAGAGGAGCGCTCACCCTGGTGTCCCCAGGGGCTCTCTGCGAGGCTTCTCCCCGGGATCGGGGTCCCCAGGGCTCCCCTTCCCACGCAGACCCGCACCCCAACACCTGCGGCTCCCGGGAGGCGGGGCTGGGAGGAAGGTCCGTTTCGGGTCCAGGAACGACCTGAACCGCCGTTACCTCATCCTGCCATGGATTTTTCCATTAAGAGGGGATTTTTTTGTGTCTTGTTTTATTGAAAAGGAATTTGCAGTAATTAGCTCTTACGGGGGATTTCGCTGTTCTCTCTCCTCCTCTAAAGCATAAAACGCTTATTACAACACATTGTTTAACATGGTATCCACTCCCAGAGATTTTTCTTGCCTCTTGCCACGATCAAGCTCTGCCTTCGGACTTCAAGTCCTCCTCTCGTTTCCACACCTTTATATCACTCAGTACAGCCCCTCGGGCTGACCCGACCAGCTCCCCCTCCTTGGCATCTTGGCTCTAAGGGGAGCGCAGATGGTTCTCACGCCGCTCTGGCTGTCGCTGGCCAGGCGAGATGGAGCTTGGGCGTTAATGCGCTTGGGCGTTGTATGTGTTTTACCTTCGTTTGAGCACAAAGATGAAAAACACTATGTGCTGCGAGCGCTTATTATTGTTGCTATTATGCAGCCCTTTTAAACTTGCCGTATAAATCATGCCCTCCAGCTCCTTGATTATGTTCCTGCTTCTCCTCTGAACTCTCTCCAATCCATCAGCATCGTTCCAGGAACCGGTGCAATATTGCAGGTGCAGCTGGGGGAGTTTTTCACCCAGAGCCCCTCGTCCTCGGCAGCTCGCGGTGTGATGCCTGGTCCGGCGGTGCCCGAGCAGCCCGAGCGGCACACGGGGACCGCGCCGGGGTGACACTGTGGCTGCAGAGGCTCCTGGCCCCGCGCACCGCACCAGCAAAACCATCACGTTGCCAGAGCGATTTCAGACAATGCTTTGACGTTAACAGCTTCTCTGGTTGCACTGTCATTTCCCATTAGAGGCCTTGGTAACTAGCACTTTGCGAGGCTTTGCAGAATAATTTGTATGTTTAATACACCTCGGAAGCCCGTGTTGGGCTGCAATTAAGGCAGGGGGGAGGGAGCAGAGCGAAGAGGAAAAGCCGACCTCCCGCTGGTTGCAGAGAACCCGCTGCTTTCTGCAGAGGGCTGTGCAGCCGAGGTGCCAGGGAAGCTGGAATTAGAGGCAAAAGCATAATTTGTCATTTGCAAGTGTAAGCCAGAGACTGGGCTGGTGAGAAGAGAAATGAGAGACCTGGGAGCTCCTCACGGGAAATTACCCTTGAAAGAGCTGAGCTGTCCTGGCAGCTGCCGAGCGGGCTGGTGGCCGAGAGCTGGGGACATGGCACCGAGCAGGGTGGCAGGAGGGGACGGGCAGCAGACAGAGCGTCACACAGGTCACTGCGGAGGAGACGCTGCAGCCTGGGCCGAAGACCAGACCAGCTCTGTGCTCCATCAGGGGAACAGCAAATCCATTTTTCTGAGCACAGCTGGGCAGCTTTCCTTTGCCTCCTTCTTTGCTTTTGTTATATACAGTTGTTAGATAAAATAATCTGGTTAGGCAAAGAGCAGTCCGTCCCCCAGTCCCGCAGGACCGGGTTTCGGAGGTGCACACCGGCGTTTATTAACTCACCCAGTCGGCAGATGGAAAACCAAAACCACCCGGCGATGCCGTCGCGGGGAACCCGCAGAGCTTTCCTTATTTCAGTAAATGCAACCCCTGCTTCACACGAGGAGTTATGAACTGCTGGGAGCAGGAAAGTCTTGAGTGAATTATGCAGTGTGAATTATTCTCTGAGCTCCACACCGACCCAGGTCTCGCTGCCGATGGGAGGGAGTTTCCCCGCGTTCCAGCTCCGGCATTGCCGGGGCCCGGGCTCGCCGGTGGCAGACGCCGAGCGTGCCGCGCTCCCGGCCCCGGCACCGCCAGGCCCGCGTCCCCTCCTCCCGCCGGCACCCGGGGACCTGCCACGTGCCCGTGGGGAGGACAGGACGGGTGTCTGCGGTGACGGGGATGCTGCAGCTCACCCGTGCACCAGGCAATGGGATCGCTGCAGGAATAAAGCTGAATCCCCATTGTAAAATTGCGCAGGTTAAATATTTCTAAAAGCTAATCAAAAGTAGTGGTGCGTGGGAGCCAGGCATCCTCAGAAGCTGTCAGAAATATACCCATCTACCTTAGAGGCTGCATCAGAGGGTGCCAGCTCCTTCCTCAGCGTCCTCCGTTAACCACGTGGGAATTCCCCTTGGGCAGAGCTGAGAAGACACGGTGGTTTCAGGAGCACAGAAGCCGTCTCGCAGAGTCCATCAGGAAACCCGTCCTGAGCAGCAGAGATGTGAGACCCTTCAAAGCCAAGTTGCCCCCGAGCCTTGCAAAGCCACCCCATCACAGGCATGAACCCGGCACCGCCACATCCCCAGCTCACCCTTGGTCAGCAGATGATGGGGACCCGAGTGCTGTCCCCCCTGCCCCTGGGGCTCCTGCCTCTCCCAGCCCAGGCGTCCTCACCACATCTTGTCTAGATGATGTTTTTTTCCTCTGCTTTACTTATGTCTCTTCCTCCCCGTTAATCTCCCAGGGTTGCCCCCCACAAATCCCCCGAGCTGTTATTTATGCCCTTCATATACTTGTAGATAGTTATCGTGTGTCGCCATGGATGTCAGCTAGCCCAGCTCGGCAGATTTAGCTCTTTTAATCTCTCTTCATAAGTCAATCCCTTCAGCCGCTTAATCATTTTTGTTGTTCTCTTCCAAATTCCCAACGAGATGGTTTGTCTTGTAAGTGTCTGACGCATGGTCGTATATTTACCAAAACTTCAGCAGCTTAACACGGAAATAACAGTGCAGGTTGTTTACTCTCCTGCAACCCAAAGAGTCATTAAGCTCCTAATGAGCAGGAGGTTAAGCAACCTGAGCTGGTGAAGATGTCCCTGCTCATGGCACAACTTGGACTGGATGAGCTAAGGTCCCTTCAAGCCAAACCATTCTGTGATTCTGTGAACTGCTCCATGTGCTGGTGGCAGGGGACAGTCTGGGGACAACTTGGCTGTGCCAGCAAGGCGATGGGATGGAGCTGGGTGAGGTGGGTGGCTCTGGTGCATCACACGTCTGAAAGGGCATGTGCCCCAAGCTCTGCCAAATATCCCTTCATGGCCAAAAAAGCTCCAGCTCTGCAAACACGCCCGTCACCCACGGTGTGGCACACTGGCGGGGGGACGGTCACCCGAGCACTGAGCCCCGCGCCACCCTGGGTTTCATCGCTCTCCTCTAGGACAGCCCGCCAGAAGGTGTGACAAGGGAGCTGCTTTCTAATTGCTTCTCTGGCCCAGCTTTATTGCATTTCTTTTGGAGGTGGGAGGTCTGCGATAGCGTGTGAAGGCTGGAAAAGCCACCTGGCTGGGAGGCCCTTTGGAGAGAAGCCGGGCATATGGAAAAGGTTCAGGCTTTGATGGTGTGAGCGCCGGGAGGAGGACAGCGCAGGGATGGGCTCCGGCCTCGCTCCGAAAACGTAATGAAGGCTTCCTGATCAAAATATTCCCACTGCCCCTGAATACCCCGGTTAGCAAATGCACAAGTGCTTGAGTTTACAGGGCAGGAGCTGTGAGCTGACAGCACACGTGCCTGCTGGTTTAATGGAAGAGTCTTCTCCCCTTTTTCAGGCTTCCAACTGCACGGAGGAAGCCACCCCTGCTCTTCAAACCGTGTCCCAGGCACCGAGCCTGCAGAGCCGGGGACGAGCGTGCGCCACCCGGCCCGCGGGCAGCTCAGCCTTCGTGTGCACAACGGGGAGCGGGAGATGCCCGAGCCCTGGAGATGTTCCAGAGCGGGGTTTGTTGGTTGGGGGGACAGGGGAAGACATCAGACCAGCCTCCCCTGGGCAGAGGGCTCCTCTGATGCCCATTCCCACCATGGTAAACCTGCCTTCCCCACCGGTGCTGGGATCCTCAGCGAGACAGAAACGATCTGAAACAAACTGCACAATGCTAAGAGATGAGTTGGGGGTACATGGAGGCTCTGCAAGGGTGAGGAGGAGTCTCAGAGGCAGCTCAGTGCTGCTGGAAGGGAGGACTCTGGCCATGCAAAGGCATTTTCGGGGCGAGATTTGTCCTCCCAGCCGCAGGGAGCACAGCAAACCCTACAGCTGGGAAGGGGGCTGGTCCCTGCCTGTCCCCCCTTCTCAGTCCGGGTCTCCTTGGGGCACATGGGGCCTTGATAGACCCCAAAACCAATGGGCTTCATCTCCAACCCGGACGGCTGATCCTCAGAGAAGCCCAGGATTAAGGTTTCACTGACGAGCCCCAGCAGCGCTGGGCTGGCTGGGTGGCAGAGTTTACATTCTTCAAGAACATCCCCCTCCCTCTTCCTTCCCTGTTCCCTGATATTTATTATTTCCCCTCATAGTGCCTTTTTCATTATGAGATAAAAACCCCTCCCGCTGCCCCTAATTGGAAACAAAAGCTGCCCAGCCTGCCGGCCTCCACCGACAGCCTTGCTAAAGCCAAGGACTGGGCTTTGATAAGCTCCCGTTCCAGCTGACACTTTCCCCTCCCTGGTTGTCGTGTCCCTGGGGATGTGGAAGGGACTCAGGCGGGCGCCAGAGCCCTCCCAGCTGCCCCACAGTGTCTGTGCAGGAGCTGGGCTGGAGGAGCCTTAGGGCATCCCCAGTGCTCCCAAATCCATCCCTGCTTTGGAGAGGAGAAGCATGAGCAAAGGAATGAAAGAAGCTTCCAGTCCAGGAGACCTGGAAAGACCCAGGAGATGGGTGATCTCCTCTTTTCCTGGAGGCCAGGGCACACTAGGATGAAAACCCTTCTGGAGTAACATGTGCCCAGGTGTGAGCCAGTAGATCACGTACCACAGCCCTTCGAATCTGCTCATCTGCATCGTACCTCCAGCAATCTGCAAGGATCATTGAACGGGAGGGTAATGGAGGTCTGGGGACAAGGACTAGTGTCCCCTGCAAACCTCGGGCAGATCCCCTGCAAACCTCGGGCAGATCCCCTGCAAACCTCGGGCAGATCCCCTGCAAACCTTGGGCAGATCCCCTGCAAACCTTGGGCAGATCCCCTGCAAACCCTGCTGTTGGCTGCTTTTCAGCTGCCAAGCCGTAACCCCAGCTCTCCCCTTCCAGACATCAGCTGGGAGATGTTGCTGTGCCCCAGACAAGGACCAGGACAAGAGCCGGACACCGCGCTGGGCGGGGTGATGCTGCACCCAGCTCAGTGACCGGGGGCATCTGGCCCCAGCACCGGGGGTTTGCAGCCAGGACGTCCCATGCAGTTGGCCAGACTCGAGGGGGGACCCAACAGAAGTGGGGACGCAACCCAGCTCCTCCTTTCCCCTGCCTGTGGACCCCCGGAGAGCCCAGGGGAGCTGGGGAACCCCAACACCCAGCAGCACCCCCAGCCCTGCGGAAACTCTATCTCTGCAAACACTTGCTCCCTTTATATCTTTCTCCTTTTTTTTATGGAGAGGCCTTGGAGCAGAGGGGCTGGAGGGGGCTGGCACTCCCCCTCCCCTGCTCGCTCCAGAAGAAAGGGATGCAGCTGGTGAGGCAGCACTTTCTGGAGCTGTATGGATGGGGTGAGAAAGTCATTACCTGCCTTGGGTTTCACTGTGGGAATGGCCGCACCTTTCCCTGGGAAACGCTTGTGTCTGGGGGCGCTCGGGAGGGGGGGTGGGGGCAAAGGGGCAAAAAAAGCCCATAAAGCAAAAAGGGAAGAAAGAAAAAGAAGGGGATTTTTTTTTCTTGCATGTAGACATGTAGAATCTGAAATAAATAACCTGTCTCCAAAAACACTGCATTAGGAGGAGTAATCGATTGAACACGCCACAAACTCTTATTTTATGGCTCTGTGAGCTCCACTGGTGCTGGGGAAGTGGGGGAAGAGAGAAGCTGTTCTACACAGCAGAGGGGACACTTCAGGGGTTTTTGTCTTGCCTTTTTTATTTTCCACTTTTTTTTAATCTCCCCTTGGGGACTTTCCCCTTTGTTCTGTGGGGGGAAGAGAACTGGATTGTGTTTCTTCTGCTCCTGACTAAAAGAAATTACATCAGCCCAATGTACTTAAGCATCTCCTCCCTTCTTCACTCCCCAGCCTGAACTGCTCAGTAATTCAGAGTTTAATAAGGGATTTTGACTTTTTCCCCCATTTTGTGATGATGAAGGAGCGAAGGCTCCTCGGACAGTTTGAGGGGCTGGATTCTACATTCTCCATCCTAACATTGGCACGGACCCCTCCCCATCTCCCCAGCGCGCTCCTGGAGCGGGAGAGCGAGCACAGGGCTGGAGCTGAGAGACACCAGAACAAAGGGGCAGAAACTAAAGACAATTTCCAGAGCCAAAAATAAATACACGAAAAAGAGCAAGAACACGGCAGCAAACCGGGGGAACGTGAGGATTTCTGACAAGTTCCCAGCCTAACAGTGACACTCGCCAGGAGGGTCATTAACTCCCCCAAGGGAAGGAGATATTCAGCTTTTTCAGCAGCCCCCGGGTCATTTCCTGGGGTTCGTTGCCTCCCCCAAGCTGGTTCCTGCACCCCGCACTCCCAGCTCCTTTCCCCCGGGGAGCAGCAGCAGATATTCGCACTGCGGTGGCGATTTCCCCGTGATCTCCAAGTCCTCCGACAGCCACCCCAGGTCCGTCTGGAGCAGCGGTGGATCCTCCGGTTCCCAGCCAGCCTGGAGGATTCGCAGCTGCGCTGGAAGTGCTAAAAGCAGCTGGTGTGAGCAGAGCAGAGCTGAGCAGAGCCGAGCCGAGCCGAGCCGAGCAGAGCAGAGCCAAGCAGAGCAGAGCAGAGCCGAGCCGAGCAGAGCCGAGCAGAGCAGAGCAGAGCAGAGCAGAGCCGAGCAGAGCAGAGCCGAGCCGAGCCGAGCCGAGCAGAGCAGAGCCAAGCAGAGCAGAGCAGAGCCGAGCCGAGCAGAGCCGAGCAGAGCAGAGCAGAGCAGAGCAGAGCCGAGCAGAGCAGAGCCGAGCCGAGCCGAGCAGAGCAGAGCAGAGCCGAGCAGAGCAGAGCAGAGCCGAGCAGAGCCGAGCAGAGCAGAGCAGAGCAGAGCCGAGCAGAGCCGAGCCGAGCAGAGCAGAGCAGAGCCGAGCAGAGCCGAGCAGAGCAGAGCAGAGCCGAGCAGAGCCGAGCAGAGCAGAGCAGAGCAGAGCCGAGCAGAGCCGAGCCGAGCAGAGCAGAGCAGAGCCGAGCAGAGCCGAGCAGAGCAGAGCAGAGCAGAGCAGAGCAGAGCAGAGCCGAGCCGAGCCGAGCAGAGCAGAGCAGAGCAGAGCAGAGCAGAGCCGAGCCGAGCAGAGCCGAGCCGAGCAGAGCAGAGCAGAGCAGAGCCGAGCAGAGCCGGGGCTCGGGGAAGGGCTCCAGCCCCGGGAGAAGCAGGTCTGGAGCAAACACCAGCATGCACCGAGCAAGCCCTGCGTGAAAACAAACTTCTCCTATGGTCTTTGTTAGAGCACAGATTTCCCCAGTTTGATTAGACCAATGGGCCAAAAAGTGACCAGATTTCAGGGGAAACAAGTGTCTTGTTATTCAGCTAAACATGGATTTAGGGACACGCTCTTGCCCAGCTGGGCAAGTCCCCCCAGGGGACGCAGCTGGGCAGCCCCCGGCACGGTGTGTGAGCGCCCTAAACCTCCCCAGGAGAGCAAAACCACCTTTTTGAGGCCCAAAACTCAAGGCCACGTTGCGTACCTGGGTCCACCCGCAGGTGAGTCACAGCTCGGGCAGATCCTGCGCTTTCCCCAAACCGGAGACATCGTTAACCTGAAGGATTCCGCCGACTCAGTCCCCTGCTTGTGTTATCCATAATTAAAGTTGCACCGAGAAAATAAATCTTCTTCCTCACTAATATGACGGAGGAGCATGTTAAATTATGGCTCAGTTTATCAAATGATTGCCCAATGCAGCTACCTTCTTTAATAACTTATGATAAAACATGTCATAAAATGATTCGGGAATTAATACCTACTGGATGATGCTGTGACAAACTGCTATAATATGTTTCACTACAGGAAGGTGCGTGTTCTTGTTTTATTTAAAGAAGCTGCAAGTGGATTTAGCATTCATGTAAATAAGGGGCTGATTGACAGGCAAGGGCTTCAGGGAGCCCGTGGGCGGATGAAGAGATTTGCCCTCGCAGCTTTGCTGTTGTTACCTTCTGATCCTCCCCACTCCCACGCTTCTCCACGGGTGCCTTGTTGATACCTGCACCATTTCTGCCCTGTTACATCCTTCCTCCCGTCCCCTCCCTCCAATAACCCCCGGGATGGCAGTAAATGATCCACCCCCCCGGACTGACCTACTTCATCCTGAAGTCACGTTGCTAACTGGAGGTAGACGCCGTGGTTTCCACCTCATCCTCACTTGGAAGCGTTTACAAGCGTTTTGAGAATCCTTCTCAAAATACAACCGTCAGGAACTGCTGAAAATGCCAAATGGAAACCTAGAGAGAGGAGCAAATAAAAATTAAAAACAAACCCAAAACATCCTTTAAAATATCAGTCTGTTACACGGGTCATATTTTATTATCTCCTGTGAAAATTGAGTTCTCGGCAGGAGATGTACATTTTTCACAGTGCAAATCTGCTGTCAGATTCCACAGGGGTTTCCCGCATGTCCCCTCCTCCTCCTTCCCAAACCCACCACCAGCACCCAGGGCTCCCAACGGCGCTTCCAGCCAACCTGTGTCCTCCCAGGTGCCCAGATCCCCATCTCCAGGGCACGGTGCTCAGCATCCTCAGGACATAGTACTTTCCGTCTCCAGGACACGGTGCTCAGCGGCATCTCCAAGACATAGTACTTTCCATCTCCAGGACATGGTGCTTATCATCTCCAGGACATGGTGTTGCCTGTCCCCAGGACATGGTGCTCAGCGCCTCTCCCAGCTGCCCCTGACCCCCCGGCAGAACCGGCTGCCAGTAGCACCCCTATAAACTCACAAAGCAGCTCTCATAATTGGTCCCTCTTTTCCCACTCTCATAAATGTCCAAAGCATTTGCATTTTAGACTGAAATTCCCCATGTTTAATCTCCGCCCAAAGCAGAATGTCTGTGGGGAAAGTCTGAGCAAATTTCCTTCATCCATTTGCAATTTATCAGAAAAAAAAAAAAAAGGGGGAGAAAACCAACTCTTTTTCTAAAGTAAAAACAGTCTAACCACACTTTTATAAAAAAAATGATGGCTAAAGCAAAACAGCAAAAGTTGGAAACTTGAATCCTGGATAGAGCCACAAGCTTTACAAGACTGGGGGGCTGGGGAGGATGCTTTAAAAATAAATACATGAAAATTCCCACATTGTAAACTGAATTAGATAAATACCACAAAACAAATATTGCATGTACTTGAATCCTCAAACAATCAGTTCAGACCCTGCCCAGTGTCCTGTTTTGTCTTTGTTAGCCATGAAAATTCGGGTAATTGTGCTTGCTGCCAGCAGCCTTAGCAGAAACAGCTAGATTTAAGTAAATATTGCAGAATATCCATAGGAAACACATTTCAAGCCGATAAGCACAAATATATGTGCTACTAACCTCACTCAACAAGTCGCGTTGATCCACAGGCGACACGGAAACACGCAGCGCAACTTGCTCGCCCAGTGAGGCGGCTTCAATTTCCACTGCCAAATTCTTGGGGTAAATTGCTTGCAAATGGGCCCTGAATGGATAAAAGTTACTTGCTCCAATCACTCAAAAAAAAAAAAAAAAGAAAAAAAAATGGAATAATCACTTTAATGAAAGTCACACTCTGCAGACAGTTCATGGGTGAGGAGAAGCCCCAAGCCCAGCCTTGCGGAGTGGCGCCGGTGAGCTGCTCCCCCAGCAGCGCTTTCTCTCGTGCTCGGAGCGCACATCCCAACACCCCACGCGTGGCCCTGGCAGCAGATCCCATCTGACTCCTCCGGCCACTCCTGGTGATGGTGCCCATACCATTCTCCTGCTTTGCACCAAAAATGAACGTCCCCACCAGAGGCACTGGGCCAGGCTGCCCAAAGAAGCTGTAAATGCTCCATCCCTAGAAATATTCAAGGCCAGCTTGGCCGGGGCTTTGGAAAGCCTGGTCTAGTGGCAGGTCTGGGGCAGGGGGTTGGAACTAGATGATCTTTAAGGTCCCTTCCAACCCAAACCATTCTGTAAGATACCTGCTACCCTGACCTGTCAGCTTGGATTCATGTTCACCAGCCATAGAGACCCAACAGATGGGGTTGCAGCCCAGTCTTGCGTGGCTTGAAGCTCTCCCCACCTCCTGGTGATGCTGTGACAGGGTCCCCCCATGGCCCATCAGCTGGGGGGCAGCTGTGACATCCAGGGCTGGGAGAGGGGGATGTCACCCACCTGCTACTGCCGACAGAGCTGGAGAGAACCACAAAGCTGGAAGCAAAAGTTTGGGATGTGAGAATTACCAACACAGTGGTGGGGGAACAGGAGACTGGGGTGCAGAAGAAATAAAAGGCAGCTGGGAAGACAAGGTGACAGCAGTGACGGGGACACAGGGAGCACCAGGGCCCGAGGGAGCAGGAGAAGGAGCGGGTCCTGTTGGCAGCGATGGGGAGGTGCTGGCTCCTTCCAGGCTGACACACGCTGCGTTCAGTACAGGACGAAGGATGCAGTCGTGCAACTAGAGCTTGGTGCTATTTGCAAAGTTAGAAATGAGGAAGAAAATCAGCAACTTTTTTTTTTTTTTACAACTTCATTTGCCAAAAAAACCCCCTCTCCTCTCTGTTTTTCATCTGGGGAGAGTCTTGAATTTCCATGTACTCGTTTCCTTTCTACATTCCAGTCTCCTCTCTCCGGTCTGTGTGCTGGTGCTCATTGCCCAGACGCTCTCGCAGCTCGTCCGACACATGCGATCCCTTCCCACGGGAGACCAGCCCCGCTGCCTGCGCTGCTGCCTGTCCCTGCCTGCCCAGGCCCCCTCTGCAGCCCTGGGAGGGGGACAAGGAGGTTTTGAGGGGCCTGAGCTGGGGTCCCCACGCAGGGTGCAGGTGCCTGTGCTTTGCACATCCGCTCCACGCCGCTCCCTGGGTACCAGCAGAGGGTGGATGCCCACGGGTCGGGTGCTGTGAAACGGTGTTTGAGGGTGACAGGGACACCCAGGCAGGCCCCTCACACCCCTCTGAGAACATGTCCCCACCAGTGAGTCCTGTGACCCTCCGTGTACCCACCAGCCCTGCACGGGCGTCACTTCAGCCCTCGTCCCCCCCAAGATGGGGGGAAGAGGCAGCTCCACCACCCAGCTGATTGCACAAGAGGACGTTTGAGCACTCCCTAAGACCATTTTAAACCTGAGATGATCCCATAAACTCTGCCTACCCTAACTCGTATTAAATGGAATTGGCTGAAACTGCATTGTAGCCGAGCTGTGAGTCAGTTCATCTCACTACTTCCCCGTCCCTTCTAAATGGGGGCTTAGGGGGAAAAAGAGTCATCAAGGAGCTCAGACTAGTAATAATGGTGTTATGTTGCAGCAGAGAAAATTAAAGTTAAACATTAGGGAAACCTTTATAACTCTAACCAGAGTTCAGACGGTGGAACAGGCTGCTCAGGGAGATTGTTGAATTGCTTTCCCCAGAGATATTCGAGGATAAGGCTAAGTACACATCTGACAAGGATGGTTTACCAGCCCGATGCAGAGGATAAAATGGAACAGGTGAGCAGGTAGAGATTCCTTCCAGCCGTAATAACTCTGTGTGATCAGTGCAGGGCCCCTCTGCACTGGAACATTATAAAACATATCCTCATTTTCCACAGCCTTACACAGAAACGTGCCCGCAGAGCACATCCAGCACTAAGTGACACAGAAACAAGGCTCCGGCACCGCCAGTACTAAGTGGCCGGTGCTCGGGAACTCAAGAGGGCTGCAGGAAATGTAAAAGCTCAGAACAAAGAAATCTGTAGTAACATGTGTCTGGGGGAATTGCTGGATGACGGGAATGCCTCCGGGAGGACTTTAAACCTCTGTGGCCAGGGCTGCACCGCTGGGACGGCGGAAGCAGAACCAGCAACCTGGTATTTGAATTGCTGCGGGTTTTTCTCATGAAAGCACTTTGACAAACACACAGTCCATCTGCCTTCCCCTCTCGTTGTTCAGAAGCTGCGGATCCCCAGTGCAGGCAGAGGTCTGCCGGGGCTCGGGGGTGTCCCTGGGGGTCTCTGCTCCTCTGGCCACAGCACAGGGCCCCCCTCCCTGGAGCGCTGCCGCCTTCTGATACCATTTGTGGTGCTGGGCTTCTCCGTCTGTTGGGATGGGGACACGGGGAGCCCCCTCCCCTCCGCAGGGTCCCGGGATGCTGGTTCCACATAAAGCCCGGGTGGGATGCTGCGCCGTGCAGAGCAGGGACGTGCCCCACCGCAACACCCAAAACAAGTCCCCACCCAGAGAAAGGGAAAAAAAGAAGAGGAAAGAGAAAAGGATGCTTCCCAGAAACTCAGCGAGGGCACACCAGGAGGGGGCCCCAGCTCCCTTCCCGGGACGAGCCCCCGCTCCAGCCCAGGGAGGTGGGAGCTGCGGACGGAGGGGAGGCCGGACCAGCGGATAATCTCTCAATCAGCCCTAGCTAATTTGTAAGGCATTACTGCAATGTTGACTGTACATATGTTAGTGTTAAGTCAAGTGGAAGGTATGCTCAAAATGCGATAACGAAGTGGCTCAAGGAACGAGGAGGAGCGCGGTGGATAAGGAGAAGGACCCGGGGCCACGCCGTGCCATGGCCGCAAGTGCCCGCTGACAACGTGACGGGGATGCTGCTCAGGGATGCGTCTCATTCCTTTGCTTTCACTAGCACATGAAGGGTCCTTGGGCATTGATGTCTGCCCTGATTCTCCTGAAAATTCACCCATAGAGAAGTGTAAGGGACAGCAGAGATGCAAGTGAAATGCAGCACAAGTGAACAGGGGTACATGCGGCTGAGGTTCTCTCTTTCCTGCTGCTTTAGGGTATTTCTGTGGCCACGACCTCCCTGGTCCCTGCGATCCCCAGCAGAGCTGGACAAGCCAGTGGCCTGTGCCATGTTGCTCTGTGCTCTCCCTGTTGCTTAGACAGGAGCCCTCTTCTTGGATTTATCCCAATGCCGTGGCTTTGAAATTCTGGAGAGAGAGAAAGAAGAAGAGAAGCCTTTGCCTGGCCAGCAGATCCCTCCCAGGACTTCAAAGCCTCTTGGATTCATCCCAAAACAAAATAAGATTTCTTTAATTTTCCAGCGGGCTGGGGGAGAAGCCTCCCTGCCGGTCTGCTGAGCCAGCGAACCGGGCAGCCCCTCTCCCCGCATGGCAGAGGGAAAGCGCATCGTCTCCTCCCACCTCAGCTGAAAGCAGCCGCAGACATGGAATGCCAGAAAGATTGGCAGCAGGAAACTGAATTTCTTCTCCGTTCCAGCAATTTGATATATACACGTGGAGCCTGACTCCGATCCGGGCAGCGCGGGCTGCGGAGCTGGGTGTGCAGCCCAGCTTCCAGCTGCTCCCGAGGCAGGAGAGCGCTCGTGTTTAAGGGCTGTCATATTAGCAGTTGCTATTTAATATTTGATGTTTAGTCTGGTTTGTCTGCTTTTCCCCTTTAGGATCGGGTCTATTCCAAACAAACAGAGCCAAAACAGGCTTAGAGAGGAGTCAAGTTCAAAGACACAAATTGATTTCAGACTGGCCAGGCAGCTCACACGCCTTCCCACCCGAAAGTGGGGTTCAGCCTCTGGCTGCTGGCCACTGCCTTGGGGTCCTCGGTCACCTGCAGTGCTGCTCAGGGGCCAGCGGGCGCTGAGAGGTGGGAGCCCAGGCTCTGGGTCCAAGCTCTGGGGCTGTTGCACCTCCATGGCCCCAGATGGAAAGGTCTCGCTTGCCTTGTCCTACCTTTGGGATGGAGTGACAGCCACCTGGCTTGGGGAACAGCGGTGGAGCCTGGTCCTGCCAACAGCCACGGGTCCTGTA
This sequence comes from Streptopelia decaocto, assembly GCF_964273445.1. Classification (NCBI taxonomy): domain Eukaryota; kingdom Metazoa; phylum Chordata; class Aves; order Columbiformes; family Columbidae; genus Streptopelia; species Streptopelia decaocto. The sequence goes on along the minus strand of NC_138665.1, from coordinate 20,481,530 downwards.
GAAGAATCATCACTGTTGCGAATTTCCTCCAGTTTCTAGAAACCATCTTTAAAAAAAAAGAGAATTAACCAATGCCAGTGTCACTTGGCATCTCCCTGGCAAGGTGTGGAGGTGGAACGTTAGCGTGTGTTTTACAGTTTGTGAGCTACAGACAGCTGGAAAAACAGTTAACGTTCCTGTTTTACATGCTCCAGCCCGGCTTTGCAGGGAGCAGGTCTAGCAGCTCAGCTCTGCCAAAACAGGCAACTGCAGCTATTTAACTTAAGAATGAGATTTGGGCCATGATGCACCAAGGTCTCCGAGGTTTCTTGACACAGTGGAAATCATAGGGAGGATCTAGTCTCAGTAGACTCAGCTTTAAGGAATAGATTAATCTGGTGCTTTGTGGTTTAGAGCATGGCATGGGAAAGTGCTCAAGTAGGAGCAAACACATGGGTTTAAGGGGCTGCTGTACTATGGTACCTTCTGCCTCCCGGGCTGAACTACCCCTTGCTGCTGCGAAAATGAGGCATCTGAGAAAAAATAAAGAAGGGTAGATGTGCAGCATGGAAGGGATGTCTGGGCCCTTTCTGCCCTGCCGGTGTGGAGCAGGCACCCCCAGCTGATGTCCTGGGATGCACTGAGGCCGTGGGAAATCACCTTGCCCTTCCCAGGGCACACAGCTTGGCCCACAGCCCCGCAGGCCCCAACCCCACATCCCACAGCCCTGCAGCCCCCAGCCCCGCATCCCCCAGCCCCGCATCCTGCAGCAGATCAAGACATCCCATCCTGCAAAACCACACCAGGCGCTGCAGATCTGCTCAGCCCCCTCAGACCCCAGGGGAAGAGAGAGGCAGACTTGTTTTTTTCTTGCCTAAATGAAGAGCAGGGTCACCCTGAAGCGACCCCAGATGCCTGGGCTGACCTCCTCACCCAGCGAGCTTCCAGAGCTGCTGTTAACCGGGAGCTCTGCAGCCAGGGCCAGACACCCAGGAGCCGGGGCTGGCTGCGGGAGGATTAGGAGCCAAAATATTCCGATTCCTCCGGCGGTAACAGTGCAGCAGGGATGCGGCCGGGGCCACCGGGCTCCTCTGGAGCAGAACCCAGTCCTCACCCTGCAGTGTCACTGCTCGCGTGGGGACAGCTGTGCAGACAGAAGGCTCTGTGCTAAACACGAGGCTTTTCGGTGGGTCAGTCAGCCCCAACTTGAAATGCAAAATCCATCCTGATCAGGCAGGATGGGGATGTGATTTTTGATCTGATCCAGTATCCAGCTCACTTTAGTGCTGAGGAGGACAGCAGGGGAGCCTGAGGCACAAGGCGCTTTCTCACCCGTCCTTTGTACACAGGATTTATGCTCCTAGAGGTGATGCCCAAAGCTTTGGGCAGGTCCTTATGGTCTCCCGCAGATGACAGATCCCCCATGGTGGCACCGGTTGTCCCAGCGCTCATCGTGAGTCAGGCTGGGGAACTGATCCGGCTGGAAGACATCCTGGTGAAATAAGAAATAAAGGAATGGAATGGAATGGAATGGAATGGAATGGAATGGAATGGAATGGAATGGAATGGAATGGAATGGAATGGAATGGAATGGAATGGAATGGAATGGAATAGAATGGAATAGAATGGAATAGAATGGAATAGAATGGAATAGAATGGAATAGAATAGAATAGAATAGAATAGAATAGAATAGAATAGAATAGAATAGAATAGAATAGAATAGAATAGAATAGAATAGAATAGAATAGAATAGAATAGAATAGAATAGAATAGAATAGAATAGAATAGAATAGAATAGAATAGATTTTAAGAGCTCAAGGGCCTGAACCTGCTCACGGCTTGTCTGCTCCAACACTCCGGTGCTGCAGCGGAGTGAGGGGCTGGGGGAAACAAATAGGTGGGAGCAGCATGTTGAGCAAGCAGCACACGATATGTCAGACATGCACGAGCACAGGTCTGTGCCCCTGGATTTCAGCTGCAGCTCCTGCTCTGGGCAGCGCTTTGCCGCCTTTGGTGGAGCTGGCGGTGACCCGGTGACCTGCAGATGTTCAGCAGCCTCCAGCCCAGCGCCTTCACGCCTGTCACCACCGCCGGCCCTGCGAGGACACGGCGCAAGGGAGAGCACACGAGGGCTGGAATTTGTTATCAATATCAAACATATGGGCAAACAATGTTCCTCGAGCAATATCACAGGACCAATCAAAACCACAGCGTGGATAAACAGCGCAAAGAGCGCTAGAAGCCTTCAAAACCTGGTTTAAAAAAATAAAACCTAAACTAGGAAGCAGCAGCATGAATCACAGTGCATTTCAAACAAGGGAGGGATACATTCAATTTCCAGTTTATGAAGCCGGTTTTATTTATTTATGATTATGCTCCAGTGTTTAGCTTATATACAAAGTAATGACTCATTTCTGAAGTAGCTACAAGTCCTATTTGGAATAGCACATTTCCTCCATGAGGAAATGAGACAAACCGGTCCTTTTGGTCCCATCATCTGAGCATCGGAGGAGAGAGGTTTCCCTTGCCACCTGCCTCCTGTCGCCTGGGGCAGGAGACTCCTGTGCTGTTCCCTGACTGGAGCAGACCCTTTCCCCGGGTCCTGGCCCTGGGCAGGGCTGTTTCCAGGGCTGCTGGAGCTGCTCAGCTCTGCACACGGACACGGATGCACCGGCAGGTCTGTGCCGCGGTGGGACAGGGACCAGCCCTGCGCTGGGGACACTGGGGTCCCCAGGGAGGCTGGAGGAGCCTCTGCTGAGTGAGGGATGAAGCTGCAGAGCCCCAGAGCAGCCCCGAGAAACGCTCCTGAGGCTCAGCGAGGGGCTGCAGACCTGCCCTTCCCCTCCCGAAGCTTGCCGACCATCAGAAGCTGCTTAAAAGGATGTTGCAGCCAGGACGCTGTTGCAGCGAGGTCACCGTGGCGGCAAGGACCACCAAGCCACCCCAGCGAGCATTGCTTTTCCTTTTTTCGCTTCCCAAATGCAAAGCGAGAGAACCAGCATCCCTCACCCCCCATGCCAACATCTCCATCGGGACATCCCCAGCTTGGACATCGCAGTCCGGACATCCCAGTCCTCTCACCCTTCGTCCCGGGGTGGCCGGGAGCTGTGGAAGCCTCTGGAGGAAGTGCAGTCAGGCTGCTATTTAAGGCCCATTATCTCAGCTCTGCTCCAGGCTTCCTGATAATTCCCTGAATTAGCTGGGCAGCTTTGTTCTCGAGTGGCTTTGTCAGGTATCTGGGACCCAGCGTGGGGCAGGGGGTGGGACAGGGCGGCGGGGGAGTGACGGGCACCTCTGCTGCATGGTTACAGGTTCCCAGGCAGGAACCACAAGGCTGATTAGTTCCTCACTAAGGAAGAAGTCAAAGGATAAAGAAGCATAAAACCAGCACTTTGGGAAATGCTGTGGAGTCTGAAGACATGCACTCAAATCCTTCCCTTTCATCCGTGAGAATGAGGCCCCTTTCCTACCGCAGACACCTTGTTTTCTCCCTTTTATCAGGAACACTCTGCTTCCCAGAGACCTCCTCTTCACCCTGGCCTTTAAAGGTCCCTTCCAACCCAAACCGCTCTGCAATTCTATAATCCACATCTCGGGCACCGCTCCAACCGCATCCACCCGCTGGCCACCGCCAGAGCCAGGCTGGAGCCAGGCTGCACCCAGCGCCATCCTCCCGTGCTGCAACGCGGGCAATGCAGGCTCCCACCAGAAAATAAAGCTGCTGTTGCTGCCCCATCCTTGCAGAGAGCCAGGGGTGAGCCGGGGACCCTTCCCAGACCGTGTCAGCCCAGTCCCTGCCGCTGCCACAGAGATGGAAGAGCTCCAGGAACCGTGCTAGGCTTTAACGAAGCATCTGCTGGGGTTTGCACGAGGGTCCCCCTGTGCTGTACATGTCGCCGGAGGGCTGTGCTGACCCCGGGGGGCTTTCCTTGGGTGAGTTTTATTTTGCCTTTCTGTGGCAGCAAACAGCCCGGGAACGCCTGGCTCGGCGGCGGTGGCTGCAGGCCGTGGGTTGGCACAAACAGCTCAGCGAGGCACATTCTTCGATGTGGGATTTGCCCCATGCCACTGATTTTAACTACTGTGAAAATTGGCCCATTATGCCACATTCGACAGACGGTGTATTTTTATAAGATACCTTGTCTCGAGCGCATTAACTGAGCGAACTTTACATTTTATCAAGCAAATAATGAACAAGAGGGCAACAGATATATGTTGCTTACCTACACTTGTTGGGCGGTGAGGAGCTGTCGGTGATGGGCGTCACCCAGGAGCGTGACGGGGACGGTGGCCACAGGGGAGCTGTATCATCCATCCATGTACAGGGGTGCAGCCGTCCCCAAGAAGGAAGAACTGCGGGGCTTTCTCCTTCCCCAGCCCCCGAAGCTCACGAGCGCATATGCAGAACTCATGAAGCAATTTCTTCTCTCTCATATACCGAAGGTATTTGTTCCCCCAGCTTGGAATTCAGTTAGCTGCAGTTTTCATGCACAAAGTGCCTGAGTTGGCCGGCGTTGGGAGAGCTCCAGCCCTTCCCGCTCCCCCAGGGTGCTGGGGGAAATCACACAGTTCATTTTTTCTGGCTGCAGAATGCCTTTTCCTTTGCATTCTTCATCTCTCAGGTACTTAATCACCGTGTTTCCTATTCATATGTCTGGTCATTTCACTTGTGTCAGGGCTCCTTAACTAGGAAATATCAAGATGTTTTCACCCTAGAAAGCTGAGAAGTGTATAATTAGCCACCCAGGTAATAAATTACCTGTGCTGGCGACAGCCCACTGGGGGAACCTTTATTCTCCATCTCATCCTATTATGCTGAGCCAATTTAGCACATCTGTAGTTGTTTTAAAGTAGTAATTTAGATGGAATCATAGCAAAAAGCAGCTTATTAACAACTTAGCTGCCAAGAGAAAGATGGAAGGGACAGAGGCTGCCATGGAGGGAGAGGTTTGTTCCTGGCTGGAGGACAATGCATCCGGGGAAGAGAAATCTTGCTGGTTCCTCCGGCCCCTTTGTGTGGAGTGTGGCCTGGGAGCAGGACAGGTCCCCAACAGCCAGGGCTGGGGACTGGCCATGATGCTGGGCTGGGGACTGCACAGGCACTTGGCCATCGTTGGCTTACACAGGGACGAATGGAGGACAATGGTTCATTTAGCTGCTGAGTTTCCCAGGGCTGTTGGTGCACGATCCCAGCGGCAGGACCTCGGGGCTCTGCTGCTTCGGAGATGTCCCACGCCTGGCACCCAGCTCTGCAGGTGGGAGCAGCCGGGGACAGCTGGGGACAACCAGGACCTCAGACCACCGGCCAACTGCAAAACACCAGGAGAACTGCTGGGAAGACAAGAGCAGCTCCAGCCTGGAGGGAGGAGAGAGAGAGAATTAATATCAGTGCATGTGCAAATAAAAGCAGCCAGTTTCTGCCTCCGTGCTGCAGAGCTGTAATCCCAGTGCAGCCATCGAGGCTGGTGTTTGGAATGAGATCGCGTTCTCCAGGCTCCCATGTAACAGCCTGAAATGTGTCTGCTCTGATGGGCACTTTGTCAGCCGGCGCCTCCCCTAATGCGCCCTGGGCATCCATCGCCAGCACCAGCAGGCTTTGCTCAGCACCAGCTCAGGTTCCCAGCACTGGCCGTGGATGCCAAGTGCAAACCAGGGGGTTTGTGCCTTGGCACCGTCTGCCAAGTAGATGAACCACTCATTCCACCAATCAAGCCGTACCTCCTTCCTCCGCATTCCGTTCACCATCCATCATCCAAGCCCTGGGTTAGACTCCCTCTGTCATTGCGGTGGCCAGGGCTCTCTCAAGAGCTCTCCACCTCTGAGAAGAACAACCGTGCTGCTGTGAACCTTCCCCGCCAACCTTCGGCCTGAAATTCATTCCCTCCCTGTGCTGCTATGGGGCATTTCACAGTTACAATAGGATGAGGGGGAAGACACATCATTTCTTAGCCTGGAATAAGAGCCAGAAGAGCCCTCAGCTGCACTTCGAATCCCAAGCAGATGTTCATCTGGACATCACCACCTACCCCAGGGAACAAAGTGAGCTAGACACTTTTCTTTGGCTCTGGGGCCCCTTCCCCAGCTCAGCCCATCCCCAGACACCTGAGATCTCACCTTCCCAAGCAAGGGGGCTGCATCCGTCTCCTTTGGGACACACGTGCCCTTGCGCCATTCCTGTTCAGAGCCTGGGGTTTCCTCACTGGTGGGGTGACCTGGGCACGGGGACAACACCACCACAGCAAAGGGGTCCGTAACCCGGGGCTGTGGATGTAGCCCGGTCTCCCAGAGCCTTGCAATGTGCCCGTGCCCTCTCTAGCAGAGGGGCTGCAGCCACTTCTGCAGCTGAGACCCGCAAAGCTCAGGGTCTGGTCGGGGCAGCAGGGTGTGGAACAGCGGCTCTGGCAGAGGGATCACTGCCCACCCACACCCCAGTCCATCCAGGGGCACTGGGAACACTGGAAAACACATGTCCCCACTCCTGCCTCCCTGCCCACACACGGCTGGCTCCAGCGCAGCCCCCCTGCAGGAAAGCTCAGGCACCCATGGACCTTTTCCAACAGGACAGTTAATCCTAGCCTTGCAACAAGGACCAAAACCCACATTAAAGAGACTATTTTCCCAGTTTCCTTCCTCCTCTGTCAGCCCAGAGAGCACATCTACTCCGAGTAACCCACCCTGGCGTTTCCCAGCCACCACCCAACCACTGCTGCTGCTCCAGCTCCCTCCCTGCCCTGCTCGCTGCTGCTGGAAGCTCAGCCCTGCAGGAGGACCTGGCCTGGCCCAGCATTAGTCCTTCCCAATAAATGGGCTACCAGTCATTGCTCAGAGCAGACAGGGCTCTGAACTTGGGGCATCACCCCAAGGCCATATACTGTTGGGGTTTCTTCTTACAAACCAAACCTCAGCAGCTTTCAATAACCAGGAATAAAAAAGGATTTGCAAGGTATTTCCCTGCAGCCCTCTCCAGAGCACCGCTACGTGTTGGCATAGCCCGGCCACCATTGCAGGGTGATTTTATAGAGGAATTCCCATGCCATGGAAACTGGACCATCCCCAGGGGCAGCCTGAGTGTGAACCGGTTCCTGCCTTGCTGGGACACTTGGGCTTAGGCAGAGCTTGGAGCCTGTGAGGGCGAACAGCAGATTTGCCTAAAAAGGGTCCAGCTAAGCACAGAGGAAGCTGCTCCCTGCAGTTTTCTTTTCCCTTTCTTATTTACACAGGTTTTTCAAGCTCTGCCCTGTGCAAATGGAAAAGAGCAACACAAAATAGCAAAGTCCTGACCTTGAATAACTATGTGCAATATCCCTCCATAGCAGCTCACCAAGCCCACATCCAGTTAATCAGCTCCCGGAAAACCAAGTCACACACGAACGTCTACTCTTTAGGCTCCAAAGATGACTCTTTCCATCCATTGAGAGGCCAGCAATGCCTCTGTCCTGTTACCTTCAGGTGCCCGGGCTGTGTGCGTGTCCGTGGAGCAGAGGACAAGCTGTGTCTGGAGCCTCCAGCAGCTCAGCTCCCACCCCAGCGGCGCCATCGCGCAGCCTGGCACTGTCACATCCCCCAGCCCAGATGGCTTCATGGCACAGGCTGTTGTCAAATTACCACTTTCTGGAACCGCTCAACGTATCATTTGCCTTATGCTTTCGTTGAACGGATCATTGACCCCGCTTTTCCTCATCGTCTTTGATTATCCGAGGACATCCCGCTCGCTGCTTCCTACAGAATTCCCAAAAGGATCCCAACTCCTTCCATGCATAAAACCAAAGCAAACATCCTCTCCTTCTTCAAAAGTCTGGATCCATCCCCATGATGAATCATTCCTCTGTATCCCATTTCACCAAAGGACGGGGAGCGGAGGAATGGTTGTGGGTTTAGTCAACTATAGATTCATGAAAACAGGAAAACAAATCTACTTGCCTCAGACGTTAGTTAGCAAATCGAATTACTCTCCGCTTCATCTATATTATTTAGACTTAATTGTATTACTGACGCTGTAATACAGTGAAAATACAATTATTGGCAGGGAGACTGCAAGAATGGCATCTTTAGGAAAGCTGGTATTGATGAAAAAGGGGCTGCGAGCTGCCCTGTGCTGAGACAGACGTTCCTCCTGCCGGGCTGTCCTAAACCAGGCTGCAGCTGACGTGAGCTGAAGGCTCTCCCTAGTCACCGGCTTTTATTTGACATTCCTAAGCTGCTGCACAGCCGCCGGTGATTTGGATGCTGCAGAGGACTGGAGCAAGGACGGGGGTTGTTTTACGTGTGGGAGGCTCCATCGAACACCCCCCTTTCCGTGCCAGTAAACACGCTGCTCCATCACAGCGTGCCAAGGACCAGGGAACGCGCCCATTGCTCTTCCACGAGCAGTTATTGAACCTGCCATCGATTTTACCATCCTCAGCACCACGCGCAAACCTGCCTGTCTGCGCATTGTTACCTGGGGACAGCTGCTTGCTCACGGCTGCTCGGACACCGGGAGCCCCGGGCCGGCTCCTGCTCCTCCTGCATTCCCCAGGGCATCGGCAGCTCCGTTCCGTCCCAGTGGATAAACCACCGGCCCAGGAGACACGCGGGTTTGCAGTGGAAAAGGGTTTTGGCCCTGGGACCTGCCCAGCGCAGAGCCTGCGACAGCACCCCGTGGGACTCTGCTAAAATCAGAAGATAATTTCCGCTTTGGAAGTTTAAAACCAAGTAAGACTCAGAATAATTAAAATCTCTTCTGCAGCACCATTAAATATAAATACAAATGGTATTAATATCTCTGGTTACTACGAGAGCATTCCCAAGCACCCTCTAATTGTCTAATTAAATCACTAAGGGCTTAGGTTAGTGACAGCGTAATCCTTAATGGTGCCTTGCTTGTACATTTATATAAGGTACTGTACAAGATGGTTGTTTATCTAATTAATCCCCAAGGTCAGATTCCAAGCTGGTGTGCAAGGTAATGTAATTTAGGTCCCTTGCTTTTCAGCAGGCTGGCTCAGACCTACTTACACCTGTTTGCTGCGGCGAAGGAGGCAAAGCGATGCAGCACACATGCCGGGGAGCAGGAGAGCAGCCCTGGAGCATCTTCGTGGAGAGGAGACATCATCATCATCATCATCATCATGTTCCCTGCCCTGCTCTGGTCCAGACGTCCCCCTTCTCCAGGCTGCTGCTGTCCTTGCAAGGGGCCAGCACCATCTGTAAGGGGAAGGAGGGAGCAGCACATGGTGCAGATCAGGTGTGCCAAGCCAAGGGAGGGGTCAAGGGGTCACAGACCCATCACCAGAGCATATCATCTGCTGCACAGACCGAGAGTGCCACATGGCATTGCTCTGATGGGTGATCGCCATCAGGGATCGGTGGAGAACCTCTGTCCCACAGCAGAGTTGAGCAGGAGCAGATCTTGTCTTCCAGAACGAGCTGGAGAGGATGAAGCTGCTCCTGCCCACGTTGCCTCCCATGGCAGGACCCCAGCAGGCACCCGAGGAGGAGGACGAGGAAGAGGAGAGCCCCTCGCTGCCCCCCCGGCCCCCGCAGCGCCCGGGCAGCGAGCAGGGCTGGGAGCAGCTGTGGGGAGGCTCAAAGACCAGACAGGAGCAGAGGGCAGGGGAACGTCCAAACCCAGCACCCTGCCCGCTCCAGAGCACCCCAGCCCCTGCCGCTCCCGGTCCCCAGCACTGCTCTCCCAGCTGGGGAGGCTCTGATGCCACTCAGCACAAAACAGAGGCAACTTTCCTTTTATTTCCCTCCCCCGCTCCTAACGTTGGATCAGCCAGCGCTGATCGCTTTGGATAGTAACTGTTGGGTCTGAATTCCTGGGCAGGCTGTCAAGCTGTCCCAGCTCGTCCATGTGCATGTGGATGGTGCTGCATTGTCCACAAATTGGGACCAGATGTGAACATCCCGACAGCCACGGGCTCCTGCTGCAGCCCCCGCCGCCCAAATAAAAGAGCAGCCGAGCTCCCAGGGACGTGGCGATTGCTTCCCCTCCCCACCCCGTTTCTCACACAATGAAATATGCAAAAATGGCAAGAACAATGGGCACGTTTATGAATAAAGATGTGCAGCTGGGCAAATAATAACCCCTTCCCAATCGATGCCAGCCTTGACCCTCAAATCATCCCCAAACTCGGTTGGCAAACCCACCCCACAGAAGGAGAAGGGAAACTCCTTCCCCTGACCCCTCTGCCCTGAAGGGGCTGGGAGCCCTCCAAGGTAAAGGGCGATATTTCTGACATGTGTATAGCGTCAAATTCAACACCGTCCTAATCCCAGCTCCATCCTGTGAGTGGCTATAGCAAATTTAACAAACAAGCCTGGCACGACGCTGCTGGCCTCACTCAAGAGCATTAAATTCTGGTCACATTTAAGATGGCCAATTCAACCTCTGGCCCCATCCAGTGCAAGTCACCCATTCACAACTTGGCCACATATAAATGTAGCTCCACAGATGCTTTTAAGAGCTGCAGTCCCAGGGCTGCATCTTCATTTCCACGGTCAGGGGTGTATAATTCCCTCTTACATTCCTGGGTTTTCTGCTTTCCTTTCATTAACACCATTGTAAATTAGTATTCACTCCAGTGAAATGCGTAGCAATGTAAACGCTGTTTGCAGGAGGAGGGCTGGCCTGTTTAAAAAACCTCAACTGGTGTCTTTTACCAGGACACATAAAGCAGAAAGCAGATTTCCGCTTATATTTGTTGTATTTCAAACAGAAGCAAATGTTTATAGCCGGGCTGTAAACCACGATAATGCAGGACAGATACTCTACAGTAGCCGCACTCGTAGACAAAGAAAAAGTAGAACCCATGGGTTAGCTTGGAAGTTTGGCTCGCCCCTGCTTTAGATGCATTCACCAAGCATCAGTCACATCCCACACGTTTATAAAATTACACATGCACAGAAATACACGCGCACTGAGTCACACTTTGTGAAATTCAGCTTGTGTCCGGTCCCACATTCACGCGATTTCCCACGTGGCGGATGGCAGCGCTGGCGCGGAGCAGACCCCACCTGCGCCCCGCGGGCATCCCGCACAGCCCCGAGCATCGCCTCTGCAAAACAGGGCGCACACCTGCTCCTGCGCCACCCAACCAGGCATCGGGACCCACGGGGAGACGCGGGATCTCCCTGCCACCCCCCAGACCACGGGAGACGGGCACAGTTCTCCATCAAGCTCCAGAAGTTCCAGCACTCCTCCCGCATCCCCGGCACATCGCTAATTCCTGCTGTCTCCTCGAGACATCCCTGACAAACAGTTCCACTGACCCAGGAATGTTATCTTAGTAAATCAAAAACGTAAACATTTAGGTTCAGGACTAAGCTGAATGAATTTGAAAATGAGTTATGGTAGGAACCCGGTGAGGAGTCTGAGTTTGGCTTGGCAGTTGCCTCCTTTGCCTGGAACCTGCTTTTCAAGATTAAATACGATACTCTGCAATACATCCAAAATGTCAATTACTCCAAGTCTCTCAGGTTTGCAATTACAGAATGCAAGTCATGTTCAGCATTTTATGAAACTGCTTTTTTTGGCATGGGCCATCTTTCTCTTATTGTAAAAAATAACTTTCAAATCAAAGCATTAAATCAAGGCACATACGTTAGGAAGGGACGCGGGGCTGGAAACTCCTCCAGCTCCGTAGCTGGGAGGGAGCTGAGCGAGCCGGTTTCTGGTCGGGGGAACGAGAGCACCGAGTGGCAAATCAGGGGGAAAGAATGTGGAACCGTCTGGGCTGAGGAACGCCTAATCCCACCATCACGGGCTTAAATCCCACAATCTCCTTGTTATAACCCCCCGCGGGGCCGGGGGAAGCGAAGCCTCCAGAAAACACCTCTCCCATCCCGCTGGAATCCGAAAATACTGTCATGGCCGGGCTTTAGCATGCGACGGCAGCAGCTGCAGGCAATTTCTTTCAGGCTTTTCCGAGCTTTAGGTCTGGGCTGCCAGAGGCTCTGTGACCCCTTTCTTCCTCCGCATCTGCTGGGTGGGGAAGGCAATGGATTTGGGAACGCTGACCCGACCTCAGACAGTGCTGAGCGGGTCAGGACGCATGTTTGCAAGGGGTTGCATCCTGCGAGTATCTGATGAGCTGGGAGCAAGGACGCTTGTTTGCAAGAGGTTGCACCCCGCGAGTACCTGATGAGCTGGGAGCACCGTGTGCTGCCCGGCAAAGGTCAGGCACCGCTTCCTACAGAACCTGCCTGTATTGCAAAGAAAAGGTGAATTTTCCTGCAGAGCTGTGATTAGAATGAGTGTATTTGTCTCTGAATGGGAGTCTGGGAATCGCCTTCTTTCTGTTGTGATTTTCCTTGAAGAGTCCCAGCCTTTCAAGTCCCAGCAGATCCTCCAAGGTCAGGGGATAACCCTCAATGCTGGATCTTTAAAAGCCGCTTTAATTTGTGTCACTCCTGAAGGGAGAAGCCAGCAGACCTGGCAAGACCTGTGCTTCGGGAGGCACGGCCGCCAGCCGCAGCCCGGCTTTAATGAGCACGGACGCTGCAGCCGCCCTCCCTCCCTCCCTCCCGGCGGGTTCCTGGCTGGGCAGCACCTTTCCCTTTCCACGCTGCTCTGGTTTCGGTCCCGTTGATGTTCCTCTGTCTCCGGCACTCACACCCAGTCACTGTGTGGGGTTAATCCGGGGAGGATTCTCCGCACCAGGGCTGGGCACAACCATCCCGACGAGCCCTTTTTCATCTGCGTACACATTTATTCCTGACGAGCAGCTTTGGCTGGGGAGCTGCGAGAGCCCAGGTTTGGTGGTTCCTGAGCAGATTTGGTTGCTGAAAGCCCATCAGCAGCACTGACCTCTCCAAGCGCCAGCCTTGCACCAGGCATTCAAAGCAGCGGTGCCTTAGTGCAGGGACCGCGAGGTGCCGTCAGCATCCCGGCGTTGAGCTGCCCCCCGCCTTCCAGAGCTGCCGCCTTGATACTTTGCGGCAGCACCAGGATTCATTTACCGCAGGGTAAGGGAAAGGCAGAGCACATCTGGCAGAGGCGCAAGGAGGCAGGAACCAGAAGCCGAGCGAGGGCTGGAGCTGGCCAAGGAGTCTTAAAAATCCCAGCACTTGGGCTGGCGAGCGCCGTTCCTGCAGAGCCTGCCGGGCGTGGGCCCCTTTTGGATGCTCTTCCCCGGGATGCAGGTGCAGGGAGTTAGGAGATCATTTCCTGCTCGCACCGCAGCTTCGGGGATGGATTTACCACTGGGTTAAGTTCACCCTCCTTTGCTCTCTTAAGCTTTTTTTTTTTGTTGTTTGCCTCCTCCCTTATTCCCCACAGCACCTAAAAACTGGGCAGATCTGCTGCTACAACTGAAGAGCGTCCTGTTCGGCGGGGGAAAACCCAGCTGGTCTCCCAAAAGACATGGTTCTCATCAAGGGAAGAGACAAATGGCTCCACGGCGGAGCTTTTGCAACAGATAAGGAACTGAGGGAATATTAGAAAATGTAAAAGGCAGAGCAAGGCAAAGGAGGGAGATACAAGCTAAAAACCAGGCAATAATTCTCCCTCAGCTGAAAAGGGCTTTAATTGCCAGTCACACTAAGGTGATCAGTAAAACCAGCCTGAAGTGGAGAGTTCATTTGAAACACATGCAGCGGCTGCTGGAGCTGCCAATGGAAGTGCAATTAAGCACGGGAGCTGGGAAGGGACCTGCTGGAGCCCATACACATGGCCCCGCATTACCAGGGCTCTGAGTAAAACCTCCCTAATTGCACAAGTTGAAGCAGAGGGAGAGATTTGCCCTCTGTTTTTTCTTGTTTGTTTGTGGGTTGCTGGTTTGGGTTTTTTGGGATTTTATTTTTGGTTTTGTTTGGCTGGTTTTTTCTCCCCCTCCATCAGCCTGAGTCTTAAAACACAAAAAAGGCCACTGACAACTTTGCTTACACATTCACGCGAACAGCTTGACTCCAAAATGAGCAGACCCTCCGTCTGCCTCTCGGCAGTCTGATTCCCCACGTCCCACCTGCTGCAGGTGTGTGAAAGTGGAAATATCGCTTATTCCAAAAGGAAGAGGTTTGCAAGAGGGAAAAAAGCTCAGCCCGTGTCAGCTGGACCGAGTCACACACTCTGAGCCCTCTGCTCCAACTCCCCCCCGTGCCCTCAGTTCCCCTTTGGGAACCATGCTCATTTCTGGTTAGCCAGACATTTGGAACGCTAAGGCCTGGTCACTCATCTGCAATAACGTCTCTGCATTGCAAAAGCGGTGTGGTTTAATAACTAATATCTGATAGGAAAAAAACGAACAGTATCGTAGAAACAGATAGTATCTATCTTTTGTATCACATTGTAATTTAGGGCATAGGTTAAAAAACAATATCAAGGAGGGATGACATATAAAAAGAAGGATTTTTATAGTAAAACTCACCTGAGCACCGTTTGTGTGTGCCAAGGGAGGAAGGGGCCACCCCGCATTCCCGGTCTTGCTGTGGAAACCCAGCTGATGCGAAGTCACAGAGCATCCCCAGGGGGTCTGGAGATGTTGGTCTGTCAGTACATCATTGCCATCCTGGAAAGAACATTTAATTCACCACCTCTGCCCCCCAAAACAGGGCTGGGAACATCCCCAGAGCCCTCGCTGGGCCCCCACAGGAGCAGGACCAGACCTGCTGGCGATGAGGGCGAGTGAAGGATCAGTGCTCCAGTTACCCTCTGGAAACGTTATATTCCTGTGAGCTCAGTCTCCCTTTAGCAGCAAAGATTCAGGTCTTAATGGCAAAACGAGTTCTGCTTGGAGGAACCCGAAACCGCGGTACAACACAATGTTATCTGGCTGAAGAGCAGCCCTCCAGCAGGGCACAGACCAGCGAGCCCGGGAGCTGCAAGCACCAGGGGGGATTCCCCCCCCATCCCAGTCCTTTCTGTCCTTCAAGCAAGAAATTAGTGCTGGTGAAATGTGACAGAGCAGCAGCCCTGGTGACAGGAGCCCCGCAAGCGTACAGTGTTCATCTGCTGAGAGGGATCATAGAACCACTGTGGTTGGAAGAGACCCTCAAGATCCTCGAGTCCAACCATGGATGATGCACCCTCCCCATGGAGCATCCCTGAGTGGGAGTGGGGTGGCAGCCACCCCACTGGGGCCACCCACCCACCCAATGCCT
Source organism: Streptopelia decaocto (assembly GCF_964273445.1). Classification (NCBI taxonomy): domain Eukaryota; kingdom Metazoa; phylum Chordata; class Aves; order Columbiformes; family Columbidae; genus Streptopelia; species Streptopelia decaocto. The sequence goes on along the minus strand of NC_138665.1, from coordinate 20,466,466 downwards.
TGCACGGACCCAGTGGGGACACCGCAAACCCATCTTGAGGTCACTTCCAAAGGAATATATGCTCCTTGGTCTTGAGGCCACTACTGGCCCACCCAGCACCAAATGGTGACACTTTTGAGCCCCATTTCCGTGCAAGGGGGGATTTGTACCTGCTGGGGGGGTGGCTGGCAGGCTGCACAGCCCAGCACCAAAGCCCTGCAGATGGACAGCACTCAGCAAGCTGCTGGGCTCCTTCCCGTGCTCAGAGGACATCACTGCCACGCACCAGTCTTGGCAACAAGCAAACAGGCGCAACCCTCGCAGACCTGCAAAGAGCCATGGCAAGGGATCAAGTGTCACGGATGCTTATGTTTTCTGCTAAAACGCTGAAAACAGGCTGTCTTCAATGCTGCACAACCAGAGGGCAGCCATCCATCTTCTTTCAGAAAGTGTCCTCTGACGCACAGCTGGTGACAGTGCACAGCAGGAAGAGCTCTCGTCAGGAAACACCTTGAACTCCAAGTGTCTGGTTTATAACGCTGGCTTTCTCCAGACCAGCATCAGAGTTTCCTCCCAGCACAGCGCAGGGAAGCAGTGGTGCGTTATCAACCTGCAATCACAGGCCCAGCATTGCGGGGAGGTGGTGGGGAGAACTTGGTTCTTTGGGGGGTGCTCCTACAGCGCAGTTTGATTTTTAAAACAATTTCCCATTCCACGCTGCATCTCCAGACAGGCTGCTCCCCCAAAAGCCCCAGCTTCAAACCGGTGCTGAGGCAGGAGAGCCCGTCCCGCTGCCGCACGCGTCCGCCCTTCCACCGCCATTGCCATTAGCGGCTGAACGCGGTCCAAGAGCGCCGTGAGAGACGCCGAGAGCCTGTCACTTCCAGCATGTGCTCCTTCTCATTCACTCCCCAAGAGAGATAATTGTGGATGGAGTGGAAAGCTTTCCCAGCGAGGCTTTGGGGTTGTTTTCTGTATACATGTTGCTGTGTGTTTACACTGGGCTGGAGAGGGTTTATTAAAACGGGAATATTGCGTTGCTCTTTAAGCGTGTAATTACTAGGAAAGATATTGATACAGCAAGAAGAGTTTAAGGGGAGGCTGTAATGATCTAGTGGCTGGAGGAATCCAGGCTGAAATGTTTTAAGAGCAGCATCTGCCTACTCCAAGCAAGCGGCAGCTAAGGGGGGAGATGACAGCATCCTGCAAATAGCCTGAGTACATAAACACTGCCGAGGAGGAGGCTTATGGTACCGGCTGCTAAGAGCAGGGGGATCATGTTCATAAAAGAAAACTTAAGCTGAATATTGTTAAACTTCCTGGCAGGGAAGCTATGCTGAGATACCATCTCCTCGGGGAAAGTCTCACAGGAGAGGGTATTTTTGAGGTTTGCTGAACAGTATATACAGCATCTTTGGGTGTAAGCGTTGGCCACAGCAAGAGACCCCCAAACCCCGGCAGGGAGCAGGGGGGGCTCAGGGGTGCCCTGCACTGGCAGGGAAGGTGGCTTTTCATGGCTAAAGTAGCAAGGAGGTGGCATCAGATGAGTCTATCGTTGCAGCGTATGCAGGAATGCTCCATTCCCTCTGAAAATGCGCTGGCAATCCCATGGCAACTTCCACTGCCAGGGCACATTTTACATTCTTTTGACTTCGAAACGTACAAACCGAAGTTAACCCTCGAAGTGAGCCTTCGCTCCTGGCTGGGCATTTCCAACAGCCACCTCCTCCCCAGCTCCCAGGGAGGGCAAAGCCAGGGCACAGCTTTTCTGAGCAGTCAAGAGCTCCTTTCTTCCTCTCCTCACCCAAACTGCCCCTTTCATAAAAAGGTGTGAAAGCCTAATTATCCTCCACTCCTCTAGGCTGCTGAGGGTTTTGTTCCAAATCGGCCACCAATTCACTCGAACTTAATGGCCAAAGATGCAGACAAAGGAAAGAGCCGGGGCCGGGGAGCGCCTGGGGGCAGGAGGTGCTTGTCTGAGCAGCGTCCCCGCAGCAGCACAGGTAGAATTCCACCTACTTAAAACCTCAGAGCCTGAAGTGACCACGTTCTTTCCCTTCTCTGCCGACTTTTCCATTTGCAGCCCCAAATTATTGTAATAAATTACGAGTTCGATTCAAAACAAAATCGAAGGAAGAATTTTGCACATTTGGATTGGAGGATCCCCACCACTTCCCAGAGGCTATCAATGGAAATCAGCAATGCAAAAACATGCACAACAACAAATCCACGTTAACCCGCGGTCCCGAGCCGCTCGCCCCGTTATCGTTTTGCTTTGCAATCCTCCTCAAACTCTTTAAACACCATTAAGTGCAGACACTGATACTGATCCAGCATCACTGATTGCACCACGGAGGGACGCGCGGCTGTTTAGGACTCTATTAAGTAAATACAGCGAAAGCAGCCGGTCATAACCGGGTCATAAAAAGAAGAAAATAAAGCATCACATTATTTTTTTAATAGTTAGAGCTACCAGAAACTTCCTGTTCATCCCAGCACAAGCGCTGTTCCCTAATGGTGAAAAGATTGTTTGGAGAGGAGGGACAGCTGCTGTCTCTCACAGTTAATTATATAAAGATGGGTTAAGAATTAATCAGGTAAAGGGAGGGATGTGAAAGCGATCAGAAGGAACTACTAAATTTGTCCCTTAAAATAAGTTAACTGGCCACTGAAACTTGTCAGAGCCCAAACACGCATCGCCACACGAATCCACAGTTCTCAAAATGTTCATTTAGAGCTCCCTTTCTAACCTTAGCCATGCACCATACAGGACGGATTACACCGACGTGAGGCTACTCACCCAGGAAGGGCTCCCAGGCAAAGCTTGTTCGCTTCCCCCCGAGAGCGGTGAGAGATGCTGGGGAGGGAGGGACAGGGACCGTCCCCTCGGGGTGGCTCTGTCACCCCAGCTGTCGCAGGAGCAGCGCAGGTGGGAAGGGACCCCAACCATCTGCAGGGGCACCCACCACCTCCCGCCAGGAGCAGCACCCTGTACCTGGGGGATCCACGGTGTCCCACGAGCATCGTGTCCTCTCCCCGCCCGGGGAGGTGACACCCGCAGGTCCCTTCCCCCGCGGAGTCACAGTCGGGATCACCGGCTGCCGTGTGAAAACTGCTCTTCCCCAGCCCAAGGGCCACAAAAACCAAACCAGAACTTTGCAGCAGCGGATCAGCCCCCACGGAACCGGCAGCCCAGGAGCTGCCGCTCTCCGCGATGGGCTGATAGGATCCCCGGGAGGCACCGCAGGGGTTGGCTGGAGCCAAACGCCGCCAATTAATGTCAGCCCTTGCCCATGCCAGCCAATTAAGCTGTGTGTGCTTGTCACCAGCGACTGGGGAGCGGGTGGAGGGGAGACAGGACACGATTCCAGAGAAGCCTTGAAGATACAAACCCCGCCTAATTTCTGGGGGCGAGGGTGAGGGCCTAGACACCCTGCGCTAATCCAAATGGGACCTGATTAATGTCTTAGCTAATTTAGAAGGCGCTTGGCTCTCCTGACCTGGTGAGGTTCCATTTAACAGAAACCGGGCTGGCACAGGGAGCGGAGAGCAGCTTAACAACGCAAGAAGCAACAGATGGGGTCTCCAGTCGCCTTGCCAAGCACCAACGCTGTTTTCTGACCGCTTTCTCTCCGACCTCCTCCGAAAGAGAAAGGGAGGTAATCACACAGCCCCGCTCTTCCCCATCCGTGTCTGCAGAAACCACAGAGCAATGACAGCTTTTGACTCACCTATACCACAAAAAAGAAATAAAAGAAGAAAAAAAAGGCAGTAGAAGGGGTGGTCTTGGCCATGAAGATGCGCAGACCGAGCTGCCGTCCTGGAAAGCACTGGCTGTCTGCTGACATAAGCAATGCTGCAAGGAGCGACTTTGGAAGCCCTTGCAGGAGAAAACTTGACTGACAGTTTTGGGGGTTTTCCCACTACCCAGCAAACTCTCTTCTTGCAGGCAAATCATCTCCAGCTGCCTCCCCAGGCATGCGGCTCTGGGTTTGCTTAATTGCATGGCAGGAGTCGTTAGGCACAGGTTGGCAGCAGGCGAGCAGCATGTGGTGGCAAGTTACCTGGCTGACTGCAAGGAGATTAGAGGCTGAAAACCCTGGAGCTGTGGGTTATTTGCAGGAGGAGGAGGATGTGGGCAGGCGTGCAGCAACCTGGGTGCACAGCCAGGCGGGATCGCTTGGAAACGCACGGGAGTGGGAAAGTCAGGAGCAGCTGATTTAAACATTAAACAATCCATTTATCAGGCGGGGTGAGCAGAGGCACCAGGAAAGCTCTGAACAAAGCAAGCCTTGCTGGATCTGGAGCTTTTTAATAAAGAAACAGTACAAAAAACAAATAGCAGAGCAGCCCCACTGACTCTTGCCAAAGGGTTTTAGCAACTGCACCTGGCAGAGGAAAGCGGCTCAGGCAGCGCCGAGCCTCCGCGAAGCCAACGCTTGGAGGAAAGGGATCGTTCTCTCATGCACCACGTATGTGAGGGTAGAGATTAAAAACAAAAACCACACCAAAATACCTCTAATATGGATTTCTTTTTTTTTGGCCTGCTTTTTCACCCAGAAAATCCCCATCTTCACAGAGCCTGTTGTACTGTGTCACTAGGATCCTTACTTTGCATCAAAATAAAAGGAACGACCACTGACCTTCTCCTCCCTTTTCTGTTTGCGTTTATGAAGAAACATCCATTAGAACCAGATTAGATGTATTGCCATTTCTCGCAAAGCCTTCCTGCAGCACCACATCGCCCGAGGAGCACGACAACAAAAGCAGCGCTCCAAGCCAGGTCAGATGCTCTTGCCTCTATTTGAACAGCGGGTTTGTTTTTTCTCACCTTTTCATATGGATGTTCTGGGACAGACAGAACAATGCCTGATATTTCCAAAGCCAGCATCAGGTCTCTTTCAAAGCCTGGTCTGCAGATCTCTAAATCTAAACCAAGTCAAAAGAAGGAAAAGAAGTAAGTTTTCCTTTTTCCCCGGCTATACAGGCACAGCAAGGCCGGGCTGTTTCCTCCCGGGCTCTCTGCTGTGGCAGGCACAGGGATGCTCACCTCTCCTGCTGGCTTTGCTTATCCTAATCCCAAACAAGATGTAGTTTTTAGAGCAATGGCAAAAATACAGGGCTGCCTGACACGCTGCCTAGAAAAGGGCTTTGTCTTTGCTGGCCGGGATGCTGTGGGGAGATGAGGAATGGGCCGTCCCTTCCCGCTCGGCTCTGGACCCATGAGCAGCAGCTCCTGGCAGAGACGCCCTCCCGTGAGTTACAAACTACACACAGATTTATACCCAGTCTGGAGAGCCCAATGCACACATACCTGGCGAGGGATTTACAGCAGGGAACAGTCAGGACACATCCACAAGCCTCCCAAATGAATTTCTGTTCTGTAAGCATTGCCTGTTCCATCGTGGATGGCTTATTAGAGAAGTCAGTGGCATTTCTCAGCACACGTAAAGTAGTTTATTATAAGTGATTTATTAAACTGTTCTAACTTGTCAGCAGCCACTTGAAACATTCACTTTCTTTTTTTTTCCTTCAAGTTTGCTAATGTCTTTATAAATAGCTGGATAAATAGATCTCCAGCACTCGTATCTGACTGTCACGTATCAAAAACTCAATCGATACCAGCACAAGTTAGGAATGAGGTGAGACTGAGCCCTCCCCACCTCTAACCAGCCCCATGTGTTGAGGTGAGCTGATGGGGGAGCACTCCGAGATAAAACATGCTGTTTTGGTTTCTCACAGGAGAGCTGGAGCTGACAGTTCCCGGTTCCCCCGTCCTGCGGGTGGTGGATCCGCTGCCGCGAGGCTCCTCTCCCGCGTCCTTCCAGCGGGGTGTTCAGACAGACCCTCTGGCTTCATAATCCACTCCGCTAATAGAGTTCAGATGCTTCCAGCTCAGCTCCTGCTCGATGAATCTCTTTCCAGGACAGAACCTCTTCCCATCATTAGTTTAACCAGTCTCAGCTCATCAGCCTTAATTTATTTGCTGCAGAACCACTGTTTTAGTGGTTTGCTCCGAGTTTAAATTCTTCCCACTCCCTCCTGAAATGTTTTCCCATGACAAAATGGCCCAAGCGCCACTTCTGCTGGTGCCAGCCCGCAGAGAGCCCCGGGCAGCTCTGCACCGCACGCCTTGCACAGGGCAAATTGTGGTGTTCTTATTTCCTTCCCCAGCGCTTCCACGAGAAATTCTTCAATAAAATGCATTAATATCAACTGCCCACATACACTTTGTGTCCCCAGCCCAGGGCTCCATCCTGCCCTCCATCCTCCCAGCTGGGGAACTGAGCTCCGAGCTGCAAACCCGAGCTCTGCGTGTGCCCCTCTCCTCTTGCTCGGGCTCCTGCTGAAGTCCAGGCAGATTCCCTGGAAGAAGCCACTTTTAATTTGTAATCTGATTAAGCCATTAGAGACGAATAGAGCAGTAACTAACACAAATTGCCGATCGTTTCCCATCAGCAAATCCCCCCAATTAATCCCGAGATTAACCCTGATTACACGCAGTAATGGTGATCAATGCGCCCTAATGGGGTAAATCCGCCCACTCCACTTTCTTCCACATCCCAGAACGATCAATTTTAAATCAGCGTGATTTATCTGTCAGGATCCGAGCGGGGCCAGCGGTGGAGATGGGGCAGCGCCTGCATCTCCAGAAACAGCCAGAGGAGCCTCAGCTCATTAAGCTAACTGCCTCCCTTGGGGAAGAGAAAACCAAGCTCGGAGAAAGAGCTGGGTACAGAGGGAAAGAAAGAGCAGGGGAATGCAGAGGGCAGCGGGAATGCGAGACATTTCATCTGCTGCTGCACTCCCCACTCCCTCCCGTTTGAATCCTCCCAGCGCTATAAACTCCGGTGAGCTGATGAGACCAAACAGCTCGGAGCAAGGCTGCACTTCTCAGGGATTCCTCTGTCAAAGAGAGGAAGTCAGGCTGAAAAAAAGAGCTGAAAAAGAGATTAAAAAAAACCCCAAAACTCTCCGCTTTGTGATCCGAGCCTCTGTTCTTTCCTTTGCTGCTAAAATCGGAAGTTACCCCAGGACCATCCATTTGCAAGGATCCCCAAGCACTCTGCAAGCTTCAGAGCCTGGCTTAGTTTTCACTTAGTTCTGTGTTATTTATAGAGCGGCTGATACCCAAACGCTTGCTTCAATGGGGATTTTGCCTTTGTACGGACTAAGAACGAACTAAGTCAGAAGCTCAAGATTTGACCTTTGGTACGCAGAAGTCACTTCATCCTGCGCTGAAATGCAGCCATCTCCAGGGTGACACGCAGCAGTCGCTTCACAGTGCATGGCAATAAAGCAGGGTTGATTTATGGAGCCTTCTCCTTCAGTGCTGCTTTCTCTGCTTGAGGAGAGTTGAAGAGCAGACAGAACTGTGCTGAGCTCCTGCCGGGGGCTCTGCCAGCTCGCTGCAGGAGCTCTGGTGGCTCCAGGCAGCTTTGTCCCCAAAGGCTGGGACCAGGACAGGAGAAATGACACCAACGGGGTCCCCAACTGCTGCAGCAGTGTATTTTGCAGGTTACTGTGTTGTGGGAGGGACTTACAAGTTCCTCACACTTTGACCCAAACTCTGACCAGGGCTATTTCAGGTGGATCCTCCCCAGTATTCCCCTGGTAGCTTGCTCTGTGCTGAGTCAGCTGTTTTCCTCCCATGCAGAACACCTGCGCTGATCCCCATGTCACTTCATCTGCAGCATCGGCTGGGTTGTGGCAACTAGGTGGACCCCGCAGGAGAACGGTTCTTTGGCACTTTCTCTGGGAGCCTTTGAGGCTCAAAGGTTTGAAAGAATCATAAACCATCATTAACACTCAACGTTATTGAAGCTCTGGGTTCAAACCCTGTCTTGCTCTTGCAGAAAGATTATAGGACACCATGGCCTGGCAGGAGCCAGAATACCCCCCTGTCCTTCATCAGATGAAAGAGGGGAGAGATGTGAGGGGACACCAGAGACACAGGAAAGCTGCCACATCTCAGCTCTTCCCATTGGGAACCGGGGACACGGGCTGGGAGCTGCTCTGGAGCCTGCTGTATTCCTCAGGCTGCCCTCTCGTGATCTCACCACACAAAATCTGAGCTATATTTTCCAGAGTAGCAAAGGGCCTTTGCCAGCCTCCTGCGTCTAGAGCCCCAGGAGCTGGACACGCTGGAAACCCGGTCCTGGCACACGGGTCACAGGATGCCCGGACCTGCCCGACCTGCAGGACAGTGCTGACGAGCGGCCCCTGTGGCTCCGTTCCCTTCCTGCACAAACACGCTTTTCATTCCCCTCCAGGACAGAAAACAAGATTTCCCCTCTCCCAAACACAGTGTGGATTTCTGTGCCCAGGCTGCGGCTGGGGAAGAGTGGCTGTTTCATTCAGCGGCTCCCTCTGCCTGCACCGCCAGCTCCAGAAACAGTCAGAGAGGAGAAAAACACCCAGCGAGAGGCTGCCTAAGTATCCATCAGCAGTGCCGTCCCCGGGGAGGAAAGGTTTCGTTCCCCTGCAGAAGCAGCGGTCAATAAACACAGCACATGCTTTATCTCCCGTCACGGCTGCCCTCTCCTATCGACAAACCTGACACGGGCCCCGAGATGGGAGAGGAGCCAGGAGCCCCAAGCCCATCAGCAACGGACTGTTCCACCTCACTGAAGCTGGAGCGGAGCTGCCAGCAGGTCCTGACCCGGGAGGCAATGGCAGATGTCCCAGGAGAAGTCCCTGTCCTGCACATCACCGAGGGGAGCAGCGACGCGGGTCCCTGAGCTGGCACAGCACCAGGGTGTCCTGGCAGAACGGCCACCCCGCACAGCACAGGCTCTCCGGAGCTTCAGACCAACCAGTTCCAGGGGCTGAAGCGATACAGAGGGGTTTTCTTAACATTTTTTTCTCATGTTAAGCTAAAAAGTCTGGGGCACCTCTGCATTGCCCACACAGAACATAGGGAAGACAGTAGCTCTGATGCTCAATAATTCAGTGTGATATATATGAAAACAGTGGCACATCAGCCCAGGGTTGGTGTCCCGCTCAGCCCCACGTTTCCCATAAATCTGCACAACTCTCTGACTGTTGAATCAAGCTGGCAGTACGTAGATTCCCCCAGTTCCAGGGGCTGGGATGCTGCGGGTCCCTCACCCAAGGGATTTCCCAGCTAAGGAGCAAGCAGACCTGAGCAAAGAGCTGGGCCAGAGCGTTGTCACTCACTGGGACACAGACGTGTCCCTGCAGCCGGCAGACCGGGTTTGCATCTTTGCACAGGCAGCCTCGGACAAGCACTGTGTAGAACACGGCGATGCCGGCTGCGTTCACCAGCCCCGCAACAATATTTGTAACCCGGGGCATGCAGCAGACCCAGGCATGTGCAGATACACACTGCACATCACGGGGAATGAGTTTTCCAGCACTGCCTGTTGCCTACGAGGGGGTTTGAAACACAGGTGCTGTGGGCTGGAGTGCGAGGGCCCCGTGCTTCAGCCACCTCCTCTTCCTCCTGACTCCGAGGGGCTCATGGTCTCCTTTGATGTGCAGATGGGTCGAGCCTCAGCCATGAGAAGCCCCATGGATTTATGGCCTCCTCCTCTATGATGTCTTTCCAATAGCACCCCCAGAAGAGCATTTGCTCTCCTCTTCCTCCCTTACCTGCATTCCCTCTCCTCCTCCGTCCCAGGGGCGATGCTGTTCACCTCGAGCACACACCCTGGAGCGAGAGCTCTGCAAACCGGGCCACTTGTCAGCTCACCCGCGCTGTTCCAGCAGGTTTGATGGCTCCTCGCTGTCAGCCCCACGGAAGGTAATGCAGGCTCACTTGACAGCCAGAGATGAAATACTGCAATTCAATCTACTCCCACCCCCAAATCATGCCAGGTCTGCAATTCTATAGAAGTTGCCATAGACTTGAAAAGAAAGGGACAAATAACTGTGATGGAAACCATTCACTGGAGACTTCCAGGGGAAATTATACACCCGCAAGGGGAAAAAGGATCATTAAGAGGTGACAGGAGAAAACATTTGCATTGCAAGTCAAACCAGCTGGAGGCTGGGAGGGAAGCACTGTGGTCACTGCCCTCCCCAGTCCAATTCAATCAACTCCAACAATTGGTAAACCCTGCAAGACAGGCCCTTTAGCTATTTGACCCAGATCCCCCAAACGCAAAAGTCAACCTCTGCCTATAAACAGAAGTGAAGTGTTGCAAAGGTGCCCCAAAGTTCACCTCCTGTGTTAAACCCAAGCACACACACTCAAAAAATCTATGCATCTGTCTCCTTTTTAGCAGTCACCTCCACCTCGACAACTTCTGAGGGCCATAACTGCATGGGGAGATTGCTTTGCTTGGCAAACAAACTGAGATTAAAGTGAGTTCACTGGGAACATCTTTATTTAGTTTCCAGGCTAAGCATGCTGATAATGCAATGGCACATTTAACTTTGCACTGCTTGAAACAAAAGCACAAGGAGATGGAGGAGACAAAAATAAAGGAGAATTCTTCTCTAGTCTGAGTATCGCATCAAAAAATTCCCTGTCCCTAAATGCAACAACCCAGGCTGGGCAATGCGAACAGGCGGGTCCTGCGGGGCTGCAGCAGAACGGATGGGCAGGGAGAGCAGAGCCAGGCCGGGCTCTGGCAGCGAGTGCTCCCCAGATACAAACCGGGGAACCGACCCCGGGGAAGACACGTTCACACCCCACCCCTTGTTTTTCTGCCAGAGCATTAGCACAGACTTCCCCAAAACCCCAGAGAGGAGGTTTGAGGAGCGGGATGATGGAAAAGCGGCTGCAAGGGCCACGTCCCCGCCAGCTGGAGCGAGGGCTCCTCAGCAGCCCCCCAGGAACAAGCCGCCTCTCGGCGCATCCACGCACAGGATGCGCTCAGAAGCTTTTCCTAGCGTTTATACGCTGGGTTGAGCCAAAGCGCTTGACTTGTGGCTCTGCCTTCCAGTCTCAGGCTTTGGCAATTAAGCACAGGGTGGAAGTTTGCAAAGCTGCCTTGGTACATCCTCAGATAGCCACATCAACAGCCCAGAGCGAGAGGGCTGGTGTAGCATTAATAGTCTCAGCACAGCCAGGCCAGCCTGGAAGAGACAGTTCTCCCCAGTGGGCAAATAACAGGAGAGGGAGGAAGTAATATACTCAAGTGACATTTGCGCCCGGGTGCAATGATGTGTCACTCATCGCAGCCAGACCAAATAGCATCTCTGGGGCACCAAAATTACACAGCCAAGTAAATCCTACAAAATCCATCTGCCCTTTTCAATATTTGGAGATAATTAACTTCTCCAAGCTGAGATATTACAAAAGAAAGCTGTTAGTGAATCCGTTCAGCCACAGGTCTGACTGGATGTGGAACCTGCCAGCACCGGGGACACTGAAAGGGCAAGGAGGACATTTCATATTTCTATGCATCCCCAGCTCCCTTGTAGGGAGATTACAGAGAAACATGCATAATGCAGTGGGTCAGAAGAAAGAAAGGCCAAGGGCAAACTTACCAGGACAGACAGGACTTCTCTACCCCTCCAGCAGTACCATCCGAACCACAGTCACCGCTGAAGCCGTATCCAAACCCTGCTCGTCCACCAGGAAATCTGGCTGCAGGGCTGAACAGAAAACTCAAGCTAAAAGCACAGCTTCACCTGAGGGCAAAGCAAACAAGAGCTCCTTCAACTGGAACACAGGGCCAGGGTGCCAGAGAGGAGCTCACACCAACCCTGATACCAACACCCACAGCCCCAAAGTGACCCACAGCCAAAACCCCCGTTTTCCCCCTCCCTGCAATAAATACACAGCCTGCAGCTGGGCCAGCCCTCCCACCAGCAAATCCCAGTTGGGCCAGTTGATTGCAGCATTCCTTAGCCAGAGGGGGGCAATTAACCTTTTGCTTTCCACCTCCACCCCAGAGCTATGAACCCACCACAGGGTGATGCCAGAGAAAGCAAAGGGGAGAGTGGGTTCTGCTCTCTTGCCCAACGTGCTGCTCCACGGTCACCCCCTCCATCCCAAAAGGTGGGAGATCAGAGGATCATAGAATAGTTTGGGTTGGAAGGGACCTTCAAAGGTCATCTAGTCCAGCCCTCGGAGACGTGACGTGTCTGGTGCTGTCTGGGGATGCTGCGGTGCCCTGTGAAGCCGAGCAGATGTGCAGGCTTGTCTTTAGATTAAAAAGTGAGCCACTGGCCAACAAACAGGGCAGGGGGGAAAACATGTGCCCAACTCGTGTGCCACGCAGGCGATGGTGGGAGGCTGCGTGTCCCTTCCATGTGTCCTGCTCCCTCATCAGCCCACCAGTGTCCCTCTCCAGACCCCGCACCCTGGAAAATCCCAGCCTAAATCATTAGGAAAGAATCTGACGGGCTCGGGATGAGGTCCCCAAACCAGCCAGCGAGGTTTAAACGCCCTCTGCTAATTGCCACAGTTGTGCAAAGGCTGGAGATCCCCAGAGCTGGAGCGAGGCAGATGCCTCCCACAGCCAGCACCCCTCGCAGAGCCACCGCTGCCTGTGCTGCCTGTGCTGCCTGTGCTGCCTGCACGGGTCACCGGGACAGTAAATATTTGCACAGGGCCGGACAAGGAGAAAGCAAACAGGGTTCCCTTATTTATGGGTCTTGGCAGCTCCGCCGCGTTTCCGTCCTCCCCGCGGCCCAGCTGGGGCTCAGCGCCACCGCGCACCCCGGCCGTGCCGGCGGCTCCGTGGGGAGCGGGGAGCCAAAAAGCAGGATGGGGATGTGAGGCCAAAGGCGGGGAAGCCAGGGAGAGTGAGTGACGGAGAGAGGAGAGTGCGAGAGTCTGAATTTGCAGAAGCAAGTAAAGTGACATTGCAGGGTGTTTTTGAAACTGTGTTTATTTTGCCTGTGGGTGAGAAGGAGGGAAGATGGATGCATCTGCTGGGCTTGTTCCCTGGCAGCCCCACAGGCCCTTTCATGCCATGTGTCAGTGTGGTGAAGCCCCCAGAAGGGTTAAACACCATTACCGAGCCCTTCCTTTCAGCAGGGTCAGTCCTGGCTCAAAGGGGCTTCCAAGAAGGTCAGCGAGACAGAGACAGCCTGAACCCTTCTTGCGTGGACACGCGTGTCCTTGCCAAGACATCCACGCATGAACACACGTGTACATGTGGGACAAATCGTGCATGGACCGAGGTTCCCTCCCTGCGAGTGCTGCTGGCTCTGCCCCGCCAGGGCTGGGAAAAGGGACCCGGGAGGACACAGGAGCTGTGGGAGCGCTCCGGGGTCTCCGGGTGGGAGGTCTGTGTCTCCTGCATGAGGAACACCCGGAGCACAGTCCTGCCCAGCGCCTGCCCCAGAGACACAAACCATGACCGTACCTTGGAACAGCTGGGTGTCCCCAGCATCCTCATCTGCTTCCCATCACCCGCCCGGAGACGGATGGCAGGAGGCGGAGGGGAAGGGGCTCGGGGATCACTGACCCCTCTTCGTGCTGAGTGTCTGGGTTTAGGAAGGATTCAGACTTATTACAAACCTCCAGAGTTGTTGATTTCTTGGATTTCTGTCATGTCATGAGAAGCTTTCTCCGGACTGAAAAGGGCACGAGTAGAGATCTTGTTCCATAAACTCCTCTGAGATGAAGGTAAGCCCATGAGGCCAGGGGTTAAAAAGGCTTGAACCAGGCTGGAAATAATAACATGAAGGAGGAGGGAAGCAAGGAATATGCGAACAACAGGATTCTGGTGGCTGTTCAGGAGGGATCAAGATGGTTCAGTGTGGATGGCCAATGTTTGCAATTGTGCTGGTGTCCAGCATCAGGAGCTGTGCTGAAACAAGCCCCATCCCTACGTTTACTAATAGCTCAGGGGTATAATCTGTCCTGATGCTGCCCATCGGTTTCAGCCGCCTGGCTGACAGAAGGCTTTATTTACAGTCACCAACACAGACACTGGTCAGCCCAGTGTTCGCTCTGGCAGCACCAGCAAGACTGATCCAGCTGGAAGTCTCCACGTGCTTTAGGGTCCATCTCCTTCTCCCCCGTAAGCCATGGTAGAAATCACTTCTCTTTCAGGCACTCATTGCACCAGCCAACAAATGCACAGGAGAATAAATGCACAAACTGTGCTACTTCCCCGTCCTTCCGAACCTGCCTGCGTGGTGTCACCCACCAGGAGCAGCTCCAGCCAGGGCTGGACCTTCTGGGCAAGGGGCTCAGGGTATTTGTCGTGAGGATGCAGGCTGAGGGAGATAACATCCCTGAAACAACAGTCAGAGCAAATCAGGCTGTGACCAGGTTTTGGGCTAGAAAAGGTTCATTTGCAGAACCAGCAACCCTGGCTGGGTCTGACTCTCTTGCTTTGCTCCTTCTGCCGTGATTTATCCTGCAGCAAAGTGAGACTAAACGGTTACCATATGGATTCGATAGCACGCTGCACCTGTTTCCCACCGCCGATAAGCACATGTGGCACGGCGTGATGGAGCGGCAGGGCCATGCGTACGTGTGCGTGGACACATCAATCCCAACACCAGCCCGCCAGCCCCGGGGGGGCTGATGCTCCGCACGGCTCCCGGGGCTGGACCAGCCACAGCTGCCGGAGCGATGCTGCTCCCAGATAGAGCTGCTGGGCCTGGACAGGTCCTTGGTGGCTTGATGCCCCAAGGAACGAACCCGAAGCCATGCAGGAGTCCCCGAGGGGACATTGCCAAGTCCTGCCTTGAGCTGCCAAGGAGCAGGTGGTGGGTGTCCCGTGGGGATAGGGGCTGTGTCTGCAGAGGGAACCCACGCAGGCAGGGGACTGGAGCCCTCTGCCACCACCAGCAGGAGAGCCACGTGTCTCATACCCATTGAAGGAAGAGGGAAGGAGTTTAGGAGCCATTTTTCTCTTGCAATCTATATATTTTCTTATAGGAAATGTAAATTTGCATAAGCAAATAAACTGTCGCTGACCTACAGAAGCCCCAGGAGGCTCTGGGCTGTGTTTACAAAGCTCCGCATCAATGTGGCAGATGGGGCACAGGGCAGGAGGAGACACAGCTCCCACCTCCGCACTCTTTGGGGATGTCACTGTCCTGAGCGCATCTCCCCGGCACAGAAAAGCTACTGGCATCAGGTCAGAGCAATGCCAGCACGGGCAATGCCAGAGGACCCCACGGCATGGGGATCCTGCCCTGAAGCCAAACCCACTGCCCTGTGTGTGGGCAAACCCCCATAGCCCCAGCGGGCCTGAGGAGGGTTTGCCGAGACTCACACTTTGGCTAAGGTTTTGCAGCCGGAGGTCATGCTTTTTTAAAGATCTTGCAGAAATAATGAGCAAAACTGATTTGCTGAATGCTGAGGAAAAGCCAACACGCATTCACTCCCCTGGTGCAGGCTGCTGGCACTGACAGAGATGCTGGGAGGATTCGGCACCTCCAGCACCCACAACACGGAATATTCCAGGGGGCTCCCAGCTCATCCCAGCTGGTGTGGGTTTTACAAACCAGCCTGAGCTCAGGAGGGGCTCCTGGTCCTGATGTCCCTAAACCCCAGGTACCTGCTGCTGGTGCAGGGGAGGGAGATGCAGATGCTCTGGCTCTGCAGCCCAAGGGAAAGCCCTGTGGTGTCTCCTGTCACCCACTTGCACTCTGTTCCTCCCCAAACACCAAAATATTTGTGTCAAAAGTAGGCATTAAAATGTAAGGAAAGTTAAATAGAAATTAAACTTGTGTGTTTTGAGAGGAAGTGAGTCCCGTAAGGTGACCATGCTGCTATGCACAGATGATTGATGTAGATTTATTTATCTGCTACCGCTAAATGTTTGCAAAGGAGAGAGGAAAGGAGCAGAGACGAGCTCTGCGGGCGGGGGCAGCTCCAGCCATTCCAGCAGCAGCTGGGTGAGAGCTGGGCAGCACGGGCAGCACGGGCAGCGCGGGCAGCACGGGCAGCGCGGGCAGCACGGGCAGCACGGGCAGCACGGGTAGTGCAGGCAGCACAGGCAGCACGGGCAGCACAGGTAGTGCAGGCAGCATGGGCAGCACATCAGCCAGAGCTCTGGGACGGCCACAGTGCACATCTCAGGCTTCAATCTCTGCTTTTTCCTTCTTTTTTTCCTTTTAATTCCTCCCCCCCCCTTTTTTTTCTTTTTTCATTTTTCTCCTTTTTTTTTCCTTCTTATTTTTTCTTTTTCCTTTTTATTTTTCTTCTTTTTTTTTTCCTCTGTTCCTTTTCCATTTTTCCTTTTCCTTTTCCCTTTTTTCTATATTTTTCCTTTTTTCCTTCCTTTTCTTTTTTTCCCTTTTCCCCTTTTTCTTCTTTTTTCCCCTTTTTCCCTTTCACAGAATCACACTCTCTGTTCCTTCACTTTTCTCCTCTCTTTCCCCCTCACTCTCACGCACTCGCTCACTCTCACCGCTCGCAGCCCCGTCAGCATCCTTGCCAGCGCTGCCCCTGCTCCGGGCAGCTGCCCCTGGGCCGTGCACAGGTACCATCCCGCTCTCTGCTGCCTGGAGGTCCCAGACTCACTTTTCCTGCCTCCATTCCCCTTTCCTTACGAGGCCGCTTTGTTTGCCTGGCTACTATTTGCATAATGGTGCCCGTAATCACTTGAGGAGGAGGAAATCATTTCCTTTCACTGGAACTGGGGACCTTTTCATTGCATTTATTTATATATAGAGACATTCCTGAAAGCCGTGCACTGACAGATGCTGGAAGCGGCCGCCCCCTCGCAGTGCAATCGGACACCGCCCGCCCTGGCCTTGCCACTGCCTTTTATCAGGCTTTTAAAATCTTTTTTTAAATCTTTTTTCCCCAACAGAAAGCAGGGATTGCTGATTGAACGGAGGTGCTTGTGCAAACGCCGCTCATTGGGTCCCAGCCATCTATTAACACGGTCAAGGTTATCCAGGGGCTGACTCAAGCTCATGCCTCTTTCCAAATCCTGCTCTTCCCCGTTTTATACTTCCTTGGAAAGGGATCTGTGACATGGCATGTTTGACACCCAGGGAAGTGTTAGTCATTGCTTACTCGTTGCTAGGTGACAGGGTGACAGTGTCCTCCTGCTGCGGGTGCACGTGTGTCCCATGGATGCCATCCCTCCCGTGTCCTGCCGGTGTCCTGCTCCGTCCCTCCTTCTGCACTTCAGCTCAGGGAAAATAAGCTCTTATGTACCACCATCCTCTTCCAGATTCATTGCTACAGTATCCTTGGGAAAATAAATATGCATATGTAAATAAAGCCCCGAGACAGGGAAATAAATCTCTTGCTCCAGGAATGCACAGTCAGAGCAAGGAAGGAAGCAAGAGAGGAAGAGGAGAGATGAAGAGGGGTGGGAGGAGCAGTCCCAGCAAGGTATGAATGGTGACACGGTGAGGGCACCTTCCAGCACAAGCCTGCAGGGGGAGAGGAAGGGGCTGGGTTTGTTGTGTGGTGTTCTTTTTTTCGCCTCCAGAAAAATGCTGATGTATCAAACCAAAGGGTTTTTTTTATGGGAATGTGCTGGTTTCGTTAACTCTTTTCAAGAACTTCTGCTCAAAACTGAGAAGTGAGAGAGTGTTCCACCATGTCCCATCCTGCCCCATCCCATTCCGCCCCACGGCACACAGAGTGGGGGCACGAGGACAAGTCCTGCCAGGCTGGTGCCCCCGCTGTGCCTGGGCAGGGGCAGGAGAAGGGCTGCTCTCTGCAGATGTGGTTTTGATTAGAGATTTTTGGAATAAAAATGAGCAAGTTAGGCACAAAAGAGTCTCGCTGGTAGCGCTCTGCACTTCCTGTAAATATTTCTGATTTGATTAAGCAACATTCCTCATGAGAATCATCTCCCGCCCCCCCCTTAAAAAAACAAAACAAACCAAACAGTTGGGGCTGTTCAAGACTGGCCTCACCACAGAGCAGGGCGGTGGGTTTAACCTCCCCAAAAAGAAGGTGCGGGGGTCAGCACGTGGCTTTTGTCCAGCAAAATACAACCCCAGGGCACCTCTGCTCCATCCAGCGACGCACCAGATCCCCCTGTGCTTGGAGGAGCTGGGGTGACCCGCACAGCAGAGACCCAGTGCAAATGGGTTTTGCTGTGATTTATGTGCAAAGGGTGGGTTTAACGGTCAGTCCCAGCTGAGGAACATCACGGGGAATTTGGGGAGATGCCCCACAGCAGCTCTCACCTGCATCCAGCCCCATCAGCTCCCCCATCCCGAGCACCCCCAGGGCAGGGGACAAAGGGTCCCCATGGCCAGCGCTGGGCTGGCGCAGCAGCCATGGGAGATCTGCAGCCCTTCGTACTCCACTTAGGAGACTCAAATCTTGTTTAATGAACGATCATTAACTGGGGACATTTCAGATGAGAAAATTGTTTTAGGAACGAGCAATTAAATCCTAATGCTTAGATCACGTAACTCATTTCTAATTAAACTCACTGTAAATTATAGCAACGGTATTTATTTTTAATGAGAAATAAAACTGAGAAGAAATTGTGGCCCTTCAAAAAAATGAGACGAGCAGGAGGGAGGGGCAGAGGGAGCCAGCGACGGAGGGGAAAGAGCAGAGAGCAGCGGGAGGGTTCACAACCAGGCAGAGAAAGGCTATTAAAGCCGCCCCGCCGGACCCCAGCAGCAATCTCCATTCCTGCTCTGTGCCTGAGGACCTCCTGGCAACAGCTATTTGTATTTCTGACCTTTCCCAAAGGTGGGTAAACCTCCGGAGCGGCAGCTCTCGGTGGTTTTGCCACTGGGAAGCGGACTGGCTTCCTTCTCTCCGCAGATACAGCTGCGGCGTGACAAGGAAAAATGGTGCCCATATGGAGCCATTAATGATCAGAGGTTCAAAGCGAGCACGGAAGGATCGACTGCTCTCCTGGCAAATATGAATCACATCCATCACGGCAGGGCTGGGGCTGCGGGGAAGCCCAGCAGTGGGGTGGGAAGGATGCTGGTGGGGATGGAGAGGGATGGAACATTGCAGGCTTGGGTTGGGTCAAAGTTGGGCAAAGAAATGTAGGGGTTGCCTGGAGCTGTGGGTCAAGGATTGTCCTTTCATGGACTCGGAAGTCTCCAGGTGCTTCTCAGCCCTGTACCGTGATAGCTCATGTACAGGACACGAGGAGGAGGAGGGGACGCATCAGCATCCGAGTGGTCGTGAAACCAGCAATTAACTGCTTAGTTAGGGCAGACAAAATACATTCCGAGTGATTACTGCAAACTCGGCGAGGATGCGTAGCTGTGTAATAAACATCCACGTGTGAGTGTACATCTGTTACTAACGCGAGTAGATAATCCCGTCCTACCCAACACAGCAAAGCCCTCCAGGCCGACTGCACGTTGCAATCACGCTCCACTGGCATCTTTCACCCAAGGACCTCAAAGCACTTTACAAACAGCAATTAATTCCAATCACTACCTTTCCAGTATTTCACTTACCCTTAATTTTCAGATGGGGAAACTGAGGCACAGGGCTGAGCTCTGACTCACCCACAGGAATGGGGGCAGAGCCCAAGGTGTTGCCCTGGGCTGGGTGACCCAGCCATCCTCCAGCACCCTCTGTTTGCCCTCCTGTACTCACCACCCATAGCCCACCATTGCAGCCCCTCACGGGTACAGGACAGGGAACACATCACCAAGACCATGCTGAAAACTGAACCAGAGCTTGGACCAAACAAACCCCCTTCAACTTCCCAGAAACATTCTCCATGAGGCCCTCGGGGAGCTTTTCCTTCCACGGCAGTTCTGTTGAACCCAGCTCAGTGCCTGGGCACAACGGTGCACGCTCCTTCTCCTCACTAATGACTTTTTGGAAGGGGCCCTCTCAGGCTGTTAAGTCAGCGTGGGATTCAGCGTGCGTGGTGTGGTTTGCCAGCTGTCTGCACGTGGATTTAAATCTGATCGGCGTGGAACAGCAGCAGCTCCGGAGTTAGGCTTTGGACAAAAGCCGTGATTATTCTCCTCTTCCCGACAATACTGACTGTGTCCAAAAGCTTCCTGGCCATCACGTCACTGCTGTCCGGGCACTGTGCTCCCTGTCCTTACCGTGACATAGCTGCACATGTCGCTGACATTGCAAACACGGTCCTCCGTGGATATATTCTCATCACACCAAGTTGTGATCAAAATATTGGCACTAGCAGCGGCTGCGTGAGGCCGGAACGGAGACGTGCAGCTGGGGGGAAAGGGACTGACAGGGACACCTGTCCTGCCAGCACCCACCTTTACCCCCTTTGGGGAAAGAAGAGAAATCCTTGACACCTGGGGCCACGCACAGAGCATCTCCCTCCTGTGGGATGAGCGGCATCCTGGTCCCTGGCTCTGCCTTTGCTGCTTTGTCACCCGAGGAAGTCACATCACTCTACAGGTTTGCACGGCAAAGTCAGGTGGGAAGGGGTGTCAGGGGCCACCTGGTCCCACCTCCCGCTCAGCGCACCTCGACTTACCCTGCACCCCGGTGCTGCACCAGACCCCCGGTGCCGTGGGTCCAGCGCTTACCCAAAAAGCTGGCACGCAGAAATGCTACATGACGCATCTGAAATGGGGTCAGATCCAACATTTGGGGTGTTCTGCTTCACGTATTGATGCTACAGCTACAAGGACTTGGAGGGCTCTCACCTGTGCTTGCTCTTGGTTGTTTCCAAACACCAAACAGCCAAGTCCTCAAGCTTCTCTCGGTCCAGCGAAAATGTTACTCGAAACTTCCTCCCATTCTGCAAAGCAGGATGATCCTGACTCTCCAATCTCTGTTCCTCGCCCTTTGAGCACTGAAGCCTCACACCCAGAGGCAGGCACCTGTGTCTGATGCCCTGTGGGGCATCTTCAACCCCAGGCACGACCTTGACCATCAGGGGGGTGACTCCTACCTGTGCTGCCCCATAGGCTCCTGGAGGGATCCTGCACGTGTGGCCAGACTATGGGGAGCCAGGGCTGGCCCCAGGAGGGGTGTGTGTGTGTGTAGGAGGTGGCAGCGGTGTGGGAGCAGCCGGGTCAGGGCAGGTTCAAGCGCACACAACGTGCAAGGGGAAGCGCTGCCCTGTGCTGTGGCTGCACGGGGAGGAGAATCACTGGAGCATCTCAGCATGACCTGGACTCCCTCCTCACAAAGGGGACTCAGAGAGTCCTTGCAGCTCCCTTTTAAACCCCAAAAGCCTGTCTCATCACGTGCATGGTTTTAGCACCTGCAGATGTTAATGGTGATTGCCTTCTGCTCTTGAAACCAGGTGATGGCCAGCAAGCAGAATTCATCCTGCTCCTGTTCTTTGCTCCACCTCCAATGGAAGCAGCAGGACATACGGCCCCGATGGTGGTGAGGCAGCCAGGTCAGCACTCCAGCTGCCTAATTTAGCCCCCCGTGTCTATCTGACATGGCAAGTGCAGATGGGAGAGGCCCAGCCACGGGCTGCCGAACTGGGGCAATGTTCAACACATGCCCCTTCGGAAAGATTATACGGAGCCTGTTTTCCACGGGCTCGGACAGCTGTGCTCTGGCAGGATCATCTGTCTTTTTGTGGTGCCCTGCAGAGCTCTGAAGTTGCCACTATTTAGGCACGAGGGGAAAAAACAACGTGAGCAAAGGAGCAGAGAGGCAGCAGCCAGAGGAAGCACCAGGCTCTGCCTTGTTGCTTTGGTACCTGCAGCCCCTTACACAGATCCTGCTGCTGCTTTTTGGGGCCAGGACTGACAGCCTGGCATGGCAGGTGACAACAGCAAGGGTCATTAGTGAGGGAGTTGCATTTCTGCCCTTCTCGTGCTCCCCTGATGGAGGAATGTCCTGTGGAGCAGCCCTCACCTCCACCAAACACCAGCCCTGTAACCAGAGCCCAGGCAGCAGGGCAGGTTGGAGCATAATGACTTCCAACCCCCGGACTAAGGAAGTGGCAATTAAAGGGCTTGTGAATAATATAAAGAGCTACTGTGCTGCCCTGACACCTCCAGCTCTTGAGCTTTGGGGCCGCTGGGTCACAGGCACCGGGTCTCTGCTGGTCCCACAGTGGGATGCAGCATCCCTGCTCACCAGCAGAGCATCCTCATTCGGATGGGGCTGTGTCCCCGCTGCCACCAGCCGTGCATGTCGCAGGGATGGGCTCCTGCAGGATGTGGACACAGAGGACAGCTCTGCTGGGTAGTGCCTACGTCCCCATGTCAGCTTATTCCCCTCTGAGGGTGTTTGTCGTCTGGGTTATGCAGACAAGGAGATGGCAGCTGGATGCTGAGGACGGGGAGCACGTGGAGGCAGAGCGATGGGAAGGGATGAAGATGCCTGGGGAGCAGTGGGGGAGGAATTCCTCACTGAAATGGATGATGGTATTAGATCCAGATCAAGGCGAGAGCTACAAGTCCAGAGCTTGGGCTGCGGTTTGGAGCCGGGCCCTGCAGGAGCTGGAGCATTAACACCCCCAGCACCTCACTGAGCCTGCCCATCCGACGGCTGCTGCCAGGAGGCACAAGGGCCTTCCCCAGCTGGACAGAGCTGCCCCAGATAAATACCCGACAGCTGGAACAGAGAAAAATGGAGCCGGTTCTCTAACTGCCAGCACGAGCCGATCCATCACGCTGGTCCTGGCACCTCTTTTCGGAAGGGAATCAAAGGGCTCCTTAGTGAGAAGGGATGAAATGACAGGTAGAAAGGCCAGAGGATAAATCCTGCTGCCTACTGGGACTGTTAAATATTAGGAGAGATTAGTGTCTGACAGGGGAGAGTGGGGCAGCAGCTCTGCTAAACAGCCAAAGAAATGCACGGAATTCCTGCTCCTTTGTCAGTGGCAACGCACAACACTCAGGGTGGAATAAAAGGGAGAAGAAAAATACCTTTCCCTGATTTAAATTAAAAAAGGAGCCCTGTGCAAAAGCCTGTACCTTGCTCAGCCCTTCCCGGAGCGGCCTGGGACCGGGGCAGCGTGCGCTGTGCTGCCGGAGCGGGAGCTGAGCGGTGCAGCCACGCTCCGGCTCCGCACCCTCTGCCCTGCGTCCTCTCCCCATCCCGCTCTGCGCATCCCCCGCTCGGACCAGGGACCTTCTGGGGAAGGTGCTGACACGAGCTGGGAGAACAGCGGAGATGGGGAGGATGGATCCAGCGAGGACAGTGCAGAAGGTTGCTCAGAGACATATGCTTTTCTGTCACTGCTTCTCCCCATCTCCCCAGGCAGTTGGGTGCTTCCCTTCTTCCCCACTCCAGAGGCACAGAGGTCTCTTAAAAGCCTGGGATATTTGCTGTACAGCGAAGGCAAGGGGAGCCCACAGCCACTTCTGCCCAAAGACCATTTCCAAGCAGCACGTGGGTGTCTTGCAGGTTTTGCAGCCCCCTCTCTGGTCTCTTTGACACCCCAGCATCCAAGTCCTCCCAAGCAGAGATGACTTCTTCTCAGTACAGAGACATGAAAGCGAGCTGTGCTCACAGGCTGCAGCTCAGACACCTCATCACGAGCAGC
This sequence comes from Streptopelia decaocto, assembly GCF_964273445.1. Taxonomy (NCBI): domain Eukaryota; kingdom Metazoa; phylum Chordata; class Aves; order Columbiformes; family Columbidae; genus Streptopelia; species Streptopelia decaocto. Next base: position 20,443,199 of record NC_138665.1, on the reverse strand, counting down.
TCCAACAACCACCCTTCCGCCGGGTGACCTGTTACAGGGATGGGGACAGTGGGACAAATGGGAGGCGAGAGAAGCAAAGAGCTCCCACCTTCCTGTCCTTGTCCCCCCTCAGCTGTTCCCCAAGGGACTGCACCAGAAGACGTGACACAGCCAGGATTTTCCCACTGCTTATGACTCTGTGCACCAACTGCACCACTTCTCTCTGCACAAGCAGCATTTAACACCCTGGTTTCTGTAGCACAAAGGTCCGGAGGGGCGAACCCCTGAAAATGGAGAAAAGAGAGGGACCCCCTGCTCCTTGCTTGGTGGTCCCCTGGCTCCGTGTCCTGCCTGTCCCTTCCTTTGGCCATCATCCTGCCGAGCAGGACATGGGCCGGTTTGAGAGCGTCATCCTCTGCTCGTTCCTGGGGTGCTGTCCCCAGGCAGGAGCAGGGGAGGTGGGTGCTGGAGGAGCGGGGGTCCGGCAGGGACCAGGGGCTCAACCCAGCTCTGGTAGATTATACACAATGATCGTTTCCATTTCCTTGCTAAGGCGTCATAAAGCGCTTTGCTCAGACCAGTAAAGTATATGTGATGGGGCTTAAAATATTAAAAAATTGGGCAATTTTCATACTTTCAACGTCTGGCATGTCACAGCTGATTAAGCAGCTGAAAAGCCTCTGTGGCAGGGACAGGTGAGCTGGGGGGTGTGTCCACGTGGCGCGGGCAGGGAGGGGGATCTGGGGTGATGGGGGGAGCAGGACTCACCCTCCAGCGGCGCCGCGGGGCTGGGGCTGGGCAGGGCTCGGCCAACAGGGGCCGGACTGTCAGATTCAGCCCCATCCGAAAATGAAATTCAGAAAGTTGTCAGACTCCCATCTTGAACTAGTTACGTTTCTTCCCTCAATTACCCCACTGCAAAGCTATTTTATAAACTCCCTCATCTGATGATTAGGAGAAACCTCCTTCAGTTTTTAGCTGACATTTATTCACAACAGGTTTTTACCAATTTATGCTTATGCCAACAGTGTCCTTCCACTTACAGAGTTCCTCACATTCCTGGGTGTTTCCTCTCCAATGTATTTATAGGCAGCAATCACAAACATCTTTGCCTCTGATTTCTTTCTAGACGACACAAGCAAGACTCTCGGAACCAGTGGCCCTGTCTGTGCCCACTAAGCCACATTCGCTCCTCTGTTTGGGAAATAAAGTATCTACAGATGTCTCGTGTCAGACTCAAATCAGTAAATCGCATCCTACCTCCTCATTTTCAATAATCCCTTGGCCTAAATATTCATTTCTAACCAACAAACCATGATATCCTCTATCATTTTCAAGCACATTCAATGCAAGAGGAGAGCTGAAGAGATCAACCAGAAGGTGTTCATTTTCTTTTTCTTTTAGCAGGGCCTGTTTGCCACAGGACAAGGGGTGATGGTTTAAACTAAAGGAGGGAGATTCAGGCTGGACATGAGGAAGGAATTGTTGCCCTGAGGGTGGTGAGAGCCTGGCCCAGGTACCCAGAGAGGCGGTGGATGAACCATCCCTGAGACATCCCAGGCCAGGCTGGACGGGCTCTGAGCACCCTGAGCTGGTGAAGGTGTCCAGCTCATGGCAGGGACTGGTGCCTTCCAACCTCACACCGGTGGCTCCGGCTGCAGCAGGTTCAGCCCCATCGAGGGCGCAGGCAAAGCAGACGCTGCTGTTTCCCGTGGGCAGCACAGCGCCCGCGCAGCATCCTCACCCCGGCAGTGCCACTGCTGACCGTGGATGCAAAACCTGGGGAAAACTGAGTGCGTGGAGGAGGACGGGCTCTCCTGGGTGAGATTAGTTATTCCTCATTAGAAAAGCCCTGCTGGTTTCTTTGTTTCTCTTGCTCTCCTGTGTACCTAGATAAATACATTTTCTGATTCTCCAAGTCCTGCTGAATAGAACAGCAAGGTGAGAATATGAAAGCTGCAGATTATCAAGTGCTTCCTGTGAATTGAGACTCCAGCAGAGGAATGTTGGGGAGGGAGGCTGGGGGATAAACTGCAGAGCAGGGAAAAGACCTGGGGAGCGAAGGAGGGAGACAGGGACAGGAGGAAGAGGAGGATGGAGCGGGAAGGCTGGAGGAGAAAGCAGAGGGGAGCAGGCTGGCGGAGAGCTGGGCTGCCGAGAGGTTTGGCAGCTTCGGAAAGTGTTACGCATTTCAAATTTTAATGATTCAAAAACACAACTATTAACATGTCAGAGGCAGAGGTAAATGGCAGGGCTTTTTTACAAGCCCTAATGCCTTTGAAGAACAAACGCCGTATAAAAGGCAGGCTTTTAAAGCATTTTGGCTGGGCCGTGCTGCCTGCCCCTCTCCCCTCCAGGCTGCTGATATTGGATGTTTGCATGGTTTTGTTTTCGCTGGTTTTAATCCTTTTTCTTTTTTCTTTTTTCCTTTTTTTCCCCTCCAATCTCCCTCTCTGTCTCTCCAATCTTCCGGTTGGCAGCGCAAACCTGTGAAATCAGGAGCGTTCTGCTCTCTGCTCCCAACATCCCTGGGCGAATGGATTTGCATCAGGTGCAGACAGTGACAAACTTTGAGCCATTTTTCCCAATTTCAGCTGATAAATGTCCTGCCCGCTCTGGTGATTTGCCTTGCTGCTCTCTGCCTGCTCTCTTCAGGTCCCTCTCGTTCCCTGCCTTCTCACCCTATTGCCCTGGCCATGGAGACACTTGAAGGACCAAGAAGCAAAAAACCCCAACCAAGTTGTCTCTGTGGGAAGGACTATAAGCTGGAAATGGGGGGAAGGTGCCCCAGAAGGGTCTGTCATGCGGGACCCTCCGCCACAGCCCAGACTGTCTGCTCCTGGTGATGCCACCAGCCCCATGTGTGTGGTGGCACCTTCCAGTGGGCATGGGCAGCCTTTGCCATCGTCCAGGGCAGTTACACAACTTGTCACAGGGGAATCCCAAAAATCAATGCAGGCAGGTGGTGAGCTCCAAACAGGCTTTTACCAGAACTGTTTAGTGGAGAAACCAACTAGAAATGGGGTTTATGCAGAATTATTCAGCACTCGGGCAACATTATAAGACACAGGTTCAGTTACCAGGTGAGGATGTTATTACGGTATGACCACATAAGACCAATGAGCATCCCCAGCCTGCACGGGCTCACTCACAAAACAAAGAGGATTCTCTCACTTGGGCACCCAGCAGAAATACTCTCTCGCCCGGGGGCCAAGGGCTCACTCGGGATCTGTGGAGCAGAAACAATCCCTCCCCCAGGAGCAGGGGAGGCTCCACCCCGGGAGTGTCCCCAGCCGGCCCCTGGTCCCAGGGGAGGCTCCGATCCCAGTCCCGCTGCTCCGGCAAACGCTCATTTCACGTTACCGGCTGCTCCAGGCGCTTCTCTGGGCTCAGGCACCCCCGGGGCTGTGCACCCGCTGGGGCCGGGGGTCCCGTCCCTCCTGCCCCCCCAGCCGGGGGACGTGACCCGAGGAGGTGGAGCGGGGTCCCTTGCAGGGGGCATCTCCTTCTCCCCTTCCCCACTAACAGTTTCCGCCCCCCCGCCCGCCTTCTGCTGATCCTGCATTTTCTGTTCCAGCTGGAAGTCTCAAAAACAACTTCTGAGGCGTTGTTTTCACAGCATTCCTGTCCTGCTCAGACACGGGAAGTAATAGGAGCCTTCGGAGAGAAAAACTTCCTGGGCAGAGAGCCCTGAACATCATTACCGACCCCAGGGCTTCCCGAGGGCTGCGGAGTCTCCAGGAGAACCCAGCACGGGGCCCTGGCAGGGCTGGCAGACACACAGATAGCTGGGGCTTCGCACCTTGGAGAGGATTTCATCACTCAGGCTTAGGCTGAATACATATTCATCATTTATGGATTTCTTTTTAATGGATAAAATATCTTCTTTTTAAAGAGAAACCCTACTGCTGATGGCACAAACAGCTGTGCAGGGAAATATCGTCAGAGCAAACCCAGTCAATATCCTTCCCTGGGCGTCCCGGGGAATCTAACAGCTTTTGACTTTTAAAATGACTCTGAACGCAAAGGAATTTCAAAGAGAAGACAGAAAGCCTCCCCGTCTGTCAGCCGTGCTGGGCAGCCTTCCCACGCCTCCTCCCGTCCATCCGTCCGCCCGCCCTTCCCACCCTCGGCACTTTTGCCCCAGCCTCTCCCAGGGAAGATGCTCCCGTGTGCCGGGGCAGGTAGACGTGTCCCCTTTTCACAAGAACTTCGCTTAAAGTGAGGCTTCCCAGCTGCACCCCAGAGAAGGTGCTTCTCGACCCACCCCCCCGCTGCCCCTTGCAAACCCTTATTGAGTTTGACATGTGTTGTTCTATTCCTGATGAATCCCGGCCACTGGAATATCCATCTGATAATCAAATAAAATAGCCAAGCCCCCTACGTGCTGCATATTTTATATGCTGCTCCCTGACTTCCATTGTTTCACATTGTTTAGACTATTAGTCAGAACAATCTATCATCCTACCCCTGCTGCCTGGTGGAATTCAGCCTGTTGCAGAGCGAGCCGGCCCGTTCCGCGCTGCCCCGGAGCAGCCGGCGATGGGGGGCTCAGGGCCAGCCGGCCCCGCGCTGGGACTCGTTACAGCTCAAACCCCCTCACACCACGACGCTGGGTCACGAAACCTGGCGGGAGGCTCCTTCCCTGCCCTAAAGATCTTGCAGGCTGAGAAAAACCAATCTCCTGAGTGTCAGGGTAGGAGGGGAGGGAAGGAAGATGCTGAGGACCGTGGGCAGGAGCAGATGCTGGAGAAGCTGGAGCTGGCTCTGGAGAGCAAGGCATTGAGCGACAAGGGGACAGAGGAGGTTTGTGGCATGGGCTACAGGGCTCTGCTGAGCTCCCGGTGCTGCAGGAGCTCCCGTCAGCACCATTTCTCCCACCTCCTGCTTGGGGTAGGAGCCTGCAGCCCGGCTTCGCAGGCAGAGCAACAGGCGGCTGCGCTGGCTTATAGTTCCAACCTAAGCAAATGAGCTTCTGATCCCATTCCTGCTCAGATCTCTTCAGGTGTTCCTCACATTATAAACACCTCCTCAGGAGACAGCAATTGCTCTGGCTGCTGTTATTTTCTCTGTCGAGTCGCCCTGTCAGCTCCACTTTGGTGTCGGGAGCGGCACGGTGGTTCAGGCTTGGCGGGAGTCTGCGGGCAAAGCAGCAGCCAGGAGCCGGAGGCCCGTAATCAAGGAGGGGCCCAGCCTGACGGGGTGTCCCATCACCCCCCGGTCCCCTCCCGAGGAGCCACAGGGATGATATTCCTGCTTGCACCGGTCCCGGCGGGGCAGCCAGCTGGGCCAGCCAGAGGCGCGGGGAGCCACCACTAATGAAACCCGTTGACCAGGGGAGCAAGAAGAGATGCCGAAGCCCAGCTGTACCCTGCCCGGTTGTCCCAGGGCCATCTCCAGCCTCATCCAGAGCCCGTGCAGCTTCCAGAGCCCCTGCACTTCCCACCTCTGCTCCATTCTCCCAGCATGGGCTGAGCAGCCACGGTAGCGCCTGTGTCAGTCCAGGAGCAAAAATCACAGCTGGTTTTCATCCAGGCACTGAAACCTCCTGCAAAATCTTCCCTGGCCTTCATGACACTTGCTGCTGCCCAGGCTCTGCCCGTCACCGTGGGCTCTGGCAGGAGGCTGTGCTGTGTTTGACAGAACCTGTCACCTGCCTGCTCCCGACCATCACCTGCCGAGCTCTCGCCACGTGTCGAGCTGCCGGTGCCGAGCGAGCGTGGCGGTGCCTCCCTCCACCACCTGTTAACCTGGTCACATCTCCTGGCCTGGGACATCACCCCCGGCTGCCAGTCTCGCGCCGGGAGCCGGCGTTGGGCTGCCGGAGGAGGAGGCTGTGCGAGGAAGAGGAGGGCACAGCACAGGCTGAGAGCTGGGGGGCTCTGGATCGCTCGGACAAGGGGCACTCCCACTGCCTGTTGTGCTTCCACTGGAGAGCACTCCCTGCCTGCCTGCTCTTTGCGTTTTCTCCCCCAAAAAGCCTTCTGGCCCTTGCACACACGTCCTGGGGTGCAGGGGGTCCCTCCTGGGCTGGACCTGCTCTGAGGCAGGTGGCACAGCGGCTCCCCCGCTAATGGAGCTCTGGCATCACTGCCTTGTCAGTGGTTTATTTCAAGTCCTCGATGTTGATCTGAGGGGAGAGGGGGTGACGAGTGTGAATTGCTCGAAAGCCCTTAGTGTTACGCACCTAAGCCTGTGCTGACACGTGCAGCCCTGGGACACCCTCCCACGGTGGCCGTCCCTGGGGCCAGCAGCCCTCATGGCTGTGCTCGGAGCCTGCAGTTCCAGAACGGGCTGTCTCCCCGTCGTGATTTGCAAAACCTCCTTCCCAGCCCTGTCTGGCAGCTATTGCCTCCCGACAGCCCCCCCACTCCCCACACCTGCCTTGGGCTCAGGTGCTCCAGAGATCCGGAAAGTCCTCGGGGTGCCGTGCGCTGCCCTGCACCCAGGCGCGGGGTGTCCATCCCCATAGCTTCCTATTAGAGTACAAGGCTGAATTCTGGGAGTTGGTTGTGACCTGCGGAGCCCTTGCAGGGCTGGCAGAGAGGGAGAAGCTTATCCTGGTCACACCAGACCTGAGCATCCACCACCTGCCTCGTGGCCACGAGGCTTTTGGCCATGGGAGTTGCTTGGTGAGGCAGGGTGGCTCTGGCTGGCAGGAAAATCAATCTTTCGACCAGGAGTTGTGAGGACCTGCCTTCTTTCCCAAACAACCGTCTTACAGCAAAAATGTGCTGCTCAGATCCGCTGCTTGCAGTGAGCCCTTCCTTTTTGAGCAGGGCTGGACTCCCGGTCTCACCTCTTATCTCCAGGCTGCTCATCAGAAGCCAAGAGCAGAATCCCTTGGAGCTGCATCCCAAAGCAAACTGGAAATTCAGGCCTCACCGAGGAGGCAGAGCAAATCCCCATAAAACCTCTGAATGGAAACAGAAGTGTGCGTTATTAAAAAAAAAAAGAGAGAGAGAAAGAAAGAGAGGGAGGAACCCGCCTCTCCATCCATGCACAGCCATGTCCCTACACAGCAAACGTCCTTTGCACCTGCCAAACGGCCACCTTGCGGCATGAGCGGGGGTGTCCCAGCCGTGTCCCCATGTCCCCAGCCAGGGCCAGGCTCCCGCCAGGCACCCGCTCCCCCCGCCCGCGGCAGGCGAGGGGTTAACTCCCAGCAGCTGCTCCCCAGATGCCGGTTCTGGAATTCACATTTGTGTAATAATAAACCTCAGGGTAAGCGGTGGTGATGGGGGGGAGGTCCCTTTGTCCCCCCAGCTCGATCCCCCCACCCAGCCGGGGGGCGGCTGCCAAGCGCGGCGGCGCGGGGGGAGTGGGGCAGCAGCCCAGGTGCTGCGGGATCCCTTCCGACAGACTCCCAGGGAGATGAATTAGGGCCCCGCCATGAAAACGCGGCTATTTTTCATCCTCCTTGCCCCCGCTGTGCTAGCAGAGGGTTGGGACGTCCTGGGGGCCAGTGGGCCCTGGGGGGGCAGACACAAGTGGGTCTCCCTGAACGGGGCAGAACTGTAGTGTAATTTGTTTCAGGAGAGAGGAGTGAGGAGAGACAGACATAAATTTTATGTAGAGGCTTTCTCTGTAATGGCTCCCATCACCTGGCAGGGCAGCACACCTGCTTCCAATCGCCGCCCCGAGATGCTGCGGGAGGAGAAGGGCTCCTCTGCCTTCGCCTCTGCCCGCCCACTGGTGTCTGCCCACGGTGGGAGAGGTGTTTGCTTGGGCTTCAAAAGTGATGGTGATGCACGGCGTCAGATCCTGCACTTTCCCTTTCCTGGCATGTGCAGGGTGTTTCCAAAGAGATGGGCTCAATTTCAAAGCTATAGTGATTTCACGCTGGGTCCATCTTTTTGAGAAACCCTGCGTGGGTTTCCCCCATCACCCCAGCTCAGCATCCCCTCTCCTGGGCACCTCAGGGCTGGATTTGCTCCCAGCACGGCACGGCTGGTCCAGCTGGGATGCTCTGGATCCACCCAGCCTGGTCCAAACAGGACATTCTACAGCCCTGCCACCCCCATTGACATCTCTGGCTTCACGGTCCCACTCAGACCCACGAAAGCCCCAAGAGCTTACGCAGAGAGTTGGAGAGAGATCAGAGGTTTGGCTGCGACCGGGGGCAGTGGCAGGAAGAGGGTTCGGGGGGGTCTGAATTGCGCCAATCTGTTGCTCCATTTGGTCTGAAACCCTAAACCAGGTCCATCTTTCACATGAGGGTTTCTGCTGCTGGTCATGTTGCCTTTCTTCTTATTCTGGTGCCGTATTTCACACAACGGGGTGATGGGGGGGAGTCAGAAAAGCTTTTTGCTGACCAGGGCTCAATCCCTGCTCAGAGGAGCCAACACAAGTCCCTGGGTGATGGGGGCTCCCAGCTCAGACCCCCCTGCGAGCCCCCTGGGAACCCCCTCATGAGGAGGTGAGGCGAGGGGGGGGTTCACACCTCTCCCCAGGGGCTTTATTCGCCATCGGGGGGTTCCGCTCCCCACCCAGCTCACCCGCAGGGTGGGTGTCAGCTGCGGCGGTCCCAGCGACGTGGGTGGGTTCGCAGCCCTCCCGTGGCCCCTCTGATCTCCAGCGCTCCGGAGCATCTCTGCTCCCCCCCAGAGCCGGGGGGTGGTGTTGGGTTGTGGGGGGGCCCATCCTGCGTCTTCTGAGCCACAATCCGGGGCGGCCTCATCTGTTCCTGCTGTTTGGCAGCTCTGCAGGCAGCGTGTCCCAGCCCACCCCACAGGAGCGGGTGTTTGGGAGCAGCTGGGGAGGGCGATGGGAGCGGGGGAGCCTTTGAAACATGACGAGCCGGTGGGGGGGCCTGGCGGGGGCAGGAGCTCTGTGGGACAGTGGACATGGAACACATCCCGCTTTCCTGCCCGGAGAGCCGAGGGGAACCCGAGGCCCCTGTCCGCAGCCAGCTGGCACCTGCTTCCCTCTCAAAAAGCATCTTCCCAACGACATCTACAGATGGTCCCAAGTCACCACGGGTGGAAACGTGCTCTCCTCATGGACAGCTTGTACAGCCCTGCAAGCCCTGTATGTGCTGCAAACATCACAGCCTCTGAGAGCACAATATTGCCAAAACCACCGGCTCTGAGGGATTCCGGTGTATCCCTGGGGAAGCCCTCCAGGGCTCAGCCAGCCCGGGAGCGGAGGTCTCCATGCTCGCTGGGGCTGGAGGGGTCGCAGATTGTGCTGGAAAAGCAGCTGGAGCTGGGGAAGGGGCAGGACATGACCCACGCCTGATCCCACGCCTGAACCCACCCCGATCCAGGGGCTGCAGAGTTCAAACAGCGTCTGTGCTGCTCCTAACCCCGCGAGCAGATGCAAACCCGGCTCTGCTGTGCTGAGAAGAGCAAGAGGCTCGTGCTCCTGCTGGGACGCAGAGCCCGCCACAGGTGGAAGGAGTGGGGAGGATTTAGAGCAAAGACTCAAAATTGTACCTTGCCAGGAGAGCAGGCGGCTCCAGGGGAGAAAAGGCACTTTGCGGTGAGCCCCGTGCTGATGCCGCTGCTGCATCTGCTGCTGCGTCCCCTGGGCAAAGCGGTTTCTCTAACAGAAAAAAAGTGGAAGAAAAAAATTTAAAAAATAAAAGCAACCCAAGCCTCCAAACGTATCTCAAAAGGCCTCGTTATGACTATTTTATTCGCTGGCTTTGGCCCAGCAGCTTGCTGGCCAAAGAGCCTTGATTTCTCCCTCCAGCTCCGGCTCTTTGGGGGCAGGAGCCTGGCTGGGGTCCCGTGCTCTGGATTCAGAGGAGCCCGGGTTTCCTTTGGAAAGTGCCGTTAATTGACATGAGAAAATAATCCCAGCCTCTTTCTCTCTGGAGCAGCAATGGTTCTCCTCACAGGGCGCCTTGAAAAGCAGCGCTGCTTTTCGAGGACTGTGCAAATGCACCAGGCAAAATAATGCTCCCCGGGCCAAAACTCTTCCCTGGGGCAAGGCCGTCGGCTTCAAAAGACTTTGCTCCGGAGGTGCCTGTTGCTGCTTGTTTTTCAGATTCACTGTGGACCAGCTCCAGCCCCTCAGCCCTGTGTCCCTTTCTGTTCCCTTTCCTCTTCCCGCTGGTACCCGCGTCCCCTCCGCTCACTTGTCCACCCCCCTGGAAGGGTGCGGGATCCCCCTGCCCTCCTGCTCTGCCTCCAAAGTGGCTCCTCAGTGAGCATTCCCTGTGAGCATTCCCCTGAGCATCCCCAGCCAGCATCCCTGGTTAACACTCCTGGTGAGCATCCCCGGCACTGCTTGCCCACCATACGGCACCCATGGAGATGATCGGGCATCATCCTGGGGACAGTGAGCAGCTCGCTGTCACCTCCACCCCGTGCTGCTCAGATCACCCACCCTGGGAGTCACTGAGATTTTTTGCGCAAAGGCCACTGGTTTAGCACTGGTCTGGGTGGGTTGTGCTGGAGGCTGCTGTTACCAGATTGATGCCGTGAAATCACTGCTGCCATATCCAGCTGTCCTGAGAAGGTGTCCCATGGCCAGCGGGGACGTGGGGAGCGCTGAGTGTTTGCAGTTTAGGGGACCTTCCGCGGGTCCTTTGTGCAGGCAGAACCTGCAGCCTCGAGCCCGTCCAGCGCTGCAGACAAGCGAAGGGCTCTGCCATTATCACTGCAAGGCAATAATTTCCACCAGCGGTAAAATTTGCTTTTACATTTGTATAAAATACACTTAAGTGCCTGCTAAATGCAGAGCGAATGAGACAAGAATGGCAAATGGGGTGGATGCCATATTGATTATTGAGGATTTATTCCTTGAGGTTTCAGGGGTTTGCCATAGACACAGATCTCTTTGCACATGGCTGTCGTTAACACTCGTGAAATCAGCTATGAATAGTTAATGAATAATTTAATAATTAATTAGTATTTACCAAACGGAGAGCAGAGGAGCGGCCTGTCTTGCACCAAAATGGAATCATAAAGAGGAAAAGTTTCTGATGATGCTGTCCAAGTGATGATTTTTTGGTTTGTTGTCAGACAAACTATTGCACAAGGTGCTGCAGGAGCCCAGCGCCGCGCGCTCATCCCGCCCCCCCGGGCTGCTTTGGGACCCTCGTGAGCTGTCAGGCTGGCACTGCCCAGGGACACCCATCGCGAGATGCCCCAGGGTACACCAGCCCCCTCCCCATCCAAGCGGAGCCAGGACACACTGCCAGCCCCCCCGGCCACCCCCCGCTCAGCCCCCATGAATTCTTTATGATTACAAATGGATACAGCGTTTGCTGCTGCGTGCTCGCTAATTGCTTCAATTGTGTATTAAACAGGCACTAATCATTTCATAAATATTGATATTTGCCGGGCAGCGTTTGCAGGTGGGAGACAGGAGGGACGGCTGGGGAGAAGCTGTGCCACTGCACAGGGGCCACCAGGGGCCACCACCCGCTGGGGACCTGCCCCCCTCCCTGCGCCCCGTGGGGCACCGCCAGGCACCCCCCTCCTGGGGCTGCATTTGGAGCACCGGGAAGTGATGGAGACGTCCGTCCTGCATCCCACCCATTGCTCATCCACCACCCGGGGAAGTGGGACCCATGGATGGGGGGGGACAGTGAGGAGGGTCCCCCGGCAGGTCCAGGGACGGCTGTAGCACCACGAGTCATGGCAGCTTTGAGCCAGCCTTGGGCATTTGTAGATTAAAGACTTATTATTAGCAGTACTTGAGATGTACATGTTCTGTCTCCCTCGGGATGTTCATTTCGTGCTGATTATCATATTTTTTAAAATGTAATGAATTTATGGAGATAATTCAATCCCACTGACTAGAATGTGTCTTACTTCTGCCACAAGTAAAGATGCTGCGTGTGTGAAAATGGAAATTGCTGCGGCACTTTCCGTGCCTTTTGCCTGTCTTCCCCTACCAGAGGATCCCCAAACGCTCTGCAGACTCTATCTGCTGTTAGATCGACCAGAATCACATCACTTCGCAGAGGTGTAGTCACCTCTGGGCTGCAACACAGAAACTCTTTAACTAGAAGAAGAAATGTAATCAGATTAATTAAGTAAGTACAATTCCAAGGCGAGAAAGTCAATTAAATGAATCATACGTCCAAATGTAAATAGAAGGAGCTGGCTTTGAAGCAGGATTAGAGATAGGAGTGAGAATCGAGAGTGACGCTTCTTGCACAGCCTGTTCATACATCCTCCAAGAGCCACTTCTCGGGTCTTTCCTGGGGGGAAGCGGCACCCAGCAGGAGTGCAGGGATGCTCGTGGCCAGGGACGGGCTCCAAGCGTGCACCAAGTGTGCACCAGGCATGGACCAAGTGTGCACCGAGTATGGACCAAGCGTGCACCAAGTGTGCACCAGGGGCCTGTACCAAGTGTGCACCAAGTATGGACGAAGCATGGACCAAGTGTGCACCAAGTGTGCAACAAGCATGCACCAAGTGGGCACCAAGCATGGACCAAATGTGCAACAAGTATATACAAAGCAGGTACCAAGCATGCACCAAGTGTGCACCAAACATGCATCAACTGTGCAGCAAACATGCATCAAGTGTGCACCCAGCATGCACCAAGCATGTAGCAAGTGTGTACCAAGTGTGGACCAAACATGCAGCAAGCATGCAGCAAGCATGCACCAATCATGCTCCAAGCACGCACCAAGCACGTCAAAGCAGCCCCAGCACCTCTCCAGGTCATGCCCACCAGGCTCTGGTGTTTGAAAGCAACGGAGGGGTCTGTGCTCCCTCCATGTGCGTGCATTTCTGCCCACTCGCTGCAGAGACCAAGAGCTTTGTGTGCCCACACACATCCATACCCACATGAGCCGTGTGCTTCCATGCAAAGGAAAAGAGTTGTTTCCCAGCCAAACCCAGCCCTCAGTGGTTCGCCCCTGCAGTGCCTTGCTGCTCCCCATGCACGGCTCAGGGTGTCCTTTGCTTCTCCAGCACGTTTCTTTTCCTTTCCTTTCCCTCCTACCTTGCTTTCTGCCAGCCAAGACTCCCTGCCATGGATGTCTTCCTGCACCCATAAATCTTTTGCATGGGCTGAAATAGTGTCGTTGGAGAGAGATCTTTTTTTGTGCAAATTTCAATAAATGCCACTGGAACAACGCGGTAAATGATCCTGAAAATACAAGACCAAAAAGGAGAGAAAGAAATGGCAGCCAAGGGGGAAAGAGAGTGAAACGCCTGGATTTAAGGCTGCCAAACAATGCATTTAAATAATTCAATTTGCAAAAGCAGAGGAGAAAGGGAAGAGGAAAGAAGAGGGGAGAAAAAACCCAGCTTGTGTAGCAATCCAATAAATAACCTCGGAGAGTGTGAGGCAGGGAATGCAGGACCAGGATAGGCCTGGTCCTGTTTACAAGAGTTTTCATTAAAATGTCAGAAAAAAAAAAAAAAAAAAAAATATATATATATATATATTTTGATAGATTAAGGCTGTAATTTCACTTTCAATTCCTGAAATCCCCACAGCCAGGGCCAACGGTCCCCCATGACTGATGGGCTTTGCTCTGACTCCCCATTATTGCCCCTTAATTAGCGTGGCTGGCAGCCGATGTCATCACCAGGGCTAACTAGTTAACTTGAATTTGCAAATATCTCTTAGAAAGAGCCTTTTTCTCCTGCCAATACCTGCCTATAAATCCCAAGTTGTGCCAATGGTGTTGGGAAAATTAATCAAACTGTTGATCACTCATTGCTTTTTGCCGGTGGGTGCAACCCTGGTGCAGCACCAGCCGGGTCCTCTGCACCAGGGTTGCACCCTGGAAGTGGAAAGTGGAAAGTGGTTGCAAGTGGAAAAATAAGCAGGAACTTCACGAAATGACCTGAGGGACTGGAGAGGTCTGTTTCGGGTCTGCTCTGTGCTGGACCAGCATTGCCAGGGATCCCACTGCTCTGCTTTAAAACCAGCGCGATCCTGGGGTCCCGTCTGGGCGTTTGTTGCTGGACTCTGCTCCCATGTGGCCCCGTGCCCTCCTCAGAGCAGCATCTCTCATCCTCCAGCCATGAGGAACCCCCAGGGTGTCCTGGGCACCCAGGAGCAGGCAGGGAAGGAGGAGGATCCCTCAGGTGCAGTCTGAACTTGGCCTTGGGCTCCTGGGTGGAAGGGGCAGTGATAGGGGCGCACGGCCCTGCCCGCTCCTGCCCATGCCAGGGGAGGCGGGGGGGCCCAGCCCGCCTGAACCATGCCCAGCCTCCTGCAGAGCACTCCCTGAAGAGACCAAAGGGCTTTTTAAACTCAGAAAAGCCACATTTTATGTGAATACAGACGAGAGGCCTCTCTTTTCAAAGGGAGAAAGCTCAAAGCAACCAGGGAACAGAAGAGAAATAAAACGCTCTCCCCCCTGCCCGCCGCATCAGCAAGGGCAGAGCTTTGCTTCCACACTTGGATTCAATTACCTCGGGGACTTGCAGAGCTGCAGCAAACTCTGCCAAAGCCCCTCTGGCTGCTGGGATGTCCCCTCTGGCTGCCGGGATGTCCCCTCTTGCTGCCGGGATGTCACCTCTGGCTGCTGGGATGTCCCCTCTTGCTGCCGGGATGTCCCCTCTTGCTGCCGGGATGTCACCTCTGGCTGCTGGGATGTCCCCTCTGGCTGCCGGGATGTCCCCTCTTGCTGCCGGGATGTCACCTCTGGCTGCTGGGATGTCCCCTCTGCTCATGGAGGCTCCCGGTCCCCGCACCCTGAGCCCCCGCTGCAGCATCAGCCCTGGCAGCACCTCACACCTTGTCTGGGCTCCTTAAAAGCACATAGAAATAACCAACCGGGTGTGCACCGCAGCAGAGGTTTGGCGTGGTGGGGCAGCTGTCCCACGGCTTGGTCAAGGGGAGGTTTGCAGAAATGGGGCAGAATCAGCTCCCCCGTGCAGGGTGGGCTGGGGAGGGCAGTGGTGGGTTTGGAAACCTTCCCAACACCCCTGCAGAGCCTCAGCACTGGGAGAGCTCGCAGCTGGGAGAGCGACAGCCGTAAGAGGAGCAGTTGGCAGCAGATCAGGCTGACAAATCCTCTCGGACATGAGGTGAGGAGGAGCACAAGGGTGCACGGTGATGCCCAGACCTTGGCTCTGCTTGCCCTGGGCACCACGACGCAGTGAGCATCACTCCCCGGCACACACGTGCTCCTTCATCATACACAAAACACTGGTGCCCCTTAAATAGATAATGTTGGATCATTATTTGAGAAGTATTAAACTGCAAGGAAATGTTTAATTGTCTGTTTAATGATGCTTAAAACACGCTGGAAATACTGTTCTGCAGAGGAGGGCAGTGCACGGCATCTCCTCCCAGCAGATGTTCCTTACCCTGGACGGTTTTGTGTTAAGCACAGAGTTTAGGTTGTTGTTTTATTCCCATTCACACCCTGCTGGGGTCCCTGAGCTGGGAAAAGAGGCCCATAACCAGGGGCAGAAAAAATACCAGCAGCGAATGGGTCCTGGCACCAAGGATTCAGAGACCAGCTACAGCCTGGGGAGCCCAGCGGCATCTCTTGTCCTGGGTCCCAGCACTGAACCTCCACAGAGTCCAGTCTCAGCTAATACCAGCCTGTATTAAACCCCTGGTTAAACCCCCAGGCTCGTTTCTGCCAGGGCAGCCCGTTTTGGGGCTCTGAGCCACTCACATTCCCAGGGGAGGAGATGCTCTCACATTCCCAGGGGAGGAGATGCTCTCACATTCCTGCTCTGCTCCTGCTCCCCAGCCCCACTGCCAGCTCCGCAACCCAGTTTGGTGTAAAATCCCCCTCTCACAGCTAAAAGATGATGCTCCAGCCCGCGGGGTCCCAGCTCTGACCCCAGTAAGCCAAGCGGAGGTTTTGCCGACGGGGTCAGCTTGGTGAGGACCTGCTGCTGGTCTCTCACCGTGCCCTTCGGAGTCCGGGAACAAGTATGTGTCCCACGGGTCCCTGAGAGGCACACACAGCCTGGCTGTGGCAGGGTCTTTCCCTAAGCAAATGCTGGGCTCAGTTGCCGGTTTCAAAGGATTGAGTAGAGCCTATTTCTGGAGAGGACTCAGTGCCATTTCCTGATCGGTTTGCGGTTGAAGTGGGGCTGCAAAGTCCCTTTTCGAGGTCGCTGAGGAGGGCAGAGGGATCAGCCCACAAACAGCTGTGGCGGCTTCAGTCCTGAAATACTCTCTGAAAGGGGATCCTAACCCTATGGCTGAGCTCAGCAAAGAGCTTCCAATTTATTGTTCTTTAAAACACCTGTGCTGTAAAATGTCATTTGTCTCTGTCGAGGGGACGGAGCAGGGTGATTTAGGTCCCCACTGCCAGGCAGAGAAGGGGCCCTGCACGTCCCTTGGTCCCTGCCGCCACCGCTGCAGCTCCACTGGGTCTCCCGGTGTTGATCCCAAGCAGAACCGGGCTGGGCGGGTGGTGGGATACAGAAGAAAAGGGCTATGGCAGAGGGTAGGATCTATTGATGTTCTGAGGGGCTCAGCCCCAACCAGCACACCCCAGGGGAAATTTCTGGCTCCAGAAGGGCTTTGCAGCAGTGTAATTAAAAAGAAGAGGCTTCAGACACAATGGCTGTACCGTCGCCATCACATTGTCCTACAAAAACCAGAATCAAGGTGTGTCATACATCAGCATCTACTCAAGGGGTGTCTGGAGTTAGATTCCAGCAAATGTTTACTGGGGCATTTTCATCCCAGATGTTAATTCAGGTCTTTCCTTCCCTCCATGTTTTCTCCTGCGGTCCTCCAGCTCTGGAGCAGGTCCCTGTCACTGAAGGGAGGGCTATGAAAAGGGACCTGTGAGCTTTTTGGGGCCCACAGAAAGGTCTGTACCCCCTGTGCCCAAGTCTCAGCTCATTAGTGAGGTGCCCATGCCACAGCCATCCAAGAGGGGTCTTGCAGATCAGCTTTGCACAAAGAAGATAGCAATGAAATCCCATGCAATTCACTTTCCTCCCACTCAGGAGAGTGAGCATATAGTCACTTTCCTTCCAAACACCTCCAAAATTTGGATTTCAGGATTAATTACTGCTTTTCCCTCAGCAGTAGCATAAACAGTGTTCCTCATGGGGTCAGGGCATGTTAGAGCCCAGCTCTCCTGAGAACACCTCTTGAACATCAAAGCCCTGATGGCTGGCCTGGCTGTCGTCTGCGTCTGCACGACCGCAGCCCAGACTGGTGGGTCTGGGCCAGGCGAGGAGCAGGCGGGAGCTTTGTGACGAGGCTGGTCCTGGCCAGGCTGGGCAGGACACGGCTGCCTGGCTCTGCTGGAGCATCTGGCCCACAGTTGGCAAGACACAAGACTCAGCAACTTTCTGGGAGCTGAGGAAAGAATAACAACGGAGTAAAAAATAGTCCTGGTCCCCTGTGAGTCTCGTTCATTAGAAGACAACAACATGTTTTATGGCTCACGCGTTCTTCTCTCGGTGGTTTCCCCAAAACGGGGCTCAGCCAGATAATACGCGAGGCCCCCGCCGGCCCCTCCAAAACCATCTCCCGAGCGCATGCGGAGCCATAACTCAGCCTCTGTCAGCGGCTCCATCAGTCCCACCCCAGGACCACCCGAACTGCTGATTTCCTCCATCCCCCTCCCGCCACTGACCCTCTCCCGCTGCTGCCGTGGGGGATATGAGCTCACTGATTAGAAATCAATAGGGCTTCAGCTCACACCTGAGGCACAAGCGCTGCCAGATGAGGAGGTCGCTCCCTACCCTGCCTGGCCTCCTGGCTGTGCCCACTCAGCAGATTTCAGCAGCTCCGGGGGGTTTTGCTGACGAGAAGGTGCCCCTGAGGAAATGCTCCCACGGTGCCCTTCCCAAGTCTCTTCTCCACTGCTCTCTTCAGAAAGGCTCCTCCAAATCCACAGCGATGCTGCTGGAACGACAGCTTTGCAGATCTGTCCTCACCGAACCACTCTTCCTCCTGCCACATGGCTAAGGATGGACCTTTAGGACATCTGTACTGCGTGTGGTGGCTGTGACTTGCTCCATGTCCCTGTGGAGGTGGCCCTGAGGCCCCAGAGCTGCCTTGTTGCCAAGAGCTGAAACCCATCTTCTGGGAACATCTGCCTTCCCCTTCCCACTCCAACAGTTTTGCACTCCGGTGGAGGAACCAGTGTGTTGGATGACAACTCCAGCAGAGGAACCAGTGTGTTGGATGACAACTCCAGCAGAGGAACCAGTGTGTTGGACGACAACTCCAACAGAGGAACCAATGCATTGGATGACAACTCCAACAGAGGAGCCAGAATTTCCAAATGATACCTGTTCAAAGTCTACTGTTAATGCTGAGCTCTGTGAAGACCAGAATTATTGACATTGCCTCATGCACCATCTTCCACCCTCTGCCTTCTCCTCCAGCCCCCTCCATAGCTCTGAAGCAGCATCCTGCAGCTTGGAGGCCAAGGTGAAACATCAGGGCTGGGTCAGCCCACCAGACCCCCCAAGAGGCTGTCACCTGCCTCTGCACATCCCAAATCAGCCATCAGCTCAGTCCCACTTCTCAGCTTCACCTTCTCAGCTTCACATGTCCTGCTCAGAGGTGGCACCTGCCCTTAGGATCCAGCATGGGAAAAGTCTGCCCGATCATGGGCTTCCTTCACATCAAAGAGAATTTCTGTTCTAGGCTAATGATGTGCCAATTGCTGTTACAACAAATCCTCCCCGCGCTCTCCCAGATGGCTAGTTGCTTCTTGTGGCCTGCTCTGTATGCAACATTATGTAGCTGCTGCTAACCCCTCCATAAATATGTTTTTAATGTTTCGTTTGCATCTCACTCAGATTCAATAACTGGTCTGGGAAATCTAAAGTGCATCTTAAAAACTGAGCCACAATAATTATTGAATATTAGATACCATCATTGGAGTATTAAAAACATATTTCTGTATAGAAATAGAGTCTGAGCACACGGTACGGGGCTGCACCACACACACTGTGTGCTGATCACTGAGAAAACCTCCAGCTTCCTATCACACTAATAGCAACAGTTTGCATTTCTGCTGCGTTTCCCATCAGGAGGATCCCAGAACACATTTTAATGTTCACATCACGTGCAGTCACTGCTTCCCCACAGCATCTCCCAGGCGCAGCATCTCGCCAGCAGCTGGGACAGGAGAGGGACACGAAGTGCCCCGTCCATCACCTTGGACCCCGGGCGTGGAGCCCAGAAGCGCTGCCAGGTGGTCCAAGGCTTTTCCTCGGACACCAAACCATGGGAGCGCTGACACTTTAGACCAAGCTGTGGGTAAATTTGTGAGCCCAGCAGTGGGTAAGTGGAGAAATGCGCACTCAAGAGGCCTCTCGGCTGCGTCCACCCTCGGTGTTACCTGGTTTGCTCGCTCCGTCCCAGTGACTGCACAAGCAAATGGGACTTGCAGCTGAGCAGAACCTTTCCAAAGCCAGCCCCTGTTGGACTTACTCACAGGATTAGTGTACATATTTTAACAATGCAGATAATAATAAATATAGGGAGAACATATATTAGTTCCAGCTAGGGCCCTGCAAATACCGAGAATTAGTGAGTTAATGTAAGAATAGAGTATACAACTATTATATGGCCGTTCTCAAAATTTTTATTCTCTGATGGATGCACTCAAGGGAACCGTTTGAGAGTGTCTCTGTAAGATACTTTCTTAGTAATTTGATCATAAGGTTGTTTTGCTTCTGTGCTCCCAAGCAACCGGAGGAGAATCAGCACTTCCCTTGATTGTACTAAACTTTGATACTGCCAGGCAGAGCTGCTTCGCGCCTCCAAGACCTGCGTGTTTTACGGTCACGGAGGTGAAGATCACAGACCCCATCAGCTGAGGAGCATCGCTAAACAGAGAGAAGCTGTGATCTGTCACCGGAGCCCCTTCAGACACCATGAATCAAACACCCAAGGTTTTAAAAGCAGCAGGCACTAAGCAAGCGTTTAGTCCGAATGGCTCTTCCTAAGGCCAGAGTCAGCTGTGGGACCTGATCCCGGCTTAATCCCTGAGCCAGAACACAACTTTGGACAATTTATTTTGCTTTGCCTCCCTTCCATGTGGATAACCTAGCAGGTTTGTTTCTACATGGGAACTTCCGTGGTTCCCCACAGAGTACTCGTTTGGAATCAAAACCCAGCCTCCCCATGTCTCTATTTTACCTTTCCTGGGTTAGAACTCAGTCCATTTTGCAGAGGAAGAAGCTGCGGTTCAAGGCCAATGAGGGAGCTGCACGACACTCACCTTCTCCCTCTGCCGGGACTGAGCTGGAGCCCCCAGGTTTCCCACGAGTCCATTAAAGTTAATAAATTGGCTTTTCTCACAAAGGCAAGATTATCCTTTGGGATTTATCGCCGCAGGGTGTAGCAGTGGCCCGTCTGTAGGCAGCCTCAAAGAGGTGCTGGCAGGCTCCGGGGAGAGCAGTCCGTCCAAGAGCGTTTCCCTGGGCTTGTCACCCTGGAAAGAAAGGAAAAGCAAGGCACAACGTATGGAGACGTTCCTGGGGCACATCAAGGCTCATTTTCTTTATTGCACAGCCCTCCCAGCACCGCTTGCCAGGGTGGGGCTGGGGGCAGCGCTGTGGATCTGGCACAGCCAGCCTGGCAGCCGCAGGGGAAGCAGCAACGTTCGTGCTATTTCAGTCCCAGCAAGAGCTGCAAAATTCATGAAAAAATAGAAATGCTTGACAGCAAGAAGCAAAACTCGCATTTCTGCAAGCTGTTTCAGGCCTGGGTCTGATGCCTGTGCCTGGCCAACTTGCTCACCCATTTTCACACCTTTCGGAAAGCCGGACGGCTGGCTGGAGCGTGAACCATGCACCGGCTGCAGCCCCGCTGGCACGGGCATCCCCTGCCCCTCGCCAGGCACCGGCAGCAATATAAACCACACGGCATCTCATACCAGGCTGTCGGAGCCGGTCTTCAAAGCTGTCAGGGAATCTGAGAAATCCAAGTGTAAAATCAGCATGTTTTGTGGGGCGGCGGGCACAGACTGCCCATATGTTACCCACACACATCACCAGTCAGCTGGGAAATGCACATATCTTCCAGGCTTTCATTTCTTCATTTTTCCCGGTTGGACTTGTCAGAGAGATTTCGTTGCCAGCCCATATACCTTCGCGAGAAACGCATGGTTCAATCTTTCACAGATGGACTTCCCTCACGCCTGGGCTTTGATCAAGGCAAAAACCAGCGGGGGGCGGGGGGGGAGGATTATTACCTTGAAAAGTGTCTGTGGAAGCATTTGTGCGTGCAGGCGCGCGTCCTGCGTGTGCGTTTCTCCGTGCGTGTACCTGCACTGCTGTGGCCAATGCTCAACCCTGACCTGGGGACACCCCCGGGACACCCCCCAGGGCAGCTGCATCCCGCAGGGTTGATGCTGGTGGGCACAGCTTGTACTGTGGCATTGCTCCAGGTACAGGAGGGTTCTCATGGTGCAAAATGACCTGAGCATCCAAAGGGACCTTTTGCCAAACCAGCCATCCTCCCTGATCAAATTGCCATTGCACCAGCACCCAGATTCACTGCCAGGTCTCTGAGCCACAGCACTTGGATGCACACTGGTTTGTTAGATCCGGGAGGAGCTGCTTTGTTTTGTCATTTGGAAGAAGGTCACGTCATGAAGAGCAGAATTATAGAATCATGACATTTCAGAAGAAATGGGCACCAGCTCAGCCTGTGCTGCTGAGCACACATCCCTGGCCAGCAGGCTGTTGGAGGCGGGTGGAGTGCTGAGGATGAGGATGGGTGTGAGGGTGAGGATGAGGATGGGTGTGAGGATGAGGATGAGGATGGGTGCTGAGGATGATGATGGGTGCTGAGGATGATGACGTGCTGAGGACGATGATGTGTGCTGAGGACAAGGAGGGGTGCTGAGGATGATGATGTGTGCTGAGGACAATGATGTGTGCTGAGGACAAGAGGGGTGCTGAGGATGAGGATGGGTGCCCCTTTGCACGGCTGTACCCAGTGCCAGGCGGAGCAGCCAGCGCAGGGTAAGGAGGATGCTGCCAGCGAGGGGACATGGTGACAAGCCCCAGCGGCTTGGAGGGCTGTGGGAAAGGCAGCTGAAGTGAGCCAGCAGCACCTCTCAGCACCACGCACAGGGACAGGCACAGATGGCACACGTGTCCCCCCCAGCCTGTCCCCAAAAGGTGACCACGACTTGTCACCCAGCAGCCGCTAGTGCTGTCGTGTCCCCCACATCCGTCTCCAGCCTGACGTTCCAGCTCATTAATTTACCCCATTAGAGGCTCCAGAGGGAGCTGGGGAACTTGGGTACAATTTTTCTTCCCAGTTTTCAGGCCCCGAGCACATGTGAGAAGAAACACGCGCAGCCCCCCCGGCTGCATCCCTCATCGCCGGCATTAGGCTCTGACCTCTTTGCTTTCTGCCCTGATTTCTAAATAGTGTTTAAAATTTGTCACTGGCCCCCTGTCATTCTTCAGCCATGATCCACTTGAAAGGGACGGTTTGCAGAGCCAAAGAAAACACCATGCGTGGGACCTCCACCAGCAATGCCAGACCTGCTTGCTCGCCTCGAGAGCGATGTGCGCCGGAGACCATACGTCCTGGCTGACAGGAGCAGCTCCAAAAGCAGCCTGGGGAGAAAAATGTCCTGGGAAATACCCCGAAAAATTAATTCTTGCATGTTGCCGCCTCCAAAATAAATGAGATAACGTCTTTAGCTCTAATTGGGTAAACGGAAACTCTCTTCCACAAGGAGCTTTGGCTCTGTGTAAGGAGCCATTAATCAGGGAGGGAGCGGGGAGACCTGGAGCCAAACGGGTCCCACTGGGACGTGTCCTGGTGACCCTGGAACCAGGATCCCCCAATGCCGGTGGCTGCCAGCCCACCCCAGAGCCCCACTTACTGATGGGGTCCAGGGCAAGCTGGAGGGGGACAAGCCCTGGGCTGCAATGTGGCTCTGCAGAGACCCCCATACAGGGACGGGCGGTGGGGACGGGGCTGGCTGGGCTGTTTGCAGACTGCCCTTGCTCACCGTGTGACCCCAGGCTGATAATCCCCTCCTTTCCCATTTCTTAGTCTTTAAAACTGGGATGAATTTGCATCCCTGGGACTCACATCATCAGTAAATTGGTGTTTTCTTTATTTTTTACTTAGAGAAAGCTGTGGAGAGCCCCATGGGAGGGCTGGCAGGCTGCTCTGCTGCCCAGGTCTGCCCTTCCTCTCCTCTCTCCCATCACCCAACCTGTACGGGCACCTTGGGGGCTGCACATGGGCTCCCTGCCCACCATCCCACCACCCTGCCATCCCACTGTCCCGCCATCGCATTGTCCCATCACCCACCATCCCGCTGCCCCACCACTGCATTGTCTCACGACCCCACCATCCCACTGCCCTCCCCCTGCATCCCCCCTTCATCCCCTGGCCCAGCCCAGACTCCCCACAAGCCCCAAGACCATCCCCAGTACGTGTGCCCCCAGCCCCTCACCCTCCCCTGGGTGAGAAGCAATAATTGGAGCCTGACATCCCATCTGGAGCCGATCAGTGCCGGCTAACTTGGAGATGTCACTAATGGAAACTTCAGTGTTTTATTTCCAGGGGCTTCTGTCGCGTCCTCCTCCCAGCAGCGATAACCGCCCCAGCCATCCCACAGCAGCAGCAGCTCTCGGAAGCCATCTGTGATGCTCAAACATGGAGATCCTTTGTAATTAGCAGCATAGGCCACCGGCCGCAAGGGGTTAACACGGCTCCTAAAGCCATTTGCAACACTGGGCTTCACAGCCCCAAAGCCCCCAGCCCCTCCGCTGCCCCTCCTGCCTCCTCCCCAGCACGAGGCTCAAAGTTAAGTTTTTTGGGTGCGCACACGCGGTCCTGAAGTATCGAGGTCTCGGAGATTAAAAGGCACCATTATAGGAGTCAAACATAAATTCTCCTTTTATTAAGCAGAGTAAATGTCACCAGTGAAAAAAAGCAGAGGAGGATAGAGAGAAGAGCAGGATTTCATTCCAGCTTCCCTTTACTTTTGCTCCTGCTCCTGCCCCTGGCTTTGTGCAGCTGTTTATTTAAAAGTCCGGTAGGGAAAGCTCATATCTTGCTTTCCGTAGGGATTCTCTGCATCATTACCATAACGAAAGCCTCGGCCCCTGACTCGGGATGGGCTGGCTCGGCAGGTCCTGCCTGGCCAGGTGGGTGCTGGGCAGAGCAGCAGGGTGACCCCGTGGGGACGCCGGGACGGCTCCAGCTCCTCAGCGTTGTCAGCACCCCAGTGCCGGGGCTCCGGGGAAGAGCTTCAGTTCAAAGGCCAAACCCCCAGCAGGTGAGACGAAAAGTTTCCCTTAACTTGACGAGACAGAACCGAATTTGTGTCACATACTCGCCTCATCTAATTGCCCCAGCACGGCGGATTCTGCAGAGCCTGGAGCCAGCACAGGGCTCGGAGATGCTCACAGGCACAACGTGCCCGGACAGGACGGCTCTGCAGCTCCTAACACTCCCTTGGCCCCATCCATCCCCTCCGGAGAGGAGGGACCAGGGACGTGACACCCGCTGTGACAGCAGAGAGCAGCAGAGGCAGCAAAGCACTGGTGTTCCAAGGCACAAAACTGGGAGACAGAGCTCATGGGAAACGTTTTTCCTGCTTTCAGGTTTAATTCTTCTGCCAGGCACTAGTCTGAGATGGTTTCATTCACACACGGCAGCAGAGAAATGGCTGAATCAAAGGACTCCTATTTTGTTTTTTTAAATACTTGTTGTTATCTTTGTGATCTCAGGCATGTGGCTGAATGTAGTGGGTGCATCACCCAGCCGTGCGTGGGGGCGGGACAGGAGCCGTGGGGTGCCAGGGATGCTCGCCCCAGAAACGCTGCACACGGCAGTAACCACTTAATGGTGCAGGTGAAGTGTTTGCCTAAGTGGGCTTCACAGTGCAGGGGGAGCACTCAGTACACATCTTAAACAAACAACCACCGCGCACAGCAGATCTGCTCAAGAGTGGGTTTACTCCACTGCCAGGTTCTTCTTCCAAGAGAGATTTTTCATCCACCTGTGTTTAACTCCTGTGCCCTGTGTTTTGGGAGAAGCAGATTTATTCAAGCACCAAGGCTGCCCATCACTGCAGTCCCCCAGGCCTGGTTTAAGGGGTGGATTTGCTAAGCCAGGGCTCCTCGCAGCTCCTCCTTGGCAGTTTTATTTTTCCTAGAAATCCTTCCTTAGGAAATGTAGTGTGGACCCGGACACTAATCATCTAGCTCTGCTCATCAAGACACTTTCACTGCACTTAACCTTCTCCTTTTCATGTCCCAACTTCTTGCTCAGCCCCAAGTTCAAGGTGCCTTATACCTGCTCCCAGGAGCAGTGGCTGGTGCTCAGGCAGGCTGGGGGTGCTGGTGTCCCTGCAGCCCCTCTGAGCCACCTCTCCATCCTCCCCATCAGGTCCCTCCTCTCCGTCCCAGTTCCTGGAGGTACAGAGAACTTTACTGTAGGATTTATCCTCACAGGACAGCTGCCAGCATTACGGGGATGGTCCCTCCATGCGCCTCTGGACCATCCCAGCAGCAGAAACCAGGCCCACCTGAATCCTACAACCCATCCTCATCTGCTGATGTCCCTCGTCCTCATTGGCATCTAACCACTCACTAGATATGCAAAATAACAAATCAATATAAAATTAAACTCCCTTTTCCTTCACCACCATCTGGAAGAGAAAAAAACCAACAACTTGAACCCAGTGTTGTGGTTTGAGTAGTTGCAGCACTTGTGCTCGAGAGGGTCCATCGCACCGCGAGCATCTGCGTGGAAGGGGCTGTTGAGGGGAACCAGCACCGTGGGTGGCTTATGAAGATGATTACTATCCAAGTTCCTTCTGAGAGCAGGGATGGATCCAACTACAAAACAAAAACAATGGAAAATGGAAGGTTTTGTCCTTGGAGTTTATTATTTTTTTAAAGCAGCGTCATGTCCATGATCTCTCACCACAGCGAGTTGCTGGGTGAAGGCCACGGGACATCGCAGGGGGGATGGATGGGCTGAGGGGACACAAGCCCTACCCCATCACATCATCCTGCTGGCCCCATCAGCTCCTGCTGAGGCCCCGAGGAAGCCTTGCCCAGCGCTCAGGATCATGCAATAAATAGCTAGATAAATCATAGACCGTGGAGGATGACCTCTTCCCTGGCCGCTGAGTAAATCACCTTATTCTCTGTATCATGATATCTGATCGCTCCCGCTGCGGTCTGTGCTCCAGGAGCGATGCAGCCAGCACATCCCAGGTCTCTGTCACCCAAGCCGGCTGTCACACCTCCCAAATAGCCACCACAACAGCATCCCTTCGCCTGCCAGTGGCTCCACGTCCTCTCCTCCTCCCTCTTCTCCATCAGGAGAGGACAGGCGATGGACCCCGGTGCTGCATGGCATGGGGCCAAACTGCACGGTGCAGCTGCTCACCACGGCAAAACGGGGTTCAAAGGGATGGCAGCGATTTTGTCCTTGTCCCTGCACCCCAGGGAAGTTCCTTTGTGCATCTTCACCATTCCCCTGAAGAATTCCCCCCACACTCACCCCCTCTCCTCTCTGCCCCCCCCGTTTCTCTCTCACACACATGTACAGCTCCCTTCTGTTATCTTTGTCAGCAAAGAGAACCTGATCCAGTCCATTAGCTCAGCCTCGCTCCCCCGATGTCCCCCCCACTGACAGGGAACATGACACTGCACCGCCGAGCACAGATGCGAGCTCTCCATCCTGACAAACATGTGTTGAGAAAGCATTTTTGACCAAGTTCCATATCCAGGGCTAGTGTCAGACAGCGGAGGTGGAATGAAAGGACCTCTTGGCTGGAGACGCGGGAGATAAGCAGCAACAGGAAGCCTGTGAGCGAAAAAAAAGATGCTAGCCCCAGAAATTTTAGAGGGGAGAGCAGCGACACAAAATAATTGCTGAAAGAATGCAGCTTGATTGCAGACAGCAGGGAGAGTCTCAAATCCTGCGCGGAATGAAAGAGCAGGATGATAGCTTAAGGGGGAGAGAAGTTATCAGCCTAGAAGGAGTGATTTATTCAATGGAGGGGATTAAGGGTCCAAAAGTTAATGTACGTAATGTAAAACAGGACGGCTGAGGACCCCGGGAAGGAGGGTGCAGGCGGGAGAGCTGCACATGGAGCCTGGTCAAGCATCCTGCAGGGAGGTGTCAGGGTGCTCCGTCCGCAGCATCCACCACCCAGCTTTCTGCACCCCTCCTAGAGAGCGAACCATCCTGGAGGGATGCAGCCGGGTATGAAATATCTTCTGTAGTCAGGACCTGCAGGTCTGGGCACTCACAGATGCCAGTAGGAATTTGGCAGCTTTCATGGAATCATAGTCTGTGTTGAAGGGACCTTCCCAGCTCCCCAGTGCCCCCCCTGCCATGAGCAGGGACATCTTCACCAGCTCAGGTTGCTCAGAGCCCTGTGCAGCCTGGCCTGGGATGTCTCAGGGATGGTTCATCCACCACCCCTCTGGGTACCTGGGCCAGGCTCTCACCACCCTCATCACTGCTTTGAGGTCTTTGGTGGGCTGCTGGCTCCATGGGGACACCCCCAATCCCGGGCTCCTGGCTGTGGGTCACCTGAGGGGTGCCAGGCACCATCATGGCCCATGAAATGAGGCAACACACCACTGTGTCTGTTGGATGCCAGATGCTTTCATGCTGCTCTTCCACGTGTAGCTGGAAACCAAGAGCGATGTTCTGGTTACTGGAGGATGCTCTTTCCACAGTGTCGCGCTACGAGGCCATGAAGTGGGGTCAGGATTGCCAAGGTGTCACAACACACACAGCAAAAGGACTCTTCCCCACGAACCCCAGATACCCCCCAGGCTCTGCTCTGCTCCTTCATCTCTCCCCAGACTGTCAGCAATGGGCCAAACCCTCTGCGGGCTCAGGCGGTGGAGCTGCCAGCGGCGCGGGCTGGCGTCCCCTCATTGTTCAGTTTGTCCTTCTTCTATTCATCCCTCCTCTCCTCCCAGGTGCCTTGCCAGAGAGGGAGGGAATCCTGTCAGTCGCTAACAAAAATACTGTGCAAATCATATTAAAATAAAAGGCTCTTGTAATTTTTAGTGTTTATTGAAGTGGTTTCTCTTTATTTCTTTTTTTTTTTTTTTTTTTCTCTTTTGGCTCCTTGAACATTTTGGAGAACAGCTGCCAGAAATGAAATGTTTGACCGGCCCCAGTGACGCTTCTGTTGGCCTCTATCCCTTCCTTTCTCTCTCCCTATACTTCAAAGTCCCTCCCTCATGCGCTGCTTCTTTCACATCACCTCCCTGCTCATCCAGCCTCCCCAGCCCCAGTGGCTCTTCTGCTGTGCCCCGTCTCTCCTTGGTGCAGAGGGGGGCAACCGGCTGCATCTTCCACTGGTGATGTAGGGGACAGGTTGTCACAAGTTTGAGTTCATGATCAGAAAATGACAGGTAAGGGCCAGTGAAGGCAGGAGAAAAAGCTGCTTCCCGCTGCCTGGGACACACAGTCACATCACTGAGGCACAGACACGCTGCTGCCACCATCACCTGGATGGGGCAGGATGGAGAGTGCCCAGCGTGTGATTTCTGGGCTCTCACAGATGACATCCCTGCTATCTTGCTCTCCGGGAGTGCTTCTCATCAGGAGGTTTCCACAGCTGCTGGACCAATATCTTTTTGCCTGTCTTAGCGATGACCAAACTGAGGCTTGGTAAAAGCACCGCACCCCAAACCATTTCTCCCAAGTCTCCATCCAGCCTGGCAGGGCACCAGCCAACCCGCACATACTGGGTTGACCTTGACCCTGGGCTCCACACACGCTTGCACAACGCGGGGTTGCAAGAGGACACCAACTGCACCGCAGCAGCGCGTGTTGCGTCGCTCCTTCCCGCTCCATCGGCAGCAGGTGATGGAGCCGCGCGCGCCCGCCTGCTCCGCTGGCAGGGATGCTGAGCGCTGGGGCTGCTGGGCTGTTTAATCCGCTAATGGAATTAATTCTCTATTAAATTAAATAGTGCAAATATGTTGCTGGTTCGGTTTGGGGAGGAGGGGGTTGTGCCTCTCCCTCCCCCAGCCTTTTATCCTGGTAAAGACACTGGAGTGTTTGTTAGCGAAGAGAGGGGGAAAAAAAAATCCCACAAAGAATCACAGCATTTATGCAGATATATATAAAAAAAAAAAAAAAAAAAGAAAAAGAAAAAGATAAAGCAGATTATTTTTCAAAAAAGCCAAAGAAAACTCCCCTTTTCTTGCAAACAAGCTGCCTGCTCTCTGGGAAGCGGCCCTGCCATCGCTGCGCCCAGCGAGCGGGGAGGACAAAGGCTGCTCCGCGCTGCGCTGCCCAAGCCCTGCTCACATTTCAAAGCTGCTTTTCTTTAAATTGAATGTCCTTTTTAGTCTTTTTTTTTTTTTTCCCTCTTTAATGCATATATGTATTCAAAGCGAAGTTATGATAAAAATCCAACACAGAGCTGAAAGCGAGGGGTTGAGTTGCATTTTGGCACAGACGGGGCTCATCCCTTCTGCGGGAGGCTCCTTGCCAGAAGACATCTTGGAGTGGAAGGAATTCAAGAAATCGGGGGGTTTGCGTATTATTGGGCTTTATTTGTCCCGCTGTGGGAGCTGCGAGGAAGCGTGAAGGGTTTGAGTGTAAAAAAATCTGGTCTGGGATTTACCTGCGAGTGCGGCAGGTGAAAAGTGATGGATGATGGATTCTTCCCGGTGAACGAAGAGACAAAGGGGAGTCTCTTCCCTGTCTGACACTTGGGTAGCAGCATATTTTCAGGCAGGGGAGGTGAAGTAAAAAATCTGGTCTGGATCGGAGTGCTTGTATCTCATCAGATGGACCCTGCGATGCCATTTGAGACAAAGGGGATTTGCAACAAGCACCTACAGGAGATACCGGCTTGTCCAAGATCATCGGCTGCACCTGACTCGCTGCCTGGGAGAGGATTTTGTCCTCATGTTTGTTGTTTTAGTCTCTTTTTTCATCTCTTGCTGCTCAAAACCAGCATGAGCTGAATGACTCCAAAACTTCTCCCGAGGATTTTTGGATTGCATGGCCCTGCCCTGCCAGGAGATGGTCTGATGAGCCCAAATTCACACCCCTAGTTCCTATGTGTTTCCAGGAAATGGCTATGGAAAGCTGAATTTAAATTCGAGCACATGTGCCAGCATCACTCAGCCAGCGAAGGAGGCGAGGTATCGCATGTTCCTCGGCCGTCTGATTAAAATTAACCAATCCCGATCAGATTTTCAAATACCAAACACTTAGGGGAAGCATGGACAAATGCATGGTGATGATTTGTTAGTATCGTTCAGAGTCTCATAGCCTCTAATTAATGTATTCATGAAAACCACACACAATGCAGGTTACAGATAGAAAAACAGGTGGAACATGGCATTTTCATTATTTATTAATTGCTGGTCGCAGTGTCCCCAAAGCACCGATGGCTCTGCCACCTACACCTGACTCAGCTCCATTTGTCCGTCAGTGCCGTGAGATGAAGGGCTGTTAGGACAGACTCTTCATCTTGTCCATCCCCGGGATCCCTGGCACTTGTGCTACCGCAGTTGTGGACCTTGCTGACCCCACTGTCCCTGAAATCGCCCGTCCCAGAGCCCCAGATCAGCCCCAGAAGAGCAGCAGTGCCTTCCTGACTAAGGCAGCAGCAGCCTGGAGTCTGTGAGGGCTCTGGGGCTTGTTACCTGCGCCCACCCCAGGGAAAAGAGTGGAAATCTAAGACTAAGTGCAACTTACACCGTAGCTGCTTTGAACGGGAAATAAGTGGCTGTTCTGCAAACATAAAAGGGCGAGTGTGAAGTTGCCTGCCCGTGAAATGGGGGCGTGCAGCGGGGGCTGGCGTGCCGTGTTCGGGATGGCGGGGGTGCCAGATGGTGAGCATCACCGCAAAGAAGCTCATGTCCCACCCCGAGGCGGCTCGGGGGATGCGGGATCTCAGGAGGATCCCGAGGGGCTCGGGGTGGGGTGCAGGAGGGGAAGGTCCCCCCCCCGTCCCTCCGGCTGTCACCTTCAGCCCAGCTGAGATCCAGGCACCTGGGGAGAGGCCACCACAAAACCCAGAGTCCTTCTGTTCCAGGACAACCAGCTGCTGTTTGCAAGGACCCAAGGGGAGGTCAGCAAAGCGCCCCACAGCTGCAGCATTTACTTGGTAACATTTCCACGAGGATTTTGCTCACGGTTCTTTGCACCAAGCGCATGGTAAGAGCAGACCTGAATGGCTGGTTTGTGCCGAAGTCAAACTAGGATCAGTAACTCGGTTATCCCTGAGTGTTCCACGGGCAAACCAAGCCCGGTGTGACTCCCACGTCACAGCAAAGCGCCCGTGGGACAGACGCTGCCCTGACAGCAAACTGAGGGTCGTCTGTGCTGAAATACACAGAGTCCGCCTGGACAGGTGAAAGTGAAGTCAAACAGGAGATGGTCGCCTCTGATAAGCAGATCCCAGGCGCTTCCCCTGCTGAGCGGTCCTACTAATTGCCATTTGTAATGTGTATTCCTTCCTTTTGTGTCCATCACCATGTGTATTCCTTCCTTTTGTTGCCCATTATCATGTGTATTCCCTCGTATTTGTGTGCATTATCATGTGTATTCCCCCTTTTAGTGCCCATTATAATGTGTATTCCTCCTTTTAGTGCCCATTATCATGTGGATTCCCCCCTTTTAGTGCCCATTATCACGTGGATTGCTCCCTTTTTGCAGAGGAAAAGGGTTTTCAAGCGCGTCCAGTTTAGAGCACTCGAATGACCCGTTCTCTCTGCTCTTTGGGGCAGTTCGGCAAGGAGAGGGAGACACAGAAAGGCCAGTGGTTTGGGGCGACCCCCGTAGCACCCTTCCCTGTGTGCAGAGCTGTGCCAGCGGTGGGGAAGGAATAGCGGAAAGGAGATTTTTCCAGGAAAGTTTTCAAAATAAAACACTCACCTACCTGGCACGGCACTGTGCATTCAAGCCTGGCTGTGCAGCAAATAACAGATCGGCAAAACATGAGTAGAAGGAGCTGATCCAGCTCCCAGGTGATTGAGGCTTTGGGAAATCTATTGCTCTGGAGCTGCCAGAGGCCCCGGGCAGGAGGGGGAGAGCCGGAGCCGCCGTGTGAGCGCATCCTGCATGGCTGAGGTACCGGCTGCGATTCAAGTCCCAAGTCCTTTCCTGAAGACTTAATTTGGGTTCAGACAACCAACTTTGCCCTCGGTTTGCTCTGCGGAGAGGCCAGCAAGTGCCTGAGTCAAAGGGGAGTCCCGAGGTAAGCAGAATTAAAAGTCAGGTTGGCAAATGCCATGAGCAAAGATGCTCTTTGCTTTCTTTTCCTGTAGAAAGAGAAATAGAGAAGAAATGAGGTGGTCGTCCCAGAGACATTTGCAGGAAGATCACTAATGCAATGCCTCACAGAAAAGGACGCAGGATTAGCCGCTCCTCAAAGGACTTTTATGGGGGTGTCAGAGCTGAAGCAAGCATAAAGCAAGGAAGGCACTTTCTTTTTGTCTCTCTCTGTATCATATCCAGTGGACATTCATTTCATATGATATAAAATTTGGTGTCAATTCATGTCACGGTAACAGGAAAGAAACTAATCTCACCTAACTTTAGAATAACCCTCTAACTTTTCAATGGCAGAGACCCAAGTGTCTCTCAAAATCAGTGGTGGAACAAATGCTCTGAGGGGTCACTCCTGGGCTTGCTCATGACCAGGTGACATAAATGACATTTCAGAAAGGCCATCACAAAACAAGCACAAGCAATGGCTTTTTACACAAAAGCTTTTTGCAATGGCTGTTGTTGTTGTTGTTGTTGTTTTCCCATATCCCAGCAATGGTGGAACTTGAAGCGAGTACCCGAAAGCAGAGGGTGCCATGACACACGAGTTGGGGTGTTGTCCTCTTTTGAGCTGGTGTAGCTGAGTCCATGGAAAAAAAAAAAAAGGACGATTTAATTACTGTTGCAATAAATAGGATTGTAGAGGCATATTATAGGCATTTATTTCACACAGTGACATATTCAGTAAATACGCTTTGCTCGATGTCCTACTTTAGTTGTACTCATTAGCAGACTAACTCATCAGCTACCGTGGGCACTGGGTGACTCGAGTACAACCCCCAAAACTGTTTTGAAGGAAACTTTCCTTGCACTTTCCCGTTCCACCCTCTGCCAGAGGAGATTGGCTCCGTAAAACATTCATGAGCAGCTTTAAAATAATAAAAAATTAAACAACCTTTGCTATAAGGTATGAAATATTTACCATGCTTCTGTAAGCTAATTGCATATGGAAACAACAAAGCGCCGGGGCTATAGGCTAAGTGGCACCACCGGCATCCGAGGGCTGCATCCCCATCGCTGCTGCGCTGATGGGCCGGGGACAGCAGGGGTGGTGGGAGCGGAGAGGGCAGCAGCCGTTGGGGTTTCCTCGGCATCTCCCCGCAGTGACGGCAGGACACGTCCCCGGGGCAGCCGGCTGCACGGCCGTGTCCGAAGGCATTAGCTACAGCAGACTGCACGCTCAGCAAACGCTCATCAAGCTGCAGTCTCATCATACTTTGTCACTTTTCTCATCCCAGTTGCAGCCCTGAAGTGCACTAATGGAAAATAGCAGAGCTGGCTGAACAAGTCGGAGCAAATGATATATGTGACAAATTAAGCCTACATTTCTGTTCGCTTTAATCATTGCAATTTCCTCCAGTTTTTCTTGTTGTTTGGAAGTATTTAAACATCTTTGGGAGGGAGATTTTTCTTTTTCATTTTTTTGGCTTGATTGCAAACAGCTCGCCACGGGTGCTCGGCGTTCAAGCTGTGTTTTAGCTGGAGTCACAACTGATGGGATCAGTCACCTGGTGCTGCGGGTTGGCTGGGAGGAACCCCAACCCATGCCAATCCAGACACCGGCTTCGGCAGCCGCTTCGGTGGGGGGACTGAAACATGCTTCCTTTAAGACAGGTAAAAAGCAAACACACAAATGTTTGCAAAAAGCAAGTAGTACATGAGTGGGATGTGTCTGGAGATAAGGAACTGGCCTTTCCTACAGCCCCTTTTCCTCCAAAACAGCAGGCGTGCCGGTGTCCGCCAGCTCTCCTGCCCAGGGCTGGACCCGCAGTGACACAGCCCCGGTCCCAGCCGATCTGAAAAGCCCCATGTCACACCGTTTCCATCAGCCAGGATAAAACCCCTTGGTCCTTCAGGGCATTAAAAGGTCATTTTGCTCCCTGATGCCGCAGCTGGGATCTGAGCGACCACAACTGCCGAGGAAGAAAGAAATAAAACAACAGGCGCAGAAAGTATCTGTTCTTTCCATTATTATAGGATTTATCTTCCTAATATACGGGGAGCGTTGCTTGGCAACGCCGGCTCTCCCGACCTCTGCCATCTCCCCCCAGCACAGCCCCAATGAGCTCAAACCGCGTGGAACCTTCTCCAGCACCGTCGCCAGCTGGTTTGCATGGGCCTGGTGAGTCCTCCAGAAGCGCGATGCTCATCTCTGCATCTCCAGCCCTTCCTTTCTTCTCTCCAGTGGCAAACGCCTCCCGGGGAGGGACATGGCCAGGACAGGTGCTGGCTGGCCGGGAGGGAGGACCAACACAGCCTCTTCACCGGGTCACCTCCATACCGGAGAGCCAGGGTATGCGGTGCTCCCAGAGGTCACCAGCAGCCTTCAAACAGCATCCATGCCTTCAGATAAACCCAGCCTTGCTAAAAAAACACTGACAGCTTCAGCAGAAATTTGACCACGCTGGTGGCGCATCCAGAGATGTCTGTTCAGAGCTGCTCCCAGAGCTCACCAGCAAACTTCAAACAGCATCTGTGCCTTCAGACATATCCATCCTTTGCCAAAAAAACCCCATAGACAGCTTTCGCAGTAACCTTAACCACACTGATGTCCATTCAGAGCTGCTCCCAGAGCTCACCAACAAACTTCAAACAGCATCTGTGCCTTCAAACACATCCACCCTTTGGTAAAAGCCCCGCAGACAACTTGCAAGCAGCAGCATCGATGATCCAGGCTCCACTTGCCTTGTTTGAAGTTCTCCACAGAGATGCTCCAGGAACTTTGCAGTTCTTTGTGCAGAGAGAAGGATCCTTCTTGCATTGAAGAACCTCCTGAAATGGGTGAGTTCTGTGCAAGAATCCAGGATCTTCCATAACTGCAGCCTCTCCACCTGCATCCTTCCATCCCTAAAACCCTTCCTGCAGCTTCCCGGTTGCTCCCAGTTCCCCAAAGGTGGTGCACACTGGAACTGCTCTGTGTCAGCAGCCTGGCCAAAGCAAGCTTTAGCTTTAGCTTTAGCTTTAGATTTAGCTTTAGCTTTAGCCTTAGATTTATCTTTAGCCAGCTCTGCTGACCCAGGGGAGTCCCGGCGTGCACAATCAGGTGAATTTGCAGCAGAAAAATTGCACTAACTTTTCAAAACACTTCTTTCCAAATTCCCCACGTCTCAGCAACACCGTAACATCCCCGGTGCAGAGATGGGCCTGAATGTGATTTACCCCCCAACGAAGCACCAGCAGCCCTTCCACTGGGCTGTGTTTGCGGAGGTGCCATGGTTACTATCTGCACAGCCAGGACAGGAACGGCTCCCGTTCCCCTGACAATAACAGCAGCTGAAACTTTATTCTTCACTCGGGATGACGTTAATCACTTGCACACCACGGGAGAAAGGGGGCTCTGGCAGAGGAGACGTTCACCCTCCCACCCCGGGGTGAGCCGAGCGCTGCAGAAAACTGGTGGAAATGCTCAGCACTTCTGTAGATTGCATTTTCACTCGTGATATTGTTGTTGTTGTTGTTTTTCCA
This sequence comes from Streptopelia decaocto, assembly GCF_964273445.1. Lineage (NCBI taxonomy): Eukaryota > Metazoa > Chordata > Aves > Columbiformes > Columbidae > Streptopelia > Streptopelia decaocto. The sequence continues at coordinate 20,407,616 of NC_138665.1, read as the reverse complement.
CACACTGCCCCACACTCAGTTTTCAATCAAAGGAGAAAACTGTCCGTAATGACAGCGGAAGAAATCACATGCTCCAAACCACCATCCTGGGTGCATAGCACAGGCTGAGCATACGGGGCAAATATCATCTGAATAGCTGCAAAATCGAGCCAAGGTAATGCTGAAGTGCCACTGGTATGTCTTGGAGGAGGGAGGAGGGAGAGCAGGGATGAGAAAAAGGGGGAACAGTGAGGGTTTTCTCAGGCAAACGGCTGCCTGAGGCCAGCGGCTGATTTTTACACTCTCCTGGTGTTGGACATCAACCTGCTGCCCGGCGGGTCTGTGTTAACAACTCCTCAGCCTCCCAAACTTGTGCTTCAGAAGAGCCACACGTTTCTGCTCTTGCCTTTGCTAAGAGCACGGTGAGGTGCGTTAACCCCCCGCCCCCAGCCCCCCTGCAGGTGCAGAGAGAGGAGAGAGAACAGCCCGAGAGGAGCAGGCGTGGTGGAGAACAAGGGGCTCGCACAGATACTATGGTGACCAGCATTGTGTGGAGATCTGAATAGGCCAGAGTAGAAAAAAAAAAACCAACCAAAAAAACCCCAAAACACAACAAAAAAACCCCATTTCAACAGTATCACAGCCAGGATCCAGCACAGCTCCGGCGCTTGTAAACGTGAGGGTGGGCGGCTGGTGGGAAGGGGGAGAGGGAGGGACAGGGAGTGATGGAGAGAATTCAGGTGAAAAAAGGTTAAGTGCAGCCAGATATTGAAGTGAGACGGAGTCGCCCATGAGAGCAATGCAAACAGTTCATTGCGAGGAAACCTGAGCCAAGGGCCATTCACAGCACAAACCCAGCGACGGGCAAGTGCCCCCTCCCCTTCCACTCCATGGGATCTGGCAAGGACAGTGCTGGCTCAGAGTTCATAAATTCTTCAGCAGAAAATACTTAGATACTCAATCAAGGGCTCCTCTGTTACTCCAGAACAAGTTTACATTATGAGGAAAAAAAAAAATGCCAACCCCTCAACCAAACAAAAAGGGTCCTAAATAAAGAGATAAAGTAGTATGACAGGACAGCAATAATAGCTTTCAGGTGTATGTTCTGCATAAGATTTCCAGGCAGTTGGTTTAGTTAATGGATTCCCTTAATCTTTCAGCTGTCAGCATGCAATCTATAGTCTACTGTTTCTTCCACACCGTATTTATAGGGACAAATTCAAACTTGTATAAACAGACAGGAGTATCTATTGTTGTGCAAGAGCGGGACACAAAGGCAGCTTGTCACCGATACATCACAGCTGTCTGTGAGCTGTGCCGGAGCTGGGGGGGCCACAGGCAAACGAGGAGCCTGGGAGGATTTGGGGGTAATGGGGGTGTGGGAACAGGCAGGCAGGGCTGCCGGGGGCGGCGGTGCGGGCAGGGAGCTGGGCAAGGGGGTGCAGAGGGTTCAGCTGCTTCTCCAGGCTCTTTGGGATGCCGAGAGGATCAGCAAAGCTCTGCTCTCCTGCTGCAGCTCTAGGGAAAAAGGAGAAACGTTAATTAAAAAAAGAGGAGCTGACCCGGAGCTTGCTTGCTAAGTTGGTTTGTAACCAATTCATGTAGGGGAAAGATGGGGGTAGGATGGTGGTGAAAGAGGCTGATCGCAATAAGACCTGGCTGTGCAGAGAGCATGTCCGGGGAGCAGCAGCACGGCAAGGAAAGGGGACACCCGGCAGACACATCCCTCTCCTTTAAAGTCCAGGTCTCTGAGCAAAAATCCTCTCACTTTGGTGGAACTGGGACATGTCTGTATTGACTGGCAGGGGTGCAAATTGCCACGGACCTGCAATAACTCAAGTCTGGCTGGCAGGGCAGCATGGCTTGGGCAGGAAGCGCTTCCCGGCCTTGGAAACTCTGTTCCTGCCCTTCCACTCTGATTCTCTGACCCTCTCTTGCAGTGTCACCAGCTGCTTTGAGAGATGGGGGGACATTGGGGTCACTGCACAACACCACGAGCTTCTCAGGACCCCCAGCTGGGGAAACATCACCCAAACCCCAGGACAGAGTCCAGCCAGCAAGAGGTGGTGTGAGAAGAGAAGGAGCAGGACTGGAGCAATGGGACACCCGGAGAAGGAGGAGAAAGTCAGTGACTCAAATCCAAGCGATGCTCTGAGGAAGGAGAGGAGGGAAAGCTGCAGCATCCCAGCTCCCGCTGGCTGCCGGGGATGCGAGCGGCACAGCCGCAGCTGCAGGGAGCGGGAGGCGTCGCGGGGCTGTCGCAGGCGGCTTCACCGCGGGCTCTGCCGCTTTGGGTGTTTAAACCATGTGGCACGGCCCTGTGTGGAAAAGCCTCTTTACCTTCAATAACTCCAGTTTGAGGCAAGGGAGAGGCATCACGCCATGCCCTGCAGCAAACCCGTCCTGGCACCAGCGGAATACAAATAGCCAATAACAACCGGAGAACATAAGTTTCTGCTGTAAAAGTCGGTCAGAGCCCTGCTGAAGGATGCTGCCCAGCACGGCGATGGTAGATATGCTTATTGGCAAAACGCAGAACAAGGAAGATAGGGACTAACTCCTTCTGCTGCTCTGGTTTGTGTACTCAAGCACTCACGGAAAATGCATCTGAAAGAGTTCCCCTCAAAACCCATCTGTCTTTATCTGCTACTTGTTTATTTAAAAGCAAGGCTGTGCAGAAACGATTCCTCCTGCCTCCCCGCTGCCTTGCTCTGCCTCTCCTCTTCCTCCAGCCTCTGCAGGGTTTCTCGGGGCAGGCACTGGGCTCCTGCTGCGACAGATCCAGCCTGTCCCAGTGCCAACTGGGAAGCTGTTCCCAGCTGGTGGGTGTCTGCGGGAGGTCCCTGGGACAGACTCAGCCCTCGGGCGGCACCATCTCTCATGCAGCGTCCATGGGATTTTCAAGTGTTTCTGGAAATAGTGGGTAAGAGATGGGCAGAAATGCTGCCTCGCTGTTCCCCAGCCCCTGCCGCTCCCTGGCCAGGTCCTGCTTTCAGCCTCAGTGGCGTCTCAGCCTTGTGCAGCTCCCAAAGGGTGCCAGGAGTATCCCTCGGTGATGCACAACTCCCACCTGGACCAGTGGGGCTGGAGGGAAGATGCTCACAACGCCTTCACCCAACATTTGGCACCGGGGAGACCAGCAGGTCCCAGCAGCCAGTTCCACTGTCCCAGTGTTCTCGTCCCTGGCTGGGAGCACTGGGGTGACTGGGAGGAACGAGCAGTGGCTGACAGCCTTCAGCTCCCGGGGAGCCGCAGTGATTTGAATATATATTGAAAAATTTCCCAGTGTGTTGAACAGGCAGGAGGGCGGCAGGGAGGTGGCGCAGAGGGCCGAGCGGTGCGGCTGGGACAGTGGGAAGGGTGACACTGGCTTAGCACCACTGCCACCACAGCACAGGACCCATCTGGGAGATGCTGCGTTTCCTGGGATGCAGGAGCAGCGGCCCGGACAGACAGAGGGAGCATCCCAGAGGCAGGTGGACATGGTCGGATGTGGCCGTGGAGGAGAAGGAGGTGTTCATGCAACAAGAGGGAAGAGGATGCTCATCATCGGAGGGGCGCTTAATGGTTTATTAAGAGGGAAGGGGTCAGAAAGGCGTCATCAAGCCCTGGTGCAATTATGCCACGTATCCAGATCTGGCTCTTCCGGACACAACTCATCTCTCTCCAGGGTAATGCAGGCTGTCTCCTGCACCTGATCCCCACATTAACACTGTCACAAGCTGATGATATTATCAAGTGAAGCGTAGCCTCCGGGGGAGACAAGCTTTAACCCTTCCCACGCCAGCAGAGGAGGGAGGATGAGCCCTGGACCGTGTCGAACAACAGGTGAAATGGGACCTTTTGAGGGTCAGCTGAGTTTGTACAGAGAAATGTTTGGCAGGGAGAAGGAGGGGCAGTGGAAAGGCAAGGCAGATGGGGATGGGTGTAATTTAGTGTCAAAGTTGAAAGTCTCAATAATATTTCTGGCTGCACACAGGCCCCCAGGGTTTTCCCAAAGGACTGGATTGGACAAGCCATTGCTCTTTAAATGGATCATTCTCAAAAAAATCAAGCCTGTTGCCATCTCTTCTGACACTAAACACAGACATGAGACAACCACATCCATGTGACTGCATCCTCCTGGAACCCCATAGCAACGCCTCAAGCACCTGCAGCCACAGCAGGCATGGCCATGTCCCCAGCGATCCCCAGCTCTGCACTGGCTCGGGGAGCACAGCCCCAGGCAGGACAGGACCTCCCGCGCCGGGAAGATGGGTGTGCAGCTCTCTGCGGGCTCCTCTGCGATGGATTTGGGGCAGATCTGTGCAAAAGTTCTCCAGCAGCTGAGTTTCCACTGTCCCTTCCTCAGCATCATCCTCCCCCATGCCACGTCCCTCCCACGCAACTTGGGAAGCTGGTCCGTGAGCATCAACCCTCTGGTCCCTCCTCCTGGGTCAGGAGCCTCCTGCGCTCCCACGCTGGACCTTGGGGACAACTAAAGGAGCGTGTATGCCTGCAGCGGGGTCACCGAGATGCTGCAGAAGCCTGCTGCTGGCAGCCAGCAGTGTGCTTGGACCCCCCACGCACCCCCGTCACCATCCACGTCTGCATCCTCCAGCTCCCCCTCCCTGGGGAACCTGCTCCATTGCCAGATTTGCTGCAAAGGTTTAAATCGCGCCGGTAAGATCTCCAGGGTAAGGAAAGCAGGAGGAGGTAAGCACCCGTCTCGGGGAGCTGAGCAGCTGATTTAATTAAACATTCCCATTGGAATCATTGTTTTATTTGAGGTTGGAACAGGTAACTACAGCACAGAATTAAAGCGGGTGCCAGAGCGTGTGCCAGGGCCGTGTTCTGGAGGCAGCTTGGTGTTCCAGCCTGTTCATTCTTATTCATTACCAGCTCCGGAGGCAGCATCTCCAAATCCCTCTCAATTCCTGTTCTCTCTCTCCTTGATTTCCCTCTCGTCCTGCATGCTGAAGTCTGCAAACAACTCACTTAAATCCGTTTCTCCACTGTCCATTAAGCTTTTAACACTTGCTGCATTTCCCGACAATGACGCAGATTGTATTACAGCTCCTTAAATGTTAATTTTTATCGATTCTACATATATACATAAAAATACACAGGCGCACACAAACAAGCACGCATATATTGATATAAATATTGATATGCAGCAAGTGGTTCCTGTAGGTGGAGGGAACTGGAGGCTGATTGCTGTTATCCCATGGGACAGTGTGTCCTCTCCAGTATGAAAACAGAGAGGCCAAATGCAAGAACAGCTTCATAAGCAACAACTTGGGAAGTAAAGGGACATACCCAAGGTAAAGGTTCAGAGGTAGCTGCTGGGCTGGCTTGAACCTGAGATGATAGATGAATTTCTTTTAAAAATGCCCTATATTGAGAGGTTTACCACTGTTTTCTTGGGCTTAGGAAGACCAGCAAAGCGTGTGGGGTGCCCGAGCACTGCTCAGGACCTGGCTGGGGACCAGCCTGTCATTCTTCAGCGGACGATGCTTTGGAACCTCTCTCAAGGTTTCTGCAATGGAGGAGCGGGCTGGAGGAAATATCTGGGAGTCAGGAGCCCCATTCGGGGACAGCTGGGCCCTTGCAATGGATTTGGGACTCCACATTTCAGATATGTCTGGTTACTTAGCTTTGCCTCAGTTTCTCCACCCTCCATCTGTGTACTCCTGTCTTTTTAGCTGGGTGATGCGCTTTGATTCGCAGCCCCACGGAAAGGTTCACCGGGAGGGAGCTCACCGGGACCTGCTTCCAGGGCTGGCAAGTCAGACACAAGCACTTCAAGTGGCATTTCCACAACCGCCTCGAACCCTTGTCCCTCTTTGTCCCCCAGAAGTGGGTTTTTTTTCAGAACTCCAGGGCTCAGAGCACCCAGACAGTGTGTTCAGAGCTGCTTTCACAGCTTCTCCCCAGGAGCTTTGTGTACCCCAGGCTGCCGCAGGGTGTAAAACGGGGCTGGGGGCAGCCCCTTGCAGCACCTTGGGGGAGCAATTAGCAAAGGAGCAATTAGCTGTGGAGCTGTGTTGGAGAGTCCCAGCCCACGTCCAGGCTGCTCTGCCCTCAGCCTGTCCCACAGGCACAGAGAACCCCAGAGCCATGGACCATTTCCATCCTGGAAAGAATCAACACAAAATCTGTTCGCCAAACTATGGAGGAGCAAACTCATAATTTTTTTTAAAAAAACCTTATAGTTTGATGAACTGGGTGGATTTTGACCGTCTTGGCAAAAGGCACCTTCTGACGCCCTCTGCCCCTTGGAGGAAACCGCATTCAGCCAGGTCTTCGTCACTGAAATAGTGCCACCAGTTTTGTTCTTCTTGGTTTCAGTACGAGAAAAACAAAGATGTTGTTCCCTCAGCTTGTTTCCATCAGAAACCAAATTAACTGTTTTTCCATTGAAATTTCCAAAAAATCAGAAGAGCTGGAAGCAAACTTGAGCCCAGAATAGTTCACCCTGGGTAGCGAAATGTGCTGAGCGGCTCTAAGCTTTTAAAAAGAGCCGCGTGATGGGAAACGCTGAGCCACCCTCACCAAAGGACTCGCTGCTCATATTCCCTTTGCACACGTAAAAATCAGGTGGTTACAAAGCAACTCCCGCTGTTTATATGAATTATTTTAATAACGCAAAGGGAAAACTTGAGCAATTGTTCATTGTTCTCCTCTAAGTTGCAATCAGCGCTGCCAGGAGAGCTGAGAGCTGGGAGACATGTCCAGGGCTGACATTGGTGGTGGGTGGCACTGGGAAGGGGGATCTCCAGGGGCTTCTGCTGGGATGAGTGTTTTGGTCCCCGCACCATCCAGCAGCAGCAGCTGCAGCCCTGGGCAGGCAGCAGCATCCCACACCCGGCCTCCCGCGCATCCTCAGGATGGGGAGGAGGAGGAGGAGGAGGATTTCCCCGGGAAAGGGGTTGGTTGGCTTGTGGATTAGTGGGGTTGTTGGACTATGTGTCACGGTCACGGCAGAAAAGCAGAACTGAGAAGCCAAATGGTTTTGCTAATCCGCTTGCTTTGATTTAGCAGCAGCAACCATTTGCAAACACAGCTTTAATCTCCAGTGCTGATTTCCAGAGTGCAGAGCCTGAGCTTGACTAAAGAGAGCGGAAAATGAGGATGCTCGAACAAAAATTGTTCGGCAGAAGCCAGGCTGAAGAAAACCCCGTTTTGCACAAGCCAAGGGCCTTTACAGAGACACCGGATTTTATCCACCAGCCCCGCTCCCTCGCAGCCGCGTGGTGACTGTGCAGCCGCTCAGCGTTGGAAAAAATCCTTTCCATCCCATTTATCTGTGGGAAAGAGCTGCGCTAGCTCAGAGGCACCTGCCACAGCGCAACGGCTTCGGATACGGGGACTTTGCGTGGAGAAGGAGCCTGGTCTTTGTATATTTTTGAGTATGAGAGGGGACACCAGGGAGGCAAAGGGTTCTACGTACTCTCACGTCTTCAGAGTGAAGTCAGGAGGGACAGGGAGCCGAACTTTTAGCCGCCACCTGTTTTCTGCTGCATGAACTCTGTGTCCAAGCACTCTGCTCATACACCTTCTCTGTACACATGGGTAAGGACCAAAAATAACATTTTCAGGCTTGTCCTCTGGGCAAATGGGACACAAGGAGAGAAGCGATGTCCCAGTTGTGGCAGTAGATGCTTCCAAGGGACGGGACATGGCCTGGTCACCTCCTTCGTCAGCTGGAGCCATGTGTGATGGAGAACGATGACCAGCGAACATCTGCCAACACCACGGGGAAAGCAAGTACTGTGCCCTCTCCTGTCCCCCCAAAAAGGAGGACAGTGTTTGGGAAGCATGCGAGGCCAAGAACCATTTCCTCTCATTAATTAGCTGATGGACAGGGCAGATTGTTTCTCAAGATGAGGCATCAGGACCTTGGTCTACCTCCCTAATCGATGCCCGCGTCATTTTGCAGTGTGGATGAAGATGGGGGCAGCAGATCCAGCCCCCAAGGAAGGGACGTTGTGAAGGGACAGGGGAAGGTTCTGCTCCCCCTTCCCTGCTCCTCTCCATCTCATTCATCACATCACAAACACATTAACACAGGGTAATTATTAAAGATCAAAGGGAGACATTTGCAAAGGTTGCGCAGGCAATGAAGCCCAGAAATACGTTTCAAGAGAGGCTGTGTCTGCGTGCTGGCAGCTCGAGGAGAGCATTGTAAAGGGTTGATGAAGCACTTTGACTACGCTTCAGAGTCGGTATTATTGCGATTCATTTAAAACTTGACCCACTTTTATTTTCTATATTGGCTTTTTTTTTTTCTTAAGAGAAGAATAGTTGAGCATACCCAGCAAAACTGCAACACATGCTTTTGTTTGAGCCAAATCTGTATTTTTCAGGGAAAAACAAGTTGGCAGGTTTTATTCTCAGAATGAGGGAGAAGGAGCATGTGCGTGCCAACACGTGAGCGCGTGTGAGCCCGCGGGGGGAACCTGCCCCTTGCTGAGAGCAGCAGACCCGTGCAGGAGTGGGTTTGGTCTTGAGTTAGTGGTGGCTCAACAGAAATGACACAGCCAGCTCGGATGAAGGCGGAGCAGCCGGAGGGAGCGATGGCCTCGCCGTGTCGTTGTGGCCTCGCCGTGGCGTTGTGGCCTCGCCGTGGCGTTGTGGCCTCGCCGCGTCGTCGTGGTCTCGCCGTGTTGTGCCCTCGCGGAGCTCCGGCGGGTGATGCAGGTTTATTGCACACCAGTGTGATGCACCTTCACCGGTGTCTGCACCAACGGTGACAAAACACCAGTAATGAGCCGCGTTCGGTGGGAGGAAAACTCAGCACTGCGCTGGGTTTTCTGGATGTGACGTGCACCTCCACTCAGCTGCTATTTTACCTTCAGGGCACGAAAGGGAAACATTTTTTTTTCACCTAATAGAAATGTTCTTTGGCGTGGAGATCAGAGTACAAAGCCCCCGTGTGCAGGTGGGTGGAGAGGAACTGAAGGAGGGGGCTCGCAGGGTGCAGGGAGGGGTGGGGGCACCAAGACCCCAAACAGGCAAATACACCAGAGAGAGAAAAGAAAGGACTTGGTCATGACAGATCCACTGGTCTCTCCCAAGGAGCTCCCGGGAATCAGAGCAAGCCTGGGAGCCGGGGGGTGACACAGCTACACCCCCTGCAAAAACAGAACCGGCTGCTGCCACTGCTGCTGCTTTTGAGGGGATTTAGTCTTCTCTAAGTAAACATGGAGGCAGTTGATACACACCTTATAATTACATTGCTCCGCTCTGCAATTATTACATTTTCCAAGCTACAGCTGCTTCCTACTCATTATCAGGTTAAGGAACTTCTCCTGATAGTAACACGGCATTAACCCTGTAATTAAGCGCAGACCACCCAGCGCCCGGCTGCGGAGAGGGGCTTCTCCCAGCAAGGGGCGGCCGTGCCCGAGCGTGGAGGTGACTTCATGTGACGCAGACTCGCTTTTCCATCACCCAGACAGCTGCTCTTCCCTCCTCCTTTATTTTTAATGTAATGACACGACAAGAGCATCCTCAGGATTTGCTGAGCGCCCGGCGAGGGGCTCCGCTGAGCCCTGCGATTCGGTGGGCGCCGATCCCAGCGCTCCAGGGAGCCCCACTTGCAGCTCGAGCTAACAATTTGTCTGATGAATGTTTCATTTCCCTTTTGAAAGCATGGATTTCTTCAAATGAAATGTTTTGCTGTTGGAAACTCCTGTAGCCCATGGGGCTTCAGGTTTGATGCTTCTGTTTGTGTCTCCATGAGGACAAGGGATCATTTCTGAAAGGTGGGGACGTCTCCTAAAGCAACACGGAGAGATGCCAGGAAGGCTGTGGTGGTGCCCACCCATGGCCCCCACAGTGCCCACCCGTGTTTCCAGCCCCAGACGTGCGGACACCAGCCCTCCGGTTCCCACCCACAGGCTGCACAGGGGCCTGAGTCACAGATGGAGCAAGTTTAACCCTGATCCTAACGAGTCTCCTCAGCCGGGTCACTTTAAATTTATTTTGGACCCGTTTATGAGAAAAACGGCACTTCTCAGCTCAAGAAGTTCAGAGCACCATCATACCCTCACCGTACAGTAGCCATCAGTTCGTGACACCCCAAGGTCCGGACGATTTAATGTACTTGGGAAGAACTTTGCTGCTACCGCTGAATGGGTCTGTGGCATAACTTGACACCTGTAATTACAGGAAGCAGAGCCAGGCTCCGGCTCCAGCTCCAGCAGCATATCTGGAGCGGGATCGTATCAGTGCAATCCAATCCGCCAAGGGAGCACCCGCAGGCCGGGCAGGTGCCTCCGGGGCAGAGCAGCCCCCGAGCTCGTTCTGCCCCCCGAGAGCTGGAGCTGCGGTGCACATCCAGCTGCCTCCTGCAGTTGCTTTCTTTGGGCTTGAGGAACAGATCTGGGAGCAGTTCCACCTGCCAGAGCCGTTTGCAAGAATAAAAAAAAAGGATGGAACAAACATATTTAAGCTCTTGCTGTGCTCACCAGCAGCAGCAGAATCTGCTTGTGTGAGCAGAGCTCTGCAAGGCAAGGCACAAAACCCTTCACAGGTGGAAGAGCCAGGAGGTCCGTGTCCCACCCTCACCTGGCTGGGCTGGAGCTGAGCTGGGCTTTGCACGTTGTACCAGCACAGCAGCCGGTGCTGGAGCAGAGCAGACACGGCCAAAGGCTGAACCGACGTCGAAGTGATGCCCTGCACAACCCAGCACCTGCAAGTCTGACAAATATTCACGCTAAACTTCCCTGGATTTCTTTCATGCCGAAAAATCAGTGGCCCCAAGGACTCTGCAGTGTGACCCCATGGCTGCCTCCTCGAGCCTGGTCCCCAGAAGGGATGGGTGATTCCCAGCTCGGGGGGGCACTGAACCCCAGCTCTCCATCCCCTTCACTCCAGGCAGAGTGACACCCGTTCACTGGGCACTGCAGGGTGCAGCATGGGGCACGGGGAGGGCAGCAGCGATGGGTGACATGTGGCCAGCCCCAGGGACGGGGGGACAGGCAGTAGCAAATCATGGGTGTCCCGTGTCGTGGCCATGGGGGTTTTTGCTAGGTGACGATGGCAGCGCTTGCTCCAGAAGCTCCCCCTCTAATGGGACATTTCCCATGTTGTCCCGACAGCTCTGGTTTCCAGGCAGTTTATCACCCACCTAAAAATCGATGACAAGCCAGAGTGAACCCGTGACCTGGAAGTATAAATTGCCCTTAATTATCACGGCGGCTCGTCATGCGCTGGGTGCTCCAGCCGGGGCCTTGAGCTGGGAGCAGTCCTGCCCTCTGACCCCGCTGCATTGCTCCTGGTTTAAGGGTTTTTCTCCCCATCCCAGCCTGCGATTCCCCTGCCCTGGGGATCCGTGGCTGCTCCCGGGTCCTTCCTGCTCCCTCCCAACCTCCCCAGCACATCTGGGGCCGCCAAGGATGGTGCCAACGATGCTACCGGTGCCACAGCCCCTGCCAAGCAGAGCACAGGGGTGGGGGGGAAAACATAGCATTAAAGTACCGTCTCCCCCCTGCTGGGTTTTATTGCCAGCCCTCAGAAACGCGGCTCCTTTTCTTTGTCTTCAGCCAGTCCATCTTTAAAATGGAGGTAAAAGATACCCCCTGGGAGGCATGTTTAATTAAAGTTTGCAAGATGCTTGGGGAGCGTCAGATAAATAAAGAGGGGCCACGATGGCACAGAAGTGCTCCTGGGAGTGATGGGTGCCCGGGGAACCAAGGCGGGTTCCCGGGGGAGACCGGGGGAATGCAGCGGTTTCTCCCCCGCTTCCTTCCCAAGCCCTTGGCATTTGTTTAGCCCCAGGCTCCCTCCAAGGTAAACGGGGCCGTATCCGACCCTGCCACCTCTTCCCACTCCAGTTGCCAGGGGCTGCTGAGTGCCCTGGCAGTTGAGCAGCCCTTGAAAGGCTCCTTTCACTGTAATTAGACATGTAAAAATGAAAAACCTAAGGAAAAGAATTTATGCATCTTCTAATAGCCCTCAAGTGTCCATCCAGCCACAGCCTTTTTTTATCCCTGGGCTTTTATTTGGAGAGTTGCTATAATTTATGTCATGCAATTAGGGTTTTGTCTGGAGGCTCTGGGAGGGAGCGTGAGCGCAGAGGAGGGGAAGGAGCCCTGAGCCTGGCAAACAGCCGGGGAAGGGCCAGCGGCTCCGGCATGTGCAGCCCTGCTCACCCCAGAGCCAGCAGGTTCGGCCCGGCCTGGGACCCACCAGCTCCCTGGGCAGCAGGTGGGTCTGAGACAGCCCAAAGTATGGACCGAAACGAGGGAGAAAATCCCCCGGTGGAGCCTGGCTCTGATGGGGAGCTTGCAGGGGGGAGTGATGCTGGGTGTCGGGTGCTGTTAAAGCCGCATCCTCTGCCATCGCTAAGTGACAGTGTCTTGTCCCCAGCATCACCGGGGTGGGAACCGCTCCCCCCTGCCCAGCTGGGGTGACCATCGTGTGCAGGGGAAGAAGCGGGACCCGCTGGGGAAGGGGCTGGTGAGAGCATCCCAGGGTGCTGAGCCACAGCTTCTCTCCTCCTTCCTCTGGCTGGGCTGCTCCAAACACAACACGGCTGGTTTTCGGAGCGCCAGCCTGCGTGCAGCAGGATAAACCCGGCAGATAGAGCCAGACACAGAGCAGAACACGCTTCCTGTGACTGTTTGCTTAAAATCACGTGGATTTGGATTTAGAGAAACCCACGACCCACTGCCTCTTTCTTTGCACAGCGAAATCCTTGAACTCGAATCCCCAGAAGAGGGGTTTCAGCTCAATGTCCACTTTATGCCGTTTTATTGCCCACGGCTATGCCATTTTCTGGCCACATGCTGCTTCCCCGGCCTCTGGCTGCCCAGCATCTGCAATAAATCCCCGCGGCTGCCGAGAGCCGGGGAGAGTCCCTGCCCGGGCTGCCTGGGGGGACCCCGCAGGAGACTCCACCAGCAGGGGTGGGAAAAAAGAAAAGAAGCAGAAACAGTCAGAAACCGTTGCTGCCAAAACATGCACATTCAGCAAATGCTGTATCTGGGGTATCAGAAGTAATCACAGCCCGGATTGTGGCGGGCAAGGCAGATCCCAGGGTGTGGGAGAACCCTTATCTCCCCCAGACCTGCTGAGTGACTGAACAAACAGGGGCCCCCGCGCCCCCCCAGAGCAGCGAGTTCCCCCCGCAGCCGCACATGCAGGATTTATCCTCTCACACCGAGTATGAGCCCTTGTCCCTGTCCCCGTCGCGGTGCAGCCAGCTGTGCCAGATGTGAGAGCCAGATGATGTTCCCGGCTCCTGGCTCTCTCATCTCGCTGTCAGAGGACAAGCATCACCTAATCCCACTCACGGATGGCGCGGGAGGGTTTCCCCCGCACTCGGCCTGGCACCTCCCGTGCTGTCCCCCTTGTCACAGGTCACCGGCACTTGTGGGGAGGCAGGAGGGGCCGTGCTGGAGGTGCAGGGAACCACGAGCGGGTGTAAATGCTGAACTGTGCGTTCAAAGATCCTTCTGCCAGCAAGGGCAGATGAGATAAAGGCAGCTCCCATGCAGAGCTGCTGCTCCAGGGGGGACAGTGGGGCTCCGCACCCCCCAGGGCTCCAGTCCTGGGGAGGAAAATATTTTAGTAAAATAGAAATTGGGTCATATCCCCTTGACTGTCTGAGTAAATGGGACAGTGTGTACATTTGATTTACCTTCCTACAGGGCAAATGTAGTGAGCATGTAATAAATCATTTCTGCAGCTGCTGGGCAAGCCTCCTGCTGCAAACCCAGCAAAATTCATGCATGCTAAACCTGCCCTAATTACAGCTCTGTCTCCTTTTTCTCTCCTCCCAGCTCCTTCTCACACATCCATTTGCTCACTTGTCACCCTCTGCCTTGCTCCTCCTTTTCCCCATTTGCTCCCTCCATCACCTTTGCTATTTCCAGTGGGACGCCCTGATCGCCACCAGCACCACTCAAGCTTTAGCTCCAGATTGGCTGATGCCAGTCAGGATGTGACCACCAACAATGGAGGTTTGGAAACCTCTTGCGTCCCTTTGGGATCATGTGGTTGACACATTCGAACCTTCTTTTTGGCTCTTTGAACCCTCCTCCTCAAGGCAAAGCTGAGGAATCCTCCCAATTCTTTGGGACAGCAGCAGCCAGGGAAGGAGCTCCTGGGGAGGTGACCTCCCGTGGGTGCCCATGGGGGTCTGGGCAGAACCAGATCCTGTTCAGACCTGAGGTTTCTCACAGCACTTCAGACATTAGAGCAAACAAGCTGTGTCTGCAGTCGTCAGGACAAATGACAATAGTCTTAAATTGCAGCAAAAAGGATCCAGATTGGTGTTTACAAAAGCCTTTCTAAGGATAGCAAATCGCTGGAGCAGCTTGCCTGGGACAGCGCCAGACTCCCCAGCACTCCTGTCTTGTGGGAGCATTAGAAAAAGAGATGTTGGGAATCGATGAGGAGGAGCTGGCCCTGCCTGGGGAATGGGACAGGGTGGGGGGGGCCCCTGCGGACCCCCAGGACACGGCTCCCAGTCCATCCCCCTGGGAAAGGCTGGTGAGACACAGCCTGGGGCTGGTTCCCAAAATCACCTTGCTGAGCAGAGGCAAGATGAGAGCAGAGACGCACAGGAGCCCCGTGTTCCTGCCTCTAGCCACGCTTCAGCTTTTGGCCCTGGGGAGCAGTGGGGGGACACGGCCTGAGCACCCGGGTCACTGTGGCACAGCGGGTCCCACGCAGCTGCACCCACCAAGGGATGCACCAGCATCATAGCATCAGCAATGCTTTCTGCAGTGGAAATGCAACCGCGGACACGTTTGCTGCCCCAAAGCAGAAGGGAGCAGCACATCTCCTTGGCAAGCAAGGTAACCTGCCCTCACCTTGCAGGTAGCAGGAGAAAATGGGATCTGAACCCCCCCCATTTCTCTGCCATCAGAGCTGTGGCTCCCAGCTGTCAGTGCTGTGTTCCCAGCCCTGCAACACATGTGCTGGTCCTGCCTCTCGAGCTGTGGGGACCTCCAGGTCCTTAAAATAATCCCAAAGAAACAAACAAACAAACAAACACAAAAATTAACGCCAAAAGCAAACTCAGAACAGGCCTATTCCAGTCATTTTCTCCAGCAGAGTCTATTCAAAGAGCAGAGAGAGGATGACATGCTGGGCCAAGCTAAACACCCCTGCAACACATTGCAAACAATAGCTTCACAGAGCACGGAGCCAGAGGCAATCATTGTGGTCATTTACTCTGATTTTCTGCAGAACATATGCCATGGCACTTCCCAGAATTCATTGTTTAAACTAGGCAAGACTTGCAGAAAAACATTCACTCCTGACTTAAACTTTTCCAGGGTGGGAGGATGCACTGCAGAACAGCACCAGGGAAGAGGGGAAGGTTCTTCCTTTAACCAGATTGAGGACTCTGTGTAACTGGAGTAAAAACCCCACATTGACTGGAAACAGCAGCTCCAGGGAGATGGAAACTATTTGTAAATTTGGGCTGAGACCAGACTTAACTGAGCTGGGCATTCTGAGCACAAAGTGTTTGGACTTTTCATCCTGAGGTTAATTCTCTGGAGAGGGAAGGGGGGCAAAGAAAAAATGCCAGCACCTAAACCAAAATATACATCCTCTCCTCGAGCTTGGGGGGATGCCCCCTCCCTATGATTTGCTCTAAAATTTGCCAAGCTATCTTGCTCTCAGCCTAGGGCAAGGGAAGGGCATTTGACTCATCAAAGTATTTGCCTCCATTTCCCATCTCTCCTCAGCTGAGATGCCAACTAATAATTTCTGTTGCACTCTTCATTTCAACACCCCATTTTCTAATCCTCTTCCTTGATTGACATCTCTGGTCAACAAACATGGTAAAGCCGGAGAAAGGCATGGAAATCAAGACACTGTTTGCCCAGAGTTGCACATGAACCTGCCTTTGCTCGCAGTTCCAGCCCATGGCTTAATCCAAACTAAGACCCAGCCAAAAATATCCCCACGTCCAGGGGGACAGAGGAATTTTTCCTGCACCTCAGGAATGTGGGCATTGCTCTACAGCACAGGGCTTCTCCACAGCCGACCGAGACCTGGAGCCGACACCACCGCAGCTCTTGCGCTGAGCGGTGCTGGAGCCGGGGAAGTGTGCGCAGGGGTGGGCGATGGGGCTGCAGCCCTGTGCACGCCAGGAGGTGCGCACGGCGGGTTCTGGAATGTGTTTCGGATCTCCTCCTCCTCTTCCTCAGAGCTGCAACTCCTGTGAGCAATGTGCTCATCTCCCACTTGGGCACAGCAAGGTCAGAAACGGGAAAGAAGCCCATTTCCCTTCCAGTGTGCCTGGCCACTTGAAAACCAAGGGAAAACAGAAGAAGGAGCAAAAATAAAGGACATAGGGCAGCTCCGACCAATGAAAGGGCAAAGAGTGGGCAAGGGGAGGCAGGCTGGGGAACAAGGAGGTTATAAGCTGTTGCCAAACCACTGCAAACCCAGCGACAAGATTATACTTGGATGAGGCTCCTGGAAAAACCAGCTGAAGGAGGGAGGCGAATGTGGCCGGGGATTAATGAGCCTGAGATCCACCGACAGTGCCCGGTGGCTGCTGGAGACGACAGACAGGCCTGAGTCAATGCGCTTGGAGAGATGCAGCTACTAATCCAGCGGCACGGGGGCCTGGAGAGAGGCAGACAGACAGACAGACGTCGTCCAAACCACAGGACACTCCCCAAGGCCTTTCCCACCATGGTGAGTGAACCTGCCATCCCTCCTGCCCCGGGGATCCGCTGACCCCAAGCCCAGCGGGACAGGGAATGGGGTGGTTTGAGGCTGGCAGGAGCAGAGCCAAGAATCTGGCTTAGCAGGAATAACGATGGGCAGATGCACAACTTCATCCAAAAGAAGCTCAGCGTGTGTGTTCATCTGTGAGCAGACAGGGAGAAGAAGGCAAATAGTGTGGTCGAGGTGCAACATAGGGACCTTTTCCTAAGGCTGGGGAAGAAGCCAGTGTCACTGGGTACCATAGAGCCTGGGGTCCCCCAGAGGAAAGAGGGCATGGAGGGGATGGGGTGGGATAGGATGGGGTGGGGATGGGATAAGGATGGGGTGGGATGGGAATGGGATGTTCTGGTTTTCCCCTGCAGCAGCATCTCTGGTAGGTTCAGGGAGATGCATGTGAAATTCTCTCTCCCCAAACCCTATGAGCGCCTCTGTCACCCCAGCTGCACGGGGGGACCCAAGAGCCAGCAAAGACCTTCAGAGGTCACCAAGAGGAACCAGGAGCAGGTTTGTGGAGGTTTGTTTCAGCAGGAGCCGGCTCAGCCGGGCAGAGCCCACACACGCAGAAGCAGCTTCTCTGGGGTGAATCGCGGCTCGGCAGGACCCGGCTACCGCAGCCGCCTGGAGAGGCTGAACCCAGGAGCTCTGTAAACAGCCTTTGAGGACAGACAAGTTCTGAAAGATGCAAAAACCAGGCCCAGCAGTAATTCCTCAGCAATGACATCCTTGCAGCAGGAAAATCTCTTTTATTAAGGGAAAACCACTAAACAGAAGCACTGGTTTCAAAGAAATAACCATACAAAGCCCACCACAGCCAGGGAAGCCAAAGGCCTTCCCCGCAAGCCCTGGGCTACTTCCAAGGGGCTGACGGGTGTCAGATGCCCGTCCAGTTTTCAAACACACCAGGCTCTCATTTTTAAAGACAGAGATTCCTGAATCTTGGGCAAGAAACGTCAACATCAGAGCCGCCTTCCTCACCCTGATGAAAGGCAAGCAGATCTATTACTATTTTTTCAGTAAATGTTTTTGCTGGCTACAGGACCCACTGGCTCTTCAAAGGCAAGTGAAAATTTGGTTCCATCCAGCTGTTCCCATGCGCTGGGAGCGGGGCCGAGGTGGGAAAGCGGGGCTGGCCAGGCTGTCATGGAGCAGGAGACCAGGCAATGACAGAGTGGGGAGTAAAATCCATCCATCACCGCTCGGGACCTTCCCTGCCCCCAGGTCTCATCTCTTGCCAAGCCTGCAGCCGCACACCCAGGCTCTCGGAGCAGAGAATCAGCGCCACAAACCCTGCCTGGGCAAGGGGGTCGGGGCTGAAATCTCCCCCACCCTGCAGCAAAGGCAGCACCAGTTCTTGGGGGGGGCTCGTTGTGGACACCCATCCCCAGCCTTGGCTTTGGCCCATGCTGGATGCTGCCCTTTCCAAACCATTGGTGATGGAAACTCATCCAAACTCAGTCCTACTGCTGCTTTCCCTGGCTGGATGATCCTTGTCCCCCACGGTGCTCACCCGCAGCTTCACGCACGTGTGTCACTCCCATCTCTGAAAACTCCTCTTTGTAAGCATGGCTGTGCAAAATATTTCCAACAAGCAGTCCTGACACACACAAAGAGACACTTAGGACTCACAGTCCTTTTTCTCCAAGTTCCTTATTTATAGCATAACAGCTCTTTTGGAAACCACCTGGATATCATTACCCCAATTTCACACAGGGGACAGCAGAGATGGAGAGAGGTAGGCTTGACCCAAGCAAAGTCAGCCAGTGACTGCTGGAAAAAAAGCCGTGCTGGTACCTCTGCCAAGCCCTGAGCTGGTGCCCTGTGCAGGGGCTGTGCAGGGCAGCAAGGCGTCTCCTCACCCATCCACCCGCTTATTCACCTGGAGCCTGAGGTGCAGGGCAATTAAAAGATTTGTCCAAAGGTTTGCCCAAAAAGCCATAGAAAGGTAATGGCAGGGCTAAGGTTTTTTGAGTCCAGGTCCCCCGACTGCAAAAGCATCCTGACTGCATCTCACATGCCTGAATATTCATGGGATATCAGTGTTAACAGCTCAGCCAGGGAGCCTGACAAAGGTGTATCCAGATGCTTTGCATCCTGGCCTGGGTATCCACATGGGGCTGCTGTGAGTGAGCGTGATGAAGAAAATTAGATGAAACCTCAGCCGACAAACCTGACAGTGGCCTAATTTGGAGAGGCAACATGCCCCAGGCTGTGCCTGCGGAGCCGGGAGAGCAAACGTTCCTAAACGCTCGAAAAATCCCTCAATTCTGCTCCCTGGCCCCAGGAGACTCGAAGCCCCGGGAGTGTCTCCGAGTGCTCCATCCAGCCACATCCTGCTGGGACCGCGCGGGGCCGGGTCAGCGGTCTGCAGGGAGCCGCGCATCGCTCCCAGCTAATTGCTGGTGACGAAGCAGCGCGCGGGGCGGCAGGATGATGCTGCAAAAATCGACGGATGGCTCAGCCCCTGGGGAACACAGAGATGTGGAGTCAACCCGCACTCCCGGGCATCTGCCGGGACAGTCCTGAAGCAGGAGGAGAAGCCAGATTCACTGGCGATGGATGCACTCGGATGCTTTTGCTCGTCCTGCCTCACACTCTGCAGCCCTCCGGGTCTCATCTGTTAGCTCTCTTACCATCCATCCACACGCTCTGTGTCCTCCCTGTGCCTGTTAACCTTGTGCATATTTTTAAATGATGCCATTTCCTTTGGCTTGCACAGCATTTTATTTGTTCTTTATAGCACCGGTCTCACACAGGGTTGGATGTTTCTTGGAGAGAAATAGCTGCTGCTGGCAGCGGGGAGGGGAGGACGGGCTGGCTCCAGAGGCGATAACCCTCCTCGCTTTGACATTGAGCCACCGAAGGCCAAGTGCCCCCTCTCTGCCTGGAAAATGGGGATGATAGAGTTCACCTGGCTGCTGGAGGAGCTGAGAGGGTGCGTTAGCCCTTTGAGACAAAGAGTGCTTTTTTAGGAGGTGACACTGCAAGCGCAGTGGGCTGGGGAAGATGCACATCATACACGTCTTTTCAAAAAGAGGGACCTAATTTCAAAGCAAAATGTTTTCAAATTGGGTCCAGCTTTTTGAAACATCCCATAAATGCTCATGTTATGAGCACATCTGGGGCAGGCAATGTTCCCATGCCTTCGGACCACCTCCAGCCAGTGTTACAGGCACCAGCTGTGATGCCCAAGGCAGAAGGGAGACTTCTCCACTTTCAGGGGTCTTGGGCATTTGTTTGGCTAAATTCAGCCCAAATTCATTTACACATCTGTTCCCTGCACCCTGCAGGAGTCACAGCACTGCTCCCATGCCAGCAAGGACAAGGAGGTGACAAAACACCCTGGCACTCACTCTTTTTCCTTCAAAGAAAGTCGCAAGAGGTGGTGGACGCTGCCTTTTCATGCTCGGTGATAAAGAGGCGAGGAGAGCCGGGTTCAGCTCCTTCCCACCTCCCACAGCAAAGAGGGGAGCGTGCAGCACACCGAGCGGTTTCCAGCCGGGATCGCTCTACTCGAGATTTCTGTTTGTCCCACACAACGTGCCGTCCCGTCTGCAGAGAACTGCTGGGCAGAGAACCGCTGGGCAGAGAACCGCTGGGCAGCCGCCTTTCTGCTCGGTGACCTGCCCGGCGTGAATTTCCGCCAAGCCATGGGGCTGCCGAGGGATGGGGGAGCTCCCCTGTCCCCGCCCAGCACCCCCGAGTCCCCAGAAGAGCTGCTGTGGTTAATTATGAGGCGATCATCAGCCAGACAGCTCTTTGCTGTCCAGGACAAGCTGTGAGCTCAGCCCCAACACTTGTAAAGCTTCTCGCCCCTTGAGCCTTGTTTTGCATTATGGCACTAGCTAGGAGGCAGATTTTTACTAGATTATAAATTATATTTCTGCATAAAGCTTTACATCTCTGCCTGCGAGTTACTGTGTTGTGGAACACCATTAGGCTTTTGTGATTGTGCCCTGGCAGTTCCCTTTGTGCCTCCCCCTCCAGCAAGAAAAACCCGGGTTATGGAGCAGTCAGGATGCAACAAATGCAGCACAAGTCCCAGGTGAAATGTCTCCAGATTTCTGCACGGTGGCAGACCCCCAAATATGTACCTGGAGCTGGCCTGAGCCAGCTGGGCAGCCCGGGGAGGAAGAGCAGTTAATGGATCCCACCGGCTCTCACTCAGCAACAAACACCAGTGAAGTGCGAGAGACTAATTGGACATTTAACCTAACGCTGGCACAGGAGGCCTCGTGCTGGAGCTGGAGAGAGGGAAGAAAGATTCACTCCTCAGCTGCAGCTCCTCTAATAAGCCCTTTGCTGTAACCAGAGACGCCCCGTGTGCCCCACGTCTTCCTACAGACAGTTCTCACCCGGGGGGATGATCGCTGGGTGGACGAAGAGGAGGAGAGAGGAGCTTTATGAGAGCTGACAGGAATAAAAACATTCCCCGGTCTGGTTCTGTTTGTCTTTTTTTGTTAGCTTTCCTCCCAGTTTTTAATTTTTTTTTTTTTAATTCTCAGAGAAAACCAGGTTTTCGAAGATTTCGGCTTTCCCTGCGGCACTCGAGACGCAAATGTAGCAGCATCAGCCGTCTCCATGCAAATGAGCAGAAAGCAAATGTCACCAGTGTTTCTCACATGCCCACGGTGTGCCTGGTGGTGCACGGCTGCACCCAGGAGCAAACCTTGCTCACCTTGACCCCGGCATCGCGGCAGCACCCCCAGCCCCAGCCACCCCCCCGCCTCCACGGGAGCTGTGCCTGAGAAAATACTCAAGGTTGTAATTAGAAAGGCATCACAGTTGAAAATACTACGCTTACTCTCCCCAATATATATGTTTGGTGCAGCAGACAGTTCATCCTGTGAGTATAGTGCTTTCGGCTGTGCCTAAATTATCTGCAAACTACTTGATTTTATGCCATTACCCATTATTCAGAGTGAGTCAGCGGCTGCAAACACAGGAAATCCACAGAAGCTGTAGGGCCAGGGCAGCTCTTCCCATGGTAATCGCACCAAATGCCATACGAACAGTCGCATGAGCCTCACGGTCTCGGGCTGGATCATTCAAAATCCACAGTACTCTCTGGATAACCACTCCATCATTCCCATCATAAATAAGCACTCAGGAGAGCAGCGTTCGTGTCCTTTACTGTCAATCAGTGCTGACTGATGAATTTCTATTCTGTTAGGGCAAATGTCCCCAAAGCTCATGTCCCCATGGGCTTTTCCCTCCCCACTGGCCACAAAGGATCCCTTTCCAGGTGCTGTCTCCACAGCCCTTCCCCTGCTCCTTTCAGCCCCAGCTGGGCTCTGCCCAGGGTGACCAAGCCCTTGCCCATGCCAGCGGCAGGATGGAGGGTCCTAGACAAGCTCCATCATACACAGGGGTTTCCAGGGTTTTTTTGGCAAAACCTCCCAGGAGCCGAAGGTGGCGGTGCCGGCACATCTCCCACCTGCCACCCGGCGTCGAACAGCCCTCCAGCCACATCCATGGGCTACACAAGTCTCAGTCTCAACCTCCCTCGCAGAGAGAGACCTGGATTTTCTTCCAACTTGGTCTCAAATCAAACCATGGGGTGGGATCAGCCTGTACACCTGGCCAGGTACGTTGGAGTTTGGTAGCATGTGCTGTTTCAGACTTCCAGATGAACAGACAGGACTGAAAGCCAGAGCCAACCCTCAGCTCCAGCACTGGGAATTGCTCTCCCGACAGGTTACTCCAGTGCCTTGGGCTCCTAGGAGCAATATCTGCTCAGGCTTCCTCTCTTTGAGAGCCTCCTGCCCAGGTGGGTTCCCTTTGCTTCTGTTGATCATCTCAGTAGCCAGCCCCAACTACAGCCTGGCACTGATTAAATCAAAAATACCAGGTGGTTCGGGGCAGGACTAAAAACTTGCAGACAACAAAAAGAAGGGCCAGAAGGAGAACCCAGCCCACCCTTGTCCAGATAAGGTGCTGGCGCAGCAGGGAGCCTCAGCTGTCCCAGGTATGGAGTCAGGATTTCTTAATGCTTCACAGACTTCGTGGGTCCATATATCAGCACGCCTTGCCAAGGGAGCTCGGCTAATGAGGGTGATTTATGCAGCGGTCACTAATGGCTGACCTGGGCTTCCATCAATCTCTCCCAGAGGTTTCTAAGGATCGAGGGAGATTACAGCTTTATTGCCATAAAGATGGGAAATGGTGCCGTGCCAGCATCCCCGCTCCGGGGAGGGGAGAGCAGAGGGAGAGGAGCACGCGGAGCCTCGCCAGGCAGGAGCACCCAGCCCTGCACCAGTCTCACCAGTAGCCGTGGTGCCTCCACACGGTGCCCAGCTCTGTGCCGCCAAAGCCAGGGCAGGGGAGCAGGACCCATCTCAAGCAGCATCAAAACTCACCCCCCGAAGAGGTCCCAGGGCAGCTCTGGGGGTTGCTTGGATGTGGCGCCATGATGCACAGCAGGTATCTCACCCTGGTTCTGAGCTCAGACCCCTTCATCCCCTGTGCAGAGAGGTAAATAGCCAGGAGCGAAGAAGGGAGCGAAACTTCGGGGCTGGGCTGTCCTGTGTCACCCTCCCATGGGCAGCCTGCAGCGGGGCTCCTGGCACACACGGTGCTGTTTAAGCCGCCCAGCGTACGGGAGCTTTGCTTTTAAAATAAAACATACTGACCCAGCACGGCGGGTTCTTTTTTTACAAACTGCAAACAGCAAAGGAAGGGTTAACCGAACCACAGCTAAAAAAAAAATAAGGTGGAAATGGAGATACAGGAGGATAAAAGGGCTCTCAGGAGGGGTCAACTTGAGAGGAAGAGAAACAGAGAGAAAAAGGAATGTGCTTCTACAGAAACCCCAAAGGCTTGAAAGAATTTGTGAACCAAAGGGCCAAAAGGAAGGGGCACAACCTGACCGAGGTGGCACGTCCCCAGGAGGTACAGTGCCTGTGCCACCCAGGCACAGCCCTGGATGGGTGGGTGAGCCTGTTTGCTGGGGAACGATGCTTACAGAGGAGGAGGAGGAGGAGGAGGAGGCGGCCATCAGCCTCAGCAACAGGGCAGGGCAGGAGACGCAGGTGTCCAGCAACATCTGAGCGACAGCGGCAGCAGCATCTTTCTCCTTGGCCTGTGATCATTACTCAGTATATTGGCTCAAAAATGAAACTGGGGGGGGGCATTTAGGATGCTCCCAGCTCCTGCCTTTTCCTCCCCACTTAAGACTGACTCCTCAGCTTGTTGCTGCAGGGAGGAAACAAATGGTGCCCTAGAAGGATGGGGAGGAGATGTGTCCTGCTCTGGGACTGCTGCTCCTCACAGCAAGGCTAAATCTGGCCTGATGGACTGGGGACAGATGGGACCCTGGGGACGCAGAGTGCTGCTTTCAAGGTGATGACTCTGCCCTTGAACACAGCAGTTGCTAGAAATATCCTGCTAGGACAGAGGCTGCGGATGAGGGACCAGGTCCTGGCCCACCACATCGTTTAGGGCATGGGCGAGGAATAGTGAGAACAAATGGGAGCAGAACCCGCCCGCAGCGCGGGCGGCTGCGACGGATGCGGCTCCTCCGGCCGAGCGTCTCTGCAGCTGAGCACCGCGGGCACGGGCCATGGGCTGTTCTGGCACCGCGCTCTCCTCTTGGCATCCTCACCCTCCCTATGAAACGCATCAAATATTTAGCGGAGCGCTGAAGCTGTCCGCCCCCACGGCACGCAGGACTCCGAGCTGTTGGGAAGCGATCCCTTCCTGGCAGCGAGGAGGGTGAAATATGGATTGGGGAGGGGAACGGCTCCAAAAGGAAAGACAGAGAGAGACAACTTTGTTGTCCCAGCCAAATTCCAGCCTGCCAAATTCCGCTTCTCTAAAATGCTGCCTGCATTTTCAATAAATAACCAAAAAAAAATCAAAACAAATGCCAATCTCCCCCGTTGCTGCCTGAGCTGCCTTTGCAGGGGCTGCAGACACCTGCCGCATCCTCCCCGGCAGCGCCTGCCTGGCATTGTTGGGCGAATTGATCTTTGCGTATAGCTTGCACATTTGTCTGTAAAGCTCATTAAGATCCGGCAAGATGAAAGGCTGTACAGAAATGTAAGATCATTATCGTTATCAAAAGAAACACAGAAAACTGCTGCTGTAGAGGCAGTTTTGTTTCCATATAGAAAGCTGTTCAAAGTTCTCCGAGAAGCTCTTTAATAAGATGGCTGTTATATGAATAAACTTCAAGAGCTTCTCTCACGCTGGGGAAAACTTCCAAGGACCCCTTTGCCTTTCACGTCTGTCGCACAAATTTACCGTGCCGTTTCTGACATATCAAAGATCATTTCGGTCTGGGGAAGGGAATCCTGTCTCCCAGCCCTCTCAACTTGTGTGCTGCTGAAGCTGTAACGCACAATGGTGATGCTCCAGCTAGGGATGGGATAAGATAAAAGGGATGGGATGGGATGGGATGGGATGGGATGGGATGGGATGGGATGGGATGGGATGGGATGGGATGGGATGGGATACCCCAGTGTGCATCGTCATTATCCATGGGGACAGGTTTAACCCCAGACAGGCAACACCACCATCTCACACCTCCCACCAGTGCACCCCAGTCATGATGCTGGGGACCTTTGTGTGGGAGCCCTGCTTGCCATGGGTGCTCCAGGAGGGCTTCACCGAGAACCGCAGCCCCTGGGCCTGCAGCCTGCGAATACAAGCTCATCATTTCAAAATAGACTTCAGTTCCTGCACTGGGAGGTTGCCGGTGCCAAGGCTCAGGCTCAGAGCTGGCTGTGGGGAACTCAGATGTGGCAAATCTGTTCCTGCCTGGAGGAAGCAGAAGAGTTAAACTCACTCAAGGCACCATATTTTTCCAAGAAGAATCAGTTCTTCCCACACAGGGTCATTTCTTTTTTGAAAACCAGCCTCCCTTTTATCCACAAGAAAATCTGCTCGTAATTACAAACCAAGGAAGGAGAGGTTTCTGGAAATATTCCTTTGCAGCTGAGCCGCTCTCACCCTGGCACAGGCAGCGCCAGCCTTCCCCGCGCCCATCTGTCGCGTTTGCGCCGCGCGATGCCAGCCCGGCGCTGCCACCCAGCGCGGCACGCTCCGCCGGGAGAACATGACACCGCGCCGGGATGGGGACGGGGGGGCCGCCGCAAAACCGGGCAGCCTGGGAGCTGTCGTCCTGCCCAAGATGTTCGCCTTACACATGAACAGCTTGGCACCACGCGGGGCAGGGGGAGGAGGAGGAGGAGCAGCGCAGGCTTCGGCTGAGCTCTGTCGGGGAAGAGACGAAGGGGAGAAGCCTCACAGTGCTGAGTTTGATGGGGTTTGTGGGGCCGGGGCAGAGACCACCCCCACAGGCAACGTCTGCAGCCAAAACAGCAGCAAAGCAGAGCACAGGGTGCCACTCGGGCCAAATGGGGCAGCAAACGCTCCCCCAGCCCACTCAGTACCTTGTCCGGGCACAAAGCCTGGGCCATGGGTCCTGCTCCTTCT
Source organism: Streptopelia decaocto (assembly GCF_964273445.1). Classification (NCBI taxonomy): domain Eukaryota; kingdom Metazoa; phylum Chordata; class Aves; order Columbiformes; family Columbidae; genus Streptopelia; species Streptopelia decaocto. The sequence continues at coordinate 20,381,516 of NC_138665.1, read as the reverse complement.
GCAGGGAAACGTCTGCAGCTTCTCTCCATCATGTCTCTGAGCCTCTTCCTTAGCTGCATCCCATTTACATTGCCACGAATAAATCAATCTGCTTCTTGGTGCCTACACCTTCAAATATTTATAGACTGTTATTATACTTTTCACTCCCTCCCTATACACACATGCCCTTTCCTTTAAACGTCTCTCCACCAAACTACATATATTTAGTTCTTTTAATCCCTTCCCATAAATCAACCTTGATCCACTCCCTGCACCGTATCCATTTATTTCTGTTAATGAGAGGCGCAGCAGAGTGCACCACGGTGGATGGTGGCAGCAGGGGTGTCCGGGAAGGGGCTGTTGTCACCTCCCTCCATGGGACGGTGCTTGGGCACCGCGGCTCAGAAGCGCACGAGGCTGCTCAGGGTCTCGTGGGCGCCCGCTGGCACACGCAGCTCCGAGCACCAGCCAGACTTGTGCTTTCTGCCCTCTGCAGATTTTGCATTTTCTCCTTCTCTCTTTTTTTTTTTTTTTTATTTTAATCTCCCTTCTCTCAACTGCAAATGACAAAATTGTGAGCAGCTCCCAGACAACTTGCAAACCCAGAAATGAGCTATTTCTGGTGGGTGAATTTAAACTGCTTTCTTATTTGCAAATTGCCTGTGAGCAGCTCGCAAGTATCGGGAAAGCAGAAGTTTGGGGAGGCTGTGAGTACAGATTTGGACGCACGCACCGCATGGCATCCTTCCTCGCCCTGGCAAGCCCAGGGGCAGCAGCCCCGTTCCCCAGGCCTCTGTGCTCGACATCGCCTTTTGGCAACTGTCCACCGTCTTCTCCTCGAGCCCCGCGGTTGCCGAGGACGTGCCAAGGTGGTGCAGAGTAGCACCCGCAGCGTGGACACCCGGGTGGGGAGGGGACCGACTGGCAGCTCCTGCCCTCTGCCCCTCCCTGCAAAGAGCAAGGAACAAGCCTGCAGCCCCTCTGTTCCTGAGGCACCTTCTGTTCCCATCCAGCCGCCCAGGACTTGGCCCCTTCTCCAGTTCCCACCCAGCAGGTGCTGCTTTGTGTGGCTGAGCAAAACCCCGCTCAGCTGGAAGTCCTTATGAGATTAAAGCAACTTCACTCCCAGGACGGTAGTTCCTGTGATCCTCTGCAAATCCTGAGGCTCACAACCGCACAAGCAGAGCCCACGTCTGACGGACTCTTTGTTCCCCTTTGGGGTACTGGAGAACAAGTGCCACAGTTCTGACCTTGGCTGCTGAACGGGGATCTCTCTGAGCTGCGCCCCAGTCTGGGGCAGGTGAGACACACTGGTGTCCTCAGTCAAGGGGTACATCTCCATCAGGACACGAGCTGCTCCCTGGGTTTCCAACCTCTGAACAACAGGGGCTGTAATTATCTTTTGGCCCTTGTGCAAATTGCTCATTTGACTTTGAGCACCGAGTGCTGACTCGCTGGCTCTGTTTGGAATTGGGGCTTAAGTCAAAGAGTTTCCCTCAAGGGATCTGGGGGAGATGGAGACAATTAGATTTGAGCCCTGAAGTTTTACAAGTCTAATAAATTTCCTGGTAGCCTCCGGCTGCCAGGCTACCGTGCGAGAGCCAGGCGAGCGGCTCGGTGGCTGAAAACGAGCATTTCTCAAGGCAGGAAGGCACCGGCACAACAAGGGTCTGTCTGTGGGGGACGGGCTGGTCTGATCCCCCTCCTGCTACCACAGGCTGATCCGGGCTGGGCGGTGGGGATGGAGCCACTGCATCCCTCCGGCCACACCGTTGATAGGGCAGTGCACAGCCCTGCTTGTCCCGTGTCCTGCCCTGCCCATCTGCAGTGGCCTCAGAGCTGGTGGGTGGCAGAGGAGATGAGGAAGGTCAGAGTCAGCAGTGTGGCGGGGAGCAGCTGGCTGCTCGCTGCTGGAGACAGGGAGAAAAGAGCATCTTCTTAATTGTGCTTCATTCTGCACTGCTAGAAAAAGGGTCACGGCAGAGAGGTTACGAAGGTGGTGGCACTTGGAGGCGGACAGGACAAAGCATCCCAGGGAGGGGAAGTTCCCCTCCACCAGCAGGATCACCCCCAAGTTCCTACACACCTTGGAAGGCACAGCATCACCTGTGGCTGATCACTGTCCTGCCAGAGCTGCTTCTCTCCTTACCAGGGGCCCAAACACGTCCCACATCTGCTTCAGCACTGCTGGTGGAGAAGAGGAAGGAGAAGGAAGTTCCCTTTCTCCAGGAAACCCAGCTCTGAGAGTCCCTGCAGCAAACCCGCTGCTGCTGCCAAGCCTGGTCCCCAGCTGCACGGGGGAGGTTTGTGGGTGGGATGGGATCAGCTGCGTGAGATGCTGTGGGCTGTCCCTGCGGGGAGCACGTACCCCGGCACCGCGGCCTGCCCGTGCGTGCCAGGGATCTGCAAGAGGTCCCCGGGGTGTTGTGTCCTTTGCTGTGACAGTGCGGGAGGGGCCAAGACAGAGACATGGGGTCCAGGTCCCCCAAGCTCAGGCTCCTTTGCTGGACAAGAAGGGCAGAGTCATACAGGAAAGTAAATATGAAGAAAAGCTTCTGGTTCCCTGGGAAATCTCTGCTGCCTTGGCACAGGTGTGATGGCACCAGCTGTCCCCTGTCCCTGCCCTGGCACGGCCCCAGTGCCAGCCCTTCCCCTCCATCCCTCTGCCAGCAGCAGTGTGACCACTGGAGAAAAACCCTTTTGCTACTCAAAGAGAAGCTCCTCTGCTGCGCCCCCACTTTTCAGGCTGCCTCCGGTGTTTGTTTAACATCATGTTGCTATAAGTTACATATCCTTCTGACACCATGTAAAATATGTTTTATGCTCCTATTTTCCCCCGTCTTGCCGCTAAACCTTTTTTTCTTTTCCAATTTGAGCTGGATACGCTGTGCCAGGGATCAGCAGAGACTTATTTAAGCAGCCGGTTAGCTCTCAACCATCGCTCATAAAAACTGGAGGTCTCTGTGAGTCCTTTGCACTTGTCACTGGTGACTGTAAAGCCCCATTTCATGGGGGCCTTTCTCTCCCGCTGGGGCTGCAGGTTTTGGGGGGCCTGGCACAGCCTGCAAGCACCACAGCATTGCGGAGGTGCTGCCACGGGGGAGCGAGCAGGCAGTGGGGGACACACAGCAGGCTGGTCACCCCCCTGTGCCACATGCCAGCAGCAGTGTGCAGGCCACCGGGCACAGGCTGGTCATGGCGGTGGCAATGGGGGGGAGACAGCTGGGCTTTGGGGTTTTGGTGTCCCTCTTTAAAGCCAACATTTCCTTGCAGGGACTCTGCAAACCCGTCGCCCGAACTGGCTGCATTCCTGCATTGGTGATGTGCAAGGAAAGCTGTAAGTGGAGGTGTCACTCTGGAGGAGCTGGTGGCACCGTCACCAGTGCCAGGCTGCAGGACAGTCTGCGCTTTCCCCTGGGTGTGTGCTTTGTCGTGTGTTTTTGGATGGAAACCGAAATGTATGGAGCATTGGCAAAGAACAGAATATCCTGAATACCCTGGGTCCCACCCTCTGCCCCAAGCTGGGGTGAAGAAGCACCCTGGGCTGCAGCCCATGAAGGTGCTGGGTGCTGCCTGGGCGTGGGGGGACTGTGGGCAAGGGGGATAACGTTCACCGAGAAGGACCACGGGCATTTTTGAGACATGACTAAAATCTTTCCAGTGGAAAGCTGTCGGCACGAAATGTTGTTTCACATATTAGAAGGACTTTGTGGAAACATATATATGTCATCGTTGTGTTTTGTGGATTGTTATGCAGACGTACTGCAAGGTCTCCGGGAGTTTCATTTCAGTGTTAGTATTTTTCCTGTTAGCTGAAACATCATAATCGAAACAAAACATTATGGTTGCTAAAAAAAAACAATTCCAAACTTTTAAGAAAATTATTTATTAGATGGCATATTTTTAAATTTTATGTTCAGGTGCAATTTCAAGATTTGACTCTTTTCCTCTCCCAGGGAGCGAATAAAGAGGCGCCAGGGCTTCCCCAGCTCAGCTTTGCTGTGAGCGTGACCCTCAGCGCAGCCTCAGGCGGGGATGCCGCGGGGGGACTCGTGGCCTGATGCGTGTTTGAGCAGCGGCTGTGCCGGGGGCTGGGGTGTCATGTCCTGTATTTATTGTCCCGTCCCCTTCCTGGGACTGCCCTGTCCCTCCTGGCAGGGACGTCCCTCTGTGCTGCCGAAAGGGAAGGGGCTTTCCCAGCTTGGCAGCGCGTCCCGGGGGGACCGTGACCTGCTGTGGCAGCGGCAGTTTGGTGGCCTTTTCCCACCTGTCACAGCAATTAGACGCCTGCTCGTTTCCCAGCAAGCAGCTCGGGAGCAGCAGCGAGCGGGGCTGTAACTTTGGGCCCTTTCAATTAGCATTTTGCTCTCCTGCGCTAACGGGCTATTAGAGGTGTGTCTAAGTGTCACTCAGGGACCCTCCCAGCCCATCTGAAAAACCATTTCCATTCCTGACCGGAGTAATTGATGGCCTATTTTCCCCTCATTCACATGCAGGTGGCACGGGAAGACAGGAAGGGCTGGAGCAGCGGGATGGAGCAGGGGATGTCCCCAACCCCTGCTGGTGGCCACCAAGCTGAGCCCACCACACCAGCTTAAATGGAGTCAGACTTTGCCCCAGCAAAACCCACAGACGTGGGGTCTGCGGTGCCGGGGGCCAAGCCCGCAGCTCCCCGAGCCCGGAGGAATGTCTGCTTTAAGCGTTCAGCTCACACACAGTGAAAAAGAGCTGTCTGCCATCCACCGAGGTCCCTGGATCGCTCTTGGGGTTGACACATCTGAGGGGACAGAGCTTGTGGGGGCAGGATCTCCCGCAGCAGAGCAACAGGGCTTGGCTGCCTGGGGGTCCCAGCCCCGTGTCCCAGCAGCCCTGCCAGGTGACCCGTCCCTCGCAGAAGTCCCCGTTTTCCAAGCCTTTCTTCCCTCGCTGCCTGTGGCGGGGAGCCCCGCCGGTCTGGATGGAGCAGGGACGAGCTGCAGCGCTGGAGCACGGGAGGGCAGGGTCCCTAGAGTCCCCTCGGCTCCCAGGCGACAGCAGTTGATGGTTGTATGAGGTTTGAAAGAGAGACGGTGGCAATGGTGAAGCCCCTAGACAGCTGCAGCTCAGGGACACGAGATGGGAACACTGATTATTACACCGGGTAAGCCCCAAAGCAGACACGTAGCACGGCAGTGATGGAGACAGGGAGGATGAGCAGCACGGATGGCGCAGGGTCCCGGTGCCATCGCCAACCTCCGCGCATGGGGGTGTATCACCGTGAACTTCATTTCTCCTGGGTTCTCGTCTGCGGCCACGCACGGGGGGTGGCTCGGCAGCGGGCATGTGTGTGCCTGCCTGGGTGCAGCAGGTCTGTCCGGCCCCTGCGCTCCTGCCGCCTCTTGCTGCACTGAGTCACAGGCAGCAGCAGAGCAGGAAGGGCAAGGCTCGGCGTTCCTCGCTTCCCCTCCAACAGAAGAAAGCTTTGCCAGCCACTGGGGAAGGGAGGTGTTTGCCTGGGAGGTGCCAGGGCAGGCGCAGAAAGCGTTGCAGGGTTTGCATGGCCTCGGACAAGCGTGCTCAGTGTCACGCATGTGCTGGCACATGGAGCAAAACGTGTCTGCTGTGCTGCCTGGAAAACACCCCAAGAAGGTTGTCCTGTGTTGTTCTCCTTCCCCCATCTCTCAGGAGACAAAGGGTCTCCTTCACACTGACCTCCTCTGGCCAGCAACCCCCTCCTCACCCCAGCACAAGGAACAGAGGTGAGACGCTCAGGAGGTGCAGAAAACGGAACAGAAGCGCTGAGACTCCTGCTCACCTCCTGCCAAAGGCCGCAGAGCATCTCAGAGTCGTGGTCTGTGTTCCTTCTGAATTTCCTGCAGCCACACGGCTTCTTGGGGCTCTCCTGGGAGCATGAATTTATTTGAGGTAATTTGATTTTGGGGTGGTTTTTAGGTAATTAAAAGAGATGAAGGAAGAAAAGGCGAAAAAATAAAGGAAGGATTACCAGGGCTACAAGGGAATTCCCCAGGAAGAACATAGCCTCAGCGCAAGAGGCTTAAAATCTGCTCTGCACAAAAGTGGTTTTTACACTGGTCTGCATAACCAGAGGCTGAAACACAAGAATTCGTCCAAGATACCAGGCGCAAGGCATTGCCAGAGCTCCGTGTGCACCGGGAGAGGCAGCAAATCCTGCTGGCAGGAAAGCAGCCAGGACTTGCTCCCCATCCTCCTGCAGAGCTGGGAAGCCGGGATGGGTGCTGAGCCAGTGATCCCGGTGGGCAGCAGAGCCCTGTGCACGGTCAGCCTGGCTGCTTGGGTGGAATTCGGCAGCGCTGCCCGGGAACAGGCAATTTGCCCCCCTTGGACAAGTGTCTGAGATGTGTCTTGATGAAAATCATTGCCAGGATCGCTCAGACAAGTTGTGCTGCTGGGGTCACTGCACAGTCTATGGCCCGTCTCTTGCCTGGGGACATCTGCTGAGGAAGCAGAAGTCCCTGGCTGTGCTCCAGGAATAGATAAGCTGTTTGGTTATAGGATAACTAGATTAACCAGGCTGTGTGGGGACAACAGATCACGACTGCTAAGCCAGAGATGTGGGTCTGATATGCCCCTTGGCCTGTTATGATAAAGAAGCAGGTTTGACGTAGAGCAAAAAGACAAGTGGGAAAACCTGGTTGCAATGGCAGGAGGAGCACACGTACCCGGGGACCCAACCGACGCCTTCTGTAACATCTCACAAAGACAGGGAGATATTGGCTACATAAGCTATGCCATGCCAAACCATGCCGTCCCACCCCACACCATCCCATTTCCTTGGCAAGCTGGTGGCTCCCGAAAGTCGGTGACAACAGCCATTTCTGTCCTTCAGGCTATGAGATGAAGAAGAATGGACTTGTGGAGACGCAAGAGGTGTGAAGGGATGGGCGGAGACAGGGTGCTGGCTCGGCTGGTCCATGATCCACCATGTCCTACGCGGTTTTCTGGGCAGGTCCCCCCCTCGCAGCCGCCCGGCGCTGCGGGTTGTTTCCTTTGCACCAAAGATGTCTCCACTTTCCCCACGACACGTAATAAGGCAACCACACAAACCAGAGGATGTGAGTCGGAGCGGCTCTGAGCACATTGGGCAAATTTGATCCTGCCAGATTAGGGAAGGCATTAAGGAGGCTTTGAGCCCTTGCCTGGGTCTCGGGTTTATATATGGCCACGGTCACCACTCGGAGAGTGACATTGCAATACATCACGCCTGCCAGCCGCAGCCCGCGGCTCCCTGGCACCCGGCCAGGCAAAGGTAATTTTGTGCTGAGTGATATCAGAAGTTGAAATGAGCCCCACATACTTTGTGCAATTCCCAGAGGCTGTAAAACACCTCGGCCGTCTCCCATCCAACATTTATGTGTTTTGCATTAAACTTCCCCAAATTAGTGCTAAGTGCATTAAAGTTGTAAAAACAGCCTGCGTAAAACCCCCATTAAATGCTTAAATATACGGATGCGGTGTACGGGGATCTATAATTTAGGTTAAAATTCAGGAGCCCCATAAGCCCGGATCCTGCGCCGGGAGCAGCCCAGGGAGCGCCGGAGCCCTCGCTGCTGTGGGAGGGATGTGCCAGCCCCCGCCAGCCCCCCGAGCGGCTTTTATTTCCCAACAGGGGATTCCTTTGAGACGTCAGACGTTGCAACTCTATTAATACTCGCTGGAGCATCGGATGCAGACAAGACAGGCCGGGGGGACGGGAGGGGAGGAGGGAGGCAGGGAGGAAACATCCAGGCTGGGATTCAAGTCGCAGCACCCGGCGTGTCTGGGGACAGCGGGTGGGGGAATGCCCCGGCAATGCGGGCTGGCCCCGCTCTGGCTATTGTCGAGAAGCAGAAGCCTCGGTCCTGCTCGGGACGAGGCTGCTGCCACGTTTCTGAGGGCGCCCGCAGCGCTGTCAGCACGTTGGCAGGAAACTTTGCAGGGATCCTCTCCCCCAGCATTCACCGCTCGGCTTGGGGGGTTGATGGAGAACCCCCCCAGCAAGGCAGCAGAAGCTGGGGGGTCTGGGTGACCCAAAGCACACTCCGCAGCCCCCCCAAGCCCTCCAAGTGTGCCCCGTCCCCCCCCATATGCTCTGCTAGACCCAAACACCCCGTGCCACTGGGGGCCTGGCACCGAGCCTGCGTTTTTCGTTTCATCCCATCTCCTCTGGCAACCCTGTGTGTGTTTGGTGTTTACATCCCGGGATGCCTGGAGACTGTCCCTCCTCGACCACACTCGTGGTGCTTCCCAGTGCTTCCCATCATCGGCTGACATCTTTCTCATGATGCCATTGCCACTGTATCCTTTTTCCTGGAGCTCTCCCAGGAGATGCTCCTGCGGTCCATGCCCAGCCCCAGGGCCAGACAGGAGGCTGTTGCTGGCCCCCTTGGCCACAGCTAGCCCCAGTGCCAGCCTGGGCAACCCCACGGGACTCCCCATGCCAGGCACAATCAGTTGGCACATGGCTCAGAGTGGGCACAGGACTCGGGGCACATTTCCCTGCTCACCCTGGAGCGGCTTCCTGGGCTGCTGGGCTGGCTACTGCAGTTTTGGGGCTGCAGAGAACTGTCTGCGTGAAGCCAGTGATGGAAAAGACAAGCCTGGGCAGTGAAATGTCCAACAAAATGCCTACAGATGGGTGGATGGGGATCGAAGGCGAGTGAACTTGCAGGTAGGAGCTGCCCATGGGGCAAGGAGAAGATTTCCTTGTGTTTGCTGCTGCCATGTGTTCTCAGGAAGTGAAAATAGTTCTGCCTCCTTGGTGTCTTTTCATAAGGGAACAAACCATCAGCTCAGCCTGCAGCTCCAGGAAAGCAGTTGGAGGGCCAGGGAGGGAGGTTTGGCCTCTTTGATCTGGCTGGTCAAACTCCAAAGGTTCCGTCCCATTCCCTGCACTGTGATCCTGCCCCACCACACATCCCACACCTCCCACCATTTCCACAGGTCCACCCAGAACTCAGCCTGCTGCAGAAGAGGCTTTCCATGCCATCCCACCCAATTCCATCCCACCCCATCCCACCCAATTCTATCCTAAGCATATTATTATTATTATTATTAATTATTATTATTATTATTATTATTATTTTCACCCTGTGGCATCTCCCCCTTGCTCTGCTCCTGGTGCAAGAGGAGCAGCCCCCCAGCAATGCTCAGGGTGGGTGCACAGTCAGGCCTAGGTGGGCTCATGGCCATTAGGTGCCGCGCTCGCTCCCAAAGGTACCTGTCCGGTTTTATTACTGTCACTTCCCAGCCCTTTGGAAACCTTCCCGAGATGTACTTACGGAATTACTGTTCCCACTCTGAAGAGAAAACAGCTAAAGCCTTGTTATAACTCCTTAATGTTAACATCTGAATGGAGGGATTAGCCGCCCTTACAAAAGGCTACATGTTTGTTTAACGCTGTTTTCACTCGTTTGAAAGTGAATGTTTTAGTCGGTTTCACTCCTGTGTCTCCTCCTGCCTCCAGCCCTTCGGGTTCCCACCAGGGACAGGACAAGCCCCGGTCACCTGTAGCTTTTCCTGCTGGAAACGCTGGTCTCTAAATCACACTGAGGTCATGAATTTGGCTTGGTTTTGTGCAAGAGTCCCAGTTCCTCTGTGTCCCCCCAGCCCTTTGCTGGTGGCGCTGGAAGGTCCTGGGTGAGCAGGGTATGGAGGTGGTGCCGCCATCAGCGCTGCTGATCCAGCAGGAAAGAAATCCGGCATCGACAAGAGAAGAGTTTGTCAGGTCTGCGGGTCATGGTCAGAGAACTGGTCCCTGCAGAAACATCTGGCGGTGCCCTCTCCATCTCCTGTGCAGGCGCCGTGCCCGTCCCCGCGGCGCTGCAGGATCCAGATTCCCCTGCAGTCGGGAGCAGCTGCAACATGGTTTTCTCCACATTCACCTCCAGGAAACAGAGAAATCAGGGAGAAATGCAAAAAAAAACCCTCCTCCAGACCCAAAAACCCTCCGGTGAACCTGAGTGGCCACTGTCATCTCCCCACCGGTCCCTCCATCCCGCAGGACCACGGCTCAGCTCACACCGAGCACGGAGCCTCCGAAGCTTTTTCACCAACTGCGTTGTTTTTTTTAGCAGCCACGATATTTATAAATGGTTGGTAAAATATTTATGCTACGAGCCAGTTTGCCTTGTTGGTCTAAAAAATTAATATAACATTAACTCGGCTCAGAACGTTTAGGTTTTTAAAAATTGAGCTGCAAATTAAACAATCGTTGAATTTGTGGTGGGAGTAACGTGGCAGCAGGAGTATTTATCACATGCAAAACAAATGGGGCCGCCGCTTCTCTGCCAAAGACAGCAGAATTTGGGGGTATTTTTATGCCCTGAGTAAATATTCTCAATTTTTTTGGAATAGTTTGAAAAAAATAATGATAATAAAACCTGGGAGTTAAGGACAATCAAAACAAAGGCAAAGACATTGATGTCATGTTTAAAAAATACAGGAGACTTAAAGATAAACTTTTATATTGGTCAAATATAGAAACTAATTATACCACCAGAGCCCCTACAAGGATTTCTCTGTAAAGTCCCTCTGGTTTTGTCCTCTTTAAAGAACTGCTGATGCCTTGTGGAAAATGCTGATAAACAATTGGTTCTCGAGCACAACCCGGCTCCTCTTCCTTTCTCTTTCGCCCCTGTTACTGAGCTCTGTGAATGGCAACAGAGGCCCAGCCCATTTTTGGTGTGGTTGCACCTAGTGGATGGTGCTACACCAGGGGCTGGTGGTCCCACCAGGGCCACCCCAGGCAGCTCCTCCGTCCCCTCCACGGCCACCAAACCCAGGCAGGACTCAGGCCATGGACTCTGGAAAACTTGAGGAAACGTTACTTTTTGCTTTCTTTTCTAGGACCTTTCCAAGCCACAGGAGTGTGGTGGTGCCCGAGGTCCATGGTCAGGTGGAGAAAGGGCAGAGGCAGAGGAGGAAGAGGAGGAGGTGGCTTTTGGATGGTTTCCTCCTGCCCTAGAGACAGAAATTTCTCTTCAAGATGGTACATGCTGGAACCTGAAATAAGCCCTGCAGTTTGCTTTGACAAAAGAGACAGAAAAGGGTGAGCGAGGAGGAAGAGTTCTTCTCATGAGGATAAATATCTAGTTGGGTAACTCGAGTTTGAGTAACCCTGCCTAATAGCACTCTTCCATTAATGCTTAGTGTTAGTTGAGTCACCAGCAGAGTAACAGCCGACATTTTCAAGAACAACCGGTGATTTTGTGAGCCCAACTTGATGGCACTTAGAAAGCAATCATGTCTGTACACTTAGCCTCCCGATGTCAGGCGGCTTCGAAAGGTCTGGAGATGGGCACCAAAAACAATCCCCCCTGTTTTTCAACTGCCAGGTGAACACTCATTGCTGATCCGAGAAATGTTTCCATGGAGTAATTGTGCAAGAGCGGGCTTGTCCATTAAACTGTTAGCCCTACCCATGGTTATAAAATCAGAGGTGAAATGGCTGAGATGGAGCAGCCAGTTTAGGAAGGGGGGGATAATAAACCTTGCAGAACACCACAGAGGAGAAATGCTGCCCAAAGTATTAGATCAGGCTTGATAAGCTGGACTACCAAGGGAATAAACCAATTACTTGTAGAAAAAGGATATAATGTAGAAGGTGGGAGTGGATTGCCACACCAGGGGATGTGCTGAGGTCAAGGAGAAGGAGAAACAAGCCTAAGCAAGGCGTGGTGGCAGGGAAGGAGTCACCAGCCTCCACTGCTCCTCACATTCTTCAAATAGCTAAAATAATAACAATAACAAAATCCACACTAAACTGAAGGCATTGATGTCATCTTAGAAAATATTTAAAAGACCTGCATTTTTTATACTGGTACAATAAAGGCATCAATTAATTAAATCCCGGCATGCCTTGGAAGGCATTTCTCTCGCTGACGTGTCTCCGTTCCACGAGGTGCTTTCTGTGCAATGGTGATGACACACCAGCGCGGGAACAGGCTATTCCTGAATGAGAAAGAAGGTCATGGAGCTGAGTGGGGACGAGCTCTGAGAAAGGGAGGTGAGAAACAGAGAGAGGAGGAGGGAGGGGATGGCAGGCGGGGAGGGGAGCGGAGCTCGGCCATGTGTGACCCCACCAGCACAGGGAGACAACAATCTGCAGAGACCGAGACACCAAAGTAAGCTGGGAAAAAGTCATAGAATCACAGAATGGTTTGTGTTGAAGGGACCTTCCCAGCTCCCCAGTGCCCCCCCTGCCATGACAGGGACATCTTCACCAGCTCAGGTTGCTCAGAGCCCCGTCCAGCCTGGCCTGGGATGTCTCAGGGATGGTTCATCCACCACCCCTCTGGGTACCTGGCCCAGGCTCTCACCACCCTCAGTGTAAAAAATCAGCAAGGGAAGCCTCATACTCCACAGCAATGGGCTGTGGCCACATGAAGTAGGCAGTGATGGTGGCTTTGGTAGTCCTTCCAACCATCCAGCACCAGTCATGGTCAGAGAGAAAAGCTGAGCCTACATAGGCCACATCTCTGCTATCCCAGGCCACCCAAGGAAGCCCAAGAGGAATACGCTGGAGCCACCAGCAGTGCAAGGACCTCTCCTCTCCCTGCAAAGGTGGCTCTTGACGTGGGCAGCACCAACGTCCCCCCACGTCTGCTCTCCAGCCCCGCAGAGGAGCAGCCCCATGGGCCGGGCAACAGCAGAGAAGCCTCTGTCTAAATTGCTTCATTTAATCTATTGTTCAGCTGACTACATTGAAAATGGAGCATGTAATTGTTTCCCCGAATAGAGTCGAACACCATTAAACGTTGGTCTGAAGCTTTGCCATCCAGCAAATATTCCAGCTGGCTGGGGATCCTCTGGGATTGGCTCCGCGTCGCCATGGTTACGGACTGTCCACGGCTTTATTCCTACGGTTAATTAAAAAGCCTGTTTTACGAGGCGGCTCTGCCCGAGGCACGCTGGTGCGCCGGCCCTTCTGATGCCAGGCCAGGACCGGGCACCCGCGGCCAGCGGGAGATGCTGCCGGCAACGGGCATCGCATGCACGGGGCTGTGGGCTTTCGGGGGGTATTTTGGGGTTGCAAAGAAAGGGGCCAACTCCAGGTGAGGGCTTGCACAGGGTCTGTCTTACTCCCTGGTCACTGGTCCATCTCCCATGGATGTGCTGGAGGTGGTTGTCCAGCAGAAGTGGGTACTCTCTCCCAACAGTGAGGGCTGCATGGTGGGATGGTGGGAGCTGGACGTGGGACATCATGGGACATCACCCATCCCATCCCACCCTCCCCAGCAGCCCCGGGGACCCCCCAGCTGACCCGCTGCTACCGGACAGGGAGCGGGAGCAAGGGGGAGTCAGCCAAGTTATGTGGGAAATTACCTAATTAGTGCGCAAAATGAGTGAGCCGCAGGGAAATGCAAATAAACAAGGCTCCAAAATGGCCGGGCGCGAATTATTGGAATCAGCCCAATTAGGAGAGATAAGCCTGGTCCAAGCACTGCTCACAAACCGCTCTGGCAGCAGGAGGCTCTGGCTTTCCTCATGGCCAGGACTCGCCTTTTGTCTCCAAGAGCTGTGGCTGACTTCAGTGACACCAGGAGCCCCTGGGGGGGACAGAGCCCTGCACCCTGAGCCAGGGGCACCCCTACACCAGCAGCACCCCATTGTCTGCAATGGCAGGATCTGTCCCTGCAGCCATGTGTGGGGCAACCATCCTGCTCGCCTCACCCTGTGCCTGCGGCTGGGATCAGGGTCCTGGGCAGAACAGAGGGAAGGAGGAAAATGAGAAAGAAAAAAGGAAGAAAGGAAGGAGGAAAGGAAGAAAAATATTAAGAAAGAAGAAGGAAAGAAAACAAGGAAAGAAAGGAAAGGAAAGGAAAGGAAAGGAAAGGAAAGGAAAGGAAAGGAAAGGAAAGGAAAGGAAAGGAAAGGAAAGGAAAGGAAAGGAAAGGAAAGGAAAGGAAAGGAAAGGAAAGGCAAGGCTTAATTATAATAATGGTATGTAGCTGACTATCAAAGCTGACATTTAGGGCTGGGTACAAGATACCATCTGGTGCTTTGCAGCAGGCTGGGCAGGGCCAGGAGAGAACAAACTGGGGTTCACTCACCGAGCGCTGGGTGCCGGGGGCTGTGCTGGGGGCTCTGCATTCTCTGGGCCACCACAGTGTGTCCCCTGCCCCCCCGTCTTCAAAACCAGCCCTCTGGGGCCGGACCCCTCCAGGGATGAGCCCCTCCAGCTCCCCCCTGAACCACCCACGGCTCTGGGGGCTGCATTTCGTACTCAGGTTGTTCCAGAAACAAAATCTGCATTGCCTGAGAGATTCAGAGCTCGGGACTCACGCTGCTGAGAGAGCCGGCTGCCTTATGAAAGAGAATTTTTGAATGCTTTTGTCAACAGCTAAATGTTTCAGTTGACAAAGTCAATGCATGATGCGATATTATAAATATTAGATTAATTGTATTGTATAGGAATTATATCACAGGAAGATCCAAGGAGTTATTTTTACCTCTGTGAAAAATAAAGCAAGAAAGTTAAAGTGATTTGTTCAGATGCATTTCCCTCAAAAACTTTGTCAAAATCCACTCATTCCCCGGGAACACTTTGATTTTGATAAAACTGCATTTCTCAGTAGAAAACCCAAGCTGTCAACAATTTGAGCCAGCTCTGCTGAACATCACCTGAGCACTCGTAAAGAAAGAAACTGGTTCCAGAGCGGCACCTCCCTAATTGCAGGGCTGGCTGCCTTGCGAGGGGCCACGGGAGCCCGGCAGGTTGACCCTGTCCCCCCAGGGGTCACACACCGTGTCCCTGGGACACCTGGGCGGCTGATTGAGCGATGCCGTGTCCATCCCATCCGTGTGCAGATGGAGCCCCAGGGATGCTCTCACCACTGGGCACAGCCCCCACTGCGATGGGACCAGCAGCAGCTGGGGACTGGTCCAGCATCCCCAGGGCCATGCGAGCCCCAGCCCTGCTCGGTCACTGCCCCACGAGCCCCCCAGGACCCTGTGCATACACCGTGGGTGGCTGTAGGACAGCAGTGAGAGACAGTCTGTGAGTCCCTCCCTGCATCAAATGGGCAGAATCTGTCAGTGCAGCTCTGTCTGCTTAGCTTTGCTTCCCTAGCAATGAAAAATAATTAATCTGCCATCAGCTGCATTGGGGAATCAACTCCAGCCTGGAGATGCCCACGGTCAGGGATTCGCAGCATCCTGGGATGCTCAGGAGGGTTGTGCCCGGCAGTGCTGAGCATCCAGCCCAGCAGCAGCACAGACAGGATGTGACCTCCTGGGCAGGCAGCATTGCTGCCCGCAAGCTGCTCCGCTGACCTCCCGCGTGTCCCCAGCCTCCACTTCACCCCCTGCCAAGTAATGGACCTAAACTGTTTCAGCCACCTCTTTCTGTCCCTGATGATGCTCTCAACCAGTTTGTCACCTCTGGAGGAGCACATGTCCCCGCCTGTGTCCAGAGCATCTCCTGCTGCTGGAGGCTGTGGCTTGGAGCACAGATGATTGCGTGTTTGTTTGCTCTATATCTGAGCAACCACTTTGCTTCCCTTGCCAAGGCAGTGCTGCAGAACACATGCCTGAGTGCGGGGCTGGTGTCACCAGCAGCAGAGGGGACACCAGCCCCACCACAACCCCCAGGTTTGCTCTTGTCTCTTGTTTCCCACAGCCACTTCCTGGGGCCACTTCTGCTGCTTCCCCCCTGGTCCCGGCTGCGGTGGCTGCTGCTAAAATTAGTGAGGATCTTCTGTCCATTCTAATACTAATAGGCCCATTTTTAATAATGATGTTTTCGCAGCAATTTCAACCCATCATGGTGTCACAGGGGTACTGATGAAAAAAAGCGTCTAATCCCTTTTAATAGATTCCATTTGACAGCAAACGTGTCTCAGTGTTCGTTCCCAAAGGCCCTGGTGGTTTCAGTGTCACTTATGGCTGACCTTGGAGAGAAACAAGACCTTCTGCAGAAGAATGGCCCAGTGTCCATCTGGGACTGGGGTCCCAGCCCCCCTATTCCCCTTCCCGGCTTCTCAGATAACGGAGATTTCTCTGGCCCAGGGAAGGTCTATTTTGAGAGGTCTCATGGGGCTAGTGCTTTATTTGCTCTTTCTTCCCTCCTGGACATAAGCTAGGTGCAAGGGTGGGTGCTCCTTCCTTTGCAGCTCAGGAGATTTGGATTTTCTCTCCAGCCCTTCTGCTGGGAAGAGGAAAATCCTCCTTCTCCTTGCCTGGGAGATGGGGAGAGAAGAGACAAGGGGGAGCAGCTGTTTGTAGAGCGGTGACTGCCTTGGGGAGCCAGGGGGAGCATCCAGCTGCCAGTCCCCACGGTCCCACTCGATGGGCACCAGGAGGACGGTGACACGGAGCCGAGCAGCCCAAAACCAAGCAGCCTCTCCAGAGCCAGCCTGCCTGATCTGTGGACATAAATACCCCAGCAAGCACCTGCTGAAAGGTGCCAGACAGCACATAATGAAGCTGCAGGTCCAGAAATCATTAAACAGGCATGAATAACTGGCAGGTCTCCCCCAGCATCAGAATCCCCCACCAGGGAATCGTGTCCTGCCCATCGTCCCGCTGCAGGATCTGTCCCCAGCATCTCGTGGGATGGGACAAACCAGGGGGAAAGGTGAGGTGGAAGTGTGGACACCCCCTGCCCGGGCTCTGCCGAGCCACAGCCAGCTGGGAAGGTGCAAGAGCCCACAGCCCCACTCTGTGTCCCCCAAGGCTCCCCAAGCCCAGAGATGCTCTGGAAATGTGCAGGTCACCCCTGCCTGGCTGCCCTCCCTGACCACCCAGCACCCGACCCCTGGTTCCCCCGGCTCTCAGCTTTCCCCCCACGCGGGTTTCCTCCCCTCCTGTCCCCTCCTTTTGTGTGCCCGGGGGGAGGAGGGCGCTGTGTGCGCAGGGGGTGGAGCGGGCGGGGCCGGCCGGGCGGGGGTCGCAGGAAGAAGGGCAGAGCCCTGCTGGAGCTCACCGCTAAATGCTGCCTTTCACTCCAGCATTCCCGGGGAAAGTAATGAGAATAATTAAAGGTAATTTCGTTTATTTCAGCTGCAGCGTGTCAAGAAGACAAGAATGGGGGTTTTCCAGCTCCTGGGTGAAGGAGGGAAGGGGAAAGCAGAGCCTGGGAGCTGAGATGCCCGCAGGCAGCAGGACCCACCAGCAGCCCCTGTCACCTCCTGGGGCCACGTCCCCTCTCTCCGGACCCGGCTGTTTGTGGGGCTCACCTGGGAGATGGGGCCACGGTGGCATGGGGCCACTTGGGGAGAGGTTCTGGAGGGGGGAGGTGGTTCCTGGGAGGGACCTTCCCTTTGAGACCCCTGTGCTGGCAACACCTGAGCATCCCGCACCACAATTACCTTGTTTCACAGGCGAAGAAAGGTGCAGAGCAGGGAGAGCACCCCGGAGCTGTGCTGTGCCCCCGTCCCTTGCAAAGAGAACACAGAGTGAAGCTCTCTGAAACAGCGCCAGCTCGGACCAGCCCATCCATGGGGTCTCCTGAGAGTGGGGACCATAGTCCTGGGGAGCAAGCCCCCTCCCAAAGCAATGACAAGAGTTCATCAGGTACAACCCCCACCCTGCATCACTGCCTGGCCCCGAGGAAAGCAGCCCCGGGGAGTTGGGACCTTAATCGGTGCTTAATTACACAAATACCCCGGACTGAAGGGACCTAATTGGATGGCGACCATACTGAGCTGGGTAATTAGGATCCCATAAACCACACAGGTCACAACTCCTCCAGCAGAACATTCAACCACTGCTCCCGGAGCCCTCCTGCTTCGGTGTCACACGCAGAGGCTTGTTGGGGCTGAAGAAATTCCTCCTTCAGCCCGAGACTTCATCTCTATCCTCAGATAGAGATGCCCTGGGGGGCTGCCTGCTGATGGGAGAGCTGAGGAGACCTTGTTTTCCAAAATTTGGTCATTTTCTAACTCCTTTGAGTGCAGGGGACCATGTCCCAGAGCATCCCAGAGCATCTTGCAGCAGGGGGACAGGTGGGGACAGGGTGACAGTGCCACTGGAGGTGACTGAGCAGAGAAACCTGTGTCCCACGAGTGCTTGTTCTGAAGTGGGGGCCGCTTTGTTCCACCTGTGCTCCTGACCCCATTGTGTCTCCTCTGCATGAAAAATGCCAGCACTCAAACTTTCCCAGCACACACGCTCATTAAATATAAATTTCGTACTCAAATATTCAACAGCAGCATTTCGGATGGCGTGTTTGGGTACATTTGGGTGCATCTCTGCCAGTGTGCCATCCAGCTGTGGGAGAGCAGGATCCCCCAGTGCTGCCCATGGCCAACAGCAGCAGGACATGCGGGATGCGCTGCTGAGCGTGTGGGCTCCGACGGAGATGGATGTCAGGGAGAAATTTGTAAACCGTTCCTCACAGTAAGATATCTCGGAAGGAATGCTTTCACCACGTTTCTTCCCATCACCAAAAGCACTTCGGTGGTTTTCTGGCCTGAAGGCATCTGAGTGGTCATCCAACACAAAAAAAAGAGTCTTGCTGCTGCCCGATACCTGTCGGTGCTTGTCCCAGGGCCTGTGAAGGCGCCACGAAAGCTGAGAGCTGCATGTCTGAAGGCACCATCTCACCCGCCAGCCCTGGTCCCTCTGGGCTGCCCGCCCGCCCTTCTTCCTGCTCCCAGCTCCCAACAAAGTCCTGTCAATGTGCTGCACCCTCCCAGTGCCCCCAGCCCAAGGGGATGGTCAGCAGGGGACGAGGGCTGGCAGGGAGCCCCCGCGTCCCCTCTGTCCCCATCAGCTGCGATGGAACGCAGCCCCCAGCCCCCGGTTCCTCCGCACGTTTGACGACGAGCATCCGTGGAATCTGCAAGCCATTAGCTCTCTGTTATCTTTCTGGAGATGCTGAGGTGAGCCATATGGAAGCACTTACTCGTCAACAGCCTGGGACAGAGTTTGGTGGGGTGGCCAGGACTCAGCCCTTTGTGAACTGCAGAGAAGCTGGAACGCGTCCATTGACCCATTTAATGAGCTCCGGCAAGGGGAATTTCACACTGTGCCTGGAGCGGCAGTAACCTTATATGTAGAGAGAGGGGGAGATAATTTCTAATCTTGTCAATCACGCCGTTGTGAAACCCGCAGCAGGGTTCCTTATAGCGTGAGGGCCAAGGAGAAGGCGGAGGGCCTGATCCAGGTTCTTGCAGAGCAGGACTGCACAAGAAAGGCCTTTCATTATTTTTCTTTGCAGTCTCCTCATTTCCTCACTGTAAAAAAAACAACAATATATTTATTAACTAGGCAAATATTTGACTGGGACAACATGCTGAAATGACCTGCGAACGCCTCCTCGTTCCCGCCAAGAGGGGCTCCTGCTCCCTCCCGCAGCCACGTTCACACACTGCCTTGGAGATGGGCTCCCCAAACCCCGCTGGGCCTCCAGCAGCCCTGTCCACCCCCTCCTCCTCCTCCCAAGGAGAAGGAAGAGAGGAAAATATCTCTCCCAGGTACCCCACTGGCTTGGTTCTGCTTGTCTGCACGCCAGAGTTACTTGGGATGGACTTGCAGACACTGCTGCAGGGCCACCGACGGCTCTGAGCTGGAGGTACATCCTCGCCATGGGGGGCGGGTATGGTCCAGGCATCGTGGCGCAGGGAGGAGGATGAGGGACGGGAGGACGGGTTGCATTTCTGTAAAAAAATCTATTTAAAACCTAAACACAGACATGGGCTTTTTTGGCCCCGCGTCTCTGGAGACCCACGTCCCAGCAGGCTGGGAAAGCTCTTTGTGCTGTCTGTGTCCCTGCGAGGTCAGCTGTGACCGGGGACAGCAGGGTTACCCCAAGCCAGCTCACCGGCGGGACCTCTGACACCTCAGTGCTGCTCCGCATGGGGAACCACTCTGAGCTCCAGCTCCAAGCTAAAGAAACAAACACAGCCTTTTTTCCCTGTTGTTTTTCCTGTTTGCCTAAGAAACATAATCTTCCCCCAAAATGAAAAAAATAATAATAACTTACAGGAAGGCCCCAAGCATGAGCCTATTTATGTGCGATTTCAATCAAAACAGGCTTTAAATAACAAATTCCTTCGATATTCGTCACATGTGTAAAACACATTAAAGGGGGACAGGCAGTGGACGGGGCGGAGGAGCAGAGCCCCCTGCTCCCGCCTGTGCTGAGCATCAGCCGGAGCTTTTCCCTCCTGGGGACACCCCATGTCCCCAGTGGGGACAGGAGAGGACAGGGCACCCTTGCTGGGCAGGGACGCAGAGCAAGTGTCCCAAAACCTTGCCCTGGTTTGACAGTGGAGCCAATAGGAACAATGATCAACAGCATCTTCCTGATCACCTCCTCTCACCCCACCAGACGCCACAGCTGAGTAAGTGATGTGTTTTGCTTCGGTGGTGCAAAGCGGGACAAAGTCCTCGCACCCTGCGTGTCCACAGAGAGCAGGAGGGATCTGGGTTTTCCAGGTCTACCTCGAGCCTCTAAAGTGGAAGATTTTGATTCTGCATATTTGAGTTCACTTTATGGAATCAGTTTCCTAACCCTCACCTTATATTTTCCATTGAATCCCTGACAACCCACACCCTTGCAACACCGAGGATTGTCACATTCCCGGGTTTGACCCCGCAGTGAGGGCAGAGGAGCCAGAAGCCGTGGTGATGGGCTCTCCTTGGTACAGAACCACCAGCAGCAAAGCCTTTGCAGAGTGCAGCCCCGCGGCCACCGCGCCGCAGCGCCCGTGCAGCTCACACCTCTCCCGTGTCCCCAGCCACCGGGCCATGTTTGCAAACCTGCTATTGCTTTTCTTTTCTCTTTCCTCCCTCTCATTATGGTGGATTACTACTTATTTGCTCATATGCCAGCGCAGAGTGACTGACACAGAAACAGGTCACACTTTCCCTAGCAGGGTCCCTGCTCTCTGCTGGAGCCGCAGCCCTCGCTGCACCGTGCCGTGATCATTATCTTCGGTGTAACACAGCCCGTCTTCCGTGGGTTCCTCCTTTTTACGAGGTGTGATGGGGAAGGAATGCTGTGTACAGTTTAATTAGGGACTAAGTGCCTTGGAGGGGAGTGGGAAGTGGCAGATACCCCGGGCACCAGCCCCCAACACTCAGTCCCCCATTAAAGCCCCTTTGATGTCTGGCTGCTGCACAGCCCTGGTGTCCCACTGTGTACAGTCAAGGCCAAGGGCAGGAACCAGCAGTCAGTGAGGATACGGGAGGCTGCACGGCCAGGGAGCATCGTGCCCTGGTCTCCGGGCACCCCCGGGGCAGCCCTGGCGTGGCTGGAGACAGACACCTCTGTGCTGGGGGGGTCTGGCAAACCCAGGGGTGCAGGTGGGTGATGGGAATGAAATAGGAAAAATCATCAGCAAAGGGGAAGAAATCAGGGCTGTGGGTTTCTGAGGGCTGAGCTGAGCTTGGTCAAAGGTCCCAAGCAAACCCTCTGACAGGAGAACCTTGGAGGACCTGCCGCCCTGTGCAGCCGTGCTGGGGACAGGACCACAGGGCTGCACTTTGGGTTTGGTCCCTTCCCTGGGGTATGAAGCTCCAGTTATCCCCAGGGCCTTTTTCTGCCTTCCCATTCTGTCCAAACACCCCTGGGAGCAGGAACCAAGGAGGAGAGTGGCCAAGCTGTGGGACAGTGAGGACAAGATGATGTCCCAGCTGGAGGCTTCACCTTCACGGCCAGGGCACAGGCATGGAGGCTGCTGGGCTCTGCTCTTCCCTGTCTGATGCTACACAGAAATGGGATTTAGCATCACACGAAGTCGTTGGCAGAAAGGGCAACTAAACCAAAGAATGTGCCTTTGCTTGGCAGCACCAGCATCCCTGCTCTTCTCTTCTTCGTCCTCTGCAGGGTGCAGCCTCCGTAGCAGCCCTCATTTACGGATATCTCCAGGGTTGCAAAACATGGGGTTTTGATGGGATTTTAATTCCCGACCCCCTCTGCAGCAGCTGGCTGGTCCAGACAAGGAGGTCACAGGCTAAGCCGTCTGGCCCGGAGGGTGCCCCGTAGCCCAGCACGGCTGCAGCGGGTGCCGGGTCCCCAGCTGGGCTCAGAGCCCCGCACCCAAGCGCTGGGGCGGGTGCGAGCTCCTCGCCCCGTGACTCACGGCACAGCCAGGCACACGGTCCTGGGAGGCTGAATCAGCCCCCCCAGGGCAGGAGGGGGCCCTTCCCTCCCCCTGCACCCAGGAAGCCATCGTGACCTGCCCCTGCTCTGGCTCCCGACTTGTTGCGAGCTGCAGGCACATGTTGTGGGATTTAGCAGTGTTGTGTCAGCATTTGCTCATCCTGCCCATCGCACGACAACCACAGGGGCTGTGTGGCTGGGTGACACAGGGGGGGTCCCAGCACATTGTGCACACCAGAGCCCATGCTGGCAGCACCCACTTACCTGCCCTGTCAGAGCATAGATGCACAAACCCCCTTGGCAGTGCTTGGGAATCCGGGTGTTCCCGAGGCTGAGGACACATCTGGGGCCAGGATGGAGGTGACCTTTACTGCCCAGTGAGCTGAGACCCTCCCGCTTCACCGCAGTGTGACTTTGCCCTGGCAGCTGGGCAGGATGCTCTGCCGAGCTGCTTTCCCAGGCTGGGCACAGGTTCCGGGGCACGGAGCAGCCCCGGCAGCATCCTCCTCACCACCAGCCCTTTCTCTCTCAAGGCTGGTTTGAATTACACAGTGAAACCTCGTTCCTCTTTCTCCCGGGCTGGCGGGGCGCCGGGAGCGCGCGGGGAAGGGACGGGGTGTTTCTGCTGGCAGCGTTGCCAACCATCCGAGTTACAGACACTTCATAAATATCCCGTGTTAAGAGCTCGCGGGCTGCAGATGGCCTCAGCAGAGGAGGGCAGGAAATTCGGCTGCTCCCTGCCCGTGCTGCAAGGGGAGCCTGCGGGGTGCTACGGCCAACCTGGGGACACCAACCTGGGACTCGTGACCAAGCAACAAGGTGAAGCTCCAGTGGGTTCTGCTATCGATGTCCCCAGGTGCATCATCCCCACCGGGCGCTGCTCCTCGTGCAGCCCCAGCGGGACCGGGACTCCCCAGTTATCCCTGAGAGCAGCACCCCCATTATCCCACACGAAATCTGTGGCACAAAAGGTCATTAAACCCAAGAATGTGCTTTTGCCAGGTAGCACCAGCATCCCTCCTCCTCCTCCTGATCTGCAGAGTGCAGCCTCCATCGCAGCCCCCATTTACAGATGGCTCTGGTGTTGCAAAACTTGGGTCAGCAATAATTGGGGGCCGCTCTCAAGGCCGGATGGGACATCCTTCCCCATCCTTCTTGCTTCTTGTCCCCACGGGGTTGTCACCATGCAGGCCAGGACAGCTCCTGCCTCCTTAGCTGCTGCAATATGACTCCTCTGCTCTGTAAATAATTTCCATTTTCATTTCTTAGCACCAGGGTGACACATGGAAGGGGAGACGTGAACTCCGCACACACACACACAGATGCCTCCCCTGATTAGGACAACTTTTAAGTAGGTCAGAGCCTGGATTTAAGCTGCTTGACAGTTCCCCTATAAAACATACCTAGTTTAATGCCCTGTATATTTTTTGCGATGTGAAACAGGAGCAGTTTATAGGGGCAATGTTGGGTAGCAGATGTTATTCCCATGCTGGGGGAGGGCAGCAGTGGGGAAAGTGACTGCTGTAAATGAACTGGTGATTAAGGTCATTAAAGAACCTTAACCCAGGGGCACTGGGGAGCAGGAAGGGGACGGCTGGACTGCACCAGCACCGCTGCCGGCCACCCCCGTGGTCACAGCTCCCCAAGAGCGCTGGACAAGTCTCTCCACACACCTCAGTTTAAGCAGCTTGATACCAGCGGGCACCTTCTCGCTGTATTTACATACTACCTTAAATCTCCAGTTCCTGGAGTCCTGTGATTATAGGAAAAAGGTCACTTTGGGCATCACCTTTCCTTTTTTTTTTTTATTTTTTGAGTAAAATAGCAGGTCACCTATGTTAGTGACTGTGGGAGAAAAAACACTTCAAAACAAGATCCCTGCAGGTCTGGACACCACCAGGTGAGCACGAGATAAAGCACAATCTCCTGGTGCTCCGAAGCCAAGCTCTGCTATGGCACTGCTGACGTGACCAGGACACCCCTGGATCCCCACTGGGACAGTTTGGGGTCATCATGGCAAAGACCTTTGGGCCCGCTGTGACCCCCTGCACCTCCTGGGCTCCCTCTGGCCGCAGAACACCCATCAGCTCCCATGATTTGGGGTGTTCATGATGCTGTGCTGCCTGGAGAAGCTGCTGCCATTTCTGGGGCTCCCCTTTAGCTGCTTGGGGGCTTATTCCTGCCCCCCCCTCCTCCCTCACACCTCCAGCCCCTCAGCAACACGCTTTCTGATGGGAAAGGAAAAAAGGCATGATTTAAACCTGACCTCTCACCCCAAGCTGTGTCTGTAATCAGACGAGCGAACGTTAATAGCCCGAGCCAGGCAGCGGAGCCCAAAGCCCAGATAAAACCCAGCCCCGACGACAATTCAATTTCCTTCCATGAGATCAACTTGCAGCTTTAGCAAAGCCACTTGTGCGGTCGCTGGGCTGAAACAATCCGGGCTGGCAGGCACGGCCGCGCTGCCTGCAGCTGGCATCGCCCCATCTGCTCCTGCGTGCGGCCCCCCGACCAGCACCCTGCTGGGGGCTGCCCAGCACCCTCCTGGGGTGCTGATCATCACCCCAGCACAGCCCAAGGACACTGATCTCCTGCCTCTCCTTGGACCAGGGGTCGGAACACGTGGGACTCGGCACCTTGCAGGGGGATGTGTTATTTCTGGGGTGGCTCTTCCATGCACATATAACCCAGAGGGTTTTGCGGGCTGCCCCGGGGGACCAGCGTCACCCTTCTCCCAGAGCACCCGTGGGTATGGTGAGCTGGGCTGGCCACCGTGGTCGCAGCGCTGGGACAGTCCCCGCTCCAGCTGGCCGTGCTGGCCCTGCGCAGGCACACAGCCTCTCCTCCTCCTGCCCAGAGCGGTGTGCACGGAGATGGGGAAGGCTGGAGGCGCAAGCACAGGCGGGATGTGTTTTCCATTGTGAACAGCAAATAATGTCCGCATGAAAGGCACGATGCTGCCTTTTGCTTGCTTGCTTTTTTTTTTTTTTTATTTCTTTCGCTAATCTTTGACCTAGATAGCAAGGGAACTGGATGGGAGAGGAGGGGCTGGGGCACGGGCAGGGCTGCAGCGGCAGCTCCTGCCAGGGCACGGCACAGGGATAGGGAAGGGACGGCTCCAAAGGCAGAGCCCTTCATGGGAGCAGTAACAGCAGTTTTCGAGCAAAAGCCAATTAAAAAACGATCAACCCCCATTTTCTTGAAGAGCATTCAGATGGATGAAGTCCATGTTGTATTGTTGTGTTGTATCACTATAATGCCAAGTTTTCAGCGAGGTTTGGAGTTTCTTAATGTCTCCGTGTGTATACACTGATGTAAGCACACATATGTTTACTTCCATTTCATATTCCCATGCAGGCAGGGAGGCAAACCCCTCTCCCAGGAGCCAAACCCCCACATCGGGTCAAGGACAGAGACGGGAGCATCACCCACTGCTCCTTTCCCAGCCCGTCCCCTCCCAGTTCCCCCAGTGCCGAGCAGGAATTGCTTTTATTACTGGCATATGAGCCTTACTAGATGCCTCCAGTTTACAACCCGCTGCCACCGATTTCCAACCCACTGTCACCAATTTGTAACCTATTTCTCTTGGTTGAGCACATACAGGGTTCTTTTATTAAAAAAAGCAAATCTGCAGAAGGAGGCTTTTACTTTCAACATGCACCTCAGTAACCACGGAAAGACCGAATGTAAAAATAATCATCTGAAGTCTCAGCCCTGCATCTCCTGCATTGGCACTCGCTGGCTTTACTCGGGGATCACAAACTCCCTCGTGTGCTGCGTGCACGACTCCAGCAATCCCAGTCTCAGGGAAAAGATTAGCTCTTAATTCCCCAAAGCCAAATCAGGACACGACACAGCCCATATTGTTCCAATTTACACCTCCTTATGAGTTTCCTCAGCTCCCTTTATAGTCTCAGTCTCTGCACTGTGAATCTTCCCCATTTCCAGTCGCTCCAGTCTGGGGGCCCTGGGATCCCACGGCCCTGCACCTCGTGGTGGGTGATGGATCTGGAGCCTGACAGATTCTTCTGCATGGACAGGACCCCCCAGCAGCTCCCGCCACCTCCCGCCTGTCCCAGGCTGCTCCTGTCCCCTCGGGTGACAATCTGAGCAGGGGAAACCACCGCGGCGGGGACGTGGGGGTGACGGTGGCTGTGCCGCAGCCCCCATGGGGGACACAGCAGCACTGGTGTGGGACCCAGTGCCCCTCGGGCACCTCTCCGTGATTCAGCACCCAGGGCCATGCAGCTGAGCACCTCGGGTAAGATCCAGGATTTCAGCCTTGCACTGGGGTTTTTTTGTAAGAAGTTACAGGCTGTTGTTATTTTGATTTGGAGGATATTTTTATTTTCTTTTAATGAAACATGAGGATCTGATGAGCAAGACAGCAGCCTCAAATAACCTCTAGCTTGGCGCGAAGGCAAGTCCCGGCTGTTTGGGATAAACACGAGCCATGAGGAAGCTGCCCTTTCCCAAGCCCAAAGCAGGGATGCTCTGGGAGGCGATGCAGGGACGCTTGCGAGGGGATGCAGGGACCCTTGCGAGGGGATAAGGGGATGTTCTGGGACAGGATGCAGGGATGCTTGCATCCTGCTGCAGGCTGGGGAGCCCTGAACACCCCGTCTGCCCTCACACCACTTTCCTACCTCCACACCCATCAGGAGGTGAAGTCTCCCATTCCTTGCACGTCCCCAGTCCCCAGACACGGTGCTGACGCTGCTGCGGGTGCTCCGCGCTCAGAGTGAGGTGCAGCTCCAGCACTTGCCCTCTGCGCTGGGGACTGTCCCAGTCAAACCAGCAAACCCCACGGGCGCAGAGCCACACGTGCAGGCGTGCCGAAACCCCCTCTTTGCGAGAGGCAATTTATTCTCAGACTCAATCCACCGGCTTAAGGGATCTGATCCGGTATTTTCTGCTGTTAAACAATAGCTCTTGCAATGGGAAGAGAACAGAGAAACGCAGAAAAGCTTTGGTGACTTTGGTGAGCCTGGATTGGGGTGCCAAGGGCTGTTGTGGGGACAAAGCCTGGCACACACAGGGCACCGGTCCCGAGCAGAGCCCTGGGTGCCCCTCGCAGAGGAGAAGCTGGTGGTGTCTGGGGCAGCAGCAGCGGGTCCAAGCCAGGTACAGGCTCCGCTCCGCCAGCTGCTGGGGTGATTTCCCCATGTCCTTTCTCTCCCCCAAGGAAAGGCTGGTTTTCTCCCCATTCCCCAAAAGCTGCTGCTTCCCATGGCGGCGACGCCCTGGCCAGGGCTCTCAGCAAAACCTGGGGCTTGATGTGGCTGTGGTGGGGTCTCACCCTCTCTGGTGCATGAAGGAGTTAAGGTGCTGAAAACCCCACATCCTCCTCCGAGGGGTTTCCAGGGACATGGACCAAATCCTATTACAGCACCATTTACCTGGGGAGCAGTGGGGAGGGCAGCCATGCGGCAAACCTCAGAGGTTTGCTATTTGATTTGTTCCCCAGGAGCAGAGCTGATAGCCAAGCAGCCCAAGAGCGGTTGGAAGAAAACTCTCGCAGCCTGAGAACTGCTGCTGTGCTCTAAATACCACAACAGGGGCCCTGGAGACAGCACCTCCAAAAGTGCGTTACTGCCTTTGAGCCAGGATGCTGTAAGGAGCGAGGGGGTATTGCTTGGTGTACTCATGACCACTCTTCTGCCTTCATTTTGGAGGGCTCTGGGCTATCAAATTCGCAGCTCTGGCTGGCACCCTGTACCACTGGCTTGGCCAAGGCACAGCTGGATTCATCAGGGAGCCACATCTCACTCCAGCCAAGCAGGCAGGAGAGGAAAAAAGAAAGAAAAGAAATAAAGAAAAATACAAACAATTGCCTCACGCAGGGAAAGGGGAAGGCAGAAGAAGCCATTTGCCATATCCACAACCCAGAGAGAGTGTCCAGCAAGTGGGAAAGCGCCTCGGCAGGGACGCGGCTGCCAGAGCACAGGACACGGAGGGTTTGTTGTGTGCAGGCTCACAGAGACCTGGCGGGATAATTGGCACGAGCGGAGGAACGACACAGCGCCTTCCGGAGAGCCGAGCCCTCCTAATGGGAGCCAGGTGGCAATGCCCCCCCAGCCCTGACCCCGGGGCTCTGCGGAGCGAAGCTGCGAGCACGACCCTGTCTGGGGGATGAAAGCAGCCGTCCCGCGCCCCCCCGGCACCCCACGAGTGCAAACAGGTGGGGGATGGCTCCATCCCACCCCGGCACACGTTCCCTCCGGGCTGGGCTCTGGCACAAGGAGCAGTTGTGTCCCCAGGCTGTGGCATGTTTCCTAATGGACTGCAGGACGAGGGAAATTGCCAGCGGGTCACAGCCGGAGAGCGGCTGAACGGCTCTGCTGGAATGTCAAGGACGGAAGGGACAGATGGTCTGTGTCCATCAGGGAACAGAGCGGTCCTTGGCCCTGTCCCCCCACGCTGCTGCTGGGATTCCTGCTCAGGGGCAGCTGCCGGGCGGCAGGCGATGGGATCCGGGGACAAGCCACCCACCAGGGTCATTGCTACCTCCTCCATCCCCAGCAGGCTGCAGCCAGCGGGGGGTTTGGCTGGGGGAGGAGGGGGCTTTGGATCAGGCTCGCTGTGGGGAGAACAGGAACAGCCCCCCAGCGCGGCTGCTGGGCTGCAGGGCTGCCAGAGCTCCCGCCTGGCACCGGACCAGACCCCTTCTCCTCCCTGGCCCTGGGAACACTGGGTGACTGGAAAGCAGGTTTTTTTTTTAACCACTATTTCTGGAGGTACAGTGATCCAAGAATAGAGTTTATGCATAAAATTGGACTCCTCAGTCAGGGTACGTAACACCAGCACAGCAACCGGCCCCATAAATCATGCCTCATAAATCTCCGATAATGCATAACCTGCGTGCTGGCCGCGGATCAGCTCCAGGTAACTCAGCTCAGAGAGGAGCCAAACTTGGCCGCCACGTGGAAATCAGAGACAGGACAGACGCAGCCAGACCCCCTGCCCCAGCACACCCTGCCCGGCAGCATCCGAGCTACCCAGGCTTTCAAGGAGGGGGCAACGGGGGGGAACTGACCCCAGACTGCATGGTGTCAGGTTCCTGAGGCCAGCAAGCACCCAAAAGCACCATCACTTGCTCTCGATGCCCAAGAAATCACTGGGATTTTTCCGATTGCATCTCTCTCCTCTTTCTTTCACCCCCACAGGTTTTAATTCCAGCCTGGCTGCCTTGAGAAGAAACCCGCTTGGAGCCCATCCTCCTGCAGTCCTTCAGGGTCTCATTGGGAGGTAGACATCACCGTCCACCCTTGTTCCACATCAGACTTGGACCTTTATCCCATGTGCTTCAAAACAGCAGATGTTCCTTGCTGACCAACAACCGATCAGCTGGGTATGTGAAATACGGGAGGAGTTTGATGGTTTATTACATCCAGGCACTGCCTGGAAAAGCCAGGGGGGGCAGGAGGTCTCCTCCAGACAGGCAGCGCCTGGCTCCAGGAGGGTGCAGTGGGGCAGATATGGTGCCACAAGAAACAAGGCAGTGGGAAGAGTCGTGTTTGGGGCAGAAAAGATGCATTTATAGCCCTCCATGCAGGACCAGCATCCCCGGCTGGTGAGCCACAGAGCTCTGTGTCAGCGGAGTCTTTGGGTGTTTGGTTAAAGAATCCAAATGCAGCAGGTTTTGTCCAAAGCTTCTCCTAAAACCACTTAAGCTCTCCAGCTGAGCTGGAAATCTTGCGAGATTCCCATTACACCAGATTCCCATGAGTATTCTCTCCACCCCTGGCATTTCCAGCTCATGCTGCCACGCTGCCTACTGCCCAGAAAATGAAGGAGCCAGGTTATCCTTCCATTGGGAAAAAGCACCATTGCTCTCCCATCTGCTCTTCTTATGGCTATAAAAGAGCATCTCTGCTCTGAGACACCTTCCCCTGTGGTCGGTGCAGCGCACGGGCAGGATTCCTGCCGGGACCTGCCCGGCGCTGCTCCGGCAGACACGCGAGGTGCAGGATGGGGAGGGTTTGCATAAGCACCGGTTGCTGTTTATGCTCAGTTTTCAGTAGCTCAGCAAATCCTTTTCCAGTCCAAAGTGCCCTCCCTCGCACAGCAGCACGAGGGAGGGCACCACCATTTTCCAGCCCGAGCTGCTTAATATATGCCTCCAAAAAATAAACGCACCTCTCAGTGTTTGAGATAGAGAGGAGCTGGTTATCGGTTCCTCTCAGTGGAGCACATCATGCCCAAATCAAGCCTAAATCCCTCTGGCTGTAAGGAGGAGGATTCCAGACCTTTCCTTGGGCTGCCCCTCCACAGCCACCTCCATTGGTAAGAAGAATCATCCCTAAAGAGCCACATAATGTCAGGCAAAAGGTGTCACCAGCCCACCCATCCCTGGCCATCCCACGAAAGCCCAGATGGAATGTCCTTGCCCTGCCACCTCGCACCTATTTGTTGTTTTTTATAACATGAGGTTAGACTGTTTCCATCCTGGCTTCCGAAAAAATCACATCAGCATTGGTTCCGCCTCAGCAAGGATGAGCGGAGCATCGTGGACGGCGAGCGGCTCGACGGGAGCTTCCCGAAGCCGGAGTTGCCTGCAAGCAGGCAGCACAGGCAGCTCTGCAGGCAGCGCGGGCAGGGATCCCCTCTCCCGGCCCCAGGGCAGCGGGATTGTGCCAGCTGGGCATCACTTTAAATGCAAGGTGTGCAGCAAGCACCCTGCCATGGGAACCTGCCACCCCGGGGTGCGCCGGCAGGACGGGAGCTGGTTGTTATTCTTCCGTCAAGCAAACAAGTGGACACTGGGACTGCAAAAACTCGTGGCTTTTTTGCCAGATGTGCCCCACTGCTGTTATCACGGAATATTAATCAGAAAGGCCTGTGTGTAATTTTGGAGTTTTGATTAGAGAAATCTCCCTTACAATAATAATCACGCTGGGGCCTCTATAAATACCAACGGCTCCAGGTTTGTTGGCTGGATAAAGTGGCATGTTGATTGCTGGGCTCGCCTGCTCATCAATCATTCAGCATTGCCCCCACGTTCGCCGTCCTCCTGGACAGCGCCCCTCTTCCCAGTTCCCCCAGTGCCTGTCCTGTCATTAACAGCCGCCTTCCTCCTCCCCTTCCACCTCCGTCCCCGCCACCATCTCCTGCGCTCGCCCTCGGCCCCTTCCTCCTCGCCTGCTCCCTGATCCCTGCATTCATCTCAGATTATATAAAGTTTGGCTGCCTTGAGTAAAATAAATTGCAGGCTTTTGAAGGGCTGGGGCTCTGTATATTTTTACGGTTAATGAATCTTCCTGTTTGAGTTTGGGAGATGGGAACTTTGCTTTCCAGCTGCCATGTGCGACTCCGGCCAATTAAATCAATGGGGGCTGGAAGCATCACCCTGGTGTGGGAGAACATCAGGTGGGAGAACACTGGGTGGGAGAACACTGGGTGCATCCTCTGCCTCCCTCCCCACCGGCCCCTTGACAGGCACCCCCCACCAGTACCACCCAAGCTGGAGCCACCCCAACCCATCACCCCAAGGATCAAATGAGACCAGCCAAGTAAAGAAGGAGGGGAAGGGGCGAGAGCAGCATCATCGGTGCTGCTCATGGCCACAGCAGCCACCCCGGGGTGCTCTGCATGGGGTGCAGTGGGTCCTACTGTGCAGCTGCTGACTCGGCGCTCCTTGGGCACAAAACACCTTATTTTCTCTCATCCAAAGCCCTGGCGAGGAAGCAAGCAGCCTGGCCCGGCCCTCGGGGCCACCAGGGAGAAGTTTTGCTAGGAGGAAAAGTGAGCTCTGGGCAAATAACTGGCAGCAAAGTCGTGTGTGTGCTGGATTTTCCCTCGTCCTCTCCGAGCCGCCTATGGGCGAACTGTTACAGGCCCTAATTTATTCATCGTTGCAACTGATTCATCATCTACTTTTTATGTCTGGTTTCTTGGCCTGTAGATTATCCGCCAGCAGTTTGTTGAGCATATTTGACATGTGAAACTCAAGCTGTGTTTACTTGTAGTTCATGTACCATGGCGTTTGGGTTGGCCGCCTGCCATGGGCCACGTGGTGCCTGCGCCCTGCCCGGCGCAGCGCGGATGCTCGCACGCATCCATCCCTGCTGCCGACCCACCCGCCGGTGGCAGCGCTCGCCTCCGAGGCAGGCAGGGAGCGAGGAAACCCTATTTCTGTGAACATTCGAATGCATGAAATCCCATAAAAGCCGGGGGCAGCGCTGGAAGAGGAGCCGGGGAGCACTTGCCAACCCCGCGTGCTGGAACAACTTTCTTCCTCCGAATTTTCCAAGCTATACCGAGCACAGGGGAGTCTCCGAATGTGAGTTTCCAGTCTCGCTACATATCCGTGACCTCAAGTAAAAGAAAGGAAACCTTTCCCAGTGCTGGGTCCCAAGAAGAGCCGGAGGGGTGCCTTGCCCTGCTTGTGAACCCAGAAAGAATCGGTGCTAGGGGGAGCAGGGGGAGCCTGGTCCCCCAGCCCTCACCAAGCAGCTGAGAGCTTGTTCAAGGCTGACCCAGACAGGAGAAGGCAGCTCGGGCTCCTGTCACACCCTGACGACAATAACCCCATTAACGTGCACATACATCAGAGCAATGCACACACATCAGAGCAATGCACACGCCAAGGGAGATGCAAAAAAAAAAAGAGCTCTTTCTGTCTGATAGCCTTCAAAAATATGTATTTGATTTTCAGATGTTAAGCTAGAATTGCATCCAGATGGACTCGAGGTCACACTCCCTGACACTGGCTTCCCATTACACTGATATTGAATGCAGATATGTTTTATAGAGATAGCTGACAAATATAGCGCAGCATTGTTTCGGGTGAGTTTTTTTAAGCCATTTCCCCTGCCGGTCCCCATGGTGCTGTGATTCCCATGTCTCCGGTTCCCCATTGCTGCCTGCTCGGGGTTCCCGGCTGGTCCTGAATCCGTCCCGCTCGGACAAGGACATTTGGGATCAATTCCCTGCAGCTCCCAAGACCACAGTAGCTCTCGTGGTCCCGTCGTTTCCAGCTCCAGATCCACCTCTTTCCATCACCGCCGGAGATGGGGTGCAATTTTTGGAGGTGAAGCAAACTTCTCCAGCCACCAGCATCATCCACCCGTCATCCTGAACAACAAACAAAACCAAAGCAGGATAAAAAGCAGCATTTAATAATACAGCAAGATTTGTGGGGCTTAATGTATAGTATTAAATGTGGCAATAAAAATATACAGCTATTAATTGTGTCATTCTGGCGCTGAGGGCCTCAGGCGACTTCAAGCCTTGCTCTTCCGTTTTATGGTGTCACTGCGATTTGTTGATGGAATTACTACCATGTTATAATAGGAATAGGAATAGGAATAATAACAGCAATAACAATAATAATATATTTTGCTGCCATACAATTCCTCCTGCCTCTCCCAGGGTACTTTGCAATTAGATAGTTGGAGAAGCCACAACAAATAAACGTCTCTTCAACCTCATTTACTCGGGAGGGGACGAGCTGTGTGTTGGGGGAGCAGCAAGCACTCAGGATTTCACTTTATCCTATTTATTTCCATCACCTCTCTTTCTCAGGAGCCGCATGGGACGGTGTGGAAGGGGATCCCTGGGTCCAGGCTGGTGTTGTCCCCATGGGAGATGTCCCATGCTGGTCCACATCCCCATGAGAGCCGGGAACGGGATGCTGAGCATCGTCCAGCGCCCGGCACATCCCCCGCAGCCGGGGCAGCGCAGATGCAGCTGGGGCGAGAGATGGTTATTTACAGCCTGTAACTTCGCTCAGTGAAGTTTGCTGCTTTTTTATTTTATTTCTGGTTGTTGAGTTATCTGGGAAAGGATCACTGTTTTCTCAAATGTATTCATTATCCAAAATTATTTGGGGCCTAACATAGGGGGGGATCTTTCCACTGACTTAGCTGGGTTTTGGATTAGGCCCTTAATGAATAATTTCTGCAAATAATTCTTGGCCTGTGTCTTGTTCACAGGCAGTTTACTGCAAGAATTCAAAAGTCAAGCTGCTTTATTGGCCGTATAGGTCATATGGGATTATTTCCGTTCCCTGAGTAGATGACTCTTAGCACTGGGTCTTCAGAGCACACATTTTGTATTAATTCAAAATTTGCTTTCTATGAATATTTTACAAGAGTGCCTTAAAATTCACTGTTTCCATGGACATTCCTCCTCGTAACTCATTCTGTTTGCTTGAATATTAACTGAAGGCAAACAGAGCAGGGGGAGCGGGGAGCCTGGCTGGGTGTGCTGGAGCAATGGGCACGGAGACTGGGGGGAAATTCCACCGAGGAGCTTCAGAAATGTCAGTGCAGATGAAATAAATAACCGTGCCCCTCCAGCCCCTCGGCTCCACTCCCCCAGCTCTGAGACCCAGCGGCTGCCGCTGTTCGCGCCAGAAGAAAGGAAAGCAATCTGTGTTCACCTGGAAACCCACGCTGTCCTTCCTCACCAGAATGGAAGGACTTGTGGTTTGAGACGCTAATAAAGTGTGGAAAATGAGTTACGGGGGAGCTGTGGTCGTATTTACCTTGCAAAGCATCTGTGAGCAATTCTGTCCACCCGCGTGTCCCGGAGGATCCTCAGTCCCGGCAGGGGTGGCCAGGGAGACCTGCTGAGCATCTTCTGCTGGCGGCAGAGCCATGGGCAGGATGGCAATTCCCACCCATCTCCAACTCCAACAGGCTGGCCAGAGAGGTGGTGGCTGAACCATCCCTGGAGACATCCCAGGCCAGGCTGGACGGGCTCTGAGCACCCTGAGCTGGTGCAGATGTCCCTGCTCATGGCAGGGATGGCACTGGGGGAGCTTGAAGGTCCCTTCAACCCAAACCATTCCTTGATTCTATGTTTCTATGATGTGGCAGAGGGGAGAAGACCCCCTGCAAAAGCCACTGACACTCCTGCCTTGGACTCACCTCTCCTTTGAGCAGTTTCTGCAGCCCCCAAAGCAGCATCCTGGGACCTAAGTCCCTACACCAAGCACTGACGGTGGTAGAGCAGTGGGGATGGTCTCTGCTGGTGCAGACTCAGGGGGACAGGTAGGACTTGATGCGAGCTGGTTGGTCTTGCTCCAAATCCGGAGGGGAGAAGAGTCCCTGGAGCATCACACTGCGGGACCGGGAGGTTTGCACTGTCCATTCCCCTCCTCTGACGCAGCCAGAGCTGGAGGCTCGGGTTCAGCTCCCAGGTAGAGCAAGGAAAAACCAGAATAACCCAGCTGACCCCAGCCCCTTCAGTGCCTCTTTCCACCAGCAGACACCAAAGGGGAATCTGGCCCACAGCTTCCAGGCTGTCAAACCCATCACCTTCCCAAGGAGCCCGGAGAAAGCACATGTTTCCTGGCTGTCATGCAGCAAGGAGCTGAGGAACAGGGCGGTCTCTGCCTGGCGAAATGTGTATTGCATTTGGGCTGAGATTCTAATAGATTCTGATGCGATTTTTTTTCCTGATTTGTACCAGGCCATCTGGATTTGTTTCTGTGAGATGCTGGTTTAATACACTTAAAATTTCCCATTGAGTCTCATGCACCAAAGAGAGGGGGGAGGGGGGCGAATGAAAAGCAAATTTAATAACAGAAAGACCTGAAATCTATTAAATATACATTAAAATACATTTGGTTTCCCAGTGGGTGCAAAGTGCCATAACGTTTTACTGGGTTTATGACGCTGGCAGAGGCTCTGAATGAAAATGGAGGAGAGAGTCCAGGGTCCCTGCTCAGTAGTTCACGGTGGAGAGAAAGAGTCGTCTGCAGTTTGCTAACACAGCAAAAAACAGGAAAGGCTTCTTGGGTAGATCCACAGAGAGCACATTTCACATGTGTTTCCGTTAAGGATGTTCACAAAACCTGAACAGCAAGAGCCACTCAGGTTCTCAAGTTATTTGGGACTCTCGTTTTCCCTCTCGTGCTGCAGCTTTGGCAGGAGCCCTGCACCAGCCTCCCCGGCTCCATCCCCCGTACCGCTCCCATGGCCCCTCCATTCAGAGATCTATGGGGAGAGGCTCAGGGATGCTGCTTTGCCCCAGCAAAAGTGCCGTGGCCGGTGGCATCACCGGTTTATCCGGAGCTGCTGGTCTGGCCACTCCGTGTCCCGCCCCACGCTGCAGCTCACCAGCCAGGACCAGCTCGGGGGCTTAATTCCTCGCTTAACTGATCTGGCCCTTGGCACTTCCATCCAGAGAACACTGGTCCCCACTAAGCAGGCTGCTGCCAAGGGGCTGAGATAAACCTCTGGGTCCTTCCAGACACGAGGAGGGGATGGATGTCCCAGGTGAACCACCTTCCCCTTGGCAAAGGCCACCCCGCGGCTTGTGTACAGACTCAACCCCTATGCATTTCAGGCATCTGCACCAAGCAGAAAGGGCTTTTTTGGCATAAATCTGCCTTTCTCAGTCTGGTCGCAGTCCACACATGGTGGAGCAAGTCATGAGAAGGTAACAGGAGGAAATACATGTACCCACAACCACCAAGGGCTTCAAAAAAAGCTTTTGCCTGCACTTATCCAAGGCTCCAGCTGCTCCTGCTTTGATGGAGAGCAGTTCGTGTGCCCAGAGACCACTTTTGTTCTCCAGCAGCATGTGACTGGCCTGCGGGGTGTGTGTGCAAGCGTGTTTGCACGTGCACGTGCATTTATGTGTGCATGCACACGCATGTGTGCATGTATGTGTGCACGTATGTGTGCATGATTGTGTGTGCATGAGCAGTGCCTGCAGCTGAGGGTGGACAGAGGGGGATGTGTGGTGGGAATGCACACGGGTCAGTGTGTGACCACAGAGCATGTGCTGGGGGTGGATTTCTTGGGGGCTGTGGGGAGCTGGAGCCCCACACCCAGGGCTATGGCGGGGCCAGCATGGCACGGTGCAGCACAGCACGGTGCAGCACGGCACGGCACGGTGCAGTATGGCACGGTACGGTGCAGCATGGTACAGCACAGTGAAGCATGACACAGTACAGTGCAGCATGGCATGTCACAGCACGGCACAGCGTGGCACAGCATGGCACGGCATGGCTCAGCATGGCACAGCACAGCATGGGGGGACTGTGTGTGTTCCTGCACCCCCCCATGTCAGCGCCAGCGTGCAGCCCCGCTCCCCACCAAGCCGTCAGCAGATGTTCGGGGCAGAGCAAGCCAGCACCCGGCCAACTTTCCATGCTGGGAGGGAGACTCCTTCCTCTGCCAAAGGCAGGACGTAGCTTCCCCCAGTACAGGGTTAGCCAGCAATCCAGAGATAATGGGAAGATGTTAAGGCAACACAGCTGGCAACCATCAGCACGCTGCGATGTGCCGGCTGCTGCAGCCCAGCGCTCCATTGTTCTGCAGGGAAGAGAAATACCGACCTCTGGCCGGCGTCAGAGCCAAGCCTGCTCCATGGGTAGGGAGCAGGGACAGGATGGGCCTTGGAAAGGAGACCAAAACACAGCCTGGATGGGTCACAGGTGATTAATCTCGCAG
Source organism: Streptopelia decaocto (assembly GCF_964273445.1). Taxonomy (NCBI): domain Eukaryota; kingdom Metazoa; phylum Chordata; class Aves; order Columbiformes; family Columbidae; genus Streptopelia; species Streptopelia decaocto. The sequence goes on along the minus strand of NC_138665.1, from coordinate 20,344,076 downwards.
GGAGCTGCTCTCACAGCTCCAACAGCTACAAGAGTCCCAGTACTAATGAGCCGGTGGGTGAATCCCACCACACTGACTTTTAACGACGAGCTGGCCGGCAGCCAGCCCTTCCTCTCCCCCTCTCCGTTCCCACAGCCACCCCTACCAAACCCCGCCAAGCTCCACTTGGCCCTTAGAAATCCCACCTCGTTTCAGCACCAAACTTGGGAAACTAGGGGAAAGAGGATGGGGTCAGGAGGGAGTTATGGGGGTGGACACGGGTGGGTTCCCCCACTTTTTGCCCTCTTGGGCAGCCCTCCACACAGCCAAGCCTTGAGCAGAGCTAGTGGTGCATCTCAGCCTGTCCCCAGCATCCCTACCTCCGGCTCGGCAGACCCAAAATAGTCAGATCCTGCAGGTTTAGCAGGTGCAAGTGCATCCATGGACAAGCTACCCTGTCCTGCTCATGCTATCCTGGCAGGTAATGCCACCGAGCATCGTGCGCGAGGGCTCGGGAGATGAGCGTCATCCTTGGCTGTGTGCACAAAGGAGGAGGGAAAAACACTGTCACTCAGCCACATGGCACAGGGAGCCCGCTGCAAGGATGCCGCTGCCTTCAGTGCTCTTGTCTGCGCTTCCAACCAGAGCAGGAGAACTTGGAAAGGGTTCAAAACAGAGCTGGGAGTGAGTCAAGGCAGTGGAAAATACGCATTACGGTGACAGAGTGAAGAAGCTCCGGCTGTTTAGTTTATTGAGGAGACCAAGAGGTGGCTTGCTCACGGTCTATGAGCATATGCACGGGGAAGAGATTTCTGATAGCAGACGGCTCTTTAATCTAGCAGGAAAAGGCATTACAACATCCCTAGTTGGAAGCCGAAACAAGACAAATCCAGATTAGAAATAAGAAGCACATTTTTAGCAGTCAGAGCAATTAAGCGTTGGAACGAATCCCCAGGGACAGAGTGGGATCTCCATCACTCCAAGTCTTCTAATGGAGACTGAGTATCTCTCTAAAAAATATGTTTCAGCTTGAGCATAAGAGATGAGTTTTCTGCCAAGGCAGCAGGCTGTGGAATGCAGGAGGTCAGTCTGGCTGGTCACAGTGGTCCCTTCTGGTCTGAAAATCCATCAGTCGTGCTATAATTTTCTGAAATGGGCAAAAAAATAGCCCGGGACTAGGCTGGCACATTTGTTGCCCTGTGCACTGGGTTTTGCAGGCACAGCCTCAGCGCTGGAGCTCAGTCCTGCTCCCCAGGGCAGAGCTGTCCCCATTGGGAAGGCGAGGACAAGCCAGGGCTGCAGCAACTTGTGCTCCCAGCCAGGACGATGCTCCTGGGCCACCACAGCAGATGTCATCTGCTCCGCTGTGTCCCCATGGCCAGCAGCCATGAGGAGTGGTCAGGAGCGGGGACAGCCACCGTCCCCCCAGGCAGATGTCACCACGCACCGTGATGTGAAGGGGGTGGGCAGAGAAACCTCCCCCAGGCAGGTCTGAGAGATGGGGGCTCATGCCCGGCCCGCCTAAGGTGAGGCCAACCCAGATGGGAAACCTGTCAGGGCCAGAAGAAAGCTGGCTTTGAATGGCTGCCTTTTAAATTAACTTAATTCCATTTTTAACAATTATTTTCAGGGCGCTTTTACTCCTTAACAAAAGGAGCTTTAAAGGCTCTGGGAGCAGTGGTGGCTATGAAAGGTGCAAGGGAAGGTGGGAAGCCCACGGGACTTCGTTAGGAATGCTGGTGCTGATCCTGAGTCTGACACTCAGCATGCCTCGTGCTCCAGCGTGGGCAAAACCTGGCAATTAGTACAAGCCCATCAAAACCCCCTCATTCCCATCCTTGCCCCCCGGTGAGGCTCAAGGAGCAGGTACAGGAGATGTGGCACGGGCAGAACCGGAGCCACCGTGCCCAAAGGCAGCTGGGTGTTCCTCGTTCTTCCAGCCCCTGCAGAAGTCAAGTGTGTTTGGCTGTTGGAACCACTGCCCACAGCCCTGGGGACCGATGGAGATGGGCTGTCCAAACCCCATCCAGCTCACTGAGGGAGCTTCCCACTTGCAGGATGTTGCCTGTGGCTGGTTACCAGGTATCCCATCACCAGCTGGGACAAGGCTTGGCCTGGTAGTGAGACAGCACACACCGAAATGGGACATGGCTTGGTGCTAGAGTTGGGTTATGGCTGGACTTGGTGATCTTAAGGGTCTCTTCCAACCAAAATGATTCTATGATTCCACGAAATACCCCTCCTCAATGGAGTGGGATGCTGGGGCAGCTGGGGTTACCTGGTCCTGTGCCTCTGTGCTCAGTGTAGATGTGCCACAAGGTCAGGATTAGCCAGCCTACACTAGGGAGGGCAGCAGATGAGCAGACAGACAGGAGGACAGCCTTACGGGTGGAAGGCAATTCAGCAACACCCGCCAGCTGCCTATGGAAACCCAAGAGACAGTTATGAGCGCATCAGCTAAGAATCTTCAAGCTTTTGATACTTTATTTAATTTAATGCCCCTCTCTCTCATCCTTAATTGCATTTATCGTCATTAAAATATCAACAGAAGAACCTGGCTCCAGCCCAGGTTGGCTGGTGCTCGCAGGAAATTTCCCATTTATGTGAAGGATTTAGCTGATGCCCTGCCACCTGCTCTTGGCTCTGCCCTGCTCTGTTTGCGGAGGGCAAAACTTAGAGGTGAAGTAATAGCCAAAAAATAGAAGCAAATCCACGTGGGCACAGAAATTCAGCCATTCTGGACCAGCTGGAGCAGTGGTGGGGCAGGATGCAACCTGGCATTCACAAACCCCAGCCAAAGGATTTCTGGTGGCATCAGTCCATCTCTCCAAGCTGCTGATATTCAGTATTCATGGAGCTGGTTTTCTCCTTCAAAAGGAGTAATAAATATGAATTAAGTCTTGCGACCACTTTGGCCTGACTCAGATTTTACAAATGGCTGAAATTAAGGGCAGAGCAAAAAGTGGCTGATCGTGGCAGGGGCTGAAGGAGATGCAGGTCAACACCAGCATCCCGCCGCCATCACCACCACCAAGCCATGGAGTGAAGGAGGAGGAGCTGAGGGGAGCAGTAACTAATACAAAATATTAAATCGTTATTCCATAAGATGTGGGTGCATCTTAAGGATTCCATTACTCCTGTAACACAAGTGTTGGGGAAGATGCAGGTGAGTCCCTGAGCATCATCTGTGCCCCCTCACCCCTTGAGGGACATCACAAGGGGACCTCAGGCAGGGCTCAGCCTCTGGAATGTGCTGCAGAAAGTGGGGGTACCATGGCACACTGTGTGAGATTGAGAAGAGCAGGGAGGGAGGCATCTTGTGGATTCATGATGACGAGATATCAACAGGCCTGGGAAGTCTGAAAAGGCTGATGGCAATGTCCCAGAGTGTCCATCAGCAGGAGGACACGTGGCAGCTCTGCCTGCCCCAGGACTTGCTGTGTTACGCCGCTGAAGTTGCACCAAAAGGCTCTTTCTCAAACTGGGGCACCAGATCTCCAAGGACATGGGGTATATAATCAGCCGGTCAATGTGTTCCTTGCTGTGGGGAGACTGGCAGCGATGGTGGAAAAGTCCCATGTCTTGTTTGGGGATGTCCGCAGGGCCTTTGATCCAGGAGATAAGAGACACAAAGATAAAGCAGAGATTGATAGAAAAATGGCACAGCTTGCCCCTTCCCTTCGGGTAGGGCTTTGATTTCCTCCAAATTACAAGTCAGCTGCTCCCTCCTGTTTTCTTCCCAGAAGAAAGACAATACTCGTCTTCACATTTCAAACCTCTGCCCAGGGCGGCTCTCTTAACCAGAAAACAGGAGGCACGAAGTTACTTTGGGATCCAAAATGGAAGCAAAAACCAGACACATTTGCATGTGAACATTTTTGCTGCCTCTGGAGCAGCAGAAATGTCTCTCCATGGACTCCTGTGGTTTCCTTCTGGATTTGTGAAGAAATACGTGGTATGCGGAGGGGTTCATTAGCAAAGCCCCAGGAAGGTCTTGGGAAGCCCTCAAGTTCTCCAGCATGTTCTCACTGCAGGGAGGTCCAAGAAGAACTCCCTGGCCCCAATTCAGGACTGTTTATCACAGCAGGACCTTGAAACTGGGCAGGGAGGGCCAGAGCTCCCCGGGGCTGCAGAAACGCCCGGCTCTGACAGCATGAGTCCTGCCCCACAGGTAACACACCCATGGAGGATGAGCTGCCCACAGCAAAACCTCCCTGACACCTAGCAAGGCCAAAGAAGGATGAGCTGATGCTCTCAGTTTCCAGCCTCTGGAAGACAGAGATGGACAGACAAACAACAGCTTTCCCTGAGTGTTGCACAGCACCTGTGGGTCCCATCTCCAGCCCCACTGCCGAAGGGTGGGATATGGGCTGCACCCCATAACTCATTGACCCTCTGGGTGCTTGCAGATGGTGTGTGTCTTCATTGTGTCTTCAAAGCCCTTTTATTCCTCCTCCTCAAAGGAAAGCTTTCAGGTTTTTATCCTGGTGACGCTTGTCAGAGATCCCCACCAAAGAGGTCCTGCAAGGGCAGCCAGACCCCGCTGCCCACTCACCTCCCGCTACCATGCGAGAATCCCTCCTGTGTGTGGAAACAACACAGCCCACATTGGAGGCGAGCCCAGCCCCCCAGAGAGCTCCAGGGCTGGAGGTGGGACCCTCTCCCCGTGGTATTCCTGGAGCACAGGCAGGATAGAGAGCCAGCCACGTAGGAACAATCACATTTAAAACCCACGGCATGAGAGCGGAGGAGCCGGCGCGGCCGCCCCGGCACAGGCAGGGCTGAGCCCTGCAGCCGGCATCTTTTCTTTCCTCCTCAGCCACTCCACCTAATAAATAAACCTGCTGCTTCAAACAGAGGCAGCTGAACATTCACAACGCTGGCCCCAGCACAGATGAATGATTCTTTGAGGAAGGGGCTGAGCATCGGCTGTTCGAGCTTCAAGCAGAAGATGTACACATGCTCGTCGATAACTGAGGCCACCCTGCAGTGAGGATGGGTCTGTGGAACAGCTTTACCTTCACAGCCCGGCAGAGGAAACCTAGAGAATAAGAGCTGAAGCAGCACGTAGGTGTCTCTGACTTCTGCAACCAGAAAAGCGAGAAGTGCCCAAAGTGGAGATGGCAGAGGAGATGGGACACAGGGCAGGACAGCTGTGGGGACCCCATGGGCAGCCCGGGTGGCAGGAGAGCCCCAGCAGATCAGCCACTTGTCTCACAAGCAGATTCAGTCCTCCAGATGGCAGAGAGATAACTAATTACGCACTAATTATTAATCAATTCCCTGTGATTTTATCTTAATTGGGCTTTTTCCTACCCAGCCTTCTACAGCATCTCTCTGGTTTTAAGCGAGCAGCACTGAACCACAGTTCCCTGGCTGCTGGGGTCACCCATGTCCCCTCTGTGCAAACCCCAATGCGGGGAAGCACTGGGAGATCTCAGAGACATTTATAGGAGCACAGCGCCTCGGGCATCACCCGCTGGCTTTGTTTGCCTGTAAAAACTCTGAGCACTTACCATGTAGTGTGAACAATAAATATGTAAGAATAAGCTATAAGAGGAGACTAGTGAGGCTGGCACTGCTGGGGACATGCAGCAGCATCGTACTTCTGCTCTTCTGCATTCCTTCCCCCTCCAAGCCAAGGCAGGACATGTCTCTGGATGCTGCTCCATCACCCTGAAAGCTCAACCACATCCACACCAACCACAAGGGGAGGAGAGACAAACCTGGCACTACTGCTGCGATTTCCTCCCAGGAAAGGAGATATTGCAGCAATTAGCACACGCAGGCTCTAATGATCCCTTGGAATAACTGCGGGCGGGGAAGAGGTGTGTGAAGGTGGGTGCTGAGAACAGCGGGATGGGGGAAGAGAAGCGGCGGCTTCCAGAAAACACAGTTTGTGTTCAGTTCTGCCGCTGCCTCCGGGCACAGCAGAGGAGGGTGAAGCATCACACCACGGTGTTTCTGGGCTGGTAAAGGGTGGCAAGTTTTCCCCCAGGTCATAGAATCATAGAACAGTTTGGGTTGGAGGGACTTTCCCAGCCCCCCAGTGCCCCCCCTGCCATGACAGGGACATCTTCACCAGCCCAGGTTGCTCAGAGCCCCGTCCAGCCTGGCCTGGGATGTCTCCAGGGATAGTTCATCCACCACCTCTCTGGGTACCTGGGCCAGGCTCTCACCACCCAATATTGCACTTTTTGGTCGTCCCTAACCAATGCAGCCCAGTACCACCAGTGCCCTGGCATGTGCCGAGCCTCAGCTCTCTTTTATGGGCAACATCTCCGCAGCAGCACCCAGTGGTGCAGGAACCCCCAGGGCTGAGCCGGGTCCCTGCCGGGACCCCCGTGTGCAGCAGCAAGGTAGGGAGAGTTTGGGGACAGCGGGAATCCCTGGGAAAATCTTTAAGATGATTTATTCACATACTACAGGTATTTCAGTACATTGGCTGTAATTAAAGTTCAACATCTGAGGCAAAAATAAGAGCAAAAATCTTCCAACCACTTTAAAGAGAAACTTTGAGAGAGGAAAGTAATAAAAAATGCCGTGCTTAAACAAATCCTTTTTACCTTTCATCATTTCCCTTCACAGTCCTGGCTAATTATCAAAGCTATCTGTGTTTTCAGAATGAGCCCCACTCCTGGGCCCCTTCCCCTGCTCCACCCTGCCTTGAAGGGTCCTTCCTCCAGCATGTCCCAGTCCCTCCCAGTAAAGCACCAGCCATGCCAAGCCCTGGCTGCTGGGAGCTGCTGGGAGCTGCTGGGAGCGGCTGGGAAGCTGAGCCCTGGGCGCAGCGAGCGCTGCCGGGGTCCCAGCCCTGAGGGGACAGCCTGGGGTCCCCTGGCAGCGCAGGGGAGGTGACAGCAGCCCCAGGGAGGTGACAAGCCTGTCCCCATTGCCAGGGCAGGGCAGAGTGCTCAGCATCCCTGGGGGACACTTTGCCTGCGGCTGGCCTTGAACTGCGCTTGGTGTCTGCTGCAAATAACGGAGCCCTTATAGTCCCTGGCATTGTTCGCTGGCATGAAATTCACCCCCAAAATGATTTATTTTAAAAAATGCGAACAAAGGCCGGGTTCTGACTTGGCTGCGGGGCACGGCGAGGAGGGAAGGAGAAGGCATGGCTGAAAAGTCCCATTGAGCTGACTGCGGGAGAGCCATGGGGACGCACTGGCACGTCTGGGGCCTTCGGGGACATCCCTGCCCTGTGGGTCCCCAGCTGGAGGGGTCCCTGCCACCTGAACCGGCTGCATTTTCCCAGGAGAGCTCTCGGGGTGACCAAGGAGGCTGCTGGGCAGCGGGAGTGCCTGTCCCTCCGAGGGGCTGTGCGGGTGTCGCTGGATCCCATGGTCCGTGCTTTAAAGCATCCATCCCCCTCCCAGCAGCACAGGAAAAACTGCCTCCCACACCTGCTCGCAGCACTGATTTATCTCCTTAGGTTTCCCCGAAAGCCTGGCAGGAAAACAAAGAGGGGGAAATATGAGCACGATCACTAAAATAACAATCACTTTAATGCATTATCAAGCAGAATGAGTTCCTAGTGGCAAAAGGATGATGGAGTGAAGCCGTCGGAGCTTGCGGGAAGGCAGCACAGAGCATCCCCGAGAGGCAGCTGTGAGGCCCAGCAGCCGGAGCACCCCTGGAGTGCAGGGAGCTGCCTTGGGGAGACTCCTGGGGATGGGGCTGTGCTGGCCTTTAGCAAAATAACACCATTTTCCATTTGGTAGGAGGGAACACAGGCAGAGAGGGAAACCTGCTCTCGTCATGGAAAGAAAATAACCTTTCTCTTAACACAGATGCGTTCCCAGAGCCAGCTGTGTCCTCTGGAGCAGCGGCTGCTCACCAGCAGATGAAGAAGAAAATTTGGAAAGAAGAGAAAACATATATGAAAGCCCCAGAGTCTGGAGTTCGGAGCGTTTCGGCAGCAGCAGCCGCCTGCCAGGGCCTGGGGATTTCCCTCCCCGGTCCAAAGCCAGCTCCTCAAAGAGCTGCTGCCTGCCCAAACGCCAGCTCCCCGGGGAAAGCTGGATGTGCTCCACACAAGTGCCTGCTGGCAGGAGGGATGCGTGGCAAGGGCAGCGCACGTGGAGCGGGGGCACTGCCAGCTCTTGTCCCCATCGTCACCGGGACCAGCGGCACAAAGAGGAGGGAGCTGGGGATGGAGCCGCTGACACCTGCATGTGTGCGGTGTCTGCTCCAGTCCCGGTGGCTCGTTCCTCGGACCTGCCAGCAGCCAGAATGGGAGCTGGAAGGTAAAAGAAGCAGGAGGGAAAGGAGAGAGGGGGCAGCCCGGGAGAGGGTGCCCAGAGCCAGGCTGGGAGCGGCTCCCAAAGGGGGACATGCAGGAGCCCCCAGCCGCGGTGCAGAATGAGCTACTGGGGATGCTTGGGGTGGGCATGGAGGCGGTGGGGGCCCCCAGCTCTTCTCCAAAGCCCTGCAGCCTCGTCACCCACCCTGTGGCCCTCACACAGCACCCATCACCTTCCCACCCCAAAATCCCCTCCCCAGCCAGCTCTGCACCCTTGTCACAGGCCCACAGGTTGTCACCCCACTGTGCTGACACAGGGCTCCCAGCCCCACAGGCATGGAGCAGAAAGGAGAGGGATGCTGCTCTCCAAGGCACCATGGGGTTTGGTCCGGGTTTCTTTTTTGTTTTAGCCAGTCCTGAGAGGTTTTTGGCAGGTCAGCTCTGCGGCCATGCCAGCACGGGCAGCCGCTTGCCAGCCGCCTGCTTGCCACTGGCTGCCTTCTGGTTTGAGTTACCCAGGCTGGTCACATTCCAGTGTAAAGTGCATTTTTTCTCCCCTCTCTTCCCCTTTCCCCTTCCCTGCACCTCCCTTCCAGGAGCCCCCTTTGATTTAGTGCTTGTGAAAAGCTGCAGGACATGGCCCCGAGCTGCGGTTCAGGTACGGAGCAGCTGAGCACAAATTGCTCCGGATTAACCTGCCTGTGGAAACAGAGCCCGAGCAGCCCTGCGATGCCAAGTGCTGCTCGTGCCCTGGTACCCAATGGTGAGCTGTGCTGGGGCAAGAGCACCCGCTGCAAACCCCACCCGCAGCCTTTCTCCCCAGTTTCACATCTAACATTTTCAAGTTCATGAAGTTTTCTGGTTGTTGAAAACTTCAGAGAGCCCATGTGAATGCAGAAAGCCAATAAAAATAAAATCAACTGCACCTGCACAGAGGGAGGAGAGGACTGACTACTGTATAACACAGTTTCCTTTAGAACGTATGCAAAATGGTATGAACTGGATCGGGTTTGGGATTTGTAACGAAACCCAGGAAAGATGAAGTGTCAGGCCCAGAAATGTTGCTCTGAGTGTGTCTCCCACCTTACTGGTGTCACTGGGATGAACGGGAGGCAGAATAGGGAAGGATGAAGAGCAGGAGGATCCCTGCTGCTCCTCCACCCCTGCATCTCCACCCCTGCATCTCCATCCCTGCATCTCCATCCCTGCTCCTCCACCCCTGCATCTCCACCCCTGCTCCTCCAATCCTGCATCTCCATCCCTGCTCCTCCACCCCTGCATCTCCATCACTGCATCTTCATCCCTGCTCCTCTGCCCCTGCTCCTCCATCCCTGCTCCTCCACCCCTGCATCTCAATCCTTGTATCTCCATCCCTGCTGCTCCATCATCCCCACCACTCCCAAGTGAAACAGCTCCTGCGCAATTTCCAGCGTGGCTCTGCAGCTCAGAGGGGTCAGGATGCTCCAGAGATGCAGCCGCACATTGGGACGATGCTTCGGAGCGTTTGAAATTTGACCACCGCTAAGGAAAAGATGAGGAAACTGAAAAAAAAAAAAAGGCTAATGTGAAAATAATAAATTGCAAACATTCCTGTGGTAGAAGTGGATTCTCTGCCTCCTTTTATCCCTGCGTATTGTCTTCACAGCAGCCGTCTGTGAAATTGCACTGTTATTGAAGTAATTCTGGGGGTAATTAGAGTTAATAATTCAGTATTTTATTTCTATTCTCCAGTTACTGCAGGGGGAAAAACACACATATATATAATCCAGGGACCAAAGGCAGCGTTTTCCTTTTTCATGGCAAAAAATAGCTTTGTCTGGGTCCAATCCTTCCCTTTGCCCACCCACGTCCTGCGGCGCCCACCTCCTGCTCCCCATCTCTCTGGGCACCTCATCCCCGCGGGGACCCTTTGGAGCATCCCAGGGTGGGATTTGGGACGCTGGGGGCTTCACATCACCCCGAGCACCCGCTCCCCCCGAGGCCACAGTCTGTGCCATGGGCCCTGCGAGGGAACCGAGGAGGGGACAGGAATCCAGCCCACGGCAGCGGTGAAGTGCCACCATCTCATGGCATTTGCCCCTCTGAAACATTAAAGAACTTTTCCTGTTAAATTATTTGGAATTAAGTTTGGCAGCGGGGCCCTTTGGGAGGGATCAGATTGATTTCCTCAGTGAAATGAGTTTGGAGAGGGCTCAGTCTGGTTCCTCGCGCTAATTATCCCCTTCAATAATTAAGCCGTCAGCAGTTTGGGGGATGGAGGTTCATCTGGGGAGGGAAGGGGAAGGTGAACCCCCCCAGGGGCTCCGCTCCGGCCCAGGGCTGGGCTCAGCCCTTCGAAACAGGATTAGGGCAAGAGACAGCGTGAGCGCAGGAGTTATTAGAGCAGGAAATTTCAAATGATATGGAAATAATCTTCTGAGTGAGAGTTTATTTTGGAACTTTAGACTTAATAATTCAGCACTTCTGGGATTTGGCATGCGAAGTGACAAAGATTAAAGGCGCATTGTCAGGTTCACAATCCGGCATTCTCGAGCCGTGCGGTTCCTCACCTGGGTCACACACAGCAGGACTCCATCGGCTCCGGGGTCACTCCCGCGCTCGGGCTCCACACGCGGGGAAGGTCCCGGCTCCCGCTGAGCCGCCGGGATTTAGCAGCCTGGACAGCGCTGGAGCGAGGCCTCAGATTACTGAGACTAAAATATTCCTCAGAACATGTGCTAGCACATTATGAACTATAATCATAAATAATTAAAACTTAGCTACACTTGTCAAATAAATGAACAAAGTACGTTTTGTGATGTATTATCCTCGCCTTCCCTTGACTGGGTTTGTCAGTCGCTCTTCGAACTGGGCAAACTATTTATAGCAAACAACTTATTCAAAGCGTTTTGCCCTTTTTTCTTTCTTCCTGCTTGGGAATTGTTCGTGAACAGACTCTGATTCTTTACTAATTCGTTCACTCTTCATAATTGCCCAAAATACGTTTCATGTGCATCGACTCGGGCACATGGGCTGATTGCAAACAGCTTCCATCACATCCAGGCGCTATTTTTGTTGCTTCCAGCCTTGGGATTGCTGCTTCCAGCCCCGTTTTGCCCCCTGATGCAACACGAAGGGACCAGAGCCCGGGATCACCGGCAGCCTGAGCTGCTGCATCCTCGCACCAGCGGGATGGCCAAGAACCTGCCTTCAGCTTCAAAGCCCCATTCCAGCTCCGTGAGATGAAGCGTTTTCACCAGCCTGCACGGACAGATCCTGCTCAGCGGTCGCAGAGTGATGAGCCGCGGGGTCCGGCTCCTCCAGCCCCCTCCCCATCGCTCCGGGCAGCTCTGGGCTCAGGAAAAACCAAGAGGTGGGTCCAGCCCGGGACACCGGGGTGTCTGGGGTAACGTCCCTCAGGGGCATCTCTGACTTGGGCTCTGGCCAGCGCGGCAGGATTCTACATGACCCAACAGCTCTTCTCTGGGGCTGGGTTTATGGTAAAGATGCGGAACAATCTGCTCGGGGTGGGGGGAAAACAAGTTCAGAGCGAATTGTAGCATTCGGGTGGTTACTCTTTTGTTGGCTGGATTATTTTCATACAGAAATACATTGCTTTGTTTGTTGGGTTTTGTTTGGGTTTGTTGGGGTTTTTTTAATAAAGGAGAAATAATCTTCAAAGCAGCGTTTCCGTTAACCCCTCACGGTCTGTGTGTTGAGCATTTGGGATAATTCCAGCGCACAGCAAGGCAAGAGGCCAGGGCTGGTGGCTTTTGATGGGCAAAGATGAGGGAGAAGGCCACAAGGCTCCCACGTGCCCTTCTGGGCACGTGGGAGCCTTGTGGCCTTCTCCCTCATCTTTGCCCATCAAATTCAAGGGAACCCCCTGAGCTCCCACAGGGGCTGCTGCTGCCAGGGGATGTGATGATCCTTGTGGGTCTCTTCCAAATTGGGACTGGCTATGATTCTATGACCACTGGAGCATCTCAGACGTGGACAAGGAGAGTCTTGGTCGCACAAGGTGAGATGCGGACGGTGAATCTGCCTGAGGGAACTGCTGCAGCTTGAGCCGCAGTTTTAAGTTTCACCAAAAAAAAATTGTTAAAAAACAAAGATTTAAAAAAAATATAAACAAATTCAACAAGGACACTTCTGAGAAGCCAGAAGAGAAATGAAGAGAGTTGCTGGCCTGGGAGGAAACCTCTGCCGTCACCCAGGCACAGGGCAGCAGCCCTGGTCTCCAGCCTCCGGACCAGCTGATGCCAGCACAGTGCCGGTGCCAGCGCGGTGCCGGTGCCAGCCCTGGCAGTGCCTGGGCCGGCAGTGGGGTGATTTTGGGGTGACTCAGGCGATGCCAGACGGCCGGGCTCACCTTGGCCCGGGGGGAAACGTCTGGCATCTCACCTCCTCCGAGGTGTTGAGCCCATCAACCCCCCACCCACCGGCCATGAGAGCGCGGCTGGGGGCGGAGGAGATGAAAGCGGGGCGGTGGAAGGCACCCGCAGACAGCGGGATGCCGGCACGCCCGGTGGCTTGGTTTCCGACTCGAGTCCGCACCCAAATGAAGACAAAGAAGCCTGAGCAAGAATTTGACCGCAGGCTGGTGTCTCGTCAGGGGATCGTCATGCTGGCCTCGTCTGGGATGCGCACAACCCATGGGAAACCTCCAGCCAGATCACCAGAGGTGCCCGGCACCTTCCCAGCCGGGGGGCAGCTGCCTCACACCTCCCTCCCCATGGGATGATCCATACCGGCTGCTGCATCCCCACCAGCAGCTTTCCCAACACCTTTCCCCTCTCCCCCACTCCAGACAGGCAGCTTCCGTAATACTCCAGGTATTTCTGATGTGTGTTTGCCCCGAGGGAGCTGGGGACCTTCCAGTTCTCCCGTTCCCCATGCGGTTAGTCAGGAAACGCGGCCCCGTCATCGCAGCCGCAAGCGCAGTCGTGAGCCAGCTCCCCGGGGATCACCCTGCAAGACCATCGCCCAGCTCTGCTCAGGGCTGCGATAACACTGATGGATTTGGGAGGATTTCAGGCCTTTCTGTGTCTTTCCCAAATGCAGAAAATGAAGAGGTACTTAAGAATCTGCTGTTTATATTGAAAGCTAAAATCCCTTTAGAATTTAATCTCCTGGCGATGGATTTAAAACTCTTACAGACAGTCGCGTTCCTCTTTTATCACGGAAGTCATGGTAACTTTTTGAAGGGGGATTTTATTGCAAACAGAGTATTTGTCCTCCAGGCTCTGTCACAGCCATGTCTGTGTGTGGCTGTGGGTGACCAGCCCGGCTAGGGAGGCCTCTCTGGGGACATTCCTGTGCTGTGACATACCGAGGGCACATGGTGGCACCTGGGGATCTATGCCAGAGAGAACATTGCTGCAAGGACCGGACCTTTGCTCAGCTTGGGGCCCCATATCTGATCCCCTGGGCTATGGGTGATGCTCTGGGCTCAGTGGGATGGAGCATCCCCAGGGATGCGCTGGTTGCCAACCAGGCTTCGCACGCCCTCTCTGATGCAAAGCAATCAGTTTGCCTTAAATGGGTACAATTACTGGGAGAAAAAAAAAAAACCCAAACTTGGTTTCCAAGGCAAAGGGAATGACCAAAAGCAGCACAGCACCCCTGGCACCGCTGAATCAGCCCCGGCTCAGCGCAGCCTCCGCCACCCTCTGAATCACCCGCCCGGTGCCCGGCAGCACCGGCTCCACCGCCCCGGCTCCCACCGCCGTGCGCTGACCCAGTTACCGCTTCCCATGGAAAAGCCGGTGAGATTATCCACCATCGCGCTGCCAGCACCGCGCGTGCCCGCGGGGGAGGAAGGGCTGGGCTCATGCTGGTGTCATGCAGAGGGACGCAGAAGATGGGGACAGACCCGTAGGGGTGGGTCGCGGAGCTCGCTGTCCCCACCACCCCACGAGCACCCGGAGGCAGGCGATGGATGTCACCTGCCATTGCCATGTGTCTCACCTCTCAGCCCACGGCCCCGCAGTGACAAGCGTGGCAGCAGCCAGTGTTAGGGAATAGAACCAGCGAGGATGGAGAAAAGCACAGAAGGATGGAGGGGAGCAAACACTTCTCCAGCCCAAACCGGCCCCATCATTTTGCAGCGAAACTCTCCTCCCTCTTTTCCTCATTGTCTTGCAGTGAAACCCTGCTCCCCCTTTTCCTACCAGCACCCCATGAGCCAGGGAGGTGCAGCAGCACCTCTGCGGGAGCTCAGAGCATCCCCGGGAGCATCCCTGCCACCTCGGATAGCAAAACCCGCCCCTCCTCGGCAATAAACCTGCTGGCAGGAGTCACTGACCTTGTCCCCATCTTTCAGCTGCTGTTTCAGGAGACCGAGAGAGGAGACACAAGGTCACTGTCTCTCGCCCGGCGGTGGCTGAGTGGCCGTTTCATCACCGAGAAATAGCCTGGTGCTGAAGAACGCCTTGGCCGGGGAGAGGAGCTGACAGACGGGCAGGGGGCTGGGAAAGCAGAGAGAAAGCTGAGACCCTTTGTCTTTATCCAAAACCCCTGTTAAGTTCCAGCCCCACGGGGGGCCCTGGCGCAGGTCCTGTGCCCCGTGTCCGTGTGCCAAACCCACCGTCCCAGCGCTGGGATGGGGACAACAAACACCGCCTGGGGGCTTTGACACACAGCCCAGAGGCAGCATCTGCAGAAGAGCTTTAACATGGCACTACTGCCCTTCCCCGTCCCTCCACCAACCTGCTCAGGAGTCACACAAAGCTGCAGTTTTGTCCGTCAGCTCCTTGATTTCTCCCACAAAGGAGATTGAACGCACTGTCCCCCACACAATTACAATAACAGAATAGTTTGGGTTGAAGGGACCTTCAAAACTCATCTAGTTCAACCCCCTGCCACGAGCAGGGACATCTTTAAATATTCAAGTCTATTTGCTGCTGGGAAACTGCAGAGATTCCTCCTTTGGTGAAAACTCTGCTGCTCCGGTTATTCACCTGCCTTGAAAAAGCAGTTCCAGCCCCAAACCCTCACGGCGTTTCCCTGGATCCAGAATTGGAGCTTCCTGTGAGGAAGCTGCCTCGCTATCCTGCGTCTGTCTCATCGGAAACCGGCCGGAGTGATGTGCTTGAGAGACCTGTCAGGTTTGGTTAAAATTAGCCAGTGGACTCAAAATCATTACCGGGGGACAGATGGACGCTCGTGCACACGCAGAGCGGGCGCGTGTGCCCAGCAGCTCCAGGAAACCAGGATCCATTGACCGGGCAAGTCTGGACTTGGAGAGGACGTGGGACCGGAGGCTGCGCGGGGACTGCGAGACGCGCCGGGGTGGGCTTGGCAGATGGTGTCTGTGGCACGGGGGCTAGGAACTGGGCTAAAATCTGTCCTGGGGGGAGCTGGCCCCAAGCTGGCCCCATGGCACGTCGTGCTGCTGCTTTCCCTGGCCGGAGGAGCGGAGCAGCAGTTCCAGTCACAGAAGATGCTCCTGAAATCCTTCATAAAGGAGCAGGAGAGGGTGAGCAGCCACCACCCCTGCCTGGCAGCATTTAGCAGCCACCATCAAGGAGAGAAAGAAACGCTCAGCAGAAAAACCCGTCATTTGATAACAGCCGCGAGATGATAACCTCCTCCCGTTACCCCACGGCTGGCTCCAGGACCTGCAAGGACAAAAGCCCATGTCCTGTCCCAGTCTTCTCCCAGGGCTGAGAAAAGCTGCTTGGGAGGCACAAGGGAAGAACCAGGGCGGTGGTTCAGCATGGTGGGATACAGGTCAAATGGGAATTTCCTCCTTTGCAGCCCCTGGTGGCCTCGCTCTGCGCTGGGCTGTTGCACAGCCCGCATCCACCCCTGCGAGCATCCCCGTACCCGCTCAGCGCTGGGCTGTCGCTCAGCCCGCATCCATCCCTGCGAGCATCCCCATACCCGCTCAGCGCTGGGCTGTTGCTCAGCCCGCATCCATCCCTGCGAGCATCCCCGTACCCGCTCAGCGCTGGGCTGTCGCTCAGCCCGCATCCACCCCTGCGAGCATCCCCGTACCCGCTCAGCGCTGGGCTGTCGCTCAGCCCGCATCCACCCCTGCGAGCATCCCCGTTCCTGCTCTGCGCTGCCTGGCTGCTCGTATCGCCAGAACCATCACCAGCACCGCTCTCCTGGCAGGGCCGACCCCCCCGTTCCCGCGCAGGCAGATAATTACCTTCTCCTGGACTCAGTTGTAATGAGCCCAGGTGCTCATTTTCCATCCAAGCAATTTAGTCAGCAGATCCTCCAGCGAAAGCAGAGTCCCACCGAAGGGCCTGGGAGAATGGCTGTGCCTGTGATGGATGCGTAGGATGTCTGAGTAAAATTACCTTCTCAAGGGGGGGTGTGAAAGTACAGACAAGGAAAAAGGCTGGAGAGCAAGTGGAAGGGGGAAGGAAGAGACAAAGAAAAGAAGGGGGAAAATGCAGCCTAGGTGGAGAAGGAAAGAGAAAGCAGGAGAGGCTCTGACAGATGTTATTCTGTGCATTCCAAGTGCCTGAGCCCTCCAGCACCTCAGCAAATATGGCCCAAAACAGCATCCCAGCAAACGCGGGCCATGTGCCTGTAGGAACACCAGCAGCCAGAGAGCTACAAACGGCATAGGGACACAAACAGGGGAACGCAAACGAGAGGGAAAACATCCTGCCCTGCAGCAGCAGCGCGGGCTGGGCTCGGACGGCACCCAGCTTCACGTTTGGCTTCTCAGCCACCCTCAGACCAGCCTTTTGAAGGGCGGGATGAGTTTATTGACACCTGTGAGCTCTGCAAGACGCCACATGGTGCGGGCACCCCAGCAGAAACAGTGTGATGTCGAAGGCAAGTAGAGGGGAGATATTTAAAAATAGCATCTGGCTTCACCTTGATGCTGTCCCCTTGAGAATCTCAAAATACTCTTCACACGCTCCATCCTTCACACGTTGCAGAATGTGGATCTTTCGGTCTAACAGATCAGACACTCAAACTGCCTTTAAATGTCCCTGTGTTTGGTGGGCTCAATGACCAGCAGCACAAACCCACTGAGATCCCCCCCGGAGCAGCACGTCCCCATCCGCAGACACAGCTCCAGACTTTCACCCCTCTGCTGGTCAGAAACCTTTTCCTGATTGCCAGCCTAAATTAATTCTTCACTAATTTACAACCATTTGATGTTCTGCTGATACTATCACTTAAGGTAAACTGTTTGTCTCCCTCCTTGGCATTTGCTCCCCTAAATTTGTTTATGAAGAGTCATTATATCCTTTCTCAACCTCCGTTTGGCGGGGCTGAACAAACCACTCTCTCTTAATCTCATCTTATGGCAGATGCAGAGCTGGAAATCAGCTATTTCAGCCACAGGCAACCACCTTCGACAGCCCAGTCTGCGCAAGGTCAAGTCTAAAGCTGCTCTGAGCATCACGCTGCCCTAGTTCTTCTCTTCACATCTTTCTCATTTGCAACAGGACATCCGATCCAAACGCAAATGTATCCAGAACAGCCAGTTCAGTGTCCCCAGTCCCCTGAAATGGGTCTTTTCCTTGTGACTGTGTTGCAGAACAAGAGCCTTGGGTTAATAGGAGCTGGGCAGGCCCAGGCAGAGCCAAAACACTGCTGAAAAAAACCTGAAGGATCTAAATGTTAAGGGAGGAAAAACTTAATAAATTAAATGTAAATCTATTTTTGTTACATCTGTTCAGATCCTGTAAGGAGCTTTAGGACAGCTGTTTCTATATCCCATTTAATCTTGATGTTCTTGTAATGAGCTAAGTCTTGGGGTCTGAGTTGATTGTGTCTCCAGGCAAATCTTTGAGTACCAGTGAAAACGCTGCTGTCAGCCAGGGGGGAGCCAGAGGGGCTCCCCCCACCTTGCTGTGCAGGGGGGACAGGGGGTCCCCGGGCAGCGCTGTGTGCAGGACCTCAGTGCTGAGCATCATGGAGACCCGGGGCAGGGGGTGAGAGTTGGGTTTGTGGGCCAGCAGCCCCCCCAAAACAGGTGCAGAGGGGACACACCATGCCCAGCCCATGGATGGGGGAGGCAGAAGTGGGGATCCAAGCCCCAGGGTGCTGGCAGCCCCAAAGGTGGTGCAGCCCCCCAGGTCCTGGCGGGCAGGGAGGGGAGGGCTGCACCCCCGCCTGCCCCAGCCTGCACAACGCCGGGGGACCAGCCGAGCCCCAGCCCAGCTCTGCCTGCCCCCCCACGCTGCCCCCATCGCCCCCCAGGCTCTGAGCAGCGGCTGCTCCTCTGATTTCCTTGCCCCAAGTCGTCACGTCCCCCCTTGGCTCTTCATCTCTTCCCCCTGTTTGCTGGCATGGTTATTATTCTGACATTAGAGGCTTTGTTTTTAATTTCCTAAATTACAGCATAATTTAGGCTAATTATTGCTTTGTCCCTCTGATCTTATTAAACCTTTAATCCCTCGGTGATTCCCCCACCCAGAGCAAAGTCTGCTTTTCTCACATTCATTCCTGCATTGGCTCTGCTCTTGCCTCTTGCCCCAGGCGGCCTCACCTCCAAAACGGGCTGCAGACACCCAGCATCTCCACTCCCGGCTCCCCTTCCCTTCGCAGGGATTGTAGAGTCACAGAGCCATAGAGCAGTTGGGGTTGGAAGGGACCTGCAAACAAAGCCCTTCTGCAGGCAGAGGGGGCTCAGCACCCCTAGACAGACACCTAGAAAGGGAGTTGCTACCCTGCTCAGCTGGCTGATATTTCTATCACTGAAGTTACAAACCTTCCCGGCTTTTATTCTGCCTGCTGCCCAGTTTTTGGCCCCACCGAGGAGCTGCACAGCATGGTGGTCCCACTCCTCCTGTGCCCAGCCAGGCCTCACAACGCTGAGCAGCCACTGACAAAAGACCTGTCCCTCTCCCTCCTTGCCACACCTTCTGGTAGTTTTAATTGATGGTTTTAATTAATGGTTTTAATTACCCCTTCCTGCCCCCCACTCAACTCCTAATGAGTTCCCCTGTGCAGCCCTAGGGCTTGCAAGGCTCCTGAAGGCACCATCTCCCCAAGGCTCCTCCTTGCTGTGATGTGCAGCCCGTGTCACCTGTCCCTTGTCACCCTGCATCCCTTGAGTCCCCGCTCCCCGTGTGGGAGCCCAGCACGAAGGTCAGGCCCTCAGCTCGGCAGCCACAGGAATCTTTGCTCCCCCAGCGCAGCTCATCTCCTTGGGCACCGCCAGCATCCCTGGGTCACTCAGCAGCAGAGATGTGCATGGAGCGAATCCCTGGGGAGCACAGCAGGGACGGGTTCAGGGGAACTGTGTCTTCGGTGGGTGCTCAGCATGGTCCCCCCATCTCCCACCCCCTGCCCAGCTCCACTGAGCCCCCACTTAATGTATTTTCTCATAGCAGGACCCCTGCCTGGCAGAGCCCAGGGCACAGGGATGTCCCCAGAGATGGGGAGGCAGGGACACCCCGGGAACAAACGTGCTGCAGGTTCAGGGCTGCGTCGCTCACGTGATCCTCAGATTAATACAGCCGAGGCGCCAGCCACGAAATGCTCACATTAATTTACTCGGGCAAAACAGATTATAGACATTTACTTTTTATAGCTACAAAGTTGAAGGATTTTCTGACCACAGGCTGCAAAAATCCCCTTAATGAAGCCCCACAGCTCTCCAGGGCTTTAGGAAGAGCTCTGGCCCCCAGCCCCCCTGCTCCACTTGAAGCATTGTTTCTGTCTTCGGTCTCTTGCCAAGAATCTCTTCAGCTCTGCAGCTGGATTTGATACAGGGGTGGGGAGAGGAGCTTAATCACAGCAATAAAGAGAGCAGAAGAGAAGCTGTTCTGGGGGAGTCCCTCAAGGAGTGGGGTTTAAAATGTCCCTGAGAGCAAAGGGGGCTCCCAGATGCACTGTGCACGTCGGGGAAAAAAAGAAGAAAAAAACCCTGAAAGGCCAAATAAAACCTCTCCCAGGCCTTGTCTGTCTCTAATTTATCCCAGTCGCTGGATTAAAAGTAGGTCATTAAAGCGGCTGCAGGGAAGGGGAGAGGGCAGCGCTGCTCGTGTGGATGCAGCGACGGTAAATCACAAATCACAGCCCCCAGCGCCAGCCAGGAACAAAGTCGGATCTGCAGCCGGGATGCGAGAGGCGTCGTGACAGCACCGAGCCCTGGGAGAGGGGACAGACGGGAGCAGGGTGACACGGCCAGAGCCACCGCCGCTGCGGGGACAGCTGCCAGCACCCAGAGCCAGGACTCAGCTGGCTTTGAGTGATGGAAGCAGGACAAGGACGCTGGGACCTGGTTTTGGGGACTGAATGGGTGGCCGGGCTCTGGGGAGGTCCAGGGTCACCGCTGGCTTCACAGCCCCTGCTCCAGCGCTGCTCCCGCCCGGGGCCGTGGCGAGACCCCCCACATCCACCTGTGGGCTTTGCTGCTTTTATTTCATGATTTTCCTGATTTGCGCAAATGGAAGGTGGCATGAATAAAATCGCTCAGGTATAAATAAGCCCAGAGAAGCAGCCGGGTCTGCAGGTTTGTGGTCCCGTGAATCGGAGCTTCCCCAGGGCAAATCGGGAGCGGTGACGAATGTGCTGGAGCTCTCGGAGCACAGAGCGACCCGGCCCCCTCCCTGCCACGGTCCCTGCAAGTGTTTCCAATTACCATCACCGGAGAGCCGGGGAGCGCGATACACCTGCAATTACCAGGCAAAGCAGCTCGGAGGACAGCAGAGCTCGTGTTGCTCCCGACTCAGCACAAAGAAGCCCTTACATCAACTCAGCAGCCGCCAGGCACTAGAGAGGGGAACAATTATATTTTTATTCTCTTGTTTCGACACTTATTAACATTCCTTCACACGGCAGCTGAGGGACGGGCCAGAACAGACGGGAGCCGCGCTGAGGCCGGACGTGAAGGCAGATGCTGAGCTTGGTCCAGGCAGATGCTGAGCTTGGTCCAAGCAGATGCTGAGCCTGGTCCAAGCAGATGCTGAGCCTGGTTTAAGCCTCTCCCACAGCCTCTCAGCTGGGCACGGTCCTCATGGGGCCACCGTCAGCATCCCCTGGGCAAGGGATACCACTGCATCCCACCCCCACATGCAGCTGGGACAGGAACGTCTCCCCTGGGGCTGGGGGACATTCGGGGATGTCCCTCACTGTTCTCCCCACCTCCCCTTGGTGACAGCTTGTTCCACGGCCCTGTCCCCGGGGAGGAAGAGCTCCCTGTGCCTCCTCTGCTTGCTTTTCAGTTCCCACATCTTTCCCTGCTCTCTCCCTCCCTGTGTGTCATTACCCGTGGTGGCCTTGGGAACAGGAAGTTTTCATTTGCCCGCAGCACCAGGACCCAGCACCACCTTGGGAAGCTCGGACAAAAGCCGCGGTGCAGGATTGCAGGACGGGATGATCAGGGCGAGGAACACGCGGCTCTCCTCGGCAGGGTGCCTGGTGACGCCTCGTAATGATTTCCAGGTCAAATTAGCTCATCTGCAACGTTGTCCCTGTGATGGGCCATGGCACCTTCCCCGCAGGTGGCTGCGCGAGCCCGCGCTCGGCAGCCGCAGCTCCTCCGGAGAGCAGCGAGCACCGCACAGAGCCCCGAAGGGAGAGCAGAGCGTGGCGGGGGGCAGGCCCAGCTCTCTGCTATAAATAATAATAAAAGACCTGTTTGCCTCAACCCTAAAAGGACAAGCAAGTTGGACGCCATCAGCTGCGGCTCACGGAGCCCGGACACGCTTTGCAGAGCAGCGGGGAGCGGAGGAGAGGTTGAAATCCTCGGGAACACTAATTACACCCAGCACAGGGCTGCGTGGGGTCGGGAGCTGTCACAGCTTCCAGGGGCTCCTCCAGCCTCCCTGCCACACACCGCAGGGTGCAGAAGGACAGACGGCCCCGCCACACAGACGGGGACCATGGCGTGAGGCATCCGCACAGGAGCATCCTGCTCATCACCTCCCGTAGGGATGCCGGAGGGGGCTGCATCCACATTCGCAGGTCCCCTGAGGTCCCACGCTGCTGGGGACAAGGGACAGCAGTGTCGCCCCAGCTGCCAGAATCTCTGCCAAGGGGAGAGTCAGCAGAGCTGCAGGCAGGGCTGTGTCCTACCTCCCTCTCATCCCCCTTGAGAGAGGGATTTGAGGCAAGGGTGATCCTGTCCGGGGCACAATTGCCCCCAAATCCCCAGCAGCAGTGGCAAGCAGGACCCAGCCCCCAATTTGCCCCACTCCCCGTGCAAGAAGACGGATGGGGGGCAGAAGGGGTCCAGCCCCGTCCAAACGAGGCTGATTCCTGTCGTCTTCCAGGTGGCTGAGCCGCAGCCAAGGAGGATGCTGAGAGCTGCAGGACCCGTCTGCTCCTCCGGAAAGGAACCGCAGCGTCACACCAGGTGCGAGCATTTGGAGGCCAGGGAGGAAGAGACCTGCGGGGGTTCGCTGTGCCCCAGCACCCGCTGCCATCCCCATGTCCCCGCAGCGAGGGACGCAGCCCCTTCCCGCTGCCGTTTCTATCCCTTGCCAGCTGATGGCTCGTCCGGTGGCCAGCGGGACAGAGCTGCCCTGCTGCCTCAACTTCATATCTTCTGTCTGCAGCTCAGCCAAGTCCAAGCAGGCGCTGGAGAAAGGGATCTTCAGTTGGCCATGGACATCCTCCCCACTGCGCCAGCCTGGGGCTGGATGAGAGCAGACATGGGGACAGGGAGGATGTAAAGGGCTGTAAATGCTCTCCTGCACCTGGAATGGCTCAGAGGCCCCTCTGCCCGCTGTGCCCAGGCACCCCAACCCAGGGGGTTGCTCTCTGGGGCCCCTCAGACTGTCCTGGGCGGAGGGGACGGTTCCTGGGCTCTCGGTCGGTGCTCACAATAGCGGGGAAGAGCTGGCTCCCGCTGGCGCCGCGGATCCTGGGCAGCCGGGCTCACCACCCACGGCACAAAAGCAATTAAAAGTTGCACACAGAGGCCACTGTGAAGAATGAGGGCACGTCGCCATGTCACTGCGGCGGCGTTCACGCCTGTCACACCAGCAGAGCCGGTCCCCGGGGACGCAGCCGCCTGGGAGGTGCTGGGGAGGTGCTGGTGCGGGGGGGCAGCCAGCGGGAGAGGGTGCGAAGGGGCAGAGCTTCCTCCTCAGCAGCCACAGCGCGGGGGCTCCCGGCCCGTAAGGCCAGTGGCCATCACATCCTCCGCTGCCTCACGGAGAACCTCCCAGAGAGAGCGGAAAGCAAAGCAGCACGACGCACCCCGCTCTGCTGCGGGTGTCCCCCCGCCACGCAGCGAGGGGGGACCCGCTCCCCGCACCCCCCCGGCCCCCGCCTCCCCGCCGGAGCCCATTGTATAAGATGGCCGGGCCGTCAGGCCGCATCTCGTCAGCCCGCGCGGCCGCTGCTCCCCGGGGAGCCGGCGGCAGCAGCTGCCAGCACGCATTAGACAGCGCTGCCCGCGCCCGCCGGGGCGGGCAGGGGCACGGAGCGGGAAACTGGGGAGAAGGGGGTTGAACCGGGCTCACACCGGAGCCCCCCGTTTGCTCCCCATGGAGCATCACCCACCCCATCGCCTCCCTCGACGCCTTTGCTGCTCCAGCACCTTCCCAGCCAGGTGGGTTCATCCCGCCCGAGCACCCGGGGGAGGGCAGGACCCACACGGTCCCTGCAGGCGACACGTGTCCCCTCACCCTCCAAAAACCAGCCAACCCACCCAAAAGGAGCCGTCTGCGGGAAACAACGCTCCAAACCCCTTTTCTACTGGGGGTTGAAGCGGGTGGGGATGGAGCAGCGTGGGAGAAAAACCCGCTGCAGCGGGAACCGTGAAAATTACCAACGTGGGGTTTGCTTCGCAACCAGATAATAACAAACACCAAATTGTTTGGAGTAACCCGGAGCAAACAAGAAACACCACAAAAGTAAACAAACAAACATGCATTAAATACAGCCAAAGAGAAAGCCAAACTGCGCTCTCTTCCCCAACTGCTTGGGGAAGAGAGACCTACCTTTTAAAAAACGTTCCATGTAGCTTAACCTGATCTCCTAGTTCTGACTCCAAAGCCAAAACATTTGATTTAAAAAATGTCACAGTGAGCCATTTTTATATTTTTTGAAAAACCATTATTTTGGCCATGAACCCAGAATGTATGAATAGTTTAGGCTGGTCCAAAAACTGCATATTTTTTGTAGAGCGAAGCATTCATCGGAAATGTTTCGCCCCGCTCTGCTAGAAACAAAAGCAGCCGCGGCGAAGCCACTTCCATCCTCTGTGTTCAAGAGGGGGCTGGGGGGCTGCAATCGGCTGTTTACAGCCCCTCGCATGTCCTGGAATGAGGAGGTGACAGGGACACGCTGAAGGGTGGGAAATTTTAATAAACGTGATTTATACGGCAAAAGCATTTCTTTAAAAACCTGGGGGGGGAAGGGAGGCGGGGGGCAGAGGGGTCGGGCCGCCCATGTTGGCTGCATTGCTGGTGGGGAGGGGGAGAGCGAGTGAGACCCCCTGCCCCATAGAGAGCCCCACGCTGCCCCAGCCCAGCACCCCCAGCCGCTGGGGTGATGCCAGGAGCAGCGCTGGCACCGAGCACGCCGCAAATGCCCATGTTCCCTTGCCCTGCAAATTCTTCCCTTGCCCTGCAAATGTTTCCCTCCCCGGGGCTCATAGACCCCGTGTGCATCCAGCCAGGGTGCAGCAGGACGGGGGGCACGGGCCAGCACCCCCTGCCCGCACGGCTGGGCCTCCCGGCGGCCCCGGCGCGGCGTGCATGGCTGCACTCCCTGAAAGGCCCTTTCTCTCCCATTTTCTCCGGCCACGGCGGGATTCGCCCCGGTCACCCCCGTGCTCCGGCCCCCCCAGCGCACACGCAGCCCGGCTGATACGCAGGGGTGGAGCGGGGGCAGCACCGGGCGATGCCAGAGCACCTTGCAGAGAACACCAAAACACCCACCGCTGCTCCGGGGAAGCCTTTTTAGCCACCGTTGAGCTGCCTGCCCCATCCCCAGCCCAGTGATGGGGTCACCAACACCCCAACTGGGCTCAGCTGGGGAGCAAAGCCCAGGAGCCCCCCAGTCCTGCTCCTGCAAACCCCCTCCAGCAGCGGGGAACGCCTGGGAAGGTGCAAAACCAACGCTAGCAACACATAAAGCCTGTAGAATGTGGAATGAACCCCATCTTCCTGACCCCCAGGTTTCTCTGCCTTTCCTGAGCTCCAAGTGAGACGCTCACTGCTTGGGCATTTCGTCGAGGTGCAGGATGAGGATGAAATTGTTGGTCCTAAGGGTGGTGAGAGCCTGGCCCAGGTACCCAGAGAGGTGGAGGATGAACCATCCCTGAGACACCCCAGGCCAGGCTGGACGGGGCTCTGAGCACCCTGAGCTGGTGAAGATGTCCCTGTCATGGCAGGGGGGGCACTGGGGGGCTGGGAAGGTCCCTTCAACACAAACCATCCTGTGATTCTCTGAGCCCCCCAGCCCCCAGCTGCCCCACCACTCCCAGGTCCCGTGCACACCACGGACCCCCATCCCTTCACACCGCTCAGCATCCCCGCCAAGGACAGCCGGGCTCATCTTTCCCTTTTATTAAGAGCTAATTATCCTTCTATTAGTTTGGCGAAGGATAGTGGCGATGTTTGTAAAAAATCAGCATTCATTAACCCTTTCACCCCAGCCTGGGATTAATTTCCTGCTGACCCCGTGCTGGGCGCTGCGTGCCCGGGGGAGCGCGCCCGCGCCGCACACACTGGGGCTTTGTTCGGCCGCGGGCTGCGGCTGTTGCCGGAGTATCGCCTTACGTGGCGAAACGCCCCAGCCCCACTCCGGCGTCCAAAAGCAGCAAAACCCAGCAGGCACCGGGATTTATTATTGGAAGTCCGGGGAGGGCGAGGAGAGGCGTCAGGCTTTGGCGAGGCTGCGGCCACGGGGTCCTGGGAGGGACCTCGCCAAGGGGGCCAGGGGGCCGGCAGGGCTGGGGGGCAGCAGCGGGACACACGCACCCCCCTCTGCCTGCCCAGGGATGAAGCTCAGCCCTTCCCACCCATCCCTGGGAAACCTCGTCCCTTGGAGCACGGCTCCGGCTTCACGGCTCAGCCCTTTTCCAGCTCAGCCACTCGCTCCTCGAGGTTCCTCCCTGAGCTGGCCTGTTAAGCACATAATTAATGGCTGACACTTTATTACATTAAGCAGCAGGATGCCAAAGTTCATCTTGCATCTTTCTTATGAGCTGCTATTTCATTTAGGCTCAGTGGAAAGCGATGCAGGGTCGGAAGCCGCCATCCCTGCGAGGTCCTGCTGCTCTGGCACCGCACCGGCACGTGGAGCGAGCTGGGCATCGGCCACGCAACGGTGACACAGGGGGGGCTGAACCCCCGGCTGATGGCTCACACCGAGACGTCTCTCCCTGGGGGAGCATCCCCAGCGCCCTGCCCTGCGCCCTGCCCTCCGCTCCCGGTCCCTGCCCAGGGCCACGGCTGCTGCCGGGCGCTTTCTGACCTTTATTCATCAATATTTCAGTGGTCCCGAGGCAGCGAGGGAGATTCTCCAAGGAGAAGCTCGGGTGTGAGTGGTGATGCAGCGCTGGGCAGCTCTCAGGATCTGCCTGGGGGTGCCACAGGAGCTGGGTACCACTGCCTGGGGGCTGCTGGGCTGGCGGCAGGAACGCACGGACACCAGCTCCAGTGGCCACAGCCGAGCACCAGCACCACGGGGGCTCCTGCAAGAGCATCGTCCCTGGCGCAGGCAGGGAAACGGCACCTTCTCTCAGGAGGAAGCCTGCGCCCAGATTTCCCCAGCAGCACCAGTCTCACCTTCCAGCCCCGAGGGAGTCCGGCTTTGCTCGTGGGGAAGAGCCACCTCTGCGGCCATCGAGACCCAGGGACAAGCCAAGGGAACAGCAGCCAGATCCTGGCTCCGAACGGCCGATCCCAGGCAGGGCGGCGGGCAGAGATGGGCAGGAGCCACCTGCCCACATCCTGGGCAGCAGCAGGAACCCTCCTGGCTCTTTCATTAATGCAAAGGAAAATAAACCCAACAGGCAGCTGCCTCTGTGCTCCGGCCGACACGCTGCCATTTCACCCGCCGGTTCATCTCCCCATATTTTTCCTGTATCCCCCCCTCCATCCACACCACCGCGGCTTTGCGTCTGGAAGGGGGGAAGAAAGCAAAGCCTCCCCAGCCCCTGCCCTTCTGAATCGCCGTCTCTCTTTTCATTCTGGCTCGGCTGCCTTACAAAGAGCCCAGAGCCGCAGCAAGAGCCAATTTCCAGCAGGAACCTGGCGCTGGGCTCGCTCGGGAGGATTACACCAGGCTGCAGGAATTAGGGGGGGAAGCCCTGCTGAAACCGAAGCCTCGCTCGGCCCGTCCCAGCGCTTCGCGGGGCCAAGGCAGGAGCGACGGCTGGGACGGGGCTGGGGGCTGCAGGAGACGTGCCGGACGTCACCCCGACACGCAGCTCTTGGTCACGGCTCCGTGTCCCCACGCTCCGGGCGCTGGCCTTGGGGACACTGGAGGTGGCTGGAAAGGTTCACGCGCATCTCTCCATGGGGTGTGATGAAGCGATGGGTGCACAGGTCATGCCACCCCCTCCCAGGACACATCCACCCTGCGGTCACATTCCCCTGCACCCCCAGGGACAGGTCACTGCAAGACAGGCACAGAGCAACCAAAGAAACGGGGTAACCCCCCCACGGGGTCCCCAGGCTGGCGGAGAGGGGGATCCCCAGCTCACAGGGTGGCCACAGCACCGACATTTCACATTCACCTCTCGTCTTCCGCCAAGACAAGAAAAAGGAAAAGCTCTGTGTTTCCCTCAGCCCCCGTTCCAGCAGCCGGGGGACCCTCTCCAAGGCTTGTGTTTCAGTAACATTAAAACCTTGCACATAATTAATTTACATTTGCTGTAGAGCAATACTTGTATTCATTCCTTTTTTAAGGAATGAAAAACTACTGGATTTGTCCTGACGCTCCCTGTTCTGCTCCCTCCTTCCATGGCTTTCCAGCACCCGCTGCCCCCACAGCCCTTTCCTCTGCCCCCACAGCCCTTTCCTCTGCCCCAAGATGCTGCTGCAACCCGGGGGGGTCGGCGCGGAGCCCCTGCCCGGCTGCGTGTGTCCCCACAGCCTGGGTGTCCCCTCCGCTGGGACGCGGCCAGGGCAGAGCTGTTTCGGGATGCTGGAAGCCCTGCCTGGGAACAAGGCTGGGCCATCCCCCTGGCCTCGGGCCGGCCCGCGGAGGCAGGGGAGAAACCTCGGCGCACGTGGTGCTTTCCCTCGAGCGCTCGAGACCGGCTGGTTTCAGCTCCAGAACACTGCCGGGCCTTGGTGCGGAGCCCAGGCTGGGCTTGTCCTCGGCCCAGAGCCGCTCTGCCCCGGGCACCGATGGCCGCGCTGCGGTGAAGGACGGTGCTGGTCGCTGCACGAAACACGGAGCAAGCGCTGGATCCCGACCTGCTGCCTTGGCATCCCGAGCCATGCTCTTCTCCCTCCTCCTCCTCTCCCATACAGACAGTCACAAATGAGACTGAAGCAGCAGGATCCATCCCCGGGGCAGGGACCGCTGTCCCACACGCCCCGGCACCATCCCCACCAGTGACAAACGGCCCCCCAGTGCATCACCGTGATTGCTCTGGTGATGGAGCCCATGGGACTCATTGCATTCCACGACGGGCTGATGGATCTTCCAGGCTCCCTCTCCGTGCGGGCGGTGGACGCCGCGCAAAGCCTGGCTGTGGGAAAAGCCCGTCGCCTCGACCAGGGGAACCTGTGAGTTATTTTGGATATACTATGGGGAAAACAAGGATAAACTTCCCAATCCCCATTGAAGCAGCTGGCCCAGCCGGGGTTTATTAAAAGGGATTGCTGCTATATAGCTTCTTATGGGCTGGGGGTTTTCAGGTGCTCCCCTTGGATGTGGAAACACCAGAGGAGGAGGAGAAGGGTGGGTGGGCTGGGAAGGGCAACTGTGTCTGCGAAAGGGCTGCAGTGAGTGGGGGCAACAGGGTGTGATAACAGAGAGGGAAATGGGAGCAGGAACTGCCGCTCAGGGCCTGGCAGGGAGAGGGAAGTTCCAGGGGAGGTGACTCCTCGGCAGTGCTGGAAATTGCAGGATGAGGAGCGGTGGGAAGGGCGGGTGCAGCTGGGAGAGCGCCCTGCAAAGCACCAGTGCCACCAGCACAGCACCAGTGCCACCAGCACAGCACCAGCGCACGGAGCTGCCTCCCCTGCTCGCACCCCCCAGCACGCCGGGACAAACCGTGCGATCCTCGGGAGGCACCTCCATAAACGGCGAGATCAGAATACACCAAGAACATCTGAAAAGCATCAAGTCTCTCTCTGCGGTCTGCTTTCCATTCGGGGAGGTTGCTGCCAGGTGACATGGACCCGCTGGTATGCGGAGCTGTGGCCACAGGGCCAGCGGTGGCCCGGGAGCCTCTGACAGCACAGGGATGCTGGGGGGGTGCAGCGGGAAAGGTGATGCTGCACATCTGGCAGCACCTCTGGCAGCCTCAGCCCTGGGCACCCCGGGGTGCTCCTGCTCTGCATCCCCCGTGCCGGGGCGGTTTGGGCTTCCCATGGTTTAACCAGGGTACAGGTGCTTCCCATCCGGAGCATTCATGAGGTGCCACCCCAGCCATGCCACCGCGGGACGGCTCCTGCACCCCAGCCCGCAGGGTTCTGCGAACGCTCCGGCTCTGCTGCCCTGGCAGCTGCTTCAGACCGGAGTGGGATCCGGCCAAGGGCGAGTTAATAAACCTGACAGAAAGCTCCTTTATGTTAAATAATTAAAATAACTTAGCCAGCCCTGATGGGTGTCCAAAAACACCAGCAGCTTTGCAGCTTTAATGAACTTTCCAGATCTGGAGGCTCCTGAGCGAGATCCTGCCGATCTTTTTGCAGGACCTCGCGTCAGGGTGTCAGCAGGAGGGGAGCGTGGTGACCCCCCAGCCCCGTGCAATGGGGACACGCAGTTGTCACGGCCGTGCCCTATGGGAACCCCCTCCCCATGGTGATCCCATGGGTCTGATGGGGTCTGTCCCACCAGGTCCTGCTGTGGGTGTCCCCAAGCCTGTGACAGGTCCCCAGCCGGGCCCCCCCAGATTGTCCCCAGAGCCGGGGGGAACCTGCTGCACTCCCGCTCCCCAGCCGGGTGCTGGGTTACAGGAACCTGTTAAAGCACTTTTCTCCTTCTCCGGCAGGTCTCGGCAAGTTTGGCACTTACAGTTTTCCCCTTTGGGCATCAGGGACCAGCGAAGCTGTTTAAAATTAAAAGCATTTACTTAATTCACACTGGGATCAAAGCATGCAGAGAAGAAGGATTTTCAAACCAGCAAACCACATATAAGCAGGTCTGTCACACCCAAGGGGCCACTCCAAGCCCCGACCCCATCCCACCGGCCCCTGCTCGCTCTGCAGATGTCTTGGCACGGTCCCCAGCACCTCGGAACCAGCCTCCCGCGTTTGATCTCGGCCCTCCTTGTCTCACCCCTCACACACTGGCCAAGAAGTTCATCCTCCACCCTCCCTCGGCGCCTCGTTTTTCCTCTGAGACCCCACAAACCCGCCCGTCCCTCCGTGCATCCCAGTAGTGACCGTGCAACCCAGCCCCTGATGGGGCAGCCAGGATTGACGCACAGTTTACAGCGGGCAGGCAGAGCTGCGGCTGCTCCATCCCCATCAGAGGGACGCTGGCCTTGCTCCCCTCCTCCAGCGTCCTGCTGCACCCTGGGTTTCCCGTCGCCTGGTTCTGGAGGAGGCTCATTCCTCCCAGCAGATCATCAAGAGCCTTCCTCATACCCTTGCCCATCATCCCGCTCCATCCCCAGCCTGCATCCCCCCTCCCGCATCCCGTATTCCCAAACCTGCATCCCGCATCCTGCATCTCCCATCCCGCATCCCACATCCTGCGTCCCAGCTCCACACCAGCACTAAGGACCGTGTTTAACTGCTCCAGCTCTGCCCTTCCCTGGGGTCCTTTCTTCTCCAGCCATCCCAGACTCCCCGAGTTCCCTGCACGCCATCCCGGAGATGCCAGCCAGCACCGAGGCACCAAGGGCTGCAAAGAGGTGTCCAAAACCCACTAAAACAAATACCGGCTCCAGGCTGAGCAACACGGCTGAACCCCCCACTTCTTGTTCACAACACCCGGTGCGCTGCGTCACAGCCACGCACAGTGCTGGATGAGGCTGGTTATAAGAGAGCAATGACTGCGGGTGGAGCCCATTTTGAAGCCGGCGAAAGCACCATCTGTCGAGGATTTATTACCATCCCACTTCCTGAAATTACTTTTTAATAACTTTATCAAATGAAGGCACATTAAGGAATGACTAAATAACTGTCAGGCGCTGGATGGGATGAGCATCACTGCCCTGCACCTTCCACCGGCTCCCGCGAGGCTGCGCGTGCTCTGAGGGGTCACCGGGCACACCGGGACCTGGGGACCATGCCAGCAAACATCAGACAAAACTCCCCAGATTTGTAACTCTCACCGAAACCAACCCAACAGCTCCCTCCGAGAGCCGCAGGAAAAGCGGCGAGGAACGGCGTGAGCTAACTTGTCCCAGATCGCTTCAGATCGGGCTGCAATTTCAAAAGACAACCTGGGGCAGCAAAAAAGCACACAGAAGACAGCCGGGGTTCCATAGGAAAAAAACCCTTTTATTTAACAATATATCAGGTTCCATCACGGCTCCATGGAGTTCAGATGCCACAGAGCTGGTTACCGATGCCGATGATATGCTACTGGGCAGGAGAGCTGGGGCGAAGGCAAAAGGAATCCAAAAAGAGGAACATGACACGAAGAAACAAAAAGTCTGCGGCGCCGGGGAGCGCGGCCGAGGGGACCCGGCACCCCGAGCCCCACGGGGAGCCCGGCACCACCAACCAGCGCGGGACTGCTGAGCCCCAGGGAGCTGCTGGCACAGAGGGCCCATGTCACAGCCAGAGCCCCCGTGTCCCCCGCGGTGCCCAAACTGGTGAGCGATTCCCACCCCCTGCGCCCCGCAGCGGAACCGGCCGCATCCGCGCTCCACGTCCAAACCGCCTCTCGGCTCCCGGCGGTGGAGGACGGACGGGGAAACCGGCACCGCGGCGAAGGGCTGGGGGCAGCAGCCCTGCCGCTGGTTGATCGTGGGACGCGGGACCGCGGATGCGTCACCGTGGGATGGAGACGTGGTCACAGCTCTGGAATGGGGGAGCGCGGGGCGGGGGTGCTGGAGCCAGGGCAGCCCCCCGCACCCTCTGCTGATAGAACGCAGAGCCATGGGCAAGTGGGAGGGCAAGGAGCTCCCAGTTGCCTCTTGGAGAAGCGCCAGACAATGGCGGTGACACCGGAGACGGTGACACCGGAGATGGTGATGCTTGGGTGGGCACGGCCACCTCCCCCAGGGCAGGGACCCCTGGCATGGCCCTGGACACAGCAAGGAGGAGCGAGTGGCCCCGGGCTCCGAGCAGAGACAGGGCTACTGTGTCCTTGGAGCGGGCAACTGGAAAATCAGGATATATGCGCAAAGGGACCTGCAACAGCAGCAGCTCCGCAGGCTGGGAACGCGGGTCAGGATCTCAGGATGCTCTGTTGATTTACACACCCCAAGGTTCTTTTTTGTTTTTGTTAAAGATAAAAAAGGAGATGAATTTGATGCTCCTCCAGCTCACTTTGTGTCGCCAAGTGTCCCTGTCTCTGCTCGGGGCCTGGCAGATGCTGCATCCTATGGCAGGCACAGCCCCGCACCATGGCGATGGTTTACACACCCGCGGCTGAGCACCATGGCGATGGTTTACACACCCGCGGCTGAGCACCATGACAATGGTTTACACACCCGCGGCTGAGCACCATGGCGATGGTTTACACACCCGCGGCTGAGCGCCATGGCGATGGTTTACACACCCGCGGCTGAGTGGCGATGGTTTACACACCCGCGGCTGAGCACCATGGCGATGGTTTACACACCCGCGGCTGAGCGCCATGGCGATGGTTTACACACCCGTTCTTGCTTAAAATTTCTTTTTTCTTTTTTTCTTTTTTCTTTTTTTTTTTTAGTTCTCATTTGTTTTTCTAAGAAAAAGCAACCAGAAAATAATTCAGAGTTTATACAAAACATCTTTACATTATTTCTTCCAAAAAAGACTAGTATTTACACAAACAAAACGGAAAAAAAGAAAAAGAAAAAACAACCAAACTTGAACGCTTTCAATGAAAAGAAGCGAAGGGACACACTCTGTTTCAGGACCCAGCAGACCGAGGTGCTCAGCAAAACCCCAAAGTTCAGCTTTTACCCTTTCTTCACATATTTACAAGGTTTCTCAGCTCGCCCAGCAATAGGAGTGGAGCTGGGGAGCTGGGGACAACCATCATTTGGGGACGCCCAGCGTGGGAGGCCGCCCAGCACCCTCGGTCTGCTCTGGGTACCACCCACGTCCAGCCTCCTTCCCCAGCCCTTTTCCTCCAAAAAACGAACCAAAACTGAATCATCCCCCGCCGCCTCCTCTGTGGGGACACCCCCCATCGAAGCATCCTCCACCGCCACCACCATCATCGTCACCGCCATCGCCACCGCCCAGCTGGGGCTCTGCTCACGTCAGGTCTGCAGATGGAGAGGGCACCGCCGAGGGAAATTAAGACACAATTTTCTGTGATTTCTGAGAGCAGAGCCCATTCCCCCAGGAATAGGGGGTACAGGGGGTTCCGGCCAGGGCAGCTCCCGGCCCTTCAGCAGCCCCGGCTGGGCATGGAGAACAGGGGGAAAGGGCTGAAAGGTGCTACATGGGGGGCAGCGGCGGTGGGGAGCGGGAGAAGGGCCGGGCAGGGGGGAGCACCCACCGTGACTCTTCTCCCCCGAATACAGCCAGTTTGGGGCCCTGGAAGCCGCCCCCGCCTCGGGATGCTGAGGCAGGAGAGCGGGGGCAGCCTGAGCTGCTCCAGCCCCAGCTCCTGCCTTCCAAAACCAAGCGGTGCCACGCAGGACGCTCCGTCCCGCAGGAAACCCCCGCGCCGGCCCCACTCTGCCCGCTCCTCGACAAGGCACTTTTTCGCAGAGCAGCTTCTCTCGCTCTTTGGGCACTTCCCGACGTGGGTCTGGGGGCTCCAGGGCCAGGCGAGGACAAACGCGGCCAGGCAGCCCCTGCGCCGGTCCAAACCCGCCGCCCGCGCCTGCTCCCTGAGCAAAAGCAGCTACTGCTGAAAGGAAAAGAAAGCGGGGAAAGGGGGGTGGCAGCTGCCCAGGTGGGGACGGCAGGACGGGGCGCAGGACAGCGCCAGCCCCGCCGTGCTCACGGCGCCTCCTGGGATGCGGAACCTGGGAATGATCCCACCAGGACAGCCCAAGGCTCAACCCCTGCCAGTTTTGCGCAGGAGACGGGCACAACAAGGGGCCGCGGGACCCCCAGGAGGTGGCACTGGAAGTAGGGCTGGGTGGGGGGCAAACGGCTGGGAACGGCTCCCCAAAAGGGGACTGGGCAGGGGGAGAAGCCTTAGGCTCAGCTCCCAGCCCAGCAAAGCCCAGTGCTACCCCTGAGGTCACCCAGCACCGGCCTCTTCCCGGCAGCCCCAGCACGAGCTGCGGGTCAGAACCGCTTTTTTTCCAGTTTTCCTTTCCAAGGACAGACACCCCCTGCCCTCCCACCCCCTGCCCCCGCTTTGCTCAGCCCAGCCCCACAGAAACCACCAGCGAAGACCTTCTCCTCATCTTCGGGGCGTCGGGAAGAGCTGCGGCCGAGCTGCTGCTCCGCGCCCGGGCTCCCTGCTGTTGGATGCTTGAGACATGGTATAGATAGATATATTTTTTTTCTTTCTTTCTTTTTATAAAGAGACTAAAACAAGAGTCAACAGCTACGAACACAAAAGTTTCAAAGGGCAGGGGCGGGAGCAGCGGGGTCTCCCGCGGGACGGCGTGCTGGACGGAGGCGACGGCGTGTGCCCCAAGGCGGAGGGACGAAATCCCGCCCGGAATTCACCAGAAAAAAAACCAAATAAAAACGTTACAAAAAAATTAAAATAATTATTATAATAATAATAGTAGTAGTAGTAAATCGGGTTTGCCAGCTTCCTCCCCGCACAGCTGTCTGCATCTTGGCACCTGGGCAGAGCATCCTCCTCCTCCCCCGGCTCGGGGAGCGGCGCGGCACCAGGCGCACGGGCACTTCACACAAGGACGCAGGGGCGAGGCGGGAAAATCCCAAAAAAACGAGAAGGGGAGGCGGGGTCCCCGGGTTCGGCGTGTCCGAGCGGGCAGGGAAAGGCACGGCACCCGCCCCGGGCCGGCCGCAGTCTGCCGAAGAAGAGGAGGACGCTGAAGGCTCAACCCTCGAGTCTCGGGATTACAAAAGCTCAGAACTACAAAACTAAATACAAAGGGGGAGAATCGGCGCTCCAGCGAGCCATCCGCTCCCCGGCGCTCCCCTCGCCTGCCGTGGGGTTCGTGTCGCCGCCTCCCCGCCCGTGGGGAGAGCTGGGGCGGCCGCCCCCCCGCGCCGGGCGCTCCCGGGTGCTCCTGCTTCGGCCGCGTGTCCCCGGCTGCTCCTCACACCTTGTAGTAGATGTTGGCCGGGCTCTGGGGGGGCATCTCCTGGACGATGTAGACGGGGTGCCCGTAGTCCCCGCTCACCTTCTCGTAGTGCGGGCAGTAGTTGTTCTCTGTAGTCCGTAAGGGGATGATGATGTCGCTGGGCTCCGAGCCCGCGTTCCCGCTGCATTTCGGGCTGGCCAAGGTGCTGAGGGACAAGGCTGCGGCTCGCTGCTGCGTGTGCTTCCGATGCCGCTTGCGGATCTTGATCAGGAGGACGACGAGGAAGATGATGATGAGGATGAAGATGACGCAGCCGGCGCCGATGGCCGCGAAAACGGCCACCTTGGAGCTCAAGAAGCCGTCGCTGGGACCCTGGGTCTCCTGGCCATCCTGGTTGACGGGATCTGCAATTGAGGGGAGGGGGTCAGCCCGGGGGTCCCGCTCCACCCGTGCACGGAGCAGCGCGAACAGGCCAGCCAGGTCTGCACTCACGGTCCCTATGTGGTCTTTACAGCTTGGACTTCTACTCTTTTGGCTCTCTGCTGCCCAAACCGGCTGGCCTACTGACTGATCCAATCTGGTTTGTTTCACTACTTGATTAAAACACAGGACTAATAATGGGTTTAGGCTATTTTCAAGCAACTGCGAGACACAAACCCCACTTACTTTCTCAACAGAAGCCCAAGAGCTTAGATTTCTTTCAATACAATTATCTCTTGACACAGTTATCAACAGATACTTGTGTTTCAGGATCAGTGTCGTTCACCTTTAAAAGGCTATAGGCAAAAACCATATTCCTGCTTGGAAATGGGCTGTAGACTATGGTGGCAAATACCTGAGAAATATGGATATTAGCATGGCATTATTTCTCATCATCATCTGTTAAGCCTACACCAAAAGTGTTAACTTATGATTGGCTTTCCATGGCCTTTCACGAAGGGCTCTCATTGATTCTTATGGCATTTCCTGTAGGTATCTCAAATATATTTGCAACACCAGCCTCATCAAAAGCCCAGATGTGTTCACAGTCCTGAGATTGAGTTGGTTGACAGGTATGTTAATGAACTCACTAGAAACTTTCGCTCTACATCCATATATCCTGTTATACGCCGTCCTTTTCTGTATTTTCACTACACAGCTGTAACCACTGGCATTTACACAGAATCATTTCAGTTGGAAGAGATGCTCAAGATGATCGAGTCCAACCACGGTGTCCCGTGGGGCTCTGGGCACCCGCAGAGCAGGTACCGCGTGTCCCGTCCCCCACCCCACACCCTGGCTCCCCGTTTTCCCCAGCTGGTGCAGCAGAGCGCAGCTCCATCCCACCTGAGCCCTGGGACTTTGCTCTTCCACAGCAGCCCTGGGCGCTGCGGTGAAATCGGGCTCTGACACCCGGAGCCCCGCGATATCCGATTCCAACCCCGGCCCCCAGGGCAGAGCGCTGGGCTGGCCGCGCCGGGCGAGAAGAAAAGGGCGACTCTCCTCGACTTCATCTGATTTCACTTTTCTCTCAGCGGGGTCAGGAACTCAGGAAACCACCTTCAAAGGGCTTTCACGCTGGCTCGGCTCAAAAACCCACGGACCTGACCTCCTCCAAGGCCTCTCAGATGTACTGTGAGGACAGATGGGCAGCGAGGAGGAGGAGGAGGGTGCTGAACCAGCACTTCCCTGCAAAGCTCCTGCCAGGACATACCAGAGCTGGGCAAACAAGCCCGCAGCCTGGCTGGCTGCACCGCGCTGCTGCGAGCAGCGAACGCTCGCGGGAACCCATCTGCACCCCTGCTCCGGAGGAACCAGCATCCCCGTCCCAGCGACCGGCCTGGCTCCGAGCTGCTCCATC
This sequence comes from Streptopelia decaocto, assembly GCF_964273445.1. Taxonomy (NCBI): domain Eukaryota; kingdom Metazoa; phylum Chordata; class Aves; order Columbiformes; family Columbidae; genus Streptopelia; species Streptopelia decaocto. The sequence continues at coordinate 20,306,672 of NC_138665.1, read as the reverse complement.
CCTGTCCCCTCTCCTGGGGTGTCCCCGGAAAACCCACCGGGCTTGCCGGGCTCCTCCACCGTGGGGACCTTGCTGCGCGGGCTCTGCGTGACGATCTTCACGGTGTTGTCGGCTTCCTTGCTCGGCCGACTCGTCGTCAGCTGCTCTGGGATCACCGCGTTGGGATCTGGGGAGGAGAGGGAAGGGGTGGATGAGAGACGCTTCGGTTCAGCTTGGATTGGCAATACCCCACCCTCCTGCCCCCCAGATCCCAGCTGGCCACCCCCCGCAGGAGATGCGGGAGCGATGGGAGCTGCAGGAGCAACAGGGCAAGGCTGAGATGCTGCAGGGCTTGTGGGAAGCAGCTTCCCCACCCTAATTTTGATGCTTTCTGAGCTCCTGTGCGTGGGCTGGGGCAGGTTTCTCGCCCGGGCGGCAGGAGGGGGCTGAGCCTGCCAAGGCTGCAGCACCGCTTCTTCTGTTTATTATAAATATTGGCCCCAAAGTGAAAAACACCATAATAAGAAGCAGCCATCGGGAGCTGTGCATCTGGGTCGGGGGCTGAAACAAGGCCAGGGCATTGCTGGGGCTGGGAGGTACTCGAGCGGTGACGGGGAGCCCGACAAGTCCCGGGGCACCGTCCGTGCCAGCCCCCCCGATGCACGTGCACTTGTCCCCCAAGGACACCGGCCACCAGGTACCGCAGAACAATCGCTCCATTTTCATCCCAACACGTGCGAGTGTTGGCAACAGAAAAAAGGGTGAAAATAAAAGATCCTAAAATTCAAATTGTGCTGAAGTAACCCAGGAGGCCTCCTGAGTGCCAGGGACCAGCTGGCCTGGCCTCAGTTTCCCCAGAACCCCCAGCACGGCAGGACAGGGGTGCTGGTTTTGCTGGGCAAAGGCACTTTGGCGACGGGAGATCCCGGGGGCGCGGGAGGACTCACCCTGCCCCACTTTCATGACGATTTTCATGGAGCGCGTCTGGCAGACCCCTCCTTCCCGGTTCTCCAGCCCGTCCAGCGTCCCGTTGGAAGTGGCTGCAAGAGAAGAGAGGGAGCGTTAGGGGGGCTCCTGGCCCGGCTGGTTCCTCGTTTTCCGCACCTTCCGAAGGCGTTTGCAGCGGTGAGGACGTGATCCCACCAGCTTCCCCCGGCTGCCACATCCACACAAGCGAACCATTCTCCGCGCCCGCACCCTCCTCCCCCTTTAATTCCTGGATAATTTCCTTTGCTCCTTGGTGTATAATAGGAACACATGCATATGCACAGTTTAAATTATACATATATAATTACACACGGTGCCTCAGCAAAGAATGTAAACTCAGAGCCCCGATGGGGCTGAGTGGCTTTAATTGCAGGGCAGAAAGTCAGTTAAATTCACATTAAGTTCCTTGCTTTCGCCCTTCGGTCCCGCGGGAGCTGCCCATCTCCTGCTGGACGGCACCAGCGCCCGCCGTGCCCCCCGCCCCGCGCCGCAGCGCCGACCGAAACACCAAACCACGGCGTTACGGGATTAGGCACCTAAATGGCAGACTGGGCTAAACGTACTCCAAAAAACTGGCTCCTGACCCCAAAATGGGGTCTGTCCATCCACAGCGACAGACACAAAGCATCCCGGTGCTCCAGCACATGCAGGCACGGGGATTTATTCACCACAAAACCCGGGAGGAGCACAGTGACGGCACGAGGGGCTTGGGAAAGGCGACGCAACGGAGAATCCCGAAGCAACGGGGGTGATTTCAGAGACAAGGCCGGGAGGCAAAGCGGGATCTGGCCAGCACGGCGCAGCCAACGCCTCCCCAGCGCCAGGACTCGGGGCTTCAGGTTGCTCGTGCAGCCCAATTCCTGCCTCCACCCCGCAAAAACCGGGGTGACCTTTGGTAAATCCATCCGATCTCAACAGCCGGGTTATGGAACAAGGTCTTTCTTCTCCTCCCACACCTTCCCGCAACAGCAGGAGCCGCGGGTGTCCCAACGAGGACCACGCTGGGATCCGGGCTCCATGTCCATCAGCTCCCTCCAAACGCCTCCGCACAACCGGGGCTCTCGTGTGAAACACCAGCAAATGTTTTACTAATCAGAAAGCCACAGGGCGGGTGGATGTACCTCCTGTCCCGCAGCCGGTCCCGCCTGCCAGCAGCTCCTTGGCGGAGCCACGCATCCACACCTTTGGGCCAGGCCGGCGGATGCGGGGACAGCAGCACTGTCAGCACAAATCCCCGTGCAAACGCCTGGGAAAATGGAGAAACGGCCCCTTAAGAGCTGCACGAGATCTTCCCATTGTGAACCAGAGTCAGGAGCCTGAGCGAAAACACCCCGTAAGGTCATCTCGGGGAGCCGAGTCCAGCAGAAGGCACGGCAGCCGCAGCCCCAGCCCCGCTGACGATGTCCCAGGTCCCAGCCCTGGTGCAGTTCCATGAAGAGCTTCCCAGCGCCACGCCAGGGGTTGTTCCATCTCAAACAGACTTCGGCCATTCACGCCGCAGCCCAGGGGAACACACGAGCCGTCTGTGAACACCAGCCCCTGCGAGAGCTCCTAAGGCCTTACTCAGCAGGTAATAAGCTATTTGTATCAAAACAAGAGTAAGCGTAGCTCCAGTGTGGGGAACTAGGAGATCCTGCAAAGGCAGAGCATGCAGCAGTAACAGGAGACATCAGTTCCTTCAAAATAACTGTGTAGATGTTGCATTCAGAGATTACAAAAATATTAAATATCCAAACAGGCCAGCAGAATGCCAGCTGGAGCCGTGGCGGGGGGAGGCAGCCAAGCAGCAGTCCAACACTTGGTTCAAGAAGCCTCTTCTTGTTCTGATCATCGTAACAACGAGGGGAGAACGTCGCTTTGAAAGGGAACCGCATGGAGCAAAAAAATGAAGCGGCTACTCAAGGGAACATAAAAAGGAGCAGCTAAAGGAGCAAAACGCTCACAAAAACCATGGCGATGGTCTCCAGCGCGGGCTCTTGAGCCGAGGACACCGGCTGTCTGTACAGATCCACAACGCACCAAAGCAGCGCAAGATGCTCCACAGAGCCGGCCGGGCTTCCAGGAGTCAAAATCCCATCCAAATGGCTGAAAGAGTATAAATTTTGCGGAGTTTGATACCAACACGCAGGACAGAGTGAGGCGCAGGTCCAGAGACGGGCAGGGGGTTGCAGCCGGGGGTCCCCCTGCAGGGTCGGCTCCAGCGCCGCGTTTCAGCGCAGAGCTCCGGACTGGGGAGCTGGTGCAGAGCTGCTCCTGCCGCTCTGCTCCGCGGCCTCCCCGGGGAAGATCTCCCAGCAGACGGGCGCAGGATCAGCCCCGCGGTCGGCGTCGGTCCCAACGAGACGTCAGATCCAGGAGGCACCGACGTGTGAAGCGTCTGCAGCGCTGCGCTCGCAGGAGAGCAGAGCACGGGTCCCCAACCGCAGGTGAAATTCAGCATCGACAAACGCAGCGTAACGTGCGGGAGAAGGTGGTTAAATCCAGAGGCACCGCAGCGGGGTGCAGGGAGGGTACAGAGTGATGAACAAGGACAGGCAGGGAGCGCGGGGTGCCCAGGGGAACCGGGAATACCAGGTCTCCAAACACTGCCCCCCTCCCCACACACCGCATCAACAACAAGGCTTGATCCAAACAGTCCCGGCAACACAGAGCGTGCAGGAGTGTTTTCCTGCCCCCCGTCCATTTTGGAGGGACTCACGTGAGCACGTAGGACCAGGAGAGCAAAAGCAAAGCTGGACAGATAAACTTCTACTCAGGCTTAAAGCGAAGGCAGCTCAGCCTGGAGAGCCATTAGATGCCTTTGCCTTAATGAAGCATTAAGCCTCAGGCTGCTGAGTGATGAGGATTTAACATTGATACCATTAACCATGTAATTGCTTGTCAATTTAGAGGAGATGCTCAGCCGGCACGGAAGCACAGGCAGGACCCTCCGCTTGCCAGCACAACTCACCCCGCTCCTCAGGCACAAGACCAGTGACATGCCAAGTCCCAGCCCGGTGACAAGGCCAGGCAGTGCGGACAGATGCCTCCGAAAGCCACAAAAACCCTACTTCTCCATGTCCAGCAGCGAGCGGCACCACACGCCGCCCCGGCGCATCACCCCCTGCCTCCCCATGGCCGGCACTCTGAGCGGCACCGGAGCTTCTCCTCCTCCCACAAAAATATTTCAAATGAGAAGTTGGGTTTTGGCAGATGGGAGGCTCTGGAAGCAATACCTGGCAGCAGATGAAGGCAAGGGTCTCTTAAATGGTCAGCTTTGGACAGCGCGAGACGTTTGGTTTCTCTGCTGGATTCCCTCTAGCGGGGCTCCGTTACAATTCGGGCCCCAAAGCACAATTAATGTGCTGAGACTGTAGCGAATCCAAGTCTCTTTCCTTTTTATTATTCTTAATTACTCTTCCATCTGTGCAGCACAGCCCCGCTCCAGAGCCGGCCAGGCGCTGCCTGCACGCCCGCCCATCGCCCCCGACCCGCCTGACACTCACGTTTCCATCGCGCAGCTTCACATGGAGGCAACAGCACCCGCCGGCACCCAGCGCCAGGGCCTGGGTGCCCCCGCAGCCTGACCCCATCCCCTGGAGCAGACAGGGGTGGGAAGGCACCGACCAACTCTGCTGAGGGGCAGCTGGTGTACAACAGGCTCAGGACACCCACCCCAAGCTGAAAGCCCCTCCTGGCAAAGCTCAAGAGCCTACGGGCAGCCTTGAAGATGTGCCTCGTGCATCCCTGGTGTGCTCAGACACTGTGCCAGCAAACCCTTGCACAGATCTGCAAGCAGGCCATTTAAAATAAAAATTTAGTTTGTGCCACCTTCACTCTCCTCCAAGGCTTTCAAGTTGGTTTATGCACCCCTGGTACCAAGGTGTGGATATTGCACTGGTAAAGTGTTTCACAGAATCCCAGAATGTCAGGGGTTGGAAGGGCCCTGGAAAGCTCATCCAGGTCAATCCCCCCATGGAGCAGGAACACCCAGCTGAGGTTACACAGGAAGGTGTCCAGGGGGTTGGAATGTCTGCACAGAAGGAGACTCCACAACCCCCTGGGCAGCCTGGGCCAGGCTCTGCCACCCTCACTGGGAAGACGTTTCTTCTCATATTTAAGTGGAACCTCTTGCGTTCCAGTTTGAACCCATTACCCCTTGTTCTACTATTGGTTGTCACCAAGCTTCTGGCTCCATCCTCCTGACACTCCCCCTTTCCATATTGATCCCCATGAATGAGTCCCCCCTCAGTCTCCTCTTGTCCAGCTCCAGAGCCCCAGCTCCCTCAGCCTTTCCTCACACGGGAGATGCTCCACTCCCTCCAGCATCTTTGTTGCCCTGCGCTGGACTCTCTGCAGCAGTTCCCTGTCCTGCTGGAACTGAGGAGGTATGGGTGTTGCACCATATGGGTGTTGCACTGTCCGGGTGTCACACCGGACAAGGTGCTGTCCCAGTGCCTGTCCCCCTGTCACAGGCACCCGGCTCCATCATCCCCATCCCCGGCGCTGGTGCCCCAGGGGACCCGCGGAGCCCCTTCCAGGTCACCGGGCAGCAGCACCGTCCGCTCCGCTGCACACAAACACCGGAGAGCACGGCTGGGCTGCCGCGGGCCGGGCACACACAGCTCACCGCATCACCACCCCTGTTCATATTATCATTGTTATCTCCGTGCTGAAGGGAGAACCCGTTGTCCCTTCCCCACGCACATCACCCCAAAGCCCTTTGGGTCAGCCCGGCTCAGGGGCGGACGGATGGCAGAGCCGGCTGCACGGCTGCGCCGGCCGGGGCCGGGGGTGTCCCCGCACAGCCCTGGCAGCTGCTCAGAAAGGCCCCGCAGCCCCGAACGCCGGTGTGAGCCGGCCCAGCCCCGCGCGAGGCGCGAGCTGAGGGCTCCACACAGCTCCTGGCAGCTCCAGAGCTGCTCCCGCCTCCCGGCAGCCTGTGCCCCCCAAACCGATAACCCCGGGGGTGTGCTGGGGTGCAGGGGGTGTCACCTCCCCACACAGACACCCAGATCGATGCCAACTGGGATTCCTCTGTCCCTTGCACCATACTGGGCATGCCAGACTGCTGTACCGGGCAGAGCTTTCAGCCCCAGCCTGAGCACAGGCAAGAGATTTGGTAAGAGCAGGTGAACTAAAAGAGCACCAAATTTATCTCCTTTTTGTTCCTCCTCTATCCCTTCTCCCCAGCATCCCCGCTGGGCACCAGGAGACGAACACCACGGGCAGGGATCCCCAGCTGCCACCACCACCTACTCCCCATTAACCAAAACATCCCCTTCTGGCAGGAAAAAGGCGATGGCTGCGGGAAACACATGGGGTTGCTCAGAGCTGGGGACATCCCTCCACCACGACCTTCCCATCCCTCCACCATGACCTTCCCATCCCTCCACCACGACCTTCCCATCCATCCACCACGACCTTCCCATCCATCCACCACGACCTTCCCATCCATCCACCATGACCTTCCCATCCCTCCACCACGACCTTCCCATCCATCCACCATGACCTTCCCATCCATCCACCACGACCTTCCCATCCCTCCACCATGACCTTCCTGCTTCCGAAGCCCCAACTTTGACCTCCCCAAACAACACCCTCCCTGTTCGTTTTCTGCATCGTCCTCTTTGCTCCTCAGGGTCCCATAAACACAAAAACATGGGTGTTTTCTGGAAAACATGCTTCCTCAGGACTGCAGGAGCTGAGTTTCTGAAGCCCTGCGTCTGGTGGGATGGAGTTCTCCTCCCGGTCAGGGTCACCCCCAAAAGGATCAATAAAAATGTTCAGTTAGCCTCATCCTTTCCAAAGCTCACAAAGCACGGAGCCAGCAGCACCAGCCGGGTTAAGGAGGCGAGAAGGGAGGACACCACGTACCCACACTCATCCTCACGTGCCACAGCACGTGGGACTCCCTAGGGACCTTTCCGGGGTGAAGGGAGAGCAACAGGCAAACACTGAAGTATTGCAGAGAAGACGACGCTTGAACACAAGTAACGCGTCAGTGAAAACCTAATCTCCCACTAAAACAACTTCCTGATGGAAAAAATTATAACCAGCCCTAATTAGCATCATAACGAAGAGTCATAGCTATGTTGCAGGTAACCTCACCAGGGCCAGAAGGCACTTCTGGCTTGCAAGCCGACTCGCTCGCAAGCCTTTTTGCACCAGCGCTGCTGAGATGTCTGTGCAGAAAAGGCCGGCGAGCCCCCGTGTCCCCGTCCCGCTCAGCATCACTTCTTGTGCAGCTCGGCGGGACCAAGCACTGAATAAAGCCTTTGTCTTCAGGTTCATCCACCCTCTTCCAAAAAGCCAGCGCGTTGCTGGAAGAGGAAGGTTATTTGCAGAGGCTCTGCGGTAGCCCCAAGCAGCTGGTTACAGGTCAGGAAAAAAGTGCCATGTAATTCTCTACCTGATGCTCTGCCAGAGTCATTTGTAGGACCCGCTGGGAGCCGGAGAGGAGGAAAGCACTTATTGCATTTTAACAGGGTATAAATCTCTTCATTTAGGTAGCAAAACATCTGCGAAATCTGTTGTGAAGGGGATGAAGGGGGACTCGCGGAGGACAGTGCCAGCCCCCCGCGGTGACAGCGATGCCAGCTCTGGCATGGGGGATGCGGGGACGCGGAGCCTGGGTGCTGGGCTGGAGGCGGCTCAGAGAAATATCAAATTATCGGGGATGGGAGAAGCTGATTCATGTGCAAATCCTCTGGCTGGGAGAGCGTGGGGAGCGAGGAGGCGCAGGGCGGGAGCTCAGGGCTCGCTGTCGGCAGGAAACCCCGCTGCAATTAAAGGTAAACTTTGCATAAGCACCAGGAACCTGCTGGCAGCGGGAAGTTTACCCTGGTGCAACTCTGAGCCCGGGGTTGCAAATAACCCCCCGGCGGGGACGGGATCCTGGCCGGTCCCTGGGGAGGGGGCTCAGCTCCAGGATGGCGCCAGCACATGGACCTAAAAGTCTCCAGCAACATCGGATTTGGAGATTTGCAATACAAGCTAAATAAGTCCCTGAGCATCCAGATGAGGACCTGGCCCCTTTCTGAGCAAAGGACGGGGGAAAGGGCCCCTCTGCCCCCCAAGTTAGGGCTGATCCCACTGCAGAGGGGCCAGCAGGTGCCTCCCCGCCCCGCTGCTCCCAATTAGCTGTGTTAACACCCGGCGGGATCAAAGAGCACAGTCATTACACGGCAGCGGCAGAAAAACCATCATTCCTACGGCAAAGAAACTTCAAATGGCGAAGAAAACCAATTCTCCCCAGAACGGCGAGATTTTTAAAGGTGCCGCACACAGCCCGGGCAGCCCTCCCCAGTACAGCCAGCTCGAGGGGCATTCAAAACGCAGATTATCAGGAATTAGAGATGGAAAAGGGCTGCGCATCGCAATCCGTTCATGCCAAAGCTGCTCGCAGTCCGCGTGTCCTGTGGTCCCAGCGTGGCGGCACCTCACACCGGCCAGCGCCGCGGTGCAGCCCGTGGGCTCTGCACGGCACCCTGGCAGCAGAAGAGCAGCGTCGGAACAGAAGAGGATCCCAGGAGAAAAGCCCAGCGACGGGCTCCCTGTAAAGAAGTGGATATCAAAAAAAATACGCCAAGGAAGTAGTTGCCCGCACTTTTGTACCGCACATCCTTCCAGCCGCTGCAGGGTGCTGGGATTCATTTTCCAAGTCTTCCGTCAAGCTGAAGGTTTCTTCTGCCTTTCAAGCCTCTGACTGGAAGCTTAGTCCCAAAGGAGCCAGGTTTGACTCTTACGGAGGTGAGCGCCGCTGGTGAGCGGGTCTGGGCACCCGCAGACCCAGGGGATCCCGGGGATCCCGGCCCCCTGGTGCTGCAGACCTGCCGGGGAGGAGAGGCTAGACGGGGAGCACGAGGCCGGGGGCGGACACAGCACCCCAAAACCAAAGGGACACTAAACCACCGCTGCAAGGGAAGCAACGTTTTTGGGGGAACAGGCAGAGTCAGAGCACCCCAGCAGCATCAAGGGGTGCAGAGGGGGGTCGGGCAGGTGACACGCGGGTGCCAGCTGGATGTCACCTCCTCGCTGCCACCACCCCGGCTGCACCAAGGGGCACCAAGGAGTTAAACATGTTTTATTTTCTACTAAAGGATGGAGCCAGTGTTAGAGAGATGCTCTTGGAAATGATTTCTCCTGGGGAAGAGCATCCTGGGACGCAGGGGGCTGCCCGGCACCCCCACTGCAGGCAGGGCCCCCCTGTTCCCCTGTCCCCGGCCCAGGAGCAGATCAAAGCGCTGGGTATTTACCTCCTGGCTGGGTGCAGGACACTGGCCCTTTCTGATGGGGCTTTTCATCCCTATTAGGGCCGTGAAAGGCTGAGCTATGAGATCAGCTGCCAGGGGCTGTCCGGGGACAGCGCTGAGCCGAAAAGGTCAGGAGGGAGGAGGAGAAGAGAAAAGAGGCAGAGGCTTAAGGGACAGGGCTCAACAAAATCGCATTTACTCTGGTCACGGTCTTCAGACAAGCCTCCAAGACAAGGAACCGCGTGTTGTCTAAGGGCCATTATTTGGGTTTGACACGTCCAGCGCCCGGGCTTTGAAGTCGGGAGCGGGACACCGTTAGAGACCCGTCTGTCCCCAGCGGCTCCCACGCAGCGTCTCCCAGGGCTCACCCACCCCTGCTCCCCGCGGGACGGGGACGGAGGAGGAAAACCAGTCCCCAAAACCAGGCGGCTGTGCCCGCTTGGCTTCGCCCCGGCGTCCCGCCTGGCGCAGGTGTGTCGCAAGCCGGTGGGATGGGGACGCGGCGCATCCGCGGAGCATTTGGGTGAAGAATGAGGAAGCTGGCTAATTGGTTTTTTTTTTATCAGCACAAGTTCATAGCTCTCATCACGGCATCAAACGGTGCTTTGGCTTTCAACTCCATCTTCACCAAACAAGTTGTGGGACGGAAGATGAGGAGCACATGAAAGTGGCCACATTCAAATGCAATCAGCAGAGAAAGGCAGCAAAGAGCTGGCGGGGTGACAAAGCGCCCGGGGGTGCCCCCGCCCCCCCGCACGGCACCCAGAGACGGGCAGAGGGAACCAGGCAGGAAATCATTAAATACCAAGGGCTGCAGAAAGGAACTCGAGCGGTTCCGCAGACACTCTCACAGGCTGGAAGGGGCTGATGGGTTCCCAAAGCGACGGCAGATGTTTCAGAAGCTGGAGGAGAACAGCCAGAAAAGCGAGTATGGCAACATGTCCCAAAATAAAAAAGAAGAAGGATGGTTCTGGCAGTTGGCAGTATATAGGATATAGGTGACCCCCTTCTCCACCCTGGAACACAAGCTACACAAAAACGCTGATGTAGAAGGGCCCGTGTCGCAGAGAAAGCGATGGTTTACAACAAATAGTTCTTGCCAGGTTAGGTCTAATTGTATCTAAAAACAGAAATGCAAGACAAGGGGTTTAAAGAAAGACTCAGGGTAATATATCTGGTCTCGCTGAATCCCGCTGCCAAAAAGCGTTAGATTGGATTACGAACATTATTACATCAAAAATGGATTGAAGAGCTTAAAGACGAACAATAAACAGCAAACGCATTAGATTTGTGGGGCAAACATCGACCAAGGCCTCGCTTTTACTTGAGCATTTTCATCCAACGAGGTCTCCTTGCCTTAAATGGGCTCACGGGAGAGGTGGGACATTGGGACCACGCACAGGGACTTGGCAGAGGGACGGGCAGGAGGTGCCACCGGGAAAAACAATCACAGCGCTGCCCGTCACATCTGGAAACAGCTGGGGCTCCTCCTCACACCGTCCCCTGCCAGGACAAGGGGATTAATGCCTCTCTATCCAGGCACCTCATTACCAGAGATAGGAAAACTGGAGCAAGTTCAAAGAGCAGCAGCAAAGGCAATTACGGGCTGGAGCGAACAAGGGGAGGCGGAGGGAGCGGAACCTGCCGGGCGGGCTGGAGCTGCCCATGAGCACCCCGGAGCGCAGGCACCGCGCAGGGACAGGCTCCATCTGCCAAGGAGGCAGGAAAACCCTCCGAAATCGGTAAAAAACGAGGCCGAGAAGAAATGTTGGCGTGGGCAGGTGACCCGAGGGTGCGAAGCGGAACCCTCATCCCACCTCCATGGCAGCACCTTCACACACAGCCTTCAGTTTTCATCATCCTACCGGCTCCTGCAAGCCCAAAAAGCCATTGGATGGATGATTTAAGTACTTGGACATGTTCTTCCCTCCCATTTCAGCCATTCACAAGCAACCAGCTTCTCCACCAGCTTGGCAGGGACGACAGGAAGAGCAACCACATCTGCTCACGAGCCAGAAGCACCTTCTGCCTTGAGGAGGACGGTGTGGACGACCCAAACCTCGCAGCAGCACCCACATCGACGCTCACAGCTCTGCAGGTACGAGCTGCCACGCTGGCGGAGGAATCCCCAAAAGGACTTTCTTTTGGGGTAAAAAAGCAAGAATTCATTCCTGTTGGACCTTGCCTCCGTCTGCCCGTGGTGGCTTTGCAGCTCGGGGACAGGAGCTCGGGGACAGGACAGCCCAACCCAGACAGCAGGCAGGGCGGCAGCTGCGGGAGCCCATGGGCAGGAGGAACCACAGGCTGCCCTGACTCCAACGTCTGCCATGGAGCAAAACACCCAAACCCTGGGGGGCGGTGCCCCATGTCCTGCTGTAACCCCGTGTCCTCCACCAAGCCCATTTCCAGCAGGGACCTGCGGGCAGGAGCTGCTGCATCTTGTTTGTGAAAAAGTCCAGGAAAAAGCATCACGTTCCCCCGCCCAGCCCCTGGAGAGATGGCGCTTTTAGGGGATCGTCAAATCATTTCGGTTGCAAGAGACCCCCGAGACCATCGAGTCCAAACATAACCCACCCCTGGCACTACCCCATGTAACCTCATCTCCATCTGTTCAACCCCCAGGGATGGTGACTCCACCGCTGCCCTGGGCAGCCTGTTCCAATGCCAAATCATTCCTAATATCCAATCTAAACCTTTTTTCCCGAAAGCCTGGGGCTGGCGCGGGGAACTCAGCGCACGGCTCCGGCGAGAGGTGACGTTCGCTTTCAAAAGCCTTTTCCATTGCTAAGCCGAGCGCTGGGGCCGCGTCCCTCCGTGATAAAAGTGTCCCTAAACAAGGCCTGGCATATCCAAGGCGAGGGCAAGGGGGGGCAGCCCTGAATGGGAGGGACCCTGGGGAGCGCCCTGGTTTTGGGGGGAGGTTTTCCAGCTGGGGGACAAGCGGCACACGTCCCCCTGCCACCCCGCTCCCCTCGGCCACAGCAGCGCTTCCCCAGCTTAGGGCAGCCGGCAAATGAAAAAAGAGCGAAAAAAATCCTTTTGTGTGTCAAGGCGAAGCTTGGGGAGGGGGGAGGAGGAAAAAAAAAGACAACGTGTGGGTGGTCTGCTCGGGAGACTTTTGACTTTGTTTTTTTGGCTATTTTATTTCTTGGCAGCAAAGAGCTCCCGGGGCTGCTCGGCAGAGGGTCCGGCCAGATCACAGGAGCATCCTCGGCCCACCCAGGGGCCAAAGTTCAGCTGGCAGCGCCCGCCCGCTCCAGCGCCGGGGGGAACCGCTTCAAAGCATCGAGGAGTCAAGAGAAATTAAAGTCAGAAACGGTCCGAGAAGGGGCAGAGCCGGGGGGACCCCGCGGGGATGCTCGGAGCCGCCCCGCTCGCTGCATCCCCATAGAGATGCTGCGACGGCAGGCTGGGAAATAAGGGGATAAATGTGATTTTAGGGGAGTATGGAGGGAGGTTTGACGTGCCTGGGGATGAAAGCAGGATTGCACTACAATAAATACCTAGATACGGACTCAACCAAAACGCCGACGGGATGCGCGGCCGGGATTTTGCGAGCCGCGCTGCGCCGGCTTAAGCCGGCGCAGCGCGGCTCGCAAAATCCCGGCCGCGCATCCCGTCGGCACGATGGTGACCCAGCTTTCTATAGGAAATGCAAAGCAGCTCACTTGCACAATTTAAAAGCCCGGGGAATCCCCTCTTTGCAATGGCAGGGACCCCGCGCTTCATCCCTGGCGCTTCACCAGCCTGCTGAGCTCGTTCTGGGGAATATATTTGTGGTTTTGGGGGGCTGAGGGCTTGCAGCCCCCTTGGCCACCAAGCCCATGCTCAGCCAAGCAGTGGGAAGCGCTAAGGGTGGGATCAGGGCTTTCTGTGCGCCGGCTTTACTCAAATTGTCCCGTGGCAAAACTACAGGTAGCCCCATTCCCGCAGGGGGCACCAAAACAATCCAGCGTCACCGTGACACGGTGCTATAGCACAGCACCTCCTGCCCCACTGCACCCCCTCCAAGGGCAAAATCAGGCTAAAAATACACTGTTTACCGACTGAAAAGCAGCAGCTCCCACGGCTCGGGTGAACCCTGCACCGGCGAGCCCACGGCATGTGACAACCAGGGGACAGACGAGCCACGCGGCCACCGTGCCCTTTGCTTGGCCACCGTGCCCTTTGCTCGGCCACCGTGCCCTTTGCTCGGCCACCGTGCCCTTTGCTCGGCCGCGGGTTCGCACGCAATGTGCCAAGCAAGGAGGATGAGCGGGGCTGAGGAGAAGCCGAGCTGGGGAAGAGCCCGGCACTGCCAAACCGGGTGCCGAGGGACAGCGGAGCTCCCCGGGTCCTCCCTCCATCCACGGAGCGGGTACCCACAGATACAGCCCTGTGCAATGGTTTCCTGCACGCATCGACCACGGGCTCCGAGAAAATCCAGCTCTCCTTCCCTCTCCCCTCTTTAGGGCCGTGCTATAGAATCACAGAATCACTTTGCTTGGAAGACATCCTCAAGATCATTGAGTCCAGCCATTAACCCAACACTGGCACTAACCCATGTCCCTGAGAACCTCATCTCTGTGTCTTTTAAAAAACCCCAGGGACAGAGGCGTTTAAAAGGTCTTCTTATCCCAAGAAACAAGAGGAACAGGCCAGTATGCAGAATTCTACAGCCACTTAGACCACAGCAAGGGCTGGGCAGCACCAGCAGGGCTGCTGGTGGGTGCAGCCCCCCGGGAGGAGGACGAGCACCGCCCGGGTCATCCTCCCCATCCCGACTGCCCCGCAGCAACGCCCTACAAGAAATGTCCTGCAACGCCTCCAGAGACGGCAGCAGCAAACAACCACCTCCAGCGTGACGGTGCTCCAGACACGCGCTGTCCCTCCGTGCCACCCCGGCGGGGGGACGCGCTCCTGCTCCCAGGGGACACAGCACAGCAGCCACATACAGGCCGGTGACCCACTCGGCCAGAGACACATTCCTCCCCCTTCTCCCATCCAGCGGGAAATATTTTCCATACGTGTCAGCTCTTTGCACCAGCCAAGTCGTGAGCAAGCGCCTGGTGACACTGTCCAGGCCCCTGCGGCCGCCCCGAGCCGGGGCTGGCGACGAGGAAGAGGAGGGCGACTCACATGTGATGAAGTAATCCTGCTGCCGCTTGAACTCCAGGCCCATGTAGTTGGGGCTGAACTCCTGAAACTTGATGGTGAAGCGAATCTCCTGCTCGGGCCGGTTGCACGTCACCAGCACGTTGGGGTCCATGACGGTGCTGCAGGCATCAGCCTGGTCCTTCTTCACCAGGTACAGCTTGTAGTACTCGTAAGGCTTGGACGGCTCCGCCTTGGGGCAGATAATGTCCAGTTTATCCCCAATCTCCGGGTAGATGACCAGCCCCTTCCCGCTCATGAACCTGGAAGAGAGAAGGGCGAGAGTTCAGTCACACACAGGCAAGCGGGGCCACCACATCCCATCCCATCCCATCCCATGCAGAACCCCACTTTGTGTTTACACCCTGCTGCTTTAAAATCACCGAATAGTCTGGGTTGAAGGGACCTTCCCAGCCCCCCAGTGCCCCCCCTGCCATGACAGGGACATCTTCACCAGCTCAGGTTGCTCAGAGCCCCGTCCAGCCTGGCCTGGGATGTCTCCAGGGATGGTTCATCCACCACCTCTCTCGCCAACCTGGGCCAGGCTCTCGCCACATTCAGGGGGCAAAAATTTCATACAAGAGGTGTTCCAGCCCTCGGATCATTTCTGTGACCTAAATTCATCTCTTTCCCTCTGCAAGATGTTTCCTGACACCACAATAAAGTTCTCCTCTCTCTTCACCATCACTGCACACACGAGGAACCGCTGCAGGGTCCCACCAACAAAACCAGGGGCCCGTTGGGTGCAGTCCCGCTCTCCAGCCCCCCCACCGTGCCCAGGGCAAGCACCCCTCCCAACCCCACGCCTGGCACCCAACAGGGACGGAGTCTTCCCACAAAGGGCTGCGGAGACGCCGCGGCTCTGCCCGACGGGCCAGGCAAGGAGCTCCTGCAGGGCCAGGCGGTAATTAGGCACGGGGAGAAGCCCTGACAATGGGGCGCAGGGAGGGATCCCTTCCACGCCCCGGCTCCCCGAGGAATTCCTGCCCTTAAATGGAAGGGAGGGAAGCATCCTGCAGGACAACTTCTGCTAAGCCGGGCTCAACGGCGTGCCCAGGAGCGTGGGAGGACCGGATGGAGAGGAGCAAGGCGGGAGAAAGCTATTTGGGGCTGGAAGGCAGGGCATTGCGAAGGGAAGGAAAGCACCATGCTGATAATTGCCATTCAGATTTCATTATTGTGGAGCAATGCTCCATTTTGGGGTTGTTATTTTTTTTTCCAGCATGAAGCAGAGGATTAGGGCACCAAGGAGGGGAAGCAGCAGATCATCTTCTTTGATGTAGGCTACGTAATGCATTCTTGATGGAAGATAAGGTGGGAATGGATGTTCCTGCAAAGTTATCTCTGCTGCAGCTCCCTCGTGCAATTCGGGCACGATGAAAACCGAAGTGTGTGCTTCGGCCGGATGCACGTCACGGCTTGTGCTCCCGGGCACGACGGGTCCCGTCCCACCCCGGCAGTCGGGTGGGGGGACGGGACATCTCCCCCCAGCCAGCGCCCCGGCTGGGGCTGCGGCACCACGGCAGGGAGATCAAACGCACAAGCCCAACCTGCTCCGTGGCTCCGGTACAAGTCTTAGCAAGAAGCCAGGGAGCCGAACCCAGCGCCTGAGCAGCCCCGGAGCCCCAGCAGATCCGAGCAGGCTGGGAGGAGGCAGGAGCAGCCCGAGCCCACGCACACCCCGATGCCCTTGGCAAGGGCTCCGCAGCTCAGTGCCAGCTGTTACAGCAAGGACAGACAGACAGACATCAGCTGCACCTCCGAGGGTGCAGCCCTGGCCCCAGGAGCACAGGGAAGGCACAGGAACAGTCCCCTTCACCCTCACTGCTCCCAGTTCAGGCAGGTTTGTCTGTCCCATCCTCCCTGCCCAGCTGCGGCTCTGCCTCCACCACCCCAGGGCAGCACCGCAGCCACGGGGGCACAGTCGGGATCACCCCAACCCCAGCACCGGTGGTACTGTGGCTGCACCTCCACCGCGCAGGATTGCAGGGAGTAATCAACTTTTGTAAAAGGCACCACTTCTGGAAGAAGGCCATGCAGCAAGCTCATGAAAGAACAGAAAAATTAACCCCTGAAGGTCCCGTGCAGGTGGGATGCTGCACCGCGCCACCGCCGCGGCGGATCCCGGCTCCATCCCAAGTAGGTCACTGGTCCCCAGCCAGCATGTCGCTGCAGCGCCTGGGAGCGATAACGCCTCCCCGCCCCGGGCCCGACCCTGACGCAACCCCGGGAGCCGCCGTCCGGGAGCCGAGCAGCCGGGGATGCAAAGGAGCCCCCGGCCCCCGCCCCGCGGACACGGCACAAGTGAACACTTGCTGGCGGGTCCCACCCGAGAGGCGGCTGATCCCACACTCAGGGCTGAGTCACAGCCTTTTTGGCACAAGTCTCCCCCAAGTGACTCAGACTCCTCCTCCGGCCCCTGCCAGCTCCCTCCTGCCCACAAGATGCCGAAGAGGAAGCCACAAACAAGTCGAGCAGATGCCTCGCAATGTCGGGGTGGGAGGAGAAGGCTCCTATCAGTCCCCCATCTCCAGACCAGAACACCTCCTTGGCCAAAGCCTTGGCCAACACCTCCAAAGCACCCAGCCCACGGACACCAGCCCGTGCCCATGGTACAGCTGGCATCAGGTCACGCTGACTTTTCAGCAGGGGAAAGGCCAAAACGCAACCGAGGGAGCCGAGAACATCTCAGCACCACATCCTGCTGGCACCTCTTCACCCTGCAGAACTCAGCACGACGGCCTGCGCTGGTTTTATTTGTCTGAAGGACAAAACGATGAGCCAAGTTTCTTCTACGAGCGCTCCACCTCAGCTTCAGAAGCACAAAGCGTCCGCCTGGGAATTGGCCCAGGAACGTTTTCCAGATCTCCTACCCGAACACGGAGCAGGACGGAGCCACCAGCCCTTCAGCGCACGGGGGTTCTGGGTTCCCTGCCAGCGCCTTCCCGCCCACACACGCACCTTTTACCCTTCATCCTCCAATTTCCCTGATGTTTTCTCCTCCGTTTCCCCCTTGGTGTCCTCCCTCTCCTATTTAAACGCAGGGCTGTTTTCCAGCCAAGAGGACGGGCAGCACGAGCCATGAGGATAAACCCCTCTCACTGCTCTTCGGGCTCTTAACCACACATCGAGGTTGGTTTTTCTCCGAAAATGCTGCTTTGTCGTTTGACCATCCTAAGAGCGACAGCGCTTCCCAACACACAAGAGGCCAGTTCTCCAGGAAATTTGCCTTTAAAATACAGAAAGTGCAAAGTAACATTCGCCACAAGAAGAGCAGAGGAAAAAAGTGTCCAAAAACCGTCACAAGTCGCCTGTACGGAATATTACAGTGAAGAGTATGAGAAATCTTGCTTCAGAAGGCAAAAAAGAATTGTGCTCTTGATTTGTCTTTACAAGGACACATCTCCAAATTTATCGTAACTGGGAAGAATGAACAGATCTCCCTTTACATTAAGAGGGAAACCCATCGTGCCCTCAGGGTACATGCTGTAATTTGGGGGGTACGCTGCACCCTCCACGCGTCACAGTTTATCGCCCTGTGTTAAAGAGAGGAGGGAAAAAAAGAAAAACCCAAATTCAACTCAAGCTTAATGCTGAAACTAAGACTGACACCTGCACAACAACACGCTCTGGGACGCAGGCGCTACCAGACAACTGAGCGTGGGCCCAGCAGGACCCCGGGGGCGCTGCTGCTCAAAGCCACAACCTCCCCAAATCCCCGTTTCCCACCCTGGACGCACCTTCCCCGCCACCCGCTCCCCTCCATCACTGATTTATTCAGCATTGGTACTACCACCACTTAGCAGCTCACAGATAACATCTCAGCATCCTTTCTCCTGGTGTCGAAGGTGGGGGGAAAGATTAACTACAGCCATTAAAGTTTAAAAATGCTCTTTTTTTGCCGGTGCTCTGAACTGCACCCGCTGAGCAGAGCGTGGTGTCCGCGCTGGGCATTGCCAGCTCCGTCGCCGAAGGGGGTTTCTGGGTGGCACCTGCAGCTGCCCACCCGCAGAGCCCAGGAGCATCCCGGCCGGCGTCCCCAGCCCACGGCCCCCGGCGCCCCCGGCTCCCGGCCCCGCAGGTTCCTTGGGAGCGATCAGGTGGCAGCGTCCGATTTCCTCATTGTTTCGGGAGGTGTTTTCTGATGGGAAAGGTGAAAAGGGTATTTGTGAGCCTTGTAAACCGATTCCTCCGAGTTGGGTAAACAAGGGGAGCTCTGTTGGCAGCGGGATGCCGGGATGCCGGAGCAGAGACGGGATTAAAGAGCAGCCTCTCCCCTGCCCCGGGTGGGGGCCGCTGGTGGGGACCCCCGCCCCCTGCAGCCCCTCTCACCAGCACGGGGGGCTGATCCCCGCTCAGGGCTCCAAAAAGCCCCAGACAGAGTGAACTGGCAGGCTGCAAGTGGGACCTGCTGGAAGGGCCACAGGCAGGGGCTGCCACCCCAGCATTGCAGCTTGGGGACAGGCATTTCAGCTGGGTCTGCTGCGAAGGGACAAGGGGGGGTGGTTTTAAACTAAAGGAGGGGAGGTTCAGGTTGGACATGAGGAGGAAATCGTTTACAAGGAGGGTGGTGAGAGCCTGGCCCAGGTTGGCCAGAATGGTGGTGGATGAACCATCCCTGAGACATCCCAGGCCAGGCTGGACGGGCTCTGAGCACCCTGAGCTGGTGAAGATGTCCCTGCCATGGCAGGGGGGGCACTGGGGAGCTGGGAAGGTCCCTGCAACCCAAACCATCCTGTGATTCACAGACCCACAACACGCTGAGGATGCCCAGGAGCCCTGGTGCGGACACCAGCAGAGCGATGTGTCCATCCACCCAGGTGCTCACACCGCGGTGTCGGGGGGGACCAGCACCGGGGAGACCCCAACCAGCCTCACTTGGGGTGATGTGCTCCCCCCACCGCTGGCAGGGGCCCTGCAGGCCCAGGAGCACGGGCTGAGGAGGAAAACCACGAAGTCTGGCATGAGCAAGCTCAGGATTCGAGCTGGACGTGGCATCTCCTTCATCCCCTCTTCTCCACATGGGCACACACCGGCTGGTCACGGTTCGACGCGGACAAGGGAACACGTTCACAGCAACAGCTGCAAACACAAGTGTCCAGCAGATACAGTACCTGGCAGCTTTACAAACAGCCTAGCAGTCCTTCAGCTCTTCCTGAAGGAGAACATCACCAGGAAATTGCTTGGAAATACATTTTTTTTAAGGAATGGGTCGATGGACTATCAGCCAACGTCTCTCCTCCCCAGCCCAGCTGCTCTTCACGCCACGTGAACTACAAAATCTTTGGGGCAGCATCACCCTTCTCCACGCCCGGGAAACACGACGCACCTGACCTTATTCCAGGCTTTGCAGAAGACAGAACAACATTTACCAACAATCTCCTCCTTGGAGATGATGTTCTAAAGCATTACCGCTGACATACATAAAGATGACATATGCTAAATGTTGTTTTCTTCAAAGAAATCCAAAAATAACCGGATCTTACAAGGAGGACGTCTACTTGTGGCAGCGACGGCGGCTGATGCCTGGCAGAGCGAGGCCCTGCGAGAGGAGGACAGCGATAACCGAGGTGTATGTGGCATTTTTTAGTATGGTTTTCCTGGTGTCCCATATTTTCACCAAGCAAGAGACATCAAGGGGTTGGTAGCAAACACTGGGACCTTCCCTGGGTGGCACCTTCACAGCATCCTGGCTGAAGTCAAAGAGCATCGTTGGACAGGGACAGCCACACTGTCCCCTGTGAGCTTGGACCGAGGGCGTCAGACACCCCAGTTGGTGGGGATGGGGACGGGTTTTCCCGCTTTAAGGAAGGACACCAGCTCCCAGCCAGCTCAGCGCACCTCTCGAGAGCTGAGGACCATCGAAACAGAGGCGTTACACACTGAACCCAGCAGCCCAGCGCCCCAGCAGCACCCCGAGCCCACTCCCAGGGGCACAGGACCCTTTCTCCTTTTCAGCTCCCATTAAATTCTTGAGAACAATAATATCCACAGAAGGAAGTTAATTACAACTCGGATAAAAAGGTCTCCTGCTCTCCTCGGCCTCCCATCTGTATCTGTCGCCTTCTCCCTTGTTCAGCCGAGTCATTCGTCATCGCCAGAGACGGTAAATAGGAGCACGTGAACCCCCACACTTTTAGATCCCACTTCTTTCATGTGCTCTTCTATAATTAGTCTCCTTTAAAAAGAGCCTTCGATCTTTTTTCCCCCCTGCTAATCTATGTATAATTATTTTCACTGCCCTTCTGCAGACCTCTTCTATTTCTGCCGCATCCTTTCAAAGCCGAGGTGGCCAGCACGGAACCGGCGATTTCAGGTGACTCTGTTCTCAGAACAGCCTCAGATCTCCGTCACTCCTTCAGCCTCCGCCACTCCAAGAGATAGTCTTCAGCTATTCATAACAGCACCTTCCAGCCCCCCCGGTTCCACCCCCGGGCAGGGGGATCCGAGCCCCCCGCGGCCCCACGGGGCCATCCCGTCCTGTCCCGTCCCCCCCAGACACACTCTAAGGCCCTTTTTCCACATGGCGGGTTTAATGAGGCCCATTCAACCCTCCCAAAGACAAAAGGCCCTTCTCGTTTCCAAACGGATTTACACGACGCATCAGTGAGGCATAAACGGGTTGTCATGGCAACCCGCGCCCCGACCCCCCCCACACGGGGATGCCATTTTCTAACTCCACTGCTCCCCAAAATCCCCTGTTGCTTTCCTATCAGCTGTAAGGCTTGGCACAGGCCGGCAAAAACACCCATCCCACCCAAAAGTGACACCCCCCGTTGCCAGGGATGACGCTTTCTGAGACGAACTGAAACGATGCTCCAGGCAGTGCCCCCCGGTCGCTCTGCACCGTCACCACCAGGTCACAGGCAAGCCGGGGATCAAACTAAGCGGAAGGCAAGAAAACAGCAGCTGCAGGGGGAACCAAAACCAAAATACCCATTTCTGGCCAGAAATCGGTGTGGTGCTCCAGACGGCGCAGGCCGGTCTGTGCTCGAGCCCCAGCTCCCCACATCTGTCCGCGGGGAAGCCGGTGGCTTCGGCGATGCCAGGAGGCCACTCCAAGGCTTCACACACAACACTGAGTAACCATACACCTCAAATTCAATGCTTGGTACCATAACTCTCCCCAGCCAGCTTCAATTGCTGAAGGCCAAGAGAGCATCTTGCTGACCCCAGCTGGGAAGGAGGGGAGATCCCACCACCAACACGTAAAGGGACACAGCCCAGTTGTACCTGATTAGCAAATGGAGAAAGACCAGCCAAAACCTATTTTATCATGAAAACACACACAACTGCGGTGCCATCCTGCACCAGGAGGCTCAGAGGACCAAGGTTCCCAAACCTGCAGCTTGGAGAAGGGTCTGGTCTCCAGCACAGATCCCTTCTCCTTGGGGATGACTCGAAACTTCACCTGCTCCCACCACCCAGCACGTGTCCACTCCTGGAGGTGCCCTCCAGCCCAACAAGCAGCAACGCAGCCCCTCGGCACAGATCGTGCTTCCACCGTCCCTGCTCCAGAGGCCACGGCATGTCCAGATGAGGCACAACTAGCAGAGGGTCACCAGGGAGAAAGGGACAGTCCCCGCAGCTCAGCTCTTCGTCCCCTCTGGGGCTCGACAGATGGCTCCCAACGCTCATCCACCACCCAAGGGGACGGTGCCAACCACCCCAATGCCACGGGGAGGAGGAAGAGGAGGAGGAAGAGGAGGAGGAAGAGGAGGAGGAAGAGGAGGAGGAAGAGGAGGAGGAAGAGGAGGAGGAAGAGGAGGAGGAAGAGGAGGAGGAAGAGGAGGAGGAAGAGGAAGAGGAAGAGGAGGAGGAAGAGGAGGAGGAAGAGGAGGAGGAAGAGGAGGAGGAAGAGGAGGAGGAAGAGGAGGAGGAGGAAGGCTCCCAGCCCTCTCAGGAGCCAAGCGCTGGTGCGAGCAGCCACGTGCTGCTCCATCTTCCCACCTCCGTGCAGCACCCGCGCGTCCAGATGCTGCACCCGAACCGTGCAAACAAACTGACATTAATCCAAACCCTGCAAGGGCGGAAGGGGGGGTAAAACCTAAAGAAACAAAAAGCTGGTAATTGAGGGAGTTTGGAGGAGATTTAATTGGGGCCAGAGCCCTGGCGCAGGCTGCTGCTGCCACCTGCAGCGCTCTCGGCAGCCGGTGCCGCGCGGTTCCGGGGTCCCCGCGATCCCACCGGCCCCGGCCCGGGGTGCAGACACCGTTTGGGCAGAATCAGGAGCACTGGGGGTCCCCCAGGCTCAACCCCCACCCCACGCTCACCCCTGCAAACTCATCATTTCTCAGCATAATAAGCAGCTCCGCCAGTGATGGAACAGAAGGGTTGGCCAAAAAATAAAAGGGAAAAACAAAAAAGCCGTATTTTCTCACTCAAGTAATATCGCCCCGCACATCGCCTCGGAGAAATAAAGATGAGCCCAGTTATCTAATTAATGCTGTCAAGAAGAGGGGCCCGGGGGGCTGCCGGCGGCCCACAAAGGCGGCATGGGGAGCGGCGCCCCCCCCAGCCGCCGGCATCGCCGTCAATGGGGCCCCACGCTGGGAGTGAGGTAAGAGGGGATTCAAAGGGGGATTTGTCAGGGGTTTTGTTTTTGAAAACGGGGGAGGGGAAGGGGACAGGGCTTGACAAGAGCTGACAGACAACTGAACAAAACCATAAGGGCCATGAATGGCAACACGGCTCTTTAATTGGCGCAGGAATGGAGAGAGAAGTGAGACAATGAGGCGCGGGCAGCGGTGGGGGCCGAGGGGCGGCAGCGCTCACCGCCTGCCCGGCCAGCGGTTGGCAGCTGGATGCTGCAGCCACGACCAGCGTCCCCAAAATAACACCCCCAATAAACAAGCAAGCAGTAACAAGCAGAGCGCGGCACCCTGGGCAAAAGCCAGAACCCAAAGGCCAAGCGCGGGATGCTGCGGGTATTAAATGATCCGACGGAAGCAGATCAGGTTCCTCGTGTGTGTTTTTCGGCTTCGGTTTGGGACGTCCGTGCCCTGGCTGCAGCCCCGCTCATCCGGAGGGGGAAGAGAGGGAGAGGCGGGTTAAAAGCGAACACGGTTGGATCAGCGGGGTTCCCACTCCTTCCCTGACCCCTCCGAAAGAAGACGGAGGAGATTTTCATCTCCCGGTTCCAAAGCAAAGAATTACTTTGGCAGGGGCTGTGGCGGCGGCTGGGCGCCCATTTGGAAGGGAAAGCAGCGGGAATGGGCCCAAGGAACCCAAGTGCGAGACCTCCCCGCCAAGCCCCGCTCCTTGTCATGCAGATGAATCCCCAGCCGGGACAGAGGAGGCGGCTGCACAATGCGGGGCTGGGGGCGCAGGGAAGGCGGGTTGGGGGGCCTCAGCCCACCAGACCTAAACCCCAACCCCGTGTTTCCTGCAGACCCCCCCTTTCCCAACCTCTCACTTCTCCAGCTTGGTTGGAAAAATGAAGAACTGGAAGCAAACAGCCAAGAGATGAAGTTACAGCCTGTGGTTAGTCCTTGGGCGAGAGGACGCTCCCTCCTCCCTGCACCCCAGGACCCCACACCCCACAAACCTGGTTTGCAGCTGGGAGCCCCAAAAACAGCCACCTCCCCTTGGGTGCGATCCTGCACCCCAACCCGGCCAACACCGAGTGCTCAAGTCGCTGCTGCTGCGTCCCCAGGGGTACAGGAGGGGTCGCCAAGCCCCTCAGCTCCCCCCCCGCACCAGCCGCCTCCAGAGCAAGGGAACAACTAACCTCACCCCTTTTTCTGAGGAATTCCACAAAAATAAAACCCTGGGGAGCAGCAGGAGGGACCTCCTGGGCCAGGGAAGCCCCTTCCCCAGCACCCCCAGTGTGCCAGGGCTGGCACCTCCCTCCCGGGCAGGCGACAGTCCCCACGCACCCACCCCGCTCGCGAGCAGCGCCCCGGGAGGACTGGGGCTCAGGGAACGATGCTGTGGTTTGAAGGATTAATCCCGACACGAGGAACTGGGCAGGGAGAAGCAGCAAACCCAGCAGGCGGTTCCCCAGAGCGCGGCTGCGGGTTGGGATGCCCGGCCCTGCCCCGACAGGTCCCCCGGGTTTCGGCAGCCCCTGTGTCCCCGGGGAGCGGCGTCACCCCTGTGACTCACCAGCCGGTCCCTTTGATCTCCCGGCTCCCAGATGTGGCCAGACGAGTCCTGTCGTCCCGGCTGTGCCACCTTCCCAGGCAGCTGCAAACCAGCAGCCCTCGTGGCATCCCCGGGAACTCGCTCAACTGCAGCTCGCCTTGTAACTCATTAAGACACTCTTAATCACCCCGCTCTAATGGAGCGCATGTGTACAAGCACCCCAGCAGCCTTGCAACAGCTGCCCCAGCAAGCAGGGCACACCGTGTCCCTCACCCCCCCGTCCCCATGCTGCACTTGACCTCCAGCCCACACCACAGGGGTGGACGGGTCTGGTTTGGGTCTGGGAGAAAAAGCTAAAGATGAGTCACAGGACCTCAAACAATTCTTTTTTCCCCCCGATTTTCTCCTCCTGCACACCAACTGTGAGCCATCACCAACGCCTGGTGAGCAAGCTCCACAAGAACGCGTGAGTCCAGCCTCTGCCTCACGCTGCGCTCCTGGATGGCACCCACCGGGGAAGAAAACTGCCCCTTTCGCCCCAAAACCTCCTCCTCCGGCTGCCCACATTCCCTCTTCACTGAGAGGTACAAACCAGGTGCAAAAGCCCCTGTTTTCTTCATATCTACAGCCTGTAGCAAAGAGAAACACCCTCCTAAAGGCTTCGCTACTGGAAGGGACTGGGACCCCCCTGTGCTCCCCCTGCGCTGCTCCCAGTTTACCCAGTTAAGGGCGGGTTGGCACAGCAGCAGTGGAGAGAGGGGCTGGGAGAGAGGCCAGCACAGCACACGAGTGTCAGGTTTAAGCCCCCCCTCCTGCCCAAAGAGATCTGGCGCGTACTCGCTTTTATTTTTAGGCCAGATACACGTACGGCTGAACTTTAATAAAATGTACGACCGCCTGCTGGAAACGGGAGAAGGAGAGGGACCAGAAAGGCCACCGCCGTCTCAGGTGTCACCGACGCTGCCAGATCTCGGGACTGACGCTCCTCTCCAGCCGCCGTCCCCAGGGATGTCCCCAGACCCCGCTGGGACACACAGCCAGCCCCTGTTCCCATGGGAGCTTTAACAAGGAGTTAAAGAAAGCTCGGGATTTCAACCTAAAAATAAACCAGCCCTCAGGCCTGGGGAGGAGGAGGAGGAGGAGGCAGAGCACCCAGCCTGCCACCCGCTCCAGCCCGCTCGCAGCCGTTTCCAATCGCCCGCGGACCGGGAGCGTTCCCAGCCCTCCCTCCCGCCAAAGCCTCCGCCTCGCCACCCACACGCGGGGCAGAACGCTGACGAGGTGCGGGGAGGAAAGCTGGCGAGACGCCGCAGGAGACACCAAAGTCCCCCCCACACACAACCGCTTGCTCCCCACCTCATGTGCTGCCAGACGCCATCACCCAGACCCCTGCCCCAAAACCCCCGATGCTGCCAACTCTTTTACTGGGGTGCACATGGGGATGCTGCCGGTAGCGGGGTCTCGGTCACAGCAGTGACACCGCACCGTCCCCACACCCAGCCCCAGCGCCCTCCAGCCTCCAACCATCCTGCTCTGCTCCAGCGAGCTAAAAGCGTTTCCACCTTGCTTTGCATTTCAGATGTTTTTTTTCCTCCCCCTTTTTTGCTTTCTAATTTATTAAGGAGAAAGTTCAAAACGTTTGCCGTGACTGCGATGCACTAATTTGGAACTTACCGCGGTGTCGACATTGCATTAAGTATTTCTGTCAACCGTGAGGACACACCATGTCTCTGTAAGAAATTACACTAGCAATTATAGCTAAAGAGGCATGTAAAATTTAAAAAAAATTTTAATGTATTCAGAAATGATAACTGACATTCTTATTAGGATTAATCTAATTTTAGTAGAGTCATTTATATCCTGCCTCTGGATAAAAAATGAATTTCAATTTTAAAACCTGGATAAAAACTGGCATTTAAAAAAAGTACTTTCAGAAGTCACCCTGCATGATTAAGCGCGATGATAATATGAGAAAGCTTAACGAAAAGCTTTGCTGTTAAAGGGGATATTTGTTAAACAAAATGGAAACAGAGATATTGATCAAGCCGAGCAGACTGGGGTAACTTGGCACTGCTGGGTGTTGCGGATGCTCGCAGGTTAGTGGAGAGCAAACCAGCAACTGTGGATAACGGGGAAGGAGCAGGAGGGTGCTCAGGGCCGGGTCTGAGTTTTGCCTCTGGATTCCGGGAGCACGGGCTGGATCCTGCACCCACGAGCACGAAAAAACAGGCGCCAATGAGTCCTCTTGCAGAAAAACGTGCTGTTGGGCTCGTGCGCTGGCCCCAGCGTTGCTGTAACTCCATGGACAGGGAGAGTTTGAGCGCTGAAGGCCCTGGCAGTCCCCAGTGCCCAAAAGTGGACACAAGGAGCCTCTCTGCTCCCTTTCCCGACCCAAGGAGGACGCCTCTCCGCAGCACACGCTTCCTGGCACTTATACCTTCAACAACAACAAAATAACCCCAAAAAGCACGTATCCTTCACAGGACCCCGCCACCCCAGGCGAGAAACCAGCCGAGATGCCTCCTCCAGGCACACAGGTTGCTCCGTATCCCCATCATGTCCAGCTCCTTGTGCCCATGACAACCACACACCATGGCCACCAACTAGAGGATGCTCAGCCCGCCCGGGGCAGGGATGCAGGAGAACGTGTGGGGACGGAGGAACCGGCTCCCAGTGCGGGACGGGGCACCAGCGCCTCCTCTCACCCACAGCCCCCCGGTTATAACAGCACCGAGCACGTGGGAGAGACACTCAATGATTTAACAATACGTGGAAGGAGGCAAATGCCAAAGAGGAAGAAAAAAAATCCCGGGCTGATTATTTTATTTTCCACTGACGGTTTCAGGCACGATGGCCAATAAATCCCCATTATGGATTTTAAAAATGCTTCCTGCAGACACTTGGACCATCAAGGCAATTCGGGGCTCCCATAACTCCTGGTTTATGATGGTCATACATGTCAACTCTTCACAGAGCCCAGCTTTTCAATAAAGATGACCATAAACCTAGATTAGAGATTAAAGGACTGACTCAGAAGTTTGTCAGAGGAAGAAACAAGTTTCCCGGCAATTATCTTGCCATTTTTACCGACTAACAGTTCGGTTTCTTGATGGTTTTATACCAGCAGTAAATTTCCGGGCTGCTGACAGCTCCGCGCGCAACAAAAACAACCTGAGGAAGAGGAAGGCAGAGAGGATCGAGCGCCGGCAGGGCTCAGCCGGAGCGGGCGATGAGAAGTGACAGGTCTCCCCCGGGCTCCCATCGCCGGTGACAGCGCGGGGACAGAGACACCAGCTCTGAGCGACCTTCCCGTCCCCCTCCCAGCCTCCGAATTGGCAGAATTCTCTCCGAGGAGCAGCACTGGCCCCATTTCTCCTCCTCGCACCTCGGCAGGGTTGGTACCTGCCGAACAGAAGCGCACGAGCACAAGGAAAGGTGACGGGGACCAGCGGTGACCCCCCAGCGCCAGGCAGGCCCAGGGACCCCGGGGAGCAGCCGCGGCCCCACGCCAGCAGCCACCTCTCGTCCCCAGCTTGTCACAGCAGCAGCCACGACCGCGACAAGAAACGCCTTTTAAACTCTATAAACGCGCCGTGTGTTTATTGTGCTTGTGTTTCCTGGATGAATACGCCGCTTCCTTTTAATAAGTGCTCTCTTGGGAGAAGGGAAAGGGGGAAAAAGATTGTAAAAAAGCAGCAGAAAGGAAGGAGGTTGACTCACGGCAAGGCCACATCTCCAGGCAGACGGGAGAGCTGCTGAGACGGTGCCAAGGACGAGGGTTGGGATCAAAAGGACGAGAGGGGATCAAACAGGCGGGAGATGCCGGGGGGGGAAGGTGGGATGCGGCCAGGGTTGGGCTGCAAGAAGAAAATTCCCTTTCCCGACATCCAGCCGCTGCTTTCACACTTTGAACAGGACTCTTTAATTGTTGGATTTCATTAAGATGTATCCACGGGGCTGCCCCACGCATGGTGATGAGGATGGGGAGGACCAGCAGGAACCATGGGTGCACCCAACAGGAGATGAGAAAATAAATAAATAAATAAAATAATGCCCTTTTCCCCATTAAATGAAAGAGCTGAGCACGGAGCTCAGCACGCCAAAGGGGGCCGGTGCCCTTTCTGCCGGTGTCTCTCAAAGTCTATCAAAAAGTCCCATTTACATCAAAATGCACTTCCAGACATGCTTCAATTTTACTTTTCCCCTTTCATCTCCTTCCACCCTCCCGCCCCACCTCGCGGCCCCATTGTCCCCACGGCATCTCGCGCGGTGGAGGGGGCCGAGCGGCTGCCAGGGTGAAAGGAACTGCAGAAAAAGAGAATAAAAAGCTTTAAACTCCGGGAAGAGCCGGAATCGCTGCTGGTCCCGCTCCAGCGGGAGCGCTGACCCCTTCTCCTGCCGCCCGCGGCTTGGCGGCCGCCCCGGGGACGGCGCTGGCCGTGTCCCCTCCGCGGGGACAAGGGACAGAGGCTGCCGCAGCCTCTGCTGCTGCCCGGGCTCTCTGGTCAGGCTCCGCTGACCACAGATGGTTTTAATGAGCTTGAACAAAAGCCTCGGGCAAGGGTTGCAGAATTCGCCGTCCTGCGCCGCTCAGCACCCCGCACACCAGTTCCCAGCAAGACGGCTACTGGTGGCACTGGGACAGCCCGACAAAGCGCCCGGGGCACGGGCAGGACGGAGCATCCCAGCTGGTAATGAAGCGGATCGGGTTTAAATCCCTCCCTCTCCAGACCAGACCTCAAGAAGGGCCGTGGCGCTGGAGCGCTGCCACCCGTGCCAGGCGCTGCGCGGCCAGCGCCGGCCCCCACCTGCCCTCCTCCAACAACCAGGATTGAACGAGCGTTCTTCCCCCGGCCACGACCACCACGTCCTTGCCAATGAACTTTTGCAAGACCCTTAAAAACAAAGGCACTTTCCACAGGTTGACCAAGTGACGTCCAAGCCCAAGAGTGAAATCAGCTCTGGGTTATGACAAGCGCAAATGAGGTTTAATTCCGGTCTAACCCATTAAAGCTCAGCTCTAGCAGCGCACAACCGCGATGCCTTTTGCCGAGCTCTGTCCACCTCCCCTGACACGGAGCGTTTCCAGTCCTCCCTTCCTATTGTCAGCGTCTATTTTTAACCCCGAGCATTATTTCTCCCTGTGTGACTTCAGACATTCTCCGGGGACGAGCTGGAATTGCTGAGCTGGTACCAAGCAAAGTGACTCAACTCTCACCTTCACAAGCACAACAGAAATCACAGCAGTAGTAAATTTTCCTCCATTCAACATTTTCCTTTCCCCAAGCTTTCTCCAGGGCTAAGAGCAGGAGAAACCGCGGGCAAGCAACACCCGTGTCCATCAGCAAGCAACAAGCTGTTTCGCTCCTTCTCCTTCCCCAGCACCTTCATCATCAGCTTCATTTAACTCTATTGCAGTTACCTTGATAAAAATCCTGCATTGACACCCATTGCCAGTGTAAACCAAGGTCAGAACCGTAACCTGAAAATAGGTCTTACGAGTCAAGGCTCCGATCTACCGGGCAGGGGAACCAGCTCAATAAACATGCAGAGAGAGGCACAGATCCCGGTGCGGAGGGAGGAGGCGTTTTCCTGGCGGGGCCCCGGATGACAAACGCTTCATTACTCCCTTTCAGCTGCTCCTCCCGGCGCTGCAGAGCAGTCATTAAGAAGAAGGTCAGCAGCGAAGCCCTTCAAGAATCTCTACCTTCAGGGGAGTTTATCAAAACAACCCACCATTTGCCTTCGCCTAAATTCATAAAGCGAATAAACCCAACGCCAAACACTCGGAGACATCACATTGCACGAGCAACACGTGAGCGTTAGCCAGATGTTTACACTATTTGGCATTAAGGACTAATAAATAATCATTAATAGCATCACTAGCAATGATGCAACTATCAGCAAGTCTCTTTAATACGCTAGGAAAGGGATTCTCACCTCGTGCCCAACAAGAAGTCGGCAGCAGAGATGTCCCCAGGGAGGGCACAGGATGGACAGGCCCCTCTGCCAGGTCTCAGATGTGGGGTGAACTGGGTGCACAAGGGACGCACATCTGCGGGCACCCCAAGGAGAAGGTGCTCTTGGACAAGAGACACAAGGCTTTCTCCGCTCTGTTTGCGCACAGGTACGATGCTGCAGCACATTAATGCTTTGCTTCTAAGTCTGATATTCCACAAGTCTCCAACTGCTTTACAGGCATAGCTGGACTCAATCCTGAGGGTCTCTACCAACCAAAATGATTATGATTTTAAGAGCTCCTGGGAGCTCTGCAGGATGGGCCACGCGTCTCCATCCCATCCCGTGAGGCACCTCCATCCCCATCCCGCATGCCTCCATATTCAAAGAGATAAAAGAAGGAGAGAAAGGCTTTGTGTGCTAGAGCAGGAGCCAGGAGGACCCCGCAGCCCCCACCCACCCCAGACATCCCCCTCCCAGGCTGGGGACGGCACCAGAAGCCCCCGCAGTCTCCCTGCCACTGTCCCCATCCCACGCCGTGCCTGGGCACAACATGCAGCCCACACGCCCAACAGGAGTCAAACTCATCCAGGAAGTGATACTGGGTGGGCACCAGTGCCCTCCCAGCCCAACGGCACAACCAGCAAATCCCCAGCCCCACATTGGGGTTTTGAAGTGGGCACCCACACCCGCCTTCCCGAGCCCGCAGGCTCCGCAGGCAGCCGAGGGAGGCGCTTCGGGAAGACTTTCGTGCCTCTCCGGGATGTGATGAAACCAGCCAGGGAGCACGAAACTGCCTGCGGTGGGTGGGAGCACCCAGGGCGATGCGCGGAGGATTCCTGGGCGCTGTGGGAACGCACGGGCGCTCCCCGCCCCGCGCACGCCCTGCCGGGGCAGCTCCCGCCGCGCCGGCACAACACCCGGCGCAGCCCCGCGCCAAGGGGGTAATTAGGGGAGCAGCGCCCAGCGCTCACCACGGCAGGACAGACATCAAACGCATCGCTGGCTGCTCGACCTCCCCGGGGCTGGGAACCGCTCCTGGGAAGGACCGTGCACAGGACCCCCCTGCCCCAGCCGTGGGGGATCATTCCCGGTCGGGTGCTGTGCCCTCCCCAGCCCTTTTGGGAATAAAGTTTAATTTCACAAAGGAAAACAAGAGGAAAATTCCAAGACGTTAAGCCAGTCAGTCTGGGCCATCCCAAGCACTCTCAGCCCCCAAACCCTGCAGTTTGTCCCTCTCCCCGCCTTCGTCACAGCTGCCGGGACAGGGTGGCCCTGCAGAGGGCCGACACCATCCCCGATGGAGGGGACACTGAGCCAAGCCAGGGCCATCGTCCCCAGCATTCCGTGAGCAGGCTCTCCTCCATGCCCTACCTCCACCAACAAGTTTTTCTGTAGTTCAGCTCTCCTCTCCCTCTGCTGCCCCAATTATCTCAGCAATTAGGCACAGCCGAGGCAGCGCTGACGGGGCGCGGGGCGGGGAGCCGCGCAGGCAGGGGCAGGCAAACCAGCCCGCGTCCTCGCAGAATTCACACCAAAGAAGAATAATACCAATTTTAAACCAAACACAGCTGAAGGGGAAATTCCAGCCACCTCCAGCCCTTCGCACCTTCCCGAAACCCCAACCCAGGCGGGCCCCCGGGTGATGGGACCCTGGGGCTCTGCCCAGCACGAGAGAAGGGGCTCTGGACACCCCCATGGCACCGGGACAGCCCTTCCCCACCTCCTGGGGAAGCATCTCCTCCTTCTCCTCCTCCCGCTGCAGAGGAAGCTGGAACAATGGGATGCACCAGTGCCAGCTCGGCAGGGGATGCTCATGGACCACCCGCCCAGCTGCCCAGGGACAAGGAACGTGCTGGGGGGGACAAGCAGGTGCGGGGGGGACAGGCAGCGAGCCAGAGCACAGGCAGCTGCCCAGACCCCACTCGCTCTTGGTGCAAAGGGCAGGAACCTGTCCTGCCAGCATGTGGGGGACACATGGGATCCCAGCGCAGAGATCACCCCACGGGGGCTGCGGAGACCCCTCTGCAGCAGAGGGGCTGATGCGTCAACCAGACCTTTCCCTACAACAAAATAAGAGTTTCCTGGCTTTTTTTTTTTTAATTTCTTCTAAAATAATGGACTGATTGGCCGAGCCCCAGCTCCGTGCTGGGAGTGGATCCCAGGTCCGCTCTTGCGTGAAGCGTTTCTAAAAGACACCGGAGAGGAGGGCAAGGCCGGCCGGGGGAGCGGGGCGGCACCTGCACCCAGGTGCCAATTTCCCATCGCACCCAGAGGGTGGAAACCCAAAAACTTAATCCCAGCTCTGTCCCGGGCAGGGACTGAGTCAGCCGGGACGAGCATCCCAGCTCCCGCACCCTTGGGAGCGAGTATGTGCGAGAGAGGGGGTCTGTTCCCCCCGGGGACGCTGCCCCTGTCCCTGCACCCGGTGCCACCCCCTCCTCTCCTCCCTTTAATCCCCAGCCCCAAAGCAAAGCCCTTTTAGGGGAAAGTGTAACGCAATACCTGGAAAATTTCTCCCACCCGCTCTCCGCTGCCGGCTGCCAAATTTAAAACATATTTGCTGCTCCGCCTCGAAGAAACGTAACCTGCTGCTTAATTCCAACACGTTTAGTCTTTGGGGGCGATGAGAAAAAAGGGCAGGAATGCTCCTTTGGAGAAGGTGCTGTTGAGCACCAAGCATCAGTTTGGGGGTGCCACTGGTCCAAAAGCCCTTGGGACGGCAATTTATTGCCGTCCCAAGGGCTTTTGGGCCAGTGACACCCCAAGGTGATGCTCAAGATTCAAGGGAAGGGACAGGGACCACCAGCCCCCATCCCTCGCCCCATCACCCCAGCAGGAAGAATTTTCCAGCAGGGATGGGTTTGGGAGGAGTGGAAAAAGGGGAAAGGGGCACAATGCATTTAACAGACTGAGCGATCCAACAGGGCCCATTCAAGGAAACAATTTGTAATCCAATAATTATTATGTCGTTTCTCTGGACCCTTTCGTAAGCCTCTCTTTAAATAGTCAGAGGCTTGACGTTGCCCATGGAAAGCAGAGGCTGGGGATCCTCGAGTGCCTGTGTGGACCAAAACAGATGGGACGTCAGAGATCCCAGGATGGCAAAGGGATCACCGGGAATGCACAGGGAGCCGATGCCCCCCCAAGAGACCCCCACATGAAGGGTCCCCCCCTCCACAAGAGCTGCATTTGCAGGGCCACGTCCTGGCAGCACAACCGGGACCCCCCAGCTCCCCAGATCCCGCTTTGATGCTCCGAAGTTCTCGGCCGCACATCTAAAGAAAGCGGCGGTAGCGAACAACAGAGCCGAGAGCAAGCAACACAAATCCCCGGGATAATGAGCCCGGAGGAGGGAGACGGTGGGCTCTGTCTGAGGAGGGAGCCGTGCTTTTATTGGAGAGGCCTAAAAGGGCTATAAATCCTCAGATTCAAAGGCGAGCTCGAGCTCTTTCAAGTCGGAGGAAGGCCTGGGATGTGTCAGCCGGGAGGACTAACCACGCCGCGTCCCCTGCTGAAGTGGCCTCTTCAGCAAAGCCACGCTGCTGCCCGGGATATTACACCAGATCCGTTCCATATGCTGCCTGCTGCAGGCAGGGAACGCCGCAGCCCTGCCTGCACGGGGGGAGCGCGCCCGGCCAAAAGCAGCCACCCCCTGCTTTAAGTGGGGGAAGCGCCTTTGCGCCCATTTCCCCTTTTCCAACGCACATGGACAATTTGCCCCCCAAAACCCCGGGGGGAGCTGGGGAGGCCACGGACCTCCCCCTCGCGTCGGGCGGCGATACTACAGCATGCCCAGACAAAGAACAGCGGAGCCCAGCACCATCCCAGTGCCCGGCGTGGCCGCATCCGGCCCCGGCCCCGCTCCGCACCCCGCCGGCAAACCCGCGCACCGGGCTGTGCTCGCGCCTTCCAGAAACCCACAGAAAACGTTCAAATCGGCAAAGAAGAGAAAACACTGAGCCCCGGCTTTGCCACTAATGCATGTGCAACCGCAGACGTTTCCCAGCCTTAATGAGAAGGAAAACATGCAAACACTCGGTGATCAATATTAATGGTGTAAGGGTATTTATAGCTGATAAGCCGTGAAAATGCACTTTGCTTGTTCTCAAGTACCTGCTCAGCAGCTGAAAATGCAGAAAGCCAGGCAGGGTGGATGGTCCCTGAGGCCGAGTTTGTGCTGCTGGATCCACCAGCTGCTGCCGGGTGCGAGGACAGGGACTGCCGGGACATGGGACGCTCGTGTCCCGTCATCACACGTGGGGCAGCGATGCAGGCTCAGGTGCCACCAAAACCAGCCAGGACGCCCCATCCCAGGGCTGTGCAGGGCATGGGGACCCAGCCACCACGAGGAAGGACTTCGAAACTCCAGCCTGACAGAGCAGGGACAGGGACCTCATGCAGCAGCCCCTGGGCATCCCACCGGCAGCACCTCTGCATCAGCAGCGGCAAGAGCCCACCCACGGCAAACAGGGTGAACATGAACCCCCTCACCGCAGCCCAGCCCCACCGACAGCCACGGCACACGCGGACGTACGCGCCGGCGCAGCACCACGGTGGGACGGAGCCCTCGGGAAACACTGGGAGAAGTTCATGGTCAAACACCAACAAACCCCCTGCTCCAGCTCTCCGTGCAGCGCCCACGGCCAAGCCCGGCCCCACGCCTCGGAAATGGGGGGCAGCCCACCTGGGAAGGGGCGGCTGCGGGTAGGAAAAGGTTATTCCTGAGCAGCCGAGCCAGGGTTATAAATAGCTGGCATTTTTGAAGCGCAGCTGCTCGGCCGGGGCGGCACTGCCACGCCGGCACCTGAGCCGGGTCAGATCCCGACCGGGGGCGCCGGCAGGGAGAGCTCAAGGAGAAACCGCCGCTCACCAAAACACAGCGGGTAACAGCCCAAACCTGTCCCGCATCCTCCGTCCCTCCCCAAGGAGCGGGTGCTGGAGACCCCCGAGCCTCCCATCCCCTCCGGGCATCGCCCGCAGCCCCAGTGCCAGAGGAACAGCCCTGCACCCCAAAGCACACACACCCCACCCCGGGCACAAATCCAGCCTAACCAAGCAGGACATCTAACCCCGGCTTGTCTGACTGGTCTGGGACCAAGCCTGGACAGGCTGGCGGAGCCGGGAGCGCCCAGGATCCCAGGGATCTGCACGGCCGTGAGCAGAACGTGGGTGCTCCAACCAGACACGAGGGGCACCAAAAGCCTCCCCAAAGGACGCACCGAGGGGTGCCGAACGTCACCGCGAGCAGGCGAAATGCCACCAACCCCCTCCTGCTCCCCGGAGAAGGGTTCTCGGCCACGTCACCTGCCCCAAAGCAAGGGATGGGAACTAGAAAGGAGAAAAGCGGTGGAAAGCAGCAGAAAGGAGCCCGGGCACTTTGGAGGCGAGCACGACAAAAGCCCCGCAGCCGCATTCCTGCCCCGATGTGACGCCGCGATAGTGCCGAGCCCAGAGTCCTCCTCCTGCTCTCCCCATACAAGCAATCATTAATTAGACTCAGAATGGATTTCAGCTTTGTTTCTCCCCACCCTGTTTCAGCTGCCAGACTCCAAGTAGCATGTGCTACTGATCGCTACAAGATGTTTTCCCACCGGACCCCAGCGCTTCTCGGGCAGAGCAGCTTCCCAGCAGCACCGCCACCGCGCTGCCGATGACGGGGTGACCTGCCGGGGGGACCGGGGAGCCACGGGGGGCCGTGGGGCAGGTGGGACCCACAAATCCTGCACGGAACAAAGAGCCACTTCTACTGGTGAACCCCCGGTCTCCAGGGCACAACCCAAACACCTTCTGATGTGCCATGCGAGGGGCAGCACGTGCATCGCGGCTCCTTGCAATCCCCACCACACGTGCAAATGTGTGCAGGGCTCGGGGGGGACCCCGTACCCCCAGAACAGCTGCTCAGGGGGACCCTGCCCACCCGGCCGAGCTCACATCGGCTGCTTGGGACCGACATCCAAGGAGCAGGTTCCAACCAAAGGCAATGAATGGAGGGGCTCAGGCTCCGCGCAGGAGGGGAGCAGCCCCCACCACCTCCCTCCCAGCCCTCCCCGCTCAGCAATGGCACAAACACCCCATCCTGTCCCCGCTGCCACCCGGTTCCCGGGGGCTGCAGCAGCTGTTTTGCTCCAGAGAAACCTACGGCTCCTTTTACAATCAATCAGCCACCCCATCACGGCTCTTTTTTTTCTTTTAAAGGAAGCAGTTAAATCTATTTTATAGAATCCAGCGGTATTTACCCAGCTACTGCAATAGCCGCAGACCTGCCTTCGCTAGGTTTTTTTTTTAATTTAAGTTAATGAAGCCATTCCCAAACGACACGCAAGGCACCCTGGATGCTCCTTTCCCCCAGGCACAACACGAGGGGTAACCTCAGCATGGGGGCTTCTGCTCTGGAGAGAGCAAGAGCCCCCCATGCTGGGAGGGCACCCACCAAAGGGCCCCCCAGCACCCTTGGAAAAGGCTCCTCCATTCCAGAGGGAAACCCCAACCAGGACACAAGCCACCCAGGCTCCTCTGGAGACAGCAAAGCCCCAGGGAGCTGGAGGTGTATGAAGGCTCCGCAAACCAAAGGCGGCTTTTAATTAAAAATAAGCAACCTTGTTTTCACGATTTCCCAACTCCTTCCACTGCAAAGCGCCTCATGCGCCCACTGGTACGGTAATTAAATTACATCTGCTCCGACAAGTGCGAGCCCACCGCTGCAGAGCCCCTCGGAAACCGCCTTCCCGCCAGCACTTTGTCCCTCGTAAAAGGCATTAAAAAAGGCAAAAGATACGCCAGGCTTCAAACTTGGCGCTTGCAGAATTCAATAGGACACCATAATGTCATTAAAAGACAGAATAAAAATACCACAAAGGATTAGAGTTTTGTCTGGGTTGGGTTTTCCCCTCCCTTTCCCGCTGCCTGTTTTTTTTTTTCTTAACTAAACGCATTTATTTCATTTTTCAGAGAGTCGCTGGGCTGCTCCGCTGGGCGAGCGAGGCCGCGTTCAACTTTTATACGAGAGCAAAACCGAGCCGAAACGAGCCGCTCGTCAGAGCCACGCGGATGATGTGTCCCATTTCCCCCACCTCCTTATTAAAATACCTTCTGGAGAGGCGAATTCCAGCCTGAAATGAATTTTCCAAACCATATTTTATTAGGAATGCTTCCTTTTAACGGCCGGCACAGGAGCCCACCAGGGTCAATATTTCTCCAAAATTACAGCCAAGGGAGTTCAGGAAGGTTTTCGCCAGAATTTCTCCTGGCTGCCCAACACGAGCACGATCCCCCCGCTCCCCCGGCGGAGCAGCAAAGAGGCCGATCAGATCCCAAAGGCACCTCCAGCGCCCCCCCAAAACCTCCCTCAGACACAATGGCACAAAATTGAAACCATATTGGCTCCCCGAGACCCTGGAAAGGGGCTCACGGGCATCCTGGGGAAAGCTCGCTCAAGCTTTAGCCCGAGCTTGTCCCAAGCACAGGTTTGTGACAATTCTCTCCTTTTATCCAGCAAAAGCATTTCTAGGCCTATTTTTTTCCACCCTTTAAAGACATAGAATTATTCACCATAGGAAGACTGTGAGGATTTCACTGCTGCTGTTTGGACACACACCTAGGAGCCAAAGGAAAACATTTCCCTAGTACAGCATGAAGTCTTGCAGCTTAAGCTGGTCTTAACCAGGCCAGGAAATCGTTCCTGCGATCAGATCAGGTATCAGCATCCCTCCGATAAGCACCACAAGACCAGGAACCAGCCCGTGGCGCCCCGGTGAAGCTCTAAGGCAGAGCTGCCCAGGGGAGAACAGGGCACAAAAATATGGTCATTATTTACAGTGACACCGCCAAGGCCCAAACGGCCCAACGCACGACGCTTTCTCCTTCTATCTGTTGGAAAATTCCACTTAGCGATGTTATTTTTAAAGGCTTTAGCTCTCTTTACTCTAAAAACAAGAGTTAAAGCTCAGCGTAGGGCTGGCACAGTGCAGAAAGGGCCTCGAAAGCCCAAAATACGGCAGAGAACGTGCGTGGGGCGTTTTAACGCATCCATCCAGGAGAGTTAAGCCCAGTCTAACAAAGAGTGTGGCTTTTCCTCCAACTGGAACCAGACTTCGTACAACACGAGGAAGCCAGGCTGGGGAACCGCGAGCCGGGCAGGAGCCTCTGCCCAACACCACAAAACCTGCACAAATCCAGCGTTAAGGCGTAAAAGAAAGTGAGGGACCCCAAAAATTGACCCCAAAGACGAGGGTCTAGGGTCAGCCCCATGGACACAAACCGCCGGGGCACGAGCGGGACCTTGAATGGGCATCGAGAGCCCCCACCAAGGCGAAACCCAACCATGGCTGCTGGCCCAGCGCTGGGACCCCTCCCCAGCCATTTCTGGGTGGAAATACCCACATTTTGGGCACTTCCCACCTTGTCCCTCCGCCCCACATCCCAGGTCTTGGCAATTTAATTAAAGCCAAGGCTAACAAAGTGAGCTGGGGCGACATGGCGCATCCGCCCCCCTCCCCGAAAGGCATCGCGAGCTCCAGCTGCTGCTTTTCAGCTCAAAACAGGGATTTTCTGGAAGCGATTTGCCGACATCGCAGACTCGCAAGCACGACGGATCAACTCCCAAGGGGAAAGGGATTTTCCCCCACACACACACTTTTTCTGCTCTCAACCAAGGGACGCATCTCCAAAGGAAGGGAGGACAAAACCACACCAAGCAGGAGGATTCACTCGGGGACGCCCTCGTCCCAGCAAAGTTAAAATTAAATAAAATAAAATTACAATAGACATAAAAGTTTGGTTGGGATAGACGCGTTGGAGCAGGAAGGTGGTGCAAATCGATTCCCTTCTCCAACCCTCAAAAACTCCTTTTTTTTTTTTAAGGGAGAAATGGCCAAGATAAACAAACACTGTGATTTACAAGATAAAGCCCAGCAAGGGGGCTACACCACCACCAGCCCCCAGCACCTTCCACTCCTCCTCCTC
The DNA here is from genome assembly GCF_964273445.1 of Streptopelia decaocto. Classification (NCBI taxonomy): domain Eukaryota; kingdom Metazoa; phylum Chordata; class Aves; order Columbiformes; family Columbidae; genus Streptopelia; species Streptopelia decaocto. The sequence goes on along the minus strand of NC_138665.1, from coordinate 20,267,331 downwards.
CTCGCCCTTCATCCCGGAGAGCTGCGAAAGCTCCTTCTCATTGTTCCTGCAGCTCAGCCGGGGCCCAGACACGAACATACAACACACATATATATATATATATATATAATTTAAATGTATATATAGCCGGAGAGAGGCAGGGGAGCAGCCCCGCAGCCGGCCGCCCCCCCGCCTTCCTTTTAGAAAAAAAAATAAAAACAAAAAGCCACAAAAAAAGGAAAAATAAAAAGAAAAATCGATAATAAATCCAGTTCTCGCGTCGGCGTGGGACGGGGGAGCAGCGCCCCGGCCCCCCCGCAGCCTCCCAACCCGGGCACGGGGAAAAGTGAGAAAATTCTGTAAAATGAAAGGGTTTTTTAAAAAAATAAAACACGTTTTTTAAAAAAAGCGGAAAAAGATTACAAGGAGAAGAAAACGTTTAAAAGCCCAGAGGATTCTTAGAGGTTAAAAAATAAAAATTAAAGCACTTTCTGTTTCTAAGGGAAGGTGAAGGCGGAGCAGCCGCCGGCGCTCGGTCCGTTCTCCAGCCGGGGGTCGCTCCTCTCCGTCCGTCTCCCGCAGCCTCCAGCCGATCATTTTTCCTTTAAAAATCCTGCGGTTTTCGTATTTTTTAATTTTTTCCTTGGTTTAGGGGCTTTTTTTTTTGTTTGCCGGGGGGGGTGCGAGGTGGGTTCCCCCCCCACCCCACGCTTCCCCCCCGCGCCCCCTCCGTTCCGCCACGTACTTGGGGTTCGCGGCGCTCCACGACACCGGCTCCAGGCTCTTGGCGAACGGGGCGGCCAAGCGGCACAGGGCGAGCAGGACGCCCAGCAACCACCGCCCGCCGCGGGGCCGCGCCATCGTCCCTCGGCGGCGGGACGGGACGGGCGTCAGGCGCCCATTCCGCTCCCCCGCCGCCTTCCTCCGGCTCCCGTCCCGCCGCCTCCGCCGCCTCCTCCTCCGCCGCCGTCCCCTCCCGTACAGCGGCACCGCCCGCCGCGACGGCCGCTCTACCCCTCCACGCAGGCAAATGGAACGGGCAGCCCTAAGCGAGGCGGCCAATGGCTGAGGGGAGCGGGGGGGGGGCCTTGAGGCGCGGGGACACGCCCACTTGGTTTTCTTAAAGGGCGCGCGTAGCTTTTTTGTGTTTTCTTGTATTTCACCGATTTAGCCGATGTAACCGGGCAAGGCGGGGAGGGGGGGGAAGGCGGGGAGGGGGACGGGCCGTCGGGGCGCCCCCCGGCGCCCCGACGGCCCGTCCCCCTCCCGTCTTCCCCGTCTCCCCGCCCCGTATTCAACCGCGATCCAACAGCGCCCCCTAGCGGACACCGCTGGCCCCGCCCCTGCCCGCACTTGGGAACCGCGATCGGCCCGAGGTCGCCGTTATCGCGGCTTTTTTTTGGGGGGGCGGATAATGGGGGAATTGGCTCCGATTTGGGCCGATTTACGGCGAAATACTAAATAAATCCTTTTCTTTCATTTTTCTGAAGATCCGGTCTGTTTTCTTTCTATTACAAACATTTAAAACACGTCTCCGGAGTCAGTTCGCTTTCTATTACAAAGAGATAATAATACTAAAAATAAAAATAAAAATAAAAATAAAAATAAAAATAAAAATAAAAATAAAAATAAAAATAAAAATAAAAATAAAAATAAAAATAAAAATAAAAATAAAAATAACTCTAGTGTCAAATCCATTTCCCGTAAGAAATATCTTTTAAACCCCCCTCAGTTTCCTTTCTGTTATGAAAACAAATAGATGTAAATAAATAAATAGGAAAAGCAACACACTCTGGAGTCAGTTTCCTTTTTATTAAGAAAATAAAAACACTGGAGTCAGTTCACCTTCTATTTCAAACATCGAAAAGATCTCTGGAGTCAATTCCCATCCAACTTAGGAAATGTCAAATGCCCTTGTTTTGCGACACCCTGAGACACATTTCTCTCCGTTACTCTTTTTCATGCCTCTATTTCCACATTTCTTCCCAGGTAAAACCGTTTTGTCAAACTGGGGTGGAGATTTATCACATTTCTGCATTTTAGGGTAAAAGCAGCGCCTTGCTGTCTTGGTGACACCTGAATTCTAAAGGGATGGAAACGCTTGAGAAAAGAGGGGGAAATAGAATTTAAAATAAGAATAATAATAATAAATGGGATTATTTGGAGGGAGGATCGACAGGGCGACCCGCGGGGCCCACGGCCCTGCCCGTCTCTCCCTGCCCCATCATCTCCGGCGCCGACATCCCGCCGGTTGCCATGGCGATGGCGGCTCAGGTGGGGATGCAGGAATCCCTGGGAAGGAGGACGCTCTGCCCAGACCACCCCCATGGGCAGGGGAGAAGGAGGCGGGATCCCTTCAGGATCGAACCCCCCTGGCCTCAAACCAGTGGAGCCCAGTTTGGTACTGGGGAACAGGTGCAGGAGCCAGGCAGAGTCACCAACCTGCATCCAAAGGTCACCCTGCGCCATGTTTTTGTGGGTGACAATGGCACGGCTGCTCCTGGCTCACTGGGACACCTGGGCGCTGGGTGACACGTGGGCACTGGGTGACACCTGGGTTTATTGCCTCTGCCCACGCAGGAATGTCTCAAGTGACACCGAACCAAACACCTGTAGGGTGGAAAGGCACCGCGGCACAGGGAGAGGTGTCACTGGTGGCAGGGGACACCTCAGCAAAGTGGCACCACTCCTGGAGAAGGGAAAAGCCCTTCCCAGTACTTCCCAGTGTCGCTCCCCTGGCAGGGAACACCCACCCAGTGAAGTCATTCCGGGACAAAATTCCTGCTTTTCCCACCCAGCCCTGCAAAGGAACCTGGTGGTGCTGAGCCAGGGCGACTCCTCAGATGGTTCTGGGTAAAAATAGAAAAAATAAATGAAACAAAACCAATAAACTAATTGGAAAATGGGATGTGCTGGGAGCAACAACACCCTGTCCTTCTCCAAGAGCAAGTGTGCGGGGAGAGAGCAACAAGAGCGAGTGTGCGGAGAGTGCACAGAGACCGTGAGTAGAGGGTGCACAGAGCACGAGTGTGCAGGGCAAGTGCACAGAGAGCGTGGGAGTGGACAGTGCACAGAGAGCCAGTGTGCAGGGAGAATGTGCACGGAGTGTGCATGGAGAGTGCACAGAGTGTGAGTGTGCAGGGAGAGTGCACAGAGAGTGAGTGTGCAGGGAGAATGTGCATGGAGCGTGCAAGGAGAGTGCACAGAGTGCAAGTGTGTAGGGAGAGTGAACAGAGAGTGAGTGTGCAGGGAGAGTGCACAGAGAGACGGTGTGTAGTGCACCTGGAGCATGTGTGCAGTGCATCCAGAACAAGTGTGCAAGGGGAGTGCAGAGAGCCAGTGTGCAGAGAGCGTGCACAGAGAGCAATTGTGCACGGAGTGTGCACAGAGAGTGACCATGCACAACGAATGCACACAGGGAGTGTGCACAAAGAGTGAGCGTGCATGGAGAGGGCACACACAGAGGGTGTGCGCGGAGGGAGCGTGCACGCAGAGATCACACACAGAAAGCGGTCACAGAGTGAGTGTGCACAGAGAGAGCACACGGAGGCTGTGCATGGACCAAGTGCGCATGGACGGAACACACATGGTGAGAACACACACAGAGCATGCATGGAGCAAGTGTGCACGGAGAGATCACACCTGGCGAGCCTGCACAGTAAGAGCACACACAGAGACTGCACAGTGTGCCCACAGTGAGCACACACAGACACTGCACAGTGTGCCCGCAGTGAGCACACACAGAGACTGTGCACAGAGCACACACACAGAGCACACACAGAGACCGTGCACAGAGCACACACACAGAGCACACACAGAGACCGTGCACAGAGCACACACACAGAGCACACACAGAGACCGTGCACAGAGCACACACACAGAGCACACGCGGCGAGCGTGCCCGCAGTGAGCACACACTGGCTGAAGTTCAGAGGCCGCCCCAGCTGCGGGGCTCCCCCCAGCCCTCCCACCTGTCCGGAGGATTCGCGTGCCGTACGTCATGGGAAGCAGCGCTTATATGATCCCGTGCCAAGGACACGTATGCGCACACAGGCACAGGGGGTGAATATCGGGACACACGCAGCGTGACCCCGCACCAGCTGCGCGAGCCGCTACGGGTGCCCCGGCCACCCAGAGCCGCGGGCGCGGGGGATGCAGCTCTGCACGCAGGACTGACGATGCGGGACTTGGCTCCGGGTGGCTCTGGCTGCCTTTGATGTCCGGAGCAGGGGACAGCTGGGCGATGGATTAAATGACTGTGGGTGTCACGAGTTTCAAGGGACTCAGCTCCTGCACGGGCTCCCCGGAGGGGAAGGCTGCAGCTGGCTCCCTTCCTGGGAGGGTGCAGGGGTTTCCAGCAGCCCAAAAACCTGGAGCTCCCCTGGAATCTTTGCTGACAACTGGGGGCGGCTGTGGGAGAAGAAAGGACATCACTTAATTCCCACATTCTTCATATTGTTGGGGCCACACGCATCTCAGCACATCCCCTGTACATCACACCATCCCCTCCCCACACCGCGTGCCCTTTGGTCTCCTGGCTTCCATCTCCTCCCTCGTCCACCTCCCTTGAAACCTACTTTAAAATGGTAACGTGATTTTGGGGGGCGAGCTGGGGGATTCACTCCCACCTGCTTCGTTCTAAAGGGACAAGGTGAGAAAGCAGTTTTTGCACCCCTTTTGGTATCACCCCCAATCTGCGCAGCTCCACATCATCCCCCTCCTCCCCAGCAGCTTCTTGCCGTGCACAATCACACCTTCATCAAGTGATGATCTCCATCCCAAAATGTATTCCACAGCCACTTCATATTTAAATTACCTGAGAAATTTCATAGCGAAAGAGTAATGGGATAAAACAGAGCGAAAGGAAATTTAGGCTGAACACCAGGAAAAACTGCTTAGTGCTGAAATCTGCTCGGCTGTGGGATGGTTCCCTCAGGGAAGCGCTTGAGTTATTTAAAACTCACCTAAATAAAAATCGGCGGGGAATAAACTTTGCTCATCCCAAAGGCACGGGCACCGTGGGGCCTGGTAGATCTTCCCCTGAACTATTTTTGGGATGAAAGGGATGAGATCTCAGCGGGCTGGACCCACACGGCACGCGGATCCCAAACGGCTTTGCGGGGAAACAGCCCCGTGCAGATTGGGGCCGAAATTCAGGATTAATCCAACCCACTTTAAAAAAGAAACCCACGGATGCTGGGTGCGGGGAGATACCTGACGAGCCCTGCACCTATTAAAGAGCAAACAGCCCAGCAAAACGGGTGCCAGAAAACCAGCGTCACGCTGCGAAATCAGAGATCGCGCTCAGAAATGAAGGTGATGTCAAGGATTTGCTTTCGCCGTGATTTATACCGTCGTTCCTGCGCTCAGGCTCCTGGAAACTTGCACCTTCTGCAGATGTGCTGGCTGATTAAAGTGATGCAATGTATTCGCGAGCTGTGTAATACGATTTTAATTAAAAAGCCCGTATTCTAACTGAAAATCTGCTCCGGCTGCTCAGCCCCAGCGCCGCCGCTGGCGCTGCCCGGGCGTGGGGGCACGTGAGCCCGGTGGGAAACGCAGCAGCACAAGGTGGTCGGGTTCCAGAAGACCCGTTTTATGGGGCTGAGAAGTCTCCTGAGTAATGATCCAGGGAAAGGAAGTATTAAAATCTTTAACCAGTTTTCAGAGATGCGATAATTAAGGTGTTGTAAGCTACAATTGCCTGGGAAAAAAAAAGGAAGGCGAGGAATAAGATTTGGATCGTTTCAGAAGTGGCCATGCATGGGTTTGAGGTTAAGAAAAACAAATTTAAAATAAAAGAACGAGGAAAAGAAAATTTCTGTAAGAAAAAGAAGGTGTAAAAGGTGACTGAACAAGGGCCTGCGAGGAAGAAGAGCGGAGAAAGCGGGAGGGGGGGTGCGGCCGCGGGCACTGGGGGGTCAGGGAGCCTGATTGAGGAAAGCGCTCAGCACCATCCTGCCATCCACCGGCTCATCAGGCGCTTTAATGGAACCCGAGCATGGGCATAATGCTTAAGCATCTTCAGTGAGTTGCTCCCTTTCATCGGGATCTCTGGGGAGGAAAGAATATTGGCTTAAATTAATGAGGCCTCAGAAATGGGTGAGAGAGATTGAATTTACTGCTTTACCCCGTGCTTTCTGCGAGGGACGGGCAGAGGCAGCTGCTGGTGCGGGACGTCCCTCCCTCCTCCCGGGGCAGGACGAGGTGACACCAAAACCTGCATCCCTGGCAGGGCTGGGATCACCCGAAAACACAACGGGGGTGCAAGCGGGGCAGCGGGAAAGTCCTGAGCAGCCAGAAGTTCCCAAAAGCCAAGTCCTGAGCAGGCAGAAGTTCCCAAAAGCCAAGCTGCGCACACTAGAAGTCCCTGCCAGGAGGAGATTGTCTTGCTCTTCTAAAGAGCAAATGCAATGAGTGGTAGGGAGCTATTTTTAGAATATTGTAGGGAACATAATGAAAATTACTCAAATTGGCCCTAAACTGCACGGTAATATATCCGAACAGCAACGTGGTGGGGATATATCTATATCTATATATATATATATATATATATCTGTAAGGTAGGAATCTACCCGCCCGTGCAGAGCGTGCTGGAGGAGGAGGAGCATCTAACGGGGCACGGCAGAGGTCATTCGTTAACATGGTCCGTAACGACCTGGCAGAAGGTGTGAGCAGCGTGTTAATGACCTGGCGGAGAAGATAAGCAGCTCGTCAATGGGATTCCCGCGGACGCCCCATGCGGGGGCTGCGCGCTCTTCCCAACAGGGAACACGAACGGGGCCCGAAACACGCACAGGAAACTTCATGGGCTTGTTAAGGGGCCAGAATAAAAAAATCTAATCGGATCTATCTAATTAAAAACTCATCGGAGGGGGAAGAGCAGCAGCTCAGCAAAGGCTGCTGGGGATGGCGGAGCGGCAGGTCAGGTTTAATATGCAGCTATGCCGGAGATCTTCTCATCTACCTCTCCTAGGGAAAACATAAAGTGCATTTTCAGGTCACTGATCCACTGAAAGAAGGAAAAGCCCCAAAAAGGAGCAGAAGCTGGAGGAATGGTATGTAAGCCGAGATTTTAAACCACATGGATCTGTTTTCTTTGGACCGGTAGCGGCGAGGGGAAGTCACAACTGCATGCAAATATCCCACAAGGTTTTAACACCAAAGGAAAAATGATTGAGGGTGCCAGAGGAGCAGAAGGTGAGCTCAGGCCATATCCCGCCCCAGGGGAGCCCGAGGCTGTGGTTTGCACCACCGGTGCCGTGAGGGGCACGCGGCTGCGGCGGAGGCGCCCGCGGCACCAAAACCCAGCGATCCCAGGCTGCTCGCCCGCTCGCCGCAGCCTCTGCGCCTTGGCCAGGGCAGCCAATAACAGGGGCTGCCGACCTCATGGTCAGATCTGGTGTCCCCAGCGTTAGATCTGCCATCCCCATGGTCAGATAGATCTGTTGTCCTCAGTGTCAGATCTGCCATCCCTAATGTCAGATCTGTTGTCCCCAGTGTCAGATTTGCCATCCCCAATGTCAGATCTGCCATCCCTAATGTCAGATAGATCTGTTGTCCCCAGTGTCAGATCTGCCATCCCTAATGTCAGATCTGTTGTCCCCAGTGTCAGATCTTCCATCCCCAGTGTCAGATTTTCCATCCCCAGTGTCAGATCTGTTGTCCCCAGTGTCAGATCTGCCAAACCCAGTGTCAAATATGCTGTCCCCAGTGTCAGACCTGCTGTCCCCAGGGTCAGAGCCCATGGCTTGGCAGGACAGTGGGTCTCTGCTGGCTGGCAGGTGCTGGGGACAGCTGTGCATGGCCACAGTCACCATGCTGCTGCAGGAGGGACCTGGAGGGAGAGGAGCCGGACTGGATGGGCTGAACTCTTATTTCAGCTCCCAACTCATGGGCACCCCCCCAGGGCAGGGTCCCCGCTGAAATCCCAGCACGTCCCCACCCGCGCAAGTGCCCCGACCCAGCCGGTGATCTCACGTGAATGAGCTCAGAGCTGGCTGGGTCCTGCCAGGATTTACATGGGAGGCTCCAGAGAGTCTGTGTGTACTCAGAGCCCTCCCGAGGGGAGGGGAGGGGAGCGGGGCTCCCTTTCCTGCTCCCCCACCCTGCCCTGCCAGCTCCTGCTCCCTGGCAGCCCACGCTGCCTCCCCGGGCAGCTGCACCAGCTGCCAGCACCAGCTCTGCTGCCGCGGGGCAGCCAGCTCCAGCACCCCTGCACACCTGCACCCTGCACCCCTGCACATCTGCACATGCACACCTGCACCCTGCATCCCTGCACCCTGCACACCTACATCCATGCATCTTGCATCCTGCATCCCTGCACACCTGCATCCGTGTACCCTGCATCCTTGCACCCCTGTATCCCTGCATCCCTGCACCCCTGCACATCTCCACCTGGCACCCCTGCACATCTCCACCCAGCACCCCTGCATCCCTGCATCCCTGCACCCTGCATCCCTGCAGACCTGCATCCTGCATTCTTACATTCCTGCATCCTTTTATCCCCACATGCCTGCACGCCTGCACCCAGTATCCCTGCACCCTGCACACCTGCATCCTTGCACCCTGCATCCCTGCACCCCTGTATCCCCAGATTCCAGCACCCATGTCCCTGCACCTCTGCATCCCTTCATCCCCACATCCCTGCACCCCTACCTCCTGTGCATCCCTGCATCCCCACATTCCTGCGCTCCTGCAGCCTTGCATCCCTACTTCCCTGCATTCCCTGCATCCTCATATGCCTGCACCCCTCCATCCCCACACCCCAGCACCCCTGCATTCCCTGCACAGGCCATGCCCACCCACCCCGGGCATCAGGAGGAGACCCCATTTCCCCCCGGCAGGACACCAAGGCTGTGAAACCCTCCCGTTTAGGCAGAACATGCTGCCGTGCTGCCCGCTCGGGCCATGGGCTGTGCCACGCAGCCCGGGGCGCCTGTGGCAGCAGTTCTGCTCTTCCAGCCCTGCTGAGACGCTGGTTCCCAGCACGGAGCACAACGGGGCCAAAGGCAGCAGAGGAACGTGCAGAAATGATGCTTTATCTCAGCAATCGCAAAAAGGATAAACTGACATCATGAGTAGTTGCACAGCAGCGTTTCTTTTGTGGGGCCGGTAATTTGTGACAGTGAACATCACTGAAAATATCTTAATGAATGTTTATTTTGATGGCTGTGTAGGTTTGGGGTGACGTGTCCCTGGGTCTGGAACAGGGAAGGGGGCAGGGTAGCGGGAAAAAAAGGCAGATTTTTTTGACTTGCTGCCCAGAACCACAAAAATGTCTTTAAAAGGCTCCCTCCCTCGCCCCAACAGGCTCATCAGGAGCAGAGAAGAGCTCATGGAAAGAGGAGAGATAGAGAGATAGAAATTCAGAGGCAAGGGGTGAGGGGCAAAGACATGGGAAGGAGACAGACAAACACACACAGAGCAATTTGCATGTTTTATGAGTCTTTGATTTCGGTGTATTTACAACCTCCATGCTAACACCCTGGTGGGAAGTTCTGGAGATTACTGTATTTACCCTCGATTTCGCTTTACATCTTTATCAAGCGATCTGGCTGTCTCGCCTCCAGCCAGCCGGGTAACGAGCTGCAGCTACAGGTACAGACGGGCTCAGAGGAGCTCGCTCCCCCTGAGCTGCTGGGGTGCCATGGGGTGCCATGGGGTGCTATAGGGTGCTATGGGGTGCTATAGGGTGCCATGGGGTGCTGCATTTGCCCCACCAGCCACTGCACCAGGCCTGGGGAGAAAGGAGCTTTTGCTGGGATGCTGCTGGAAACGCAAAGAGAATCTTAAGAAACAGCAGAGCTGTTGATGTCTTTTTTCTTTTCCTGGAGGGATCTCATCGCTTTGTTGCTGTTGTTGTTTTTTTTCCCCGGCTTCAAAGAGAGGTGGCAGCATCTCTGGGGTCAGACTGGGTGGTTCCTGGTTCAGCGCTGGGTTTATTCCGCACAGGGGAAGAGGAGCCCGAGCGCAGAGCACTTGGTTCCTCAATGGGAGAGGTGCCAACGCTGCGGCAGCTCCTGCCCGGACAGCATCCTGTTCTTATCCCATTTCTTTCCCACTTCCACCCTCTTTGAGCCATTTTCTTCCTGTGTTTCCACCAAAAGGAGTCACACGTGCCACAGCAATGGGGCGGCCGCTGGACCGGCGGCTGCAGAACGCGCAGCCACGTGCTCTGTGTTCAGCTGATACTGGAAATGTTGCACCCAGCTCCAGAGCAACGTCCAGACACCTTGCTGTAGAACATGCTGTTTCTACCAAGGGCCTTTCTGTTGGGAGAGACAATTTTTGGCAGGAATTTCAAGCCCCGGGTGAATCTCTCATCTCATCAGAGAGACCCCATCACCCAGACACAACTGTTTGCCATCCAAGGAGCAATTGCCCGACGCTGGGTTTTGCCACCAAAAATCACACCATGACCCCGATTAGCACCCTGGAGAAGCAGATAACGAGTGCTTCTTCCAATGCCCTTTGCAACATGTTTGCTTAACATCCATCTCATGATCTGCCTCCATCCCTCAAGGCGCACCCCTAACTCATCCCTTATTCTCTGACCCTCTGAGCACGACAACTTGTCACCAAGGGAATGTTTTCCAGAGGACTTTGGCTTCTTTTAGCCCTTGGATTTTCCCCAAACAATCACGATTGTTATTTATTTTGTATTTTCCCTCAGATTCGGACGCCCATGTGCGCACCAGAAGGACGGCTGTGCCCGGAGCGGCTGTGCCCGGAGCGGCTGTGCCCGAGCGCTCTCCCTGCCCTCCCGCCTGTTCGTTACCCAACTTCTGCCGTTTGAACCCCGGGACTTGGCTGCGAGCCCCCCAGTATCTTTTCCACTCCATAATTGGGCAAACACTGCTCTTCCTATCAGATCTTCAGCGCAAGCACTGACTAGTGTCTACAAGCCCTCCGTGAATAATAAGGAATATTCAAGGAAAAACTTGGACTTTTTCTCATCTCCTTTCTGCCAGGAAACTCATTTTTGGGGGATACCTGTGGGAAGCGAAGGCAGCTGAGGCGCAGGCAGCTCGCAAGCACGGGCAGTACTCGCATGACTATTCATGGGCAACCTTTGGAGTATTTGCCTAAACGCCAAGCAGATTTGGAGGAAAAACAGGAAAGCTGCAACCCCCCAAAAGGCAGCGACCAGGCTCTGCCGCAACCTCACCACAATTCTGGCTGCAAAGACTCTGCTGCTGCAAAGAATCTTCCCCACCACCTCCTTCAGCCCATTTATATTGCCTTTGTTTTTTTTTTTCCCTGACATTATTTAAATCTTGTTCCTTAATAACTCGACAACTAAAAGCAATTAAGGAGTTCAGTGAGCAGCAGTGATTTCAGCAGCGCCTCTAAAGCGTGCCCAGCTCAGATAAGCCCAGCCTGCGAGACCAGGGGGCCGGGAGGTGTCTGGCTGTGCCCAGGGGGGCACAGGGGGTCCCTGCTGTCCCCAGCCTGAGCTCCCCCACACTCCCAAGTGTCCCCAGAGCTCTTGCTTTGGGTGCGGGGTGCACAGCCCCGGCACCGTGCTGTGCACCCCTTCACCAGGAGGTGTTTCTCCTCTGACAAAGGATGTTTGAAACAAAATAGAGAGGGAGAGAGGAAAAAAATAAAGAGGGGGAGAGCTGGGTTTTTCTTTCCCAGTGAAGCAGAAGTATTCACAAGGCAGGTGACAATTATTGGCAATAACCTGCCCCCAGCACCTGCCGGGCGATCAGTGCCAAGAGAGATTATTGGGGGGCGAAGGGGCCCTTGGATAACTTGGCTCAGAAACACGTGTGGCAGACAAAAGAAGGGGTTCATCCGTAGGGAGAGATGCTTGGCTTTGCATATGGGGCAGCGTACATAAAAACCAGACTGCCCAAAAGCTGGACCTGCAGAAAGGGCAAAGCTCTGCCCCTGGAGGTGGGCGGGGGGGGGCTGGAGGGGTCCCCATCCCGCTCCTGCTGAATTTGGAAACCTTTGTGTGCAGTGGTGTGGACAGGGCTGGGTGCGTGAGTGCCCCCACCAGCATCCTTGCAGCCAAAACCCCTTTCCATCCTCTCTGACAAAGGGCTTCTGCCTCCATCCCCGACGTAACGAGCGCCGGGGCAGGAGAGGGAACCTCTTCCCACAGCATTTTAATGAAGAAAACACCCACTGCAGTGGCAGCGGCAGCCACAGCTCGCTGCCCGCCGTCCGCCCCCCCTCGCCCCACCCAGGGGCTGCGGGTGCAACAGGCGCCGGTCGTGCAGAAACGTCCCTGCAAACCCCGTGTCTGACCCCCACGGTGACACTGGCGAGCTGGGCACCCCCAAAAAATGGTGCTGGAGGGGGCACGGCCAGGCGGCAGCACCCAGAAACAGGGGAGGAATCTGCATCAATTAGCACGAGGCAATTTTCCCACTCATCTTCTAATCGCCCGCTGCACACGCCGCTCCGCAAAGCTCATAACAAAGCGAGGTGGTGGTTTTAGTCCGTGAGCGTGCTTAAACAAAATAGAGATACCGGGCTTTTAATGTCAACACATCCTTAATTACCAGGGAGCAGGTACTTGATCCGGATAAGCCATTGCTGGATTTCTAGTACCAGAGCTGCGTGCACCCGGGCAGGACCGGCCCCGTAACGTGGGCTGTGAATTGGAGATGGGGACGGTGTGTGACGCTGATGAAAGCCCCGGTGCCCAGGAGCCGCTGGCATCTCCAAGGCCAGGCAGCAGCCCGATGCCGTTTTGAGTACTGCCCGCAAAAGGAAGTCAATAAAAATGAGAATGACTTATTGAAATGTTCCAATTTTCACTGAAAACACAAAGGATTTTTTCCTCCCAGAAAACAGTGTGCAGCTGGAGGCTTCTTTAACTGAAAATAAAATTAAATGTGAGCAAAAAAAAGACAATTTGGGGGGGAAAAAGCCCCAAAAACCAACCTGAAGGCCCTGATAGCTGTTGGAAAATCATTTCTGGGAAGTTCAGAAAGCCCAGTGACAACAAACACCATGAAGACAAAGGCAGGCAAATGCGCTTCTGGAAAAATGCAGCAGCCTGTCCGTGTCCCATTCCTGTCCCATCCCTGTCCCTGTCTTTGTCCCTGTCCCATTCCTGTCCCTGTCCCATCCCTGTCCCTGTCCCTGTCCCTGTCCCATCCCTGTCCCTGTCTTTGTCCCTGTCCCTATCCCATCCCTGTCCCTGTCCCATCCCTGTCCTTGTCTTTGTCCCTGTCCCATTCCTGTCCCTGTCCCTGTCCCTGTCCCATCCCTGTCCCTGTCCCATCCCTGTCCCTGTCCCATTCCTGTCCCTGTCCCTGTCCCATCCCTGTCCCATCCCTGTCCCTGTCCCATTCCTGTCCCTGTCCCTGTCCCATCCCTGTCCCTGTCTTTGTCCCTGTCCCTATCCCATCCCTGTCCCTGTCCCATCCCTGTCCCTGCCCTGGGGTCCCCAGCACCCAAGTCAGGTTCCCCCAACACGGAACTGCTGCACTCAGGTCACCCAAGTCCCTTTGGTGCTGTCCCCGTGTCACTCAATCCCGCTAACTGTAGTGACCCCATCGCCTGTGCAAATGCCAAGAAAAGCTAAATTGACCTAAACGCAGATATTGGACACCAGCCTGATGTGCCCTTGGCTCCTCGGCACCGGTGCCACGGGCATGTGGCATCTCCCCAGGCAAAGCCAGAGCCGAGCTGCAGCATCACCAGGGCCGGCACCATCCACCCCATCACCTCCTCTGCGTTCTGCCTTTTTTTTGGGTGAGGGCATCCCCATGGCGGGGAGATGCGGCTCCCGCGGGGGAGCCCAGACGGGTGAGGCTCGCTCCTGTCAAAACATTTCAGAATAATAGTCATAAAGCACGGCCAGATCAAAACAAGTTAAAACAGAGCCGCCAAGGTCTGGTCACCTCATAAACCACAGATAAAGCCAGAAAGGCCTCGCTAAAGCAGGTTTGATCTTCCTCCCTTCCTGTATCTCTTTCATAAACATCTTTGGGAGCTGCGGGAGAAGAGCCTTATTGATGAAGTCTGAAAACTAACATCCTCTGGATGCCGGGGGAGCCCAGCTCACTGTCCCACGCTGCGTCCGGCCCGTCCAGGGCAGCGCCAGCCTGGGCCGTTCTGCCAGCTCTGCAGAACCGCGGCCATCCGACCCAGAAGCTCCTCTGTTCACTTTAAGCCAATTCCTCGTCAAGCTCCTCACTTGAGAAGAGAGAAAAATGGGATAAAGCTGAGGCCCTTGGGCCACCCCAGCTGTCCGACCTCGGTGGGGTGTTGGCTGGAGGAGCAGGTCCCATTGATGGAGGGGGAAGCATCTCAAGAGCTTTTGGAGAGCAGAGTCGCACCAAAGAGGAGAGGGACGTTCCTTCTGTAGCAGCTCCCAGGAGCGGCGGAAGGCAGACGGGGCTTTGGAAAAGCTTCTCGGGCTTGACACCCACGTTGTGACACCGCTGCAATTAGAGTAATTGAGCGGAGGTTTTGAGCAGAGAGGTTGCTGTGCGGTGGTTGGGTTTGCTAAAAGCTTTTCTGCAAGGTCGCTCGGCAGAGGCTGGCGAGGAAAGGAGCTGCCCCGGGTCAGATGAGAAGGTCTTGCAGATTAATCACTGGTTATTGACAGTGGGTGAGGATTTGGAGCGAACAGGCTGTTTGTGCAGCGCAGGGGACTTGCAGCAAGTCCAGCCAGGGACGTCCCCATGTCCCCTTCGAAAATGATCCAGGAGCACAGCAAAGCAGGGAACTCGTACCAAATTATTCAGGCAGCCAGATCTAATGCTGACACTGAAGAATTGCAGGGAAATGTAATGATCTCGCGGAACAGGGCAATAAAATGGCAGATGAACTTCACTATTCGTAATTGCAAAGTAATGAACATGAAAAGCATCACCCCCAACGCACAGGGGGAGCGACGGGCTCTGGATCAGCAATTACTGGTCTTTAAAGAGATCTCGGAGACATCGCAGAGAGCTCTTTGAAGAACATCCTTTCAACGATTAGTGAGAGGCAAAAAAGGCAAGTGGAATATTAAGAACTCTTAGAGCCAGAAGAGAGAACAAAAGAGAAAATCTCTTTCTTTCCTCCATCTGGAGCCGTGGAGCTCCCGCAGCTCGGGTCGACTGCCCCGCGCCATGAAGAGGTGCAGGAGAGCATCACGGCCTTGATGGGAGGTTTGGGATTGCACACGGATGGAGAGATTGAGGAGCAGGACCAGAGGATGGAGAGGCAAATAACTGAAAATCACCAAGGTTCACAAAACAGCGAACGGGAAAAGCGACAAGCCAGAAGCTTTAACGCAAAGGAGGAAAAGTACTTTTCCCACAAGGGGGTTTACTGAATTGTAAGACTTGTCAGCAAAGGGGATTCCTCACCACCAGCTCAAGAAGGTGCAGAAGCAAGAATCGGATAATCTGCGGTTAAATCCCGCCGGGCTCGTCACCCGCGCTGGCGCTGCCGCCGCGCACCCCGGCACAGGCTTTGATGTGCCAGGGCTGTTTGACCGTGGCGATCACACAACACCTCCAGGGCCGGGGACGGGACAGCCGGGTCCCGCGGGCCCCGCGCGGCGTCCCGGAAAGGGACAGAGAGCTTGGGATGGGGAAAAGCAAAGGGACCAGGTCAGCTGGTTGAGTCCTTTACCTGGAACCGCCTGGGAAGTTGATGGAGCCTTCTGGGGATCAGCATGTCAACAATTTCTGGAGTCCTTGTTTTGTTGTTTTCCCAGAGCTATGAATTTGGGGAGCGGGTTTTCTTCTTAAATCCTCCACCTACATCCTTTATTGCAACACCCCGCTTTTCAAGGAATTTTCCACATCCTCCTAGGAAATCCTCGGTCTAAAGTCTTAGTATATTTTTCCCAGGTCTTTCTATGACTTGTGTCCAGAACATTTCCAGGAATATTCAAGGGTTTCATGGGACTTCCCCACTCTGGAACATTTCAAGGAATTCCCCAGAGCTTCACTGACCCTCCTCCTTCTAGAAACTTCCCAGGAATGTTCCAGTTTCCCCAGGAGTTTTCTGTCTTTCAGGAGTTTCCTGGTATTTTCTTACCTACTAACACCTCTAGGAGCATCCCAATGCATGTTCTACTCCTGCCCTCATCCATCACCGCCAATTAGTGGGGCGCACATGGTCGGCAGGCACATGTGGCCACATGTGGCCAGATGCGAGGGGAGAAGGGAAGAAAAGCAAAGGCAAGATAAATCACAGCACTAAGCACCCGGATTGCTGCAGAACATCTCCTGGCCAGGCCAGTTGCTCTGGCTGCTCCCACAGTGGTCAAACCCCGCCGAGGTCCCTGGAGATGCTCAGGGCTCTTCACAAGCCCCTCAGGACACCCTGTGAGCTGGACTCGGGGTTCCTGGTTCAACCAACTCAGCACCCACCCAACCAAGGATGCCTTTGCTTTGCAGCTTTGCACTGGGGGCCACAGAGTGAGCGTCTCCCCAGGATACCTCAGGGTGCTGGGGGGTCACCCAACAGCCCTGGTACCCACCCTGGTGTGGGGTGAACCACAGTGAGGAGGAGCAGGGGCTGCAGGAGCACCCAGGGGTGCCCACCACCCACCACCCCAGGACTTTGGTGCAAACAGGTGGCAGAAAGCACTGGGTGCCCTTTTCCAGGCACAGAGGAGAAGTGCTGGGGATCAGTGGATGCTGCCCCCCCAGCACCGGCTCTGGGGACCCCTGGGTGCAGGCAGGGTCCTGCCGCCGCCCCCCGCCAGCTGCACCCTGCCCGGCCGCTGACTCACGCGGGAGGGACGGGCGCGCCTCTTCTGCAAATATTTTCTGAAATGAAATAGCCGAGGCCGTATTTACTCTGTTTATCTTTCTGACATTATTTATTTCCTACCTGGCGATGGGAGGCGGGGGCACTGTCAGCGCCGGGCCGGGCTGAGCGCCGCGCCGCGCCGTGTTGACTTTGGCAGAGGGAATGAGAACCCAGGGCCAACCTGGGCAGGGTGGGATGTGGCGAGGAAGGGGAGGCAAGGAAGAGGAAGAACAGGGGGGACGGAGAGCTGGCTCTGGGGCTGCTGGGCTGTGGGGACGGCACACAGGCAGGAGCAAGGGGCAAGGTGGGGAAATTGCTCCCACAGCCCAGTTTTGCAGGAGTTGGGGTTGTGATGCCCGCAGGAGCAAGGGCTGAGGGAGCAGAGAGCGTCTCTCCTCCTACCCCAGGGCTGATTCTGTGGCCAAGTGTTTCACAGTGAAACCCAAAGGGTGGCAGGGATGGGGGGCACGGGGGGAAAAGAGGTGCTTTCTCTGTCCAAAGCAGCACCCGCCTTCTTCCTATTCCTCCTCCTCTCCCACCACTGGACCTGCAGTCTGGGCATCCTGCTGACAACAACCCCCTCATTGCAAAATAGCCCAAAAGACCCCAAAAGCAGCACTGGCCCCCTGACCCCGGAGAAGAGCCACTTTGCACGAGCTGCCAGCTCACGTGGGGACACGGGCAAGGGGGGACACCCGTGTCTGGGGACAGGCCGGCTCAGGGTGCTGCACCCAAGGGACCGACCTGAAGGCACCCGCTTGTGCGAGAGGGGGCTTAGAGAGGAAATGGAGGATTTGGATCCTGTTTCGTGTTTAATTCCCCTGATATCCGATCCCTGGGGAGGAAGAGAGGATTCCTCTGCCCCCGTCAGAGGGGAATTAAGACCCGCAACTAAGCAGGGCTGAAGCACCCACGTAATGAGCTCTGAGCCCTCCGCAGAGCCCTGACACTGGGGTGATGCCTGGGGCTGGGGTGCAGGATTAGGGGGCTCCAGGGTGGTGTTGGCCACGATGACGCCCGGGTGAGCGGGGATGGGGGGACAGTCGCCGGTGACCACCCAGCCCTGCTGCTGCAAGGAGGTGCTCAGCCGCTCAGGAAAGCGGTTTTCTGACAAAGCTGAGATCACGTTGCTGTTTAACTTAATCTGAGGCCATTTTGTCTCCAAATCCTTCCTAATTCCTCACAGATATTAATTACAGCGGATTGTACCCAGGTCTGGGGAGTGGCAGCTCTTCCCATGCCGAGTGCCTGCCCCGAGATCCTCTTTGCACCCAAATAAACCCTTGGCCTGAGGCACCAACTTAAATTAGATGTGGACCCACCACCCCTTCTCCGCCACTTTCTTCTCATTTCCCTAAACATGTATCACAAAGAAAACAGGAGGGATTTGGAAGGGCAGAGCTGGGGGCCCTTCTCCAGCTCGCTTGGACCGTGGGACGCGGGTTTGCCGGTCCCTCTCCCAGGACCAGCCCCTTGCCACCTGCAGAAGGTGGTTGCAGCTCAGATGTCACCGTTGTCACGCTGATGGCTCCGATGGGCTTTTTGCTCGTTGCCGCAGGGCTGGGGGTGCTGCCGCCGAAAACACAGTTCAGCTGGGACACTGCGGGGCTGTCAGGCCCTGAACAGCCTCACCTGGGGCTCCCCACGCCACTTAAGCCCCATTTAAGCCCATCTTAGTGCCATTAGCATCTTCCTCGCCTGGAGGAGGACGTGCTGATCTCTGACCTGCCCCCAGCACAGAGCCCAGCAGGTAACTGGTCCCTGGGGGGGGCTGTGGGTGCTCGGTGATGCTCTGCGGGGGGGTGGCTGAGCCGTGAGCTCAGCCGGGGGTTTCGCGCTGACCTTTTAGCTCAATACCGCTTTAATGAAATCGCGGTTCCAAGGGAAAGGCAGGAGCGTTGGCTCAGCCTCTCTACAAACAGACCGCTCTTGGGGGGGCAGGGGAGCGTCTGTGCAGGCAGCGGAGCACCCGTGGGGCAGGAGCTCTCCCTGCCCCCGCACCGCACCCGCGGGGCTGGGAACGCTCCGCAGCGCTGGTGCAGCCGCCGTGCGTGGGACGGGGACCCGGGGCTGTCGCTGCCGGGGGTGCGGAGGCGCGGGGGTGTGGGCTGAGCAGGAGCTGTTGCTGCAGAGCCACGTCCCAGAGCAAACACGGAGCCCCCAGCCCGCGCCCTTTGCCCGCAGCCTCTGACCTGCGAGCAGCGCATCGCGCCAGCCTGCGCCGTTCACACCTTGGGTTTTGTCTGCAAACCCCTCCTCAGGCGCGCATTTCTGGCCGTGTCTGCCTCAGGCAGGCAGAGCCCATGTGTCTGAAGAGCCCAGCCCCACCTCAGCACCCTGCTGGGATGGGGGGCAGGATGTGGGGCACGAATCCAAGTTCCAGAAATGCCCTTAGAGACACCCACGGGGGTGGGGGGAGCTCTGGTGCTGCTGGGGGGGCAGGCAGGGGCTGCTGGTCCCTCTCCTGCCCCGGGACGGGCAGTTTTGGGGTGCCCTCAATGTGGGGGGCAGCAGGGAGGTACAGCCGTGCCCTGTGCTCCCTGCAGCCCCCCCGCCAAGGAGTTGCCGAGAGTCCAACCTCATTCACCTTTGCTCTCAGCTCCCCGCCCCCGGGAATGCTCTGGTGTCAGCAGGGGTTTAGTTATATATTTTTTAATATCTGTTAATGTTTATGCCACTCTGTGCCAGAATGGGGAAGCACAGGTCAGGCAATTCCTGGCAGGCGAGCCCCAAGGCTGGTGGGTGCAGGGACCCCCCTCGCCCCATCCTCCCCCCTCCAGCACCCAGGTTTGGGCTGAGACCCCTCGCTGGGCAGAAATTGCTGAGTGGTTGGAAACAAGCAGAGCTGGTTCCCCTTCACCCACCTTTTACCGTGACCCCAGTGGGTTTTGGCTGAGTTTGGGGAGGGGGGGATGTCCTGCCATCCCGCCCACCCCACTGCTGTGCCCATGGCCTGTCCCCAGGCTGAGGTGGCAGCTGGGGTGGCCTTACCCCTGTGGCTGCTGGGGGGATGAGCCCTTTCCCCACCAGGTGTACCCAACCTGCCCCTCCTCTTGCCCCCGCAGCCTGCCCAGCCCCTCATTGCTCATTAACCAGCCCTTGTGCCAAAAGAATAATGAGTCGTAAATCACGCCAGCAATCTGCCTGGACTTTAAACACCAGCCCTCGGTGTGGGTGCCCAACGATCTGTGCTGGGAAGGGGGAGAGTCCCCCAATCATCCTGACTCGGTTTGGTTTTCCTTGGACTTTTGCATCTTGCAGGCCCTGACTTAATCTTGGAGCAAACAGTTGGGGGAGATAAGGAGGCGGTGACCTGCCGAGCCCCTCTCCCTCCAGCCCACACCTCGTCTTTGTTTTCCCTGTGCCGAGCCTGCAGGTGTTCACTCCCAGATCAACCCCATCACCCCGGGATCCCGGAGCAGCCAAAGTCTCCACCAGATGAGCTGGACCAGCACCAGCCAGCAACACCCCCATCTCCATCCTCGTTATCCATATCATGCCCTTGATGGTGCTGGGTGTCCCTTGCCATGGACTCTTTCCATGTGTTAGCCCAGCCCAGCAGCATCCAAGCATCTGCAGCCGAACGTGGGGCACAACATGTTCTCCTCCATCCTGGGCGATGAAATCTCTTTCATGTTCTCCTTGAGCTCATGCTCCCCGCGGGCTCTGCCGGCTCCCGGCCCCGCCGACATGGGGTGACTTGTTAAGCGATGATAAGGCTGCTGCAGCGTTTCCGCCTGGCAGAGCTGCCGGGGTACCCGTGACTCAGGCAAATAAAAGGGGTGAGGTAAACCGGGGGGGTGGGATGGTCGTAAAACGGCCAACACCTCCCTCACAGGCAAGAAAGATGGAAAACCGCGTGTTTGTCGGTCTTTCATAGATATTGAGGGAGGGAGAAAAGAAAATATTTGTTTCTTGGAGTAAAATAGGGAAAAGTAAAAACTCCTCCCAAAAACTGTTCTTTTCAGACTTTCTCCACCCAAACGCTTCCATGTCAGGACTGACAAAAAGGAGGTTTCACCACCAGCATCTGTCTGGGCCGAGGTGGGGAGGGCTGCGTGTGGCGGTCCCGGGGAGGATGGACTCATTCAACACCCAGATGCTGCAGAGTCCCCGTGTCCCCCCAGCACCCCCCACACATGGAGCCCCCCTCCCCTTTGAACCTCCCACCTTCTGGGCCACCTGAAAGACATTACCCAGCAGCTGCTCTGTGGGACAGGGAGTGGTGGGGCTGCTTCAGATGTGTTTACAAGGGTTGACCTATCTTTGATCAAGACCTTTCCCTGCTCCTCTTGGCCTCCCTGGGTCAGTGTAAAGGGCAGAATGACTGTCCTGCACCCAGAGCCTCTTAAATATGAGGACATCCCCCCTCTTCAACTAGGGGACACACCACGGGGACCTTGTCCTGCTGTCCCCTTGCACAAAGGGCTCTCACACAGCCTGTCCTGCAGCGCCTGCAGCTCCAAGCTTGTGGCTGTGGACACCAGCCCTGTGAAACAAGCTGTTTTTCCAAATTATGATGGCTGAGGAAATGGCTGGGACCCCTGAGCAGGCAGAAAAAGTGGTTGGTGCCTCATGCCTGTGGCTGGAGACAGCAGGATGTGTGTCGTCCCCCCATTTACCCAGGTCATGGGTGAGGTTTCTTGTGCTCACTCCATGGCAGGTGTTGCTGGGACCTCAGTTCCCACCTTGCTCATCACCAATGATATCAGGCTCATGTGGGACAGTGTGAACCCACAAAGCTTGTCAGCTGCCCCGGAGGGGCCCAATCCTGGCTTCACGTGTCGGGCGGTACAAGGACAGTGGCAGCATTGCTGGGATGGGGGCAGCACAAGTGCCTGAGCAAGGGACAGTTTCTCAGGGCACTGGTGTCCCAGGAGCTGCAGGACAGGAGGAGCCACATCTTCCCAGC
This sequence comes from Streptopelia decaocto, assembly GCF_964273445.1. Taxonomy (NCBI): domain Eukaryota; kingdom Metazoa; phylum Chordata; class Aves; order Columbiformes; family Columbidae; genus Streptopelia; species Streptopelia decaocto. Next base: position 20,245,715 of record NC_138665.1, on the reverse strand, counting down.
TCCATCCCCTCCCTTCAGGAGCGACGTCTGGTTGTGCGAAAGCGCGCACCAAAACAAACCCTGTCCTGCAGGAGCCCTGCACGGTTCTGGGGGCCAGGGCGCTTCCCCACTCACATATTCGTGCAGGGTGGTTTAATTGGCTTTGCAGCCCTATGAATCTCCTCGATGTCGGGTCTCCCTGCAGGCAGGAGCCCTGTCAGCAGTGGCAAAGGAAGGACGTTTGTGCTAAATGGTGCATCCCCGCCACACATGCTGCTCCGCTCATCGTCCCTTCCCAGCCCCGCGCATCCTCCTGGACGCCCCCCTCCCAGCCAGGGCTGTGCAAGTGCTTCCAGACACGGGTCAGGGAACAGGAGGCTTCCCTGCCTGCCCCCTCAGCATAAAGATGGGAAAACAAGACCCAGCCTGGTCTGCAGGTGCTGCCCAGCACCCACCGCTGCACCGTCAGCCTCCCCGGGGAGGCTGCGATCCAGCAGAAGGGCAGGGGTGCAGCACAGCCTGGGGGTCGCAGCTGGAACACTGAACCCCCCCACCCTGGGGATGGGCTGAAGCTGCTCCCTGTGCTCTGCACCCCCTTTCCTGGGGCTCGGGGCTGGGCTGGGGAGCGGATGCTAAAATTATATGAGTCGTTCTGCCCCGAGCCCAGCAATGGTGCTGCCGTGGGGCACGGCACGGTGCTCCTGGGTCACACTTCTGCTGGGGACCCTGCGCAGCCTGTGGTGGGAAACCAGCTGGGAAATAGGGGGGAAACCAGCTGGGAAATAGGGGGGAAACCAGCTGGGAAATAGGGGGCTGCAGGAGGGCCCATCTCGTTTTGAGGAGGAGGGAGCCACTGGAACCACCATCCTCCCATGGAGGCTGCAGCTTCTCACCAGTCGCTGCCACCACAACAGAAGTGTCCCTCGATGCTGTGCGGGGCTCATGTCCCTGTCCCCTGGCAGGTTCCCCACTGGGGTTTCCCTGTCCCTCTCCCCCCCGCCCTGGCATCTGGGGGTGGCGGTGGTTGCTGCACCCACCCAAGGTGTGCATGGGTGACACGCTGCCACCCCAGCAAGGGCCATGTCCTCCCTTGCAGGGGACAGCAGAGACAAGGGACTTTCCTCTTGTTGTGAGGGATGTTTCACAGCCCCGCGCTCACCCCGAGTCCTGGGCGCTGCTCCCTGAGCCCCCGGGATGGGGACCTGCAGGGTCCCCAGGCTGTGACAGCGATGCCATCGCTGCCTGTCACTCAGACCAGCCCCGTGCAGCCACCGGCATGGTCACCCAGGAGCAATCGCCGCTCACAGCTGCTCAAGTGTCTCTTTCAGCTCCCGCTTCTCTGCTAAAAATCCCTTTTCTAGAGGAGCTTTCTGAAGCACCTCAAGTCTTTGGGTCCACCTCTGTGTTTGTGATGAATTTGTCCCATGATTAATCTTTCAGAGAATCCTCTGCAGATGCACTTCACGCTGGGGAGGGGACATTTCTGTGATTGCTCTGAATTTCTCTGGATTAGCAATTAAGACATCTTTTCTCACTTTCCATCCAGCAGAGAGAACTTCTGCTAGACCCATTATGGTGTCGCACAGCCTCGCTCTTTGTGCGGGAGATATTTCCTCTGCACTATTTTCTCCAATCTTTCACTGGCTTGATTTTGTTTTTAGGGACCACAAGCTTAATTAAAACGTTATTCATTATAACTTTAGCACCTAGAAATGCCTCGAAGACATTGTAATCCCTCTCTGAAAAGTTGCAGCGGCGGGAATACCAAACAGCTTCAATGTCGGTTTGAAAGTGAAGAGGTGCAGCTGAAATTCCCAGCTCCATCTGCCCAACGGGACGCGCCAGCATCTGTCCCCAGCCCCATCCTCACCATCCCCAGGGCCTCGGCTGCTTCCCCAGGGCCAGGGCTCCATCCGGATACCCAAATCCCGTTCAGAGCTGGGCAGAGAGAGCGTCACATCCCAGAAAACAAGGAAAATAATCGCAAAGATGAGCTCAGGACAACCAAAACATGCCCTCCCATTATTGTTATAAGCTTTTGTTTCAACCATTTATTTTTAATTATGTTTGCCTATCATTAATTTCAGGGTTTTTTTAAACAGAAAATAACTAAACATTCAACAATTTGGAGAGCTTTGTCTTTTTTGCAGTGGAAAAAAAAAAGAAAACTCAGCTGATCTGTTCATGACAAAGTTGATGAATCGGCGTTTTTAACAGCAAATTCTGTGTTGGTTGGCCGGCTCCCAGCCGGGGCTGTGCAGGCTGCCAGCCCAGCTGCTGGTCCTGCGGGGTGTCTGGAGCCCGGCGCCTTCTGGTGCCCTCAGGTGGGATTTTGGGAGCCCCAGCAGAACCCCGGCTCAGGGAAATCCTCCTTCTCCTCTGCCGTGTCCTTCCTGCCTTCATTTTCCTTTGATCGCCTCTGGGTTTCTGGTGGATGCACCAATTCCCTCGTAGCCCTTCTGATGTGCGTGAGGCCTTTGTTCCCCACCATATCCTCCCCCAAGCCACATCTTACAGCATTTTCTGCTCCTTCTTCTTGCCTTCGGGCAAGCTGGGCTCCTGGATGCTGAAAAGAGCCTTTTTACCCCCGCAGGCTCCTGTCTTCTGCCTCGCCGTCCTCTGTGCCGCTTCATCCCTTCGCCGCCGGGCTGGGGCTTCCCGTGTCCTCCCGCTGCTGCTCAAGGACTCTGCCCATCCCAAGTTGTTGTGGCTTTCGGCATCCCTGCCCAAACCCTGCCCGAGCGCTGCCGCCGCCACCAAGATCCGCTGCCGAGACCCCACCTGCGCGTTTGTGCGCACCGGGGTGGTGGCTGATCATCCCAGCTGGAGCGCGGGGCCGTGCTGGGAGGCGCTGGGCAGTGGGAGAGGGATGCTGCTGAGGAGCAGGGATGGGGAAGGGCATCATCCTCCAGCGCTGCAGCGAAGGGTGCGGAAAACAAGGTCAGTGGTGAGCATGTGTGGTGTGGGGACATGGCAGGGATGTGGCTCGTTAGGAGATGCGCTGGCTTAATGAGGGGGGTGCCGGGTGGGGGAGATCTGCACTGTCCCCTCACCCACAGCTGCCATGATGCTCTGCTGAGCTCCTGGAAGGTGCCCCCATCCCTTTCCCAGGGGCGGGGGGCTGACACTGGGCAGCAGCTGAACATGCAGCCTCCATCTATCAGGAGAAGCCAAGAGATCCCCAGGGATCCACGGACCTTTCAACAGCCAGATGCAAAATACCCACTCCCGTTACTCAGGTACTTACTCATTTCCAGTTGATTGAAACACAAATACAGGTCCTCAGCCTGATGAATCGCTTCTGCTCTGCACAGCATTTACCTTTGAGGGGGAGCGAAAAGGAGAGGAAATGGTTTCCGATGTGCTTTCCACCCAGAGAGAGCACAAAGCACATGGAAAACATCATCGCTCTGCGGATAAGATACCGATTCGCCCTCTAGACCTGCTGCTATAGTCTTAGGAAAGTCATTTATTTCTACCTCAGCTTTTCTTTTCACCATTTGCCCTTTCTATTTAGATTTTAAACACTTGTAGCTGGGTTTAACCATTTGTTGCTAGTTGCGGCACCACTAAACAACCCTTGTGCCAAAGAAGCAATGAAAACAGTACAGAAAACCCCAGGTGGGACGCAAAATCACCAGGACCCTCACCCAGCCCTGGCGCTGTCAGGATCCTTTTCCATCCCCGTGTCCCCATGTAGGAGCACGAGCTCCTGCCCCCAAAAGCTGTTCCCTTAACAGCCGGTGACCCCGGGAGGGAGGTGACAGTCCCGGGGTGAGGAGAGGGACCCTGGCAGGAGGGGGCACGGCTGTCACGACACTCAGCCCTTTATAAGGTCACGATAACGGGTCTGAATTCCAAGATAACCCCTGGCAGATATACAGCTGGGCTGAAGGGACCTGCCCTTCCTCCTGCAGTGAATTAAAGCAGCCCTGGGACATAAATTAGCGATGGAGCTCAGAGATAGGAGCCCCGTGGCCGGGAGCTGAGGGTGCCCGTCCCGCTGCGGCAGCGCCGGGATGCTCTTTGCCTCCCCAAAGGCAGCGAATTCCTCCGCGGGCCGGAGGATGCGGGGTGGTTAATACCTGCTGACACCCGGTCACGGGTCAGGCACCAAACCGTCCCAGGGGCTGGGGGAAGTGGCCTTTGCAGTGACACGCAGCCGCCCGCGGGGCTGCGGGGCGGGGGGACAGCCGGGGGGGGACGCGGGGCTCATGGCGCTGGGCTCGGGGGGTCCCTGGGTGCCGGGGAAGGGATGAGACCTGCGGGAATGGGAGAAAACCAAACTCCTGTCTGCCTTTCTTCAGAGGCCAGGCAGGCAGGAGCCGAGGCTTAGGGTGGATTTAGGAACAATTTCTTCCCCAAAGGGCTGTGGGATATTGGAACAGGCTGCCCAGGGCAGTGCTGGAGTCACCATCCCTGGAGGGCTGGACAGACAGAGATGGGGTTCTCAGTGCCCCAGTGCCAGGGGTGGGGTAATGGCTGGACTCAATGATCTTGAAGGTCTTTTCCAACTAACATTGTTCTGTGATTCTGTGCCCTCTTTTTCTTGTCCCTTCCTTGCTGGCACACCCCCCTCTTTTGCTAAAACCTTCAACTTTGTAGCCAAAAATTTGCTAGCACAAGAAACTGTGAAAGAAAAACAAAAGGAAAGCATTCTCAGGCTGTGCCCCCCCATGCTGGCAGCTGCCCGGGGTGAGCAGGGACCCCGGTATCCCCCAGGGCTGCTCAGGGCCCCCAAGCCTGTGCTCTGCAGAGCTGTGGGGACACACCTGCCGTGGCAGAAGCCATGGACAAAGGGGACAAAGGTGGCCCCAGGACTTTGGAGAAGGCAAGTGGTCAAAGCTCCCAGTGAGCCGCTCTGTAACCCCCTCCAGCCCAGGGGCTCCCCCGCACCCCCCGCCTGGCAGCACGTTAATAACCCCTGGCGCCGGGCGCGTGGGTCACTAATGAGCCCAGAGCTCATTAGCCCCATCTGTGGGGCCGGGGCCACGCTCCTGCCCATGTCAGCGGACACAGGGCTGGGGGTTCCATTAGGCTCCCCCCCGGACCCCCATTCCTGCCCACTGCCCCCAATAGATGAGAGATGAAATAAAAGCGCATCCTGCGGGTGCTCCCGGCTTCTCCAGCTTCACCCCGTTATCATTTATCTGCCAACATCCCCTGGGCAACAGCGAGGACCAGAGTCATTTACCTGGCCGGAGTGATGAATGTTGCAATAATGAACCCAAAATGGACCAGGCTAAAGATTAAAACCAGTCCCCACCTCCCCCAGCCATAGGCACCCTCTCCACCCTTAACATTTTCTTGAGTGCATGGAGCCCAGATAAGAACAAGTTAAATTTATCTTCAAAGAACCCCCAAAAGTGAGTCGCTCTTAACCCCCTGCTCGCCGCCTCCCTCCTCGCCCGTATAAATCTTCCCCTTATCTGAACTTGCAAGGATCGGGGCTGGGTGGGGGAAGGAGCGGGAACACAGCAGACTTTTTTAAAAGCCAAACAAAATCTCTGGTTCGTATTAAAGAGGCAGGATAAAAGAGCGCGAAGGGTCCCGCTGCGAGCATAAATAACGCAGGATGGGCCCTTTGCAGAGATTTACCACGGACAAAGCCCAAAACAACAACAAGAGGGGTTTGCCCCCGCGAAGGGGCGCTGGGGGTGCAGAGAGGGCAGGGGGTGTGGGGAAGGGGAAAGAGAAGAGGAAAGGGAAAGGGAAGGGAAATAGGGACAAGGGGAAGGGAATGTAATGTAACGCAGCACCCGCCGCAGTGACCCGGGTGTCTCAGGCCGGCACATGCACACCCCTGCAGCTCAGCCGAAGGAAGCTGGGCAGACACAGCCAAATTCCTGAACATTACTTTTTCATTTTCTCCTTTATTAGTTTTTTATTAGAGGCAAAAATAAACGTAAACTGACCCCGCTCGGGTGTGATCTTCACCAGCAAAGCTCCCGGCTGCACCCTTGGGCTCCGAGTGCTGCGGTGACCCCCAGCCCATGTCCCCCCCGTCGCCCCCAAGCCGCAGCGGGGGGGCCCGTCTCAGCCTGTAGCCCGGGGAGGACACATTGTGGGCGCACATCGTCTCGTGTCGGGGTGCAGAGTGGGCGCTGATAGTGAGCAGGGGCTGCTGGAGGGCACCCAGGTGGTGTTGGCCCCAGGCTCCAGCACTGGTGAAAGGCAGGTCCTTGCTGCTGGGTGGCATGGAGGGAAGGTCCAGGAGAGATGTCACCAGCCACCCAGGAGCTGTGGGGCTGCCAGGGTGGATTTGGTCACACGTTGGTCCCCTCCACCCTTTTCTCAGCCATGGCCTCTCATCCCTCCACCCCTGCACGGGTGACAGGATGTCCCTGGGGGTGTGCAGGGGACGAGCCGCAGTGGATGCCGCCGGCGCATCCCCTGGCTCCACGTCCCAGCCCTGCAGGGGGGCAGAGCTGCGTTTGAGGGGCAGTTGAGACCCCCCAGCACTGACGCGGAGGTCGAGGGAGCTCCCCACACACACAATGCAGGTGCTCTGGCCGGGGTGTCCAGGAGGACAGATCAGAAGGCATCTCCCCCCAGGGTCCATGTGGATAAATCCGGGAACATCCCAGCCAAGGAATGAGCCAACCGTGGGGTGAGACGCGGCAGATAACGCAGAGCCTCTCGCCTTGATGCGACCTGGGGGGACACTGCCCGAAGGGAACCTCCGGGAAAAGTCCTTGACCTTCCTGAATTCTCAGGAAGATGGAAGCTGCACCTCCGGCCTGGAGAGAACAGCACGAGCAGATGTCCGTGGCGGGGACACGTGCAGCAGCCGGGGAAGGGGGCAGGACCCGCGTTGGGGTGCACCCACGGGCAGATCAAGCGGTGTGACATCCACGGCCAGCCCGGCTCTGCGGGACGGAGCAGCGCAGTGACACGGGGGTGTCCCCGCAGCAGGAGCCGTGACCCGGTCCCACCGCAGCTGCAGGTTCCCCACGCGGGAGGTGGGAAGGGCTGCCAAGATCCGTCGCCCTCCTGCAAAAATGCTCGAGGATCTGGAATCAATTATACTCCGGGCCCAGGAATTAGCACATTACAAAAAGCAAAATGACTTCAAGAACCTGGAATGGGATCAGGTTTTGCTCAAATTGTCACCTGCTGACCCTGCCCCTGCCCTCGGTGTGGGGAGGGGAGGCTGCGGGGCAGCGCCATGCGATGCGGGTCGCTTTTCAGAGCAGGAAAAGCCTCACCTGTCATCCGCAGCTCAGCCCACGGCTGCAGGGAGGTGTCGGTGCTCGCTCCCCACGTCGGATGGATTTTTCCCATTCCTGGTTGAAGTTCTCCAGAGCTCAGGCCGAGGCGAGGAGCGACCCCAGGGCCGCCACGTGTGTCCTCCTCAGCCTGGCCTGGCGGGGCGCTTGGTCGTGCCCTGCCACCTCCTATCCAAAAGCATCTCTGACTTATCAGCGACGTGTCCCTGGGGTAAATAACTCAGAGCTGGTTTGGGTGGGAGGCGGCTGGGTGCCAGTGGCATCAGCTCCACTCTGAGAGGCATTAGAGGAGAGGAGCTCAAGCGACTCGAGGAGGTGTCACCTGGAGGCAGGAGAATTATTCAACAGGTGACTGAGCCAGGGGTTGCTTTTGGAAAACAGGATTCTGCCTCAAATGGCCGAGAGTGCTCGTGGCAAGCTGCCCATGTTCCTTCTCAACGCTCCTCTTCCGTCCCGAATCGCTGCTTAACTCTGTGGGACACAAGTTCCTCTGAGGGCCATGAATAGAGCAGAGCTCTCTGAAGGGAGAGGGTCCCACTGGGTGGGATGTATCTCATCACCCGTCCTGGGGTACAGCCCGCGGCTCAGACCAACCCCCCTCCTTCTCAGGACACTGGGCTGGTATTTATCCCCTGGACGTTTGGGAATAAGGTCTCCTGAGCCCAGCAAATAGAGCAGAGGGGTGTCTGGGGCGCACGAGGAGACCCTGGTGCCTGGGGTAGCATGTGGGTGAAGCCGTGGACCCTGATGCCCTCACCCCCTCCTCCTGTCCCTCCTCCTCCTCCTCAGCCCTGGCTGTGGCTCCAGCTGCATTGCAATCCGGCTTTTTTTGCCTTGCGACCCAGCTAAGCGAGCTGGAGAAAATCAACACGGGATTTGCATTAACAGCGGTCGCTACAACAAGATTGCGGCCAAACACAATATAGGAAACTCAGTTTCTCCTCCGTCCTTAGTGCTTCCAGATGGAGCCCCTCGCGCAGACCAAAGGATGGGGCTGAACCCCCCTTTCTGCTCCCAGCACGGACCTTTTCCTCAGCCCCGGGCTGGGGGGGCAGGAGGGACAGATCTGCCCTTTGTCCAGCTCTGAGCCTGATGCTGAAGCCGCGAGGGGACCAACAGCTTCCCCCGCTTCCAAAGCAGCAGATTTATTTCCGCTTACATCAGAGAAAGTGTTAGAAAAAAAAGTTAAAAAATAGAGAGAAAGAGATCAGGATATTCTGTGGGTCCCTCGGGATCTGTATAGGGGACGACATCCTTGGAATAACATACGCAGCCCCAGCACCGCCTTCTGAAGCCGGCCAGGAACCGGCCTCTCCGGGCACTAAAATTGCTATAGCAGAGTGCTAAAAATATTCATTACCCAGGAGGGAGTCATCAGAATTGAGCAGGCCCCAGGTATTAAGTAGGTAGCAAGACCTGGCACAGGCTCCTTGGCTTACACCTCCTCGCACACATTTGCGTTTGCCATTAAAGCGTCAGGCAAAGATGTTCCCCAGGAGCAGCCAAACCCCGGCGTGTCCCCCCTGCTGCCCTCCGCCAGGAGACCCCCAGCTCACGGAACTGTCAGCTCCTTCATTTGAGCTGAAACAGCTCCCTGGGGCTCGGCCAGGTCGTTTCTGATAAGGAAATAAGTTGCTTTGTGCAGAAATGGGTGTGCGGGGTGCAGCCCTGTCTGCTTGCGGCCCCATCAGCTCCCAGACCCCCTGCACCCACTGGGGACAAAATGTCCTGTAGAATGGCTACAGGATTCCCCAGAATCGCAGGAGCTCCCATTAGAGTTTGCACAGGATCACCAGCTCCAAGTTTGTACAGAGCCCTTTCAGACATGTATAAAAATCAAATTTAAGCCACAGATTTCTTGTGGTTTTGTTTTTTTTTCAGCAGCAGCTTTCACAGATGCTGCTTTCCATCCTTCCTTCGGGAGAAAAGGGAGGCACAACCACCCCGGCTGCACGTGCGGCGAACACGGAGCATCTGCACATCCTCCCATTCGGGGAGCTCGGGGGTGCGGGATGGTGGGAGCAGGAACTGGACACTCCACCCCCAGCACCGCTGCCCCCCCCGGCTGCCCCCGGCCCGGGGACGGATGCGACGGCTCCCGTCCCGGTTTGCCTGTTTACGGACCGCCAGCAGTGTTTACCGGCCCACCCGGGGCTCTGCGAGGCGGAGGCAGCTGCAGCTGCAGGGGGATGCAGGAAGGGGGTTCTGTGATGCTCTCAGAGCCTGGAGAGCCCAGATTTGTTTATCCTGCTGTGGCTTCCCCGGCCAAAACCCCGTGGCTGGACCCTGCACAGGGACACATGGAGAGCTCCAGCTTAAGCTGCTCTGATTTCTGTGCACGTGGAGATCCTGAGCCCATTCTGTGGGATATGGATGCGAGGGCTGCTGAATCTTCAGCCAGCAAACCCAGGCATGCTCTAATTTGGTGGCTATTCCCGGTGCCACGCTGTACGCTGGTGGCACCATGGAGAGGACCCTGGACCTGTGCCACCAGGCTGGGCTGGCGCCTGCAGCACCCGCTGTACCTGTCACATTCCAGCCCCCTCATCAGCAACAGATTTGCTCTGCGTCTTAAAGAAAAGCCCCTCGTAAAATCTGCCAGCCCTGCAGAGAGATAAGCGATGTCTCAGGGAGCCCTTGGCTCACAAAGGTGCTGCAGAAAGAGCCTCTGGTGGAGAGCCAAGTGTGGGGGCGACCGAAGGAGGGGGATGCAGAACCATCACGAGCCCTGTCCCCATGTCCTCTGCCAGGGACAGGGGACATACACACCCCACCCCGCAGCGCAGGGAGAAGCTGCGAACTTCTTCTGTCAAATTGAAGCCTTTGGGAGGCAAAATTGCAAAGCAGGACCAGGGCACCGGCCACTCGGTGCTGCTGCCAAGACCTGGTGTTGAACGATACCGCAAGAGCCCGTGTGGGGCCAGGCTGCGGGAAATGGGGTGCAGGGCGTGCACGGGACGGGGGGTGCAGCTGCTCGGCCTCTGCACGGCTCCGGCCTCGAGCAGGTGGAGCTTCATGTGTTTAAATAGTCATAAAACCCCGGGTGGGGTAAATTCCTTTAAGGGCAGAGGGCGGCTGGTGCAGCCCGGGCCAAGGACGGGGTGATGGCAACAGGGTGAGAGCCGCAACGCTCAGGTCAGAAACTGCTCTGAGCAAACCCCCGTGCTCAGGACGGATTTTAGGGATGTTCTGGACCTTTCTGACTCACTGCTGGGGCGAGAGAGGTGGGAGTGCAGGGGGTGCAGAGAGCAGGCTCCCCACAGATAAGGGAGGATATAATCACCAGTTCTACGTGCATGGAGATACAAAAAAAAAAGTCAAATTGTGGAGGATAATTGCTCAAAAAAAAAACCCCAAAAAACAAAGGGGCACTTCATATTCCTTGGCTCCCTGACAGAATTAGCACAGCGAGCGTTCCCTGACTTTCCTTTCATTCTTCTCCAAAAACATCACTTTCCTCTGGGGGAGAATAAAGGGGAGGGAGTGGGAAAGAAGGGAGCATCACCTGGCCCTGGCAGCGCATTGCGGCCAGCTGCCCCCCGCCCTGCCACCCCATCCCAGACCCCGTGTGGGGGGATCCCCACCCCAGCCAACCTGCCCCCAGCAGCGCCCGGGTTGGCTGTGTGTCCGCGGCGGAGCCGGGCCGGAGCGCGGTGGGGAGGCAGCGCGCCAGCGGCACGGTCTGATCCCCGAGTCTGGGGAGGCAAACAGCTGGGGAAGAGCCTGGGAGGCTTTTTCCCAAGCTGGGAGAGCTCTCTGAAGCCGCGTCCTGCTCGCCCCCGTAGCCAGGTGTCCTTTGAAAAGGAGCAAGCCGCGGCACGGGCAGGGCGAGCGGGCTCGGGCTGCCAGGGAATGGGCGGCCAAAAAGGTGATTTATTGCAGGACTTTGCCACTGTCTGGTGCCCTGAGCTGTGGAAACTCGCCTGCTACCAAAGCTTCAGTCTCAAAAAGCAATACTTATAGGCGTGCAGGGTGGTGTTTTTAGTGATTTGGTGGAAGGAAAGGCACAAAAGGAGGGTGGTGGGTGAGGCAGGGAGAGAGGAGAGACGTGGACAAGGTGAAGGTAAAGAGAAGAGCGGCTGTTCTGGGGACCAACACACGGCTCCCACGAGTGCTTGGCCGCAGGGTGACAGTGCCGGTGCCACCACCCCAGCTCAGCACCCCGGGCACCAGGGCTGATGGAGCATCCTTGGGACCAAGGTGCTCCTTGGTTCACCCCAATAAAAACGCACATGTGAAACCCTCTTGTTTGTCAGCCCCAGGTCTAGTTTAAGGCCACCCAGTGCCACCCTTCCCACGTCCCCGCCACATGCCAGCCCCATGGGCACCTGCCCAGCGCAGCCCCGTGGCACCTCCAGGTCCCCAGGCCCCGGGGCTGGTGGCAGGAGGGTCCCCATGGGTGCTGGGAGCAGGGACAGCACACGGGGCTCACCCCGCACCCCCCACGGCCCCTGCCACCCCTGCACCGGCTGCAGCTTTTCAGGCCTCCCCATAAGGAGTGTTATTCAGGGCTGGAATTAAAAAGCTTGAGTGTAAAAGAACGTTAAAGGGAGCAGTGGAAGAACCGGATTTTCTTTTATTTGATTTTTTTTCTTTTCTGAAGGATGCTGTATTGAGCCGAACATGACAAATATGCCAGGAATGTTTGTCCTCAGGGCCAGGGAGAGCAGGGAAAGGCCCAGAGAAAGGCACCGCTGGCACCTTATCAGCACACCAGCCCGGCTCTTTGTGCAAAACCAAGTGCCAGCGGCAGGTCCCCGGGCGGCAGCTGCCAGCAGGATGCCAGCGGGTACGTGGGCACCCACTGTGCCATGGGGGACACGTCACCCCAGCGGCGATGGGGACCTGCCCTTCAGACACACACCACCTCCTGCTCGTCGCAGCGGTTTGTACCAGCGTTGAATGGAGCAGTGATGGTTTTTGGTGGGTTTGGCAAGTCCATCCATCACAACGGTGTCACCTCCGCCCGGCTCAGAGCTGCTGCCAGAGCTGCAGAACTGGCAATGGCTTCGCCTCGGAGAGGTGCAGCAGGACAGGACCCGGGGCTGGGGCAGGACATGGGCACAGGGCTGGCACGGCTGTCCTGGATTAAACGTGCAGTGGTGGAGAGGAGAGCAGCGAGTGCCCGGGGGTGAGCCAGCAAGACGCCCGGGTCCTCCTCATCCCTCCTGGGCTCCTCCATCCGATCCCAGCAAGACCCTTCCCAGAGGAGCATCCTCCAGGGAAGAGCTTAAAGCCACTTGCTTGGTGCTCATCCAGACATGAGGAAGAAATAGTTGCCCCCGAGGGTGGTGAGAGCCTGGCCCAGGTACCCAGAGAGGTGGTGGATGAACCATCCCTGAGACATCCCAGGCCAGGCTGGACGGGCTCTGAGCACCCTGAGCTGGTGACGATGTCCCTGTCATGGCAGGGGGGGCACTGGGGAGCTGGGAAGGTCCCTTCAACCCAAACCATTCTATGATTCTAAGATTCTCAGATCTTGGTGTCTGCACCAAGGAAAGAGGCTCCGTTGAGCAGCTCCGGAGAGCCCTGGCTTCGAGGAAGCCGCGCGCAGCAGGCTGGGGCCAGGGCTAATTAACAGTCCTCGTTAAAAATATATTGCGGTTGGTTTAAACAAGGTTCCCCCAAGCCAGAGGAAACTGGTGAGGGACTGCAGAGAGATAGTGAGTGAGCGAGGCGGCTGGGCAGGGGGAGGCAATGCCTGAGTGCATTTATTTCTTTACTTACCTCCATTTCTAAAATAAAATAGAGTGCCTCTCTGTAGCTGTAGGCGCCCTAACGTCTATTAAAGTACCACATAGGAAATTGTAAAGTACAGGAAAACAACCCAATCAGCCTGACCCCTTAACAAACTCCAGCCAGAGCCGAAGCTGCAGCGTAAACAAAGCCAAAGCCACCACCAAACCTGGCCCGGGCGCTGGGGCTGCTCACCCGGCCCCTCCGCGGGGCGCGAGGAGCGAAGGCAGCTGGGCTACGGCAGCGCCTGAGCGCGCTCGTCCAAATTCCCTTGGCCAAGAAGGGGATGATGTTAAATGAGTCAAGAGTTGGCCCGAGCGCAGGGGTCGGGAGGGTGATGTTTCCTTTCAAGTCAGACGCTTCCTCTCCTCCTCACTGGAGACAACGATGCTCTGGGCCAGCAGTGGGGCTCATCTCTCCTGGCAGGACTGATGTGTCTCCAAGCCCTGGGGTTTGTCCCAGGCCCCTTGAGCCCTTCTGACACCCACAGAGGAGCATCAGCACCACCGCAAGCCATTAGCATCGGTCCCACTGAGGTATTGCTCCATTTCCCAGGACACCAATAATTCAGCCAGAACCTGAACAATTTTCTGTGCATAATAGCCAGAAATTTGCTCTCAGCAGCAGGCTCTGAAATCAGCATCCCAGCAGAGACAGCCTGGATTAATCAGGCTGGCCACAACTCGGAACAAACCTGCTGATTAAGCCTTGGCAGAGACGGTGGTGTGTGCTGAGGACCTTCCCTTCGCCTCCCGCACAGGCACAGCGGGAGGGCTCACAAATCTTTAGGAAGCGATTGACTGCATTCTTCTGGAGCCGTCTGCCACCAGTGCTGCAGCCGCCTGCCCCGTGTCCCCCGTGTCCCCTGTGTCTCCCATGTCCCCTGCGTCCCCTGCCCTGGGAATGACATGACGCGGAGCCGCTGCCCTGGCTCTGACATGGAGGGAGGTGGCAGGGTGTTGAGAGTACAGCAAGGAGGTGGCACCCGAGGCGCTTCTGATGGATGGAGGGAGATTGAGCTGTGCAATGAGGTTTGGGGGGGGTTATGTTCCTGCCGACCTCCAAACCCCCTCTCAGACCTGCCGCCACCTCCTCTGTGCACAGATACAGCAGCTGCCGCACAGGCTGGTGGCTTCCCCTGGGGACCCCAACCCGCTGCCCCCAGGACACCCCCTCTCGCTTCCCCCCTGCCCAAAAACACCCAGACACCCTCCTTACCCCCCAGCCAGCCTGGACAGCCCCTGGCAGCCCCTGCCCCGTTTTCGGCAGGGTGTTTGGCTGTCGGATGCTGTGCCCAAGGCTGGCACCGGCAGCAAGCTGCAGCCCTGGTGGCTCCTGCTTTCTTGGGGACCCATGGGGCTCCCTGTGCCCCCACCCAGGGGATGTCAGCACCCTCCTGTGCCCCCCATCTCTACGGTGGGGGGGCGTGGGGGTGCAGCCCCAGGGCACCTCCTCCAGCACCACGCTCTCTCCTCCTGGTGAAACCGCAGGATGTTTACATGAGGGTTTCTGGCGGGTGAAGGACACACAAAGCCTCAAGAAAAATAAAACGAAATAACAACAGCAACAAAAAATTCCCCTGTTTTTTCCCCTCCAGCAGATGGAAAGTAAACACAGCTGCTCTGCTCACCCCAAGCAGCGGCCGTGCACCCTGGCCCTCCCCACCCTGCCCACCCCACAGGGGCCACCACGCACGGGGACCTGTCCCCCGCATGGCCTGGGGAAAAGAGCAGCAGAGGAGGGAAGATGCGATGGGTGTGCGGGAAGGGGACAGGCTGGTGCCGGCACGGGGGGACACAGGTGCCCATGTCCGTCTGGAGGACCGGGTGACATGGAGGTTAAGCATCAGGAAACACTTTCCAGCTCCAGCCGGGCTCTGCTGCTCCTGGGACGGGCCGGGAGCCACCTCTGCAGGGACAGACCACGGTTGGGATCTCCCAGATCCTGCTCTTCTTCCTTAATTTTAAGGCAGCAGCAGCTGCTGGCAGCAGGGCCCGCTGCAGATCCCCAGCCCGCAGAGGTCCCCACCCCATCCGACCTGAAACTGAGGAGAAAGGGAACATTTCCCATATTTACTATGCAACCGCAGCAGCTCCAGGGCAGAGCCGTGAGTGGGAACCTTCACAACTGCTTCCTCCAAAGTAACGCACCCAGTTCTGGATTTAAATAAACCACAAGGATCTCTAAACCCCACGTGCAAGCAGAAGTACCAAATTCCCCTAATTTCACCTTTGCCATGACTTACTCAGCAGGGTTTTAGCAAGTGGCCCCAGGACCATCAGGTCTGGGAGATCTGGGAGCCCCGTGAGAGGCTGGGCTGTGTGCAGGGCTGGAGGATGCTGCCAGGGATCAGAGGTCATAGAATCACAGGACGGTTTGGGTTGAAGGGACCTTCCCAGCTCCCCAGTGCCCCCCCTGCCATGAGCAGGGACATCTTCACCAGCTCAGGTTGCTCAGAGCCCCGTCCAGCCTGGCCTGGGATGTCTCCAGGGATGGTTCATCCACCACCCAGGGATGCTGCCAGGGATGCTCGGGGCTGCTGGGGGTTCTCTGGCCTGCAGGGATGCTCAGGGCTGGAAGAGAGCTTGAGACTGGCAGGGATGCTTGAGGCTGTAAGGATGCTCCGGGCTGTGGGGATGCTCAGGGCTGTGAGGATGCTTGGGGCTGTGAGGATGCTTGGGGCTGTGAGGATGCTCCGGGCTGTGGGGATGCTCAGGGCTGTGAGGATGCTTGGGGCTGTGAGGATGCTTGGGGCTGTGGGGATGCTGCGGGCTGTGGGGATGCTGCGGGCTGTGGGGATGCTCGGGGCTGCAGGGAGCGCATGGGCAGGGTGTTTGCGGGCTGGGGGTGCCGGCTGGCGGGCAGGGTGCTGGCGGGCAGGGTGCTGGCAGACAGGGTGCTGGCGGGCAGGGTGCTGGCGGGCAGGGCAGGGTTTGCTGCGGCTCCTGCCCAAAGCTCTTGCGTGGAGCTCGGCTGTCCTCTAGTGCACGCCCGGCTCCATGACACGGGCCGCGGGGCCGGGCGGGCGGGGCAATGCCAGGCAGGGCAATGCCATGCAGGGCGGGCAAGGAGGGAGCCCCACCAAGACGCATTTCCCACTTTCCAGCCTCCCACATTTTTGGAGGCTCCGCTATTTATTCAGCATCCCACTCTTTGCCTTTCACATTTTTTTCCCCACCTTCCCCTCTCTCGTGGTCTTCTACCCCCCTTTGGCCTCAGCTTTTCATGAGCTGCTACTCTTTTTAATGGTCTCCACTTTTTCTTTAGACTCCCGCTCCTTCTCAGCCTCCTGTTCCTCAACGACCTCCACTATTCATCAGACCCTTTCAGCCTCAGACTCCCCTACAATTTTCACAGCCTCCAACTGTTTTGCCCACCACTTTTATTTTGATCACCACTTTTTTGTTGTCCAGCACTTTTTTTCAGCCTCCAACTTCTTCTTTGCCTCTTTTTCAGCCTGCAATCTTCTTTGACCTCCAACTTAACCTCTGTCTCTACACTTTTTTGGGGGAGGTTTTTCTTCTGGCACAGGTGATGGGTGGGCAGAGGGACACTGCAGCTGCCTGCACAGTGTGTGTGGAGCTGGCACAGGCACATGGATGGGGAAAGGAGAAAAAGAGTGAGGGGGGAGTGGAGAGGGTGGAGGGACGGGGCTGTCAGAGCCCCTGGGGCACTGCGGGGCTGTCAGGTCCTCAGCAGCCTCACCTGGAGCTCCCCACACCTGCCTGTGCCTCTATTTAAGCTCAGCTTGGGGCCATCACCCCCTTCCTCACACAGGTGAGGACTTGCCCGTCTCTGACCTGCCTCCAGTATAGACCTCAGTGTGCAGGTAACTGGTGGCTGCGGGTGCCCGTCCTGGTTCATCTCCAGCTCTGGCTTTGTCCCTGGCTCCTGGAGGCTTTGGTTCCCTATCTGGATGGACCCTGACTGGGTGCTGCTGAATTCCTCCTGTGGTGCAGCAAAACCTTGTTTCTACCTTTCCTCCTGGGACCGTTTCCCTAGCACCCCTTGCCTTTTATTTAATAAGAGCCAAAAATGATACTGCAGAGCGGGGTGAGCACTCCGGCCCCCTGCAGAGCAGGCGGGGCAGCCCCGGAGCACAGCGGGGTGCGGGAGACCGGCCCCCGCAAAGCTCCGCGCAGGGCTGGGCGCGCAGGGGCGCGGGCGGCCCGCTGGGGGGCAGCAGAGCGCTGGGGACGGCTCGTGCTGCCCGAAGTGGGCAGGGATGAGACCTGTCCCCCCTCCCCGTTCCACCCCATCCCGGCTCCGCCCGCTCCTCACCGGCCGGACCGAGCGGTGCGGCCAGGACCCCCCTCCTCCGCCCTGGTGACCCCGAGGTGCTCCGGGCTGCTTTTGCAGAGGCCGCCTTGGAAAATGCAGACAGCTCACAGCGGGGCTGCCCAGCCCCGAAAAGGGCGGTGTTGGTGTTGGACCCACTGGAGAAGAAGAAAAGGTGCCCAGAGCAAGTGGGGAGATGCTACGGTGAGGCTTGCTTGTTGCTGAATGCCTGGTGACATCTGCTGCCACAGCGAGACTGTCTGCACCCGGGTGACCCCATAGAATTGTTTTGGTTGGTAGAGACCTTCAAGATCATCGAGTCCAACCATAACCCACCCCTGGCACTGCCCCATATCCTGAGAACCTCATGTCCATCTGTCCAGCCCTCCAGGGCTGGTGACTCCAGCACTGCCCTGGGCAGCCTGTTCCAATGCCCCACAGCCCTTTGGGGAAGAAAGTGTTGCCCAGATCCAACCTCAACCTCCCCTGGCGCAACTTGAGCTGGTAAGGTCTCCCCTCAGCTCCTGTTCTCCAGCTGAACCCCCCAGGTCCCTCAGCCGCTCCCATCACGCTTGTGCTCCAGCCCCTCACCAGCTCTGTTCCCTTCTCTCCACTTGCTCCAGCACCTCAAGGGCTTTTTTGTAGTGAGAATGGCTCATGCTCAGCTCACCTTGCTGGGACAGACAGTGACTGCTGCCGGCAGGGACCAAAAGCACCAACATGGCCAGTTTCCTGGCTAGAGTTGGGCACTGGTGAGATAAACTGGGGCTCTAACCGAGTGTGTCCAGAAAGGTGAGCAAAGGGAAACGGGAGGGTGTGGGGAGCAGGGGGTGGCCCTGTTATTATGGGCTGTGGGTTCTGGCCAGCATCCAGGCTGATGGGGAGGATGCTCTGATCAAGTCAGGTGTTCAGATCCTCTCTCCTCCCTAGGCAACTCCAGGACCCACCATCACTACCAAGGGCTTCTTCTTCCTTAACAGTTAAAGAAAATAGAAGGGAAAAGAGTAGTCACCAGTGCCTGCAGGTACCACCTTCCCTCCTACACTGAGGCATTGCCCTGCCCTGGCCCAGCCGTGGCTGCGGTACAGGTGCCAGGACCCTCACTCCAGAGGTCTTTGCTCCAGCAGGATGAGCCCCCGGCCTGGCTGTGGGCTGCCTGCCGGATCCGATACGCATGCGGGGCCACCCCCCTCCCAGCCCCACCATCTTCAAAGCCAGCGGACCTGGCAGTCGTTCTGAAACCCCGGGCAGAGCCTCCATGCCACGGCTTGGCATGCAGCTCAAAGGCTCAATTAGCAACATCTGCTTTTGTAGGCTGTAAAAACCCTCTCCCTGCTCCCCTCCCTCGCTCGGAGTGCTCACAGCTGGGAGCAACATGGGGCTGCAAGAGGCTGGAGCCGCGTGGCGTGGCATGCTGTGCCACCTTTGTCACCACTCTGCTCAACCCTTGGACCCAGGACCATCTGATGGTGGGGGACAGCAGGTGGGGAGCATGGGGGGCAGCATGCAGGGGATGGTGTGATGGAGCCTGAAACAGGATGAGACTTGGAGATCTCTCCCACCAGGTAAGTGTAGGGACCCTGGTGGAGCATGTGCATCCCTGTCTCTCCTAGGAGGTGGTAAGAAACATCAGGGAAGCAATGGAAAACGCATTGGGGGGAGGTCTGCGGGGAGAGCAGAGTGTGCTGCAGCCCTGCTCCCCTCTGATGTGGGGATCCCTGGCCTGTACTGGGGCACAGGGTGGCAGGACCCAGTGTGGGATGGACACAGATTGGGGTTCACATGGGGAGCACCCACAGGAGGTGCCTCCTCTGAGGGCAGTAGCATTGGGAAGACAATGAAGTTCATGGTCTCTGTCCATCCCCACTCTATCCTACTGGAGAGACCTGTCTGGGGCCAGGCTGGCTGCTTCACCCCTTGATGCCCAGGCTGCAGATTGAGCAACTGGCACAGACTGGGCAGAGAGGACTGTCCTGTGCAGCTGGCAATGCTGGGTCCGAGGGGTTCCCAGCCAAAAGTCTCCCAGCAAAGCTGTGGGGCAGGCAGAAAGGAGAGGCACTGAGAAGCGTCCAAATGGCCTTTCTCCTGCACCAAAACCAAAATTAAATCCTCCTTCATCAATAATGCAAGAAAAGGTCCCAGCAAGAGGGCAGGGAACGAGGCAGGTAACAGGGAGACGGGGAGCTCAGCCGTACCCTCGGGAGGAGGGTGCAGCGCTGCTCTGGCACGACATGGGTGTGTGAGGTCTCAGGCAGCTGGTGAACTACATTCATCGGTGGCACAGGCTCTTGTTAAGGTACCACCATTGCATCCCCTCTTCTGGGAGCACTGGTGGTCCTGGGAGCCCCGTCCCATGGGCTCCCTCCTGGCTTGCTGCACCCAGCAGCTCCCCTTTTCCCCAGGAGGAGCAGGATGTGAACGCGGCCATTCCCAGCAAGGGGCGCAAGGCAGCCTCCTCCTGTGTATCACAGGTCCCCCGGCACGGGGCTGTGCCGAGAGGTGAAATGGTGACACCAGCTGTGGGACCTGATGGGAAAACCAACCCTGGAGGCCAGCTGAGAGCTCCCGCCAGCACCCATTGTTTGGGAGTTGAAGCAATAGGAGCCCTTGCCCAAGGAGCCTGGCAGGTCCGGCCAGCAGCTCGGCTGTGTGGTCCACAGGCTTTCCCAGGAGGGCTGTATAGAAGCAGGGCTGAATGTTGTTGACATCATCCTGGGTATGTCTAGAAATGCAGCCAAGTGGCGCTGAACAAGGGCCACCGAGGTCGAGAGGGCATGGAGCCAGCCCAGGGGTGATGAAGATTTGTGAATGAGAGCGGTTTGGGCAGTGCTGGTGGGTGAGATAGGGGGGTCCTCCTGGAGAAGGGGACCCCTGAGTCTCCCTCCCTGCCTCAGCCGTCCCCCAGGCAAGAGCAAATGGGTCCCATGGGCAACGTTGGGCAGGGGGCTCCCAAGGTCTGACACCAAAGTGGCAAACCCTGGGCACAAGGCACAGCTTCCCCAGCCTCTGCGGAGGAGGTTCATCCACCACTTCCCCACCTTCTGGCTGTTACATCTGATTGCACTTGATTTACTTGCTACCAGAGCAAGGGCTGCTGTGGCTGGGGAGCTCTCAGGGCCTCTCTCTGCAACCTCAGCTGCATTCTGGCTGCAGCAAAGCACCCCGCACTGGGGGAATCCCTTAGGGGATCCCCGAGACCTCAGCCATGTCGGCCCCTGGCATCTCTTCAAGGCGCTTTGGCTTTGCCTGGGGATGTCTCTGCCCTGGTGCTTCTGAAAGCTGCTTGGAGCCTGGGGTCTCCTCCTCATTCCTTCTTCTGGCACCTGGGCTGCCTCCTCTTGCAGTTAATAATTAATAAAGCATTGAGATGCCACAAAAGCACATCGTGGGGAGCCCTTTGCAAAGACCAGGACAAGCATTGTCAGCTGCAGCGTGTGGTAAGAAAACACTGGCCTGACGCTGGTGGCAACTTCCTTCCCCATCCCAGGGTCTGCCTCATTAGTCAGCTAGCTGATTAGCATCAGGCAATGAGGGGAACTCTACAAATCCCCAAAGGGTGCTAGTGCTCCCCAGGGAAGACTTCTGAGCCCGTGCCTCTCTGCTTGGTGTAAGAAAAACATAAACCACACTGTCCTTTGAATTACCAGTAGCAGCAGTAAATGGAGAGAAAGCCAAGGAAGGCTGAGCAAGGAAACCTGTTCTTTCCTGAACAGTCATGTGTAGACGGCTGTTTTTACAATGAGAGAGCAGCGAGTGGGAGGAGCAGTTAATGTTTTCCCAGCAAGGGGAAACTCCCAGGTGGAAATAGCGCTGTGTCCTGGAAACGGAGCCTGTCACCGAACAGGGCAGTGTTGGCACAGCCTCCTCTCAGCTGGGTGATGCTGAGCAGGATGCAGGTGGAGAACTGCTCCCAAAGGGGGTGGGAGTGATGAGCTCCCATCACAGCCCTGTGTGAGCACGCAGGGAAGCTGGGGCTGAGCTCAACCTCATGGTGAGTGCAGGGGCAGAAAGAAAGCAGAGTCCTCTGGCTGGGGAAGAAGCTGAAATAGGATGGGAACAGTGGGGATTTGGGGAGAAAGGCAGGAAAAGGCATGGAAGTGGTTTGAAGAGCAGGCCCCCACTGGAGATGGGAGGAAGAGAACACCCCCCTCTGCTGACAGAAATAGCACCTAGAGCACTGGGGGTAGCTGGGAGGCCGCTAGCCTTTGGTTTGGCTAGCCACTAAACCCAGCTCTGGGAACGGGGGATGTCATGTCCCCTCCTGTGCTGAGCCTCCCAGCACCGGCACACAGAGCACTGGGAGGGAAGGAGCTGCCTCCAGCAGCCAGGGCTGAAGGACATCGGGGCTTGGTGTCAGCCATAACAGGGTATGCAAGGCTTTGAGGGCTCTGGTAGCAATTTTTAGCCCTGACAACACACTGCTGGGCTCCTGCCCGCAGAGCTCTCCCTGAGCAATTTTGGGTTTGCACAGCATGAAACATAAACCTCTCTGGGCTGAAACAGCATCACCTCACCATGGGGAGGTGAAAGCCCCTGGGTAACGCAGCCTGTCAGGAGTGTGAAAGACTAAACTGGAGGCCAGAGACTGCTGTGCCTTGGCCAGCAAGCCCAGCTTAGGGAGCTGGGGTCCCTGCCAGTGTGTCCAGAGCCTGCACCAAGTATGCTCAGGCTGCTTGAGCTTGTCTCCATGTGCTTGGTGCCTCAGTTTCCCACCAAAAAGCAGGATGCGGCTCCATTCCCAGCTGCCAGGAGTTGCTGCGGTCACAGCTTTGTGCTTCCCACCCCAGAGAGCTCTGCCTGCAGAGCATGGTCACTGGAGCTGCTCCCACACTGCACACGAGGCAGCGAGGCATTTGTGCCTGGGGTATCAGAGCTGGTTTATTGCACATGCAGAGGGAGCACAGTCAGTATTTCTTTCCAGAATAATGGCTCCAGTGCCCCAATTCTTGATGGGATCCTGTGGGTAAAAGGCAGGCCCTGGCAGTCCCAGGAAAGGAACTCCACCTGAGAAACCCCAGACCTGCAGGAACAGCGTGCTCAGTTATTCCAGCATCTCTGCCCCAGCTGGGCAAGGAGCAGGAAGGGATGGGGTGGAAGAGGCAGAGGGAACCTGCCTCCAAGCTCTGCCCTGTGCTCTGGTGCTGTAGCATGGCTCAGTCTCCAGCCTGGGTTGTGGTTTTCCTTATATCACTCTCAGTGATGTTCAACATTTGTTCGTTCCAGCTGTAAAGCCTCTCCTGGCTCTACACCAGATATTTTCTCACCTCAGTGCCTCAGCTAGAGCAGAGCTAACTGTTGAGTATGAGCTCCCCTTTCCCGCTGGGCTTGCTCTTCTCACAGGTCAGGCTGATAAATGGGAGAAGGACAAAGCGTCCGGTGACTTTCCCTGTGCCTGCTGGATCCCAACCGGGTCAGCCTGGGGGAGCCCGGACAACCAGCTCCAGCATGAAACAGTTGGTTCACTTTGGGACAGAGCTTGATGAAAACCCCAGACATAGGAACACTTGAACCAGTTCCCACAGCCAGGTTAGTGTCCAGGTGAGGATGGCTTCATGGGCAGAGAAGGGAGCTCGGAGCAGGCTCTGCCTGCTGCTCTGCTCAGGGCAGGATTTCATGTTGCAGAGCTGTTTTTTGCTGCCAGTAAGCCAGTAGTCTCTCATTTAAGTTGCCCAAGAAACCCCTGTTGGGGTGCAAACAGGGTTTGGGACAAAGAAGTGATGTTCCCTGGAAGCTGGCTTCCTCTTAGCAACTGCCTGTTCAGATGTCACTCCTGGTGACCCAGAAATGGAATTGTTTCGGGCTCTTTTTGGATCTGTCGGGGCGGAGGACGAGCAGGCAGCAAGCGCCGAGGGGACGTCCAGCGTGTGTTTGCCACGGGAGAACTGTACGGCCACACGGTGTGAATTTTGGGGCTGTCCTATGCAGGGACAGGAGTTGAACTCGGTGAACCTCGTGGGTCCCTTCCGACTCGGGACGTTTTGCGACTCCACGACCCCGCGGGCACCGTGTCCCTCGTCGTTGGCTGCGAGCCCCGCGACCCCTCCCTGCGCAGGATCCGTCCCGTAGCGGCACAACGGGGCCCGAGCGGGGCCGAGGCCGGGACAGCCGCGGGGCTCCCGGGCGAGGGTGGGGTCCCGCGGCGCTCCCCGGGGCGCGCTGCCCGCGGCGCGGCCGGCGGCGGGCGGAGCTGTCCTTCAGCACCACGGCACCTGCCGGGCCGGGCGGCCGGCGGGCCCGGGGCCGCGCACGGGCGGCGGGCGGCGGGGGGGGCGCGGGCGGGCGCGCAG
The DNA here is from genome assembly GCF_964273445.1 of Streptopelia decaocto. Classification (NCBI taxonomy): domain Eukaryota; kingdom Metazoa; phylum Chordata; class Aves; order Columbiformes; family Columbidae; genus Streptopelia; species Streptopelia decaocto. The sequence continues at coordinate 20,222,206 of NC_138665.1, read as the reverse complement.
GCGCAGGGCGCCGCGGCTCCTCAAGGTGTTGGCGGCGCGGCCGAAGATGGCGACAGACTGAGGGCAATGGGGCCCGGCGGGCGCGGCGCGGCCCGGCAGCTGGCGCAGCCGACGGGGAAGCGGAAAGCCGAGTGAGCGGGCCCGGGGCATGCCCCCGAGCGGCGGCCGGCGCTCCGCGGCCGGGGCGGGGAGCGGGAGCGGGGCCGAGGCGGCGCGGCGGCCGGCGGCGGCGGCGGCCTGTAGGCGGGGGCGCGGGCATGGCGGCGGCGGCGGCGGCGGCGCGGCGCGGCGGCCGCAGGTGACAGCGGCGGCAGCGCGGCGCTCCCCCCCGCCGCCGCCGCCGCCGCCGCCTCCCCCCCGCGCCGCCCCCGCAGCATGATCCGCGGCGCCTGGATGTACCCCCGCGGGGGCGCCGGCGGCGGGGCGGTGTGCTGCGCGCCGCGCCGCAGCGACAAGCCGGTGGCCGACCCCGAGCGGGCGCAGAAATGGCGCCTCTCGCTGGCCTCGCTCCTCTTCTTCACCGTGCTCCTCTCCGACCATCTGTGGCTCTGCGCCGGGGCCAAGCTGCGGGCGCGGGAGCGGAGCGGCGCCGGGCGGGCGCGGAGCCGCGGGCCGCGGGCCCTGCTGGCGGCCGAGCCGGCGGGCGGCAGCTGCGAGGCCTTGCTGGGGAACCTGAGCCGGGCCCCCGGCCCCGCCGGCCCCTGCCCCGCCGCCCGCGGCGACCTGGACTCGGCCTGCGCGCGGCTGCACGCCCTGCAGCGGCCGCGGGGCTCCCTGGCCGGGGCGCCCCTCCGCTCGCCCCCCGCCGCCGCCGTCGTCGCCCCCTTCTTCGCCTCTCCCTCCTCCAAGAGGACCTTCCTGCAGGCTTACTTTAGGAACTTCAACCTCTCCTTTTGTGATACTTACACGATCTGGGACCTGCTGCGGGAGATGGCCGGCCCGGATGGCCTGGACTGCAGCGTGGACAACCTCATGGTGGACCTGATGGTGGCGGCGGCCGGGGCGCTGGGCGGGGAGGCCTGTAGCAGCTGCGTCCAGGCGTACCAGCGGCTGGACCAACACGCTCAGGAAAAATACGAGGAGTTCGACCTCTTGCTGGAGAAGTACTTGCAATCAGAAGAGTACTCGGTCAGATCCTGCCTGACGGACTGCAAGGTAGGAAGGGGTGCTGTGCGTGCCGCCGGGTGAGCTGCGTGCCGTCCCACAGCCCCGCCGAGCGCCGGGGGTCCCAGCTGCAGGAGGGTGCCGCGACCCTCCTGCCCACGGGCTGGGGGTCTCCTGCTGCCCCCGAGCCGCAGCCTGGCCGTGCCAGTGCGATGGGTCTGGAGCCCCTGGGGCTGCCGGTCAGGGGTGGTGGGAGCGAGAGGGCAGAGCGGGGCTTGGCCAGGGCGTGCGTGCACTCCCTCATCCCTGCACGCACCTCCTGACACCCTGCTCCCTGCCAGCCTTGCCTGCGCCGCCTCAGGTGTGCAGAACGTACATCCATGTGCACACGTGCACGTACATCCGTGCACACGCTGGGCGAGCCAGGGAGGTGCAGGGCCCCTCACCGGTGCCTCTGGCCTGCTGCCGCTGCGGAAGCTGCTGCGTGGGGCTGGGGCAGCCCAGGGCTCTGCCTGGCCATCGCCAAGCTGAGGTGAGGAGGCATGCTGAGCTGAATCGCGGTGCTGGAGCCCCTTCCCTCACACAGCAGCTGTTTTGCAGCCCTTCCACCCCTTCTCCCCAGGGAGACAGGCTGGGGGTGCCGGGATGGGACTCCCCCTTGGTGTTCCCCACAGTATCGCTGCCCGTCCTCAGTCCATGTTCTGAAAGCAAATGGTTTGCCTCCCCACGCATCAGCCAAATCAAGCCTCAGACCGGTGCTGTCCCTTTCCAAAGCGAGAGCTGCGGTCGCGTCTCAGTCCAGAGCAGCTCTGCGGGGCGCTCCCCTGCCTTGTCACCAGCCTCCCCCTGCTCCGGCTGCCTGGCCCACCTGTGCGCGCTCCCTCCGGACGTCACCTCCGGGGAGCGTGATGGTCCCAGGAATTAAACCTGCTTTCCCTTCCTCACAGCCGTGTCCCAGAGGGACGGTGGCAGGATGGTGCTTGGACACTGCCCTTCTGGGACAGTTTTGAGGGACACTTGGAGCCACGGTGGCAGTGTGGGTGGCTCTTGGTGTGGTGCTTGTCCCCTGGGAAAGCACCGGGTGCAGTTCTGGGGACACTGAGCGGTGCCTTTCATCAAGGACACATTGGTGAGATCCTGGCCACTGCTCTCAGGCCCACGGTTCTGCATCACTTTTGTAAGGAGTCGGTTTTGGAAAGGAGCTAGTGCCGGTGTTCGGGCCGGTGCCAGGCCAGGTAATTGCAATCTGCTTGCCCACATTCCCGCCGCGGTTTCAGAGGCACGTAGTATTCAGCCTGGACCAAGCGGTTTGGCCCTGCTGCTCCCGTTCCACGGCGAATGGAGGGATTGTGCTCCTGTTTCCAGCGGCGCAGCAGAAATGGGGGCTTCCTGAACTGTCTCCTGTAGCCTGTACAGGTGTCCCTCGCTTCAGGCTTAGTGCTGAGTCTGGCTTGTACTCACTGGTATAAAAACCTAGAGAGAGTACTAAAGAAAGACAAGAAACTAATCATTACCTTTGTGTCTTGGGCAAGGAGATGTTGCCATGGGCTGTAAAGCATCTAGAAATGGAGCCGTGCTCAGATGAGTCTTCATTAAGTGTCCCTGGTTTTAACATCCTTGATGAGTACGCAGGAAACGAGCTTAGGAGATGCAGAGCTGGAGGCAGGAGCAGCAAGGCAGTGACCTCCCAGCTCGCTCTGTGTCACCGTGACGGTCGCATCCTTAGAGTGTCTGTGAGTACCAGCTTTGCCGTTTCACAGGCGGCGTTTGGGAAGCAACAGGAGGGCACGAGCAGCAGAGCCGACCTGTCCGCGCTCGCCCAGGGCATTCCCAGCGTGTGCCCAAGTCTGCACAAACCGGCCTGAGCCCTCGCGGCTCCTGCTTGTTTCGGTTAAGGTGATTTGATATGCATTTAGGTGCCTTTAGACTCCCACAGCTGCGGGGTTCAACCTCGCCTTCCCAGTGGCTGCTCCCCATTTGTGAAGTGAGGCTAACACCAAACTCATCCAGCATGGTGGTGACGAGCGAGTTTTGGCCCGATTTCGAGTCCTTTGGACTTCAGCAGGGGCTGTCATTACTCGTTGCATTGGAAAATCCAGCTGGCGGGATTTTTAAAGCAGCCTGAATTTGTAATTCCTATCCAGATGCTGAATAATACTGCATTTTCTGATGTGACTTGCGGCTATGCGCTGCCCATGTGAACACCCGCTTATAAGCAACAGCAGAGACCTGTCGCTCGATGGTAACAACGTAGGAGAGCAAGTGACAGCAAAATAAGAGGAGAGTGGAGGAAAACAGAATAGACAGCTCAGCCAGTGTGAGCGGCTCCCACAAAATCCTCATAGCAGGACTCTGGTTGTAGAGAGCCCTGCAGCTGGGTAAATGGGATTTAAATACAATTTCTGGGGCTGGATGTGTGTGTGGCAGGGGACTGTGCGTGGTCCTGCCCCGCGCGGCTGCCTCCCATTCACAGCCCGCCCGCTGCACTGGAGCGGCTGCAGGAGCGCAGGCGGGAAGCAGAGCAGGGCCAGCGCACCTGCACGCAGGCTCGCTCTGCAGGGCCACGCAGCCCCCCGCAGGCCCTCCCCGAGGAGCCCTGTGGCTCCATAACCAGCACGCGCAGAGCTCTGTGCCAGCCGCAGCGCCCTGGTGATTTTGGCTCTTTATTGCTTCTGCTTTAAAACAACAAAAGCCCCGCTGGAGCAGCCGGTTGCTTCTTATGCAGCAGGTTGAGAACTTAGAAGCTGCTGAATGTTCAGGGGACCCGTGATTCCCATCGCTCCCTGTTCATAAAACCCCAGTTTCAGGGGAAAGGCAGGTGCTGTTGGGGGTGAGCAGCATCCCCAGTGTCCAAACCCCGGATCCGTCCGTGCCCGGAGCTTGGGGAATGCTCGGGGAGGGCTGTGCCAGCGTCTCCCTGGGAGCTGCAGGAGACAGGGATGCTGTGAAATGGTGGGGTCTCTGTAACTCAGCTGCTTAGATTACTCATTGCTGTAATACTCTCTACTCTCCCAGGCCTTTTTATTTTCTGCCTGGAAATAATCCCCAGGCAGATCCCACTCTTCTGCGTACGTTGTTGTTATTCCCGTGCAGCACTGACAGCTTCCAAATCATACTATGAAAGTGTTTTACTTATTACTCCTACAACTAACACCAAAAATCCCCATGGCTGAGCGACAGTGAAAGCTGAAAATACATTTATGGGGTTTATTGTTCGTTTGATTTCACGTGGGCTGGGGTTTCGTGCAGGCTGGGTCTCACAGCCCCTGCGGGCAGGTCCCCAGCACCACGGGGACAGGGGAGGGAGGGGACGAAGCGGGTCCACATGCTCCATCCGTCTTCCGAAATACGTTTTGCTTCTTGCAGTGAAGAAGACCCAAGTGGCAGCTTCTGCCGTGGTGCTGGTTAGTGCTGATGAACATAAAAAAGGTGGAAAATACTTGTGGTTTTCTGTCTGTAGGAGGGACAAATTCATTAAATGAGTTGGGGGCAGCCACCTGCCGCCTCTATCTCCCCTCTTCTTGCGTGACTTGTACCATTTGTTGCTACAAGACACGGTGAACTTGTTGCACTGAGCGGTTGTGGTGATGGTGTAGCATCCTTCCAAAGGGACCTTGGAGCAGGTCACAGCCCGGGGACGGGGACGCTGCAGCCGAATGTCCCTCGGGATCTGTGGGGAACTGTCGGCTCAGGTTTTGCAGGACTTAGCGCAGGAAGCAATGCCCGTCCCTCCAAAGCGAAGCCCTGTGTGATGCTTATGGCTGTTTTCTGCCGTTTTTTCCCTTTTTCTGAACGGGCAAAACGCAGCGTTGCTCCAGCTCAGCGCCGCCAGATGAGGGGTTTGCTTCTGCAAAGGCAGAGCGATTTGTGCTGTTTCCCTCTCCAACAGCCGCTACCCAGAGCTCCTCTGAAAGTACACACTCCCGCTGGTACTGGGGAAAATCAAGATCTATGGGACAAAGCTGGCTGAATTAAGGACTCATTAGGTTGCAAGAAACAAAGCTGTGGAGAGAGAAGGGCTGACAGGGGGCAGGGCCGGGGCTGGGAACAGAGGCTGGACAGGACCTGTAGCATCTCAAATTATATTAGATTACCTGGGTTTCTCTGCACGCGTGGGCTGTTGAATCCCGCTGCAGCCCTGGCCAGATCCATTTCTCCACCTCTGGTTTCCCCGTTATCCCGTCTGGGAGAGCCTGGCAGGGCAGGATTTCGGTCCCGAGGCTTTGGCGCCGTGTCGGTGTTTTCCCTGCCGTGAGCGCGCAGGTGATGCGGTGAGAGACGGAGGCCGGTCCCTGCTGCAAGGTGCCGCAGCACCGCGCCTGGCACAGCCCACGCCGAGCGCCTGGAGAGCAAATGTGTTTCTCTTGCTCCTGTTTAGCCAAAAACAGCATCAGCAATCTGTGTCTCTGCTCAGCATCCCTCCCCGCCGAGCATCTTCCTGGAAATTCAAGCACAGTGGGGCTGGGAGCTTTGGGAGGGCAACGTCCTGGGGGCACCTCGGGGCTGGGGAAGCCTCCGGGAAGAACCAAAGCAGCAGTTTTAGCTCCACAGAAGCACTCGAGTTGAGTTTGGCTGGGCTTATCCGAGACGCTGCTCAACCCGGTGCACTCTGGCTCCAAGCCTGGATTGCAAAACTTGCTCTTTTTTGTTTGTTTGTTTTTAAATGTCAAATCCAGAGCAAGGCTCCCACCTTACAGTTTACATGAATACTGAGGCTTGTAGCAAATCTGGGTGGGCGCCGGGTCCCTCTTGCAGCATCGCTGACCCGGTGGGTGCTGCAGGGCCCCGGGGGGCAGAGGCTGCTCCCCAGCACCCGGGCAGCTCTGGGGGCTGCACCTGCAGCTCCTCCTCAGGAACAAGCTGGAGCTTCACCGGCACTTCGAGAGGTGAAAAACCATTGCGGAGTAAATTCCAGAGTAATTCCAGCAGATCAGCGCAGTCCGTAATGTGGCAGTTGTGGCAAGGCCACCTGCACGAGCTCAGCCAAGTGCAGTACACACCAGTTCCCTATCAGCAAAGGTCGGCTTTTTCAGGCGTGCACAGAGATACGGGTATATTGTATAAAGAGTTGGAACGAACGGGCTGTGTGGGTGCTGGCATGCGGTTACGGCAGCCGCAGCCCCCAGCTGGTTCCTGCACCTTGTCTCGGGTGCCACCAGGGTGTTTGAAAATAGAGATCAAAGATCAAAAAACAGAAGAACCAAAAACTCATTGATGAAAGGAGTTTGCTCTGTAATTTAAAAACAACAGTGTCAAGGTGTCAGAAATGTGCCAGTGGTGCCTGGGGTGTGTGGGAAGGGGGATGCTGAGCTGATGCTTGGACAGTGCTGAGCTTTGCTTGGGGTCGGGACATCTGGGGGTGCGCGGTGTCTGGACCCCCAGGGTTGCTGTGGGGCCAAGCAGCCCGGGGCGGGGGCAGCGGCTGGGGGGCGCTCCCCGGTGAATGGGGGGGTTTACTGCCGCTTTCAGAGGCGTTTGGCTGCCTGCGTTGGGCTGGTTGTCTGTTAACGTCTGTCAGTGGTGCTTAAGGGGAAAAAATAGAAGTTTAGCAAGGCAGCGAGTCTGTGTGCAGCAACAGGCAGGTTGGCAAACGGCGCAGGGAAGAGTGTGAGGGAGGGCGAGAGATCTGTCTCCATCAAATTGTCACCAAGTAGCTACAAGTGACGCAGACGCCAGCGCCTGTTCCTGTCCCCGCTGGGGCTGGATGTGTGCGAGCCCGGGTTCCTCTCTGCCTGTGCCCGTCCCCAGGAACGTGAAGTGCACGGGGGCTTCACCAGTGGGGTGGACTGAGCTCCTTGGGGCGGCAGGCTCGGCTCCGGCGGTGACAACGCGGTGCGATGCTTCAGCGGCTAACGGTGGTTTTTTGGAAAGCGTCCGACGTGCCGTGGTCCTGCTGGGAGTCTGAGGGCTCAGCAGTGTGTGTGACAGTGTCGGCAAAACGTGTGACCTGGTAAAATGACACAACCCGCCGCCGCGGTCCCCACTTGCTGTACACATCCATTGCCACCAGCTGCCTGGGGTGGGCCAGATTGGGGACAGCTTGTGATGCTGCTTTTCATAACAGGCAGCGATACTCATTGTCCCCACAGACAAAGGGACCTGCTGGTGTCACACGGACTGCCAGCCGTGCGAGCATCCCCGTGCTGCACCTTCCCCGGAGCTGAGCACCAAGAGGGGGAAGAGGATGCACGTGGTGTCCGCCTAACCCAGGACACGCTGGCCCGGGCTTCACGTGTTCCCCGTGCAGGGCCGGGCAGGTTTGCGTCAGGAAAGGAGCCTTTTGTGCAGGGGAGGGATCGCGCAGCCCGGCCTCCCCGGGTACGCACAGCAGCCCCAGCGGGGTCTCATCGAAACAGCCCCAGCCCAGATGCCGCACGAGGCTTCTCCTGTGCTGCCCACCTGCAGAGCCGCCTGCAGCAGGGCCAGGAGCACAGGGCACCCCTGGCTGCCGGCGGCTGTCCCCGCTGTCACCGCGATGCCATTAGGATGCGGCTCATGCCCGGCTCCGCGCAGGGGAAGCTTAGCTCTGCTGGCGTTTGAAGGGCAGTGACTCAGGGACAGTGAAATCTGTGAATGAGCTGCCGAGGCTGCTTGGGCGAGCAGTGGCCATCTGTCCCCGCTGCCTGCAGCCCCAGCTGCCGGCCCTGGGGACGCTCCGCCAGTTCGGCCTCACTCCTCGGCCCCGCTTGCTTTTGCTCTCGGCTTCTCTGCGCAGCCTCTCTTGCAGCCACGATCCAGGGGTGCCAGGGGGAGAAGTGATGCTGTGTGTGTGCAGTGGGCTCCCCGAAACTCTGCTGATGTGGCCATTGTGTTAAAAATGGCATCACCTGGCAAGGGTTTGGCTCTCCAGAGCCCTGCCCGCACGAGCATCCCGCTGCTGTTTGGTCCGGCTGCAGAAGGAAACGCTGCCTGCACAGTGCATCCCCTTACGAGTGAAAAATACATGTATTTGGCATCTCAGCTGATGTCTGACCTCTGCGCAGCAGCTTCTGCAGCGTTTCTGTTGGATGGAGGGGTGGGAGGGCTGGCAGCAGGTCCCTGGCCTGGGGAGACAGGAGAGTGACCCCATAAGCAAGCAGTGAGCAGTAAAAGGAGGTAGGTCCTCGTGCTTGTCACGAAGCAGCTGCGGCCAGCCCAAGGCTGGGTGGAAGCTCTGGGTGATTTATTCCTCACAGCAGGGTCTCCCAACACCGTCCCCAAAGTTCTGGTGTCTGCTGGAGGTGGTGAGGGCAGGTCCCGTCCCACCTCAGGACCCCCAGCCTCTCTCCTGCAGGTCCTGGTTTCAGCAGAATTTCCACTTCTAGCCCAGGGAAGCATCTCTGAGCTGCCGTCTTCCCTGGGGATGCTGCGGTTTCCAAGAACTGGCATTTTCAAACCTTGAGCCAGAACATTCCCCGGCAGCCACGTTACCAATTGCTGCTTCAGCCTTGGCAAACTGGGGCAGGAGATGCTCACGGAGATGGAGAGATGTCCTCCCCCCTCCCTGGGCTGGTCCTGGCTGGGCAGGAGGTGCAGGCACAGTTTGGTGATGATTATCTCATGAGGGGCAGCTGCTCTCCCCCCACCATGTGTGGGCTGTTGCTGACAGGTCTGCAGCCCCCAGGGCAGGGAGAGGGGGTATTTGTGGGGTGTGGATGCGCCTCAGTCTGCAGAGCTCTCCAGGGCTGTGTTTGAGATGTTTCTTGCAGCCCCTGCTCCCGCCCCAGAGCTCTGAGGTGTCGGACATCTCTGTGTCTGGGGATGCATCTGCCTGCATGTCTAGCCGAGATGCTTGTGCAAGGCACGTGCAACGCCAGAGTCCTGTGATTTTGCTGCTTAGTTGGTGAACTCTAGGTGTGTGCTTTGGAGCTGTGCACCTGTTAGTTATTTGGACCTTAGTAATGGCCTCGTGAGGCCGTTTCTCGTAAACAGGCTGCATGGCTTCCCTGTCCCATGTCCACAAAGCAAACCTGCTCGGTGGAGTTCCTGGGGCTGGAAGCTCTTGGAGCATCGCAACCTCATACCGAGCTGGCTGGGCATGTAGAAGACACATCCAAGGAGGTGCTTGTGAAATCCGAGGCATTTGGCTCAGTATTTCTGAACTTTGCCCAGCGCTCCCCTGTTGGCTCTCAGCACGGCTGGTAACGCACCGTCCCTGGGGAGCGGTCCGGCCGGGAGCATCTCCTCGCCCCATCAGCTGCTGGGTAATGGATGACTCGTGGCACTGAAGTGTCTAGCCTTATTTTTTTTATATCTTATCTAATGTAACAGGATGTTCTCATTATCTGTATGAATGTTTAATCTACTTTTGAACCCTGCTAAGCTCCTGGCTGCAGCAGTATCTAATGGGAGCAGATTCCTCAAGCAATGCTAATAGATTGCAGGGACCTGACTTTCCCTCTGTCCCAACTCGATTGTGTTCATCTTCAGTTTCAGAGCAATCTCTAATTACTTTTTAACTAATTGGGCTAATAACAGACTAGGCTGCTGACTAACCCACGGGTTACCTGCTGCGTTAGGGTTTGGTGTGTCCCCTGCGCAGGGCAGCCAGCAGGACCGGGCACTGGGGGCTGTTATGGGGTGTCACAGCATCCTTGTCACCGGGGCTGCCGCTTGGTGGAAATTCCATTTCTTATCATCTTGTCGTGACACCTCGCCAGTCTGCACATGGGTAGATGGAGTCGCTCCTCTTTTATTACTGGGTTATTTGTGTTTTGTCGCTGCATTGACCCACACATCTCCTGGTGTCCACCCCGTTCACATACATCCCTTCACACTCACGTCCTGGCCTCACCATCCCGGTGAGCTGTGTTCTCTCTAAACCTCAGCCTAAACCTTCTGGAAAGGAGAGCACACGGCAGTGCTCTGGATTTGCTCGCTTGTCATGGGAGTACCAGTCCTTTCTGCCTTTGCTTGTCTCTCAGGCTTGCGCCCATCAGACGTTTCTCAGGACACAGCTGGTGTCCCAGTCCAAGGCGCTTCCAGAGGAACAGGCTCCACGGACACTTGGTTTGGGTTGAACACATTTATTTTCCAGCAGCGCCTGCAGGGAGCCACCAGGACCAGGCCGCCTTGTACCAGACACTGTCCACAGGCTGCCAGGACAAATCGGAGGGTGAGCAAAGCGGACAGACCCGGGGTGCGGCGGGACCCACCATGGGCGCTGGAGCAAGAGTTGGGGTCTGTGGGCAGCAGGGAGCAGAGCCCTTCCACCCCATCATCATCCTCTCTTGGAGAAAGGACGTGTTGATACCAAGGCGGAGTTTGCTAATTAAACTAAAACATTATTTTGTGGGAATTGTGATGTTTTTGAGCAGCGATACGGTCTCAAAAGCCTGTGGCAGGAGTGGTCATGCGGAGCTGGTGGCTGCACCACGGGGAAGGCCCTGTCCGGGTCCCAGCGGCCGCGGGGCCACCATGGCAAACCTGCACTGGGCAAACTGGGAGCTGTGGTGGGAGCGAAGGGGCTGCAGGCAGCACTGGGCAGGGACTGGGCAGCTGGGGGGTGCAGGGGAATGAGGGGACCTGTGACACGTGGGGACACAGGTACCGGCTGTGGAAGGCGAGAGGGCTTGGCAGTGGGCGCTGCCTTTCCGTTTGTGCAGCTGTGACGTTAATTAGTGTGAGGATGATTACTGTTTTCCTTGCCGCTGAGGGCTGCCCAGCACCACTGAGGGCTGCCCAGCGCCGTGGCTCAGCGCCGCTGAGGGCTGCCCAGCACCATTGAGGGCTGCCCAGCGCCGCTGGGGGCTGCCCAGCACCATTGAGGGCTGCCCAGCGCTGCTGGGGGCTGCCCAGCACCATTGAGGGCTGCCCAGCGCCGCTGGGGGCTGCCCAGCACCATTGAGGGCTGCCCAGCGCCGCTGAGGGCTGCCCAGCACCATTGAGGGCTGCCCAGCGCCGTGGCTCAGCGCCGCTGGGGGCTGCCCGGTGTTCCCCGCCCTTCCAGGGGGTGCTTCTCATTTCGGGGCAAACCGCAATTCCGGGCGCTTCCTCCTGGGTTTGTTCCCAGGCGAGAGCTGCATCTGCTGGATCAGGCCCAGCTCGTGCTGCTCTCTGCACGCAGCAGCCCGCGGGCGCAATGTGCAGATTAGCAAAGAAACCCCTAAATGTGGTGCTCATCCCCTAGTACCATGAGCTTCGTTGCGATAAGATTTTCACCTGGGATCTGAGTGTATAAGGTGTGTGGAGGTTGTGCTTTAAAGCTGTTTTCTCTGAGTTTTCAAAGATGAGCGCTTAGGGAGTTGTGTGTGTCTCAGATTTGTTTCAAGTAGCTTGGGGGGGGGGGTATTTTGGGGAAGCTTTATTTTTTACCTTCTACAAAAGAAGGGGGATTCAGAACTAGGAATACAAACTAAAATGCTAAAAACTACGAGCTTCTTCAGGAGGTCACTCCTCATGGTGGCTCATGGTGGCAGGTGGCTCCAACTTGTGTTGTTTGAGGTAATTTGGGAGTGATTTAATCAGGGAGCTCAAGGGATGTGGGTGGGAAGCTGGGGCTGGGGTTCCCTGGCCAGGGGACGGTTGGTGCCATTCCCAGCGCCGTGTCCCTGTCCTTGTCCCTGTTCCTGCTGGCACCTCCACCGCGGTGCCCGGAGCCGCAGACAGGGCCGGGGTACAATGGGCAGCGGAGCCCCCAGTTGTGAAACGGAGGACGCACGGCTCCAGCGCTGTCATCGCCAGGCAAAACTCAACTTTATATTAAAAACAAAAACCAAAACGTAAAAACAATACAAAAAAACAATAGTCGCACACAATTGTGGGGTTTGGGGCTGGGTTGGGTTGATTTTTTTCATCCCCCAAACCAGAGCTTGTGGACGTGGCAAGGCAGGGACGGGGCAGCTGCAGAACTATCAAAGAAGTTACAGCTGTTACAGATATGGTGTTAGAACAGCCTATAGCAAAGCTGGGGTTTGGTTGGTTTGTTTGTGGGTTGGGTTTTTTTGGTTTTTCTAAGCTGTTTATAAAGCTCAGCACTGTTAATGTCAGGATGGCAGGCGGCAGTAATTGAATACAATAGTAATTGGGCATTGCAGCCTGTGTTTGTGACTCCTGGCCGTGGCCGTGAGCGTTCCCTTCATCCTCTGCCATCCGAGGGGGCTCTTCTGTGCCCCCCCGGCGTGTCCTGCTTCCCGCGCTGCATCCTGATGTGCCAGAGCCTGGAGAGATGCCCGAGCGGCTCATTAGCAGCGCTCATTTCCCTGTGTCCAAGATTAATGAGGCGCAGCCGCTCCAGATGCTCATCTCAGGCCACGGTGGAGCTGCGAGTGCGGGAGGGAGGGAGCGGGCAGGTTTTGGTCTGGCAGGGATTGCTGGGTGGACATGGTGTCCCGATGAGTTCCTCGGGGTGCAGGTGGGTGGGGGGGTCTGGGGAGGAGGATTTTGGGCAGGGGGTCTGGTCTGAAGGAGCGGTGGAGCTTGCGGGATGCTCATGGACCACCCGGCCCCACGCGGCTTCCTCAGTCAAAAGAGCCAAATAATGCGATTAAACGCAGCAAGTCTTGCCTTTTCTATACAAAATGAGATTATTTTGTAGGGGAAGGTTTCCCGCTTCCCTGCCGGTCTGCAGATCCCCCTGCCAGAAAAGCGGGTGCTGGGCTGGGGATGCTGCCCATGCCTCTAATTAAGGAGAAGGGTTCGTTTGAGCGGGGCTGGGCCCCCTGCGCCATCCTGGGGGAAACTTCCCAAGCGTTGCTTCCCGCTCTCATGGGAAAAGAGGATTGAACTACAGCTGGTGGTCCCAGTGGGCATCCACATTATCCTGAGCACCATCCCCTGTGCAAAGGTGCCGCATCCCGAGGATGCTGCTGCATCCCGGCCCCTTGGTCTTGGCTGGGGCGGTTCAGGAGGCAGCGGCGGTGTTGGCAGAGAACTGGCAGCAACCGCATTGGAAACAGCCAAATTACTTCAAAAAATGAGTACACTGGTTTGTGCAGAAATAGGAAGAACGCAGACAGGCTCTGGAAAAGCTGTTTGGTGGGGGATGCTCTCCTCGTGCGGGCAGCGAGGAGCTCGATTTGGCACCGAAGCAACTGCAAAATGTCCGAACAGCTGACTGCTGCTTCCAGGGGTCGGTGGCAGCGTGAGCAGACAGGTAGCTGTTGGAAATCCATTTCATTTGGGCTTTCTTTAGTGTCTTTTATGATGCAGATGGAGAGCCTGTCCTCCTCCTTGCGTGGAAATGGGGTGGCTGAACTTGGCCCCTTTCCTGGGCAGCAGAGCTCCTTGTGCTTTCTCGGAGTCGTCTCGCCAGTCTTCTGAGCTAAAACATGCAGGAAGAAGGCACCAAAATAGAGCTTTTTGGAGTTCAGGTCACTTATATTTACTTGGTGAGGCTGGAGATCAGCCAAAAAGCGAAAACAGAATGGAAGAAACGCTGATTGCAACCAAGCTCCCTTCCTGAAGAAACCATAAAGGGCAAGAATGGAAAACAATGAGCTTTCCCCATTGATTTAAGCTGAGAATAAATTTCTTCCTGTCCTAACTTCTCACGCGTCCTTTCTAGCAGCAGGAGAAAGCAGATTGCGTGGGGTGAGCTCGGACATATCGAAAGCTACTGAAAAAGCAAAGCGTTGAGGCTGCTGCTTGAGCATCCCGGGGAGTTTGGAGCTTGCTGGGAACGCTGATTTTCGCAGGTGTGACGGAGGACGCGGGAGCTCTGCAGATCTGCCCGTGTCCCGTGCGGCCCCGCTGCGCCAGCAGCTCCGCACCGCGGTTCTGAACAGCTCCGGGTGATTCCATCACGCACAGCCTGGGGATCCCCACTGCGGCGCCCAGAGCACCCCGTGTCAGCACCCACAGCGCCGGTGCTGCCCTCGGGGCAGCTGGGTGTCCTGGGAAGGAAAGGGAGAAAGGCACCTGGAAAATCCTGGTGCTGGTCCCAGTTTCTGGGTGAGAGCATCTCCCCTGCGGTGGCTGTGCTACCACCAGCTCTCTGCAGCCTTTTGCTCAGTATTTCCATTAAATCCACGGGGATGTTGTTGTCTGAGACCCCAGCCCTCCACCAAACTTCTTGCTCTGAGTCAACAGAAACATTTTAGGGGAGAACATGCAGATCCGCGGGGAGTCTGCTCCTTCAAGCTGCGTTTCCAGAGGAGAGCGGGATGAGCCCAAGCACCTTCCCACCGAGCTCTCGGGAGCCTCCTGTGCCGGCTGTGGGACCAAAGCACAGGTCTCTGCAGCCCAAAGGCAGCGCTGGGACAGCAGGTGACAGCAGGTGACAGCCACCCTCCTCTGCCACGGGCCAGGGCATGTCCCTGCTTGGAGTCACGGATGTGAGCGGGGCCGGGAAACAGCGCGGGGGAGAGAGGGAGATGATTCAGGGCTGGGAGGGAGACTCGGCGGAGACGGGAGAGAGTAAATCAGTCGAGCCTGGCGAAGTTATGACTAAACGGGGAGCGTGATACATCTGCAAATATTAGAAATGTGTAAACAGAGAGGAGGGAAAGGGATGGTTTGTGGAGTGATTGAAGGGAATGAACTTTTGGATGGAGAAATGTAGGTCAAGTATGAAGGGAAACTGGTAGGCAGCGAAATAAGTGTTTTCAGTGGTAAAACGAGCTCCTCGGGAAACACGAGACGGTCCCGCCGGTGGGGATGTGTAATCCAAGGGCCTGGAACATGGGGTGAGCGGGAGGGACGACTCGTGTGTCCCACCGGCTCCTTCCGGCCGCACGCTGGGGCCGGTCACACCAGCGGCAGCAGGCTGGGTCCCCGCGGCTGCGCTGGGTGACCTTGTTACCCGCACACGTGGCTTGTGGGGCCTCACATCCAGCAGTGCCGTGTCCCGGGCACCCCGAGGGCTCGGTCCCGGGACGTGGGAGCAGCACCCCGGCCTGGGGGAGCCCCCGCCGGCCCCACGCGCCCGTGGGCCCATTGCAGATTTGATCCCTTTCCCGTTCCTGACCCGTTTGCGGGTGGGTGCTGGGCTCACATACAACCCTGCGAGCTGTGTATATGCGCTTCATTCATTTGCTATTTATTATTTATAACTATGAAGCCCTGACAAGCCAGTGCAAGAGAGAGATGTAAGCAGCGGGACATCGTTGGTGCTGCAGAACTTGTTGCATAGAAAAAGCCCAAATGCCTAATCACAAAAAGCGAGTGGCAAGTTATCTTTGGTTTTATTCTGGTGCATCTCTTAGTTCTTGTTTAAATTCGCAGGCTGTTTGCGGTGTAGTTAAAGCAGCTGGGTTTTAATCCTGAAAATGTTGTGGCTTGAGGGGGTAAGTAACAGCGTTGTGGAGAAACCGGGACTGGCCGAGCCCTCGGAGCGCAGTGGGGACGTGTCCACCTGGACAGGCTGGATGCTTTGGGGCCTGAGTAGTTAACACGCGGGGGGCCGGGGAGCCAAAGCCGGGCTGGATTCTCACATCCCGGCTGGGCGCTCTGACCCCGGGGCTGGTGGCTGCTCTGAAACGCTTGTGTCCTGCTCCCAATTAAACTTGTAGTGATGAAAGCGCCACCAAAACTAACACACTTCCATGAACATTCTGGTTTTCATGATTTGGCATTTTCCAGGAAAAAAAAAAAAAAAGAAACTAAAATAACTTGCCAAGAATTTCCCAACTAGCTTCAATTCTGAGACACTACCGGGGTCCAAACAAGCGATGATAAGGATCTATGGAAACATGGGGAAACAAAGAAGCGATGTTATAAAGCCTCCAGAAAATAAAAATGCAGCTGGAAGGAGGAGCGTGGGGTTTTTCTCCAAGCACGCCGAGGAGGGAAAATTCATTCCCTTTGAATCACGGGGAGTCCTTTCGACTCGGTTTCAAAGGAAGTTGGCTGTGGTCGTTAACGTGACCTTCACTGTGTCCCCAGTGCCCAGATGTGTCCAGAGATGAGCTGGAAGTGCCACCGAGGCTGCTGCTGTTTCTTGCAGCCTGAGGAATGATTTCTCCCCATGAGAAACCAGAGATCTCCCTCCCTTTTACAGCAAAGACAAACAATTTCCCCCTGCGCCTGATGCTCGGGAGATAAGGAGGGATGCGGGAGATACGGTCTTAACCGAAGCCATCTGGGCCGTGCCCGGCCGGCCGCGATGGGCACGAACGCGCGGCGGGCGGGGGGAGAGCCGGCGTTGCTGGGGAGGGGGACAGCGTGGGCTGGGGGGCAGGAATTCCCCCCAAACCAGGTGGATGGGTGAGGAAGGTGGCGTTTGGTGGCAAAGGGACCAGCCCGGGGCAGAGACCTTTGGAAACGGTCAAACAGGCTCAGCCCATGCTCCGTTTTGCTGTCCCTTGGCCGTGGTCAGAGCCGATGGGGACCAGAGTGCTTTAGAGCAGATGTCAATCCCTGCCCTGCCCCGGGGGTGTCCGGGGGGGAGACGCTCTGGGACGGGATGAGCGGTGCTTGGATTTTCACACGATGGACCGAGCTCTTGGGCCGCCAGTCCTGGCAGGATCGCTGTGATCTCTTGCAGTGCCCATCTGTAGGGGACGTCACTCCGTGTGGTTACTTTGCTCTACTTCTGTGGTGGTTTTAGCTTGTAAGATGAGTCCCACAGCCCCAGCGGTTCAGCGGTTTATTTTAATGGATCAGTGAGTTCAGTAAGTGACCCCTATGTACTGACTTACTCGTCACCGTGTTCGGGATTTAAAGGGTGGCTACAAAGCAGATGGAGATGCCCCTTTTACAAGGAGTCCCGTGGAAAAGACGAGGGGCAATGGGTAAAAGTTACTCCTGGAGAGGTTCTGATTTGACACAAGAGGAAGTTTTTCCCTGATGAGAACAATCAGCCATTGGGATAATCTCCCCAGGGAAGTGGCAGTTTCCCCAAGATTGGACACTGTTAAGATTCAGCCGGACAGGCTGCTGGGCCAGCTTGTCTAGACTGTGCTTTTGCCAAGAAAGGTTGGACCAGATGATCCCTGTGGTCCCTTCCAACTGGGATTTGATGGTTGTGTGATTTCTGGCGTGAGCTGAGAGCTCTCCCTTCCCCTTCCCCCCGTGTCTCTGTGATGCTTTGGCTACCCCAGCCCTTGGGGAGGTGACACGTCCCTCTCGGTGGCTTCTCCTAGGCTGTCTATAAGGCCTGGCTGTGCTCCGAGTACTTCAACGTGACCCAACAGCAGTGCCGGCAGCGGATCCCATGCAAGCAATACTGCCTGGAGGTGCAGACCAGGTGCCCGTTCGTGTTACCGGACAATGACGAGCTGATCTATGGAGGTTTGCCTGGCTTCATCTGTACGGGTAAGGAGGTCCGGGGAGCGGGGCCGGGGTCCCGCACACCCGGGGGGCACCGGGGGACGGGGCAGAGGTGGGTGCTCGTGAGCCCCGTCATGCTTTGCCTTTTTGGGGTGGAACGGGAGGAGGCACAGCGTGGAAACGCTGCTTGACCGCCGAGACAAGGCCATTGTGCCTGAGGTGTAAGCGGTTAACGGCGACACAGCAATTAAAGCCCTTCCGCTAATTGAAAGCTAATCAAGCATGCGAGGGGCTGGAGGTGATGGGTTTAAAGCAAGGCTGGGATATTTAACCGCTACAAGCAGCCTTTGGGGTGTCCCACGCATGTCCCAGGGCTGTGCTCTCTGCACGCGGGTCCAGGCTCGCAGCCCCACTGGGGACCAGTCCCGGGGGGTGTCTGGGTGTCCTGGTTCTTGGGCTCTGTCCCGGGGCTCGTCCCCTCCCGCTCACCCTCCTCTTCCTCCGCTTCCTTCCCGCAGGGCTGCTGGAGAACCCGCTGCCCGACGAGGAGGCCAAGTGCTGCGAGGTGCAATGGGACTCCTGCGACCACCCCCCAGACAGCAGCGACAACACATCCCCCCAGTCCACGGCCTCCGAGTCCCTCCATTTCCACCGCCACGACCCCCACCTCCATCACCAGCGGCACAACCACTACCACCTCTACCACCACCACCACCACCAGTACCACCAGCCCCACTCCCCGTCCTTGCTGCCGGTCTCCGCAGGGTCTCGCCTCGGCAGCAGCAGGATCAGGCTCTGCGTGCTGGTCCTGATGCTTCTCCACACCATGGTGTCCTTCTCCAGCGTGCACGGTGGGGCGGCCGGCGGGGGGCTCAGCCTGGAGAGCCTCCCCGCCCTGGAAGAGAGCGTGGCAAGGGACGAGTGACACACAGGGGACAGCCGACCTCCAAGAAGAATGCCAGATCTTTTTTCCACGAAGGGGGGGGCACATGCTATTCCTCCAATGGGAGGCACGGGATTGGGGGTGACGCACACACACACACCCCCGCACATACCCCCAAGAGCTGCTCGCCGCGGGGCATCCCCGTGATGAAGAGTCTCTAATGCGCACAGGGCTGCGGGACTCGGCTTTGAGAAGGGTTCGGTCAGTGGCAGCCGGGCAGCGCGGCGAGATGCCGGTGCGGGAAGGTACGGCACGGGGGGGCAAGGGAGGGGGTCCCTGCGGAAAAGGGGGCCCTGCGGAAAAGGGGTCCCCATGGGACGGCCACGCATCGCCCGGCCACCCGCCGCGAGTGCCTTGGGTGCCCGCCAGTGATGCCAAGCGTTTGACGGTCAGTCTCGCCCCCGGTTCTTTTCCTCTTCGGTCCGTAAATGCCGACAGGGTGGGGGGCACCCTCTGCACAGCTCCTGTCCCAGGGGAAGAACCCACCAGTTCAGGGCAGAGCATCCTCGTGGGGTGCAGTGTCCTCAACGTGCGTTCCCCGCGCTGATGGGATCGGGGGCAGGAGTGGGACAGAATTACGATACACTGTGGTACTACTCGGGGTTCGTCTCATGACGTCCCGAGCTGCTCCCCCAGCCTTGCCTCTCCTGCTCCTCTGTGCAAGGAGGTGGGGAGGAGGGAGGAGACACGGGGCAGGAGGGACATCCCCAGCGTTCCCATCTCCCCCTTTGCCAAGCATCCTCATGATTTGGTTTAACCTTGTTTTTACTTTCTTTCGGGCCCGGAGCAGCTGTTCTCCAAGGGGAATTGGGGAGATGTGAGCCCGGCAGTGCACAGGCTAAGCCAGGGAGCGCGTGTCCGAGGCGTCCGTCCTTCCGTCCTTCCCAGCTACAAATCATGGGCTGGATGGCAGAAGGGCTGGAGAAATCTGGCCTGTAGGGAGAGTCTCCCACACAAAGAAAAAGCGCTAATGAAGCCCAGCTGGGGAAGAGAGGCTTTGTGAATACTTTTTATCCGTGGGTGCCCCCCCCAGATCAGAAAATGTGCAGGAGCCCGGCTGGGAGAGCTGGACTCGGCCGGGCAAGGTGCTGGCTGGTGCAGCCTCGTTTGCCTCCCGTGTTTGTTCTTTTTAACCTGAGCTCAGCAAATCCAGGGATCCAGCCCCAAACAGGCGTCAGATCCCGCTTTCCTCGGAAACTCCCAAATTCCGCATCTGCCCACCAGGACCTGTTTGCGGGAGGGATGCTGTGAGGTCGTACATGGGGGGGACAGCTCTGCGCCTCCGGGCCGAGCACCAGAGACAAGAAAGTTCATTCTGGGTGTGGGTGAAGGGTGCGTTTTAGCACGAGTCGGCTGCGAAGTGTCCCGGTCGTGCTGTGGATGTGAACCTGCTCGGTGCCTGCAGAGGATGCGTGTGACGGTCCCTCTGTTTCTGGGCTGGTGCTTCCCGGGGCGATCACGGGATGGACGGAGCAGGAGGAATGTCCTCCTGCATCTCAAACTCATCCCAGATCCCCGTGAGGCTCCATGGAGTTGAGGATTGTAAGAGTTTTGTGGTTTCTGGGGTGTTGAGGTGAAGCAAAACCAAGCAGAGCCCCGTGGGCAAAGCTACTTCCTACCCGGCAGGAGGGAGGAAGGCAGAAGTACCAGCGTTTCGGGGGAAGAACACCTTTCCAGGTCATTTTCAGCCCATTTCCAGCCCAAAGAGGCTCTGGGAAGCAGCTGGATGTTTGATTTCTGCTTTGACTTGAATCTCAGAGCTTTGGGGTGATGTTTACACGTTCTCAGTTACCTGTTACCAAAGTCCCGCAGATACAGAGCCTGTGAACCCGCAGTCCCTCGCTTGCTGGGCTAGGAGAGCTGGTGCTTGTGGAAGATGCGGGTTTCCCGAGCAGATTTCCTTGCCGTCGCTACCCAGAAAAGGTAGGACGATTCTCGTTTAACTGTTCTTCATTTTCAGCCTAGTTTACACCCCTGTGAGAACCTGGACGTGCAACAGTTCAGGAAATAGGGATCCCAATCCTCTGTTTGCTGCTGAGCAGCGAGCGGTGCAGCTGCTGGGATGACTCGCAAAAGCACCCAGGGAGCCCCGCGCCCGCCTCCAGACCCAGCTCCTTCTGAGCGAAATTAGATTTTTCGTGTACTGCCAAGAGTTAAGCTAATTGCAGGCGCCTCTCTCGCAGATAGGCTGCGGACAGTCTTCGAGCGACTCATCGGGAGAGAGAAGAATAGCCCAGTGTGGTGCGTCAGCCGGTGGCCCTGAGTCACCGGCCCTATTCATTGTGTGCCGGGGTGACACTGAGCAGCGCCCGAGCCTGCGCAGACACCACAGTGTTCGTGGTCTTCATGATGTTCGTGATGTTCCGGGCTCGGTTTCTCTGCACCACGCGTGTGTTTGGAGCCCGTTCCGGAGGGGTCCATGCCCACCCGAGGCAGAGCAGGGCCATGGAGCGGGCAGCGCAGGCTCGGGCGCTCTCTGGGGAGGTTTTGTGATGTCCACCGAGGTCCGACATCCCCAGTTTATCTTCGGGGACCAGGGGAGGCTGGCGGGGGTTGGCTGGACTCACCCGGGAGCTGTGACAAAGGTCTCCACCCTCCCTAACACCAGCGGACGAGCTGCACCACGGGTCTGCAGCCTGAGACGGTTCAAAATTGGGGTCTTTATGTGGTTATTAAGGGGGTGTAATTGCACCAGGGGCGGGGGGAGGCTCGGCAGGGCTGTCCCCATAAGAGATGCACAGGTTTTCCAGGCTGGAGCTGTTCCCGTGAGGATAACGTGCGGGGGGGCAGGCACAGGGCTGGGATTTTTACCTAGTGTGACTGGGAGGAAAGTGCTGAGTCTTCACAGAGCGAGGCTTTTTGGAAGGAGTTCTTTTATTTAGCGAGTCTGGGCTGCCGTCAATAAGTTCTGTGGTTTTAGGGCACCATATGCTGTATTCAACACTCTGCCAATCTGGTTAAACGGATCCAGACGCGCTGTTCAGAGAGCGGCCGGAGCAGCTGGAAGCGGCGCATGTCGCAGTCCATCATTATAAGGCCGTCGGATAAAAATCTTCTCTTTGGTCTGACATTACAACTTCAATAATCCTCCATCCATATTAGATTTCTCTTTGCTGTACAAGAGAAACACCCAGAAAGGAGACGTTAACATTGTCTCAGTTAATGCCACTGACATTATTTTTATTAAAACATGGAGTGAATGTGCCTGGGATGAGGAGGAAAAGGGGTTTTTGCTCCACGTGTGCAGGTACTGCAGCCCCTCCTGTGCCACCCTGGAAAACACCTGCGTTTATCCTACCGGGAATTTAAAACCGAGGTGCTTTTTATTCCGCAATCTTATTTCTTCTCCCTGAAAAAAGGTGCCACGCATTGGGATTAATCTGTAAAACTCAGCTGTGGGTAAACGTCTCTCTGCTCGTCGGAAAACGCCCCCGGGACAGGGGGGATTCTGCCCCAGGATGAGGGCGGCCAGGGTGATGCTGTCCCTGGTTGGGATGCAGGAGAAAAGGTACCTGGGTCCTGCGCTCCTGCAGCGTTAGTCCTGGGTTCTGCACTTTAATGTAGCTGCCAGTTGTACAAATTAATTAAAAATAACTGAAGAAAAATCCCAAAGAAAGGCCCTGCTTCCTCTGGTGAAGATTAATCATTAGTTGAGCCTTTTTCTTATGAAAATACAGATCCATGGTAGCCCCAGGCGAAAGATTCCCAGGGAGAGCCCTCACCATTCGTGCTCTGAGTTAGGGAAATCGCTTTGAAAGCATCTGACAACTAAAGCAGAACATGTTGAGTAACTTGGCAACACTCGGAAAACATCTTGAAATGGTTTTTGTTCAACACATTTTGCTTTGCTTCAATAGGAGATGTCAGGGCAGCTCAGTCGCTGCCAGCCGGGCTGCGGGCGGCGCTGGAGCCGGCTCCTCTGCCCGCCTGCCCAAAGCCAATCCCCGCAATCTGGGCGCTGGGGCCGGAGCGGCCTCGGCGGCGATGGAGGGTCCTGTCGCCCAGCCCCAGAGGTCCCTGCGGATATACATTATCCGTTAAAGGCTGGAAGGGCAGCGGGACGTTAATAACCATCTACTTCAGCCCATCAAACCAAGTCTTCTCGGGCATCCCAGCGCGGTTCCTCCGTGACAAAACCCCCCAAATCGGCCCGTTTTCCCCCAGAAGGCGCCCGATCCGGGCAGCTCTGCGGGCCCGCTCAGCTCCCAGCATCCCAGCATCTGTATTGCAGGAATTAAGCATTCCAGCAGCAATTCTTCAGGTGTTCTTGGCCCGTGGAGCAATTAGGGTGATGGCTCCCGGTCCCGTGTGTCACCACATTGTCCCTGAGCGCCAGCCCCCAAAAAATCCTGAACATCAGAAAATCCTGGCGCTTTACACCCATGTTCCCTGTGGTTGAGCAGAGAAGAGCATCCCCCAAGGTAATTCCCTTTAAAAGCTGTTGGGATGTTTTCAAGCCCGCTGCCCATCTGGTTGGAAGCAGGGTCAGGAGGGGGTTCCAGCCTCGTTAGCGTTTTACGATGATCCTTTTTCAGCCCAGGAAGTTGACAAATTCGCTCGTTGGAAACTGAAACTCGACAAAGAAAATCAGTTTTGGCTTAGGAAATTTGGGTTCTGTTTTACCATTTTTAAATGTATTTATTTGGGAACCGTACGTGCTCGTGTTGCAAAACAAAAAGACATTTCAAGCCAGACCTTTTTTTATTTTGAAACTTGTCGAAACAAGCCATATTGATAATTATGACCGATTTATTGTTTTCAAATAGAGAAATGCATCGAGAGCGGCCCCTTCCCACCAAACCTTTCCTTTTCAAAAGAAAAACCCCTTTCACATCAATCCCGCTTTTCCTGCTCGCACAGTTGGGACCGGTGGCAGTGGATCCGGAGAGAATAGCAATTTGTAAGGAATTCCAACCAGTTCGACTTAAAATAGCATCCAGCCGGTTCGGTGGGGCCGAGCAGCTCAATCAAAAGGCAGATTGGGGGAACTGGAGAGCGGCCGTTGTTGCTGGGGGGACTCCAGCCCGGTCACCCACCTCGGGGACAGTCACCCCGGAGTTCGCTTCTCCAGGTCCCCAACCATCCCCTGACCAAGCTCTGTGTTCTTTTCCAACCCCAAAATCCGGCTGCTTGGAGCCTTTCCCTTGGAGATGTGACGCTGGCGGGATGTCCCCAGAACCAGAGGGGACCTGAGATGGGGGGGACTCGTGCGCCGCTGCGGCGGGGACGGCGCACGGTGGGAAAAGCGGCTTTCTCAAGGGGAATTGCTGGGGAGATCCCCGAGGAAAACATCTCACCCTCTTGCCCTTCTCCGTTTGGGACGCGGGAGACGCTGTTTCGGGTCCGTCTGTCCCTGGGGTGCCAGGGGGACACGGGACGCGGAGGGGACCGGGGCGTCCCTGCTGCTTGGGCTTTGGGACTGTGACCAGGCTGCTGGTGGCCGAACCCTTCTCAAGTGCTTGTGGAACATCGGTGGTTACAGAGCTCAGACCTACAGAAAAACCAACAAAAATCGTAAAAAAAAGGTCCTTTTACAGTACATGGTGGCGAGGGGAGAAATAAAGGAAGCAAATGAACCCCTAGTGCTGAAGTGAAGATGTTCTTTCTGACCCCCTGCCCCGTTTCTCTTTCTTTCCAGCTTTCGGCCTCTGCCTCCCGGACCCGCCCCCTCTGTTCCCACCCCCCTTCTGTTTCTCTTTCTCCCCCCGTCATAAGAAGTGACTGTGTCCTCGAGGGGACGCTTTTCTTATGCCATTTTATACACTGTGCTTCATGTTTAGAACTTTTTTGCACTAGTTCCTACTACATTTATTTTCCAAAACGGTTTGACAAAAAAGATTAAAAAAAAAAAAGAAACAAACAGAACCCCCCCAAGGAAAACACAAACCCATGCTATAATTCAGTTGTATTAAAAATATTATCCTACTACTCTCTGTGTTCAATAGTCTCTGTACCTGTAATGCTTTCAGTTCTGTTGTATTTTGGGGCAGAGGTTTTCTCCGCTCCTTGTTTAACCCAGTAAAGAAATAAACTGTTAAGAATTGATGATAATTTCCTCCTCCCTTTCTCTGTGGTTTAACTGAGGCTGCTCCCCCCAGGACCTGCCCCCCTCTGTCTGTCCGTCCGTCCGTCCGTCCCGTGGCTGCTTTTCTCTTTTTGTCCTGCAAAATCCCGTCTGAGATGGAGGACAGAGGCGGCGGGATGGAGGGACAATAACCCCGCCTCGCTGGATTTGATTTCGTAACCTTTCTTTATATCCTTTTGTTTCTTGCCTTCGCATTTCTTGCCACGGGGGCTCACCTCAGAACAATAGGGGCAGCGACTGTCACCAAGAGATCCATCAGACAATAATGACTAAGCCAGGGTAGCCAAATTTTGCCCAGCTGAAGTCCGCACCCACATTACGGTCTGGAATTAATTCGTCCGGCCGGCAGATCTCGGCATGCAACAGAGCGGGGCCGCCCCCTCCAAATTGAGCGCTGCGTGCCGCGCTGCCAAAGGCCGCGGGACGGGCGCCCGAGGTGACGCTCGGCCCGTCCTACCCCGAGCCGAACATTCACAGCTTGGAAAGGCACAGGAAACTGGCCGGAGATGATAGAAACCATTTCTTACAAAGCAGATTGGGGACGTCCTCTGTGAACCAAGTTGTCTACAAGAGATGGGTTTCTTTGTGGCTCAGGGAGTAAAAATATATATCTATGTATATGTGTACATATTGACCGTTAATGTTGGCAGATGGAGGGTCGTGGTGCTGCTCCCAGTTTGGGCAGCTGGAGATCGACCTTGTCCCAGCCCGTTTTTAACTGGAAACGTGCTGTTGGCTTGTTTATTAAGTCACATTAAGTCACCTGCAGGGTCTCCAGCAGCAATTGCTGGTTTTCCACCCGGTTTTGCAGCTTTGGGAGCGGAGCGAGGGGATGGTGGGGGTGCCAGTCGGGGGTGGTGCTTCTTCCTTCTGAAATCCATTTATCCTGGGCTGTTCCAGCCGATTGTGTTGGTTTTCAGAGGATTTTTGCCGTGCCACCAAAGTGTAGAAATAAGGCAAAGTCAAGATGCTTTCCAGGATGAAGCATGAACATGAACTTCTAATGCAGAAGCGTGAAATGGGGTCTCTTGTGCCGAGCCCCACAGCCAAACCAGTTTGCAGAGCAGCACCCAGGTGTCCCAGGTTTGCATTTAACCTGGTGAAGGCATTAAATCCAACTCACCTGCCTTGGCTGCTGTTTCAACAGTGGTTCCTCATGGGTGTCTCCTGACCTGCCCCAATTTGAACTCTCTGAGCTCTAGAGACTACACAGAAGAGCCTTGCAAGGGCTTGAGCTGTTTGATAGTCCCAGGACACACCAGCAGATGCTCCGGAGATGCATTTGGGATCGTTTTCCTCATGGGATGTGCTGGTGGTGAACCAGATGCCATCGCTTGCTCCCACCAACCTGCAGCCACAAGGAAGCCCCGGCTGGTGCCACCGCGACGTGGTGACAACGACCCAGGGAGGGTCCAAACGGGCCTGGAGAGGGACAGGCTGGGTCTGTGGTCTGGGGGGGTGGGAGATGGAGATGGAGATGGAGCCACTTGCTGGGAATGACCCCGGGAGGTGGTTCTGGGCTGCGGGTGCTTGGGGACGCTGCGGGCAGGGCCGGCGCTCCCGAAACGCCCATCGTCAGCGCAATGGACGGCACTTCTGAGTTCTGAGCCCGCACCGAGGCCTTTCAGCGCCTCCTTGTGTGACAGCGCCGGCTTGGTATCTTCTACCCGTATCTTCTCACCCGCCGCAGCGTCCCCCTCTGCGATCTCTGGGCCTCTCCTGGTGTAACAGACCCCCTTATCTTACATAGATTAATTTCATATATTTGTATATAATTACATATATATATATATAATTACATATATTAATTTCAGCTCTGTAAACGTTGCGTCATCTCAAATCTTTGAGTAGTCAGTGATAGAAAATTATTAAGAAACTGGGTGCCCTTTCTGAATCATGAACACCATTCATTTCAAAATTTCTTGCTCTTAAAGTGCTGTTAAAAGCAAAAAGAAATCGTTAGTGCCTATGGAAAGCAGGTGACGATTTAGCAATACTCAAACTGTATTTGCTCTGGCAAACAGGTAAAAGCTGAGACCTGTTTGTTCTGCCATCTCTGCCCCTGCCGCCTTCCCGGAGAGGGCCCAGGGTCGTGCCCCATCGCCAGGGTGCTCGGAAAGCTGGTTGGTGGCACCTCTTGGGGCTTGGACATTGTATGTAAACAACCCAAGATTTATGGGGCTGGATATAAGTTTTCATGCCTATAGGCCTGCGGACATAAAAGCTGGAAGGTGGTTTGGGGTGAGGGAGGGATTTCTCGGCTGTAAATTTGCCCTGTGGCTCTGTGAGAACTGAAATGGGCAGAGTAAAAAAGGTGTTTTTGCTGGAAAGAGCGGGGAAAATGCTGCACCCGGAGACAATAACACAAAGTGCTGCAGAGCCAAAGCAAACTCCAGGCTGGGAAGTGGTTTGAGCTGTAGGTGGGTTTCTCCAGAGACTGAAATAATAGAGCAGTGTAGGGGAAAGGGACCTGGGGGTCCTGGGGACAGCAGGGTGACCATGGGCCAGCACTGGGCCCTTGTGGCCAGGAAGCCAATGGGACCTGGGGTGGGTTAGAAGGGGGTGGTCAGTGGGTCAGAGAGGTTCTCCTGCCCCTCTGCTCTGCCCTGGGGAGACCCCATCCCCGAACATTCTGTGTGATTCTGTGTAATGGCTGGGGTCTGGATTTCTAGCATTATCGCTCCTGGGTGTGAGCTGTGGAGTTGTGAGTTCCCTTTGTTTCTATATCTCTTTATGTATATGTTTTGATAGGTGACACACGCGGTTCTGCGTTCTGGTTTGTCCTGCCCACCAGGGTCTCAGGGGTGTTCGCAGGCCTTGCAGAGCCTGTCTGTTCTGGACCCATCCGTATCAGAGCACGCCGATGGTGCTGAGCCGTTCCTCATCCATGTGGCCACACAGGCGGCTGCTTGGGGATTTTTGTGGGTTGATGGATTTTTGTGCTACCTCAGAAAACTGACGAAACCCTTGTATAATAGTTAAGAGTTGAAGAAATTATTCATGATCATAACTTTCCTCATTTTTTTTTTTCTTGGAGGACTTATTTGTTCTCTTCTTTTTGTCTAAGATTTGCATTAAGAGCTTACAGCTTATTTTTCATTCAAACCCCCCTTGCCATAGCAGAGCAGGAGTTGGGCTGTCAATGGTGGGTTTATATGGTTTATATGTTTAGATACCAGATGGGTTTTACTGTGCAACTTCTTTCTCTCTTGCTCCATTCCTGATGGTTTCTCCACTTCGGTTCATGGCCTCGGTCCTCGTCATTCTCTAAGGTCTGTTTTGGTAATTGAGGAAGATCAACATGTACCAACATGTTTTCTCCACGGAAAACATCAGTGTCTTTATTAATTCAGCTTTAATTGTGTTGAACTGAAGCCCCTTGATGGGAAAGGGCTGTTTTTTTCTGCCATCAAGTGAAACCAATAGAAGTGCCTCTATTCCATCTATAACTGGAGATGCGTGTTTCCAGGAGAGGGTCAGACATGGAAGGAGAAGGTGTTGCTGATGCCATGTGGCACTTGGATGCTCATCCGCTCTTATTGACTTGCCCTGAGCCAGGATTTACCCAAAACCCCTGTTAATAAGACCAAAGCAGGTGAAAGTATAGAAGAGCAGAGCCCTGGCTGCAGGGGTGATGTGCTGGTGGTCAGCAGGAATGCGCTGGTCCCACCCCGGGGACTTTAAATAACACCTAAATAATAGGTGAGGTTAGGCTGGATGTTGTAGGCTGGGTTTGGGAAGGACGGGACATAATCTTCCTCCTCCTGTTGCCTTAATGAGCAAATGGATCTGGAAGGTGTGGACCTGCCTAGTTACGAGTTATTTCCAGTCCAACGATACGATCCAGAACGAAGTCCACTGTTCTTCATTCCCCGTAGAGCCCCCGCTCTTCTCGGCCCACAGAGTCTTCCCTCTCGCAGCCCCATTCCGGATCCGCGTCCCGTTTCTGTCCCGCTCCGCAAACATCTCATCCCTGGTGTTAAATCACTTGTGTACTGAAAAACGTCCCTCCTGGTGGCAGCAGCCAAGAGCTCTCAGCTTCGCTCCCTTTTCCCTGCCCGTCTCCGTCATCATTTCAGTAGGAAATGAGTCCCACGTACGTGGTGAATCAGATTATAGCCCCTCTCTCACGCTTCCTACCCACCCTTCCTCTGCCACCTCCTCCAAGGCTTGTTCTCGCGCCTTCTCCACCTTCCTCAGCCTCCTCCCACCGCCCTCCTCTCCATCGCTCTCCCGTCTTCCCTTCGGCGTCATCTTCGCCCCAAAACTAATCGGGGTTGCCCCACACCTCCCTAAGCAACGGCAATTCGGTCATTTATACCCCAGTGTTTGTTCCTCGCAACACCAGTTAGTACTTTTTTCTTTCTTTTCTTTCCCCCCCGCAAAAGATGTTTCTTCCATCACTCACCGTCAAGCCCAGCCTACCATAAAGCCACAGGTAAGCCTGCGCCCATCTCAGAGGGAAGTCTTGCTGTCGGGAGATGCCGTGACTAGTTTGTGTTCACAAGCTTGTCAGCATTCGGCGTTTTGTTTAATGTTTGTTTTTGGCTCGTGGGGAAAGTCGCTGCTGTTCCAACACTTGTTGAGCTGCTCGCAGCCCGAGCTGTGAACGAGCCTCGAATCAGCCCTGAAACAGCAGCTGCTGCGGGGACCGTTTGGGTGAGTCTGCGCTAGAAACTGTCACTGTGTTGGCTTTGGGGACGACGGAGTCAGGAAGCCAAAGGGAGAACCTCTTTATATAAACTGTAAGCTTTTCATAAAAGCCTTTCTAATTTGTAGGAAAGAGACTCTAGCACACCCTTGGGACTGGTAAAAATAATAATAGCTTTAGTGGTAGAAGACTGTGAATTTGAAACAGAAGGTTATGAGATTTAGAAGTATTACAAAAACGTCAACATTGTATATCAATAAATGTAATTTAGATATACAAAGGAGATAGCAAAGACTTCAACAAAGAGCTGTCAAGTCTTACCTCTTCAGATCTCTTTAAAGCAAAGCAGATGTCTTCATCCGATTGATGCAGAGAAACCGGCCTTCGCGTCCAAAAGTGGGTTGTTTCAAATCACGAGTGAATTGCTCCTTTCAGAAATCACACGGTTTGCTATTTTTCCACCAGTTGTTCTATTCGGGGATGGAACACCCGTGTTTGCGTTGGCCGGCGTGGCCGGGAGCGTCCCCGGCGCCCGCGGCGCGGAGCTGCCGCAGCCCGGAGCCGGAGCCGCAGGTGAGCGGCGCTCGCTGCACCTCAAACACGCTTTTGTAATAAGCAATTTAATGTTTGCTATTCCATGCTGTAACAAACGGCTACTGCCCCTCTGCACGCCCTCTAAGCCGTGCTCAAAGCGCGGGTTTGATCCGGCCTTGACCCGAGGTGGGATGCGCGGAGGAAATTGCAGGTTTAAGGCTGTTGCTGGAGGATATGAAGTCTGAGCTTTGTGATCTTTCCCCTCGCTTAAATCCACGGCTGCTGTGATGCATCTGGGAACAAACACTCGGGTTTTCCTTCCCCTGGTTGTCGCCATCATGTAACATTAACGGTCTCAATGTCGCAATTCACTGAAAGCCCAGGTCACTTGGGCACTAAGCCCCGTATATGGGGGTCCCATAGCCGGGTCAGGACCTTGGGTGTGCAGTTTCTAATAATGTCAAAAGTGAGCAGAAAATGGCAATTCCATATGGCCTCCTAATAGCTGCTCCCGCTTTGATATAAATTCCTAGGATTTACCCTTTTCAAACCCAGGGTTTCAGTTCTTTTCCCTGGACTCACCTTACCTGAGATGTTTAAAAATTCAAGTTTAGCCCAAAACTACATGGGAAGTGTCTGGTCCCTGGCTCCTGGTAGCTCCTGACTTCCAAAAACCCGCTGTAATCTGGCTAATTTTTCTTTCTTCTTTAAGAATCATCCTTTAAGATCATCAAGTCCAACCGTTAACCCAACAGGGCCAAGTCCACCTCTAGCCCGTGTCCCTGGGAACCTCATCTCAGGTCTGTTCAACCCCTTTGGGGGGTCGGGCTCTGCTCCCCAGGAACAAGCGCCAGGGGCAGAGGAAACGGCCTCAAGTTGCGCCAGGGGAGGCTGAGGTTGGATTTAGGAACAATTTCTTCCCCAAAGGGCTGTGGGGCATTGGAACAGGCTGCCCAGGGCAGTGCTGGAGTCACCATCCCTGGAGGGCTGGACAGACGGACATGAGGTTCTCAGGACATGGGGCAGGGACAGGGGTGGGGTAACATTTGGGCTCTATGATCTCGAGGGTCTCTTCCAACCCAAGTGATTCCTCTTGGTCCTCTGGCCAAGCCGAAGGCTGCAGCTCCCTCCTCCTCCTCCCCGTTTCCACAGGGGCTCTGGGCTCCCTGCAGGGGTGTCTTTCGTACATCACATGTGTTCCTCGAGGCAAAGCTCATCTCCTCTTTCACCGGCAACAGCAAATCCCAGAACCCGCGCTCCAGCACGAGCACTTGGGCGATTCCTGTGTCGCCTGAGCCACCCGGGCCATGGGGGTGGAGGGGTCGGGTGGCGGGACGGTGAGGAGCGGGGCTGTTGTATAACGCGGTGTGGAATATCATTGTCCCAGCCAGGATGAGTAAGAGCCCAGCTGAGCCTGGTCACTGACTGCACTTCCCTGTGGCCGAGGGAGGGGGAGGCTGAGAGACGGTTGCACAGTTGAAAATACAAGACAATAAGTCTATAAAAGTTGTAAGAACTGAATAGATTCCTACCATTTGTTTTTCATTATCGCCAAATAACATATAAATAAACATACAACAGAACCAAGAGCAACATCCTAGCTCCCCCCTCTAGGAGCTGTGTTTCAGGCTTAGCTTAGCTGCCTTTGGCCAGACCTCCTCCTTATATATTCTGTAATGAAATGAAATAGCAAAGCTGCTGAAGAAATTAGGCCTCCATCTTCCTTGAAAACAGCAAAGGCTTGTCTATACAGGAAAGCCAGATATCAACGTGCTGCTAATTCTCAGAAGTCGGTACCGCAGAGGGAAGAACATGTGAAAATAAGCACAGCAGGAGGCAAAATACCCTTTTTTTTTTTTTTTCCCCCTCTCTTTAAAAAGGACACAAGCATACGTAGGTTTTGGTTGTTATTTATTGCTTTTGATAATCAGTAGTGCATCTCGGAGAAAGAAAAAAGTCCATTGATACGCAGTGGAAGGTTTTGCTTTTCCTTTTTTAATGTTTGGTGGTGTAAAACGGGCCCTGGAGTGCTGTGTGCATGTGAGCGCTGCTTGTGGGACAGAAAATAACTCGGGCTTAAGGTGCTGCAGCTGCCGCTCAATCGGGGGAACAGGATGGTCCCGGTGCACCCCGCGCATGCAACTGCTTAGTGCATGTTGTTCTCATAACGTGATATATTGTTCAGCCCGCGCCCCTGTAGCAGCAGTCGGACACAAATAACAACCTCCACTGCGCAGGCAGAGCTCGTGCTTGTGAACAGATGATCCTAAGTGAACCGGATTGTATGAAACATCTCGGCTCTCGCTGAGGAAAAACGATGGCGAATGTGGTGATGTGCGGCAGCTTAGTAAAGCCAGGATCCTTGTCCTAGCGCCCTGCGCTGTCGGTGTGATAGGACTTCAGCTTTCGGGAGGCTCTATTGTATTGATGTTGTTGCTAACATCTCCGAGAGACCAAGAGATGGCTTTCCTGCAATTTAGCAGAGCTTTCCTCAAAGGAAAGTCATGAATTCCAAAGCTTTTAGGTCACATATGTTAAAACCTCCTCTGTTGCTGCTGCAGATATTACAGCTGTCGCCAAAATGTAAATGGAAAATGGGCTAAAATCTTCTTTACGGCTTCCTTCTAAGAGATTCACTGCTGTGAATTTGCATTGCAACCGGCACTTGGACGGGCCATAGAGTGCCCTGTGTTACGCTGAGGGAGTTTTACCCATTCCGAAGGGAAGGGAAACCTTCCGGGTGTTCCCCCACCTTGGGTCCAATCCTGCTCGGGCGGGGAGGATCCCTTGCACTGGGATACTGGAAAAAGGACAAAAACCAGAAAACCAACCAAGCAAACCCCACAAGTTTAGCAATGGAGATAAAACGTCCCGCGGCGCTGGAGCCGTTCCCTCCGAGCATTCTTGTCTCCATGCTCTGCCCGCCCCGGGGGGCCTGTCCCGCTGCGTGCTCCGCAGGGACCAGTGCCTGTATTTGGGGAATGTTTCCTTTTTTCCTAGATTTCTCTCCATTGTTCCTGGGGATTAAGAAGAAAATAAAGCAAGCAGGGGCAGCTGGCCCCAATAAAGCCCAGCAGATATAAAGAGGCAAAATTTGGGTGCGGGGACCTCTTCCTTGTGCAAGAAGCAATGCTGTTTCCTGAGTGAAAAGAACTCTTCTTGATTTTGCTATTGTGGAACCTGCCTTTGATCAGCCCATCCAAGCGTTGCGAATCTCTGCTGTTTCTGTTACGAGCGAGAAGTTTTTCTGCCTCTTCTGGACCGGGACGAGGTTCTTCAACCACATAACAAAGTTCCCCTGGGTTGGCGCAGTGAAAAGGGCCGAAATTTGGTCATGAAAGGGCAAAGAAATAGGACTCATGGTTGAGAAAGGAAATGTGTGGGGCAGGGGGGGTTCTCCATTGCCAGAGCCTGAAGCAGCGCCTGCAAGAGAAATCAAAACCAAACACTGGAGAAACAGCGCAACACCTCGTCTGTGAGGTTTGTGTATTAATTATGGCATCAGATGGGATTTCTCTGTAATTGGTGGGAGCTGCTCTAGGAGGCACGAGTACCTCCGTTTGGTAAATGTGCCTAATGAGATTTGAGCAGAAATGGTGAAGTCCCTTCTTATGAATGGTTAATATTAACAACTGATTGACCCAGCTTGAGACAGTTGCAATACGGACCTGTCTTTAAGACCCTAAGAACACACACAGTACCAAATATTTCAGGGCCTTCTGGGTTTAACTGTCCTCTAAAATTCACCATAAGTTACTCTTGGAAGTGGAACTCGGCTATTGCAAGTCTGAGTAGGCTGATGGATTAATGTTTTTAAATAAATGATGTCTCTGTCTCTAACAGTAACAACCCTAAGCACTCAAATATTATAAATTGTCCTAAAAGAATTACACAATTCTGTACAGAGGGTTCATTTGCTTTTATTTGCTTTTTGCTCTTGAGTTTGTGGGGTTGGCAGTGGTTAATGCACCCAGCTTTTTCTTCACAGATACTAGGGCAACATTTCTTAAATTAAAACAGAGCCTCCCATTTGATTTCATGCAGCAGCAGGAATGTGGAAAGCAAGATAAAGCAGTTGCCATTGGTGGCCACCAAGGAGGTGACATTGGCCTGACGAGGTCACCCTAACAAATCCCCGTTAGCCGCCTCACCACGAGGGTGCTAACGAGCACCTTGATTACTTGCAATGCTTTGGGGATGTTCAGCCAAGCTGCGTGGCCTCTATAATAATGTCCTAATGTTTTAGGCCGTCCCTGACCCTGAAATTCCCGGTGATAACCCCTAATGATTGGGCTGAAGCATCACCTTCAGCAGCCCAGCTGTTTGCACAAGTCCTCATTTGTCCATCTCCCCCCTCCCTCCGCAGCCTTTCCTGTTGCTGCTGTTTGTTTTTCTTAATATAATTTCTCTCTAGTGTTCCTTATTGCGTTTGAGGTGACCAAGCCAATCTCATGCTCTTCTTTCTATCTCACTTCTGGATCAGGATGGTCTGCGTATGCGCCATTCCTCTAATTCCAATAGGGAAGCAGCAGCTCCCCGCACGTCTTCCCCCACCCTTGTTTTCTGAGGGGTATGTACCCAAACTCATAGTTTACTCAAGCTTGCTTTCTTGAAGTTCACAGTCTTCCTTCTCAAAACCTGCGCTTCTTTCTGGTTAACTTTTGCTCAAGCTGCTTTCCACCTTCGATTTGTTTCTAGCAGTCAGAACCAAACCTCAGAAAAGCTGGAGAAAGCAACTCTTGACACCCCCAAACACCAAAAAACCTGCTGCGTGCCCAGTGCTGGGCTGCGTTCACCTTCCAAGTGGTGCTGATGGAATTAAGTCAGCCTGCTGAGCCCTGGGCTTTGGGTGACTTTGTCTGCTCTCAGAAACCCTCCTCTGGTTTCTCATTGCAGGGAACCCCCCACATGTGCAGCTGCCTGGCGATGAAACTCATTTTGAGAGCCTATTTGCCTAACGTGACCATGCTCTCAGGTGTTTGAGGTCCCACCGGGGCCGCAGCAAAACTGCCCTTTGTAAGAGACGAGCTCTTGGTTTCCACCCTTGTCTCGCTTGCTTCCAACACTAGTGATGTCTATAGCCTGTGCTGAGCAACCGATTTTCAGCTTCAGTCTGTAACTCTTTGCTCAATTTGCTTAAAGAAAAGAGCAAAGACAGGGCTGGCAGACCCCGGGCGCTTGCCACAGGCCGGCAGAGGATGCCCGTGAGCGGAGATGGGCACAGGGCGTGCAGCGCGGGCACACGCCTGGGTGTGCTCTGTCCTCAACAGGCTCTGCTCCTGCACGTGTCCCAGCCTCTGCGAGCTCTCAGCATCCACTGCACCTTCAACCAGCAACGGGTATAAAATAAAGGCTGCCTGGAGGAGTGGCGGTGGCTTTGGACACCCCAGCCCCCTGCCCCATCATAGAATCACAGGATAGTTTGTGTTGAAGGGACCTTCCCAGCTCCCCAGTGCCCCCCCTGCCATGACAGGGACATCTTCACCAGCTCAGGGTGCTCAGAGCCCCGTCCAGCCTGGCCTGGGATGTCTCAGGGATGGTTCATCCTCCACCTCTCTGGGTACCTGGGCCAGGCTCTCACCACCCTCAGGGCCAATAATTCCTTCCTCATGTCCAGCCTGAATTTCCCTCCTTTAGTTCAAAACCATCACCCCTTGTCCTGTTGCAAGAAGCCCTGCTAAAAGGTCTGTCCCCATCTTCCTCATCGGCCCCTTTTGAGTATGGAAAAGCCGCAATAAGGTCCCCCCGAGGCTTCTCTTCTGCAGCTGAACAGCCCAGCTCTCTCAGCCTGTCCCCCAGCAGGGCTGCTCCAGCCTCGGCTCATCTTGGTGGCCCTGACGATCACCTGAAGTCACTGCTTGCTCTGCCCCATCACCCACGGACATCCCAGCCCTCTGCCCCCCCCACACCCCCCCCGCCCGCTCCCCCGCCGTTCCGCAGCCGGCCCTGCCCGCAGGGGGCGTGGCTCCCCGGTTGGCCCCGCCCCGCCCGCCCCGCCCCCGCGGAGTCCCGCCCCCTGGCGGGGCGCTGGGGCGGCCCCGGCCGCGCAGCCCCGCGGCGGCCCGGCGCTCCCGGCCGAGCATGGAGCAGTAGCGGCTCCGGCGCTCGCCGCTCCGTCCCGCCGGCCATGGGTGCGGAGCGCAGGGGGGAGGCGGCGGCGCCCCGCGGTGCGTGCGCCTGCGGCGGCGGCGGCAGCTGGCGGCTGTTCCTCGGCTTCTTCGCGCTGTCGCTGGCGCTGCACGTCCTGACGCTGGGCTGTTACCTGGAGCTGCGCTCCGAGCTCCGCCGCGACCGCGGCCCGCAGCCCGCTGCCCCGCCGCGCCGGGACGGGACGGCGGCGGCGCCGGGCTCCCCGGGCGCCGGGCGGCCGCAGCGACCCGCCGAGGGAGCGGAGCGGCGCCAGCAGGTGGGTGCCGGGCGGGGGGCGGCGGGGGGTCCGGCCGGGCGGGAGCGCACTTGTCGCGGAGCCCGCGCACCCCCCGGCGGTAGCGGCTCCGTCCGCCCGCCCGCGGGCTTCGGGCCGCCCCGTTCCCGAAGCCACAAACAAACCTCGCTTCTGTTTATTTAGAAAGCCCCAAAGTGCCGCTGGCGGGAGTTAAATTTGCAGAGAACTTGAGTTTGCTTTGCCTTGGCTGGGAATGTAAAGGGGGAGCCGGGGCTCCGAGGGGCTCCACCTGCTGCCCGCCGCTTTCCTGTGTGTCGTGACAGCCCCATCTGTCGCTTCCCTCTGTCGTGACAGCCCTGCGGTGTCGGCTCCGCTCCCGCAGCCCTCCCTGTGCGGGGGAGGGCAGCCCGGTACCCGGCGGCGGGGCAGAACGCAGCTGCAGAGCTCTGCAAAGCTCAGCTTTAACCCCGGGCGGGCAGTAGTGCAGCTGCAAAGCTCAGCTTTAAACCCGGGCGGGCAGTAGTGCAGCTGCAAAGCTCAGCTTTAAACCCGGGCGGGCAGTAGTGCAGCTGCAAAGCTCAGCTTTAAACCCGGGCGGGCAGTAGTGCAGCTGCAAAGCTCAGCTTTAAACGCGGGCGGGCAGTAGTGCAGCTGCAAAGCTCAGCTTTGAACCCGGGCGGGCAATAGTGCAGCTGCAAAGCTCAGCTTTGAACCCGGGCGGGCAATAGTGCAGCTGCAAAGCTCAGCTTTAAACCCGGGCAGGCAATAGTGCAGCTGCAGAGCTCTGCAAAGCTCAGCTTTAAACCCGCTCCTCCAGCGCACCATGTTTTACGGTGGAAATCCTGTTCACTGCACACCCCGTGCTTGGTTTTGGTGGGTTTGGTTATTTTTTCTCTCTCTGCCACACAACCGAGATGCTTTGGCCTTTGGGGTGGTGGCTCAGCAAGCCCCCCAGGACCTTGTAAGTCTGAACCGTGCAGGACAGGTTGGTTTCTGCCTCCGCTTTCCCTCGCTGGTGCGAGGAGCCCCTGGGAGCAGCGGTGCCCGGGGGGGCTCCCCTGTCCCGGGAGCCTCTGGGAGAGCAGGAGCGGAGCTGGGGCCTCCGCTCGCAAACTTAGCTCATTTTTTCCAGGCACAAAACCTCGCTGCAAGCAGGATAAGCCGGAGGAAGGAGTTTCCTCCCCTTCGAGCCTCGCAAGCGGATGGCCTTGCTCCCCAAAAGTGCCGGGTGGCTTTGCCGTGGGGTCCCGGGGGCAGCAGAGGTGTAAAGCCCAGCCTAAGCACCCTGGCAGTCCTTGCCTTGCTGGTTATCAATGCATGGGCGAAGCGGGGGGGGGAGACACAAAAATAGCTTTGATAAAGCTGCGAGTCTGGAAACTCTTCCCCGTACTTGGCAGGGGCGGCCGTTCGCGGCCTCGGCTGCTCCGGGAACGCCGGGCTCACGCCTTCCAGCAAGTATTTGTGTTCTGCAGCTCTCCGTAATGAAGTCTAAGTAAATGTTGAGCTGGAGAGAACCCGTGCTATCTAGACATCGCTTTTTTGTTTTCCTCAGTACTCAAGCGGTATTAACATAGAGTCGGAGCAGCTTGATGTCGTGTTGGAATTTAGGTTGTCTTGTGATAGCATGCGGCTGAAGTTCCTTTCGTGTCGTGCTGGATCTGTTTAGTCTTCAGAGCTCTTCTTTCTAGCAAATGTAAAATGAAATACCAGGGTAAATAGTTCAGGCATTCATAAATTACAGCGTTAGATAATTTGTCTCAGGATGCGTACAGAGATCCGAGCGCCGCTCGCTGCAGCTGACATACTCCAGATAAGGTAATGCTAATTATTTATTTCTTTGTTTTACATCTGGCCTGTCGGACGTCAGATGAAAAATCCTTTCGGGCATATTGAAGCAGTTGGTTGCGAGAGAAAGTTTCGTTGTAGTGGGGGCACGCGGAGCGCTGAGCGGCATGGGCCGCGTCCAGCTGCCGGCATGGGCCACGTCCAGCTGCCGGCATGGGCCGCGTCCAGCTGCCGGCATGGGCCGCGTCCAGCTGCCGGCATGGGCCGCGTCCAGCTGCCGGCATGGGCCACATCCAGCTGCTGGCACCGCCAGCGCGCTGCTTGGAAAGTGCTGCTGTGACAACGTGTAGTTAATGTTATTTGTAGTAGCGCCGCTCTCCTGTTCCTCGCTGCCTTTTCTGCCTCACCATTTGCTCAGCTAAAACCACCCCCCTTCTGTGTCCCCGGGTGCTGTGAATATATCCCTTCTGTGATTAAAGCGATGGAACGAGGTGTTTGCAAACAGCCGTGTTTAAAAGGTTAATACCAGCCATGTTAAAGCCTTCGGGGGGTGTGGGGGGGCGTGTTCCGAGCTGCTTTCCAACCCCTGGCAGCCTGTGCTGCTGGGAAATCCACAGTGCACTTCCATGCGTGTGTATCGGCAGAGAGATGTTTACAGAAATTAAGCAGAAATTACTAAATAATTATTTCAAGAGCTGCCATCAGTGGGATTTCCTCCCAGGGACCTGAGGGTGAGCGGAGTTGGGGTGCACTGGGGGGGGGGACCCAGCGTCCCAATGAACAGATGAGCCCTCCAACAGCCCTTTGCACAGTGTTTTGCTATAAAAAGTATTTTGGGTCAATAGGCTGAGTGATGACTGCGTGTGTTGCGATTGTAGAAACAAAACACATTCCCCACCCTGACCCTTTTTTCTCTCTTTCTTTCCCTGACCTGGGGCGGGGGGAAGGAGCTGGGGGAGCGATGGTCAAGCACCGGGATTTTGGCAGAAACCCCGCCTGGCCGCCTGCCAGAAATGACCTCATGACAGGAGTGAGATTTGGCAGCCCCATACCGCCCCGCTTCCCTGTCTTCCAGGGTATTCAAATATGCAACTCATTTAAGCTACGAGGGCGATTTCTCATGGCAGAGGTTGGGGCGTTGCGGCTCACATCTTTGTCCCAGAAGCCGCGGGGTGTTGCATCACCGCCTTGGCGCGGGGATGAAAAGCCGGTGAACGCGGCTTTACCGCGGCCACTCTTCCCTCGCCGTCCCCGGGACGCGCTGCCGGCTTCACGGAGCCCGTTTACCGATGGGCTGCGGGACCGCGGGTGTAAAACCTAAACCCTTCGGCTGGACGTGCCGTGGAACACCAAGTGATGCTGCGGATGGGCTGGTTGGCGCTGGGCAGGCGCTTTGCTGGTGACACCAAGTGATGCTGCGGATGGGCTGGTTGGCGCTGGGCAGGCGCTTTGCTGGCGGCTCGGCTGCCGGGGAACGGGCAGCAGGGCTCCTTACAATATTTGGTGCCTAAAGCAGGTGATGGTTTGTTGTCAAAGAAATCAGCCCTGCAATGTTTGCGCCTCGTGGAGCAGCGTTTCTGGGCTTTTTCTCTGAGCCGCATTTCTGCCAAAACTTGTTTTTTTCGCACAGGTTGGGTGAAGCCCGTGCCCTTGTGAGCGTCCCGAGACGGGCTTAGGAACTGCCGAAGTCTGTCTCTTGGAATGAGATCAGATACCCGTCAGATATGTCGGATCAACCTCCTGGCTGGCTGGGGGGGGGGGGCCGAAAAAATGTGCTGAGCAGGAACTGGGTCACATCAGCAGCGAAGGGCCCGTTCCTGGGGCTGCACCTCTCGCCTCTATAACCAGGGGTGTACCTGCTTTCCAACATCGGCATTCCTGGCAGTATCAACATCTATAAGCGCCCTGATTGTTCATTTGGTTGCTTTTCATCCCCTTCCCACCCGTATCCCCGACGGAGCAGTCAGGGTCTCGTTCCAGCTGTCATTAACCGGTGCACAACCTCGTTAATTTTTATCTGTCTCCTAAAAGCCTGCTTGCTCATTTGGTAAGGAAATAGAGGAGTAAAGCTTTAGAGGCACAGCAGTATTTTGCTTGTAGTTGTGGATAAAGAAATACACGCTGCTTTTTGTTGTTTGTGCTAAAAATGAATAGCTGGCTTAACTCGAGGGGGAGGTGGGGAAGGATTTAGGAAGGACTATATAGGTTTCTCTCTGTTTCTGGTCAGGATGCTGTGGTGGGGTAGTTCTTAGTGAACTGATGTTGCAGTTTCACCGTGAGGAGGGTGATGCTGCCTGTAACTGGCTGTGGGTTGGAGGGACAGGTGGTCGTCACGTTGTCCACCTTCTGCCCCCAAAGGGTCGCGACTGAAAATAGGGATTTGTGGCCAGGTGTTTTCTGCCTCTGTTCTCCAAATAATTACACAGCGTTTCTGGAAGTATTTGAGCGTTTCTCCACATATTTCTGTTGAGTGTTTCTGAAAATATTCATGTTGTCGGTTTAGTGTAAGGGGCTGGATGGAGTTCTGAAGGTTGCTCCGAATGGCCGGGCAAGACTTGTGTACAGGCACAGGGGTGTCAGTGCTCAGCCCTGAGGGCACCTGGGTGGCTTTGGCCTCGCTAGTGTGAAATTGCAGTTATTTTGCTCTTTCTTCTCAATTCCAGCTCCAGATCAAAAGGCAGCGTTTAGGTGGGATTTGCAGGATCTAAGAGGCGTTTGAGCTGCTCCAGACGATGGTGTTTAGGATGCGTGTCGGGGTCGGTGTTCCCTTGTATTGCACGTGCAGGTCTTGGTTGCCGCTGAAGGAAGCTCTTGCACGGCAACAGGAGGAGACTGTGAGTGCAATAAATGGCTAATAACACATCAGGGCTCTGGTGACCTCCATCCGTGTCCCTCGCCGGAGCGGGTGACATGGCTGGAGTGAGGGGGCTGCGGCGGGATCGCCTGATATCAAATAGGAAACATATCCCTGCTACTATGTCTGTGAATATCTTGTGCAAAACGTGGCACGAATCCACCAGCTCCTTCTTTCCAAAAGGAAATGGTGCAGCACGTCAGGAGATCGGCCGGGGATGGGGCATTAATGGGAAAATGGAGTTTGGGGTGCGCCCCTGTGCCACCAGTGAGCTCCTGTCTCCTTAGTGGCCCGGGCGCTGCGCTGCTGGCCCCACGGGGCTTTGGGCGCCTTCTGCTTATTTATTTACAACGCTGCTTGTTTTGCACCGAGCAGGCGGCACAGACGTTCCCGAGCTGTTCACCCGCCAGGGCTGAGCTTAGGAATTCTGCTTTGGAAAGGGGGAAATGGGCAAAAAGCGTTTAAAAACCCAACAGCTGCGGCTCTGTGGTCTCCCAGCACAGGCACATCTCAGCGGGGAGACCCCCGAAGTGCTGGGGATGCTGGTGAGGATAGCGAACAGGTTAAAAGAAACCACCTCACGTGTAGGATGGAAGAAGCAGTTGGAAAATATTAAATATATTTTGCAACTTGCAGCTTGTATCGGCATCAGGTGGATTATCCACCCGGGGAGGGGGGAATCAGTAAGAAACAAAGCCAGCGATGCGTGGGGAGGGAGGGGGACAGGCTACATGGGGATGCTCGTGGCTTGTCGGATATGGGAAAATGCGAATAACAGTGGCGGGGTTGGCCCCAGCAGCCAGTATGTGCTATAGGAACGATGAAGCGAGCGGCTTTGCCCTCTCTTCCTTCCCCTTCCTGAGCTGAGCTTGCTGGCGTATTCTCTTTATTTTCTGGTCATTCCATGGGGGGCAAATACTGCAACTTTGTGCGAGGACCGGCACTTTTTATCAGCGTTTGGTGCATTCCGTAATGGAGAAGGCTGTTGTTGCCAAAGTGGGTGTTTGAGTGACTCGTGACCCAAGCCGCAGGGTTTTTCGTCCGTTTCCAGACGAGCGAACTGGCGAACGCTCAGACCTGGGTTTTTAAGAGCACTCAGTGGCATTCCAAAGTTATCTTTAACTTAACCTCAGCCTACATAGTGCTTTATCAAACCGATATTATTCTAACCTTTTAACTTTATTTTTCTTACCGCATAATACTATAAATCTTCCCTGCTCTTCCATACACATGTAGTGTCTTGTAATGCTAATTAAACTGCACACTACCCTAATTTTGCTCTCATACTAATCCAATATATTTTTCTTGACTGGGAGCCAAACCCTGAGAGCTCCAGAGCATGCGGAGCTCTCATTCCACTCTTATTCTATGTTAATGACTTTATATTTCAGTGTCTTTCAACACTTTGAGAGGATGTTATTCTTGGAGGTGTCTGGCTGCGGAAGGTGAGCCGAGGGGTTGTTGTGAATGCAAAGCCCTGAGTAAACGGCGGGCAGTGAGTAAGTGGTGAGTGGGTCTCTGAAGAGGTGTCATCTGTCACGATTCATTGTGCACAAGTGCAGAATGACAGGGAGATTTGGACGCAATTCTAAAATAGTTAACGGCCTTTATAGGAGAGCAAAATAAAGCTCTTGCCTAGACTGCTGCATGTCGCATTGTAAGCGCTGCCTTGTTAAACTCTGGGGGAAACGCGCTGTTTTTGTACGCGGATGGTGCTGATGCCAGTTGGGCCTGGGTGCTACTATAACCAACATAATTACTCGCAGATGGGTGGATATTAAAATGAACTCTTTCCTTAAGCCCGAGTAAAATTCTGTTGTAAGTGTGAAGTACTAAATTCGCAGGGTTGTACTGATGGATGCCAGCGCCGTAACGTGTTCCACATGGCCAGTGCCAGCCTCCTCCTCATGGAGCTGCTCCCGACCGCCCGGCCGCGCTTCTCCGTCAGGTCCGTCAGGAGGTGGAAATGTGTGGAGAAGAGTGTGGGATATCGGGCAGGCTTTGCATTGCGTGGTTTTGCATCAGTGTATGTTGCACGGTATGGGGTTGTTTTGCAGCAGCGGGCATTGCGTGGCTTGTTGTTGCGTTGCATGGTTTAGCAGCAGCAGGTGTTGCATGGCGTGGGGTTGTGTTGCACGGCTTTGCAGTGGTGGGTGTTGCGTGGCGTGTTGTGGCTTTGCAGCTGCCTTGCATTGTGTTGCGTGGCTTTGCTGTTGTGGGCATTGCAGCACATGGGATTGTGAGCGCTGCGTGTTGCTCCGTTGCATGGTTTTGCAGCAGCGAGCGCTGTCTGGCGTGATGCTGTGGTGAGCGTTGTATTGCCTGGTGTTGCATTGCATGGCCTTGCAGCAGCAACATTGCGTTGTATGGGATTGCATTGCATGGTTTTGCAGCAGCAGATGTTGCATGGCTGGGGATTGCATTGCACAGATTTGCAGCGGTGGGTGCTGTATGGCGTGGTGTGGCTTTGCATTGCGTGGCTTTGCATTGCGTGGCTTTGCATTGCGTGGCTTTGCATTGCG
This sequence comes from Streptopelia decaocto, assembly GCF_964273445.1. Classification (NCBI taxonomy): domain Eukaryota; kingdom Metazoa; phylum Chordata; class Aves; order Columbiformes; family Columbidae; genus Streptopelia; species Streptopelia decaocto. The sequence goes on along the minus strand of NC_138665.1, from coordinate 20,179,215 downwards.
TGGCTTTGCATTGCGTGGCTTTGCATTGCGTGGCTTTGCATTGCGTGGCTTTGCATTGCGTGGCTTTGCATTGCGTGGCTTTGCATTGCGTGGCTTTGCATTGCGTGGCTTTGCATTGCGTGGCTTTGCATTGCGTGGCTTTGCATTGCGTGGCTTTGCATTGCGTGGCTTTGCATTGCGTGGCTTTGCATTGCGTGGCTTTGCATTGCGTGGCTTTGCATTGCGTGGCTTTGCATTGCGTGGCTTTGCATTGCGTGGCATTGCAGCGACGTGTTTTTGCATTGCATGGCTTTGCATTGCGTGGCATTGCAGCGACGTGTTTTTGCAATGCATGGCTTTGCATTGCATGGCATTGCAGCGACGTGGCTTTGCATTGCATGGCTTTGCATTGCATGGCATTGCAGCGACGTGTTTTTGCATTGCGTGGCTTTGCATTGCATGGCATTGCAGCGGTGTGGCGTTGCATTGCGTGGTTTTGCAGCGACATGGCATTGGAGCAGCGTGGCGTTGCATTGCGTGGTTCTGCAGCGGCGTGGCGTTGCATTGCGTGGCTTTGCATTGCATGGCATTGCAGCAGCGTGTTTTTGCATTGCATGGTGTTGCATGGCGTGGTTCTGCAGCGGCGTGGCGTTGCATTGCGTGGCTTTGCCGTGGTGGGCATTGCTGGACGTGGTGTTGCAGCAGGAATTGCCTTGCTTGGCAAGGTGCTGTGTTGCTGGGGATCGAGCACGTTGCATGTTGTTGCGTTGCGTGGCTTTGCAGCAGCGAGCGTTGCGGGGCCTGGTGATGCAGTGGCTGGCAAAGCAACCTGTGGAACCCGCTGGCTGGTTGCTGGTGCGATGAGGAGCAGCGGCCTGACGAAGGCTCCGTCTCCCCTCCCTGCCCGTCCTGCCTGCACCGGGGCAAAGCTTGGGCCAGCGCGGAGCTGCCGCCGCAGAAGCGGTGGCCAACGTGGCTTAGCAGGATCAGCCCCTCCTTGTCTCCTGTTTGTGCCTTCTCTACAATAGCCCAGTGTCCCCGGAGCCCCCAGCCCTGAGCCCAGGGGACAAAGCTGGGTCAATGTCCCGCCCTGGGCAGCCTTTGTCTGCCGGCTTTAATCCCTCTTTGCAATTCATTCCACTGCTGTGCCTTAAATCCCTCTGAGGCACAAAACAAGGTGGAAGGGGGAAAACGGTGAAATGTTGTTTTTTTTTAAGCCAGCACTGGAAGTAAAATCCAGCTCAGAGCATGTAATGGGTCTGTAGTCGTGGTTTGTATGGGTGGAATGGAGCAGGAGCTGGTGAGTCGGGGCTGTGGTCTCCAGGGGACATCGGGGTGACCCATCTCCACCGTGGCCCAGGCTGAGCCGCGTCGTGGTCGCTCCAGCTCCACGCTGGGCCCGTCTCTGGTGCTCCTGGCCCTGCTCTGGGTGTCTCGTGGCTTTTCTGGTTTCTCCATTATAGTTAAGCTGGGTGCTTGCTGGACAAACCTCATCACGCTTTGTACTCAGCTGTCCTCTTCTTTTGTCCCTCCTCCATTTTCTGTTTCTTATTTTAAGTGATTTAAGGCTGGCATTCCTCCCAGGCTGGGGAGCAGGGGGTGGCCGGTGGTCCCTGTCACCCTCTGTCACCAGTGCCACCCCGGAACGAGCCTCGTGTCTCAAAGAAATGCCGTGGGGCAGGTGCTAATGGTCTAAACAGACTTCGCGTGGTCCTCCCAGTCTCCTCCATGTGCCGGGCTCAGCAAAGTTAATCCAGGAAATAATTTTAGAGCAATTATTTCCTTCAATCTTGCAGGTCGCTGAGCTACCGCTACCCTTAACCAGCACTTCTTTTTACTGAGTTTTCCCATGGGACAGGAAAATAGGAGAAACCGTTTAAAGCCAATAGCTGCGACTGCTGCTGGACGCTGAATGCTTCAGACTCAAAAATGAGATTTTAAGCTTTATTTTTCCTTTTTGCTGCTGCCTGTCGGTGCATTTCACCCGCAGTCCGATCGGGGTTTAAGACAACCAGGTCTGCCGGAGCGGGGAGAGGTGCTGGTTCTGCCCGGAAAGCTTCAAACCTTGTGCTCGCCCATAAAACATCCCCTATGGCCGAGAAAATCCAATGGGGGCTGCTGCTGAGGTGTATCCAGAGAGCAGGGCGAAAACCATAAAGCAAATAGTTGTTTTTTCGCTGCAGCTGTTACCATCTTTTTAGTGATAATGAGGTGAAGGAGCAGGTTGGCTGCCTGGGGGCTGGGGGCTGGCGTGCTGGCGCTTGCCGGTTTGCGCGTTAACCCTGCTCGCACCGAGCCCGGTTAGGCCAGCAAACTGGGGTGTTCTCCTTTGCAAATGGAAAGGAGAGCTTTTCTGTGTGCTAGGAAACGCAGAGTTTAAAGGTGCTAATTGTCATTTTTAAAGGGTTATTGTATCTTCTTTTCAGCAATGTCTTTATTGCCCATTCGGAGTTTTCTTTTGTCTCCCCCGTTGTCGAAAGGGAATTGTTTTGACTTGGCACGTGGCTCGCGCGCGGATTCCTGGACGTGCAGGACTTGGTGCAATTCAGCAGGAAGCGCAGCTGTTCTGCTGGTGGTGCTGAGCTTTAACTGCAGCTCGGTGGGGTCGTGGTGCTGCAGGTGCTGCAAACCCACCCGACCCTTCCCACAGCCCCTTGTGTTCGTGGAGCTTCATTTTGAAAGCCCACACGTGCATTAACGGCACCTGGAAGGTTTAAACTCGGATCTAGGGGTCGGTGATTTTTGCGCCGTCCTGGGATCGCTGGGGGCTTTGGAGGCTTCGGTAGTTTGGGGTTTTTTGTCTTTTGTTTCTATTTAGCTCTGCTTTACTCTGAGTGTGGGAAATGCTGCTGGCAAACAAGGCGTTCGGGTAGCAAAGCTTGGAGGGGGATGGAGACGTTCTCTTGTTGAAATAAAACACACACAAGCCTCTTTCCTTCTGCAAGCTCCTCTTCTAGACTATGTGCGCTTTCATGAATGAGTTTGCTCTCATTTTTTCTTAAGCAAAAGCTGTGGCGAGCCACAGCTGGGCTTTGCAGCCCGGCTTTGCAGCCCGGCTTTGCTCCTGCTTTGGGGGCGATAGGATCCCAGCTCATTTTTCAGCAGTGGTGATGCTGAGGGCTCTTTCGAAGTAGAAGGGAATGTGTGCAGGAAAAGTCCTTTGCCTAAAGCCCTAAGCCGAGCCTGTGGAGGCTCAGCACTAATTGTGCTCAGCTGCACTCGACCTCTGTGTCTGGCGAGACATGGGATCAGTGAGAAATCCCAAAACCTTTTGCTGGTGGGGTGGATTTTCCTTAGGAGATGTGGGGCGCCTCGATGCTGAGCGCTCACGTGGACGCTGGTGTTTTTAGTCTCTGATGACCTGGTGTTGAATCGCTCCCGTGGCTTCACCCCTTGTTCCGTGGGTGCCCCTCGATGTGCAGGGTGGTGGGACGAGCCCTCCGAAATTGAGGTCTTGAAGCGTTAAGCACAAAGCGTCGCTCTGCTCTGCCGTCGGGCGCCTGGCGCATGTTTCTAACAACAGGCTGGATTTGCCAAGGAAAACTACGCTCGGTGCAGCAAAGAGCTGTCGACTCTTTCCTCCCTAGGCTGCCTTTTCTCTTGCTTTTCGGAATAACCGGTCAGTTTGGAGATGATGTGGAAGTTGGGATGTCTTGGTGCTTAGTGATGCTGCTTCTCACTCAGCAAAGCCCCGTCTCCTTCCCTCAGTCCTCGTGGTCCCCAAAGCCACCCAGTGCACCCAGAAACACCCCAAGGGACCCTCTGCAAACCCTGAGGTGGGGGCTGAGGGTCACATCAAGCTGAGAATAACTCGAGTTCTTCACCTCTGGTACCTAAAAATTGTACCAAAGTGTTCAACAGGACATTTTTGGCTCAAATGTTGACTAGCTCATTCCCATTTAATGAGGACTTTTGGGCTTCCAAGCCCAGCTGGGCTCAGAAGACATCCAGAGACCCCCAGGCTGGTGTCCCCCCACCTCGTGGACCATGAACTTCTCTGCTGTTGGTCTCTCCTGCCTCAAAACCATTTCTTCTTCCCATGCCAAACCAATTGGATAAATGGTAATTCTGATAACAACAGTCACTGGGGTGACTGGGGAAGCTGAACTTTGGGTCGGGTCCCAGCGAAGGTCCCGTGTGGCTTCACGCGGCTTCTCCGGCTCAGGTGCTCAAGCAGTTAAACGCTCCCCGGGTGCGGAGCAGCGCCAGGTACCTTCCGGGGGCTCCAGCTTTGCTATCTGAAATCTGGCAAATAGCACGAATTTTTTTATGTCGTGAGCAGCAATCGCGCCCCGAGGCGGCGGCCGACAGGGAAGGCCTCGCTGACATATTTACCTAGCAATTTTGTTATCACTAAATACACTTTCTCAAACAGCCCAAACCTCGAGAACAATAGCAACGAAAACCACTGTAGGTTTTGTGAGCAGATGCAGCTTCAAGATAACAAATGATTATTTTTTTGCTCTTTGTTTGACGACTTGGCATTTAGTGGTTAATTAGAGTGAGGCAGAGTATTGTTAAATCATAAACCAAAGTTTTAAAAGCCCTGGAACCGAAAGTTTTTGCATTCTGCTTTTGAATGTTAGCCTGTCAGGCTGTTAAGGCAGGGGCTTAGGAACATCTAAAAGCAAACATTTGTTTTGGACAGGAAAAGGCTGAGTTTGGAAGGGGTGGGAGGACGGAGGGAACAGCTTGTGCAGCCGGTCCTGCGGGGACGGGCGCTGCAGCAATGTCACCTGAAAAGCCACTTTTCCCTGCGTTGGGGCTGGGACTGGCCTGAAATGTCACTGGGAGGAGGCGGGATGCCGTGGGACATGTCCCTCTGCCGCCCCCGTGTCCTCAGACTTCTGCTTGTTTGGAGAATGCAGCAAAATTGCATTTGTGACAAATGAGCAAACCAAATTCAATAATCATAATTCCGATTATAAAGTATTAAGGTTAGTTCTGATCCAGCTGTTCTGCTTTATTTCCATATGATTTGGTATCCTACAGAAAAACACTGGCATGAAGTTGGTCCAGATGACATCTAGGATGCTCCATTAACGCTGGCGTGTATAATACCCACTAATAAACCCTTGTCTCTAAGCCTGGGCTTGGAGGGTTATTGTACAAAGAAGGGCATAAGAAACATGACACTCAAATTGTGATTCCTGGCAGAAATGCTTTGCAATGGGGAAATTTCAGTTTAGTTAGGCTTGCTTACATGCCTTTCTTGTAGCTGAAGGGCAAATGACAGTGTTAGCATTAAATGTGAGCAAATGACATCTTGAAATATGCCTTACATCTCCAGAGCTGAGTTGGAGTTCTTGCTGTTCCAAGAAATTCTTCTCCTCTGGTCTTTATTTTCGGTTGTGCCCCGAAACGGACCCAAATTGAATGTTCCTGCTGGTAAAGAGCTTGATGGTGAAGGAGAAGCGCAGATCGGTTGTGCTTTGGGAGGGTCTGACAAAGAGCCGGCGGAGCCGCGGGGTGAGAACCACCCATGGTTCGTGGGGCTGGGTCGCCCGTGGGCTCTCGTGTCGCTGCGTGTCAGGCTGATGGGTGCCTGCGATGTGACAACAGTGACAGAACCCAGGACAGTTTCTTTTTCTCTTTTCTTGTCTTTTATTACTTTTTTTTAAGGCCAGCACTCTGCGTTTGAATATCAAGGACTTTTGTGGGGAAGTTTTATGGTGGTTACCAGCGGTTTAGAGATTGAAGAGATTGTCCACGTGGTGAGCGATGCCCTGTTGGTCCCGCGTCCCAGGCAGCTGCTGTTGCGGTGGCTTTCGGGTTGGTTGACAGAACCAGGCTTGGGGCACTAACGGCTTTCAGAACTGGTGTAGGAACCTGCACTGATGTAGGTTGACTGAAAGCTGATGAAGACATGTGTTTTACAGCTCGAGTTGTGGGAAGATTGGACACTCTTGCGTATGGTTCATTCATAGCTGTTGGTACAATGAATTACGCCACTCGTTTCTGAGAATTGTTGGTTGGTTTGGGCTGAGTTTGGGCTCTTCGTCCACAAAAGTTCTTTTCCAAGATGACCTGACAGGGTTGTAGCCCATGGGGAAGAGAGTGGTGTCCATCTGTTCAGAAGAGCCGATGGCTGCATCTTCAGCAGATCAGCAAAGTTGGGCTTTGCTCCTAAGGAGGCTTCAATGGCATGCTGGGTTTCAGTTGATCTCGCAACCTCTTGTTGCAGAAAGCCAAGAAGCAATGGGTTGAGTATTGGGTGGGAATGGTGACAGTGGTGCAGGTTTGGTTGTCAGCTCCACCTCCAAGACTGGAGAGAGGTCCAGCAGTGTCATCATGGGGGGTCACCCTTGGGGGTGGCCTGGCGGGTAATTCTGAGCAGTACTGAGCCTTTGACATAAAATTGGTTTGAGACCTGTAGGCTGGTGGCTCTTAACCCATTGAATGAACCTCTGAGCAAAATAAACGTTTAAAAGATGAAAGGAAGACAAGTTGTCTTCTCGGTGGAGCTGTTAAGTCTTGTAGACGCTGTCTACTTTTTCAAGCCTTGCCTACTTTTATGGGTACACTTCTCTCTTCACCACCAACATGGCGCTACCTGCTGCTCTTCTGGCAGCCCGGATCCGTCCTCCAGCCGCTCACATTTGGAAAGTTCTTGAACACTGGCACGTTTCAGAGCCGGTTTAGTTCAGTCGGAGGCCATGGAGAGGGTCACACTGGCGACATGGATGTTTTTTCCAGGCAGCTCGACACATTTTTGGTTGATTCCATCAGCGGAGCATGTTGACAGCTCTGGGTGCCATTCGCCGCGCGGGGCTCGTGTCTGGACAGCGCGGGCTGTGTCGCGCTCTTGATTCTGTACACAAAAAATAGCTTTCAGGCCTGTAAAGCTGTCACTCAGTCGGGTCTCCTGCTTTAATTGTTGGATAAAAGCAAGTGAGTGCATGTGCAAATTGTATGTCTGCGGCAGGATTTCCCTTCTGCTGTTCCCTGCGTTCTCCAAGCCCCCGATGAAATGGCTTTCAGCGGGAGTCGCTATTTACCGCCGTCAGCTTCTGGTTCATCCTCGGGCTGCATCCACGCTCTGAAGAGAAATCAGACTCTTTCTGTTAGTGCAGCAGGATTTATAGGATTTTTTCCCCTTTCTTTCGGGCAGCAAATCCAAAGCACTTTTGGTGAGGACCAGAAGATCCGTACCCGAGACGTGGTGCAGCCGCGGGTTTGCAGGGCCCTGGCTTTGGTTTTTGGAGCACTCGTCTGTGTTTGTCAGCAGCTGCAAGGGGAATGGAACTTTTGCCTTGCAGATTAATTTGGGGGCGGCTGGGCTGTGGGTCTCTGGGAGCGGGGAGGCAAGCCTTGCTTCTGGCTCGGCTCTCCCAAGGAATACTTTGATAATACCAAGGCTCAGATACTCTTAAAAATTTGCTTTAGGTTAAAATCGGATTAAGTTTTAAATTGTCATGCTACCCAGTTGGAAACGTGTCACTATGTATATTTTCCACTTCAAGGATCCCTTTGGTGAATACAAATATTTTGCGTTTTCCCAGTCTCATGCTAAGAATGAAGATTATTCTCAGGTTTCTGCTATCGTTGCACAACGCTGACATTTCCAGACTGAAAAGACTCGGGTTATTTCTTACAGGAGCCCAGTTTTCTTCTTTCCCCTGCGATATCTCCACAGCACAACTGTTTGCACATCAGTTGGAATTCTTTGGCCGACCCTCGTGCACACCTGCGCGCTCGCGTGTGCTGCCAATGAATCGCTGCAGTTAAGTGTTGCTTCTGAAATATTTGCTGAGGAATGATTTTGGAAATCTAAAAATGATTTTGCTAAGATGTAGACTTGGGCTTCTTGTATGGTCGTTTGTGAACCAAGACTACGTGAAAATAGGGTCTTGTTTAAGCAAATGAACTGTTGTGTTGGGTCTTTTGGAGCAGCAGCCAAGTTCCGTTTCTTCAATTCAAGCGTGTATTTGTCAGTGCCCTGGTGTCCTTGGCACCAATCTCCCTTCTGCTCCTGCCAGGGTGGACTCCGGCCCTCTGGACCTTCAGCCATCAGGAGGGACTCTTGGTTCATTAGTGGTTAAAACCACCCTGATGTTAGTGAGCACCTTGTCTTGAAGACTCCTCCAAAGACTCTTCCCTCCAGCGCTGCCGTAAGGCATCGTGCTGGTTCTGATCCCAACCAGCATGGCGGGTGCTCGGTACGGGTTTTGTGCTCAGTACTTGTTTTTGGGTGGTGGCTCTTTTGGCACGGCTGGCACAGAACACCCACCAGCAGCTCTTCTCTGAGCCCATCATTGCTGGCATCATCACCTGCTTGAGGACCCACCAGCAGGACCTGCAGGCACGGTGCTGCTCAACGGCCCTGGAGGGGAAAAGGTCATAAGGCAAACGGGGAGAAGCTCAATGAAGCTGGAGTTCTTGGCGAGGAAGCGCGTGGTCCAGGTTGGGCGACACGTTGGAGACGTGGGGCCGGCACGATGGAGCTGGGACCAGCGGGTCTGTGCAGAGCTGTGAGCAGAATTGGCCCATTATGAGATGCTTTGGCTTTTGGGAAGCTGCTTTTTTCCATTCACAGCTGTGATGTCTTTTGGGTGTTGCAGAACAAGTGTCTCTATCGCTTTCTAATTTCGTGCTGCCTTTTGTTGCTCTGTGCGTTCTCGCTATCCGAATGGCTGAGTATTTCCTGTCATTATTTAGGGCTCTTGACTGTAGTGGTACCTGATAGCAAAGAATTCCCTAGATAGGACTTTTAAAACAAATAAAATCCCAAGGTAATTAATCTTATGTTTAACAATTATCAGGATGGGCTTTTCGTCTATACGTGAAAGGCTGAATGTGTTGGATTTTTCCTGTCATTCACTGCTTTTTTTTCAAGTTATTGCCGAATTGGCAACTATCTGGACTGGCCATAGAGGTCTGAGAAAGCCAGTTATCGTCCTAGTTACCAGCAGTTGCCATAAGGGTGATTTCTGGCTGGTAAGGTGACCCTCCATCTGCAGTTATTAACATTAACCCATAAAACTCCTCGGTGAGCCGCATGTGCAAGAAAGCTGCTTGTCATTACGTTAATGAAATACCGCAGCACCGAGCTTTTCTTTCAAGCCCCGGGACCAAAACCTTGCACTTCGGAGTAAAACGGGCTGTTAATGGCTCCGTATCCGTCACCTCCAGACCAAGAGATCTCCTGTTGCCTTTCCCAAGGCTCCTTGTCCTGCCGTCTGACCCATGCGGAAAAGCCATGGAAAACACTGGGCTGGAGGGACTCTGATGAATATACATATATATATATATATATATATAGGATATTTAATTGTTCTTTACTAGCTCTCTGTTTGTGGCTGAGGTTAGCCAAGGTGATGGGAGGAAGATGCTGAGGAGGATGCAGCGAACCCGGGATTTACAGTAGGCGAATGCCCTCCGAAGAGCGTGTGTTTGTGCCCGCAGCCATTAAGCTTAATAATCTTGCTGTCTGTATCGACTTACAAATGAAAGCTTGCAGTAATTTGGAGCAGCATTTGAATTGTGAGTGGTGGCGATGATGCTGAGCTTGTCTTTTAATGCTGAGCTTGGAGTCTTTGAGGTTTGAATTAAAAAAAACTTCAATGAAACCACAAAAAAGACATTGGAAGCATAACTGAACAGGTGGAACAAATTTGTTAAATCTGTTATTGGGAAAACAGCAACTTGCTTTTAAGAAATAAATCAATCTGCAGCTCAGCGTTTCATAATGAGGAGTGGGATAGGAAAATCTAAAAATATCTACAAATGAGCGCTAACGCTCTGAAGGAACAGATCCAAACTAGAATATAATATTGCCCATTGTGGTGACAATAAGTATTTTAAAGTTCATTGAGATCCTTGCTGTGATGCAGATGGGACTTGAAGAGCCAGCATATTTCCCTTGGCTGAGTCCAGTTTTTATTTGCATAATAACTTATTATATGTATTGCCAGTAGCTCGCAGAGCCCCTGGTCAGGATTGGGAAACCACGATGAGTTCATCCTCCTGCGCCTGGTGAGACAATATATTCAGTGAGAAACTGGGAGGGAGGCGTCTCTAGCAACTAATGCAAGTGATTATGTGCTTGAAATGGCAGGAAAAAGCCCAGTTTTTAACCCCTGCTTTGGGGTGGGGATGACCCGTGCACAGCCCATCTCTGTGCTTCTCACCATTTCAAGGGTCCTTGTCCTTCAGCAGAGTTTGTCCCCTGCCCCCCAGCCTGCGGCACCATCTCTAGGAGCTTATTTTAAAAGGGGAGCTTGTCTGGGTGATGGAAAACGTGTCCCTCGGCACCTGTTTTGTCAGAAGGGCATCCCCGCGGTGCTCCGTGTTCTGCTCTTTGCCTTCATTTCCCCTTCACTCATCGGGCAGCAGAGCCAGCTCTACTCCCCATTTCTACTGGCGAGCTGTTCCATCGCCTCGTCCCTCTCAGCCAGGTCTTCTGAGCGTTATTCCCGAGTTTTCCTCGCCCAGCTGAGCCCGAGAGCCGCGCTGCGCCCGGCGAGGCGAGTCCTGGGCATGGCCAGCGCCTTTCGTGAGCTGCCCTATCTGTCTTTGATATTTGCCAAGGGCTTCTCTGCGCAGGGGGCTCCTCCTGTTTCGGAGTAGCTGCTCCGCAATAACTGGATCCACATGGACAGCTGTTGCTCGGAGGGGAGGGGGTAAACGCAAACATAAAGCTGCGCTTTGCGGCCGGTGCAGCTGGTGCGCGGTGATGACCCTTCTGTAGAGCTCTGTGCGCTTGGGGAGCACTTAAAACGAGGGGAAAAACCCCTCTCCACCTTGCAAATTGTGGTTGGTGGGGAGAACCGGGGAGGGTTCTGTGATTCTAAATGATTCTGGGATGACAGCGATTGCCTGGGGACAGAGACCCTTGTTTGTGCCGGGAGCTGCCCTGGGGATGCAGCAGCATCCCACAGCACCGAGTACGGCAGCGCGGCTTTCACAGCGTGGTTTGGGGGGTTAGACAAGGCTTAGCTGAACCTAGTTTTGGCACAGCAGTGGCAGGGGGGTCTCTGGGTGGCGAATGTCGCTGTTGTGTTCTGCGGCAGGTCGAGATGTGCTGGGGGTGCCGGCGCGCGGGGCGATGCTGCCGGCGCGTTTGCCGCGTTCCATGTTGGCATTTGGCCGGGTGCAAGGAGACCATTTTGCTTTGCAGTTGGTGCCGAGCGCTGTCACCGAGTCCAGGAGCGCAGAGGACGCTTTTGCATGACTTGGGATTCCCTAAGCGTATTGCAACACAGCTTTTTGCCCCAAACCCCATTTCAAACTCAAAGGACTTTTTCTCTCTCTACTAGCCGGGCTTTGGAAAGCCAACTCGTAACCATCATCAACCTGATTATTGATGTGCTGGGCTCTGTGAGGACCCGTGGTTTTCAGAAACTCCGCCTGTTGCTTTAATGAGGAGCGGGGCTGTGCTTTCGGGCTCGTGTGGCAGTTCTGTGCTGACTCCTGATGCGGTGCCGCTGGCAGCCCTGCTCGCCTTCTGTCGCCGTGGTTTTGCGAGCGCTTTTATGTGATGCTGGGGCCGTGAGGGAGCATCCCCGCTCCAGCACAATGGTGATGAGCTGGCCCGGGGCAGGGGCGGGGGGACAGCGATGGGGACGCGCTGGCCGGGAGCCACCGTGGCTTTATTGCCGCTGGTAGCAGCCGAGTGGCGCGGAGCTGGCACCCATGGGTGCTGATGGGGGTGCGGAGGTTTTCGGGAGAGTCCCCGGCCACGCCGTCGGCGATTTTTGAGGCCGAGGAGGCTTTGTGTTCCTGCTTTGAAGCTCGGGTCTGAAAGTGTTGTAATGAGATTTTATTATGTATTCTGGCAGGGTCTTGTTATTTTGTGTGTGGATTTATTGTATAATGAATTGAGTGATTTTGAAATGTTTTGTGCAATGGTTTTTTGGAAAGGACATTGTATTTTGTTTATGGGTTGTGCGAGTTTTTTATGAAACTTTATTTAGCTTTTAGCAAGAATAATCTTTATTCAACAAATAGTGCAAATAAATCTTTAATTGAACAAATATGTGCCAACTTTCAAACACAGTAACAAACAATGACATGAAACAAGGAAACTTTGGAACAATATACAACTTTAAACATAGTATTAAAAAAAAATAAAGAAAAAAAAAAAGAAAAAGACGCTAATAAAGCAGAATTAGTGCTGTATAGCAGGGCAGCAATGGAGTGCATGTATATGGGATATGCCAGGCTGGAGGGAGCGGAGGAGGGAGCTTGTTGGTTTTTGGGGGTGCCCGTCAGGCCGGGGGGCAGCGGGTGCCCCCCCAGGCCGGGGTTTCGGGGGGGACAGCGTCCCTGCCAGCTCTTGCCGGGCTGCCAGACGTGACTGGGCTGCACAAGCGCTCGTAGCCGTGGGGCGATGTGGAAAGCTGGTCCCCAGCAGAGCCGCCCGGCTCCACGGCCGCGCCGGGGAACGTTTCATATACGTTCCTGTCCTTTCTCAGCCGCCTTCCCGGAGCAGGCGACGCTCCCCCCGTCACGGGGACGTCTCCGGGGAGGGGGGGCAGGGGCCAGGGCTGCCGGCCTGAGGTTCTGCATCTGCCAATCCTGCGTTATTTTGGGGCCCAGCGCGTTGTTGTGTCCTGTGGTCACTGGTCTTGTAGCTACAAAGTCATGCAGGCCATTGCTCAACCTGGGAGATGGTGTTAGCATCCCCTTGCTCCTCTCTAGTTCATCTTTTATGCTGTTAAAGTTTATTTGTCGCTCCTGTCCGGGCCTGCTGTAGGGAACGGAGCTTGGGAAGGGCAGCAAGGCCGGGGCTTTCATTAAATTTTTCAGTAAAACCTTCTCCTAAGTGCTTCACTTAGAACCATAGAATGGTTTGGGTTGAAGGGACCTTCCCAGCCCCCCAGTGCCCCCCCTGCCATGACAGGGACATCTTCACCAGCTCAGGGTGCTCAGAGCCCCGTCCAGCCTGGCCTGGGATGTCTCAGGGATGGTTCATCCACCACCTCTCTGGGTACCTGGGCCAGGCTCTCACCACCCTCAGGGACAACAATTCCTTCCTCATGTCCAGCCTGAATCTCCCTCCTTGAGTTTAAAACCATCACCCCTTGTCATGTCACAACAAGCCCTGCTCAAAAGTCTGTCCCCATCTTTCTTATTGTGACCTTTTGAGTGCGCAAAGGCTGCAATAAGGTCTCCCCGGAGCTTCTCTTCTCCAGGCTGAACACCCCAACCCTCTCAGTTTGTACCAACTCATCTGGAAATTCCTGCAAAACTCTCGTATCTGCCATGAAAGGGGTTTAGGAAGCCGAAGGGAAGCAGGTCATGATACCTCGAAACAGGCAGGCTCGTCGTATTTTGTGTGTGGTTTTCTAGAGCTTTGTTAAGCCACATCCTCCAGCTCCGCTAGATTTTACTCCTCGGTGAAATCGTCTTTCACTTGTTTAAATCTCTTTATCAGGAGTAAATATTTGCAATTGATTCTGGATTTCCCAGAGTTTTGCATCAACTCTGTAGAAAGAGATTACAATATTAGGTTTCTAGTCTGTAAAACGTACACTAGCTTCCAAAAAACCTTATTTCGGAACCTGCTAAGTGACTTTTATTCCTGTTTTTACCTACAGCACTGTCTCAGCATTCGTTTCGCTTCACTTTTTGGTGTTAGTCTTTAGGGAAGAGCGGCAGTCGCCTTTCTGTTAATTTTAATTTTAATCTCATTCTACTGGATTCCATTCATTGTTCTCTTTAAGTGCCGGTAACTATCCTAAAGTGTGGCAGTAGTTTATTAATGAAGATGCTCATATCCCCATATGGCTGCTGCTCTCCCGGGGTTCCTGGGATTCCTATATCGTAGAGAAAATGACTCAGCTGTTTACGGCACCAAACTCTGCTTTTAAGGGGCTTTCCTACACTTTATAACCTCAGAAGTATCAGGAATATGGAGCCTGATGTTGCTTATTATCTGTGGACAGTCTCATGTAGCGAATCCGTTGTTATGGGGAGGAGCATTTTCAGCCCTTCTTTGGCCTTTTCAGCCCCTAGAAATTTTAACAAACGAGCTTTTCTTCTAATAGCCAGCAATGGAATTGGGTGTTAATGAAAACAAATTAATTCTGAATGGAAAATTCCTTCACGTCTGTGTTGTGCCATTCTCTTTTCGCAGTGTAAACTGACCAGCTATCTTTCTAGCTGCCCAGACTTTTCCAGGAAGAACAACTGAGGCTTATGTTTCCAGAGCCGGGAGCCAGAGGCACCTCGGCCCCCCACGCACCCTGGGGCTGAACCACCCAGACCCCTCCAGACCTTGTGTGTGACCCCCGAAAGGGCGCAACGCTGTGCACCTCGCTTTTAAACAGGGCTTTTCCTTCCGTTTTAGCCTCGTTTTCTTTGTCTTTCCAAGCCTCAGCTCCTTTCTCTTTCTTGCACATTGTGATCGGTTTGTGTACCTAGAGAATCTGGTCAAGGCTCTTCCTTTTTGGTTGCAAATACAGACTTTGCTTTTGGTTTCCAGCCATGTTTGCGATGCGAGTGGACTTTGTCCTTGCAAGAGCTCTGCAGAGCAGAAGGACACCGGTTGGGTTGGGGACAGTGTCACCCCGGGTCATAAATGGAAGATGTTGGTGCAGAGGAGCCTCGTTGGCTAAAGGTCTCCCCAGAAGCTTGTGTTTGAGCCACCGTTTTCAAACCAGATCTCCTGAAAGGCAGCCTGGTGTGCTGGGACACCACGTCACCACCTCCAGCCAGCCCTATGGGATGTTCCTACAGTTCTCTTTAGCTGTTCTTGCATCTGAAACAGAGACAAAAGGCCAACTGCGGAGAAGAACACCTGCCTGCGTGTTTTATTTTGCAATCCGTATTAACTTGTGAGATCAATGAGTTGATGTCATTTGCACCGCACAGAAGGAATCAAGGAAAAGCCATTGATGTGCCAGATGTGTGGTCATAAAATCTGCCTCCTTCGTGGCCGCCTGGGAGCAGAGCGGTTGGTGCTTGTTTGCCCGGGGTCTCTTGTCTTTGGCAGGGCGAGTAGGTAGGGAGGTGGTGGCTGAGAACCTGTGAGCGGTGGTCGTCTCTCTGTGGTAAATCCTCCTTTCAGCCAACGCTTGAGCCACAGCAGGCAGGCAAGCGGAGATCTGGTAGCAGCACTCGCTGGCAAAGCATTGGCATTTCAGCAAAAGCTACATCTTTAATATTGATTATAGGTTTGTTCTCTAAGCGTCTTTTTTCTTGGGTAGGACATGGCCTGAATCCACAGAACAGCCAGTGATGGTATCAGGGACAGGCTTTCTTGGTTCACAATATAGGGGTTTTTTAACTACCCTCCTCACTAAATGCAAAATTATATCTATATGTATATATATACTTCCTGTTAGGACCAAACTATAAGGATCAAAGCTATTTGTCCACGTGGAGCTGGTGCTCCAAGCTGACAGCTGTCGTATCTCCATCCAGCAGAAAGCGAGATGGTGATCTTGGTGTCCAGCCTGTTGGAAACCATCAGCAAGGAGAAGATCCGCATCCTCCCCTTCGGGGTGACCCACCCCGAGCGCTGGGTGGAGGAAAGGGACGTTCCTTGGGCTGAGGCTGGGTCACCTCTGGTCCCGCGAGGGGGTGACTGCGTCTGGCGCTGGGGCTGGTGTGCCTCCAAAAGGCAGGAGAGGAGGAGCGTCAGCGGGGTCTCCAGTGGCGCATGGTCAGCCCTGGACGCTTTGGCGATAGGTGAAGGTTAAGGATGGTGAGGTCCAGAGAACGAGGCCAGCGTCCCACTGACCAGCAAGGTGCTCATGTTCATATCTCTGTCTTCTTTCTTACCTGTGAGAATGAGGTTTTCCTCTTAGATTTACGTGTGTGGCTTTCTGGGTGTCCTCACATCTCCATCCCGATGCGGAGCTGCGGCAGCTCCTCAGCATGCTGAGGGCTCAGGTCCGTCTCCTGGGATGTGGTGGCCCTAGCCGGGAGGACATCCGTGTGTCCCTGCAGGATGTCTGTGTGTCCCAGCGCGGGGCTACTGGCCGGTTTTCCCTTGGATAGAGCGGGATCCTGTGCAAGGCTTGGCTGGCAGCAGCACCGCTGTATTTCATATCAGCAAATCGCAGCCGCCATCACCTGCTCCTTGTTGGAAGCGGTAAGTCTGTGCTGGCTTCGTGTCAGCAGTGGATCAGGCATGTAAGCGTGTTGGCAGGCACCCCGCGTCTTGCTCAGGCTTTTGGATCACGAGAGGAGAATCAACCAGATGTCCTCAAAATCCCGCGGATCCTGCAGTCAGCCTGGGGTCCAGCAAGAAGAGCTTCCCTGCTGGGCTCCGCGGCCGGGTCTGCCGGATCTCTGCAAGCTCTGGGGAGACAGAATGTTTTGGGGTCTCTGCTGCTGCCCCGTGCCCGGGTGCCTCAGCCGGGGCACAGGCACAGTGGGTTTTGGGAAGGGGTCCTGGGCCAGGAGCTGGGATTCCGAGCTGTCCCCTGCAATCTTGCATCTCTGTCCATCCCTCCTGCCGCTCCTGGGTCCGTGGTTCTCCCTCGGGCTGCAGGTTGTGGTGGGACCTGTGGGGTGGATTAGAAGGGGGTGGTTAGTAGATCGAGAGAGGTCCTCCTTCCCCTCTACTCTGCCCTGGTGAGACCCCATCTGGAATATTGTGTCCAGTTCTGGGCCCCTCAGTTCCAGCAGGACAGGGAACTGCTGGAGAGGGTCCAGTGCAGGGCAACAAAGATGATTAAGGGAGTGGAGCATCTCCCTTATGAAGAAAGGCTGAGGGAGCTGGGGCTCTTTAGCTTGGAGAAGAGGAGACTGAGGGGTGACCTTATTAATGTTTATAAATATATAAAGGGTGAGTGCCACGAGGATGGAGCCAGGCTCTTCTCGGTGGCAAACAATGACAGGACAAGGGGTAATGGGATCAAGCTGGAACACAAGAGGTTCCACTTAAATTTGAGAAAAAACTTCTTCCCAGTGAGGGTGGCAGAGCCTGGAACAGGCTGCCCAGGGGGGTTGTGGAGTCTCCTTCTGTGCAGACATTCCAACCCGCCTGGACACCTTCCTGTGTAACCTCAGCTGGGTGTTCCTGCTCCATGGGGGGATTGGACTAGACCATCTTCTGAGGTCCCTTCCAATCCCAAACATACTGTGATACTGTGACCTTATTGCATCCCCATGGAAGAGCAGAAAGGGGCTGAGCTTGTCCTGCAGTCACCGCGAGGAATGAACTTATTTGGCACTTGTTGCAGACCTAAGAAAGGGGATCAGGGCGCGGAGGATTTCCATCATTCGAATAAATAAATCATTCGTTTGCGTCGAGCTTGGCATTTAAATGGTCACAAACAGGAGGAAATAGTGAGTAGCGCTTCGTGGTACCTGTCTAAACCAGCTCAGTGGGAGTCCCGGGTTGGGGTTTTAGTTGCCGTGTCTTTGGTTTCAGCCCATCCGCTGGCCCCAGGATCTTCCTTTGGAAAGAATGTGACGTTCTGCGTCAGCGCTCGGGGCTCGTAGAAGCCACAAGGATCCTCATCCCGATTTTGGGATGAAGATTTTGATCTTAACCTGTGAGTCAGAGCACGCACTTCAGCAGCATCTTAATGAGCTTATGGTTCAAAGCTATTTATTATCTGTTATAACAGGCCTTTTATTATACTGGAAGATTAATTTGCATTGCTTGTTGTAATTAACACTGTAAAATGCTTAAACAAAAGTACAGATAGAAATTAAATTTACAGGCATTGAATTCAATAGCATTAAAATAAACCTTTGATTCGTTTTTCTCCTTTGGCAAGAAAGTGATTAGCTCAAATTAAATTTACGGAAAGCTCTCGACTTGGAACGAGTGATTTAATGAAAAAAAGGCATCCCGAGCTGGCAGCTTGAGGAGCAGCCCAGCATTCACTTACAGAGGAACGTCAACGTGAAACTTAACCATTGCGGCGGCACAAATGCGTTCCCTGGAAAGCATCGGGTCAGGTTAAGTGGTTGTGGTTGTGGTTGTTTTTGGGCTGTGGTTGTTTCTGGGCTGTGTCCCCTGTGTCCCCGTGGTGCTGGGGACGGCGGCACAGGGACCCCTGCGATCCATGAATCTGCTGCACAGCGTGTAAGGTGATTCTGGAAAAAGCTTCGAGGTGTTTGTCCTCGAATGGAGGGAAACGCTCTGCAGAGCTCAGGGTGCGTGTTCAAAACCGGGTGTTGCCGGAGAGGACGTTCAGCAACGTGTTTGGGTTGGAAGAAGCTGCAAGGAGTTAAAGCCGAAAGTCCGTCCCAGAGGTTTGTAGGTGGAAATGCGGGTCCTGGTGGATTGGAACTTTCAGGTCTTTGCCTCCTCCTGGGCAGTTTGGAAGCCTTAAAATGGGATTTGCTCTGGAAATCCCTCCTGTATCAGTGTGAAAGCCGCCGGCAAGGACCTGTCAGTGGAGAGGACACGAAAAACTTGGAGGAATTGAACTAAAAGCAAGTAGAACTGTGCAGAAATACGTTGGATCCTTTGCGATGAGCTGGTGGGCTCCGAGGCAGGGGGAGGTGTGCTCTCGGCCGCTTTGGTGGCGGTTTCATTCATTCAACGCTGTTGAACTATTCGTGTTTTTCAATGGCCAGTGTTTGGTTGGGTGTTTTTTTGTTCTTCGACTCACCGATTCTTTCATCCTCACACAACCTGGCGATGCGAAGCGCCGTGACCCGTCCTGCGCTGTCACCGGGCTGGACCTGGCTCGGGAGGGACAGCGGCTGCTTCATTGCGCACAAATCCACAGCCGTTCTTAGACCGAGCTCATATCGCTCCCCCATCCAACGGCTGCTTCTTGCTGTTTGCAAAATAAGTCTTTAAAAGTTCAAGTACGGCTGCGTTATCTGTGTTAATCTGGAGAGGCTGTCAGCTGACACGGAATCCCTTTCAAACCCTGCCAGGGTGTTCTGTAACCTTCCTGCTTTTCTTTTTTTCCGAGGCCCTTTGCTTATGTAGGCACTGTGTTTATGTGCTGTTCTTTCTCCAGATTATATTGTAAAGCCTCTCGGGCAACATATGACTTCAAGCTGGCGAAACGCATTTCGAACCCATGTGCGTATTTGCGTTACAACAGTTTGAAATGATTCTGGCAATGGCCTTGCTCCCTCGGCCCCGCTGAAAAGGAGCGATAAGCCCGTCAATCTGCCCATGGCTGCGTGGCAGTTACAATTATTTCATTGCAATAAGCCCCTTCTCACCCCAAAAATATCTGGGTTGACTTGGAGAAGTGTCCTGTGCTCACATTTGCATGAGCTTATTTTTTTTCCCTCCTAATTCTAATTTTTTTAATTTTTATGCTCATTATAACGAAGCGTCTCCTTGCCCCTGCAGTTTATTCTCTGTGTGTTCCCCAGCCTTGGGATGAGTGTTGTCCCTCTACCAGGAAAAACACCAAGATGACCTCAAGCTATATAAATGCTCAGGTTTTGTGCCTTAAGTCTCTTTTTTGGTTGATTTGCACGGAGAAATCCCGCCCTTCAGACGCCGGGTAATGGGGCATCCAAGTGCTTGCTCCACAGAAAATAACAATTAATTTTGCACAAGTTGTTTGAGGATAAACTGGAAAGAAGGAGCGTCTTGCTGGCTGCGCCGGTGTCTGCTAACAGAGCGCTGTTCTGATTCGAAAGGGACTCGTCGTGCCCAAACTACTGATTGCAGAGCATGAATAAAGCCTTATTTCCTCTCATTTGGCTTTTAATGTAATAGGCCACACAACGCCCTGTGAGGTTTGAAGTTTAAGTCTCTTAATCAGTTATTAAGAAAAGGAAAGTTGTGCAGTTAGTGGAAGACGTGGGATTTAATACCCAGAGTTTGATAAATGTGGTTTGGTTTGTTTGTTTTTTCAACTTAAAATTAGAGGGTTTGGTAGCGTGCCGAGCTGGCACTAAGTGTCAGAGGCACGGGAGTTGAATTTGGAATTGGTTGTTAGTTTGGTTGGTTTTTCTGGTTGTGTTTTGGGGTTTTGTTTTGGTTTTTTGTCTGATTGGTTTTGGGGTTGGTTTGTTTTTCCTGGTAGTTTCTGTAGGGTCTGGCGCTGGTGTCCCTGTCCCGGTGCTGGGATGGCTCCATGGGAACGTGGAGCCTGGGCTTTGGAGGACAATGGGCACCGTCTGCCCTCGGCCCGGGGGCGTCAGGTGAGGTGACATGACCAGGGACATCATCTCCACGGGACTTGGATCTTGTGCCCTGGGCTTCTAGTGCCTGTGACCCAGGGTTTTGCCGAAGTGCTTTTCTTTTCCCCAGATCATAGGTTTCACAATCTGGTTACAGCAGGAGGTGTCGCCTGCCCCGACCTGGCGATGGAAAGACTCCAGTACCATGTAGTGATGTGTCTCCGAATCTTCTTGCCGGTGAATAGCTGAACGTCAAAGACACAGTTTGACGGTGGCATGAAGAAGGGATGCGGAGCACAGCTGAACCGTGGACTGCAGCACAGCTGAGGCCCCGTGAGGTGCTGGAAGCTGATTTGGAGATGCTGAACGAGACACAAAGTGGAAGAGCAGCTTCCACCATCACCTGCTCACACGTTCCCCTGCCTCAGTTTACTTGCTGCCCTTCCCACAGTGAGAACGTGGCGGTTGCTTGATTTTTCACTGGAGAGGTGGTGGATGAACCATCCCTGAGACATCCCAGGCCAGGCTGGACGGGCTCTGAGCAACCTGAGCTGGTGAAGATGTCCCTGCTCGTGGCAGGGGGGGCACTGGGGAGCTGGGAAGGACCCCTCAACCCAAACCATCCTGTGATTCTAAGCTAAGCACTTAAGAGAAGGTCTTAACGAACATTTCTGCATCTCACTGGGTAGCACGAGAGCACCGACTGTTTGTTTTGGTGCTTTAAGCTGTTGCTGACTTTGACTTGGCGTTCTGCTTAATGCATGTGTAAGGGAATTATCTTGATAAATACCCAGTACAAGTACTGCTCCTGGCTAGAAGGATGATAGCAGCTAATCCACAGAAACATGCGCAGCCCAACCTTTTGTTGCTTTCCATTTTGCATAATTCTGCAGGACAGGATATGTCAACACTCGGGTGTCTGACAAAGAGCCACTTAAGGGGTGTGGGCGAGACGATAAAGCATGACCGGAGGGGTAGGTGTTGGGACATGCTGCTGGATATCGTGTCTGCACAGAAACAGCTGTTTTAGAAATCCATCTTCTCTTTTGCTAATGCAAAACTGACAGCATCCCAGAAGAAAGCGAGTTGGGGAGGTGCAGGCTGGTTTGCACGTTCGGTCAAAGCGCGGTTGGTTCCTTAGCTGACGTTATCTTGGGGTTAACGTTTGTGCGGCTGGGGTGCTGTATGTATTTCATCCCTTTCAGATGGTCTTTCTCCTTTTTTCTTCAACTCTAAAAGTTGAAAGAGGGTTTGGGTTGCTGCTTCTTTTGAATGGTGACCTTGCTGCATAAAGTTGTCTGACTGTCTGCTCTCCCTGCCAAGTGATATATGTGAGCATCTGGTAACTGCCGGGGGGACCTGATCATTCATTCTTCTAGATTTCTGTAACTAAGATCACACATACACTCCAGGGTCTGTATTGGCTGTATTGGTGATGTGCTTCCATGCTGGAGCCAGCCCTGTGTATAGGGCCATGGGCAGAGCTGCCTCTCTGAGCAAAGCAGAGGGGTAAACGTGCCCTTTTGGGGAGCCAGAATACTCTGGGATTGCTGAGTGTATCAGAATTAGTCCCATGTGTGCATCTGATATCTGAGTTTACCTCCGATCTGGGTGAACACAGTCTCCTCCTGCCTTCCTGGGCATGTTTGGGTGGGCTGCTGCGCATCGTGGGTGTTGGTGGTGACGTGAGTGTTGGTGTTGGGATGGGTTTGGTGTTCCCTGTTCGCTGAGCTGCGTGGTTGCTGTGGGGAGGGAGGGGTGAAGGCTTCAGCCCCCACCGTACCCATTCAGATATATGTGGTAAATGGCTTCAGTGGGCACCTACACTGCAAACCCCACGAAGGTGGAGACCCCACAGGCCTTTCCCGTGCTCGTGTCTTAACAACTCGCCCTCAGCTGCTCTTGGGCAGCAGTTAAAGCAGAAGGAAACATCTCCTTTCCTCCTCTGCTGCCCGAGGACACTGGCTTTGCTCCTTCGCTGTTCTGTGGTCAGAGCTTGGCTGAGCAAACCTGCAAGAACCTGTGTCCGGGTGCCCCATGGATGTCACCCAGTGTCACCTGAGGTGCCCGTCCACCTGTCCCCCAAGGCCTCGGGGCAGAGGCAGCTCTGATCCAGCCTGTGTTTCCCCTCTGGGCATCGCAGCATCTCAGCGTCCTGCTTGTATCTCCATGTTGGAGCTGCCATAGCTTCTCCAGCAGGAACGTCCAGCCTGGAGACCAGAGGTGGGACCAGCCTTGGTTTGGCATGGCGTGTGGACAGACCAGGTTTTATGTCCCAGTGTGTAGACAGACCAGCTTTTTCTGTCCTGCCTTCTTTTGGGATTGCTCCAACACCTGGGCATCATGACATTGCCTTGCACATTCAAGCCCTCGTCTTAACTCCTTGGTGGGTTTGTTCTTCCATAGGACATTTGTAGGTCGCTCCATCTGGGAGATGGGACTCAAATCAAATGTGAGCTGAGCTGGGCAATCAGTTGTTGACATATTGAGTGTCAACAAAGCACAATGAGCTGAGTTCATGGTTTCTTGTTTAAGTAAGGACAATAAGGTCTCGCACAAGGGGCTGGTTCCTTGCCCTGGCTCTGTTTTCTCTGCTTTCCATCACAACCTTGCGCTTCTCCAGTCTGCTAATAGAAACCCAAATTGTGTTCTCCATGCATGAAAAGCTAAAGAGGGCCAGAACTGAGTGTGAATGTGATCCAGACCAGGCATGCCCTTCTCCTTTGGGTGCTGGGTGTCAAAAAAAGATCCCTCACCTTGGGAGATCTTAAGATCTCTGCGTCGGGGTTTACGGCCTCGTTGTGTCCACGTGGGATCCTCAATCATTTGTTTTTTCTCCCAACGTTATTACTAACTTCTTCTGTCCCGGCTTTTACTCGTGGGCTTTTTCAGAGTCAGCAGGTGATGTTTATAGATGGGAATTTGTCTGTGTAACGTGGTTTCTGGCTGCAGTGAATTCGTTCCCCGGGGGTGTGGGGACGCATCCCATGTGTTTTTTCTCCGGCGCAAACGATTGTTTGAAACATCCATCTGCTTTATCTGCCCTTGTGTTTACAGTCGCCCTATGTAGTTGCTGGCAGCATCTTGTCTCCTTTGCTTTTTGTTTATTTAGGGTGACGGTAAAATGTCCCCTCCCTTTGGGGGGGTGCGGGAGCCTTTCCCAGCTTGGCTGATCCTGAGGGTCAGGGGAATAAAACATCGTGACACTGAGATCGTCCCGAGAGCTCCGATGTGACCTGGACAGCGCTGGTGCTCAGAAATGGGCTTTCAGCCCCATCCTGCCCTCGCCCTCCACAGGCCGTGGCGCTGGATCTGTGGCAGATTTAGTGTGTGCTGTGGGAAGAATAAAGGCTTCGGTACACTTAACTTCTAGCAAAACCTGGCCAGTGCAGTAATTTTTCTTTGGGTTTTGAATCAGTGCGATGTTCCAGCTTGTTTGGCTGTCTGGGATGATTTAGAAAGCCTGCTTAGCTTCAGAAAATAAAAAAGTAATAATACAACAAACAAAACCAAACCAAACTGTCTGAACAACCCAGTGAGGATATATTTGATACTTTTTCCTGGCAAAAGTTAAATAGTTTCCATCCTTCTTCAGTTTCAAGCCTTCAGAAGGTTTATGGGTCCTTGTGCCTGTGCGTGTCCGGGATGCACAGACTCCGGAGTCTTGCTCAGGTTTTGTGTCCCCATCACGGGCAAAGCGTGACCTGGAGTGACATCTGGACAAGTTGCAAAATTCCATCTAGAAACGTGTCTTTTCTTATGCCGAGCCCCAAGCCACGTAGCTGTTTGTCTCATGTAGCTGTCCCGGCCCCACCGCCCGCAGGACGTGGGACAGGACTCGCCTCTTCCATACCTGGTACCCAGCAGTTTTCTGGGTAGAAAGAAGAGGATAATGGTAAATTGATTGATTAGTTTTTTCCTGGGGATGATTCAGCGGGGTCCAATTCAGAGGAGCAGGTCGGGGTTACCCCCGTGTACTACGTGTGCATTTACAGTTGAATATTGAACTTCAAAGGATGATGAACTTCAAGAGCTGAGATGAGTGGTATTTCAGAAAGACTTGAGAGCCAGCTTGAAAATCGTACAAGCCAGCTGATTTTAGGAATTGGGCATGGACAGAACTGTTTGTGAATTCCTTTTTTCAACCTTCAGAAAGCCACTTAAATCTTTTCAGCGCCTTGGTTTGCACTGTCCGTATGGTGGAGAAAGCAGCTGCTGCCCAAGCAGTAATAATACCTCAGTAATACTTAAACACTTTAACTCACCTTGACAAACTATAGCAGGACTATACACAAGCATTTCGTTTCTGCGTCGGAAAATAAGAACCTGTACGCGAGCCACGAGCGAGCGCTTCCCAGCGCACCAAGCCCGGCTCGAGGCAGCTGTGCAGCAGCTGGCCTGACGTGCTGGGTGGAAACATCTGGATGGTCTGACAGCGTCCGGAGCCTGGCGCTGCGGCGCTGTGCCGCTGCTGCGCTGCGCAGCATCTCGCCGTCGGTGCTGGGAGGACGTGCTCGCCCGTTCGTCACATCAAAGTCTGGAGCAGAAAGGCTTGGCTTGCACAAAACTTAACACCTCTCCTTTCTTGGGCTGCTGCGGCTCTGCTCACAGCCGGAGGCTGAGTGCTGTAATTGAGGTTCGTGTGCTAAAAAGATAACGTAATTCTTTTGCTCGCCTTCAAGATGCACTTGCTAGCGCTGTGCCAGCTGCACCTCCTACTCGATGGACGGCTGCTCAGACGGTGGGGTGGTTGGTTGCAGTTTTATTTCGATTAAAAGCAGTCCTTCTGTTTCCATGTAGAGAGTAAACGGCAAATGTTTTTCTAATTATGAAGCCGTCTGGTCCTTACAGCAGCAAGTGGAGCTGGGTTATTTGGCAGCCCCAAAGCTCAGCCTAGCAGGCGGCTGGGGCTGCGCGCGTTGCCGGCGCTCGGGACCGACTGCGCGAGATAGCGGCGTGTGGAAAATTCAGATTCCTGAATTCCTTCCCAGCTCTTTTCCCGTAGTTTCCACTTCTCCAGCACGTCCTGGTGTTCCTCGTGCCGGTCAGCCACCATTAGCTCCCTCAGCGCTCGCTTTTCCGCTGTGAAATGGTGGTTTGTGAAGTCCCTGGGTAGAGCCAGCGCTATTTGCTTGGCCTGGCTCTGTGGCACGTTGCCGAGCGGTGCCGTCCCCGACCCACCCGAGTTCCTTGTGCCACCTCCTGCTCCCTCAGCTGCCCAAGTGACACTGAGCGGGTTGGGAAGGGCAAGGAGCTGGCACAGCCCGGCCAGGCTGCCGCAGGCTTTGGGACGGAGCCGTACG
This sequence comes from Streptopelia decaocto, assembly GCF_964273445.1. Lineage (NCBI taxonomy): Eukaryota > Metazoa > Chordata > Aves > Columbiformes > Columbidae > Streptopelia > Streptopelia decaocto. The sequence goes on along the minus strand of NC_138665.1, from coordinate 20,153,923 downwards.
CGAGGGGCTGCGGGTGGGTTTTTCCCCTTGTGCCGATGCTTTCGGTGAGCGCAGGGGCCGTGGGAACGTGCTCCGGGTGTCTCCGCTTCCAGAGGAGACAGCTCCTGCGGCTGAAATAACGCAGCCAGGGGAAAGCGAGCCAGGAGGGGACCGAACAGCAGCGTAATTTCAGCTTTTGGCAAGAAAGACGTTGAACCGGAGCCAGCTCACTTCCCGGGTGCCGTGTGCCGAGCGGGACCGCGGCGCTCCCGGCGTTCCGGAGGGGCCGTTCCCTCCTTCCCCTGCTCCCGTGCTGGGTCCCAGTTGCTCCTGAGTGCCGGTTTGCACCGTGCCAGCGGGACATGGTGTTTTGCAGCCCTGGGGGGCCGTGGCACCGCAGCCGCTCTGCCTTGCGGGGACTCGTTTGCGTCGCCGTGCCCTGCAACAGAACGAGCCCTTCCCGAGCCTCCAAATCCTCTTTGTATGAGATCACAGTCTCTTCTTGACACTAATTGCGGTGGATCTGATTAATTAGGCAACAAAGCATAATTGATGTGAGCAGATTAATTTTATAGAATTGAACTGGCAGCCGCCGTCTCCCATCAGGATATCGTGTGTTCCTGCAGGTACGGGAGCCAGCGTTAAAGCCGTCACTGTCTGAGCAGATATCTTTATAAAACCAGTCAAGTTCAAGGCTGTGAGCCGGCTGACGTGCCGCCGGCAGGTCTGGACACACCGCGGTGCCGCTGCCCAGCCCCTGCAATTAGGGGAGCTCCGCTTGCACGACGGGGATTAGCAACTGAAAAATGGGCAATCAGCTCATTCTCGGTTTCTCTGGCTTTTTCATTGAGGGCTTGAGCATGGAAACTATTTTAAATGTGTGTGTAATAATTGAGATTATTTCCCAGTTGCTGCAGTGGACTTTGTATCTTTATATTGGTTGCATTATTTCGTGGATGTTACATTTACAGTGGACTTGTTTTTCTTTTAATGGTAATGCTATTTGATCCGGACTCCTCGATTCCCTCCTCCTGTTTCCTTCCCTTCTGTTTTTCTCCTTCCAATAAAATGTCATAAAAATTAATCATAGCTGAAGGCCAATTTTAACATCCAGATTTAGAAAATAGGATTTTAAAACCCTTGTGCTGAAAGGAAAAATGCACTCTAACAGGAAGCCTTTGTGTTTTTTTATGGAGCAAGGGAAGATGTTTTTAGAACTTTATCTATCTGAACAGTTTATAGCAAAAAGATTTCAAAATTGTGAAGATTTTTTTAAGATTAAAAAAAAAGGGGGGGGATAGGAATAGATCTCTGATAGCAAGGGCAGAAATAAGTTTGCTGAGATATATCAGTTCCAATGTCTGACTTATTCTCCTGTGGGGTCATCTCAAAGAGTGACTCCAAAGCTGTTCTTTGCTGTCACTAGTCCCGCCTCAAGCAGTGGGTTTATGTTGAATTTCACCAGATGAAAAGGCAAATATCAGAGAACTGAAAAGTGGAATAAATTCAGGTCCTGCAGCTGTATTCTTGACGGAAAGCTCCAGAGGAGGAGCTGCTTGTTCATTTATTGCAAGAGGTGGCTTCATCCCCTTGAGTGCGCGTCCGCTTTGGAGATGGGACTCGAAAAGATGACGACTATTAATTCAAGAAGCTGTTCTTCCCAGCTGCTGGGACTTGAGTGCTCCTGTCTCACAAGAAACGTCTGGAATGGGTGCAAGTTGAAGTCGCCGAGTGGAAGAGAACCGCGCCATGGAGAGCGGCCCAACAGCGTCTTCTGGGAACGGCCTCTCGGTCTCATCGTGGCTCGTGTTATATCGGTTGTGGGAGCCAGATGAGATCAGTGTTTCTGTCGTCGCTAACAGAACACGCCAGGTGTCCTTAAAAACATTGTCAAACACAGCAAAAGGAAACTTTCTCCAAAGGAGGAGACCGGAGGGTGGCTGAAGGCTGGAGAGACGCCAGTTCTTCGTTCCGTTGGGCAGGGTGCTGCGAGGAGAGCAGCAGGGCCTGCTTTCGGGAGCCGCGTTTTCTTTAAGGCGTGTTATGGCCTTGAGGAAGATCGTGCTGTTACTGACCTGGTGATGTGCTGGAGAAGACCCAGGTGGTGAGAAAGCACGAGCAAAGGCACAGCTGGAGAAACAGGCAGAAGGAAGAAATACGGCTGAGACTGAGTCACTTAAACTTACAGGTTTCCCCCCAGAGCCAGTGCGCGTGGTGCTTTTTAGAAGTGCACAAGCGCTTTGATAATATAAATGCTAAAATAAGGAAAGAATTGCAGTTGGTATGCAGGAGAAGAAACCGTGACCTCCATCTGGAGGGGGACGTGGCCCAGCTGACTGAAAAAGACTAGGAAGGCTAATTAAAATGTGAAAAACCGAGAATTCCTGCTAATAGACAGCAGATCTCTGTCTGGCGCTGGTTCACAGCTAAATTTGATTTCCTTGGGAGACAAAAGGAACTGATTTAGGTTCCTTACCTTGCACTGACATTGATACTTTTCGGCGTTTTAAGCAGCGTGTTCCCAGCTCAGGGCCGGGTTCCTGCAGCACGAACCTCTTACTCTCGCCACCATTAAAAAATTTACTACAGGTGTCTTCATATAGGGTGTTAAACTCAGCTTTGACCTTCTTCTTGCTAACATCTGGCTCACGTTTTTAGCTTTCCCTTCCAGTGCCAACAGGTGGAATGAATTGGAACCGTGGGCCCTTGCTCTGCGCCGTACGGAGCGTACGCAGCGCTGAGGTCACGCAGCTCCATCACAGCTCCATCGCAGCTCCATCCACCGTCCTCACGGGAGGCACCAGCTCCACGGGAGGGTGTCCCGAGATGAGATTTTGGGCGAGCAGCCTTGTAAACCAAGCCACAGCCTCCTAGGCCCAAGGTGATGCTGGGTTTGGTGTCACGTTTAGCTGTTCAAGTGCTCTTACAAGGCTGGTTGAAGCTGTGGTGCATGTGTGAGCTGGGGATCTGGACTGCGTACCTGGTTCCATTTTATGCTAGAAATAGATTTCGTATGGAGATCTGTGGCAGAAGCTGTGTTCTGCAGGGCTGAAGAGGTTATTCTGCCTGTGCTGAAGGAATGTCAGAACCATTCCTTCTCTGATGTTATATTATTCTCTTCTTCCGCTCAGAGCAAACCCATCTGCCTGCTGTTTCTGCCGTGTTCTTACTTGTCAGGGTTTAAGTGCATTTGCTTCAGGTTCCTTGAGTTGATAGAAAGTAGAAAGCAGTGGTATGTTCAGCTGGATCACATTTTTGTTTCACTTGCACTTTTATTTCCCATTTTTTCTTTAAAGTGCAGAAAACACCACTGTTTATAGAGTTATTCACTGAAGTCTGTTCTCCCATGGTTGATTTTTCATAGAGATATTCACTGAAGTCTGTTCTCCCATGGTTGACTTTCCGTAGAGTTATTCATCGAAGTCTGCTCTCCCATGGTTGACTTTTCATAGAGTTATTCATCGCAGTCTGTTCTCCCATGGTTGGTTTCTGGTTCAGACGTGCTGGGTGGAAGCCTTGGGTAGTGATCCGTGTGTGGTGAAGACCCTCACCTGTGGTCAGCTCTCCCTGCTGCCAGGTGGCCGTAGGGATGTTGTACATGGACGCTGGCACCTCTCATTCCTTGACCCGCAGCCCACATGTGGCTGCTAAGACAAATCATGGAAATAATACAAGGAGTTGTTGTCTAAGCTCATTATGTTGATGTTGTCCCAGAACTGCTTTCATCTTGCTCTTAGCCTGCAGCTCTGGCTTGAGCCTCAAGTTTTGTCTCCTCGGGAGTGTCTATGGAGCTCCTGCCGTAATTACCGTGGCTGAGGTTTTTGCATGGGTGAAACTGTCCCTCTGGGCTAAAGTTGCGTACCAGCAGCTGAAAATATGGAAGAGCAGCCATAGCCTGGATAATAAACCTTGTGTAGCCCCAGGCCAATACAGCGTGGTCACAGGAAGAGATCTGGACTCGTTCCCAAGCCAGCAGAAAGCCTGAGTCCCATTCTGTTTTGGTAGGTGGGGAAATGCTTTTGTTTTAAAGATAGTGTTGTTTCTGGAAAACGATGTGGCGTGTGGTGGGTTTCTTTGATCTAGCTTACTTCCCAAGTTCTAATGACATTTTCAAATACTGAAGCGGTGTTCTGGTTGCCCTCTGTTGGGACGGGTTATCAGTTCTGGCAGTGGAAGTTTGGTAGCTGTACCTGGGAGTCTGCAGCGTGCGAAAAGAAGAGCACTGTCACATATCTAGGACTGCTGCTTGAAGCTCTGTGACAGGAGGAGGAGGAGGAATGGGGAGGAAGGTTTCTGGAAAGGGTTCAGATCCGCAGGAATGTTTAAGAGTTGCGTTATACCCCCCAATGGCAACTAATTCACCGTGTTCATCCACTTGTAACGAGGCTTGAACTGATAACTGGCAGTCGGATTTAATGTTCTGTGCTGAAGAATACAGTGGCTTTCCTGGGTAATGAAGTTAGAATACCAATAAAAACTTAGGAAAATATGCTCCCTCCTCTTTTATTGTTGTCTAATAGCTTTCTGTTACCACAGTGCCTAGAAGACCTGGGAGCGTGGCTCACTGGCCTTCTGCAGACAGGGATTGCGCAGCCCGCTCCGGAACGCCCGTTCAACCCAGGCTCGGAAATGCTCAGCAGATCCAAAGCATCTCAAATCTGCCACTTCAAACAGCGGTGGTGGCGTGTTAAGGGCTGTAGAATTACCGAGACGGGCGGGCAGGAGCTGGTGCGGTGCCACTGGTCCATATTACCTGGTCCACCTCCATCTGCGAGACCAAGTAAGTTCTGTTATCTAATGGCCAAATGCTTGCTTGGCTGCCTGCTCATCACTCCTTATGAGTTTTGGGATGGAGGTGGCTCTGCTGATACAGCTCCTGCCCGGAGGCATCGCTCAGTTCCCCCATCAACCCAAAACTCCCACTTGGCTTTGGATAAACTCTTCATCCTCTCTGGTGCTTTTATTTCCGAAGCAGGAACTGGATAGTATAGAGTTGCTTTGCCTCGTAGCTTTGGGAGGAAAAAGCTTTTAAAGCTCACCCTTGGGTCTCAAAAGCTCAGTGAGGATGCTGAAGTGAAGGTGAGAAGGTGGAGGAATTGCGGTGGGGTCCCCTGGAACCATGGGCTTCATTGTGAATAGGTGATGAGAACAAAGGGGTGATGGAGCGACGAGAGTCCTGAAGCAATAGGGACGGGAAGAGTTTTGGAGGACAGGACCGTACTTGAGCTTTCATGCAGAAGAGAAGGCGGTGGAGGAGTTTGCAGAGGACGTTGTGTAACCTGCTCCAGACCCCTGGAAAGGACACACACAGGCAGGCTGGGCTGAAAACACCCGATTTAGGGGAGGAAGACAGGTTGTGAGAGTTACGGCTTGGAGAAAATACGATCTCTGCTCTCTCCATCGCTATCTCTGACCACGTTCTGGCTGGTGGCATTTATCATGTTGCAGGAGCTTTGCATTCAGGGCCATGGTTTGTCTTGCAGACACGACGTCGTGTATAAATTCTGATCGTGTTGAAATGGGAATTGTTTACGCTTTTGCTTCTTTCATTTTTATAAGAAAAAAAGTCAGAATGACAAAACCAAGGTTTGTAATATGTCAAATTTTTTTTTCAGTAAAGCAAAGCTACTCCCGAAACTTCTTTCTAGTCTCTTTGAAAATAAATAATCTACTTAATTTCTCCTTTGTACCACGTGTTACCAGAGGCAAATTTCTGATGCAGGACAACGGGGCTGATGTTCAAGTAGCTGCTGCTCTGAACCGCAGCCTCCGACAGCTGAACTCCAGAAAAACAACAATATTGCTGGCAAAGAATGTCCCTAAAGAGCTTAGTCTTGTTATTAGCCTCCTCACACTAATGATCTTCAAAACTGCAAATGATGAGGGAATTTGACTTTAACAATACCATTAAGCAATAATGCAAGAGGATGATTTCATGCCTTCTTCTTTTCCTCTGGTGCTCTAAGATGTTGTGCCGTGGGGTTTATTGATCAGCTCTAGAGCTGGCTGCTCTCGTTTTCTCCTGGCTAATTGGGATCCAGCTTTGTTCCAGAGCACGCAGAGAAGTCTTGAGGGGTTTTGTTAGTGATAAATATGCTCTGGAAGACTTTGCAGGAGTCGTGCACCTGAACGCCCGTGTGCTTTTCCCAATTCCGCTGTTTCTTCCTACCATTTGCACATAATTGCATAGGTCAGGTTGTATTTTCCCCCTTCCCTCACTTTGATGCTGTTTTACCACTGGAAATACGTTCCCTTGGTGTCCAGCAGGTCTTCACTCCTATGAAGTGTTTATGAGGGATGTGTGGTATTCGGGGCATTTGTGGAGGGATGCAATTAAACATGCAAACGTTAGCAGTTCTGTCAGCATCCCAGCACTGGTTTTCTTATTGCACACGGTTTGTATATCCAGCCATAGCTCCGTGATATCTTTGGGTTTCAGAGCTTGAAGACACCTTCCTATTGTATGGTACCTTAAAAAAATATATTAAAAAAATATGTATCTATACTTATAACTCTTTATTGTTCTGTAGTGAATGAAATGTCTGGCCTTCCAAAGCAGCTGAGTTTCGGGGTGACCGCAGGCTGCGTTATTTGGGTTATTCCAGAGCGGGTTCCACTTGCGGCTGCAGAGCAAATCAACACTTGTGTGTGCGTGCCTTTGTTTTTCTCTGTGTTGCTGAGAGGAACCAAGGCAGAGCGGGTTCGTTCTGGTGAGCCCTGTCTTTACTATTGTTTCCCAGGTTATTTTGGGGTATGGTTTCCCCTGGGATTTTTCCTCTCTTGGCTTTTTGACCTTTTTTGCATCCTATAGTGATTGTCTTGATGAGAAGTTTGGAGTCGTAATGGGTTTACACGGTGTTTCTAAACTAAAGGTAATTTGAGGGCTTTAGGTTGGGGGAGGAGGGAAACGGTGACTGTTCCAAACTTTTCTGTCGCTGTTGTGTAACTATGCAGAGAAAATACGGCTTCTTTTTTGGGAGCAGGTATGTGCTTGCTGGGCTCCTCACAAATACTCTTGCCCTACAAGTGCAAAGGCTGAGAGGACAAGTTCTCCATGACCTCGAGGATGAGGAATTTTGGTGAAATTAGTGGACCAGGACAGTGGTTTCTTGTAGCCCTCCCCAGAGGGAGCAAGCGCAGGGGGCTCAGCTCTTGCAGGTGTGTTCGCATCTCACCCACCTCATTCCAACCCCCCACACCCCTGGTCCTGCTCCACCAGCTCCATCTCATCTCCTGGAGACCCAGCCAAGGTCCAGGTCTGGCGCCTCCAAATCACAAACTGCAGCTGGGGGAGGAGTGTGGAACACCCAGGTTTAGCAGGCAAGTGTTCAAGCCCTGCGAGTGTGTTTGCTCCACATTTTTGTAAGAGGATTCAACTGATATTTGTGCAAAATGTTTCTGGGTGGTTTTAAAACGCTAGTGTCCAGCCAGCAGCATTTCACTGAAGGTTGTTTCTCCTTTCGCATCTGTGGCTGCATCATAATTTGCAAGATGGGTGGCAAACATCTGCTTGTTCGGCTCTGGAAATCCTCTCCCTCATTGCGGCCACACCAAATTACAGGGAGCAGATGAGTTCAACTTAAGGCACAACAACATTCAGCCTTAGGTCCAGACAGAAGTTGCAGAGTCCAAGATCTGCAAGTGAATGTATTAATCGTATGTCAGGGGGTGGTGAATGGAAAAAGCATCACTTGCTCCCCTGGCCGGTGCGGCTGTGCCCCCAGCCGGTCCCCAGCGTGGCTCTTCACGGGGTGACCTGGTGGCCAGCAGGTCTGTGCTCTGGTGAGACGCCCTGCAGGGCTGGTCCAGCTCTGTCCTCAGCACAGACACTCATGGACCTGCTGGAGAGGGGCCAGAGCAGCCCCAGGAATGAGCCGAGGCTGGAGCAGCTCTGCTGGGGACAGGTGAGAGAGCTGGGGTGTTCAGCTGGAGAAGAGAAGCTCCGGGGAGACCTTAGTGTGGCCTTTATGTACTTAAAAGGGACCAATAAGAGAGATGGGACAGACTTTTGAGCAGGGCCTGTTGTGACAGGACAAGGGGTGATGGTTTTAAACTAAAGGAGGGTGATTCAGGCTGGGCAGGAGGAAGGAATTGTTGGCCTGAGGGTGGTGAGAGCCTGGCCCGGGTACCCAGAGAGGTGGTGGCTGAACCATCCCTGAGACATCCCAGGCCAGGCTGGACGGGGCTCTGAGCACCCTGAGCTGGTGAAGATGTCCCTGTCATGGCAGGGGGGGCACTGGGAAGCTGGGAAGGTCCCTCCAACCCAAGCTATTCAATGGTTCTCTTGGAAGCCTCTATGCTGGTCACCACAGGTGAGATGCCATCCATTGCATCATGAAAACGGCAGCGTCCCCTGGACAAACTCCTCTCTATGTCTTTGTGCCCATTACCGGGCTGAGCTGGCAGTACTGGTGTTACATCTTCAGGAGAGCTTGGTCTCATTAGATTCAGCTTCAAAGCACCATGTGCCCATAGCTGGTGTGGTCACAATGGCTGTCACAAGCCATTTCTATAGAGTTTTTTCCTAAGTAAAAAGCAGATTTAGGTCATCTGCCCTTACTGTCGTTTCTCTTTCTGACTTGGTCTTACTAGAAAGACAAAGTTGAATTGGTAGATTACTTTTAGCCAATATTTAGTGGTTTTCTGACTGATTAGTTTGTCCCTAAATAATAAATGTAATAAAACCTCGGTGAGAAGGGGCAGCAGATGAAGCAGGAGTTGGGGTGGTGCAGCCTGGGGAAGCTGAGGAGTCAATTCCCTGTGACTTTGGGGATGAGGAGTTCCAGTGAAATGCTGGACCAGGACAGTAATGTCTTTTAGACCTTTGAATCTAAGGTTTGACATGACTATTAATGCTGACCAAAGCGTGCTTAGAGCCCTGGTGCTGGAGTTTTGGGAGTAGGAGGGTTATTTTCATTAACTCTTCAGGAAAATAAACATATTGTGTCAATCTCTTGTATTTCCCCTTCTGAGACTAAACATAAATGGTTTTGTTCAGATTGCGAAAAGCTCTCAAGTCTCTTAAGAAATGTTGATTGTTTCGCTGGAAACAACAAAACCCATCAATCAAAATGAGAAATCAGGGCGGCTCATCCTTTCCAAATCCTGGGGGTTTTCCAGGTGAAACTCTTCTCCGAATTATTCCAAGCCCACCATAGTTCTGGTTTTTACACCATGGTCGTGGGGTAACGTGAGGATCCAGCTTATATTTGGCTGGAAAAGAATACAGTGTATTTGTCACTAGACGCTGTGTCAATGCCCAGATGTGCAGAAGGAGGTGACACGGGGTGAGCTTCGTATTATGCTGCAGCTTTTCAAAATTGTGGATGTCATGTTAGAATTGTGTTGGTAATAGCAGGGAGAGGAGGAAATCTGTTTGTTTTGACACAATTAGGGTTGTGCTGTTACAAAATCTGAGTTCTCGAGATGAAAAATGTCAGTTTTAGCCTCGGCAACGTGGGGCAGGAACCCGCACATCTGAACGGGCTGGTTTCCCACAGCTTCATTTGCAGAGCTTTTATTCAATCATTGTTTTTAAATGCTCAAATAAGAGAGCCAAGTACTAACAGCACTCAAAAGCAGCGCTGGTGGTTTCGTTGGAGTTTTAACCTGAGTTACAATGCAATTTGTTTCTTCAATTAGTTCTGCGATGTTTCAGCTTGATGTAAATAAGCACTTTGTGGTGTAGGGGCGGGTACCAGCATCCTCATCCCGCGGTCCATGTGGGGTCACCGTGGTGGGATGCGGGAGGTGGGGAGGATGGGCAGGGGGAGCTCTGCCCCTTCTTCTTTACATTGACTGAATGTATATTGTAAATTAAGAGCCTTTGCTTCTCCACCCGACGCTGTGCCTGCTCCTTCCTTAGGGAGATAAGCGCTGGCTTTTACTTGTTGTTGCTTTTTAGGCGTGTTTAAGAGAATAACTGTGCGTGTGGTGAGCCGGTCCCAGGCCATCCTCCAGCGTTTCGAGGTCCTTTTGGACACGGAGTCGTTGCAGGGACAACATATTAGGAATTGTGGTAAATGTAGCCCTGCCTGCTCACGAGCGGAATTAAATAGCAACAGTTTGGGAATCCGGGAAACATTCTGGGGTTTTTATGGGGGGAGACCCTTTGGATTCCCAAATCCCGTTCATGAAGCTGCAGTAGGGCTTGTTGGAGCAAAGCAAGATGTAAATGTAAAATCCAGTGGCTGCTCATGGGGAAGCAGGAATGGGATGTTCTAGCACTGGAATAGGTGTGTTTTCGGGGACAACAACTGGAGAATAGGCATGTGTGAGCAGAAGGGTGCACCCCCCGCACCCCAGAGGTGGGAGAGGGAGCAGAGACGCTCAAAAGCAAAGAGACCTTTAGTGATAGTTGCTTTTGATAAGGCATTTTATGGCCTGTGGCTTAACGAGCCATTCAGGGAAGGAGTTTATTCTTCTCTGCTATCTTAGAGATGCTTTTGATGCCCCACGTTTTGTTCTCAGAACAATAACGCGCTTCGATAACCTTTGGTGCTGCTTTTCTGAAGCCTCTAAGTTCTTTTCTTGGGCTGTATTTGGCTTGCATATTTATGGCTTAAATAAGTGCGATCAGGTTTCTTCAGCATAAAGAAAACCCGTCCTGGTAAGAGGCAGGGAGCGGGTCTGTAAGATACGGAACAAGGTGTTTGGCTCCTAATTGATCTTTTTGGCAATTCCTGAATTTAGGATGCGGGAATCCCTGGGGAAGTGCCGCTGGTGAGGAGCCAGTGCTCCCTGGGGCAGCTGCCAGCACCGGCCACGTTTCTCAACCGAAATTCCAGTTTCTGAGCAGGGATGTTGATTTAATAACCGTCAGAGAGTTTTTAATGCGGTAACTACTTTTTCATGAATAAGGGGTCGCTACATAAAATTTTTGCCTCTTGGCAAAAAAAATTGTGTTATAAAGATGTACTTGCTCTAGGTTTAAAGTGTTAATTTATGTGGTGTACTGAATTGGATTTAAAGGTCCCTGAAGGCCTTTGAATCTCAGTGGCTGATGGAGCTCGCAGAAGTGAGCTCGAGAGAAGGAAAACTTCCTGGCAGTGAGTAATGCTGCCGAAAGAGCTACAGGGTTGAGCAAGTTTTGCAGTGGATAATTAGAAACGATTGCATTGGTGTTTGGGGTGTTTGATTACTTCCAGCAATAGGTCTCCCCCGATGCCGCCCGCATCCCTGTCCCTGCAGCCCCCCATGTCCCAAGGGGGCGCTTCTCCCCGCCAAACCCTTTGGGTTGAGTTTTCCCAGGTGCTCGGTGGCTTCCAAGGGGACGCAGCTCCTTGGGATGAGCTGGACACCCGTGAGCATCCATCCCGCATCCCCACCTCGGCCCACACGGAAAGGGTTTGGCGTTGAGCCTCCAGTCGCTCCACTTGGCTCAACCGTCCTCTGCCAAAGGTGCTAAACCTTGTCCTTCTTCTTCCAGCTGGCCTTGCTGAACTTCTTTCACCCCGAAGAAAAGCTGCACGTCGGAGAGGAAGGCAGACGTGTCCGTCGAAATAAGAGGAGTAAAGGCAGCGAAGGGCCAGACGGTGAGTCCCGCGCTGCTCGGCGTCGCGCAGAGAAGCAAAAGGTTGATGGGTTTTTTCAGATCGTGGTTGCATACACAGTTCTGTACGTGGAAAGAAAAGCTGGCGTCTGCGGCTTATAATAGTTTCTGATTTTGATTGCCTTCCGGATGGGGCATTCCATTAGTTCTGCTATCTGCAACTGTAGGTCTAGAGATTCTGTGCAGGTTAATGCAGTTTAGTAATCTTGTCCTTGGCTCTTCTTCTCTAATAGTGAGGCTCCGTGCTCATTTAAGGTCATAATTTGTGCTTATACACCTGTATTTGTTGTTCTGTACACTCGTCTTTGCTTAAAACCATCAAGTAGCTATTTGTAGTCTAATTAACAGCTGGAACATCCATGTCACAAAACGGGAACTGGTTTATAATGAGATTTCTCAGTGCAGTGGAGTCTCAGGTGGGTTCGAAACCCATGTGAAGAAGTCAGTGTTGTACAGAGCTTGCGTTGAAAGAGTAGAAAGGGACCAAAATACCAATATGTGGATATTAGGAAAAAGTTCTTCACGGCCAGGGTTGTGAAGCATTGGAACAGGCTGCCCAGGGCACTGGTGGAGTCGCCATCCCTGGAGGGGTTTAAAAGGCATTTAGACAAGGTTCTTAGGGACATGATTTAGTGCTAGAGTTAGGTTAGGTTATGGTTGGACTCGATGATCCTGAGGGTCTCTTCCAACCAAAATGATTCTGTGATTCTAAGTATTTGTCTCTGATTTGATAAATGTGAAAATGAGGATGTGAGATATGGAGGCCATTCCCGATGGCTGCGAAGACACTGGGCTGACCCTTGGGTGTCTAAAGCATGCTTTGAAATGGAAAATGAACCCTCCCAGAATTAAATTTCATGCCTGAGGTTGTGTATTGTCACCTTTGTTTTTCTAAGAGCAGCACTGAAATCCTTAGGTAGAGCATAACCTAGGGGGTAGGTACGGTGACACCTTTATTGCACCGAAACCACTCTCAACACTTGTTCAGAACTTAAGTAGTAAGTGTGAAAATAACGAAAAATAACTTCACCTTCAGGCCCGTCCCCCTGCCTTATTTCAGGATAGACTGTTTTATTTCCAGCGCTGGCTTTTCGTGGTTGTGCGGCTCCCCTGAGGCACGAGGACTTGCCTCCCTAATTGCTCCAGCTCTTTCCTACTGCAGCAAAGCCCAGCTTATGTTTTATACAGAGAGGAGGAGACTGGATTCCAGGGAAAATAGGGAAAAAATAAGGGAGTAGTGATCTGTGAGCGGCTTGATGCCCACTAAGCACAAGTCCTGGCTGCACTACAAACCCCTTGGCTATCAGTACTTTGCCTCTCCAGCTCCCTGAGCTTCCCGTCTCCACCGAAACCTTCCCGGTTTCACAGTGGAAAAGCGTTTTCTGGTGGCTCCGCTCCAAGAAAGAGCTTCGTGAAACTCCCTGGGTTCCTCCTCCCCAAAATGCTGACAGGTTTGATGCATTTGGTGCAGCCTCCCTGAGCGATCCCAGCCCAACAGGGTCCATCGTCTCGCGAGCCGGTGCCGCTCCAGCGCTCAGCTCCAAGTCCTCGAAATCGCTTCCAGCACGGCCACAAGTGGCTGTTGAAGTAGCAGGTTTCCCCGCGCGCGAGCGGTGTCGATGGAGCGCCGCAGGCAGATGTTCGCTGGAATCAGCCTCGTCCGTTCGGCTGCCGAAACGCCGCCTTTCTCTCGCCAGATGTGCAGAGAATCGCTGCTCGGTGAGAAACAGACGCTGAAAGTCGGCGGAGTTACGAGGGCATTTCTGATCACCCTTGCACCTGGGTGAAAACCTGTCGTATAATACATTTCTAACTCGCTCTCCTTTCTTGGATCTGCTTTATGTTCCCTGAGTGACTCCAGAAACGTAGCACTTTTCCACCAATTGTATGTGTCTTTTTGTAAATTAGGAGCTTTGAACCCATCGGGTGGTGGGGATGGGGAAAATCACCAGAGCGATGGGTTGTTTTGCTGGTGGCGCTGTGTTGCCGAGCTGTTGTTGTACTTCGTGTCTGGCCATCTCGGTGTTATTAGGTAGGACAGTATTTAGCAGGTGTGAGCTGCCGGCGCAGGAATTGGCCTTGCGACAACCGTAAGATCGATAAATAAACGGAACAGCTCTCTTGTGTCTTTTAGACCTACATGAAGGAATCTTCATTTTTTAGAGAAGGGTGATGAATCATTTAGAAAAAAGATAAAATGAAATCATGTCACGGTATTGCTAACACCGTTTTCTCCAGGAGTTTTGCAAAGGGAAAGTCGATCAAATCTTTGATCTCCAAAGAGCCTCCAGAAGATAAAAGTGGATGAACTATAAATTCCCAGGAGGAAGGAGTTGTGCTTTGCACTTGAGGCCTCGCTAATATTTGTCTGGAATTAATTGTATGAACTTTCAAGTCCTTTCGCACATGCCGTGAAAGACCAAAGTGGTGCAGGCATGGAAGCCGTGGTGGGAGCCGCTGCTCCGTCCCCTTCCGCGCCTGCTCGAGTCCTTGGGCACCGCAACGGGATGGCTTTGATGGTTACGAGAGTCAAAGATAACACGGGTCCTTTCCTAAAAGTTTGGTTGTTGGCTTTTTTTTTTCTTGTAGGAAAATTTGCTTTCAAGTGTTTTGCTGTGGAAAAGGTGGGGTTGGCCTTGTGGGGACATGGGGAGTGTGGCGGCCACAGGGATGGGTCATGGGAGGACAAGCAGTGAAGCTGCTTCGGTGCCTCTTTGGGTTTTTTTGCTGAAAAACCCCAAGAAAGATTGTGTGCAAAAGGGCAAAACCATTGCTGGATCCTGGCGCTTCCAAAAGTGACTCCAGTATTTCACGAGCTCCTCCTCCTCGGACTCCGGCTTCAGTGCTGCTCGTTTGTCATGTTTTACGATCGCGTTTGCTTCATGTTTGTTTGTGTCCCTCCACGCACAGCACCCTGGAACCAATTAAAGCAGCCGAGGTCGTGTCCTGGCCGAGGTTCCTGCGGGCCCCCCTCTCAGTGTGTCTGTCTGTGTGTCTGTCTGCGTGTCCAGCCGCATTAAGGGGGCTGGTGCCGGTCCCGGTCCTGAGGAGCACAGGCCACCTTCCGTCCTCCCCGGGCCACCAGAACCAACATTTGCACGGCTTAAGAATTGCCACTGTTTTTTTCCCAAGGACCAGGATTATCCCCTTTAAAGGTCCATTTTACAATGTTCTTTCTGCTCTGTGTTACCAACTCCACCTGCCACTTAATTTCCCTTAGTTTGCTAAAACTTGACCCTCTCCAACGTCTCCTTCCTTTTTGTCTTGGTGTATTTATGCTGCTGTGGAACCGCTGCTGCTCCCAGATGAACAAATCATTCCGGAGCTGGTAATTAGCAACAGTTGTGCTAAAAGGAACCATCAAGAATGTTAAATTAGTCCACTTTTAAATAAACTGTGTATGAAATGTTAGATCTCTATTCCCAGAGCACCAGTAAAAATGCTGCTGGCTCTTTGCTAACAAAGCCAAAATATGAGAGTAGCATGGTTGTAACTACAGAGACAATTCCGTGCTCTGGAGGTTATAAATAATGACAGAGCATTTACAAAGCAGATGTCAATAGGACTCTTTAGAAACATTGGGTTTTTTTAAAGAAAAATAGTTTCTTTTTTGCCCGCTTTCATCTCTGTTCGCAGTCAGATCCCTGCGGTGCTGCTTTCCTGCTTTGGTTGGTTTGTGCTTCTTGGTTTGGGGTTTCTTGTTTTTTGTTATTTTTTTAATTCCCTTCCGAGATTTTATTCTTATTGCGCTTGGTGAGAAACACGAGCGCCCGCTGCCCGTTCCTGGCGGGGAGGGGGCAGCGGGGAGGCTGAGCAGATGCTGTCCCGAAGCTGACAACAATTTGGTTCCTACTACTTTGGCAGCGCTCGCTGCCGGGGAAAGTCCTGGATGAGAACTCGCGGGCTCCGGCGCTGCAAATGGCTTTTGTTGAAATGAAAATCCGAATCGGGCGAGAGCAGAAGCTCGTCTCCATCCCTCCTCCTGCCCGGAGCTCTGGAAGTGATGTGCTGGATACATGGGTTCAGTATTTCACAGAATCCCAGGGTGTCAGGGGTTGAAGGGCCCTGGAAAGCTCATCCAGTGCAATCCCCCCATGGAGCAGGAACACCCAGATGAGGTTACACAGGAAGGTGTCCAGGCGGGTTGGAATGTCTGCACAGAAGGAGACTCCACAACCCCCTGGGCAGCCTGGGCCAGGCTCTGCCACCCTCACCAGGAACAAGTTTCTTCTCAAATTTAAGTGGAACCTCTTGCATTCCAGTTTGAACCCATTACCCCTTGTTCTACCATTGGTTGTCACCAGAAGAGCCTGGCTCCATCCTCCTGACACTCCCCTTTCCATATTGATCCCCAGGAATGAGTCCCCCCTCAGTGTCCTCTTGTCCAGCTCCAGAGCCCCAGCTCCCTCAGCCTTTCCTCACACGGGAGATGCTCCACTCCCTCCAGCATCTTGGTGGCTGCGCTGGACTCTCTGCAGCAGTTCCCTGTCCTGCTGGAACTGAGGGGCCACAACTGGACACAATATTCCAGGTGTGGTCTCCCCAGGGCAGAGCAGAGGGGCAGGAGAACCTCTCTGACCTACTGACCACCCCCTTCTAACCCCCCCCAGGTACCATTGGCTTCCTGGCCACAAGGGCCCCATGCTGGCTCATGGTCACCCTGCTGTCCCCAGGACCCCCAGGTCCCTTTCCCTACACTGCTCTCTAATAGGTCATTCCCTAACTTATACTGGAACCTGGTTAGTGTTCATCATTGGGTTTAGGCTGGTTTAGCAGGTAGCTGATGCCAGAGCCTGTCTGGGGGTCCCTGGCTCCCTCCGTCCCCATTCTGACCTGGCAGCGCTGACGATGCAATAGGGCTTTTATTTTTTTTTGTTTTTAATATCCAGATCACAATGGTGACTTTTCCTGCCGCTTCCTCTCCTTTGGAAAGGGCAGGTTCGTCCCTCGGCCTCCAGAACAATCGGTGCCTTTGTCTCGGCCCCGCGCAATTCCCCAAAGCCCCGGCGTTCCCAGAAACGCAGATGTATGAAGGGCGATAGAGCCTTATTGTGCTCCGAAACCATGGTGATGAGCACGCAGTAAATACAGGACGTTTCCTGGATACCGAAGGGCAGGAGACCGTCCCAAAAGGAAAAAAAAGGCTCACCACAAAGTGTTTGCACTTAACTGATTCCCCCAGAATTTCTGTGATTTGCCCCTAAAGTGGGAGAAGGGGGGAATTGAGGTGATGTCTGAACCTTCGTGCACGATCTCCATCCCTTTCCTGTGACGTTGCTGTCAGTACTTGTTATTGCTACAGTAAAATTAAGACCACAGCTCATTTGCAGATTCTTATCTACATGTTACACCTCTGCCTGTGATAATAAGGCAGGTGTCTGTGTAAGGTCTGACACCTGGGGCACTTCTCAGCCATGAGGATACAGTGATACGTCCAGCAGCACAGTGTGGTGGACACCCAAGCAAAGCAGAGGTGTTAACATCTGGGTTTGAGCCAATATGCTATTTCAGTTTAAAGACTTTTGGAGTCGCTTTCTGTACCTAGAAAAGGTGTGATGCTGAAAAGCCCGGGCGGTGGCATTCGTTCCTGTGGGACGCATTGAGGGGGAGATTTCCATGAGGTTTTGCTGCATCAAGCCAGCAAGAAGGCACCGAGATCTGAACACTGATGGAGTCCAGAATTCTTCTGGCATGTTGCTGTCCCAATTGCTTGTTAGATATTAAAAGCAGTTAACCTGCTGGGAGACGCACAAACCTAATTGTGTGGTGGCTGTGAGGAGGAATCATTCCAGCTCATGGGGTTCACCGGGTAATTTTTGACGTGTCCTGATCCATACGCAACCTCTGTTTGCCTCCTGTTGTCTTCACCAGCCTTTCCAGTCATGATCTGGATTGTTCCAAAGGAAAAAACCACAACCCTGTTTCATTACTCTTAATATTTATAAAGCGGTGATGAAGTGCTGTTGATTTGTTCCATCCGCAGGGCTGCTTTGGTGTGTTTGTCCTGCCCTGGTGCCTCCCGCTGGGTCTGGATAAGGTGGTGGGATGACAGCTGGAAGGTTTGGAGATGTAGAGAACATTCAGAAGGAATTCTCCACTCAGATCTCAGTTGCATTTTCAGATACTTTGCCCTGGTTCTGCTTCGGGGTGGGTTTCAGAGTTGTCCCGATGGATCCTCAGAGCGTATTCTACAGCATGTGCCTCCGCAGGCTTTGCTGGAGCTCAGACTCAACCTCTAAGCTTTCTTTTACAGCTGCATGTTAAGTAGGGCCCAACATTATTAGAAGTGACTGGTGGTTCTGTATGAATTTCACTTCTGAAAACTGAGGCTTTCATGATGCCCTGGGGTCAAATACTGAAGTTCAGGAATCTCAGATAGTTTCTTCTGTTACAAAACATGGCCGGGGCTAATGAGAGGAGAACAGATGTCCCAGCCGGGCAGGAATGCGATTGCATCTGAACTATGTGAGCATCTGAACTGCGGATGCCGTGCACCGAGCGCTGGAAACGCTGAACTCAACTGGTAGCTGGTGATTTCTTTCCCACAGTGTGAGAGGCTCTATTGTCTGTCTTGCTGAAGCATTTGCAGCTGAGCTTTGATTTCTGTGAATAAACCGGCTCTCTGGCCGCATCCACGGGTCCAGCACAGAGGCTGAGGAGCTGGTGCTGAGCTGGAGAACATAAACCTTCCAAAATGGGCAGGGAGGGCAGGCCCAGCCCAGGGTGCTGCCGCAGCCACCGTGGGCACCCGCCTTCTGCACATTTTGGGCTGAATAAGCTGGATTTTCTCTCTGCGGGGCTGGGGCGGGACTGAACAGCCAAACCCAGAGCGGCCGTGCTGGCGCTGTGAATTGGGAGGTTGTCTTCAGTTGTGGCCTGTCTGGGCGCTCGTTAAAAAGCCATTTGGCTATAGTAGGCCAGATACATCAACCATAAGCAAAGCGCGGTTGCACAAGGCTGGAGAAGACCACCAGCAGGAAGGTCTTGGGGGAAAACGTTGTGAATGAGCCGTGGCAGTTGCAAGTTTTCATGAGGGCTTTGTTGGTTATGATGTATAGAGACATTGTTGGGTCCGTAACGGATCTCATTAGTGCGAGCAGGATCTGGTGAAGTCCGTTAATCTGTCTGAAACGCTGTGAATGGGTGAACTGGAGAGCTGCTGAGGCAGACACCGCTCTGCTGTGTCATGACTTGACTTTGGCTTCCCAAAGAGCGGTGGGGTCTCTTCTGGGTTTCCTTCAAACCCCTTTTCAGATTCGTATAAACACAAGTGCATGTATATGCACACAGATATATCTTTGGATATACATCCCATGCTATTCCATGGAATTAAACCATCAGTTTACAGACAGCTGCTCAGTGCTACAGAGGCTTTCAGTCCAATGAGGCAGAATTACTTAAAACGCGTCAAGTTCTGCAGGGATGTGATAGTCAGTCTTTTCCTCCCACCTGCCCTTCATTCCTTATGGAAAGCTGCGGCGGGGAGGAGCGCATTTAAAACACCCAGCAAACAATTGAAGAGAGCCTTTCGTACGCTTGGTTAGAACCTTGCTGCTCCACCACTTGGGAATCATTTCTGCTGGAATTCATGGCATATGTTCGTTGTTTATCTTAGTGGGATATGACTTAAAATGTCAGAATGTTTTGTGTTAAGCAACAACCGAATAAAACAAACAAAATAAAAACACAGCTGTAATACTACGCTTTAAATTGTTGAATTCAAGTATGTGGTATTGATAAAGTAAGCAATAGGGTGCAGTGGTGTATAGAAAATAAGCCTTGTGAGTCCAGCCAGCAAGCCAAAAAAAACCTTGAGGTACTTGAATTAGAAATAGTAATGCTGTTTGTCAGCTCTGCTGTAAAGATCCAGCCTTTGGAATCCAACCTAAATGCCTGAAGGAAAACAAAAGGCACATCATATTCTTCTTCCATAGCCAGTGAGAGTGTGGAAAATGAAATAACGATGGCCACAGGTTCTGGTGTGAACCCCAGGAACTTGGCTGGGACTGATTATGTGGGAGCAGAGTTAAGAAGTGTGGAGATTTATGTTTGGCTGGTTTTCTGTGTTTTTGAGAAGGCGGCGCAATATGATTTTGCCAGCAACAGTGGCTCTGTAGTTAATTGGGAGCAGGATTTTGTCTTCGCTCATGAACACATTTGCACTGTGGTGTGCTTGCACCTACCAGCTGGAGATGGGATTGTTGGTAAAAGGCTTCATGGTACCAGCAGGTTGTCCTGGTCCCTCGACACCGAGCCCGAAGTGGGTGTGAGTGGGATGAGGGAAATAAATCAGCGGGTTGTTCTTTGTCATGTAGGGTGGTGGGGACTCCCGTTGCCGTGCGGACACCTTGGCCGCGCTCGGGGGAGCCGTGAGTTGTGACTCTCAGCAGAGCTGACGTCCCGGAGTGACGGAGGATGGAGGGGACCTCAAAAGGTGACTGGATGCAGCTCTGTCCCCCAAAGCGTGACCAACACCATGACAGAAGTGACAGACTGGCCGTTCCAGCCTGTTTCTTCCATGACCTCACGCCTGTGTTGTTCCTTCTGCCAAAAAGCCATTCACAGGCAGGCAGGGCTGGTGTGTCTCCACGTGCTCCAGCACAGGTCCCTTCAGACAGCAGCTGATGACCTACGAGTCACACTGTCCTTTAAAGGTGGAAGATCCTGGTAGATGCATGGGAGCGATTCGGTTCATCCCGCTCCTTGCCCTGCTCCAGCCGGGCAGAGGGTGCTTGCTTGACAAGGTACTTTCACCTGGACCAGTGAACTGGTTGTTGACTGGTGGTCACTTAGCTCACACTTCAGTTCTGGTCATCTAGAACTGCAATAACTGATCTTTTTTTCCCCCTTTGATATGATTAAAGATCAGTATGAAGTACATCACAACCTGCTGTCACTGTTGGCCAGTATCTCTGTGTATTTCCATTGAACTGCCCTCCTGTTCTTTGTGAGCTTGGCCATGTTATTTCCTGAAGAGTCCTGTTTTGTAAGTGTCAAAGCAGGCAAAAATCTCTCTGAGTATTGGCAGGAGAAAATAAAAAACTTTGGCAAAAATCCCTGTAATGTGATGGGATCTTACATCGTCTGAAGCTGCCTGAGGAAGAGAGATTGTGGCTCTCTGCCATCTCATGTCACTCTGGGGACACGCGAGATGGGGCAGGGATGAGCTGTGACTTCTCTCCATTTGTTTTCAGTCTGATAGGCTCGAGCTGGGGTCTGGTGTTGTGGGATCAGAGGGATAGGGAGGGAGCAGGCTACCGAGCCATGGAGCTCCTGGAGCAGCATCCCATCATCTGGATGACACATGGGTGTAGGCTTGTCCTTTGTCGGGTTGCTCAGAGGAGAAGAGCGGCGAGGCAGCAGAAGGCCCCTTTCATACCTCGCTCACCACAAGAGAAATGAGTCTCAGCCTTTGGTGTTGATGCACAAGCTCTTCTCAGACCCTCCGACCAAGAGGCACGGTGTCCCAGAAGTGTTGGGGGAGACCTCAATGCGAGATGCTTCCCCTGGAGACATGTGGTGAATAGCCTCAAAGAGTGGATGGAGCCAAGGGAGTGCCTCAAAAGAGTCTGAGATGAGCTGCAAACTCTCCTTGATCTCTCGAGCTGGAGGAGACTGGCTTTGAGCATTGGGCAGTTGAGTTCAGCTCAGGGTGGGGTGTCAGAAGAATTGTCCGCTGTGAATGGGCTCCGGGCCTGTCTTGGGGACTTAGCAGCCTATAACTCCAGAATATGACAGGGTTACCACTAAGCAAAGATTACAGTATCACAGTATGTTTGGGATTGGAAGAGACCTCAGAAGATCATGTAGTCCAATCTCCTGCTGGAGCAGGAACGCCCAGGTGAGGTCGCACAGGAACATGTCCAGGCGGGTTTTGAATGTCTCTAGCGAAGGAGACTCCACAACCCCCCTGGGCAGCCTGGGCCAGGCTCTGCCACCCTCACTGAGAAGAAGTTTTTTCTCAAATTTAAGTGGAACCTCTTGTGTTCCAGCTTGATCCCATTACCCCTTGTCCTGTCATTGTTTGCCACCGAGAAGAGCCTGGCTCCATCCTCGTGGCACTCACCCTTTATATATTTATAAACATTAATAAGGTCATCCCTCAGTCTCCTCTTCTCCAAGCTAAAGAGCCCCAGCTCCCTCAGCCTTTCTTCATAAGGGAGATGCTCCACTCCCTTAATCATCTTTGTTGCCCTACGCTGGACCCTCTCCAGCAGTTCCCTGTCCTGCTGGAACTGAGGGGCCCAGATCTGGACACAATATTCCAGGTGTGGGCTCCCCAGGGCAGAGTAGAGGGGCAGGAGAACCTCTCTTGATCTACTGACCACCCCCCTTGTAATCCACCCCAGGATGCCACTGGCCTTCCTGGCCACAAGGGCCCAGTGCTGGCTCATGGTCAACCTATACTATACTGGAACCTGGGGTTGTTCCTGCCCAGATGCAGGACTCTACACTTGCCCTTGTTAAATTTCATCAGGTTATTCCCCGCCCAACTCTCCAGCCTGTCCAGGTCCCGCTGGATGGCAGCACATTCCTGAAATTCAGGGCTTTTATTGTTCCTGAGTTTAAAGTGCAGGATGGTAGAGCAGAGGCCGGGGTGTCCTCCAGGCCTGACTCTTGGTGTTGCCGTGGAATTAAGATGCCGTTAGACGCAGGACGAGGAAGGAACGCTGTTTACGGGATGCTGTCATCGAGCATCTCAATTTAAGATGTAACCAGAAAAAGACAATTAAGGGTGACTGTGTTCACACATGAATTTTGAACAGTTCAAAACAAAATTGAAAGTCAAGTAGAGAGAGAAGCAACGATGGTGGTGAAGGAAAAACTGAATGGCCCTGGGTTCTGCCTTGCGTGCTGATAACACCAAGCAGCACGGTTTGATCCTTCCCATGCTTTCTAGTATGAGCTCCCTATTCTGTTATGTCATATATTCGCTGTATTCTGATATATTCTATTACTAGAGTAATAATGGTAAAGCTGCTCTTCGAGTTCTGGAGTTGGTGAAGAAGCACTTTCTTTTTCAGGGAAGGGAAAAAATTCATCTTGTTTCAGTATTTGTATCGCTGACTGGTGTTTCAGCAGGGTCCAAGAAGCTTTCATCTGGATAGACCAAATTTCCTGAAAATGTTGAAAACATATTGGTTCCAAACCTCCCCCAAAACCACATGTTCTAGATTAAGCATGTGTTTGGGAGCTAACATCCTCCTTTCCCCAGCTCCACCATAGTCTGGCATTAATAATGCTGCACTTAAAAATATTTGAAAAGCCTGACATATCTCATACCCATGTGAATGGAGTAAATATCATTACAGCAGTTCTGTAAATGAAACAACTGGGTTTCAGAAGTTTGACTGAAATGGAAGGGTTGGGCCAACTTACATCAAAAGAGGTAGAAGATTCTTCGTCGCTTGAAGCTCTTGAGCTTTTCTTTCTGCCCCATCCACCTTTAGTATTGGTCAAATAGAGAGGGATCAAAACAGAGGGATCAATGAGAGGCTTATCGGGTAGGAATTCTTTAATTCTCGATCGTCGTCATGGTTCCTGCAGGTCTTACTGTCTGTGAAAGTCGACGGGACTGGTTAATTCCCAGGTGTGGGTCAGGAACGGTGACATTTCAATAGCCGCTTTGCCCCTCTGTTTTTTGGGAGGCTCCAAGTGGCAGAGAACGTCCTTTCTGGGGAGGGGGAAACTTGGACGGCTGGAGGGCGCGTGGTGGCCAGAGCTTCGTGTGGAGATGGAAACACCGTGTTGGGCTGGGTGGTCAGCAGGGCTTGTCAGCTGAACCTCAGAGCCTGGCTCTGTGCTCAGCTGCTCTTTCTTCTCCATGAGTAATGGTGTCCCAGCTGCTGTCCAGGAGCTCCTTTCCAGTTCTGTCAGTTGGTGGATTTGGGCAGTAGTCAGAGCTTTGTCTGAGGTTTAGCAAGTGGACTCTCTGTTAAACCAGATGGCTAGCAGGGCTTGGAAAAATACACAGATTTCCATAGCTGTTGAGAACACTGATCATTTAAACCTAATATTCTTCTTCCAACTACAGCCAGAAGTTGATACTTCACATAAAAAGCTGCTTTTTTTTTTTAGTGCTCAAAGACAATATGGTTCTGAAAAGATGCGTATTAGATAAGTCACATAGAGCTCCCCGCTTCTGTTTTCCTCTTCAAAACTAGATGTTCATCTTGAATTTGGCTGTGGACCTTACGCTTATTTCATGACTGAGTGAGAAGTGCTCTGGCATTTTGGGAAGGCTATCGGCCCTTCATTCAGCATGATTTTGTCTCTGATTCTGTTTGTATGTGGGATGACTTCCCAGCACCTCCATCTTCTCAGCGTGGGGGCAGAGCGGTGAGAACTTGGGAAGTTCAGCAGCATTCCTAGGTACTCATCCTTCGGTTGAATGATTTCTATACCGGGCAGCCTTTTATAGGTTTGTATAAAATACGTGTAATTACAAAGATCTGTTCCCATCAATAAACCCAGTTTGAACCGTTTTGCTGGAATTTAAACTATTTCTTGTTAATCCACACACACAACTAATAAGTGAACGCAGGGCTTTTTAAATATACTATTTATATCAGCATATGTCCTAAAGAAGTTTTTGATATTTTTTTATTTATAGTAAATCATAGCAGCATGTAGCATGCAGAAAGAAAAATTGGGGGGGGCGGGGGGGTAAACTCTATTAATCTTTATAAGAGAAAACATGTCATGTGTAATATCCTTGGGTTGCATCACCATCTGTTGTTTGTGGGTTTGGTGGGTTTTTTCTGAAGCCCTTGGCAGGGATCCAGCAGATGCTGGGGCTGCAGGGGCTGGGGGCGAGAACCTGCTCCCTGAAGCACGCTTAGATGTCTTCTGCTGCTTGCTGGGCCACAGCTGTGGTTTCGCACAACAAAAGCCCATCGGTTGCAAGTATTTTCTTGGTCTGAAGTGAGAGGTTTGCAGCTGAAGGGGCTCGTCGCTCGAACCCACGGCCACAGCGCTGCTGCTGGAGGTGGTGACCCGGCATTGCCCTTGCAGGTGCCCAGCGGGTGGCTCTGAGGGTTTTATTGTCATCTAGAGCCGTCTTTTCCTGCCTGTACCCGTCCCTCAAATTTTACCGTTATTGCTGCTTTGATGTTCCCTCCTTTTCTGTTATCGTTTTATGTTCCAAATAGCTGTGGAAAATCGGCTTTTGGAGATGTCTGGGTGCAGAAGCTCAATGTGCAGCATTGCTGCTCCAGCACCTTTGCTGGGTTCATCCCGTCCCGTGATGAAGAACTCGGCTGGCAGGCGATGGAGCTGCCCTGAGTTATTACAGCAGGAGCCGGTGGGATTTTCCTACAGGAAATCCAGTGGAAGAGATGATAAATTTTAGCGGAGGATCAGGTAGCTGGTTTAAACGCTTCAAGTCAGGCTTAGAGCTTAGTAGCTATGGCTTTAGTAGCTCGGCAACAAATAGCCTCTCCAATTTCCAAAGGGGCTGATGAACTTTTGAGGGACTTTCAAGCAGCAACCCTGAGCCAGAAGACCCTTCCAGCCCATGCTGCTCCTTCTGAAGGTTAGAAGAAGCCTCCTCATTGCCAGCATCACGGTCCTGAGGAGCAGTTTGCACCCATAAGGACATGCCAGAGCTGTTCTTCAAGACCTAACGGGTCTTCTCCCTCCGTGCCCATCACCGTAGCCATTCCAAGGGGTGTTCTCATCTCTTTCCAAGCACTGATGGCCAACCAGCCAAGCTCCGTTTGACCACTTCTTGACCTTCTGTGAAATTGTTCTTATGTAAAGTCATCTTTCTGTATGTAGAGGATCAGGATTAGAGTTTTTCACCCCCACCTTCTGAGTGGCATCAGTATTGTGCCATGTCTGACAGGGCTGTTTCCACCACCTTGTTTTGGCATTGCCTTCCTGCCTTTCCTGCGGATGTTGTCCTCCATCTGAGGAGCTCCACCATCCAGCACAACAGTTTATTACTCCCTCTGTAGAAGCAATTTATAAGACTGTGCATTTTATATGACTGAATCTCATGCCATGCGTATGGTTGTATCCTTCAGAGCCACCCAGCCTGTCCTCTCTGATAGCCCGGTCCTCTTCTGCATTAACAGCTCTTGTCACCTTTCCTCCCTCTGCTATGCAAAGCTAAAACCAAGGGTTGAGCGGAGCTGACAGCTCCTCCGAGGATGGATTAGAGCATAAGCATAAATTTAATTTCAGATGAAAGACAGGAAATGTAGAAGGGACGGACCTCCCTAGGTCTGGGGGCTGGTTTGACCTCAGGCACGAGCAGACAGCGTGCGGAAAGGAGGTGGGAGATAGGTGGGGTTGGAAGGGAGAAGTACCAAAGTTGAGCACAAGCAGATTTGGACATAAATAGCTACGCTTGGGTCGCTGTCACATTTAATACCAGTAGTCCAGACCACGAGCTTGATCTCTGGCGAGTTCCTTACAGATACTTTAAGGAATTCATGAGGAAGAGACACAATGTCAGTAAAGTGCAGAAAAACAAACCTGCGGTTATTTTTATTGAGAAGGGAAAAGGGGTGTTGGGGAACAGCTGACGGTCAGGCTGCGCTCGGATACATCCTCCAACGCCCCCAGAGGAGAGACGAGAGCGGTAGCAGACGGTGTTGATGGTGGAGAATTCTTCAAGTCAAACCAATTTGGTCCTACGAGCAGACAGCATCTCCCGTGGACCCCGGAGCAGCAGTAGGTATCGTGTAACTTGGGTTTTTATCCAAGGCTGTAGAGGAACACGGTGTGTGTGCCTGTGGTCTGCATCTTGGAGAAAGAAAACAATAGTATATTCTCATAGATCTTCCTTGGAATCGGGTCATCTGATGGCCTCCGTGAAACCAGACTGAAGAAAAGTGGGTGGTGTGAAAGGCTTTGAGACCAGCAGGAGGAGTGGGGTGGCGAGATGGGATTAATAGGGTAGGAGAAGACTCTGGAAAGATTTAGGATCGCCTAACTTGTAGGTGTTTAACACCTAACAGCTAACCCGTGGGTCATATGCATTCACCTTTTTTTCCTTCTCTGCACATATGTGTTGGGACAACTGATATCAAGTGAAGTTTTCAAGCCTTGTGCCTCAGCACGTTCCGTGCTGAAGGAAATACAGACCCGACGTTTTGGTGGAGCTCTGCTTTCCAAACTCCGCAAGAGGCTTTGTTACCATTTTAGACTAAATTTAGGAAGGTCCGCTGAGTTTACCATTTTGAGCAAAAATGAAGAAAATCCTGTTTTCTGGTGTACGGGATGAACCTCCTGGCTCTCTGCTACAATTAAATTATCCACCCCCTCCTCCTGCAAGATGAACAGATGCGAACCCCAGAGACTCAGAAGCTCCCAAGGCTAATAATATTGTGTTTTTTTCATGTCAGAAGTATTTTTTGTGTTTGTCGAAAGATTCACTTGCACAGCCGTAACATCTCTCTCTGCCGTGCCTGGAACAGATGCGTGTGTTGTAATATAGACTGCGAACATTGACATCCCATGTGGTTCTCATTCCTCCCATTCATCTTTGAAGCTAATTGGTTCCATCCATTTCAAATGTGTTTGGCTCGCCGCAGCTATTTGTACTTTCACTCTGGTTATGGCGCTAATGGTGTGATATATATAACATGAAATAAACTCTCGTGACTCCGGGGTCTGCAGAGACACATACACAGCACTTGCATTTTGCTTGCTCTGGTGTTTTGTTTGGCTTTTTCTTTTAATTATGTCCCCCAGACACTTTTTTTCTCTGCACTGAAAGTGCGATTAACCAGCTGGTGCCTGAGATGAGGGTCGATGGAAATCGCCGCTGTGATCGTGGCTCATTCTGCGTCTTGGGAGCTCAGAAAATGCAAAAATAATCCAAATAATCCAAAGCTAAAAGGTTTCGCTGGTGTTTGGCTTCCATAGTGCTCCCTGTCGAGTTGCTGGGGCTGATGTTGTTAGCATTTTCATCTGTCCTATCTGTATGTTTTAATATTGTGAATATGCAGATTAGTGAAAAAAAAAACAGTAAATTAGCAGAGATAACAAATTAGGTAATACCAGAATTTTCCCGTGACTCAACAGCATAATGTAGGTAAGTTAATATTCCTGTTGAAAAGCCGTCAGTAAAGTCGCGGGGTATTTCTCTGGTCGTTCTCCCCTCTGTCCGTCCAGCCGTGGGAACGTGGCGCTTCTGTGCTAATTGGGAAGTTGACTTTCTCTTCCAGTGCTGACTCAAAGCAACCTCCTTACCTTCCGTTCATTATAAGCTCATCTCAGTCAACAGTGATTTCAATCTTCGCTGTGTGCTTAAATGCAGATTTTAGAGGGATTTCACTGATGAACAGCAAGGGAATATTTGGGGATTTTTGCAGTTCATTCCCATCCCTCGTTAATTTTTGAGGAGGCAATGGAACATATTTCACACTTCAGCTTCTGCTCGGAAAGTCACGTAGTTTCTCAGCTTCACTTTCCGTATCGTCACTTGTTGCTAGGGAGGGTTCTATTCTCATTGTTTGAATGAGCCGGTTCAGACTCATTCTTTGCTTTGGGGATTTTTTTTAGTATTTTGTTATTTTTAAACAACGCGGCTCACAAGTATTTGGGTTGCTGCTCTCAGCCGAGTCACATTAACTTCCTTCTCACCTGTCCTCAGCAGGAAGTCAAATGTGTCAGCTTTGCATGTTAAGCTGGGCAATTTCAAGAAAACAGAGAAAATTCCTGTACGGCTGCACAGCCCACAAATGCATCCATTGAGAAATAACTGCTGTGCAGGGATCGCATTTTTAAATGGTTTCTGTTGAGTCTCAGGATTTCTGCTGTCTGAAGGTACTTCCATCAGTGAGCTATGGCAAAACTGAGCCATGCTCAGCAGAGCTGGAACTAAACTGCTACCTGGCTTAAGGGGGAAGAACACCTGTCACCTGAGCTTTGCCGTTGGTTTAACTCATCTTTGCAATGAGGAGGGAACGTGCCCGCCAAAACTCGCTGACTTTTGTTAAACCAGCCGTGGGTTGCTTGTTTGAGAGGAGGTAAAACAGATACAGGTCCCGGTAAAATCGTTATACAGCAATTGTTTGTAGAAAATGGACAATTCTACATCTTTTGGCTTTGTTGCCAGTTTCGTTCCAGCTCCGAGAGGCACCTCTGGGCTGGTGGGTGCTGGTGCCAGCGGGGATTTCCTAAGATTAAATCATTGCCAAATTTCACTAATTTTCTATTTTTTCCTTTGTAGGTCCAAGTTCAGTTAAAAACAAGAAAAAGGGTAAGTTGAGTTTGAATTCAGTTTCCCTTCCCGTGCCTGTGTTACCCAGCTGTGAACTCTCTTTAGCCAACGGGAAGGACACCGAGGAGAAGGTTCCGTCTCGGGGACGGGCAGGGATTGTGGCAGAGCAGCATCGGCGCTTGTTAAAGCCTTCCCTAAAAGCTCCAATAAGCTAATTACATTGAACAGAAGTAATTCTGAAGACACTATAATTAAATAGTTGGGTGGAGTTGGATCACACACCAGCTCTTGGGAGCCGTTTGCCCAACAGCTTCAGGTTTCAGTCCCAGCGAGCAGGTTGGGGTCTCCTTCAGACCCACCAAGTCAACGGTGATACGCTCAGCATCTCACTTATGGTTGTGTATTAACCTTAGAAGGATTATTTTGTGTGTTGGTGTTTTGTCTGACTTTATGTTCCTCAAGCTGTTTGCAGTTGGGTATTTTTAAGATGCGTATCGATGAGTTATTGTGATTTAGGTTATTGGGGCAGCCCCGTGTTTCCATGGGGTGTCTGATGGTGCGGGAGTCCTGGGGAATGCTCACACTCATACACTTACTTGCCACCAGGAACTTAAATGAGTGAAAGGATCCGAATTGCTTGTACGTGTGAGTATAAACTCATATACTCACATATACATACATACATGCATATTATACACTGGCATAAGTTACTGTCAGCGTATGCATGGCGTCTGTACACAAGCTTTACAGCACAGTGACATTACACACATGGCCATCGTCTTTCTCTATTCAAGTATGAACAGCTTAGGACACAAATCAATCAGATTCTATCATTCTGTAAAATTCTCCTCAGAAATATGCTGCGGCATTGATTTTGGGCAAGCACAGTCGCGTTACCCATTTTTGCTCCTCGGAGCCACCGAAGTGCTACTTCAGTAGCACATCCCATCCCTTTTAATCCTTGGATCCAGGCTCAAGATTTACGGCTGAGACGTTGAGACAGGCTGCAGTGAGAAACTTAGTTTATATTTACCCTCAAAAGCAGCATAAAATTTTACGTTTGAGAAGTTTGTCCTAGCAAAGCTCTGAAACCCTAAACTCGTGTTAAATCAGCTGAACTAATAACAAATGATGGCTGTGGTGTTCGCAGCAATTCCGGAGTAGCAGGGGGATCTCACAGCGCTGTATTATGTACAGCTGTAGCGCCGTATAAAATAGTTTTAATTTTATGGTATTGTCACATTTAATTTTTTTCAGAATTAGAACATATTGTTTGGTGAACGATGATTAAGGGAAACTTACTGGTTCTGCCTGCTTTGAGTTTTGGAGCCTGCCTGGTGCATGTAGCCTAAGACGGAGACTTGGCAAGCTGGGCCTTGGGCGCTGCTGGGCCTGGGGTCTCCCCTGTTAGCAGATGAATCGAGAGCTTTATATTTACTGAATATCTGGGTTCTTTTGCCTTGTGACTTTAACAAGTGAGGTTCCATCAATGCTAACAAGTAGATGAAATTACTCGAAGGAGCGTGAACGCACAGAAAATACACGTCCCTGTGCGGCATCCGAATTCCGTGCGATTGTTTTACCGCTAAACGAGCAGCTCGTTTAGTAGCAGGGCAGATTAGTTAAAGCAGCTGTAATGCGGACCCCCCTCGGGAAGGCGCGGCAGCAGCGGATCCCGCTTTGGATGGCCCAGAGCGGCGGGGATGCGAGTGACGGGAGCTGAGCGAGTGTGCTGGAGGAGAGACGGGTCGATAATTCCCAAAGCGAGGAGGAGCGGAGCTGCTGGATCCGAGGAGGGGCTGGCGTGTTGCCAGCGCAGATTCGAAGACACGGCTGCTAATTTGGGTGGAAATTCTGCTGTGAATGATTTGTCCCCTTAAGCTCGTAGGATGCCAGGGTTGCTTTAATCACTTTAACTTAGTTTTCTGCACGTTGAAGCTCAACCGCACTATTGTCCTACGCTGATTTCCATGTGCCCTTGCCCGTGGCCGTCTTGAGATTTCCACTTCTTCACTGGCTAAAACAGATGGGGTTTTCTTACAGCATTGTTCCATGGCGAAGACGGGTAGTCAGTAGAGAAACAAGTACATGAATGTACTCAGAAACCATTCCAATAACCATTATTTCATATCCTATCTGCTGCTGTCATCTAAAAAAGCGTTTAATTCTGTCCTACAGTGGACTTTGTTTCAGCAATTGAAGCAATTTTGTGCTGTTAATAAAGCTCTTTGACATAGAAGCTGTGACAGATCTGCATTTAAAAAACTGCCCCGAAAGGACATCTTTTTTATTGGGGATCTGGAAAACTGGGAGCGCACAGGTCAGGCCGTCCCTGCGGGCAGTCTGCTCTGGATATGTCTGATAAGAGTCTGTAATTAAATTGGTTGTGCTGTTTCTCCTTCTGGGACTGTGTGGTGAGCTGTGTTTGGGGAATATGGCAGTGCCTCCTGAATGGGTTGCTCCTTCCCTTGCCCCATCCAGAGCCCAAAATGCACAATTAATTATTTAGAGGAGCCGTAGCATCAGAGCCCTTGGTGCACATTAATTGCATCCCGCTGGCCCCATAGCAATGTGGGATCCCTCCCATTGCTGGAAGGAGCTGCAGTTCAGCTCGGAACTGCCCTCTGGAGGCATCTCCTCCTCAGACAGGAGATCAGGCCGTGGCCATTATATCCTAATGCATAAGAACATCCCACATGGTTGGATGCTCCTCCTTGTCCCTGCCCTCCAGCCAGCAAACAGCCATCCCAGATTTTCTGTGTCCTGTAGGTCAAAGGCCTCTGCGGGCTGAGCGTGGGATGAAACTAACGTCTGACCTTCTGTTTTTCAGGTAAGAAGGCTGGTCCTCCAGGGCCCAATGGTCCCCAAGGGCCACCAGGTCCTCCTGGGCCCCAGGGCCCCCCTGGCATTCCCGGCATCCCCGGGATTCCCGGCACAACCGTGATGGGACCACCCGGCCCCCCTGGCCCGCCAGGCCCTCAGGGACCTCCTGGCCTGCAGGGTCCCTCAGGTAACCGCCTTGTCCCCTCTGCTCAGAGCCCTGGTGTGGCATGGGGATGCGGGAGGTGCCATGGCGGCACAATGATGTGCAAATAAATAGAAAAGCTCTGGTTTTCCATCTGAGGACAGCGGAGGGTCTGAACCTGGTGGTGCAGCGTCCTTGTGTAGGACTCCGGTGTTCCTGGGCTGGTCCTTGCGCCCATGGGGACACGGGAGGAGCAGAAGTTGTGCTGCACGGTGGGGTTTTAGGGTGCTGGTTTGGGGTGCGGTGCGGTACCTGTCAGCAGAGGATGCGGAGGAAAGGAGCAGCAAAGGCATGCAGAGCCTCGCTTCCCCTTAAGCATCCCACCAAAATCTGGCCAATTTCTGGGTGTGCAAAGTGGCTCTTCCCAGCGGTGACTCGGGTGTGTGTTAATTCCCCTTAAGCTGACGCAAAGCCTAGCTTTGCAGCGGGACCAGGAAGGGTGGCGCTTAGCACCACCGCTGAGCCAGCCTAGGAACTGCACGAACTTGCCTCCCGTACCAGCCAGACGAAGAGAGTGTTTTCTCCCGCAGTTCTTAGTTTCATTTTTCATTGTTTCTTTGTATCCTCACCATATTGTTTCTCCATGGAGTCATGTGCCAATTATTTTGTTAAAATCCCTGAAGTTAATAACTCTTTAAAATGCACAAGTTCACATCAGTGTTGTTCGTTATATATATATGTATGAACAGTCTAGTATCAAAAAATGTATCTTCGCAGAAATCAGGACTATTACGCTATAGCTCGCATGGCTCTCAAAGGAAAACTTGGTTGACTTCTCAGTTTTGTATGTCAGAAGTTGGCAGCGCAGGGGCCAGGAGCAGCATGAGGCCCTCAGCACTGCAGCGCTGCCCACAGGCATCTCCTCTTCATAGGGACTGGGCTCTTGGAGAACAGAGATTTCAGCGTGTAGCTTGAATGCAATGAATGACCTGAGCTACTGCGGAGCGACGCTTGTAATCTTTGCAGCCAAGAGGCTTTATTGGCGCTGCCGACCAGGGAAAGGGTTGTGCAATTCGTCCTTCTAGTGGAAACTGGTCGAATAGCTTTGGGAATTTTGATGATAGGCAGAAATGTAGGAGTAAAACAGGAAAAAGTAAGATGAATCTTCTTCTTGTTTGTGTACTTATTAACATTAAGCTGCTGTCCGCCTTCTATTAAAAATGGGGGGTTAATGGTTATTATGGGGTAAAAGTCTTATTTATGGGAGGGTTTACTGCAGCTCTTTCAAGCTGCCCGTTCAATGATGTGCAATTGCGCTTTGCAGGTGCCACGGACAAGGCCGGCTCCAGAGACGTCCAGGTTGGTTGATCTTCTTTCAAGGGAAAAAAACCCAGCTATGGCTGTATTTTTGTAAGCACCACCAGCCACGTTTGCTAGCGTTGCGTTCGATGGTGCAGCTCTGAAACAAAAAGACCTCCTTTCTGCATGTGCTACATCAGAGCGACTGCCTGAGCCCACCCTTTCTATTGCTCAAAAGAAAGCTCTGGGTATCTGGTTTGGGCTTCTCCTCTCTTCTCCAGCACTTAACCATGTTGTTGTCAGCTGCTCTGATATCTCTTTTCATTTATGAAAAGCATTAATGCTCTCGGGGTGCTGTCGTGCCTCTGTACCGGTCACGGGCTGTGGGGCGCGTGGAGCGACCGTCCCGTGGCGCAGCATTTCCCATTAATTCGTGATCCCTCTGGTCTCGTTTGCAGCCAGCTGTGGTCCACCTCCAAGGCCAAGGCTCAGCCATCCAAGTGAAAAATGGTAAGAATCTCATGATTTTGGCAGTTCCTTTTCAGCAAGCCCATCCTGCACCCATAGCCTCGTATCTGGGTCTAAGTCCATCCTAAAACACGTCCCTGTTGTCCCTGCTGTTGGCCTCCCCTGTCCCAGGCTGATTCTCCTGCCCAGAGCCCCTCAGAGGAGTCTCCTCTTGAGCCTCCATCCCCATTTCTCCTGTGTTTCTATTTATCTCCTGGATTATCCTGTGAATCCCGGTAATTCTGTCCCGCTGCATCTCCCTTCTTGACCCCCAGATACACGATGTGCCTCCCCCAACCTGCCGTTGTATCAGAGTTTCCCTCGCTGGCCAGCCTTCTTTCCCACTCTATTCTATTTTAAGCGCTCAGTGTATCCTTTTCCCGCCTCAGCCCCGTTAGCCTGTGTTTTTCTCCAGTTTTCCCAGTAATTTATGGCAGGGAAGGCCCAGCTGTAGTGGGAGGACACAGAGGTGCGCGGCCACCAGCTCCTCCTGCGTTACACTGACATTTCGTGCACACGCATCCTCTGTGGTCCCTTGTGCATCTCTACCCCCACCAACCTCCTTCAAGCCTCTAAGCCCAAGTCCTGCTGAGCCGTTTCACATCCAGAGGCGGCTCTTTGCTCTCCTCCTTCCTCCCCGGATCCCTCTCCAATTTCTGCTCGAGTTCCTGCTCTTCTTGCCAACAGCTGGGTCTCATTCATTAGCTGCCGCTCACAATGTCTGGGCTGTGTTGTCCCCTGCATCATTGCAGGGGGGTTGGACTAGATGATCTTTAAAGGTCCGTTCCAACCCCAAATATTCTATTATTCTGTAATTCACACCATGCAGCTCCCCGGGGAGCGTGGGCAGCAGCCTCGGTGTGTGTCCCCCCAGGCGCCGGGGCAGCGGGGACAGGGCTGCGGGACCCCTGCCCACGTTCTGCTGCCCACCGCTTCTGTTCGAAAGGCAGTTTTCTCTCTTTCAGCAGACGTGAGCTGTGATTTTGCACGGTTAGCAACTGTGCTTACAGTGGGGTGGGGGAAAGCTCCCCAAAACAAGAAAGGAACAAAATGAGGGGAAAGATGGTGCTTTGCTCAACATTCAGAAAGTAATTATCCCTTTATTAATGGGAAGGCTGGATGTTGACAGAGCGTACGCTGCTCCCTGAGAGTGGGAATTGCCCTGTGAGGGTCCTTCCCTGCTGCTCAGGAACAATCTGACGCCGTGAGCCATTAATTCTGTCCAGCTGGCTGGTGCGCAACTGGGGCAGGGAGCTGGGGAGCAGGGGAAGGCTGGGGGAGAAGGGTTGGATTCAATAGAACAAGGCACCTACAGAGAATGGCTCTGTCCCCGGCTCATGGCAAAGCATGTCCTCTGGACCTGCTCGTTGGCCTGTCCAGAGAGCACAAGTCCACTTATGTTGTCAGTTATTCCGCCGTCCCCAGCGCCAGAGGGCTGGTGGTGGATCTATGAACCTCTGACCGTGCTGAGGACCGCAGTTAGGGGCTAATGGGGTGCGACGTAGTGCAATTTCATACTTGCTTGTTATTTTGGCTTTTAACCCCCTAGGAAATGTAATGACAAAGCATGTGTTAAAACAAGGCTAGGTACAAAGTCAAGAATGTTGAAGTCAAGGAATACCAGAATTAAAACCCATTGTGTAATGCCAACCTCCATGCGCATACATGGTCTAGTCCCATGATTGAACATGATTTTTTCCATGATACTGTTGCCTCTTTTCCCTCAAGGACTAGTGTTTTTCTAGGGATGATCCCAAGGCTTAAAGTGAAGCACATCATGAGCACATCCTCCTGCCCAGCAGCACTGGGAGGGCTCAGACACATTGGCCACGGGTGGTCCCATTCCCATAAGGGCAGGAATAGTGCGAAAAATCAGCCCCTGGCCTCTCAGGTGAATTAAGAAAACTTTGCAAGCACCTTATAGTACTGGCGTTGACTTGCATGTGCTGGGGTGTCTTTGCTCTGGAGTGGGGATGATACCACTTACTTTTGATGGGAACCTGTTTTCAGGCCTTGTAAAACACTCAAATATGATAATAAGCTCAGCTTAGTGTCAGGAGGAGGCAAGCCGGTCTGTACCAGCGCTGGGGATGAGCGTAGTGTAGCACAAAAGGCCATACGCCTGTTTTTCAAGGATGAGAACTCTTGACGAGGACAAGTAGAGACGCAAATCAGTTGTGCTGCACGCTGAACAAAACGGGTGTCCACCCGCAAGACGGTGTCATTTGAGCTGTAGAGAGGCATCCAAATCAATGCACCGTAGCCTTTAATTCTGGGATTTTCTCACTGAGTCACTTGACTTTTCAACTTGAGTCTGTGCCAGCTGTTGTGTATGAAACCTTGACGATGTGACTGTATTTGTGTGCTCCTGCGCTTTTCCTTCTGACGGGTACTGAGTGACTGCCGTTTTCTCATACTGAGATCTTTCAGGTGGAGTCCTCAATGACTGGTCTCGCATCACTATGAACCCCAAGGTGTTTAAGCTGCATGCCCGCAGTGGGGAGCTGGAGGTACTGGTGGACGGCACATACTTCATCTATAGTCAGGTAGAAGTGAGTACGGTCCTAGGCCTAACTCCTATTCTTGTGTTCCAATGGAAGCCTTGCATGAAACCACGAGAGGGCTCCAGACCACTAGCAAATGCCAAGAAACTTGTATGTACTTTTAACCGCTTCGTGCTCTAGGAGATGTGTGTCGGAGGAAGATGTTAGAGTCACGAAGGGCAAGGTCACACGTTTCGCCGTGACACCCGCCGCGAGAGATTAGTTACCGAAACACAGGCGCCCCATCACATCCCACATGCCACCGGTGCTTGTCTGTGCCCATCTAAACCTCCTTGCAGAACAAAGGTCTGCGCTTTAAAAGAGATGTAAGAACCAAAGCCCGGCCAGCTGGGGATCCTTGTGAAGCCATGTCACTCTCTGTAAGCGTAGGACTCTCAGCCCCGGGTGGCTTGGCCAAACTCCAGCCCAGGTAACTCCATTTGCCTCCACCTTCACGTAGCTTCAGCCCGACACGATGAGCCAGCAGCCGCATCGTGGAGCGGGATGGCCCAGCCGCTCCTTCAGCTGGTACCAGTGGCAGATGTACGGACCTGCTTCTGTAAAATGGGCTAAACAAAGTCATAAATTATCATGATATAGTATACAGCTAATTGATTTCCTCTCCCCATTCAAATAAAAGGCAGGAGATGGGCTCTGTTCCCAGTGTCTTGCACACCTCTGAGCAGAATTGCTGAGCCCCGTGGATTATGAGCCGTGGAGCTCTCCCCTTCCAGGGCAGGCAGGGTGTCCACCCCCCGTGGACTGAAAAACCGTCCAGGTTCTGCGGCAGATTTTAGTCATATGAGAGAGGTTCTGTGTGGCAACCACAATTAAGCAACTTCCACCTTGTTTCAGGCTTCTGGTATCACCTCCTGCTCACGATTTGCCTCTGTTCAGTCGCCAGCCCCACTGGGACTGTTCGAGTCGGATCAAGTGTGGAGGGAGCTGCTCTTGCATAGAACTGCTCGCCTGCCTGGTTTGGACGGGGACAGGAAAAATAACTCCACGTGGGCCAAAGGATAATTATTTCCCCAAGTGCTAATTGCTGGCCACAATGTTGTACCTCTGAAGCTTTTGTCATTTGTAGCCCCTCATGCAAAAAGGGGACTCAGTTTGCGCAGCTCCTGTGGTTGCAGGGTGTAGCCTAAGAAGAACTGGCAGGTACAGCCGAAGCGGCTGGTTTCCTTCCAGGGGGAAGCAGCAGCCCCCGGGGGTGACTCCTCTTCGGGTGGGTGTTTCTCAGGCATCCCACAGTTCTTCAGAATCAGTGTGTGGGAGGTGGTGAAGTAACGAGTGATGGAGTCGTGGACTCAGGCGCTAGATCACAGAGTTAAACCAGCGCGAACGCTCTAAGGTCATTTCCTTCCGAGCTCTGGAGGTTGGGAGAGTGTTTTCCCTGTAATAGTTGATGCCTTTGAAAGCACCTCGAGTCCCATTGCAAAGAAGGCACCTCCCAGTACATCTTAGGGCATTTTTGATGGCAACACTAAAGGAGGCTCATGGGACCCAGGAAGCAGGACTGGCCAGGTAAGTGCAAGAGGACTTCAGTTAAAATATTTCTGTGTGTTTGCTGGATGCAGAACTGTTTGTAGCAGATAAGGTTGTCTGTGCGTTTTTGTAACGAGGCCTGTGCAGGTTTGTATTTTTTTTTCCTGCAATAAGCGGGGTCTAAAGCGAGGATTTGTAGCTCAGCCTTAGATACATGGATTCGCGGCCACTTGCATGCTTGTGTGAGTATGAAGCAGAAGACAGAGTTTCCTCGTGTTTGGTTGGCTTGGGGTTCTTTCTGCCTCAAACAAGTCAACCCGGGCCAAGGCAGGGATCGCTAGTGGAGCGAAACGTGTGTGTACACACTGAAAGGAACGTGGACTTGTTCCATGTGCACGAAAGCACTCCCTAATGCCTTTCTTCTTCCTGCTTCACATCAGGTATACTACATAAACTTCACAGATTTTGCCAGCTACGAGGTGGTGGTGGATGAGAAGCCCTTTCTGCAATGCACTCGGAGTATCGAGACCGGCAAGACCAACTTCAACACGTGCTACACGGCCGGGGTCTGCCTCCTCAAAGCCCGGCAGAAGATCGCTGTGAAGATGGTCCATGCTGACATCTCCATCAACATGAGCAAGCACACAACCTTCTTTGGGGCCATCCGCCTAGGAGATGCGCCAGCATCCTAAGATGAACTCGGGCACATCCAAGGAGACTCGCAGAACTGCACCGTGCTGCTGTTCATAAGCGTTATCAGTATTTCAGGGGGTTCTGTAATCCGGCCAAAAAGAAAACTGATCCAGAGCTATTTATTCCTATATGTGAATGCAGGAAGCACAATTGTCTTCTGTGACTTGCATGGAGACTTGGATCAAAAACCAAAAAATAAGTGTTGTGAGGAAGAAAGGCTGTTGTGTCTGCCTTGTCTCAGTATTTCAAGTATTACTGCACTGACGTTTGCTCTGTGATCTTCACCGAGGCTTGTTGGGAGCGGTGTGGGTCTCTGCTTTCATGTTGCACTAGCAAGAGCATCCCAGGCGGTCGCGGGAGAAGCCAGACTCGTGTCCACCGTGTCCTACCCAGGCGCTCCTGCTTCTGCACGCTAACGAAAGGCAAGGAAAAGGGGAAAAGGGGGGGTTCTGGTTTTCTGCCTTCCCAGTCCGAACTGGGGTGCAGAGGGAGGGAATAGGATGGGGCCGGGGGTGTTTACGCCCACCCTTGGGGCGCGGGTGGCGAAGCGCCGGGAGCGAGGGCGCGGGACGGGGCTGCGAAGCCGCCGGCGCGACGGGAAATTTTCAGGCTTAGCATGTGGGAAACTGCCCCCACGGCCCAGAAATCGCAGCGTCCCAAAGCGAACGCCGATTCCCTGTTGCAGAGCCCCCGCCGTTGCCAGCCCCGCCGCCCCGGTGCGCCCCCCAGCGGGGCTGCCCCAGCACTGCTGCTGTTAGCGCCGGGGCGGCTTTGTTCTTTGGGTCCTTTTTTATTTGTTGTCTTTTGAATTAATGTTTTGCAAACCAGAACACATTTCTACAGGCTTTAGAGCAGACACGAGTACTTGTGGAAACACTCTGAAGAAGTTTGTCATGTTTAAGAATAAAATTATTCAAACAGGATTTTTTTTTTTTTCTGTTTTAATAGTAACTGTCCTGCTTTTAGATGTGGTTTCTGTCCTTCCTCTCCCACCCCTTTCCTTTTGGCACCCTTCTACCTAAAACGCTCTAATAAGTGGTGATGGAGTCTTCAGCAGAAAAAACCCAAGTATTTGAAAAGCCTGGTCCAGCATGAAGTCACCACTTTTCTTTTCTCCGAGCCCTGCTGAGTCTGGTCATAACCCGATTGCTGGTGACTAATGGAAGAGCTGGGACACTATTGTTTCTTTTGGCTTCTTGAGCAACTCTCTCCCGTTACCTCCCTCCAGCTGGGGAGACCTAAAGCTATAAGATGTGCTGGAGCTGAGGAAGAGGCTGAAGCGATAATTGCTCTTTTGTGTCGTGCCCTGGGTTGTGCTTGGTCGCATTGTTATTTGTGTTTTTGTTTAATCAGATTTCTTTTCAGAGCATTTTTTTTTCCCTTAAAAAGTAAAGAGGGTAGTGAAGTTCCAGCCCATGTAGCAAACGGGACGAGTCTCGAACCGATGTCTTGGTGACAGTGAGCTCCATCTCCAAGCAGAGGTGGCTCAGGATTGTCACCTGCGGGGACGAGGGACGTGTCCCGGCCCCGCGCTGGAGCCACACAAGGGTCCGGCCCGGCTGCAGCGTTCTTGGCTCCGTCGCTTTTCCCCATCCGTAGCGAGTGATCTTGCCTGCCAAGTATTGCTGTTATTGAGAGATAAGTATTTCTTGGGGGCACCCAGCTTTGGCCACGGCCTCGCTATTCACAGGAGGCGTGCAGTTTATAAAATAACTGCATGAAAAATTGCCTGCTATTCCTCTTTTCAATATGTTCTCCTCCTTTCTAGCCTTAACATGTTGGACTAGCAAGAGCCTTAGGGGCACTTACCCAGTCTTTGTGGTTTGTTTCCTTTAAAGTGGATTAAGAAGGACATGTTCCTCTGACAAGAATGAGTTGGGACAACTGTGTATAGTTGAGAACATGAAACAAATCATTAGCAGGATTGCTTTAGAATACAGCCTGAGCAGCAAGGCTTAGGGGCCGGCATGAATAAGGCGGTGAGTCGGGAGAGCGCGGTGGATGGAGTTTGTGTTCCTTGTCCCCGCTGCCAGGACGTGGGACGTGGGACGTGGGACGTGCTCCCGGCCGCGGGCAGGGGGAGGCAGGACCTCACTTCTGTAGAAGCCCCACACGTCGCTGTCGAGTTCCCTCGCTGGACCTGCCCGGGACGCGGGAGGAGAGCGGGAGGGATCGGGTCCTGCCTGCCCCGTCGCCGCGGTGCTGACGCGCTTGTTCCGCTGTTTGCGTGACACCAAAGCTGGGTTTAGCTGAGCTGGAGACGCGGAGTTGGAGAGCAGAGAATGCCTGATGACAGCTAGTGGCCTTCATACGAGAGCGTGTTCGTCCCTGGGGCGAGCAGATCACTGGTCCTTTGGCAGCCATGGAGAGTCTTTACACTTGAAACCCTTTGGCCTCTCTAGCAACAAATTCTCCTTAGTGCAGTATTCCAGCACAGGTTACCAGGCTGTAGCACAGCTGCTTCTAGATGGTGCTGCTGCAGAGGGTGTCCCACCATCCTTGGTGCCTCCTGCCCTTAACAGGAGCCGAAAAGGCCTGGAAGCGGCTCCGAGGGGAGGAGGGGGGTGCGTACGGGAGGTTTTAACGCAGCCCAGCAGGAACAGGGCCTTGCTCTGGTCTTCCCCTCCAACGTCTTTGAACGCTGATGTATCTCGGTTCCTGCTCTGGTTGGGAAGGTGCTTCATTTCAGACACAGGTCTGCGTATCCGACACGGCGGACACAAAGCCGACTCCCCCGTGTGCCAGCCATCCCCCCCGGCGGTACTTTTGCCTCCGCTCCTACCTACGTGCCTTGGCTCTGCTGCCCAACTTCGTGCTGGGCTCCAGCTGCACAAGTGTTGCGAGCAGCAACGCATTGTCCAACCCTTCTCCCTCCTCAGCTCCTCTGTAGAGACGGGTTCTAGGGAAGCCAGCTCAGCTGTGCGGTTCTGGGCCCTTGTTGAGGGAACAATTCCCTTCAGTAAAGGCTTTAAGTCACGGCTTCCTACCCAAAACTACCTGGCTCTTTCTTCCCTCCAGCGCCTTTCCCACCCAGGTCAGCAGTTGTGGTCTCCCTGCCGCCCCCTGTCCCCATCTGGGGACTTGGCATCATCCTTCCACTGACTTAGGCAGGGGCACCTGAGGATGGAGATGACCAAAGTGCATTGGCTCGTTCGTGGTCCTTCCCCTCTTCCCGGTAAGAAGCAGAGCACAGGGTGTCCTTCCCCGTCCCTGCGGGCCGGTGGCACCTGCCCCGGCTCCTGTCCTCGCACAGGCTTTGGGGACAGGGAAGGGACAACCACCCCGGCCATCCCTCCCAGGCTGGGGTGAAGCCTCTGGGTCCCCAACACAAGCAGAACGGGAGAGGAGCCGTGGGAAGAGACGCGACTCCTCCTTTCCCTGTCAAAGCTGCGCGGTGATAAACTCATGATGCTGTTTTGTGCTTCGACATCTTTATTCCAGACACTATCTGTATATAAAATATACATAATGTATATAAATTAGGATGTAAGTTTATGTAAATTGTCAATATTTTCTTTGCAAATAAAGCTTTTTTTCCTGATCTCGGTGTTCTGGGTGGGACTTCCTTCCCCAGCCAAACCAGGAGTTTCTGTGGCAGGTCTTTTGATGGTGCTGGTGCCGTGGGACGCGGCTGAACGGCAAAGCGGGGACTGTTTGATACACAGGTGCTGTGGCTGCTGATGCGAGAGGCCCCGGTCCCCTGGTCGGGCTCAGAGCTGCTCAGCGTCTGCCCTTCCCGATCCACTACAGTCGGGGGAAAGCGCAGAAAGCAGCATTGCTGTCACCATGTATGTTGGGAAGGAAATATGGATCTGATATACAGACATAACCAGGTATGCTTCTGCCTCCTTAATGCCCAGGCTGGGAGCGAGGGTCTGTCACCCCCCAGTGTGGCTGTGACATTGGGCAGGTGCCTTTATCCTGCCTTCGTCCTGCTGTTATTCGTCCCGTCTTTTGGAGACGTGAAAGCTTTTGGGGGAACAGAGGCATCTCTCCTTAATGAACCCCTCTGGAACGTGGGAGCCAGCTTGGAGGCCAGGAGAGGCAAGGACGGGATGTTCCGGGATGCACAGGAGCCAGTCTCCCTGTTCATGCTGTGTGATTCACCCCACCTGCGGCACAGTCCATGAAAAGCCTCTGGGTATTTATGTGCAGGGTGTTTGGACGGCTCTTGGTCCATGAAAAGCCTCTGGGTATTTACTTGCAGGGTCCTTGGACGGCTCTCAGTCCACATCGGGCTCGCGCCACCGGCCACTCCTGCAAAGGGAGTTCACAGCCTTGGGATGCAAACGCCCAGGGATTCTCCGCAGAAGTCCCTGAGCAAAATCAGGGACTTTCAGCTGATTTCATCGGCCGTGCCCGCTGTGCAGATCCATGCCCAGCAGTTTGGGGTGCAGCGAGGAGAGGGCCGGGGTTCCCCCGGGCGAGGCGGTGCCGGGGGCTGGAGCACTCGGTGCCGTTCCTCCCTGCGTCACCTTCCACTTTCGGGGCTCCGGGAGATGAGGGACCGCAAAGGTTCATCCAGAGGTCGGTGTTTCCCTGGCTGGAGCCCTGCAGGATTTCACATCTGCGTGGACGTGCTCACCCCACACCTCCGAAAACGACGGCGGGATGCTCGCTGCTACCGGAGCCCCATCCAGCACAGGGGGCATCAGCCAAGGACACCCCTCCGGGCTGGCTGTCACCACCGTGCGTGCCCCGGCTGGTTGGTGGCAGTGGCTCAAGGCTGAACCACATCCCAAAGGTGACAAATGTCCCCACTGTGCCAGCTGTCAGGTGAGCAACAGCAGCAGAAGCCAAGCTGCTGCATCTTCCAGATGTGTATGTAGGTGTGTGTATATCTCTACTTATATTTTTTCTATATATGTACATATATATGTGGTTTTTTCTGCCAGAGCCATCTAGGGCTGGAGCAACAGCTCTACAGCTGAAAGTACAGCAAAACGCATGGGCAGCTGTGCAGCAGCCTGGAGGTGCTCATCGGATGGGAAGGGAATTGGCCACAATAAGCCAAAAGCTCCAAAGGCGTGTGTTTTGCAGAACACCCCATGACGCATGCAGGGACCATGTCCCTGGGTGCTGTGTGCCACTTCTGGGT
This sequence comes from Streptopelia decaocto, assembly GCF_964273445.1. NCBI lineage: Eukaryota > Metazoa > Chordata > Aves > Columbiformes > Columbidae > Streptopelia > Streptopelia decaocto. The sequence continues at coordinate 20,110,624 of NC_138665.1, read as the reverse complement.
GGCACAGGGACATGGAGATGTCCCCGCAAAAATATCCCTATGGGTGGGGTGCAGCTCTGGGTGCCCCGAAACCACCTGGAGCTGCTGCAGGGAATGTCCCTGCAGGTCCCTGCCCTGGGCGAGGAGGTGACCGGGCAGCTGTTCCCCAGGCCTGGCCCCTGGGACACGGGGATGTGGCAGCGAGGAGCCCAGCACGGGCAGCACTGGGAGGAGGAGGAGCAGGAGGAAGAGGAGGAGGAAGGTGGTGGCAGCTCTGCACTGCCCGCTGGGAATGGGTGGCAAAGCCTGGGGATCTGGTGTTTCACATCGAAGGGAACGGTCCAGTTGCCACCAGGAGCTCAGTCCCTGGCTGAGGAGCCATCACTGACTGCTCTGGGTGTCCTTGTCACCAGCTGCTGGCACCAGGCACAGCCTGACACAGGCAGAGAAAGCTGGAGGAAGAGCCGGTCCAGGCAGGGGAACTCCCCAAAAACCTCTCGGCTTTCCCAAGTACCACCTCTGCCTTGGATGTCATTGCTGGCGGTGGGTCCAGCCCATCACCTGAGCGCCGGTGCAGCCCATCCCATCTGTTTCTCTTTCCCTTCCTTGTGGCTTTCTGTGCTGTTTTTCCCCCTCTGCAGTCTTTATGTCTTTCTTTTCCCACTTCCGTAGCTACAAACACCCACATGCCTTTATCTCCTTCCCCCGTCCCATCCTGAAACCTATTTATACACAGCCCGGCTCCGGCCCGAGAGCACTGGAGGAGCAGGACGGGGCTGGCAGTGCCCGCAGCCCAACATGCTCTTGTTTGAACACCGGCTGGATGAGAGAGGATGTTTGCTGCTCTGGCTGCTCCCGTCTGTGCTCAGAGCCCAGCCTAACTGGGACGCAAAGCCCAGGTGCCAGCAGGTAAGGCTGGGATGGCCCCAGCAGCACCGCTGGGGCTGAGCATCCCTCTGCGCATCTCCCCACCGCTCTCGCCTCCCTCCACCCACCCTCTCTTTAACCTTCCCGGCTTTGATCTGCTCTCCTGTCCAGCCGGTCCCCAGCGCCCAGCTGCTCCCGTGTCCCCGCCGTGCTGGTGGCACCTTCCAGCTGTCCCTGCCATGGGGATGTCACCTCGAGATGCTTGCTGAGAGCAGGATGGAGTGCAGGGTCTCATGAGGATTCAGAGAGCGGCCATGGATGTTAGCAAGGTCATTGGGAGCCTGGACGTGGAGGGGATGTTTTTTTAGCCCCCCGCCCCGCCACGAATGTGGCGGGGCGGGGGGCTAAAAAAACATCCCCTCCACGTCCAGGCTCCTGATTCCAAACAGGTGGAGGAGAACAATTGGAAGTTGGATCCCACCAGGATGGGATAGGGATGCTCTGGACCAGTCCCTGGGCTGTCCCAATGCCCTCCCAAAGCTGGCTTTGCCCCACCAGCCTGTTGCATCTCCAGTGCTTACACCACATTTTTGCCCATTTTGCTTGCTGACATGCGTGGGAGGGCAGGGTGGGGTGGCAGAGGCTGAGCCTTCTCCTTGCTCCATCAGAAATAACTCAGCAGCGTCTTAGAAAGCCCAGCTTAATCCTGGCGACAAACTCCTTGTCTCTAAGCAGTGGCTTTAGGTGGACTGTCCCCTTCCCAGGCTTGTGCTCATGTCCACGTTGCTGGTGCCCATCTTGGACAGAGCTGGCATGGCTGGAGCCCCCCTCACGCTGACGGCTTCTCCTGTCTCTCTGCAGAGCCCCACCAAGGTGTCTTGCAAAGGAGTTGGCCTGCGCAACCTTCCACAGGAGCTTGGGCAAGGAGTTAAGTACCTCGAGCTCTCTGACAACTTCATCCGAAACCTGTCGAGCAGCCACATGCCAGGGTTTGGGCAGCTGGAGTACCTGGACCTGTGCTCCAACCAGCTGGAAGCCGTGTCAGACACGACCCTGGCTCAGCTGCCCCAGCTCCGCTCTCTCCTGCTGGGATCAAACCACCTGGACCGCAATTACCTGGCTAACGGGCGAGCTTTCCGTCTGCTCAGGAGCATCGAGGTCCTGGACCTGTCGGCAAATAATCTGGAGAGCCACATGGCAGGCTGGTACATCAGGAACCTCACTAGGCTGAGGATGCTGGATCTCTCCGGGAATAGGATGACCGAGCTGCCAGCCGGCATCTTCTGGAGCGCACCAGGGCTGCGCGAGCTCGACCTCAGCAACAACTACATCATGGAAATCGAGGAGGGAGTTTTTGAGTCTCTGGAAGAGCTGGAGGTGGTGAATTTGGCTTTGAATTCTCTCCACTGCATCTCTGGCTTCAGCCTCAGGCAGCTGCGGGTTTTAAATCTCAGCCACAACGCCCTGGAGCTCTTTGTCTGGGAGGAGGGAGCGGAGCCCTACCTGCTTCAAGTGCTCGACTTGAGCCATAACAGACTCCTCTCTTTCCCAGAGCTCCCCAAAGCCCATTATCTCACCCATTTAAACCTCTCCAACAACCTTATTGCTTCCCTGCTCCCAGGCTCACACCAGCCAGAGGAGTTTGCGCTTCCCTACAAGGAGCTGACGAGGTTTAACAGGACCTTGCCTGGCACGGCAGGGCTGACACGTGTCGCTGACTTGGATCTCAGCAATAACCAGCTGCAGGTGTTCCCGTTGACCGTCTTCCACGGCCTTGGCTCCCTGCACACCCTCAGCCTGGCCAGGAACTGTCTCCAGGAGGTGGCCGGGGAGGCGCTGGCCGGCGGCACTGAGCCTGGCGACCGCTCGCCCGCACCCCCGGCGCGCGTCGTCCTGTCCGTGCGGTCGCTGGACCTCCACGGCAACGCCATCCGCGTGCTGCCGGCGTGGTTTTTCCACTCTCTGCCTCAGCTGGAAACGATCGATCTGGGCTCCAACAGCCTCCAGCCTTGCAAGAGCCACGGGAGCGATCGGGGGGGGAATTTGGGAGCTGGGATGTCACACGTACCAGCCCCGGGAGGCACCTGCACCCCCTTCTACAACGTGCCTCGCTTGAAGCACCTGAGCCTTTGCAAGAACAACATCAGCAGGCTGCAGCCTTACGCCTTCCACCGGACCTCGCTGCTCTCCCTAGACCTGTCGGGAAACAGGGACTTGCTGGTGCCAAAGGAAGCCCTGGGGGGACTGGAGTTGTCCCTGCAGAAACTCTCACTGAGGGACAACCAGATGGACGACAGCAAGGCAGAGCTGCCCTGCATGGCCGCGCTCAAGCTCTTGGACCTCTCTGGCAATAACCTGAGCCTCTTGCCCGCGGGGCTTTTCTGCTCCCCGCTGGAGAGCCTGGACATTCGCAATAACAACCTGCCGGGGCTGGACAAGCCGGTGGGCGCCAGCTGGTCCCGCAGCCTGCAGGATTTGTCCATCGCTGGAAACCCCTTCGGCTGCTGCTCGCTGGGCTGGCTGGACGCGCTGCGGGCGGCCGGCGTGGGCGTGCGGGACCTGGGCCAGACCCTCTGCTCCTACCGGGACGGGAGCAGGAACTTCTCAGCCAAAATAACCAGCAGCCCTTGGTGGCTTTGTCCACGTCCCAAGGACACCAGCTCCCTGGCTCTGCTCGTGGTCATGATGAGCCTTTTGTTTCTCAGCTCCGGGGTTTGCTGGCTTCTCAAGAAAGGGCAGAAGGTGCCGGGGCATGGGGGACACTGCAGCAACAGGGCGAGGGTCTTCCCCCTCCATCCCAAAATTGAGGAGCCAGCCGAGGTGAAGCCAGCGGAGAACATCACCAAAGTGTAGCCCAGCCCTGGGGAGCAGGGACTGTAGCGATGGGTCAGAACTCTAATTATTTTTTAATAATATTAATAATATTATTGTATTTCAGACCTCCTTCCCTCAACACTGTCCTTTGTGTGTTTTGCAAACCCAATAAAGGGAGAGTGGTTGGTGCTGAGCTCTGGTCCAGGCAGAGATGATCCCTCTCGAGAGGGAGGATGTCCCCACCTCCTCCGTTCCCTGCAGAAAATCAAACACGCTGTGAGCAATTTTGGGTGGGTTTTCTGCCCTGCCATCACACATTCACATCACCCATGACTAGAAACCAAGGCCTGGGCTGCTCAGATTGACCTGGCCACCCCCTGAGCCCACCAAGTGCTGTTAGTGGAAAGGGAATTGTCTCCATTGAGAGCACCTGAGGGTTTCACAGCTTTCCCAGCTGTCGCTATTTGCCTTTTAAATAGGTTTAATAGCTGGGTTAAGTACCTGCTGCTGCTCCCAAGTCTGAAATGGTGCCGGTTGCTGGTGGGTTAGGATGAGAGGAAGTTTCTGCAGGATCCTACACGCTTCTCTCCTGCTTCATCCTGCCAAGATGTCATCTGAGTGGTGCTGTGAGGTTGGCAGGGCTTAAAATGACCCCGAGATAAAGAGAATGAAAGAGAGAACCCCTGTCTTGTGCTGTCCCCGGCTCTGTGAAGCGGGTGCAGGACGTTCCAGCCTGGACTCCCGAGTCAGTGGCAGCAGGGACAGCTCGGTCCTCAACACAGGGGTAAGCGCTGTGGTCCACAGGCTGTTGTCACCGTGGGATGTGATGCAGGATGGCTGTTGGTGTGGTGTGATGCTCCCTGTCTCTGCACAAACAGCTGTCCATCTGTCCCAGGTGTGACATGTCCAGCTTACCAGGACAGCAGCCAGATGCCCAACAAGCACCTGAAAGGCTTTTCCTTCTTCTTGGTGCCACTTCTCTTTGGTGCCACCTTAGAAGTCCCCAGCTCTCCCAGGCCACGTCCTTGGCCACACACCTGTGGGGTTAGAGGCTGCGAGAGCAAAAGGGCTTGGAAGTCACTTAAAATCCCAGTTGCTTAACTTCTTTTTTTCTTTCTCCTTTCACGCTTATTGTGGTTTTACTGTGAAGCAAAGGGTATTTTTGCTGTGAGACGTACACCTTCCCCACGCTGCCCGTGTTGCTGCTGGGGCTGCAGGTTTGCTGGGTATCCACCTCCTCTGATGGCCCCGTGTTTCCATCCCTGCCTCAGTTTCCCTTTGATCTTACACGCTGCTCCAGTGCAGGTCCCAGCTGATGTCACCAGCTGGCGTAGCGTGCCAGGAGCTGCTGTGTCCCCCACATCACTTCTGCACTTCTCCTCAGCAGGGTCCCCTGTGCCCAGGTGGCACCGAGCTCCCTGTGGCAGGGACGTGCTGTCCTGTGCGCCCAAGAAGCAGCAGGCGGGCGAGCTCAGCCCGTCCCCAAAGCCATGGCAGCCTCACCCCCAGCCTGGGTGCTTGGTGACATTGCAGGGACACTCCTCGGGGCTGCCTGGCCAGACCCCAAACTGCTACTGCTGCCTTGGGTGGGTGTTTCTGGTGCATTTTGTCTGTTCCTCATTTAAACCCCCTCCCAAGCTGTACTTTCCGTGCCCATCACCATCAGATCTCCTGCCCTTGGTGCTGCTTCTTCACCGGTTCCACCAGCCTCTTCCTCTCCTTAAGGCCTGCAGAGGGCTGGAGCCTCACAGCCACCAGGGCTGGGGACTGATGGGGACACCAGTACCACCGTGTGCTTAGTCTGGGCTTACTGGGTGCTCTGGAGCTGTGTTTATCCAGCCCTGCTGACACGGGTTGCGTCAAGTCCCCGTGGGCCAGCAGCAGTTGGTGGTTGACCCACGTGGGGACAGCGAGCTGTTGATACCCCCAAGTTTTCTCCAGGGATTAGAGCATCTGCTAAAGCATGAACTAAAAATAAGAGATCCTGGGACTGGTTTTACCCTGCAGGGAAGGCCAAAAATGTTGCATTTTAATGTCAAGCTGTAAGGCAGGAGGAGTATAAATTTTGGTCTGAAAAAGAGAAAAAAAAGGCAGTCGTGGTTAAAATACTGTGACCGTTTACAAATTTTTGTAGAGAACTAGTTGAGAAATCTAACAAAACTCATTCTTTCCAGTGGAAAGCTTCCACATTTCACTGGATCTGCATTTTCAAAGAAAAATAGATCTTATCAAAAATTTCCAACTAGCTATTCCGCTAACTCATGCGGAAATTACCTTGTCTGTAACTAACTTCAGTTAGAGGACTGTTTCTTTTTCTCCTTTGTCCCTTTTTCTCCGTGGAGATGAGAGTCAGAGCTGCAGGATCCAGATCGCTGGCTGTCAGGTGTCCCTGCTCGAGCTGCCCCTGCCCAGCAGAGCCGGGAGACGGCTCCTTGTCCCCCGGGCTCCTTGACCCCTGGGCTCCTCGTCCCCTGAGCTCTGGGTGTAGAGGGAGCACAGGTCAGCCTAAATCTCCCCAAATCTCTGTTGTAAGCTAATGCAAGATAATGAGCTTTAGGCTGTTGCAAGGTGTGAAGCAGCCAGAGCAGAACTCAGGTAAGTCCACGTCAGTGCTCAGACAGCAGCAGAATGGCTGTTTATTTTAATTTTGTTTATTTGTTTTATTTTTTGCTGATATTGCCGCAATGTGTGTTCCCAAATGCGGTTGATCTCGTAAACTACTGTCCTCTTACCCAGCTCCCTGCAGCCGGGTGGTTTTTATGTGCTCCTGGCTAGTGCAACACTTGCTCTGCAGCTTCGGGATGTGGCAGGAGGCTGGTGGCAGTGGCTTGTTCCCATGTGTCACCTCTGGGCCACCAGCCCGCCTGTCCCTCCCGTTCTGCTGCTGCTTTCCATGATCTCGCTGCCACAGCTGCTGTGCGTGACTCAACAGGACTCGCCGGCAGCTGTTTCCAGCCCGGTCGGTGAGGTTGGGCATGTGATTCACGACACTTTCTTTGTCTCTGGTGGGGTTCGGCCAGGCTGGGACCTGCCACCAGCCCCTCCAGCACGGGGACCTTCACCCAGAGGAGCCTCTGGTGGGAACAGATGAGGAACGTGGCTGCCAACATCTCCCCAGCCTTGCAAAAGCCTCCATTGCCTCCTGCAGCATCGCTTGCCCGGGCTGCTGGGGGAATGCAGATGCTGACAGATGTGCTGCAGCTGGGTGCCCCAGCCCAGCTGTCCCTGGGGACAGGGTGTGCTGCAGAGCCCGCTCTGCCTGCCATGGGACAGCGTCACAGCCGCAGGCAGCCCAGGTCACAGCAGCTCCAGGGCTGTCACCAGGTCCTCTGTCTCCTCACAGCTTGAACCCACAGTCCCTGGTCCCAGCAAGGGGACACCTCTATGGACGCCCGCGGGAGCAGCGTCGCGGTGAGGGAGTGAAGCCACGGGACCAGGAGAACCCGTCCTGTGGTGAGGTCACCGACGTCAGCGTGACGTTGGAAAGAGGAAGGAGGACGGTTTCGCTAAAGGAAAGCAGCCATCTGCAGCAGGACGGTCACCTGGTGCCCCGGGTGGCGCTCACTGGTGTCCCCAGCCTGCGGAGGGGACGGAACGCTCTGAGGTGCCAGCCCACAGCAGGGACCCCGTCTGCAACCTCTGGGACACGGCTGGAGCACACGACCTGCATCCTCAACAGGACGTCAGCACCACGTGACATTGTGCCACCACCGCCTGTGTCACCGCAGCCGGCACTGTCACAGCCTCCCAGGCAATGGGGTGTGGGTCCTCAGGTGGTGGGGAGCACTGAGGTCACTGAGGACTTGAGGGGACAATGAGCACATTGGTGGCAGGGGAACCCCTGGAATGTCCTCATAGGAAGCCGCCTCGAAGCCAAAAGCTGTTGCAAGCTGGGATGGTACGTGGGGTTGTAGCACAGAGGGTGTTAGTCTCGTCTTCCAAATAATAAGTGACAGGAGCAGAGGAAACGGCCTCAAGTTGCGCCAGGGGAGGTTGAGGTTGGATTTAGGAACAATTTCTTCCCCAAAGGGCTGTGGGGCATTGGAACAGGCTGCCCAGGGCAGTGCTGGAGTCACCATCCCTGGAGGGTTGGACAGACGGACATGAGGTTCTCAGGACATGGGGCAGGGACAGGGTGGGTTATGGTTGGACTTGATGATCTTGAGGGTCTTTTCCAACTGAAATGATTCTGTAATTCCATGCAGAGGGTTCCCGTGTAGTTACACAGGTCACAAAACACCCGTGGGCGTTTCCTTTGGCTCCTGTCTGAGCCCCAGTAGCGGAGGACACAAAACTTTGCCCATCCAGGACAACTATTTGATATCTCTCCGCTAATTACCTTAATCCCAGGAGCAAATTCTGTGTGCAGGAAAGCCCCGACCCGGTGTCAGGTCTTCTTCTGCCTGTTCCTCCTGGAGCTTTCCCCTCCTGGCCGTGTCCCCAGGGCAGCCACCCCAATGGGGGGGACATGTCCCAGTGTCCCTGCCGGCTCCTCTCCTGCCCGCCTGGCCTTTCCCTCCGCTCTGCACCCACAGACGAGTCCCTGGCTGCCCGTTGTCCCGCGGTGGCTCTTGCGGAAGGGGGAAGCCTTTCTCCTGGCTGGGGATCCCCTCCTGCCCTCCTCCTTCCCCAAGACAGACCTGACGCAGAGGGGGAAGGGGTATTTTTAGCACTTACCCTACGGTTATTTCAAGAGTTGAGCTAAGAGGAATTGACATGAAATGAAGGATTGCTTTTGCTATAAAAGGAAACTGTTTTTTTCTTCTTTTTTTTCCTCCTACCACTAAGTCTGCGAAGGGGGCTTGGTAAAAATCACCTTTTGTAGGAGGCAGCAAGTTGGAACAGGAGACTGGCATCAGAAATCATAGAAAGATAGAATCACAGAACGGTTTGGGTCAGAAGGGACCTTAGAGATCATCTAGTTCCAACCCCCTGGCCATGGGCAGGGACACCTTCCACTAGACCAGGTTGCTCAATGCCCAGCCTGGCCTTGAACCCTTCCAGGGATGGGGACACAGGACGCTGTTCCCAACGCTGGTTTTTGGGGACTTTGCCCAGTGCCCACAGTAACCTCGCATTCCAGATCTCAAGCCCATTTGCGATGCTCCAGCTCCCAGACTAAGAGAAGATCGTGGCCTTGGAAAGCAAAAGCACTGGCCAGAAGGTGGCAATATCCCCTCTCCTTTCTGGGCCTGGCAGAGATGAGGCAGAACGATGGTAACTGGGTGGTACTGGAGTCCCTGCATCCCCCTGGCTGGAGAGGGTGGTGGCTGGTGGGACATGCCCAGCGCATGGGATTGCATTTGCTTGGCAACTCCTGCCTTGGACCTGCTTCATCGAATTACTGTCCTCCCCCTGCCCACGGAGCACATGATGCCCCAAAAAAAGCACCCAGGCACCTCCCCATCCTGACAAAAAGCAGCTTTTCCTGCTCAGAAAATTCCTAATCCCTCCAGAAGCTGCTCAGATTTCCCCGCAATGTCTCCCCTCTGGGGCCAAGGCATTTCCCCATTCCCCAAGGCCGAAAAGGGAACTTACAGAGAATATGGTTTCATAATATTAAAATCCTCCGGGTTAGAGGGAAAGGAGCACGAGGGAGAAGTGTGGACACGGTATCTGATCGCGGTCAAGGTAAGAGAAAGATCTGTAGCAGCCGTGAATGGGAAGGTGGGATGTCAAATAAATATCAGGGACTTCCAGAGCGCAGTGAGGACCGAGAGGACTGAACTGAGTCGGGAAAGGTGAAAGCTGAACCGTGTCACTGTGGTGAGGCCGGTCTGATTTCAGCTTCACCAAGCACAATGAACAGTTTAATGGCAAAGGACCCCAGGTCCTGTGATGTGTATGAGCAAAATCCATCACTCCAGGGGTTTAACAGGGGCTGTTTCTCACTGCAGAACCCTCACTAGAAGCTGACCAGGTTCGCAGGTGAGGGTCATCTCTGCCATGTGCCACCTGGATCTCACACGGGATGGCAGCTCCAAGCCCCAGGAACAAAGAGAAACAGCAGCTTTCTTAAATCTCAGAGATGCTGGAGGAGACTTTGGGCTGGTGAGGGAGTGGCTGAGTTGGGCTGACAACCCAGGGGCTTGCAGAAAACGTAGGAAATTGTCTCCTGTCCTACAGCACTGGTGAGTTCTGGCCCTTGGAAGGTGAGCCGAGGTCATCCAAGCGCAGGATCGCAGTGGGCGAAGGGTCTTTGCAGCAGATCATGTGGGATTCACCGTCCCCGGAGGGGTTCCTGGGGACGTGGTTTAGTGCTAGGTTGTGTTTGGACTTGATCTTAAGAGTCTCTTCCAACCAAAATGATTCTGTGATTCTGTATGTGGGCTGGGTAGTGGTGAGACCCTTCCCCTGGCTCTTTCCATATGGCGTGGTGCAGCTCCAACCCCTCGCACACACGTGTCTCAAACCCATCTGTGCATTTTGTCACAGGCACTTGGAGGCCAAGCGCAGTTCTGTGGCAGAGAGCTGCTCCATGAGCGTCACCTCAAGGCGACACTAAAAAAAAAAAGAAGTAAATTGCATGTGGGAAATAGTGTTTGAATTATGCCTGGGACCACCAGAAAGCCTAGAGAAGCTCCAGGTGCTCCTGACGATGGATGAATTCTGCCAAGACGCCTGTGCCCAGTCTCCCCTCGGGCTGTGTCACCCGTCCCACAGCTGGGGACCACAAACAGCTCTAGCAGTGTCTGGCCTGTCCTCACATCTTCCTCCGTGGGGCAATAACCATGGCTGGAGAGGGCAGCGGTTGGGCAGGACCTGCCCTGATGTCCCACAGGTGCTGGTGGTCTCTGGGACCTGATGCTTGGTCTGAAGGGATTTGGAGCAGCATGTGCTGCAGAAGAGAGGGCGCACATTGCTACCTTAGCCCATTAAAACAGGGTGCTGTTATTTTAACCAGCTTAGTCCTCATTTAGAGACAAAAACCAAAACATGGGGTTTGGTGACTACAGAATATAGGTTTGGGTTATCCCTTGTCCTCTCCAACAAGGACTCTGGGGAACTGATTCTTTGCTACTCCAGCCAAAAGAAAAGTCATTTTTCAGCTGACAAGAGCTTGCTGTAACTTTGGAGCCTTTGGTGTCAGCCCACGGGCATCAGGGAGAGGAAGGTTAACGGGATCAGAGCCAGCTGATGCCAGGGACACTGAATACAGCATCTCTTTCTTTTCTCTCTGTGCTTTAATTAGGCCTCATGTAACTCCGCTTGGGATTTGGGAGAGACCTCGACGTGTTCCTAGCAGGACCCTTCCTCATGGGCCATCGCTCCAGCACAAAGTACCTTGTGGACTTTTCATCCCCAGGGAGCAGTTTGGGGAGGTCAACAATTCAAGCTGCGTGTCCTGGTTTGAGTGCAAGTCAAAGGGAGGTCATGGGCGGCTGCAAACCAAACACCCACTCGTGTCCTGCCCTGTTCCAGTGAAGAAGGAAGCTGCATGGCAAGGGAGAAAGCAGAAGCCAGGTCTGCAACCTGTGACTGTTTCCAAATGAAGCTGGTGTCAGCTGGGCTTGTGTCTCAAATGTCACCTCCCACTGTGGAAAACATCAGCCCACCTGGTTCCTGAAGGTCCTCACAGCAGCAAGGTTGCACTTTTGGTTTTCTACTCACAGAAAGGAAAGACTCAGAAAAAAAAGACACCTTGTGACAAGCGTGTGCCAGCCACGGAAATGTCAGCCCACCCAGCCCCTGTCCACGCAGGCACCGTTTCCCCAGCTGTGTCATCTCTACCAGCTGTAATGTGGTCCCTGCGATGAAACGGGCACTTCTGCAGTGGAACCCGCGCCGGTGCTGGCTCAGGGCCCTGCACACACCAGTTTGCACCAGCAGACTGTCTGTGCGACAGCCGCGGGACTTCGGGCTCATTTTCTTGGCCTGGAGAGGCAAACTGCTGTGAAAGCTGGTTGTGCTGTTCTCAAGAGCCTGTACACATCAAGGCATTAGTCCTGGTCCAGAAAGCCCAGCAACAGTCAAGGCAAAGTCCTCCAGCTGTCCCGCGTGTACTTCAGGGTGCTGAAGGCACCAGAAAACCCAATGCCAACTCCAGACTGGGGTTTGCAGCTCTGACAAGCTAAAGATAGCCCCACGCTGAGTCAGATCCTGCTCCCACTACGTTTTCTAATGGGCCCATTTAGTTTTGGGGCTGTTTCTCGAGTTAGCGTGGGCAGGGCAGCCCTTGCATTGCAGCCCAGCACCTTCCTGTGGCGGGGAGAGGTGGCCTTAACCCCATTGCTTTGAAATGTCTTTGTGGGCTGAAGGGTGGGAGCGTTTCCACACGTCCCCTTCTGCTCGCCCTCTTTCTCTGCAGTCACAAAACCTATTGAGCAGCTGCTGATGCCCTGACTGGGGCGAGGGGTCAGTAAAAGGGTTTGTCAATAGGAAAATGGGCTGAAGCTGTGAAGTTGGTGTCTCCAGGCAGGACTTCCCCAAATTCAATCAGCTTCACAGAATCACAGAATGATTGGGGTTGGAAGGGATCTCTGGAGATAATCTAGTACAACCCACCTGCTAAAACAGGTTCAGCATAGCAGATCACACAGGAACGTGTCCAGGTGGGTTTTGAATGTCTCCAGAGAAGGAGACTCCACAGCCTCTCTGGGCTTCAGCCCCAGTGCAGCCTTTGGCTGGGTCATCTCCAGGCTGGTGAGACCAGTGTCCACACCTTGATTGATTTGTATACATGTATATATACATCTGGAGTCTTGGTTATTGCAGAGTCCTGGCTGTCCTACAGAGAAAGAGGGGGCCGAAAGCTGAGACTTTCACTCCTTCTGGGTCAAAATATGGGCTTTTTTTAATCAAAGAAAATAAGAAAAAAGCCAACAATTAACATAAGCCCCTTCTCTCCCTTACTGATGGGCCAGGCACAGGATGAGCTGTGGATCCGTGTTCGGATCTGATGCCTCTCCTGAAGATGCTGAAGGTGGAGACCACCACAGCTCTGCAGTGTGCAGCATCTCTAGGCCTTGCAGGGACACAAATGGTTCCGGGACACCCAAACGCTCAGGGGGGTGACGTGCCCCATGTCCCCCACCTCCCCATGGCGCAGAGCCACCCTGTCATCTCCTCAGCGTTTCCCAGGGGCTGATCTGGGGATGGGGGCAGCTAATAACAGCTGGAGCCCCCCCTGCCTCCCTATCCCACCCTCCCCCTCGGCTCTAACCCGCTGTGAATGGCACCGAAACCGCCTTTGTTCCCCTCCCCGGGGGGCAGGACCGCGCTGCCCGCGGCTACAAAAGGGGGAGGAGGCGCCCAGCGGATCCGGTCCGGCCCCGGCCCCATCCTTGGTGTCAGCCCCAGTCCTGTCCCGGTCCCATCCGCGGTGCTGGCTCCCTGTCCCGGTCCCATCCCCGGTGCTGGCTCCCGGCTCCATCCCCAGCGTCAGCCCCGGTCCTGACTCCCGGTCCCTGCCCCGGTCCCGGCTCCATCCCCGGTCCCGTCCCCAGTGTCAGCTGCAGCTCTCCCAACCCCGGTCCCGGTATCCTCCCTGGTCCAGGTCCCAGCGTCATCTCCATCCCTGGTCCCAGTCCTGCCCCTGGTCCCCAGTCCTGCCTGGTCCCATCCACAGTCCCAGCCCTACCCCCGATCCCGGTCCCAAGCAACCCCAGCTCCGGTGTCAGTCCCCGTCCTGGTGCCACCCCCGGCCATGGGCTCCCCCCCTGCCGCCGCCGTGCTGCTCTGCCAGCTGGGGCTCTCCGCAGCCATCCAGTGGCTGTGAGTACTGCCCCGGGGGGGCTGCACCCCCTCCCTCTGCCCCTCTTTGGGGCTCCCCCTCTCGGGCTGGGTCCCCAGAGTGGTGCCCGTGGTTGCCTCTCGCTGACACCCATCCTGTCCCCACAGCGGGCTGACGGAGAGCGGCAGCGGGGTGGCCTGGAACGAAAGCCACCACTGCCGGCTGCTCGCCGGACTGGTACCCGACCAGTTCCAGATGTGCCGGAGGAACCTGGAGGTGATGCCCAGCATCGTCCGGGCCGCCCGCCAGACCAAGAGCGTCTGCCAGAAGAGCTTCGCAGACATGAGGTGGAACTGCTCCTCCATCCAACGTGCCCCCAGCTTTGGCCCTGACCTGCTGAAAGGTAATGAATGTTTTCCCCCTGATGTGTTTGTGCTCCTGTGTCTGACCCAAGGAGCTTTCCAGGCAGGCAGTGCTTTAAAAAAAAAAAAGAAGAGAGAAAATAAGAAAGGGTGGTTGGACTAGATGACCTTTGAAGGTCCCTGCCAACCCAAACTATTCTATGATTCTAACATAAAGTGCTGCTGTTCAGCTGATGGGCGTCAATTCTGGAGAAACTTGTTGCCATTACACTGGTGTTAATCCTGTGCAACTTGGACCTCTGTTTCAAACCAAAACAGCTGTTAAAGGCTCCAAAAAAAAGGGGGAAGAGGTGGGGGCAGAGGCTGTTTACTGGGACCATAATACAGTAGCTGGCACAGGTTAAAAATACAGCACAAGAAAAAGGCTGGGCCTTGGTGTTATTCTGTTGCAAGAAAACAAAACCAAAATCCCTCATTTGCATTGTGAGATCTCTGAGAGGAGGGTTTGGCTGGGTAGGGTGGAAGGACACATCCCTCTCTTCTTCCAGGAACCCGGGAATCCGCCTTTGCCCACGCGCTGGCCGCCGCCGCCGTGCCGCACTCCATCGCCCGCGCCTGCGCCGCGGGGGAGCTCCCGCTCTGCTCCTGCGGCCCCGGCCCCGCCGAGCTCCCCGGCCCCGGCTTCAGGTGGGGCGGCTGCGGGGACAACCTGCGCTACGGCCTCCAGCTCGGTGCCGCTTTTGCTGACAGTCCTTCAAAATCCAGCAAGCTGGGGACACGAGCGCTCAGGGCCATGAACCTGCACAACAACGCAGTGGGTCGGCAGGTGGGTATGGGGGACAGGTGGCTGTGGGACAGGTGGGGACGGTGCCACCATGGGTGCTGCAGCCCAGCACAGCTTCCAGCAGCCCGGGGGGCAGAGGTTCCCTCTGTAAGACACTGGGCAGGTTGTGTGGATGCTGTCCTTAAAGTCAGGAGGCAACTACATGGTTAAAACAGAGCTCCATGTGTTTGCAGAGCCATCCCCCACTGCTACCCTACCCAAACATCCTTGCACCCTTTCACAACAAGATGTTTTCCACTTCACACCAGTACTTCCAGTACCCCTTCCCACCCCTCTGATGGGAGCAGAGGCCCATCAGCTCCAGCTGGGCTCCCCAGAGCGGGCGGTTCCCCAGGTGTGGATGTGGCCATCCCACACCCATCTTGGTGGGGAAAGCCACCCGCCCCTGGCCAGGGATGTCCCCAAGGGTCAAGTTCTTATCAGCAGGGGATTGAAGCAGGGCTGTGTCCTTGATTGCTCCATTATATTCATTTAAAGTTGGCAGTAAGCCCTGAGCACTTTCATCTCTCAAAACTTCCCATAGGTACTTTTGCAAATTAATCACTAGGGTGGGTACAAGGAGAAAGCAGAAGGAAATTGATCCGTTTTCCTGTCCTCTGCAGGTGCTGAGCGACTCCCTGGACACCAAGTGTAAATGTCACGGCGTTTCAGGCTCCTGCTCAGTGAAGACCTGTTGGAAGGGGCTGCCCAACCTGGAGGAAATCGCCTCTGACCTCAAGTCCAGGTACCTGGGCGCCATCAAGGTGACCCACCGGCTCGTGGGGCCCAGGAAGCAGCTGGTGCCCAAAGAGACGGACGTCAGGCCAGTGACGGACACAGATCTGGTTTATCTCATCAGCTCTCCCGACTACTGCACGCCAAATATTCACCTGGGGTCTCTGGGCACACAGGACAGGTAACAAACTGCTGCAGAGACTCAGCCTCACATTTTATGATTAACTAAATTTTAGTTTAAACATGTCACTGCACAGGAGCAATTCTGATTCCTGTGTTTCTTAACATACTACAGTACTGCTTTGCTTTATCTGTCTAAGTATTTCACATAGTACAATTCTGGCAAGATATTACCTTAAAATTGTGGTTATATGCAGTATTTTTTCCCTCATTGTTTTTGAACTTGTTTTTTTAATATGGGAGGCAAAGGCAGGCAAAATTGCTATATGCTATGTATTTAATTTCTATGGAAAGAATAGAAGTAGTTATAAAATGACATAATCAGTCATTCTTAGTTCAAATATTTTATAGCCTACTACATTTTCAAAGAAGAGTTTTTAATGTGTGGGGTTTTTTTTCCACACACATTTTAGAATCCTAATCTTAAACAAACCAACCCCAGAAGTCTTTCCAGACTCCTTTAGTATCTTGGCGTCTCGCTGCCTCCTGCATGGGCACGTCAGCTCTGGGCGGGGGCCAGGGCAGGCGGCTGTGGTTGGCACCACCACCGTGGTGGTGGGCAGAATCATTGAATCATTGAGTTGTTTTGGTCAGAAGAGACCCCCAAAATGGAATCCAACCATTAGCCTATCTCTGGCACAGACCCACGTCCCTCAGAACCCCATTGTGCATCCTCCTCTTGACAGGCAATGCAACAAGACCTCCATGGGCAGCGACAGCTGCAACCTGATGTGCTGCGGCCGTGGCTACAACACCTACACGGAGGAGGTGGTGGAGAGATGCCACTGCAAGTACCACTGGTGCTGCTATGTGGTGTGCAAGAAGTGCCGGCGGAAGGTGGAGAGATACGTCTGTAAATAACGCCGGAGGCGCCGGGCAGGCAGGAGGGCTCTTGTACTGGGCATGGCTGGAGATCCAACGCCAACTGCAAGGGATGCCGTGAGCTACGGCAACACGGTGCGCTGTGGGGAGCCCGGGCTCTCGCATTGCCATGGAAAACCTCAAACTGAGACACGTGGGGAAGCCCAAGGCCCAGACCTCGGCTCCATCGCTCCAGAGCAAGACAAAGGGTCGCCCTCCCACGGCCGGTGGGGAGAGACCAGCCCTCGGTCTCCAGCTGGGGACAAGCCATTGATCACTCACACACACAGGCCCTTTTCTCTGGGGTGAATGGGGACCCTGGGCTGACATTGTCCCTCTGCAGGAGGTTTCTGACAGTGGCCTGAAAGCCGGGAGTGATGGATGGGATGAGGGGGCAGAGAGTTGCCCATTGGGAGAAGAAAATTTCTTTGGGTGAGGGGGCCATGGGCGGCTGCTTTAGGGGAAGGGTTCTGCTGTGGGCTCACCCAGCACCACCGTGTTCCTCCCCAGGGGCAAATACTGGTCCAGGGCCCTTGGCAGCACCTGAAATGAAGACAAAGAGCTCACCAATCCTCCCCACGACCCACATGGAGGTTGTTGCTGCTCTCACGGTAATGAGCCTTTGCCTGTGACGGATGATGGCAGACAGACAGACAGACGTAGGCACAGCAGCAGTCCCTGGGGCTGCCCAAGATGGGCAGCATGGCAAAGCTGCGCTCATCTTCTAGACCATGAAGGTCTCCAGCCCGCTCCTTCCACCCCCTTGACACCAGCCATGCTGGCGCTCTGGCCTGAAGAGAGGACACAGCTCCAGGGCCCTTGGCAGATGAGACCTTTAGCCGCTATACTTAATGAAAGTGGGACTCCAGTGTGCGTTCTTTAATAAATGTATTATATTATATCTCTCTGTGATGTGTTTCCTAGGAAAACCTCCCTCCTCCAGCTCCTCAGTTGGCTGCAGAGGAAGAGAAGCTGAAGCCCCATGTCCGTGCCCTCACACGCAGCGAGGGACCAGTTTGGTTTTAATTCTTTCTGTGGCTCCTTGGCCCAGGTTTGCCTCTAATTACAGCTGCTGTAATTACAATCCTCTGCTCAGCTACTACGCACGTACAGAGAACCTGCTGGAAGGTTTCCATTGCCCAGTTCTTCAGGTCTCTGAGCAGCAAGCAAGGGGTTCCTGGGGTTCAGCAGCACTGGTGGCTGGAAATGGAGGCAGTCTGGGGTTATTTGCTGATCCTTGTGAATGTGGGCTGGAGCAAGGGGTGGGGAGCCAGCGATGGGGGCCCTGGTGGCCCCCCGTGTCACCTAACATGGACTCTGGCCATGGGTTAAGAGATTCATGCAGCCTTTGGAGAGAAAGGACAAGTCTAAGCGCCCAGGTGCTGAGGAGAGCCCACAGCACGAGGAGGACAGGTAAAGGGAATGGAAATCAGGGCCATTTCCCGCAGCTCATCCATGACCCAGAGCCCCTGGCAGCTTTGCGTGCGCCTGGGTTTATTTGTGGTCTGCACTAAATGGGCTTGGCGGCGTTCAGCCCCGAGTCCAGCTGTACCGATTACTCATTTCCATGTTCATTCAATCATTTTTTAAGAGCCTCTGCTGGGTCACGGAATCAATTCATGAGCTTTTTTTGTAAACCGTTCCCTTCACTTAATGTGCTCCAGGTTTCTGTATTAACAGTGAGTCCAAAGGGGCTTGAGATGAGCCTGGGAGCTGGAAGCTGGAACGCTCAGGGGTGAAGCATATTCTGCGTAGTTAACCAAGTGAGTTAACTAGCATTATCAGTGGTTAACGTGCCATTGACTCGATCTGGCTGCTGACACCCAGCCTTCCCAGGGTGACAGTAAAGCCACAGCTGCAAAGCTTCCGTCACAGCTGCCCAAGGCCAAAAAGCTATCTCCAGTTTTGCTTTTAAAATGCAATTTGGGGTTAGTCACCGGCATTCCTCAGAAAAGGGAGTCTCTGGCTGCTAGGTTGCAAAATAGATGCAGTTTCTGTGTCCAGAGCCAGGCTGAGGTGATGCGGGTACTTAATTAGGAAGATTGCTTAAATCCCTTCCCCAGAGCCACCTGGCTGTGCATCCCCGATCAGAGGGAGGTGAAACCGGGAGGGGCTGTGAACTCCGCAGAGTATTGCAAAACGAGCTGGTGAGAAACAAAAAAACACAAGGGAAGGATCTTGTGGAGTGAGAAACTGAGCCAGGAGGGTGGGAAATGTGATTTGCATTTGGTAACTACAAACACACATCGCCTGGGGTAGAGGAGAGGAGCCACAATGGCTCGGAATGCCCCGGGGAGATGTCGTGATCCCCTCCTAGAGAGGTCCCATTTGAATTTCTGCCTGGGAAAGAGCAGGGTCAAGGGCTGAATATGCAGAGTCCTCTCCTTCTCTGCTCCCTCCATCTTGGCTGCACCAGGGGAGAGTTGGGGAAGGACCGGAGGGGTTGATCAGCACTGAGGAGCTCGGGCTGTGTCCTGCGGGATGTGGGAAAACACTGTGATTAGTGCAAGGGTGCAAAGGGTCAGGCTGGCAGGAAGGCCAGCGGTGGGGAGGTGATGGTTAAGTGACAATGCTTGCAGCAGGAGGGGTTGTTGAGCTCGGTTTACCAGGTTTGTGGGATCTGCTGGACTAGAAGAGTCTCTGAAGGAAGCAGAGCCAGAGCAAGGCAGCGTCAGACGATGGATCCAGCAGGACTAAACCCTGCATGGCGCCCCAGGGGCTGAGGGATCCATCTGCCTGGATGCGTTTTCTCTCTGTGATCCTGCTTGGGCAGCAAAGCCAGCAGGAGGGTCCCAGGGGGAGCCCCCACCCCAGCCCGGGCAGCACAACCACCCTCTGGGGTAAACGATGACAGAACTTGGACCCTGACATCAGCCTGCGGTGGGTCCCAGCACCTCTGCCAGAGGAATCGGCGCAGGAGGGTTTGTCTCTAACCCTCAGCAGCTCCGCTTCCACCACAACCACCTCCAGCTCTGGTAGGTGGCCCCTCAGGACCTGAATCAACCTGGGCAAGGACGGGAGCAGCATCCCCGAAACACAGCGCAGATCTAACAACTGTGGCTTCACAGCCCTTCAGGCACCACTTTGACTTTCTTGTCATTAGCCATTTTCCCCTGATGTCTTGTGGCTTTTGATTTATCTGTTTCTCTGGAAATGAGACTCTCCTAGAGCTGAGTTCTCCACACCCATGGCAGAATTCATTCACTTTCTGGTGCTGTGAGCTGACACGGGAGAAGTGGCTCTGAAAATGGCTTGTGCATAGAAAACCATCCTTGTGCATGAAATGTGGGGAGAAGCGGGCAAAGGGTTTGCTCTTAAAAGCCTCCTCATTACTGCTTGAATTTTAGTTTGGGTTTTAAAGGAGTAAGGCTGGTATAAATGTGATCGTGCCCTGCTGGTTAGACTTGTGTGGACTGTGAATTCTGGAGAAAGGAGAGTGATTTTCATGGATTCTTTTGTCTTTGCTGCTAAAGCACTGTGGGCTTTTTCTTCTTTTCTTCTATTTCTCCATTCATTGAGACTGTTTGCTAGTGGTTTTTCTTCTTTTTTTCTTTTATGTCTTTATTCATTGAGAGACACTGCATAACTTATTCCAGGAGGATAATCTGAGCAAGGGCAACAAGCTGTCAGTAGGCAAATGAGTGTTTTGGAGGAAGAATGTTCAGGAAGATACTTCTGAGTGTTTCTGCTGGATATTTCTTCCCTACAGCCCTGGATTGCAGCCGTAGGGCAGAACCTCCACCTGCTTTTTGCTTGTGCTTTTCACAAATAAAACCGAGCCAGAACAAGGAGAAAGGAGGGGATGGGGCTGCTGTGCTGGGGCTCAGCTGTTGATCACCATCCGCACTGCTGTGAGTGTTTGGGGATTGTCACTTTGACCTTTCGGATGGTTGGTGCCCACACAATCACACTGCAAGACACAAACATGAGTAAGTGTTTGTATTTAAGGGAAAACCCTGGCATCTCTGTTCTCCTTTATTTCTGGGGTGTTCAGCAATATCATGGTGGCTGAAGGATGACAAATGATAATAGGGATTGTCCTCCTGGGGATCTTCAGCCAAGGGACAAATCAACAGCCAGAAGACCAGAGGGGGAACTGAGGGAACCTTGGGCATGGCTTGAAGGCCAGTTGTGTAGGAGGTTCCGAGGGGACATAGAGCCCTCTTCCCTCCTCCAAGCCTGGCCAGGCTGGCACTCCTTCCAGCTCTGAACCCTGAAGTTCAGCGAGTTGCTCCATCAGAGTAGAAAAGCCCCAGATCCTGCAGGTTTGTGGTATCCCCATCACATCTGCGGGGACCGGGAGGGGTGAGGTGGCATTTTTGAGCATCCCTGTCCCCTTCACCAGCCTGTATTTCTCCCCCTCATCCATGTTCAGTGCAAGCAGTGTCCCGGAGGCTGCTCACAGCAGACTTTTCAAATCACCTTTCTGCTCGTGCAGAGAAGCTGCCACGGCCACCTCATTGGATCACTAAATAGTAACATCTTCTCTTTGAGCACCCCTGGGGGTGCTGCCTCCAGGGCCCCTCAGAAAGCGAGTTAAAGCATGGAAGGAGCTGCAGAACAGTCTGCTCGCCAGGTCAGAAGCTGTTGTGAGCCACCCTGGCGCTGCCATCCACGTGGGCTTTTCCAGGAGCATCCTCCCACCAGCCCAGAACTGCGGCCGTACAGATTTTTGAGGACTTTCTCAGCTTGTGTACATGTCCATGTGCTTTGTGGTGGAGGAAGGAATTTCCAGGCATGTTGCAGTCTGGCCACTCATGTGCTCCAGGATGACATAGAATCACAGAACAGTTTGGGTTAGAAGGGACCTTCCCAGCTCCCCAGTGCCCCCCCTGCCATGACAGGGACATCTTCACCAGCTCAGGTTGCTCAGAGCCCCGTCCAGCCTGGCCTGGGATGTCTCCGGGGATGGTTCATCTACCACCTCTCCGGGCAGCCTATCCTATGCAGAAGCTCTAACACCTTCCAGGAAGATTGGAAGTCTGTGTAACGTGCTGGAACTCCTGGGAAGCACCAGACAGGCCTCTGGAAGTGCATGGCAAGATGTTCTACACAAGTGTGTCAAATGCAACACACCGCGGTGGTCCTGGTTTTACTATGTGTATAATGGAAAGCATATGGGCACGTTTCATGTCTGGAAGTGGAAAGGTAAGAAGCCTCCAGAAGCTGAGGCTGGTCTCCAGGCACTGACTTTGTGCTGAAAACCCACCACATTGAGACACCTGAAAAGCAGGAGAGACCCATCCCTAGCTTGCCAAAGCTCCGGGAACTCCCCATTTTCCCATGTGGTGGGACTGATCACAACTACTATTCCTGCAGTCCCCAGCTGGCAGCTCATTCTAGTGTGAATAGGGGCTCACTGGTAATTACGCCTTCCAAAGAATCAGTTATTTTTCCCTCCTAGTGAGAACATTAGCTCTGTAATTAGAAGAGGCAGCTCAAAAACCCCACATCCTGCCAGGAGGACCTCAGGAAGGAGAAGAGCAACATGTCCTTGCCTTTTGTGATGCTGCAGCTGACGAGCAGCCCGTGGGGGACACTGGTCACGACTTCATGCCCACACACTGTAAATGAAACCGTTCCTTGACCAGCTGGGACCACAGATAAAAACAGGGAGCTGATTAATTTCTAGCCAGGAGATTTAGGAGCTTCCAACCAGCCAACAGGTTGACCCGCTTGGCTCTTGGAGGTAAAGCCTTCTCCATCTGAAAGGAAACCAGGCTTCATACGACTTCCTAGTCTCTTGGATAGGAAGAATTTGCTGCTCAAGGCCTGTCCTGTGCTGCCCCTGATGATCTGGGTCGAAACTGTCGCCCATTCCCCAGTTCAAAGGGGAGATCTCCTGCTCCATCATCAGCCTTTTCACAATTACTTGTAGACCAAGCCCAAGAACCTGCCCAGCTCGCTCTGGGAGGTGAAGGTCTCCAAGGAGAATGCCCTAAGGAGGTGGTTGTTAAAGATTAAACGAAGATATCTTCCGGAAAGGTGAGGAAAGGTGAGCTGCAACCCTGGCGAACACAACGGGTCACGCGCCAGAGCTCACTCCAGCAGCTTCTTTTCCTCTGCTCCTGGAAAACGCTGCAGAAACGTCGAATCTCAGTGGTTACGGGGTGACGGTGCGATGGGGTGAGACGCTGTGGAATTGCTCCGATGGAAGTGAACAGGTCGTGCACGTTCTGCCAGTGAAGAGCGAGCGGCTGGAGATTCCTGGCTCCACTCCACTTCCAGTCGTTTTACTAATTGATTGTCCCACCTCCTGCACCCACAGAACGACCCTCGGTGCACCTCACCCGCTGTCACCTGCCTTTGCAGCCTGAGCCAAGCGGTGACAGGGAGGTGACACCACCGGGGTGTCCTCGGGGCACATAAACCCACCGCTCTGGTTTTGACGAGTACCGTTTAATGGAGCTCTCACCCGGGTATGAAGAGAACAAGCAGTAAATTGTAAACTGACTCATTCCTGGAGGCCAAGTGCTTCTGGGTGGCCCTGAATTATTATCACCACACCATATCAGTTTCTCACATCTGAGTAAATTATCGGGGTTTCTAAAAGTCCAGCTTTAGCCCTCGCTCATTTTACACCTGTTTAAATTGCAGAGATATTGGAAGAAGGGACTGAGGGGCTAAATGAAAGAACAAATTAGAAAGGCTGCTTATCTTGCTTTTATTATGGAAAGAACACAGAGAGAAGAAACGGCCTCAAGTTGCGTCAGGAAAGGTTTAGGTCGGATATTGGGAATAATTTCCTCGCAGAAAGGGCTGTGGGGCATTGGAAAAGGCTGCCCGGGGCAGTGCTGGCGTCACCATCCCTGGAGGGTTGGACAGACGTATAGATGAGGCTCTCAGGACATGGGGCAGTGACAGTGTTGAGTTAACGATCGGACTTAATGATCTTAAAGGTCTTTTCCAATCAAACCGATCGCTTCCCCGCCCGCCCCTACCAAGATGGCGGCCGCCCCGGCCGGCGGCCCCTCCGCCCTCACCAAGATGGCGGGCGGGGCGGGGTCCGTCGCTGCCGCCCGGAAGCGGTTCGGCGGCGGCGCCTTCCGGCCCAGCATGGCGGAGGGTCCCGGGGCGGGCCCGCGGCTGGCGGAGCTGCTTGAGACCGGCCGGCGGCTCTGGGAGGAGCTGGACAGC
Source organism: Streptopelia decaocto (assembly GCF_964273445.1). Classification (NCBI taxonomy): domain Eukaryota; kingdom Metazoa; phylum Chordata; class Aves; order Columbiformes; family Columbidae; genus Streptopelia; species Streptopelia decaocto. Next base: position 20,087,193 of record NC_138665.1, on the reverse strand, counting down.
GGCACCGAGCCGTCCTCGGGGGCCCCGGCCGTGCAGGACAAGGTGCGGCGGGGGCTGGAGGCGCTGCGGCAGGCGGAGGCCATGGTGGCGCAGCTGGACCTGTTCAGGTGAGCGGAGGGCCGGGCCGGGCTGGGCCTGAGCCGGGTGCAGTGGGACCGGGGGGACCCGCCTCTCCACAGGAGAGACCTGGAGGGGAGGGAGCGAAGGGAGCGGAGCTGGTGAGGGGCTGGAGCACAATGTGATGGAGCGGCCGAGGGACCGGGGGGTTCAGCTGGAGAACAGGAGCTGAGGGGAGACCTTCTGATCTCTGAACTGCCTGAAAGGAGCTTGGAGCCAGGGGGGGTCGGGCTCTGCTCCCCAGGAACAAGCGCCGGGAGCAGAGGAAACGGCCTCAAGTTGCGCCAGGGCAGGGTGAGGTTGGATGTGGGGAACAATTTCTTCCCCAAAGGGCTGTGGGGCATTGAACAGGCTGCCCAGGGCAGTGCTGGAGTCACCATCCCTGGGGGGTTGGACAGACGGACATGAGGTTCTCAGGACATGGGGCAGGGACAGCGTTGAACTTGATGGTGTTGAGGGCCTCTTCCAACCAAAACGATCTATGATTGTATCTCATCTCTCCCCTTGCAGCGAGAATGAGGAGCTGGAGGAAATCGCCTCGGCTGACCTGAAGTTCTTGCCGCTGCCCGCCTTGCTGGGGGCCCTGACGCTGAAGCAGGTCGACTTGAACAAGAGGCTGGAGCACCTGGAGAGCGCTCGCACCCACTTCTGGCGTTTCCTCAAGCTCTGCAGCAGCTATGGGCTGGGCAGCTTCCAGCTGCCCCCCGCCAGCCCCCCGGGAGAGGAGGACACGGGGAGCCCGGCCCCGCGCGGCCCTGCTGCCGCCCAGCCCAGCCTGGTGGCCATGGCGTCCAGCAGACAAGCCAAGATCGAGAGGTAGGATTTCGCTTGGCGGTGTTTAAAGGCTTTTTGTAATTGGTGTAAAAGAAGCTGAGAGCCTCAGGCAGCGCGAGATTGTGCAGACGAGGGCTGTCAGGAAAGAGCTGCTTCCCTTGGCGGTGGAATATTCTGATTGTTAAACATTCATTTTAAGGTCCATATTGTGTGTTGCTTAATGGTGTTGGATGGCGCACAGGCTGCATTTGTGTCTTTAGCATCTGGTCTTTGAAGAACTGCACAAGAGCTCTTACAATTAGTTCTTTAATCTGCCAACAGTGTAAAGCCACAGCCCCCCCACCTGCCAGCGTGAGTATGGGATAATTAAACAAGAGGTGGTGCCTGTTTGTTGTGTTGTAGTTGGAGATTTTGACAATCAAGTTGTTGCCTATTGCGGTAGCACAGAAAGGCCCCAGCTGGGCTGGAGAGCTGTTTAAATTGCACAAATACAAAAATATTACTTGTATTCTAGAGGGTAACCTGAGTTAGATGGGTTTGGGATACAGGAATGCACAGGGGTCATTGGGATCAGCGCAGCAAGGCTGGTTGAGATGCGGGTTTTGGGTTCTTGTGGAGCGGGTGTGGATGGGTTTGGTTTTTAGAATGGCTCTTATGCTCCCCTTGTCCTCTCGGCTCCCATGGGTTTCTAATCCTGGGCTCTCACTGCTGGTTCCTCATTGAAGTGGGGGCACAAGGATTTAAGTTGCGGGTGTTGTATCTGTTCTCCCCTGCGCCTCTTAACTAATTCCTAAAAAGGTCAAAAAAAAATCCGGAAAGCCCAAATCATATTAAAAAACGAACCTGCACACACACAACCACCCGAGACACAAACTGGAAAAATGCCTTAATGTGGCTTATAAGCAGCTTCTTGATATGTTGGTGTCATATAGGAACAACTCAAAATAGCTATTATATTGGTGTTCCCACTGAAGGAGCTGATGAGTTTAAATCCTGTGTTCTCCAGAAGATTAATGCTGCCAGGCTTGCCTAATTTTACATGGGAGGCTTAATTTTCAAGGATTGCTCAGCTTTTAGGAGAAGAAAAGAATAATTGAGAGGCACTTCGAAATTTAAACTGTCATCTTGAAGCTGCTTTCAACAGACAGGAGCCACTTAAATTACAACAGTAAACATCAGAACCTCCCTTTTTGTATTCAGTTTTCTTTTTAAACACATGAAAGTGTGTTAAACCTCTTACAAAGTGTAATAAAGATGCTGGTTAACGTCTACCTTTGAGTTGACAGATGATGGGGAAGATGGGAATAAAATGTTTTGTATATAATGTATATAACTGTGTATTTTGAAAGCCTTTTTCTAAGCAGATTGGAACTCTTCTGATTGACGTAGTTTTTATTGGTCTAATCCTTGTAAGTCTCTGCTTTACTTCTCAGGACTTTTACTCGGTGTTTACCAAGTGGATCCTCCTCTCACAAGGAGATTTGTCCCGGGCGCGAGGAGCTTTATGAATATCTGGATTTTCATCCCCTAATGAGCACCGGTCAGCAATCGCTCTGTGCAAAGCAATTAAAAGGAGATTGGGGCAGGAGGTGGCTCTTTAGCTACGTTTGGTTGAATTTCAGTAAATAGGAAATGGTTTCTTTTAGAAAACGCTGTGTTAGAAAAAGTTTACTTAAATGATCTTGTTTTGTTCTCTTTGAGACAGATACAAGCAGAAGAAGGAGCTGGAGAACAGGTTGGCCTCCATGAGAAGCTTTGTGGAGGGCGGGCAAGCAGACGAGGATCAGATACGGGAATTTTACACCCTACAAATCCGGAAATGGATCAACACCAGCCTTGAGGAAATTGAAAGTATTGACCAAGAAATGGTCATCCTGAGGAGCAGAGGGAGCGCGAAGCAGGTACGAGACATCTCCTGCAACACCGGTCCTGCGGGGGTTGGAGCCCAGAGGAATCCAGTACCAGGGTCTCATTAGTATTGTCTGTGAGCTGAAACTGGGCTCAACCACAGCCCAAGCAGGTGGGGTTTGGTTTAATTTGGAACAGGCAGTGGTCTGATTTTTGGGTGAGTCACTGCCTGGAGCTGCCTTATGTTCTGGACGGTCACGGCTTGTGAAATGCTGGAGCATTGAGTCTGAGATGGAACCTCTCTGCGTGTGGGGGCTTTTCTCCACCGTGCTGGGTTCTGCCAGACCCTTAACTCTAAAGAGCTAAGGACATTTGTAAATTAAAAGATGACCCTTGTCATTTTTTTAAAACCTATGCTCTGGTCTACAAAGAGTCCAGATGTTACAGAAATAAACGCCTGTTCTGAACATGGAAAGCTTCTCATTGACGGGCAATTCCTGTGGAGAATGGTGTTTCTGGGCTGTACGTTACTCACCTGAAGTGTCTAGAAATAAAAGATCATAATGTGCTGACACAGGCCGCAGCGCGGCGTTGTTGGCACAGCTGGTTTGTGCCCTTCGTTGTTGGCGCTGCAGAGCTCTGCGCTGCCCTGGGTGATATTTGTGTTCGGGAATGATGGGCTGTACGTGCTGCAGAATGTTCTGCACACTGAGGAAATAAACTGTATTTCCTGCTTCGATGGGAGCTGATCTGATTTCTGTGTTGGCCAGAACAGGTGTAACAAAGGCACAAAGAGAAGTGATTTGTAGAAGCTCGCGGGTGGAGTTTGATTTAAACTAGATTAAGAGCAGAGTTTTCGCTCTCGGGATGTCGCTCTGGCAGCAGAGGCGTTTCCCTTCTACAAAACCTGCAATAACTTGCTGGGGGTGGGAAGCAGAGAAGGGGGGTCTCACCTCCACCACTGTCTGGTGACTATTGTTTGCATCTTCAGCCATCAGCACCACCACACGGCGCTTCTCGGCAGCCCAGGACTCCGCTGAAGCCTTTCATTCTTACCCGGGATGCTGCTCAGGCCAGGTATGTTGTTTTTCTGATTATTTAGACACAGTACGAGGCAGCGCTTTGTTCTCATCTCCTAAAATACTCTTTCAAATGCAGAAAACCAGTTGTTACCTTCAGACAGGTGGCACATTGAGGTGGCACATGTTGTGCACCTGGCCATGGGGTTTGGGGAAAGTCTGATGCATTTCTTCTGCTTTCTGTCATGTTGTTTGTTCCCAGCCCGCTGCAGTGTCTGCTTGACACTGTTTCCTCCTTTTGGGGGGCGGGCAGAAGAGGAGATGGGATTAAGCAAATCTTGCTGTGTTGGTTTTTAGGCCACGTGCTTGCTGTTTGGTGCACCGTGGAGAAACAAGGCTTATCTGCCCCTCTAACCTCCGCCTGATAAAACAGGAGTGTTCTTTGCTGTTAAAATAAGAACCTGGCAGTGAAAAGCACACGTGGTCTCTTCATCTGGAACTCTGGAAGATTTCAGTGAATTCAAATAAGTGATCTTAGGGCCCAGGAAGATGTGATACCTGCCAGGGAATCATCAGCCACAATCCTACGGGTTTTAACTGTCAGGCTTTCGCTAGGGAATCGAGATTATAACCCCTTGTGGCACCATGAGATTCTTGCAAGGAATATGGCAGGAAAACCCACAAAACAGGATAGAAACCAGATCTCATGTCATGCTTGTGCCATTATTTGCCCTGAGCCCTGTGTATATTTATTCAGCAAGCTGTGTCTGATTCCCAGCGCCCTCCTTGGTGAGCCGTGCCAGCACAGAGCGTTCTCCTGCGGGCTGGAGAAGCGATTCAAGGTCTTTGGACTAGAGCAGCCCCCACCTCCCTCAGCAACCAACAGGATGAACTCTTTAAATGCCATTACAGGCAGGTCACACGTCTCTTGCTGATGGCCCAAGCTGTAGAAATGTGTTTGTTCTCAAGCTCTCCTCGATAACATGCCTTATATCGTACCAGTTGGAGTATGGAGCGGTTCTGTGTGTTGTCTGTGTTTCTGCTCAGTTGTAGCGATGCAAAGCGCCGCCTCTGTCTGTCTGTCTGTCTGTCCCTGCAGGGTGTTTGGTGCCGGGTACCCCGGCCTGCCCACCATGACTGTGGACGACTGGTACGAGCAGCGCCGGCGCCAGGGGGTCGTGTCGGCCCAGAGCGCGCCCCACAGAGCCCCAGGTACCGACCGCGGAGCGGAGCTCGGGACCGAGAAGTTGGGAAGTCTCTTGAGCACGAGGGTGAACAGGGATGTGTTTGGGGTGCAAAATACCCGCTGGCTGAGGAAGAGTAAGAGCTGACTTAAACTGTGAGAATAACAGGATTGCTAGGCTGCTCTTTGGTAATCCCAGCTTTTTGTCTAGGCTGGCTTCTGTTTGAGCCCGTGACTAGCGATCCTCCTTGGCCTTACTGCCCCTCGCTCCTTTTCTCCGGCAGGTATCACTGATGAAGAGCTGCAGAAGCAGCAGCAGGAGAAAAAAGAGGAGGAGGATGATGAGGAAGCTCTTCAGAAAGCTCGGAACTGGGATGACTGGAAGGATACGCACCCCAGAGGCTACGGCAACCGGCAGAACATGGGCTGACGTTCTCGCTGCAGAGGGAGCAGGGCCTGGAAATCCTGTCAGAATCGCCCGTGTCCTGGAGATAGAGGAGCAAATCCACTGTACATACGCGGAGGTGTCCGGGGCTTTTCTGGGAGGTGCTGGAGCCAGAGGAGTAAACAGGCCAGTTTGCTTTGGTTCGCATTGAATGTCAGCCTGGGCGCGCTGGTCACGTACAGCGATAGCGCGGTGCTTTCCGAGGGGTCAGGCTGCCTCTGCTCTGCGGCCGGAGGGAGTCCTTGAGAGAAAAGTACATGGATTTGGAAACCGCTCTTTGTATTGTGGGTGGATGTATTTATTTTATTTTTTCCTCTATATTTTAAGCAAAATAAAATCTGTTCTGCCACCTTGTTATTGCTGTGAAAATCCCTTGCTCTTTGTCCTGGGCTCTTCAGCAACCAGGGGAGCTGAAAATAGGAAATAAATAGCCATTTATTTTTTTGGCCGAGGCTCCTGAACACCCTGAGCGGGGACACCGAAGCGTTTGGGATGTTTGTGTTAAGGAGATCAGGTATTTCGAGGGTGACGTCTTGAAGTGCTGATACTACACATAGTACAAATGCCTTGATAGAAAGTTTTGGGCTTTTGCTCAGTGTCAGGTGGGCTCTGCGTGGCTATAAAAAGCAAATGAGGCATCGCTGCTCCTCGCAGCGTGTTACCTGGGGCAGCCACGCGCATTTCACCATCTGTGATTGGGCACAGTCGGGTTTGTCAGCTCCTGTACCCCTGGGGACAGTGGGATTCTGAAAGAATTTGGGGTTTTTGCTTCCTTTAAGTGTGATTCGGGCACATCTGAGGGGCCAGTTGGTCTGCGGGAGATGTTGGACATTTTAAACACAGCAATCTCAGCTCCTTACCTCCTGCACACCTGGGGAGCCGTACCCTGCGGTGAGCGCTGCTGCACACTTTTTCTGGAGCCTGAGTCTCTACAAAAGCAGATTATGAGGTTTTGTGGGTTCCAGACCTCTCCTGTAAAACACATTTTTTTATGTTAATGACACATGGGAGTCCTACATGTCTATTTATCCCTTTCCTATGTATGACATTAGCCGGCTCTTCTAGCAAGTGCTTCTGGAGAGGTTCATCCTGAGAAGTAGCTGTGGATTTTTACCGTTTCTTTAGCCGTTAGCCTGAAGCCCCATCTCAGGGCTGTTTCTGCTACTTCTGTGCTGCTCTTGTTTCCTTTCCTCATTGTTCCCCCCCAGTCCTCTCCAGGCAGCGGTGGGTGAGCTGGCAGGGCTGGCTGACCCTGGCGTCCCTCCGAGGGGACGGTGCCGGACTGGGACCTGTTCCTGCGCCGCGGGAGCTTCGGGATGACGTTTTCGGGCGGCCCTGGCGGGGAGTCACACTGGCGGAGCATGACAGCGGTTTGTGAAATACCAGACGGTTCCATTCCCGGGGGAAGGCGGCTCCGGCCGAGCCCCGCGGCGCGGGCAGCGGTGACGTTCCGAGGAGCCGCAGCCGCCCCTCGCACCGGCAGCTCTTCATCGCTCAGCGTCCCTCCTCATCCTCCCAGCACCACCAGCTCCTCTGGCCCTGCGCGCTGGGGCCGGAGCGGCTCCGCTCCCGCAGCGGCTGCTTTACCTTGGATCAGCTGGTTAAAGCAGCTCCGGGATTTCCAAACTCGCCTTTTAACCTGCTGAACCGGGGTCTGGCGCAGAACTCACCACCATGAAAACAATTATTGCAGCCTGTTCCCAAAACCTGAGCGGTAAGATATTTCCCAAGCGTGTTTGAACGGTTTCTGATGCTCTTACGACGTGAGGAGCTGGTCAGACAATTAGTGGTTTTTTGTCATTAGTGCTCAGGGGAAAGGGAGGCATGGGGAGCGATTTGGGGTTAGCAACACCAGAGGAAAACATACAGTTGCTCAACAGGAATGAAATTTCTGACAATGCGTTTGATAATGTTACTCCTGCAAAATGCTCCAGACCACTGCAAATTCCCCTTCGTTTTTCCTCGTTGCCCCAGGCCGCAGAGTCCAAATTTCTGGGTTGGAAGCGGCTCCTGTGGGCACGGCCGGGGCCGGCAGCGCAGCCCCTGGGGCTTCTCCGCTCTCTGTCTGCGCTCTGGGCATTGGTGGAGCGCTTGGCGGGGAGATAGAAAAAGGAACTGAAAAAAACAACTGGTAGGCACAGATGTGCCAGGCGGAGCTCCGCACCTTCACTGCAATGAAAAAAAGGGGCTTTGGAAAGTTGGTAACACCAGGAAAGAGCTGAACCTTCCACAGAAAAAACTGGAGTTTGGTTGTTCTTCTCTGCCCTGGGGTCTCCAGCCTGGGGCCCCATGGGGACGGGTCTGCTCCGGCCTCAACCCAAACATCTCTCTGGCCGACACGCTGATTTTGAGTTGTTCTCCCAAAAAAATGAAGCCCTTGTGGCACAAGAGCCGCCATAGGTGGCTGCGGTGGTCCTGGCTGCACGGGACCTTTGGCCGGGAGTGGTGCAGCGGTGGGACTGGCACCCTGGGCCGTTTTGGGAGGAGGGATGGGGCCGCACGTGGAGTTTGGATCCTGGCGCCCAGCCCGGCGTGGTTAATGGTTCACCAAGGTCGGCTGGAGGGACAGGGGCAGCCGCTGCGCTGTCCCCCAGGGAGATGAGGCTTGGCAGGGATGGCTGTGGGGACGGGCAGCCTTGGGCACGGCGGCTTGGTCCCTGGCCACCGTCCTTGGCACTGGCTGGGCTGTGAATTCTGCCCCCACCTCCCTGCCACGCTGCTCACAATTCTCTGTGAGCCTGACCACGCCACAGCGGGCACGGGGAGGGTGCTGGACGTGCCACCACGCTCGGCTCTGCGGGCGCACCCAGGTCATGGACGCCTTGGGCTGGGGGTGCCCAACCTGCCAGCTGCACCCCCAGAGCGGGGGGGGCCCAGAGCAGCCTGGGGTTGGTCAGGGCCACCTCCTGGCATAGACCAGAGCTTTGTGGGACAAGCGTTCCCCATCCCATACACAGAATCACAGAGTCATTTTGGTTGGAAGACACCTTAAAGATCACTGAGTCCAACCATTAACCCACCCCTGTCCCTGCCCCATGTCCTGAGAACCGCATGTCCGTCTGTCCAGCCCTCCAGGGATGGTGACTCCACCACTGCCCTGGGCAGCCTGTTCCAATGCCCCACAGCCCTTTGGGTAAGAAATTGTTCCTAAATCCAACCTCAACCTCCCCTGGCGCAACTTGAGGCCGTTTCCTCTCGCCCCGTCACTTGTTACTTGGGAGAAGAGACCAACACCCTCCATACTACCACCCTGTCCCATTCTCTCCCATCCCTCCTCTCCCAACAGCTACATTCTTCCCATCTTACTTCCCACCTCAGCCCGTACCCAGCCCCAGTAGGCACGGGTACCGCTGGCTGACCCGCCGTGTCCCCGCAGGGAGCCGAGCCAGCGTGCAGAGCGCCCTGCGCACCCTGCTCGCCGCGCCCTGGCCCTCGCAGCGGGACGTGCGCTCCTGGCTCCAGCTCCTCTCCGTGCTGCAGTGGGTGCTCAGCTTCCTGCTGCTGGGTGAGTCGGGAGCCTCGGGGGGGTCCCAGCGCAGGGGTGCACACCCGCTCACCCCCCGCTCCCGCAGGACCCGTCAGCCTCCTGCTCCTCATCTACCTGGTGTTCACCAGCTTCTGGCCCATCCCCGCGCTCTACCTGGCCTGGATCATCCTGGACTGGGACACACCGGAGAGAGGTGGGGACGGGCACCGCTCCCCCTCCCTCCAGCTCTGCAGCCGGGTGGGGTGCGAGGTCCCCCCATTTTCTCTGGTGTGGCAAATGGGGAGCACCACGTCCCGCCTGCGCCTTCCCTCTTCTCCCCATCATCATCGTCGCGGTGGGAAGAGGGATGCAGCGGGTCTGTGGGGGCTGACACTGGGCTGGGTGTCACCTCCTGCCGTCCGTCCCGGTTCGCAGGGGGCAGGAGGCTGCCGTGCCTGCGGCGCTGGCCTGTCTGGAGGCATTTTCGGGATTATTTCCCTGTGAAGGTACGATGCGCGGAGCCAGGATGGGGCGTCTACGCAGGTGGTAGTGGTACCGGCATTACGTCCCCACGATGCCATTTTTGTCCCTGCAGCTGGTGAAGACGCACGACCTGTCCCCCAGCCACAACTACATCATCGGCTCCCACCCCCACGGCATCCTCTGCGTCGGCGCCTTCTGCAACTTCATCACCGGCTCCACGGGCTTCAGGGAGATGTTCCCGGGCATCCAGCCCTTCCTCACCACCCTGGCTGGCAACTTCCGCCTGCCCCTCTTCAGGGAGTACCTGATGAGCGGGGGTGAGCAGCTGCAGGCAGCTGCCCGCACCCTGCCCGCACCCTGCCCGCACCCTGCCTGCGCCCTGCCTGAACTCCAGCTTCACCCTGCCTGCACCCTGCCTGCACCCTGCCTGCACCCTGCCTGCATCCTGCTTGAATTCCAGCTTCACCCTGCCCGCACCCTGCCTGCATCCTGCTTGAATTCCAGCTTCACCCTGCCTGCACCCTGCCTGCGCCCTGCCTGCACCCTGGCAGCCCAGGGGGACCCCACGCTTCCCTGGGAGCTCTCCTGCAGCAGGGGGCGCCCTTGCCCTGTCCCCATCTTGTCCCCTGCCCCATCCCAATCTTGTCCCCTGCCCTGTCCCTTGCCCTGTCCCCCCAGACACGGTCCCTTGTGAGGTCTCTCCCAGGGTCCCCATCCCTGGGCACTGTCCCACAGCACCAACGCTCGGTCCCCACCACAGGCCTGTGCCCGGTGACACGTCGCGCCATCGGGTACCTGCTGTCCCAGAACGGCACAGGTAACGCGGTGGCCATTGTCATTGGCGGCGCGGCCGAGTCCCTCTCCTGCCATCCCGGCGTCACCACGCTCATCCTGAAGAACCGCAAGGGCTTTGTCCGCATGGCCCTGCAGTACGGGTGCGTCTAGGGCGACGGCCCCACGTGGGGGTCTGGGAGTCCCGGCGCCCTGTCACTGTCCCCCCCCTCCCCTCCACAGGGCCAACCTTGTCCCTTCCTTCTCCTTCGGAGAGAACGACCTGTTCCGCCAGGTGGTCTTTGAGGAGGGTGGCTGGATGAGGAGCATCCAGCTGCGCCTCCAGAAGATGTTGGGCTTCGCTCCCTGTGTGTTCTATGGCCGGGGTGTCACCTGCGTCCACTCTCGGGGCTTACTCCCCTACGCCAGACCCATCACCACCGTGGGTGAGTGTCATGGGTGACCCCCAGAAGGCAGAGGGACAGAGGAGGAGGGCACCCATCGATGGGTCATGTTGGAAGACAACATTAAGCCCGTGTCTCCAATGAGCCGGGTGGGTCCCCACACCGTCGTCCTGACCTTCCTCCCTTCTCGGCAGTGGGGGAGCCGGTGACAGTCCCCAAGATCGAGGACCCCAGCCAGGAGACGGTGGACATGTACCACGAGATGTACGTCCGCTCCCTGCTCAAGCTCTTCAACGAGAACAAGACCAAGTACGGGATGGCAGAGACGGACGAGCTGCACATCGTCTGAGCGCGGCCGGCGCCGGAGGCCAGGGCCCGGCTCACAGCGGCGCTGGCTCTTGCGGGTGGGGGTTTCAGCCGGCCCAGCACAGAGGACGCGCGGGGGACGGTCCTCGCTCTGGCCCCCCGCTCCTCCGGCCGAAAATCCTGAGTGGGAGGTGGGAGGAGAGGAGGAAGCGAGGGAGGAGGGGTTGGGAAAGGGTCACCCTCTAAAGGGCTTTGGAGGGGCTTTGGAGAGGCTGTGGGTCACCCTCTAAAGGGCTTTGGAGGGGCTTTGGAGAGGCTGTGGGTGACACAGCTGTCCCCTGAGGATGTGGGGTGATGTGGGGGGGCTGGTGCGAGGCTGGGGGCCAGCGATGGGCATGGTCCCCCCCCCAGGATAACCAGGACACCGTGAACTGAGGGAGGGGGTGTCATGGGAGGAGGGAACAAGATGGGCTCTTTGGGGTGACATCCCAATGGCAAGTGGGATGAGGCTGGGGAGACATCCCCCTGGGGTGGAGGGGGGACACTCCTGGACCTGGGGACCTCAGCTGTGGACCACATGGCCTTGGGCAAGGAGCAGCTCTGGCCCCAGATGAGCCTTCTCCACCACCTCTGTACCCAATACAGGTTTCCAACCACTGCTGCCTGTGTGTGCTGGGGGGAGGATTTCAGCACCACCACTGTACCCCCACGCAGGGGGACATGTCACCCTCCTGTGTCCCCTCACTCCCATTTCCGGGGCTGGGACCTTTACACCTCTCAGGAGCAATCAAGCAGCTCCTGGGTCCAGCTGGGGCCCGTCAGATATAATGGGGTGTGAGGGGCAGCAGCTGCTCTTACTGGGTTAACTGGGTTAGAGGAGGCACATCCTCTTCTCTCTCTGCTTTCAGCTCAGTGGTGAGTGAGCGGCTCTCGGGGTCCCTCTGTGGGATGGGGACGCGGGGTGAGATGTGACATTCCTGGGGACCTCTGTTCCCACAGGTGACCTGGGCAGCTCCTGGTGGGGTGTGTTTGGTGCCACATGGTTGTGACTGGGGTGACACCCCAATGATGAGGGCTGTGCTGGGAGGACTGGTGGTGGGGACAGCCCTGTCCCGTCCCCAGTGCTGGGGAGTCGCCAGCACTGATGGCAATCTCTGGTCTGTTCCTCGCTGCGCAGGAACTCGCTCAAACAAAAGGGCTGGGTAAATATTTGGAAAGCAAACACCCAGAAAGGCAGATTCCCCAGGACTTTTCCGTCACGGCAAGTGTCACTGTACTGGCCCCTTGCTCTGAACCTGCCCCAGCACCGGTGGCTTTTCTCTGCTCTCAAACGTGTTTTGGGGTCCATGTGGGTGTCTCGTCACTCGTTCTTCTGCTACTGGGAGAAACAGGTCTGGGCACAGAGAAAGGGGAAGGGGCTTTATTGGGGAGTAATGGGCAGCGAGTGCCCCATGCCGTGTCGCTCCCCGCCTCCCCCAAGGCCAGCAGTGTGACAGGGACATCTCCGAGAGCCTTCCCCAGGCTTGGTCTGGTCCTGCACATCATGGCTGAGCAGATGGGAAGGGCAGTGCGTGTCAGGTAGGAACCAGTGTCCCTTCTCTTTAGTGACTCCCTGTGTCCCCAGAAGTGCCCTGGGGTGGGACACCAGCCTGTGTTCCCAAAACAGCTTTCTCAGCATCCTCCCTGTTCCCACAAGGTGCCTGTGGTTGTCCTGCCCTGGTGGCACCAGCACACTTCTCCCATGACATCCCAGGGCTGGGACAAATCTCATGGCCACTGGCCCTGTGGTCTCTGCCCCCACAGAGTCTGGGCAGGGGCACGTCAGCTTTGGGGACCTGGGGGTGCCAGGGTACCCACACAGAGCCGGAGGGGCTGTGACCCATGGAGCCCAGGGGCAAGGTTACTGTGACCCCCCGTTGGCCCCTCAGCACCCGTCTCTGCTCCGTGCTGTCCCCGTCCCTCTGGTGTCACTGGCAACATGGCTGCCACCCATGACATTGTCCGTGGAGGAGGACACCAGGGCCAGGTTGTACGCGGGCACGTGCTGGAGGCGCTGGGCTGGCCCCCGGCGCAGCCGCCCCCGGTACTTGTCCCCAACCATGAAGTACAAGATGGGGTCGAGGCAGCTGTTGATGCTGGCCAGGGGCCGAGTGATCTTGTAGGTGAAGTTGATGATGTTGAGGGTCTGGCAGTTGGCTTGGAAGTAGCGGGAGGTGTAGTACATGGTCCGGGTGATGTGGAAGGGCACGAAGCAGATGGCAAAGACTGTGAGCACGATGATGATCATCTTGATGGAGCGCTTCTTGTAGGAGGGCATGCGGGGGCTGGGGGTGGAGAAGCTGGACTTGCCGAGTCTCTTGGCCATCAGGCAGTAGCACAGGACGATCACCAGGAAGGGGACACCGAAGAGGAGGGCCATGACGGAGGAGCTGTAGTGCACGTAATGGTCGAACTCCTCAGGCTTGGTGGTGTCGTGGCACAGGGTGCTGTTGCCCTTGGAGCTGGTGGTGACAAAGATGAGGTTGGGGATGAGGCAGATGGTGACAACGAGCCAGGCGCCCACGCAAATGATGCGGGCGTGCTTGGTCTTCACCCACTTCAGAGAGCGGATGGGGTGGCAGATGCCCACGTAGCGGTGGATGCTGATACACGTGAGGAAGAGGATGCTGCTGTAGAGGTTGGCATAGAAGAGGAAGCGCACGATCTTGCAGAGCCATTTCCCGAAGGGCCAGTTGTTGCGGTCGGCATAATAGTAGACCAGGGTGGGGAGGGAGAGGACGTAGAGCGTGTCGGAGACAGCCAGGTTGAACATGTAGGTGGTGGTGGCGTTCCAGGGCCTCATTCTGGAGATGAACATCCACAGGGCCCAGGAGTTGAGGGGCAGCCCCACCACGAAGACGATGCCGTAGGAGACGGGCAGCAGGATGTACTTGAACTCCTCGTTGAAGACGCAATTTGCCTCAGGCACCACCGTGATGTTTCCCCCTGGCGTCGGTGTCCACAGGGCAACTGGGAAGGTCCTCACCGAAGTGGCCATGTTCTCTGAGCCAGATCTAGGGGAGCGGTTAATGAAAGCGCATTAGTTGCTGATCCTGACCATTGTCAGGCACAAAGCGTGGAAAGGAGCCAAAGATGCCAGATTTCCCCCCTCCCTCCAGGAGCTCCGGCCACTTTGATGGTTCCTCTGTTTCTTCTCAGCTCGCGGGGGAGCCGAGGGAGGCTTGACAAATCCCCCCCTTCGCAGCCCCCACAGTGACACCCATCCATCATCCCTTGGAGCCGCTCGCAGTGACTCCAGCGCCGCGGGGAGCCGGGAAGCGTGCCGGGGACAGACGGACCGCGCCGGCCCCGCCGGCCAGCAGCCCCACGGCGCGGCGAACAATGAGACCCTTATGAGGAACAGGAGCCCCCAGCTGGTGCCAGCTCAGCCTAATTGGCACCATCCTGACAATTCTGCTGGTCCCAGAGGGGCTCCTTGACAGAAGAAAGGCAGGAGGAGAAGAAAGGCTTGTCTGGGGGAATATTATGGCCGGGAGAAATCCTCAGGGGGTTGTAAAAGGAGCCTTTGGGAGAGAGCGTCCCTGAGCGGAGAGGGGCCTCCAGCTGCCGGGTATTCTCTGTAGGAGAGGGATGAGCTAAGCCCTGCGGAGAGGAGCTGCGCCGGAGCCAAGTCCCAGCCCAGGACAGTGCAAGGCGGGACGGGTCCCCTCACACAGTGTCAGGACAAAGGATCCGCGTCCTCCTGGCAAATCAGTCCCCAGGGCTGAGGCGCAGGGACGGGCTGTCAAAGGGCTGCATTCGACCCTCGGGATGCCGAGAGTTCAGAGCCGATGGGAAGAGGGACCTTCTGCCACCATCAGGGTGTCCAGCAAAGGACCAGTGGAGCTGCCAACCCTGGACCCTCCACTCCCACCACCATTCCTGGCAAAGCGATTTTGGAGCTTTTGGTGGTGAGGATGGGTGCTCAGATGAGTAACCTGGGAGCAGGAGCACCCGCCGCGCTGTAGGCAGAGACAAGGGTGTAGCCCAACCCATATCTGATGGAGGGAGCGCTGATCTGTCTCCAGTTTCTGTTGGTCCCGGGAGCTCACCCAGGAGGTGATGTCACCAGGAGAACTCGGGATTTGGGGAGATGATGCTGGTGTTGGTGGTACAGGGCAGAAGGCTGCGTCCTCTCAGGGTCCTTCATCCCTTGGCTCCCTCATTATCCCCCTTGCTTTCACCCCAGAGATGTGCATCCTGGTGGCATCTCGTGACAAGCTCCCTTGGCAGGAACATCCCTCAGGGTGTATCCACGGGGTCAGCCGAGCTGCATCCATCCCTGCGGAGCCTCGAGAGACATCCCTGGGTTTACAGAGATGATCGTAAATGACACAGCAGGCAGATGGGCAGGCAGGACCGGTCCCTCGGTGTCACACACACCCACACGCTCTCTGTTTGAGTTGTGGGCTGAGTCGCAGCTTCGGGCTCACATCGAACTCCAGCAAGTTCCTCCCCGCGCAGCGGGCGCGGGCAGCTGCCTGGCTTTATTGCCAGGAGGAGTTCAGAGAGCAACAGGCAGGTCCTGATCAAACATTAACAGTGGGAAGAATTTGCTCTGTTTTCCCAGAATCGGGAGCGAAAACCAGCCGGTAGGGAACCCTGAGCCTCAGGGTGCTGGTGCCAGCAGCGGTGCTGTGCTGGTTGCGCTGGTCCCAGCCCAGCGGCTGCCTGTCCCCGAGCCAAGACGCTGCTGAGGACACGAGACGCCAGGAGATTTGTTTTCCTCTTCTAACCTCCAAGTGCAAGTGAGCATGAAGGCTTGAGCCCGACCAGACCGGAGGTGCCGCAGGGTTCAGTGGCCAAAGCCAATGCCCACGGCACAGGCCAACAAACAACTAAGATATGAAGAAGCCAATACATAAAAAATAATAATCTGGTGTAAGATATGCATAAAGAAAAAAGAGCCCGAGCAGCTGCCTGGTGCTGGGCTACTTGGAGGAGAGCACAGGTACCCAGGGTCTGCCAGCGGATAAAGCTCGAGCAGGGTCATCGCTCAGCAGTGGGATTTAATCATTCCTAAGCAAGCTTCCTTTGAGGATAACCACCGAAAATTAAAAAAGCAAAAGAAGATGACATTTAGCAAGCTTTATCTCGGCAGGTTTCCTGCTTCCTCATCTTAATCACAGTCAAAATCAGTGTTTTAAAGCTCTGATTCACATCGGTCCACCCCAAGGACACGTCACCACCAAGCTCATTCCTGCTCCTCACTGACGTCCACACCGAGGCTCTCCCTGGCCATGGGCTTTCCAAGAGGGACCCACTGTAGCTCTGATGGGGTCTGAGCTGAGCGCTTGGGCTCCTTACAGGAGCAGGAGATGGAAGGACGCGGAGCTGGGGAGGTGATGCTTGCTCCTGCCCTGCCCGTTTTGGGAATGTGTGAGGGCTGCGATGCTGGGGAATCCTTTGCCCATGGCCATCCTCCTGCCCTGGGAATTTACAGGAGTGTTGGAAAAGCATGGATGACAGGAATGAGCAGGGCAGCAAAGGCAAACCCTGCCCTGGAGCCAAAGTCCTGCCTGCTGGCAGGACGGGACGGGGGTCGGGGACCGTGGTGTAACGGGCAGGAGTTTCAGAGAGGGGATGAGAGCAGATTTTGGAGGGGAGTGAGTGGCCACCGAGGGACAGAGCGCTGGGTGAGCCCAGGACTGGCTGCTGCTGGAGCGGAGGAAAAACAGGGCTTTTCTTCTCGCCTAAGCTCTGGGAAATTGCAAAACAAGGGGAAATTATGCAAAACATCCTGCAGAAGGACCCTTGTCCTTAATCGCCACGTGGTTTGTGCAGCCAAAGCCCCTGCACAAGGGGAGCGTGACCTAATTTCTTTTTCGATCCTTCCATTTGACTGCAAGAGCAGCCAAAGCACGAGCTGCCCGGGTGCCGGTGCCACCTCCCTGGGGACACCCTCGCTCCCCACCTCATACCCTGCTCCGAGGTGACCCCCTTTCTCAGCGGGGTGGGAGGTGAAGGGTTGGGGGGCTGTCCCTGTCCCCCCCAGCTCCCTGGGGACGGCAGGACCCTGACAGTGCAGCACCCAAGGGGCAGCTTCGCCCTGCGAGGAGGCAGCGATTTGTGGGGATGGAGAGAAAGGCGAAGGCGAGGAGGTGGCTGCAGTAGGAAGGATGAAGGCTGTCGGTGATGGAGACAGTGGTGTGTTGGGGAGGAGGATGCACGGAGGGATTTAGGGATGAGGAGAACAAGCTGACCCCCACACCCATCCAGCCCTGGGAATCCCATCTCCATCCCTTGGGGTCCAAAGCTGCTCCCCATAGGGCCACCCCAAATCCTGGCTGGGTTTGCGTGGCCATGGCAGGACCATCTCCTGCCTGGCATGGGCTCACCTGTGGTCCTGGGCTGGGGGGCTCTCAGGAGTGGGGCCCCCCTGGGGTGCACCTGTCCTGCGTGGGGCCGGGGGCCATGCTGGGGGCTGGGGGGCTGTCCTTGGCCGTGCTGTGATGCCGGTGCCCGTGCCGCGCTCCCGCCGGGAGCAAAGTGCCCCGGAGAGGCAGGGCTGGAGGCGGGCGGAGGCGTGGGCAGGAGCCCGCGGTGCCCGAGCCAACGTCCCTGCCCGCGGCCCCGCCAGCCGCACACCCGTCCTCTCCATCGCCCTCGCAGGCTTCGGGCCCGCTACAGCCCCCCAGACATGAGGAGGTGGCACCTCACCCATGGGGTCACAGCCCTTTGTCCACAGAGGACAAGGATCCTTGGCCATGGGGTCTGTGACCCCTCATTTGTGGGGACCACAGTCCCTTGTTTATGGGGACCATGGTCCCTCAACCACAGGGGCCACAGCCCCTCATGTGTGGGGCCCGCAGCCCCTGCCCAGGGAGCTCACAGCCCCCCACCCCCCCGGGCATCCTCCCTGCCCTGCTGGGGACGCAGGGGTGCGGTGGTGTTCCCACCCTGGGGTGCTGCCCCGCTGGCACCCCCGTCTTGCGGGCAATCCTGGGGACAAAGGTGGCCACTGCCACCTTGAGGCCAGCCTGGGCATAGTGTCCCCAAATCCTGGGTCACCTCGCTGTGGCAGCACTCAGGGCGATGCTCGCCAGGGTGTCCCCGTGGTTTGCGGGGACTGTGTGTCCCCCGCACCTCCTCCACGGGATTTAACTCCTCAGGTGGATGAAGGATGGGTGCTGTACAAACATGCCAGCGTTGTGACAAACAGGGCAAATGGGTGCACCCCGAGATGTGAGGCACCGTGGCCAAGAGCTTGAGGGGATCAGAGACAGGAGGTGGGAGCAGCCCAGGGATGCTCAGCCACAGAGGAGGAGCGTGGGGGACCCCGGGCGCGCAGGGCTGAGTGGGCTGAGCCCGCGTGTTTGGGGGAACCCATGGCACTGCCAGCACCTGCCGAAAGCAGAGCCAGCCCAGCCCCATGTGGGAGCCACAGGGGACACCAGGCAAGGGCAGCCAGGAGGGTCAGGGGTTGCAGGGTCCCCAAATAAATGAGGGGAAGGTGGGGGATGATGTTCCTGCAGCAGCTGAGGCACTAGCAGCTGGCGCTGCCCCTACCTGGCTCACCTGGCGTGGCTTGGGCACCCTCCCTCCTCACCCCTGTGCAGAACCAGACCCCGCACACACGCACCCTGGTGTCCCTGAGGGTTTATTCTGGATGGGCACAGCAAGGGGATCTCGCAAGGCAGCGGCTCCGCCGCCTCAGGAGCAGCTGCTGCAGGAGAAAGTCCCGTGGGAACGGTGTCCAGCCAGGGCTGAGCCTGGCGAGGAGGGAGCAGCCACCGAGGCCAAAGGCACGGGGTGTGCAGGGCTGGGCTGGCCACAGGTGCCGCTGTGCCCTTGTAGGCTGAGCCTTGAGGTCCAAAGCACCCAGCAGTCCCCACTTCCCAACTGGCCTCAGCATCTCCTGTGTCCCCCGTCCCTCCTTGCTGGTGAGGCTCAGTGTGGTCCTTCCATCACTTTGGGGAGGGAGGATGGAGACAGAGAGACCCAGAGAGTGTCTTTCCTGATGGCTGTAAGAGCATCCTGAGACTTTCCAACCGAGAAACACCAATCGCTTACTGGCGAGGGCGGACACGTTGGGAGCAGAGCGCAGGTGGGTGCTGGCATCCGGGTTAGGTGCTGGGTCTCAGGTCAGGTCTCGGTGGCACGCTCACCACTGCGCCCTCGTTGAGGCTGCTGGGGTCGAGCTGGGGCTGGGTCGGGCTGAGCATCGCTGTGTCCAGCACATCCTGCTCTGTGATGTCTCTGTGTGGAGTGAGGGGGAGCAAGTTCTGGGGGAACCACCGAGAGAGAGCGGGGAGCCCATGCAGCCTTGGGGCATCCATGGAGCTGTGAGGACTTGATGTCCTCCTGCCCTGCCGCATCCCCACCCCACTTCTACTGGCTGTTGGGGTGTAGGGCTCTGCCAGGGACCCCAGGGCCATGGGAGCTGGCCCATGTGGTGCCCTGATCATCGAGTTCCAGGGCCTGTGGGTACCTGAGCGTCTCCAGGTGGTCCCAGTCGCGCTCCTGCAGCCCTTCCATGTCCTGCCGCGAGCCAGGGTGGCCCAGGCACCTGCTGACGCCATGGGACCACTCACCCCTGTCACAGGGCCACTGGAGTAGGAAGAGTAAGGACACACACGACAGCAGTGTCACAGTAGGATCATGATGTCCCCACCCTCACATCCTCACCCCACATGAGTGGGACACATTGCTGCTCCTCTACCTTCCACCTGATGGTGGCTCCACCAGGCAGAGCACTGCCAGGGGGATGGGACCTGGCATCTACTGGTAGCCCCATGGCCAAAAGCTGGTGCCCTCCCCTCCCTGGGGTCCCCAAGCCCCTCCCTGAGCTCCAGAGCCCCATGGAGACCACAGCGGTACCTCTCTGGGGTGGCCATGCTGGTGAGTATCCCGTGTGCACCTCAGCACCTCCCAGCACGGCCGTGGCGGTGGCTCTAGGGCGCTGTGGGTCTGGCGCAGGAGGGTCTTCTGGCTGTCCCCCCCGTGTCTGAGGGCCGCTCGGTCCAGCTGGCTCAGGCAGGCGGCCATGTGCAGTGCTGTCAGCGAGCAGTCACCGAGCGCCGCCGTGTCACCCGCCAGGACGGCCGATTTGGGTCTGTTCTGCTGGCCCATGCCAGGGGGGCTGAGCGGGCACCCACGGGAGGTGCCCCCCGGCACACGGCGGGGCCGGCCACCCCCCTGCTCTCCCTCTGAGGGCGAGGGGACCCGCGCCCCAAGGGGGCTCCAGTGCCGCTGGCCCCCGGCTGGGCTCTCTGACTGCTGGCTGTGGGCTGCACCGGCAGTGGGGGTCGGTGCCCAGGTGCTGGGGACCCCCTCGAAGATGAAGTAAGCAGGGTTGGTGTAACCGGCAGCCGGCTCTGGGAGGCTCCGTGGTCGGCTCCTGCGAAGCAAAGGTGGAGGGGGTTCAGCATCACCCCCTGGCTGGTTTGGGGGGGCTGAGCCTGGCTGGGGTACCTGGGGTGCTTTGGGGGGGGCGTGGGGCATGGTGGGGTGTCTGCCACTGGCTCAGCATCCTCGTCCTCCTCCTCAAAGCTGATCCACTCTGCAATGGCACCAAAGTTTGGCCTCTGCCCGCCGGGAACCGCACACCCCACGCTGTGCCTGGGGGTGTCCCTGAGCCCCCCTGCCCAGGGCGATGGGAGGAGGCCAGGGCACGGCCGCCGTTACCATAGAGCCTCTCACGGGTGCTGCGCCTGTCGGTGGGGACCCGCACCTTCACCCAGCCGCGGATGGAGCCCGTCTCCTCGCCGCGGTGGGACAGGAAGGTCTCGAACTGCTGGGCCAAGCTGCTGATCAGGGACCTCATGGCGATGCAGCACTCACCTGTGGGCACGGCATACACCGGTGTTGGCTCCCTCCAAATGCAGCAGCACCCCAGAGCCGCTGTCCCCCACGCACCATAGGACTCGTAGCTCTCCACGCCCTTGACGCTGAGAAGCAGGTGCTGGTCCCCCAGGTACTCCAGGTCTGGCAGGATGGGGTTCAGCTGTGTGTGGAAAGAGGGGTGTTTGGGGGGGCTGCTGCAGGGTGGGGTGGCCCAGGGGCTGACAGTGACAGCCCCCAACACCCCTTGGGGCTCAGGGTGCAGAGCCAGTGGGAGGGATGGGGATGAAGAGGGAGTAACACACTCAGGGGGTGAGGAGGATGCTCAAGGGATGGGGACAAGGAGGAAGGACGATGCTCCAGCGCTGGGCGGGGGAGCGTCTGCTCCACACCCCAGCACATACCACGGGCAGATGCTTTGCAGACCAGCCCAGCTTGAGGAACCCAGGGATGTCGCAGCTCTGGGACGTGTTCTCCCCGCTCCGCTGGACCTCTGCTAGTGGAGAGCAGGGGTCACAGTTCCAAACGGGGCTGGCTCACCTCCACGGCACCCCCAGCACCCCCAAACCCCGGCGCCAGGGGGATACCTCACCCTCCAGGCAGTAGGAGTGGAACTCAATGTAGCACTTGCTGCGGCTGGTGGTTTTGATGATCACCTCGATGCTCTCCCACTCGATGCAGGCCAGGGGCTCGGGGCCAGAGCCGGGGGCTGCAGGCAGGTACCGGGGGGTCGGCGTGTGCTGGCCGAGCACCCGCAGTCAGGGGTCCCTCCAAACCAGGCATGGGGGATGACAGACACCCCCCAACCCCTTACCCTTCTTGGGCACAAACTGCGACGTCACTCCCACCTCGAAGGTGGCGAAAACGGGTGAGTGGTCGCTGGTCACAATGTCATCGGTGCAGCCTGGGTGGTGGGAGGGGGCAGCTGGGTGACAGTTCCCGAGCCCCAGGGTCCCCCCCAACCCCAGGGTCTCACTCACCGTAGGAGTTACAGACCACGTGGGTCTCTGGGTGCGACTTCCACAGGATGCGGTCACACCACGAGGGGACATTGATCCTCACCTAAAAATGGGGAAAGCAGCTGGCTCCAGTGTCTCCTTGGGTCTGGCTCACCCTGCAAGCCCAGAGAAGCAACCCAGCACCCCAAAAGGTGAGCTCCCTCCCACCCAGCCCCCCTGGCACCATCCGAGCCTGTTGTCCCTGTCCCCCGGCGATGTCCTGCAGCTCGGGAGGCTCTGGGAACTCACCCCCGTGGGCTTGAACTTCTGCCACATGTAGGTGTCGCGGGAACCCCGCTCGTACCGGTACGTGGGTGGGAAGGAGATGTCGCCCTCGCCTGGGAACCAAGACATGGAGGTGCACAGTGTCCCTGCCTGTCCCCACAGCTGCAGCCAGCCAGGGAGAGTCATGGTGTCACTGTCCCCATCCAGGGCTCACACTGGTGCCTGGCACCCCTGGCAACCTCAGAGTGTCTCCCAGGGGGTGCACATCAAGGTCCCCCAGGCTTTGGGCCCCCCCCTGAGCTGGCGGTGGCACAGGGAGAGGACTGCAGGGACCCTGGTGCCACTAGCTTGGTGGGGGAGCAGTGTCCCTGTCCCCATACTCACGGAATCGCAGGAACACCTTGTTCTTCTCCCGCTCCAGGTTGAGCTGGTCGACAGCCAGGAGGGCGTCAAACTCCCTCTTGGTTACATGGGCAAGGATGTCCTGTGCCAGGGGAGGACGGCGTGGTGACCCCGGCTCCTCGCACCCCTGCGGTGCCACCAGCATGTCACCATCCCCAGCTCTGTGGGATCCCACCTGCACGTCCATGTCCAGGCGGTAATTGAGGTCCCCGAACCAGAAGAGGTGGGTGAAGCGCAGGGTGAGGTCAAAGGCACTGAGCTGCTTGTCACCGAGGACCAGGGAGCGCAGGATGTCACTGTAGTTCTGGTTACGCCTGTGGGTGGGAGACAGCAGCACCATGTGAACCTCCCCAGGGACACCTCATCCTCATGCTTCTCTGGCCAGGTGAGGACAGGGACAAGCCCACACCACCCCAGGGCTCCTCCAGCCCCCGGGGACACACACCTGTGCCCAGGCAGCCCCGTCTCCCCCAGCCCCTCCATCACCTGTGAGTCTTCTCACTGCCCGAGGCCAGGTGGCAGTTGACGAAGCCGAAGGAGGTGCCGTTGAAAAGGAAGGAGACGCCCACAGCTCCCTTGTTCCCTGCAGGGATGTGCTGGGCACTGAGCTCTGGGGGGGTCCCTGGGATGTCCCCTCACCCTGGGACATGCTCCCACCCCATCCTCAGCCCTACCCAGCGTGTTGGCAATGCCGGTTTTCACGCTGGAGGTGTGGACGTGGCTGATGCGCCGCTCGTGCTCGGGTTTCACCAGCACCACCATCTTGATGCTCCAGAGACACTGTAGAGCCACCTGCGGTGGGGCGGACAGGGGGGTGAGCCTGCCCGCTCCCCCTGCATCACCCCACGGCCGAGAAGCAGCAATGTGAGGCAACCCAACCCCTAGAAGGGGCTCCTGGAGGGACAATCCCTGCGTAAGGTCCATGGGGCACAGGAGGTTCCCTGGGCTGAATTTGGGGTGGGAGAAGACCCTGGGTTTGGGAGTGAGAGCCCTGGGGTGGCAGCTTCTTGAGGCTGCTGAGGGCGGCTTTAGCTTTAGGCGGAGCTGGGTGGGTCCAGGCTTCGCCCCAGGGTTACCACGCGGTAGTCGATGGACATCAGGGTCTTGAGCGATGCGCGGAGGAACTCGACCCACTCGCGGTCGCCCAGGGAGTTCTCCTGGGTGCCGATGACGTAGATGTCGTGGGGGATGCAGGCGGTGGTCTCATCCTGTGTGCGCCCCAAGCCCCTCGAGGTCAGCCAGGAGGCTAGGGAGCGGGGTGGCGGGGTGCTGCCTGCGAGCAGGGGACAGCAGGTCACCGCGGGGGACAGCTCCTCGATCCCCTCCACCCCAGACCATACACATCTCCAGGAGAAGCATTGTGCCAGCCCCGTGGTCCCCCATGTGCATCCCAGACTGGTGCTGGGATTTACTGCCACCATCCAGACCCTCCCGGTACCGCAGCTCCTCCGATCTCTCCCCAAGACACTGGGCAAGTAGATCACGATGGGACAGACAAACCCCAAAGCAGCCAGGTTAGGGTCTTCTCCAGCCTCCTCCTCTTCCTCCCACCAGCTTGGCTTCCCCACCTCCCAAAACCCACCCAGGTTCACAAGTCGTGCTGACCTCCCAGGACAATATGACCTTCTCCTGGCTCCTTACCCATGTTCCACGTCCCAACATACACTGAGATGAGGTCAGGCTCGTCCAGGTTGGAGTGCTGGATCTTCATCAGCTGCAGCAGCTGGCAGAAGGCCTCTCGCTTCTGTGGGACAATTCAGATGTATTGGGGAGCCAGGAGACACAGCGCCCCAGAAGGTGCCACTGGTGGGGTCAGGGAAATGTCACGCTAGGCATAGGAGATGGTTTGCAGGGGTGGTCTCAATTGTGAGAACACCCTTTTGCTGTGTCCCTATGTAACTATCTGAAAGGAGGTTGTAGCATGGAGGGCATTGGTCTCTTCTCCCAAGAAACAAGCAATAGGACAAGAGGAAATGGCCTCAAGTTGCGCCAGGGGAGGTTGAGGTTGGATCTGGGGAACAATTTCTTCCCCAAAGGGCTGTGGGGCATTGGAACAGGCTGCCCAGGGCAGTGCTGGAGTCACCATCCCTGGAGGGCTGGACAGACGGACATGAGGTTCTTAGGGACAAGGGGTAGTGCCAGGGGTGGGTTAATGGTTGGACTTGATGATCTTGAGGGTCTCTTCCAGCCAAAATGACTCTGTGGTTCTGTGACAGATCTGTGTCCCCCGGAGCTCCCAGTGAGCGCAGCCAGTGCCACTTACCCGTGCACTGGGGAAGACGAAGTCTCTGCTGAGGCTCCTCTGTGGCTCCCGGTTATACACCAGCCTCACCTTGCTCTGCACACTCTGGTACTTGATCAGCTGCAGGACTGAACGCCAGGTGTTCGGAGGTACAATGGTGACATCCCCCTCCCACATGGGTTGGGACTGGGGGTGCGACCGGGTGTGCAGCCCATCACCCTGGCATCAGGCCTGCGCCAGGGAACCCCACAGCCCCGCAGCACCCCGGCAGCGGCTGGGATGGGGGTCGGCAGCCCCTTACTTTTGTTCTGTGGGATGGTCTCCTCTGGGGACCCGCTGCCCTTCTTGGTGATGGTCACCGTGCCCGACTCCACATCCACTGTCAGGGCTGCCCGCTGCGACTTGCCCGCTTTCACCTGTGGATGGGGACGTGGTTCATGGGTTGGGGACACAGTTCACAGGTCGCCCCACACCTGCCCTGCCCCAGCAGCAATGCCAGGGGTCCCCATGCCCTCACCTCGAAGCTCTGCACAGCCAGGGGTTTGGTGGCCGGAGCGGGGGCTGTCACCACACTGGGCAGTGCCAGGTTGTGCCTCGACGCCGTCTCCTGCAGCGACTTCAGCACCTGCCAGGGAGATGGGCACCGCTCTGGGTGTACTGGGTTAACTGGGAGAACCCTGTGCTAGCCTGTCCTGCCCCAAGGGGCACCCCAGCGCTGTGCCACCCCCAGCAGCTTGTTTTTGGGGGGATTATTGGGGTGAGGGGTTTGCTGGAGCAGACTGAGGTTCCCCAGCCCGGGGCACCATGAGCAGTGGCCATGTCCCCCCGCTGCGCCCAGCCAGGTGTCCCCAGTCCAGCATCACGGAGGCACAAGCAGGCACCTTCTTCTCCAGCGAAGAGAGGAGATGGTTGACTGTGGATATCTTGTTAAGGAGCAGCTCAAGGTCTGGATCACTGGTCAGGAGATCCTGAGGGGAGGAACAGATGTTTTTGGAGCAGCACAGCAGCACTAGATAGGTAGATTCCTCCTCATTGGTCTGGGTTGCACCCAAGAGGTGGGGGTCCCTGGAGTCTGGCAAGAGAAGCAGCTTCTCCCCACCACCAAATCCAGGAGTGGGTGCAGAAATTAGTCTCTGCTTGTCCCCACGTCCCCTCTGCCAGCTGCAGGGACACCAGCACATGCAGCACCCCAGGACCACCGGCAGCACCACGGGGCATGCAGCACCTATGGGTGCCGATCCACACCCTGACCGCCTCTCCCGCAGACCAGCTGCCCCCAGGCATGGGTGGCTGCACCCAGGGGTGGCTGGAGGGGACTCACCTGCTCACTGGCCAGGCTCCGAGGGGACGCAGGGGGGTCAAACACCCTGGCCAGTGTCTCCAGACCTGCCAGTGTGAAGTCGATCTCGCTGCAGAGGAGAGGAGCAGGTGAGACCCTGCGTGGGGTGTTCTGAGCCTCAAGGGGGACACTCAGCCACCACCAAGGGGACAGGGATGAGGCAGGTGGCCCCAGGGGCTGTGTCCCCCCCGCATCCCTGGGCCACTTGCCTATGCAGTGCCCGGCAGGCGGTGACGAGCGCAGTGCTGAGGTGGCGGAGCTGCGGGTGGCCGTGGCGCAGAGCCTCCAGGTCCAGCTGCAGGTGGTGGCTCAGGTACTCGGCCATGAAGCCCATGAAGTCGCTGGCTGGGCTGCAAGGTGAGGTGGGCAGCACAGTGGCGAGGGAGGGGTGGCCGTGCCCACCCCATCATCCCTGTCACGCTGGGGCAGGCTGGGGCGCGTTACCTGCTGTGGATCTGCTCCTGCAGCCTCTGGTGCAGCTGCTGCGAGATGTGGGTCCGGCCGGCCATGGGAGGGCTGAGACACCCGCCTGTCCTGGCTCCCCCGGCCGGCACCGCGCTCACCGTGTGCCCCCCGCCTCGGCCGTCCTCCCCGTCTGCGGGCAGGGGACAGCCGGCTCAGTGGGACCCCCTTCCCGCTGGCGGTCCCCGCTGTCCCCTCCCTGGCTAACCCGAGTCGTCGTCAGCTGCCTGCCTTGTGCAGTGCACAGGGTGCAGCAGCGGTGTCACCAGCCCGTTGTTGGGATGCTGGTAGGCGCCGATCAGGTCAGGGAGGGTGCGAAAGCACTTGGCTTGGATCCCCTGGATGGTCTGAGGAGGCAAAGATGGGGGAAGCACTGTCAAGTTTGCAGATGACACCAGGTTGGGTGGGAGTGTTAACTTGATGGAAAGCAGGAAGGTTCTACAGAGGGATCTGGATGGGCTGGATCATTGGTCTGAGGTGAGTTGTATGAGGTTTAACGAGGTGAAGTGCCAGGTCCTGCACTTGGGTCACAACAACCCCATGAATGCTAGAGGCTCAGTGGCTGGAAAGTGTCCAGTGGAAAGGGACCTGGGGGTATTGGTAACAGTGGCTGAACATGAGCCACCACGTGCCCAGGTGGCCAAGAGGTCACCGGCATCCTGGCTTATATCAGGAGTATTGTGGCCAGCAGGACCAGGGCAGTGACTCTCCCCCTGGACTGGGCACTTCAAATCCTGGGGTCAGTTTTGGGTCCCTCATGCCAAGAAAGCCCTTGAGGTGCTGGAGTGAGTTCAGAGAAGGGAACGGAGCTGAGGAAGGGGCTGGAGCACAAGTGTGATGGGAGCGGCTGAGGGACCTGGGGGGTTCAGCCTGGAGAACAGGAGCTGAGGGGAGAACTTATCAGCTCAAGTTGCACCAGGGGAGGTTGAGGTTGGATCTGGGGAACAATTTCTTCCCCAAAGGGCTGTGGGGCATTGGAACAGGCTGCCCAGGGTAGTGCTGGAGTCACTATCCCTGGGGGGTTGAACAGACGGAGATGAGGTTCTCAGGACATGGGGCAGTGCCAGGGGTGGGGTAACAGTTGGACTTGATGATCTTGAGGGTGTCATCCAACCAAAGTGATTCTGTGAT
Source organism: Streptopelia decaocto (assembly GCF_964273445.1). Classification (NCBI taxonomy): domain Eukaryota; kingdom Metazoa; phylum Chordata; class Aves; order Columbiformes; family Columbidae; genus Streptopelia; species Streptopelia decaocto. Next base: position 20,059,756 of record NC_138665.1, on the reverse strand, counting down.
TCTATGACTCTTGTGATGCCCTTTTTAGGGGCCAGAAGGGGCGGCTACAGAGAGACAGGTACCAGGAGAAACCATGAAGTGACACCAAAGAGGGGAAGTGAAGCCAAGCCGGCAGCCAGGATGGACATCACAGGGACAGACATTGCAGGTATCGAGGCCATGTGGCCAGACTGGGTCAGCGGACACAGCAGGGAGGGGACAAGCATTTGGCAGCGCCAGCCCGAGTGGTGAGGAGGCACTGTCCCCAGCCACCCTGTGCCACAGGGGTGGCTGCAAAGCACCCGCATCCTGCCGTGCTGGCAGCTCGTGCAAAGAGCAAACCGCACGGCTTGCAGTGCCGGGGAGGGCAGACGGTGCAGGGGACGGCGGGGGGAGGTGAACACCCCAGTCCCTTCACAGCTGCATCCTGCCCACGTCCCAGCTCGCAGGAGCAGCACCACCAGAGCAGGGAGTGCACCCGGCAGCACCCAGCCCCTGAGCACCCACCTGCACAGAGAGCAGCCCCTTGTCATTGGGGAGGATGCGGTAGGTGTGGACGTGCCGCTGGAACCTGGGAGAGAGCAGACGAGGGTCCCCCACGGCTCCCCCACACGACACTGTGGGTGCGTGGCAGCATTGGGGGATGCCTGGCACCCAAACACCCCGACCCCTCTGCTGAGAGAGGAACTGAGCTCTCAGTTCTGGAAATAAATCATCACCCTCAGCTCTGCATCTGCACCCGTTTGCAGGGGAGGATGTAGCGCGTCCCCCTGGCTCCAAACAGCGGGCAGGGCCACAGCAAGGCCAGGGCTCACCCGAAACATGTGTTTGCAATTTGTCCCCGCACGCCATGCCAGCCGAAGGAACGGGGGTGGCATCCTTCCAAAGCCACTGAGATGCCACCCCCTGCGCTCCCCGCTGCAGGGAGGGGTGCAGACAGCAGGAAGGGGCACGGGCAGCAAGGAAAGGGGTGCAGGCAGCAAAGAAGGGGTGCAGGCAGCAAGGAAGGGTGCAGGCAGCAAGGAAGGGTGCAGGCAGCCCCAGCAGCAGTGCTCTTGGGGACTGTAAATTGATGTTGAGAGTCCCCGTGGGTGGCGGGGCATGTGACCCCCCACGTCCCGGCAGCGGAGACATTAACAGCGGGCGTCAGGGTCCGGATGCGGCCGCGCTGAGGGTTGGAGGAGAGGGAGGAGACGTTTGTTTTTGCAGAAGGAGGGTGATGCGAATCAGCCTCTCCCACACATGGGGCCAGGCCAGCGGGCAGCTCCAAAGGGCTCGTGGTGCCTCCTCCCAAAGACACAGGGTTCTCCCTTGGTCTGACTTGGGGGATAACCTTGAAAACCCCCACACCAAAGAAAAAACCCCACGCACCCCACCAGCATCCCTGCAGAAGGCTTTTCCATGAGGTTTTGGAACCCAGCATGGGGAGAGGGACAGAGGGACAAGGGAGAGGAGTGGCGAGCAGAAGCCAGGCAGGTGACTCACAGGAGGCAGAGGGCATATGCCCCCAACACCGACTCGCTGTCCCGCACCAAGAAGCAGCCATCCCGCCCGGCCTTGGCCAGCAGCTCCTCCGCCGCCACCCGGCTGATGTCCCGGTGGTACCAGCTTGCTGCCGCCATCCTCCGAAAGCGCGGGACTCTGGCTGCGCTCTGTCCCCGTCCCAGCCCCACATCGGGGCTCAGTGGGGGACACTGGCCATGGGCTGGCCCGCAGGGTGGGCTGGGGAAGGTGGTATGGGGGACCAGACCCTCGGTACCCGAGTGAGCTTGCAGCTGGAGGTCCCAGTGGGTGACAATCAGCTACCGAGGTGATGCTCGTGGGGATTAGTTGCCCCACGGCCAGGAGCAGGATCGGGGGGAAGCTAGAAGAAGCTGTGGGTCCAGACACTCCTCACTGTGGGCGGCTCCAGCCTGTGGGGTGCATGGGGGGCAGAGATGGGTAGATCAGCGAAGGGACCTTTCCCGCGGGGGAGTCACCCCAGCCGCGGGGCCACCATCCCACCCCGGTGCACGGCAAGGACTGGCCATGCTGGCATCCTGGGGACACACGGGGCGTCCAGACCTCGCCCCACACACTCACCGTCCCTTGCAGACATGATCTGGGGCTCCTGCGGCTCTTCGGGGTGCTGGGGGCGGCGAGCTGAGGTTTCAGCCCTGCCTGCGCCCGCTGCCCGTCGGGGCGGCAGCTGGGGGTCGGGCAGCACCCACCGCCCCGCCCGGACCCACCGGCCGGGCTCACCCGCTGGCTCTTCCTCCCGCCGCGCTCTTCCTCCTTCCCCGCGGCCGCGCCGCCCGGACCAGCCTCCTCGCTGCTCCTCCTCCTCCTCCAGCCCCGCTCCGTGCGAGGCCCAGCGCGGCGGGGAGCGGGGGAGCGCCCCTGGAGCGGGGGGAGCGCCCCTGGAGCGGGGCTCTGCCTGCACCCGCGGCTCCTCTGCCCGGGGGCGATGGAGCGGGGAGAGCCCCGTCCCTCGGGCAGCACCCCGGGAGAGGAGCTCGCCAACGAGCCCCTGGAATGTGTTGGGGGTGGTTGGAGCTCCCGGGGAGCTCGCTGCCCGCCCCGGGGCTTCGCGGTTTGATGCGCACGGAGAAAGATGCTGTAGAGTGAGTCGGGCGGCTGTCATCACATCCGTGTCACCCTACCGGTGGGTGTCCAGTTCAGGGGCTCCCGGGAAGGGGTCAGGGAAGGAAAGAAGCTTTTGGATATTAGGAAAAACATCCTAACGTCCTTTTGGATATTAGGAAAAAATTCTTCACAGAAAGGGTTGTGAAGCATTGGAACAGGCTGCCCAGGGCAGTGGTGGAGTCACCATCCCTGGAGGGGTTTAAAAGGCATATAGCTGAGGTTCTTAGGGACATACTTTAGCGCTAGAGTTAGGTTATGATTGGACCCGATGATCGTGAGGGTCTTTTCCAACTGGAACAATTCCATGATTCTGTTTCCCCGGCTGGAAACAGCACCGGGGTTCCTGCAGCTCCTGGATGCAGCCCCAGCAGTTTTGCTCCTCGTGGCCGCGGCGAGCAGACCTGCACGTGCCGGCAAGCGGCTGGCTCGCGCTGTGCCAGGGTGATTAGCACCAATTAATTACAGATGAGCAGCTGCCACCGTCTGCTGCTGGGCTGCTCAGGAGTGCCAGGGCTGCTCTGGGGACAGACAGGACAGCGGGTTCTTGCCAGAGGAGGATGAGGATGAAGATGAGGATGGGCAATGAGGATGAGGATGGAGTGCCACGCGAAGCTGCTCTCCTGGCTGTTTGCCACCTTCGGCATCACAAGCTGTCCCCTACAGCCATGAGCCCAAAGCAAAGGTACCAACCCCACCACAGCCCAGACATGTCAAAAGCCCCTGCTGAGGCTTCCCCTGGGCTCCTGGCCTCAAGAGGAACATGTGGCTGGGGCCACCAACAAGTCAGACAGCCCCCTTGTTTTTGGGCTGGTGGCTCTGGGCCACACAGCAGCAGTTGCATCTCTGACCACACACCAATGGGGGCTCTGGAGATCCTCCCATTATTTAACAACATAGCAATAATTCCCCAGTGCCAGGAAGGCACCTGGCTTCGGATTAATGCCGTCTGCACCGCTTAATCCGGATCAGGGGAGGAAGACCAGGAGCTTTGAGGGGCTTTGAGCAATCAGTGGTGCTGGCTGCGGCTGTTTACGTAATGTGGCTGCCGTGCCAGGGTGGTGCCAGATGCACCAGCACCGGACAGCTTGGCCAGCACCTGGGACACTCGTATTTCGGAAGGCACTGGGGGTTCAGTGGTGCCGGCGAGCTCGGTGGCTCCGGATCCAGCCAGGCTCCCTTCGGAGGGCAGACCCTGCGGACAAAGCACACGGACCTGGCGGGATGGGTGGGATGAGGCAGCTCAGAGGAGCCTTTGGCCATTATTAAACAGGAAAAAGGAAGAAGGCCTCTCACGTTTCCCTATTATTTTTACCACCAGCCAGCTTCCTTCCCCGTCTCTTGGTTCTGAGCATGGCGTGAGTGTGGGAAGGGATGTGGTTTGTCCATCTCGCCATCGTTTTGTGGGGAGAAATGTCTGCCCCCCAACCTGAGCATGGTCTCTCTGGCTGAATCTGCCCAGTCAGGATCAAACCGAGCTCAAGCCTCCCACAATAAACTCAGCTTCCCATCCTCACTGTGGTCACAGACCCTATGAGCACAGCCCTTGTGAATGGAACCGGACTCAAGGGCTTTATTAAGCACCTAACGAAGAACCACAAACAGAAGGCTGGGGATTAGGCGCTTCAGGAACAGCTCTGGGGGCAGCCAGCGGGCAGCCAGGTGGGGCTGCCTCTTCCCCCTCTTCTTCCTCCTCCTCTTCCACCTGCCAGCGGGAAGGTCGCAGTTCACGTGGCCCCTTGACCTTGGCAGAAATAGCGCCTGTTAATCTGCAAATTAAGCAGCTCTCCTGTGTGCAATTAAAGAGATCACAAGTCCTGGGCAACGTGTGTGGACAGTGAAAGCCCTGGGCAGTGGGGCTGGCGTGTTGTGGTGGCTCCCAGTGGCCCACAGGGCTGGGGGCACAGGTGGGCTGAGTTTGGGAGGGGTTGGTACCCAGGTGATAAAGGTGGGTTTGCTGATCCAGGGTGTTGTTAGCAGCTCTGGGATGGAGGTACAGCAGTGAGAGGGATGCTGTGACTTGGTATGCTGAGCTTGAACCAAGTGCGTGGTGCTCAAAGTGAAGGGTCTGGCCAAACAAACGAGGGCTTGGGAGATGCTGGAGGTGAGGAAGATGAGTAGGGCCTCGCTGGAGCAGCCTGCAGGCTGTCCCCTGGCTGACCCGGGCTCTGTCCCCTGGCCCTGGGACCAGCATCTGCGGAAGGATGGCAGCGGTGAGTGCTTCTCTCCTGGCCGTACGGCAAATCCACTCTGTGCTTCCAACAGTTTTCTATTTGCAGCAGCAAACCTCGAATTAACGAGGTGCTAATCGGGTCAGGTAAGGCCAGGCTGTGATGTTACGAAATGGTGCAAGGCTGAGCAGATCGCCCAGCAGTGCTGGGGGAAGGTGGTGGGTCCATGTCCCACCACCAAGGGGTGGCCGTCCCTTCCCTGCTGCGCTGGGGGGGGCAAAGCCCCACACCCCATCATCTTGTACATCAGCATCCTCGTGGCGAGGGCATCCTGTGTGCCCTGGGCCACCGCAGGTCACCTCTAGGTGACCAGCCAGACGTTGGCCATGCACGAAGCTGCCTGCACCTCCCGTCCATCTGTTCCACACCCAGCAAAGTGCGTAAGGGAGGGATAAAAGCCGTCCGGTCCCTCCCGCCCCTCTGCCATCTCCATCCACCCTTGTGCCACTTGCCATGGGAGCAGTTGTAGAGAGTCCCCATGGGAATCTGCGCCCATGTCCCTGCCCACCAGGAGCAGAGCTTCCACCTCAATTACCATCACCTTCCTCCTAAGCCCACTTTGCCAATCTTCCCTAAGCTGCTTTCTCAGGGCTCCAGCCGCAGCCGTATTTATAGCCCACTCTTACTCATGAAGCGTCTCTCCGATTAATAAACTAATAGGATTCGTCCCCAAAGTCTCTCTCCCACGAAGCACATACACACACACCCTGGCATCAGATGCCAGGGGAGGGACTGCCCGGGGTGGGTATAAGAAGCAGCAAGACCGCGAGCAGCCCTGTAGTGACTGGGTTGCACTGGAACGTGCCGGGAGAAGGAGAGCATCTGTCTGTCTGTCCACCTGATAGGTGAGTGCTGCCTGGGCCCTGCCAGCACTTTGGGGCATGGGCTCTGCTGGTTTGTATAATGCTTTGGGGCAGGGATGTTGTTGCAGGGTGGTGGCTGAAAGGAGGGTGTTTTGGGGTTGAAAGGGGAAAAATGTGGCCAAAAGGATTTCAGCATGGCCAAGCCCCAGGGCATGGGTGGAGGTGTCAGCATAGGAGAGCTAAACCAGGTCAGGAGGGCTCCGAGTCCCCTGCTCTGGGGTTCGGGAGATGGACAGGGGTTCTGCTCTTCTCCCCTTCACTTTCCATCACCTCATCCCCGGAGGGCGGGCTCTGGAGAGGGCTCAGCCCGCGGCACCGCTCTGCTCCCGCTCCCTTCCCACCTTCTCTTGCTGCTGCCCAAGAAACCCAGCAGGTGAGGGTGCCCGAGCTTCACATCCCACAGCACTGGAGGGCACCAAAGATCCCGTGTTTGGAATTAATCCCTTGTTTTCCTGTGGGAAAGAGGATCATCTCCCATGCCCCATATCAACTCCTTTTTCCTCCCCAGCTTCTCTTCTCCCAAGTAACAAGGGATAGGACAAGAGAAAATGGCCTCAAATTGTGCCAGGGGAGGTTGAGGTTGGATGTGGGAACAATTTCTTCCCCAAAGGGCTGTGGGGCATTGAACAGGCTGCCCAGGGCAGTGCTGGAGTCACCATCCCTGGGGGGTTGGACAGACGGACATGAGGTTCTCAGGACATGGGGCAGGGACAGGGGTGGGGTAATGGTTGGACTCGATGATCTTCAGGGTCTTTTCCAACTGAAATGACTGTGTGATTCTATGACTTTATGATTCTGTGATTCTGTCTCTGTGGTTGCGTAAAGAGGCAACTCTGCCCACACAACCCTGGGGCTTAAAATCCTACCTGGGTTTAAGCTTTGCTAATGTCCGAGCTGCCTAACTTTAAGAAGCTGAGCTCATCCCGTCTAATCTCTTGGCGAATCAGCTGGTGATCAGTGTGATATTTACGTTTTAATTCGGGTTGCCAGGCTCGATCAAGCCAAAAGTGGGCAGCACAGGGCTGAGCGCCGGCTCTGGGGCTGCTGGACAGGGCTGGGGACTGCGCCACATCCGCAGGCACGTCGCCAGAAGAGCCAGAGGCCAGGAATGCATTGCAAAGAGCAAGTTTGATTTTAGTTCCCTCTCTACTGGGGGATCTCCGAAGCCACCTGAGCTCCCAGCAGAGGTGACAGCAGCGGGGACGCAGGCGCTGGGCAGTCCAGCCCTGCTGGGAGATCACTGGGCCTGCTGAGCTCGCCTGTATTTCAAGGCTCAGGCAGGCGCAGCCTCCCACTCTTTCTCACAACCAAGCAGGAATCTCAGACACAGTGATAAGGCGCCTGAAGTTTCTCACAGGCCTATGTTATCTAACACAGAGGTTCTACTCATCAAGCACACAAGCTCAGTAAAACAATTAGTGTGATGTATGTGCTTTTTCTACAGACAGGTGCAAGTCACTTGAGCGTATTTACATGTAACTAATCTCCTCGCCAAATCTTCCACTACATACCCATACAGGGACGGAGGGACCATCAGTTGGGGCTGTGCACCCCAAAACCACCCTGCCCATGGGGAGGTTGAGCTGCCATGGACCATTCTGCCTGTAGTTTCCTCGCTCTCCCCTGAGTGATGGAACAAAATGAGCCCATTCCTTCCCCTAAGCCACGACAGCCAAATTCCTGCAGACAAGACAAAATCATAAAACTGAAACTCCATAAGCCTTTTTGTTCATTTCCTTGTGTTTCCAAGCCTTGAACTCACTCTCTTTGGAGTCACCCCTGTGCTTCTTATTTTTCAAAGCCTGTCCTGCCTGGGGCACCGCTCTCCCTTTTTCTCTTCCACCTCCTCCTCTTTGCGTTTTTGGTGATGGATTCTGTCCCGCTGGCTGGCGAAGGCGGGCACTGCCCCTTCCCCACCACCTCATCGCTTCCCCTCCCTCTCTCCCCACAGATCCCTGCCTGCGCAGCTGCTGAATTAAAATGGCAGACGGAGCAAAGTAAGTGTGTTTATATATATAAGTATATATGTATACATATAAACATATTTTTTTTAGATTGGAATGGAGCAAGGGTACTGCAGGGCAGGAGAAGATGGAGACAATGAGACCCCTTTTTTCCCCCACCTGCTGTCCCCATGGGCCAGAATGTAGGATGGAATGAGCCATCATGGAGCCACCAAAGCACCTTCTCTTTTCTTCTGCGTGTCTGTGCTTTCTCGCTTGCCCTTGAGACGCCCCCTCCTCGATGGGCACAGGCTGAGCTCAGGAGCAGGACATCCCTCGGGGCAGCCAGTTTGGCTCCGAGTTTGCAGGACACGCAGCTCCGTAAGGCCAGGACACCCCACGCACACTGTGGCGCAGCTCTTGGAGATGCACCACGCTTGCAGGGATGTCCCCGCTCCTTGCCCCAGGGAGAGGAATGTCCCCCATCCCTCCCTGCCCCACACTGTGCCGCATCCAGCCTTGTCCTGGGCGTTCCCAACCCGTCTGTCTGTGCTTCCTCCGCAGGGTGTTCAAGAAGACCAGCCCCAACACCAAGGTGAGTCCATGGACACACAGATGGGATCTCTACAAACCCTCAGATGCGATGTCTGGGGCTGACATGCTACTGACAGGGTTAACGAGACCCACGACACCACCCAGGGCTTGAAGATTTTGGCCAATTCAATAGCAAACTCTAATCCGTTCCCTTCTCTCCTTTGGCTGTGCTGCCTCCAGCTGTCCATCTACCTGGGGAAGAGAGACTTCGTGGATCACGTGGAGACCGTGGATGCTGTAGGTGAGTGGGGCTGTGCCCGCTGTGCAGGGGGTTGCGGGGGCAGCGAGCAGTTGGGGGGGCCGGTCCCTGTGCCCGTGGCTGCTGTTTGTGCTTCCTGCTGGAGCAGGGGGAGCAAGGACAGCTCTGGAGAGCAAACATCCTGTTTTCCTGCAAATACCCTAAAGGAAAATGGTGGGGAAATGGATAAAGTCCCTTTGCAAAACAACCCGGCCGTGCTGCTGGTGGGGATGCTGGAGGAGGCATTGCTGCTGCCCTGAGCGGCAGCGCCCCTCAGCCACCTTCCCAGCTGATGAGCAGATTATTTGAGCTTAAAAAGCACTGTATTCTTGCAAAGGTCTTCCTCGTGGCTGAGCTCACTGGCCTTTCTCTGTTTAATTGCAGATGGAGTCTGCCTGATTGACCCAGAGTACCTAAAGGACAGAAAAGGTATATTTAAGACACAAAACCCCACGTTCTAAGGGGAAGGGATGGAAACCGGTACAAATCTGCCAAGTAACCTGGGACAGCACTCAAGTTAAAACTGCAATAGGTTGTGTACAGCTGGTCATCCATCAGGGCCATGGCCCTGCCCTGGAGGGGAAGGCGGTCTCTTTCTCCTCATCTCTTCTGCCTGGGGCACCGGCTCTGAAGCTGCCCGTGCCTACAGAAAGGCACAACAACACCCTCAGACACATGGTGTGAATTTTGGGGTTGTCCTATGCAGGGACAGGAGCGGGACTCAGTGATCCATGTGGATCAACTCAGGATATTCTATAATTTTATGATGAATCTTGTTAACTTTATACTTAGCGTTTGAGGTCCAGGTCCTGATAGCAGAGTTATACTTCTCCTAAAGAGTTATTAAAGTGATTTTTATTTCCTTTCTCTTTATTCAACACCTTTCCTGCCATGCCTTCCCTTTACGTCACCCTTCCCTAACCCCGCTCCACTCCATCTCCATCTGGATTCAGTGTATGTGACGCTGACCTGTGCGTTCCGCTACGGCCGAGACGACCTCGATGTGATTGGGTTGACCTTCAGGAAGGACCTTTATGTCCTGACCACCCAGATCTTCCCACCAGTGCCGGACCAAACACCCAAAACCCTCACTCCTTTGCAGGAGAAGCTGCTGAAGAAGCTCGGGGAGAATGCCTACCCCTTCACCTTCGAGGTACTGGGGGTTCAGCCCTTCCTGAACACACAGCTCCACGGGGTGCACCAGGGCTCATCTCTCTTAATTTGCTTTTTTCTGTCTTTTCTGCCCAGATTGCCCCCAACCTGCCCTGCTCGGTCACCCTCCAGCCGGGACCAGATGATGTTGGGAAGGTGAGCTGCTGTCCCCAACCCATGTCCCCTGGACATATTTCTCCTGGCAAGAGGTTAAGTTATGGGGTGACAAAACTGAGAGCTGCTTCTCCTTCACGGGCACGTGGTCCATGGGGTGAGGGTTGGGCAGGAAGGATGGTTGAGGTTGGGACCAGGATTTTCAGACATGTGGTGGAGGAATGAGGGGAATGAACCTAAACCTTCAGCAGCTCTGAGTCCCTCCTGCTTAGTGACCATACGTGTGTCCCCCCCACCCAGGCCTGCGGCGTGGACTTCGAGGTCAAAGGATTTTGTGCTGAAAATCTGGAGGAGAAAATTCACAAGAGGTATTTGCAGGGGTTCCCTTTCCCGCCCCATGGCCCTAAAACCAAACCACCAGATCGTTTTGAGGTGCACGGCTTAGGGGTCAGGCCGAGGATCAGCCTATGCCACTGAAGGAGGGCCAGTTGTCCCCATGGCAGCTTCCACCACATCCTAAGAGCAGGCTGCAGCTTGCATCCTTTGGCTAGAGACACTGTGATGTCCCCAAAGACAGCCAGCATGTCTCCATTGAAGTGTTGGCACGTCCCTGCCGGGGGGCTGGGGATGATAGCTTCTTGTCCTGCAGGAACTCGGTGCGCCTCATCATCCGCAAGATCCAGTTTGCCCCCATGAAGACAGGGCCAGCCCCAAAGTCGGAGACCACCCGGCAGTTCATGATGTCCGACAAGCCCCTGCACCTTGAAGCCTCCCTGGATAAGGAGGTTGGTACCGGGGGGGCTGTCCCCTGGCTCATGCCACCACGCGTGTCCCCAGGAACAGGGACACCTGGTCGCGTAACTGAACCTCTTCTTGCCACAGATCTACTACCACGGAGAGCCCATCAACGTGACCGTCAACATCAACAACACCACCAACAAAATTGTGAAAAAAATCAAAATTACAGGTGAGAGGGGGCAGGAGGGGCACATCTTGGTGCCCATCACATCCCGGCCTCCCCGTTGGAGATGGAGCCTCGTGTCTCTGCTGCGTCACCAGCGCTGCTCCCTCTTGTCTCTCCTCAGTTGATCAGATCACAGACGTGGTCCTCTATTCCCTGGATAAATACACAAAGACTGTGTGCACCGAGGAGATAAAGTAAGTAAGAAGGGGCTGGGGTTGGCGCAGCATCGTGGCCAGAGAACAGAAGAGGAGGGGAGATTGGTGCGGAGAGGGGGTGGGGAAGATGGTTGCAGCAAAAATCTGAGGGTTAGAAGAGCAAATGCAGAGGAAGCAGAGGCGAGGGAGGGCTGGGGACAACGTGCCCCCAGCACAAGCCGCTGTCTGCTGGGGACGTCCCTGGGGAAGGTGCGCAGCTGCCTCCCGGCTGCTTCTCCTCCTCGCTTTGCATCTCTGGGGCGGCCACAGCCGCTGCGTCCCTGAGAACCAGGAGGGCGGCAGGGAGGAAATAAAGAAGTGGTTGTATAAGGGAACGAAAGGAGGAAATGGGCCCAGGCAGCAGCAAGGGAAGCGCAGGGCGGGGGGGTCTGGCTCTGCCCAGGTGCCTGGGGCGATGCTGAGCACCCACCATGCTGGGGCTGGCTCTGATCTCTCCTCTCCTACTCCTTCCAGCGAGAATGTGGCAGCCAACTCCACCTTCTCCAAAACGTACTCTGTTACCCCCACGCTCTCGGCCAACCGTGAGAAGCGAGGTCTCGCTCTGGACGGCAAGCTCAAGCACGAGGACACCAACCTGGCCTCCACCACCATGTGAGAGCCGAGTGGGCTCCCCCCACATCCTCACCCCTCTCTGATGACTTCCTGCTGCTTGGGATGCTCTGGGCTCCCACCAAGGGTCCCCCCCAACTCATACACCTAAGCCCACCCCATTCACCTGGAAAATGTAGGGATTTTGTGCTACGGCCACAGACCCCTCTCTCCATCTCCACTCAGCCCCAATCATCGCCCAAAGCCCCCGTATCCCTCTGTAGAGCTGCACTGGGTCTCATCTCAGGAGTAAATCACAGCTCAGGTGGATCAAGAGACCTCCAGAAAGTGGTCTGTGGTTGCAGCCAAGTGACCTGCCCTCCCCTCACTTCTACTGCCATGTTGTGTTGTCCTCTCCTGCTAAATCCCAGTGCACCCCACAAAACAATTGGCATGGGAACAGCCCCGGGAGCTGCCGTCGGGGGGTGGCCGGGGTCTGCGGTGGCTCATGGGCAGCACCTCACTGCCCTGCTCTGCCTTCCTCCACAGCCTGAGACCCGGCATGGACAAGGAGGTGCTGGGCATCCTGGTGTCCTACAAAGTGAAGGTCAACCTGATGGTGTCCCGAGGAGGGTGAGGTTCTGCGGGTATGGGGCACAGGGACCGTCCGCTTGGGCTGTGCTGTGGGACCTCGTACGACGAAGGGACTGGCTCTGTGAACCCCCTTGTCCCTGGCCCACTTCCCTGGGCGTGGGGCAGCCGGGTGCTGGGCAGCTCCCTGACTCCCACAGCTCCACCCCTATCACCACTGCCCTTCACCCCGACTATAAATCTTCCACCTTATTATAATATAAATCAAAGTCTAACTCATCCCCTCCTCTGCCCTGACTGATTTCTGTCCCTCCTCTCCTGCTGCTGCAGCATCCTGGGGGATCTCACTTCCAGGTAAGGGAGAGCTGCCTGTGGGGCTGAGCACTGCATGGGTTTACTGAAATAAGGCTTATTGAAACAGGGGTTATAGAAACAGGGTTTATTGAAAAGGAGGCTGAGGGGAGACCTTCTCGCTTTCTACAACTACCTGAAAGGAGGCTGTAGCATGGAGGGTGTGGGTCTCTTAACCCAAGTAACAAGCCACAGGATGAGAGGAAACAGCCTCAAGTTGCGCCAGGGGAGGTTGAGGTTGGATTTAGGAACAATTTCTTCCCCAAAGGGCTGTGGGGCATTGGAACAGGCTGCCCAGGGCAGTGATGGAGTCACCATCCCTGGAGGGTTGAACAGATGGAGATGAGGTTCTCAGGACATGGGGCAGTGCCAGGGGTGGGTTAATTGTTGGACTCGATGATCTTGAGGGTCTCATCCAACCAAAGTGATTCTATGATCCTATTCTAAGTGCTTTTCCTTCCAGTGACGTTGGTGTTGAAATGCCCGTCATCCTGATGCACCCGAAGCCTGCGGACGGTAAGTAGTGCCCAGGATGCTGCCAGCACGTGGGGGATGAAGGGGCCGCCCCCGTGCAGAGGGACCTGCTAAAAGTGACACAGATGCAGCCACCCCCGTGCCAAGGGCCCTGCTCTGCCCCAGCGGCCCCATTAGCTGAAATGTCATTTCTGTATTAACCTGCATGTGTCTCTCTCAATCCTCGCCTCCCTGTGCCGTGCTTGGATATGGACAACAGATAAGCCAAGGTAAAGAGACGTTTCCTTATACATCAAGCCAGTATTTCCCCTAACACTTAAACCATCTGTGTCCACCGCAGATGGATGTGATAGATCCATCACAGATGGCTGCGATGCCCCATTCCCATTTGAGATCACATCCTCAGGTTAAATCATCCAAGCTCTGAGCCCCTGCATCGCGGCAGACAGCGTGACACCCTGCGTGGTGGCACAAACCAGGAGGATTCAGATCCTGGGCTCGGCACATGTTCTGCAGATTCCTAGGGTTTATTTTACACCTCCCCTTGCTGCAAACACAGCAGCCGCTCCTGCTGTGCACCCAGACCTTGCTCTGTCCCTCGGAGGCAGCCACAGTGCTGCGACTCCTGGTCACAAGTGCCACCACCCCTGTGGTTTTGGTCCCTCGGCTGCTGGAAGTGCTGCCGGTCACAACACCGCGCCCCCACGCGCTCCCAGTTGCCAGAATCTCTTCTCCTCCCACCACATGAGTTAATTCCAGCTGCAGCCCCAGCTGGGGTTGCTGCCCTCCAGCCAGCCCTTGCTTGCAAAGTCCCAAAAAAGCCGTTTTTGTGGCTGGTTACACCCTGCAATGGGAGGCGAGCACTGGGATTTGGAGCCTGGAAACTCGGGCTGCAACTGCGGGGCTTTCACACCAAAGCCGAGCCATTTCCCAGCTCCGCAAGGATATTTAAACTTCCCGAGGAGGAAATCTCTTGGCCTGTCCCCACCATTACTACCTGGGGATTTTGCCAAGTCGTTTCACATTCACCAGCTTTTGGAATCGGTTTTGCTGACTCCTTTTTTTCCATTTGCTTCCCCCGCTTTTCATTATGTGGCTCTCCCTTGATGTCATCCACCGCTTGCCTTTCGCAAGAAGGTAACTAATCTCTTTGTCTCCACTTTAATTTCTTTTCCTTCCTTTTTTTCCCTTGACAATGCAAAATATTGTCTTTAAAAGCGCCAAAAGTTGCAGGCGAGAGCTCAGCTCCTCCGAGCACGCCCGCAGCCGAGCCAGCAGTCTGTCCTGGGCTGTGTGTGCTCTGGTTAGGCTGTGGCTCACACTGACCTGTTCCCTGTGGGGTGATGGGCAGGATTTGTGCACTGTCCCCAGCTAATACCGAAAAATCAGCAAAAAGACTCTTTAACACTGTTTTGAAAGTGTTAAAAAGCAGGTACTTTTATTACAGTGTGTTGGACTTCTCTAATAGAGTGTACATGTGATTTGCACTTCTTGGTATTTATTACAGACACCTACCACTTAGTTAATGCATTAATTATTTCCATAACACCTCCCTTTGCCAGCAGTCCATCTTTGGTATTCCGGAGTCTTTATCAGGGTTCTCTAACATCCCTGGTGTCTTTGCAGCCTGATGCCCCCTCAGCGTCGGCTTCTTGACCCGATTTCTTGAGCACGCACATTGTCATTTTGTGCTGCTACTCAGCAAAAGTCATGCAGCTCTTTCTCCGTTTGGTGGAACATTCCGCTTTCCCACCCTGCGAGCCAAGGACATCCCGCTTGGCCTCACGTCCAGTCTCTACACGGCTATTGTTTCTCTGTTAGGTTTCTGTTACATTAGGCCTAGGGGGTTCTAAAAGATTTCTGTCCCTCTCATCACAGCGAGGAGGACATCGTCATCGAGGAATTCGCTCGCCAAAAGCTCAAGGGGGAGAAGGACGACGAAGAGGAGAAGGAGGAGGCTGACAAGGAGTGAAGCCAAGCTGCTGCCTGCCCGCACGGCCGCCGCCGCTCCCCGTGCCCCGTCTGGGCCGTAGCCGCCCCACCTTCCCCTGGTTCCCCCTCCACCCTGGGCTCCCTGCGCTGGCTCCAGGCCTCGGTTGCAGCAGCGGGGGGTTGGTTCATCCCCACCCGGTCCCTGGGTCGGTGCTCCTGGCTCCTTGCACCCGCCGGGGGCAGCATTTGTCGTTCATTTGCATTACGCAATACTCTGTGTCACCGTTATCAATAAACCCGCCCCGAGGCCCGGTGCAGGCTCCGCGTGCTGCTGCTGGGGAGCCGCAGAATCCCAGAATGTCAGGGATTGGAAGGGCCCTGGAAAGCTCATCCAGTGCAATCCCCCCATGGAGCAGGAACACCCAGCTGAGGTTACACAGGAAGGTGTCCAGGGGTTGGAATGTCTGCACAGAAGGAGACTCCACAACCCCCTGGGCAGCCTGGGCCAGGCTCTGCCACCCTCACCAGGAACAAGTTTCTTCTCCTATTTAAGTGGAACCTCCTGTGTTCCAGTTTGAACCCATTACCCCTTGTCCTGT
Source organism: Streptopelia decaocto (assembly GCF_964273445.1). Taxonomy (NCBI): domain Eukaryota; kingdom Metazoa; phylum Chordata; class Aves; order Columbiformes; family Columbidae; genus Streptopelia; species Streptopelia decaocto. Next base: position 20,044,366 of record NC_138665.1, on the reverse strand, counting down.
CACTGGTTGTCACCAAGAGCCTGGCTCCATCCTCCTGACACTCCCCCTTTCCATATTGATCCCCATGAATGAGTCCCCCCTCAGTCTCTTCTTGTCCAGCTCCAGAGCCCCAGCTCCCTCAGCCTTTCCTCACACGGGAGATGCTCCACTCCCTCCAGCATCTTGGTGGCTGTGCTGGACTCTCTGCAGCAGTTCCCTGTCCTGCTGGAACTGAGGGGCCACAACTGGACACAAGATTCCAGGTGTGGTCTCCCCAGGGCAGAGCAGAGGGGCAGGAGAACCTCTCTGACCTACTGACCACCCCCTCCTAACCCACCCCAGGTACCATTGGCTTCCTGGCCACAAGGGCATGTCAGGCCCTCCCGGGGCCGGGGGAGAGCTCGAAGCGGGCGGCCGGTGCCTCTGGGACCTTGGCGGGAGGGCGAGGCGCTGGGGAACCCGGATCCCCGGTCCAGGCCGCACCGGCACCGCCCCGTCGCCATGGCAACCGCCCGTCCCTGCCGGGGGGGCGGGGCGGAGTGACGCGGCCGTGACGCCGGCGGAAGTGACGCGCGGGGTGGCGGTGCCGGTGCGCGCTCGGTGTCTCGTTCTCCTCAGTCACGGCTCCGGCTCGGCCTCCCCGCGCCGCCATGTCCGCCCCCGGCAGCGGCGGCGAGTTCGGGAACCCCCTGCGGAAGTTCAAGCTCGTTTTCCTGGGCGAGCAGAGCGGTGAGCGGGGCGGTGGGGGGGCGGACAGGCCGCAGCGGGCGGGGGAGCCGATCGGGGCGGGGCGATGAGGAGCAGCCGCGGGGCTCCCGCTGCGGGGGGGTGAGGAGCCGCTCGGCTCTGGCGGCGGGACCGTGAGGGGCCTTTCATGGCGTGAGGCGGGGACGAGCCGCCCGGGCCGCCGCGGGGGGCGTCGGCCAGAGGTGGCGCCCCGGGGAGGGGCGGCCGCGCCGCGCTCCGGCCTGAGGCCTCCGGTGGGCCTGCCGGCGCGCGGGCCCCGCTTCCGCCGCTCCGGTGCGCCCGGGGCCGGCCCGCAGTGCGCCCGCAGCCGCCCCGGGGCTCTGGGGCCGCCGCTCCGCCCCGTGTCCGCGGCCCCGGCGAGAGAAAAAACCAAAATAAACGGCAAAGCGGAGCTGTGTGTGCAGCGCGGCCCCGGCCTCCCCTGCATCTGCGTTTTGTTGTTTTGCCTGCAAGGTGCCTCTCTTTTGTACCCCTTTCCTCATAACGCGCGGATGAGGTGTGTGTTTTTCTTGGAATTCTGGTGTTCTGGGCTGTGTCACTCTCCCGAGATCTCTCGCTGCTGACCTCTCCTTCGGCCCCAAGGCTGTCGGTCTTGGGGGAATTTCCAGAAGTTGTCTGATTCCCCCACCTTGCCAAGGCACGGTCAGCATTGCTGCTGGCAGGCGTTTGTCCAACCTGGTTTTAACCCTCCCTCTCCAATGTCCACAATTTCACCACCTTTCTAGGCAGCATGTTCCTTTTCCATCCATAGCTTTAGAATTTTTCTTGGCTTCCTCAGTTTCCTGAGAGAGAATCCGAGATCCGATCTTTGCTCCCGTTTCTTGCCGGTTCTGCACTTTGTCTCTTGATAATATTTTTCAACATGCATTTTAAGTTTTTAAGGAAGCCACCGAAGTTTACTCTGTATCTAAAATCTTGTCATGAAGAAAGGATGCAAGTCTTGAATGCTGCTTTACTATCCAGCCAGAGGCAGCTAAACAGTGTCCAGTCCATCACCATGTGTTGTTTTGATATTTGTGCCTAGAAGTCTGCAATGTGGTGATTACCTAAGTAACAAAATATGAGTAACAAAGCAGATTTATTGCTTGCTTAAAGCAAACTAATAATTCTTTGTCATATGCATACCAACATAATTTGAGGACAGAGTTTTCATCATGATTCATTTTTGATCTACTGAGATTGATTTGGCTTAAGATATTTCAGTCATTTTGTGAATGAATTTCTTAGCTGGTCATTTTGCAGGAGGGTGTAGCTGGAAAATATCCTTAGGTTGGCAACTTCATTCTGATGATCAGCGGTACCACCCAGAGCAGTGGGTATTTTTTCTTTTTCCACTGCTGCTTGAAAGTGATTTTTCTCTTCTTTTGTAGTTGGGAAGACCTCTCTGATCACCAGGTTTATGTATGACAGTTTTGACAATACTTACCAGGTATGTGATAGTCTTTATATATATATATATATATATATATATATATATATATATAAATCTGTTCCCTGCTACTAAAATGTAAGCCTGTGAGAACTGTTTGGGGCAAGCACATTTCCCCATGAGATGTCAGTTCAATATAATAGATTATATCATATCAAAATCAAGATTGTAACGTGCCTTGAGATGGAGATGAGACTTCACAATGAAGCCCAAGCATCTAGTACGATGTCAGGAACAGAAAAGAAGCAAGGTTTAGATCCTGTGTGGATATGTGAGTAGCCTTGAGGAGAACAGGGAGAAACATGGGTTTCTGGGGTTAGCTGAAGAGCAGATGATGCTCAGAGTGCCTGATGGTGGGTGTGGAAGTCTCAGGAAACAGAAAAACAAGATGTCAACATGCTTATGGTAGTTCATGGTCTCTGGCACCTGAGTCCAAAGTGCAGAGATAGATCTGCAAGTGGTCCCCATGGTATCTTCTCTCTGTTGTTTTTTTTTATTACTTTTTTTTTTTTTACACTAAAAGGTTATAGATAGAAAAAGCCAGGGAGATCTTGGCAGGGGAAGAGCCGGGTAGGGATGAAGAGGCTGCAGCTGAAAAGCTAAAGATGTGTAAGAGGCCTGAAGATTTCAGGAGAGTTAGTTGCATCAAAAGCACTTAGCAGTATTTCAAGGGAATACCAGATCTCTTTAAGGAAGATAAGACTCTGGTGTTCCCCTTTAATTCAGGCCAGAAAGAATTACTGGTTTAGAATGGAATAATTTTAAGCTGGAAAAGGAAAAGATGACTTTTTTTTGAGGCCAAGTGTTTCACTAGAACTGGATCTTCTTGTGCTTTCTGGATTTCTCTACTTATTGTAGTTGTTATAACCTGTGTCCTGGCTGCAGAAAACAGGACTTCCAGAAATAAGTACTGCTGACAGGAGCTGATGGTTGTTGTCTCATGTTAAATGGTTCACGTTGTGATGGAGACCTTCCAGAACATGTGATGCTGCCTGTGGTTAAGTCTGGAGATAATCTAAAATGCTCAAATCTGTTACATCAGCAGCCTGTCTCCCGCATCCCAGGTTATCATGGACTAGGACACCTGCTTGATTTAAGTGCCTGGGAGCACATCTAACTTAGTAAATGAATTTAAATGTCTTTATACCAGAATTGCTGTACAGCAGTGGAGATGTGGATGGAAGGAGAGTTACAGAGAGAACTACCTGGGCAATGGAGCTTTTGAATGTCACTGGAAAGGAAGCACGTTCTGAAATGGAAACACCCAAATAAACATTGCTTTGTAGCTTTCAGCATAGTTGCCTGCAGTTTATGTATGTAATTTACTCCACCTTTTGGCTATTTCTAATACGGTAATTCATACCAGCCTGAACTGCAGTAGCCTGGGAGGAGATGCCAGTTTGGATATGATCGCTGTTAAGATGCACAAGTGAGGCTAAAATCCAGACTCAGAGGTTCTTGTGCAGTTGAGGAGTGTTGGAAGTATGATATGAAATGAAGATGGTGCAGAGATCCCAATTGCATTGTTATTATCGGATATATTGAAGGCGCGTGACTTCAATAGCTTAATTATAAGTTTGCTTACATTTCTGAGTTTGTATGACAAGATGCGATTTGGAGATGCTGGAAGGCAAGCTGTGGTTACTAATGCTTTTCTTCTTTTCAGGCGACCATTGGAATTGATTTCCTGTCAAAAACAATGTATCTCGAAGATCGCACGGTGAGTGAGGCATCTGCGCGATGGTGTGGGAGCAGCAGTTGCTGCGTGCGCTATTTCGCCTGGTCGTTCCTCCAGCGGCTGCTGAAATCCCCCTGCAGCCTTCAGAGGAACGGCCTTTGTCAAATCAAATTGCTGACCTGCTCCCCTGTTTCTGGTACTTGTTAATATCTGATACCTCTAGAATGAAGTCAAAATCTTTCATGCAAAACTGGGGCAAGCTGATGTCCATATCCCAGGGAATGGGCAGGCTGCTCTAAGTACCTCGGGTGGAATTTACTCCCAGGATTTGCAGCTCTGGCCCTGGGGTTGTCAGTGTGAAGGGTCTGAGCAGACCCCAGGCAGTTTCAGGTCTTGGAGTCGTTCATGATTCCCAGCAGTGACACAGTTCCTCCTCTGGTAACACTCTCCTGACATACTGTTATAAAGCAGTTTTGGATTTAGCTTGCATGAGATTCCTTTTGCATAAAGAGATCCCTCACATCCCTCTCCTGTCTTTCAGTATTTGTCTTTTCATTAGTTCTGTTTTGCTAGTACTTGCCTTTTTGCCAGTTGTACCGCTGGTTGAGAAGCGTGGAACTGTTGTGGGGAGGAAGGGGCCGGTGGTGTGATGGAAATCCTGTGTGTGGCTTTGGGTCTGGCACTTCTGAAGAAATCTCAGCCCAGTATGTGTGATGAGTTGCCTGAGCGTTTCTCTCCCATCTTAACAGCGATTCACTATTAGGAACAGACCTTGCTTAGTCTTTGTTTGGGAGAAACTACTTGGATAACGTTTTTCTAGTGGTGCTGACAGTGGCAGAAGAAGAAAAAGATGTTGGGAGCGCTGCTCGATGCCTGTGAAGGCAGGTTGGAACACCTGTGTGCTGTTTTCAGCAGTGCAGTCTTGGTTCATTGTGGTTGTGTGGGTCACAATGTCGTTTACCTGCTGGCATACTATCGAGAAAATACCTTTTTCTTTCCAATGTTGAATATACTGTTAGCTTTCCTGTTTATGTAGGTGGTCCACAGAGCCCATAAAGCCTGTTTAAATAACAGAGAGGTGTTGAATGTAGATAAGAGGAGGGAGAAATACAGGCATGTACGCTAGGAAAATTCAGACCTTGAGGTAATTTCTCAGATATGGCCGCAGCTGTATTTTGCAATAGGCTTTGACTGCTGTGCTTTAAATGAAGAATCCTAAGCCTTTAAGTGCGGCCTATGCTTTAGCATATTGGATATGTCCTTACACCAAATAATATATCTTGAAATTATACATTTGCCAGATCACTCTAAATATGTCCTGGGTAGCATGTGCTAGCAGGGAAAAGGGACAAATCTACGTGGAGTTGGGTTCTTCAAAACCATCTCCTGCAGCCTCCCACCGAGGGCAGCTGGAAGTGCCGTTACCGGTGCACTAGGAGCCGTGGCACTAAGTCAGCTGGGGCCACAAGAGGCCCCATCCTCACTCCCAACTGCCAGGCTGACAGTTCCACCTTATAGCTACAACCTCATTCTTGGAAGACTGAGGAGGATTTCCTTTACTGTGTCTCAGCATCTTCCCAGACGTGTTGGATTTAAGCCCAAGATAAGGCAGTCTAGAGGGCGTTTGCTGTCCTGTCCTGTACCTGTTTCAGTCCTCGAGGTCGGGCTGTGCGGTGGGTTCAGCGGTAGCGGGGTGACAATGTCTGGATGGTTCCAAGTGACCACATTTAGCGAGGTGTAGGCTGCAGTTTGCTGGTGTGGCTGTTACAGCCAGTCCTGACATGGCAGGATGCACGGAGGTATGCGTGCTTGTTTTCCTCGTTAGCAGATGGTGTGAGAAGGTATTTTGGGGATATCTTGGTTTTTTGATGAAATGGAAGAATGTGCTCATGTGTGTGAGTTATTAATGGGCTCGTGGAGGGAGGGAGGTTTCTCGGATGTGCGACGCTGAGCTTGCTGTGAGAATGCAGTTAGAAGTGTCATTGGCTCTTTTCACATTTCTGTTCCATTTTAACTTTCCTTTTGTTACGTTATTTTTGTCTTGCAATTTTTTCTATTTTATTTTCATTTCACTTGAGTTTTTGGTTTTGTTTTCCATTTCCCTGCTCTTCCCCTTTCCTCTTCCCCTACACTTTTCCGTTTCCCAGATCAGGCTGCAGCTGTGGGACACAGCCGGCCAGGAGAGGTTCCGCAGCCTCATTCCCAGCTACATCCGTGACTCTGCTGTTGCTGTCATTGTCTTTGACATTACAAGTAGGTATTAGCCCGAGCCTCTGCAGGGACCTTTTACTGTGCACCTTTTATGCATTGGAAGTGGTGGTGTTATCTGAAAGGATCTAAGATATTCCATTGGCCTCAGAACTGTACGTATTTCATGGGCTGACTGGAAGTAGCAGAGCATCTTCCCCCACAACCACGGTAACTCCATCCCATAATACAGAAACTGGGGAGCTGGAAAACTCTTGTCTGCTCAAAGCTTGAACTGTGGAAGTGATACACAGAGGACTGGCAGGTAGGTGAACAGGGATTGTGACTTTTCTTGCGTCTGTGCTGATTGGAATGAAAGGCGATTGGTAGCATTTGGAAAACTTTTTCTGATTTGGGGGTTTTTCTTTTAAACCTCAAAATTAACTTTTTTTTTCCCCTCTGGAGGTGTAGAGAGGTGATACAAGTAACAACTTCATATGCCAAAGCAAAGGAACACTGTCAGAGTAGGTAAAACAGTACAGTACATTTAAATAAAAGCTATATAGCGATTTATGAGCATTCAGGACTCCCATTTCATTGAAGAAGAGAGCTGATGATTCATATGACTAACTAGAGAGCTTTTAGAAGAGTTGTAACTACCACAATTTCTAAAGAATAAACAAGCTTAGAGGGAAGTTCTCTATAACTGTTGGCATGAATGTTTTAGCAGAAGATATAAAGATATGAATGCATTTCGTAACTCCTTTTTATTGATTCCACTTGACCTGGCTTTTTTGGCTAAGGCAAAGTATCAGCGTAAATACCTTGACAGGAATTACACCAGTGAGCCAACCCCATGTGGACAAAGTCTAAGTAAAGAACATAGCGCAGATGGAAAACCTCTGGCCCACCTTTATTCTATCACAAAATCTAGATGATAGTGAGGCTTTACAGATCAGGGCTTTGTTTTACTTTGTTAACAGAAGTTATTAACAAATTCTACCAGACTGATTTATCTCACGTATTGAAGGCAAATAATTACGTGGCCTTTATTCCAGTCCAGGCAGGTGGAAGAGTTTTGCCATGGTCTGGGCTGTTCCTGACAGCTTCCAGTCATGTCAGAAATAATCCTGCCTTGGTAATAGTCTGATATTTTCAGATAACTTCATTTTTTCTTGTTGCTGCTCTTTGTTCTGTTCCTAGCAACTGGAAGGCTTTTAGTTTTCTTGTGTTCTTGAAGGAACGTGCTCAGGTACTTCGAGGGCATGATGATGCTGAGCACTAGTGGGATTAGGAAAACACAGAGCTATATATTTACATTGTCTTAAGTGGTAATTGTATTTGGGAACCTCAGATAGTCTCCTGTAAGTTGATTCTGGTTATCGTAGTGTAAAATAGGGACAGAACATAGGACTCAGTTAAGTACCAGCCAAGACAATCTTAATTAGAAGAGAGAAAGTGTTAGTTAGCATGTGGGAGGCTGAGAAGAAAAAGAGAAATTGCTATTTATATTTTCTCTGCCCCTCCAAACTGGGTGCACAGGGGTGTCTGGGGAGCTGCGTGGCAGCTCGCTGTGCAGTCTGGAAGCAAGAGGCAGAAGCTGCCGTTACCAATCTGCTCTGCCAGCACCCCTGTGATATTGGCCAGGTGCTGGGAGTTGAGTTTCTGTGGGCAGTGAAGAGCCCTGATTTGCTCCTGTAGCCAAGGCTGCTTTCAAAATGAAGTATGAGCTAATTGCTTTAACTGTGAGCCCTAACCTTCCTTAAACCCCAGGGCATCAGAGCTACGCACCCTGATGTAAAGACAATGTTGTTTTGAATCTGCTTCTAGCAAGATGCTTTGCAGACATGTGCTCTGTCCAGATTCTATTTCTCTTCTAAACAAGCCAATTATTGGTCCTTCTGAATCCACTTTCTCCCTCGTAGCCCTGCAAGCTGCCTCATTAACCGCTGTTGTGTGCATGAACAGCTGCTCTCCCTCATTGCTGCCCGCCTGGCCTTGTGAGCACACCTGACCAGTTCCTGTCGTTAAACTGGGAACCAGGCTCTGCCCTCCAGTGAAACCTGTTGAGAATGTTGAGAATGCCAAGAGCAATCTTGTTGTCTGGCAGCATAACGCTACTCATGGAGCTCGCTGTGCGGGGTAATGATTTGGAAGGAAATGGTATCGCTCCCAGTCGTGAAGAGCTTTTGTTTAGCGCTCACTGTGGTAGCCAGGCATGTTTTGACTATCGCTGTTACAAACAGACGGGTCCCAGGCCTTAGAGCTGTGTTTGGGCACCATTCTGGAGATCCAACTGTACTGCTCATAGCGCTGGTGGTTTTTTCTGACCCTTGCACTTATCTGAAAGGGAGAACCTGAGGCCCCTTGTGCCGTGTGAAGCCTACGGTGCGTAACATTTGCTTTTGTTTCTGCTGGCACTTCAGTTATTGATTGCCTTAATCCTGCATGAAAATGCCCGTTGCTGGGAGCTTGGTGCTGGAGAATGGGTGCTGTTCCACTGTGTGGTGTTTGGGCCGAGGGAGCTGCATGTCTGTCATGTGGGAATTGCCCAAAAGCCTTTAAGCCGAGATATTCTGGGGTAGGAGTCCTGTGGAGACCCACACATAGAACAGCTCGGAGCTGTTAGCTACTGTATCAGCACAAGGTAGTAACCACAACCTGGAGCTCTTGCAGAACAGCAGAATCTCTAGACGAACAAAATCGGTAATTAAAGCACATTATCTATAAACAGAGTCAGAAAAGCCAGCTTTGGTGGTGTTTGGATATTTGGGGCAAGATTTCAAGGTCAGCCTCAGCTTCTCCGATTGAGCTGCATACAGTTAATTCTAGCGATGGCCTTTTCTCTAAAGGACAGTTTCCTCCTTTCTTCTCTCCCTCGCTCTCTGCTCTCCCTGGCCTGGTACCAGCAGGTTCGGCTGCAGCTTTGGGACACAGCCGGCCAGGAGCGGTTCCGCAGCCTCATTCCCAGCTACATCCGCGACTCCACCATTGCTGTGGTAGTCTATGACATTACAAGTGAGTGATGCTTTCTGGTGTCTCATTATTTGAAATACTACATGTAAGCAGAACTAACATGTTAACAGCCAGAAGTTCTGCAAAAAGATGATTAACTTGAGGAACTGTTTTTTCTGTCTGAGCGGAAAACAATTTATGGGTCGCTTATATGTGGTGTGGGGAGAGGTGGAGAAGCACCTGAGTACAGGCAGAGCATTCTCCCCCTCTGAAAATAAGTTTTATCCTTAGCACTCCCATTTTCTTCTTCTCTACAGACTTGAATTCTTTCCAGCAAACCTCCAAGTGGATCGATGACGTCAGGACAGAGAGAGGCAGCGACGTTATCATCATGTTGGTGGGGAACAAAACTGACCTGGCGGACAAGAGGTAACGGAGGGAGTGGGCGGCCTCGCTGCCCTGACCAGGCACTGGCCAACTAGGCTGTCTTAAAACAACTGTTGATTTGAAACAAAGCATAACAAGCTTGCCAGGAAATTCAGATTTCTGGTTTCACAATGTCAAGTTATTCCATTTTGCTATTCTACAAATAGATTTTGTTAAATCAAAGCCACCCAGAAAAAAACCCTTTTACTTAAATCAGATATCTCTATACCATGTTTCTCAATAGTTGATTTTGTCTGACTTTTCTTTTTTGTGCTGAGATAAAGCCAAAAATGTTGTGCAGAAGCAAGGAAATCTGATTTTTTTCCATCAGCCTATTTACATGACTCTGCATGTGCAACTGGAAGATCATAGTAAAGTTTCTTCTTGTTCCAAGATGCAGACGGAGCTTTTACAGTGTCAGTTACAAGGTTTTCCTCTGAGCCTACATTTCATGTCATACAAAACACCAACCGTGGTATTGTAGCTATGTGAGAGGAAACTAGATCAGCAATAGCAGACTTCCCCAAGAGATGTAAAAAGTTAATTAGACTCTTAAAATCACATGGCCTTAATGTTTTGGGACATGCCATAGAGCATTTTGCTATTAAAACTCTTATTCCTACAATGCCACTTCAGCCAATATAACCAATGTAATAGCTTCTTAGAAGACCACGGGCTTGTGCTTTTGCATTTCTGTTTCAAATTCTCGATTGTTGATTTAGCAGAAATTTTGTTTAATGTTGTCAGGGATTTTCATTCTTTAGGAATACATCGGCAACAGGGTAGATTAGGAAATCTTTCTATTTTCATTTTAATGGTTAGTGTCAGTAGTAGTTGGCAAAGGGAAGATGGAGTCAGCCACTATTCCTTACAGTCCAAATATGTTAACATCTTCACATATGCCAGGTACTCTAAAACGTGTGTTTCTTATGGCACAGGGCATATGAAGAATTGAAATGATGGGGAATTTTTATCTGATACAAAGAAAAAGCATCTCAAAAAAACCCCAAACTGGCAAACAGCTAATCTCCCAGCGAAATGGGGTCCTATAAAATCAAACCCTTATCCTTTGGCTGAGATACGTCTGATGAAAAGATAACAGCTTGAACAGAAACATTTCCTCAGAAAAATCTTGCAGTGATATCGGAACTGTTCGTTTGCTCTGGTTCTTGGCGTGATGGGCCTGATGGGGATCAGACTGTTCCATTGCTGGACGCTCTCACGTCTTAAATCCTAACCCTTGCTTTGCTCGCTCCTGCAGCGTACGTATTGCTTCACAATGTCTTGCAATGTGGTTTTTTCTCTTGTGGTTTTGGTGTTGTCCAAATACTGGTGTGAGCCAGCAACCAGCATCCGCGGCTGCACAGGCTGGGTCAGGAGGGGCTTTTCACCCTTTCTCCCTGCCCAAGTTTTGCTGTTGATTTTTAGTTTGCCGTGCCTAGCAGGAAAAGCAGAGACAGTTCTAATCCCGGCAGGTGCTTTGAGGATAAAGTTGCGCTCCAGCTGGGCACAGGGTGGGCTTCGTGCTGCTGGTTCTTACAGAAACGTGTTTGGTGTCCACCATGCACAGCACCCAAGTCCTGACAACCACTGCTAGTGGGAGGAGCCAAATGGGAGGCCATTATGAGCGTCCTGTGCCTTGCACTTCAGAAATATTGGTAAAACTTGGTTCTCAGAACTCTAGAAATAAGATAAAAATGTGTTTTGCTGATTAGGATTAATAATTGTGGGTGGTGAGACCTCAGATTGGTCTTGTCCCTAAAATCAGCTTACAAAAGCAATCGAGCAAAGTCTGAGCTGTTCTACTTGAGCCAGCTTTGGATCTTGATGATTTAGTATCTCTTATGCCCTCCTGGGACCTCGAAATAACTGCAGCTCCTTAACTGAATAACCTGCCATTTAGATTGGAGGCTTTCTGATTTCTATCCAAATCCGGTTTCCTGTGGAACTGGAAAACCCAGTGGAGTGATTTCTGCCTTGGACGGTTTCCTGAGAGTACGTGAGTGGCGTGCGTGTGCAGGACAGGTGGCCCAGCACTGCCCTAACAATTGGAAATACCACCAAAGAGTTTGAAGCGTAGCTACAGTTGAAGTTCACATAGCACTAGGAATTCTTATTTTAGAAGTTTAAGGTAAGTGGCAGTAGTCCTGGTCCAGGCTACAATTTGGAATTCTGGTGCATATCCAGGTATCAGTAAAAGAAGCTGCCTTGCCTTTCTTTTAAAAGAAAGGGAGAGTTGTGTGAGGCTGAAATACTGGGCCTTTTAATGCTGGACAAAGCCACAGAATCAGTCTGAGCTGGGTCACATTTTTCAGAGTAGAATACAGCGTCCTGGAAACCATTCATCCTATGGTAGAAGCCAAGCGGTGGTGCAAGTTCTGAGGCCAAAAAGCTGAACTAAAAATAGCACTTTCTTATTTGGTGCAGCCTGTTAAGTTTTTCTTTCCTGTTAATGTTGCTTCAGTTTGTGGCTGGGCTTTGTTTTGGGCTTTTGGTGCTGGTGGTTTTGGTTTGGGTTTTTTGTTGTTATTATTTTACTGGGTTTGTTAGTTTGTTTTCCTGCAGTTTTCATGATTTTTGGACTACTTTGCTTTGGTTTTCCTTTTCTGTGATTTGTTCTCACTGCTGTAGATGGGTTTCTATAGAGGAGGGTGAGAGAAAAGCCCAAGAACTGACTATGATGTACATTGAAACCAGTGCTAAAGCAGGGTAGGATGTGAAACAGGTCTGGCCAGGGTGTTGATCAGAGATGCGTTTGCAGGCGCTTGCTCCAAGCAGCAGCCTGGCACGTGCTGCTGGAGCCTCTCTGAAGTCTGCCTGTAACCTCATGGAATTCCCTTTGGGAAACTGCTTTTTGTATCAGGTGCAGCGTCCGGAGGTTCGTCTGTTATTAACAGTTGTAAGACCAGGCGTTCCCTGGGTGCCTTACCTGAGGTTGTTCATTTGTACCTGGAGGATTTGGGGGTCTTAAAGCCCAAGAGCTCCAGAGGTGTCCTCTGGTGGCCGGTGAGGGGCGGTGAAGCGACCCTGCGTGAAGAGCAGCTCAGTCCCAGCCATCTGTAACTTCTCCTGTCCTTCCTTTCTGTCTTTCTGCTTCTGTTTGCATCTTTGTCCAGGCAAATCACTACAGAAGAAGGTGAGCAGAGAGCCAAAGAGCTGAATGTGATGTTTATTGAGACCAGTGCAAAGACTGGATACAATGTGAAACAGGTAGGTCAATGTTCTGTTCTGTAGACTGGAAATCTCTCCTTTGCCGCTCTGTATGTGGGAGGATTAAGCTGCTGCTTGGGGTTCCTGTTCCATCAGATATTTGCTTCTGTTGGTTGTTGTCGAGCCCTGAAATGCTTCTTGCTGCTTTATCTAGTCGGAGCCCCTTTCCCATCAAGTCAGGGATTCCCTGTTAAAGCCAAGCAAACTTGCCTTGAAAAAAAGGTAAATCTAAACCAGAATGTGCTGAGGGACAGGAATGCCACTGTTTTGTGCTGCCAGACGTAATTTTTTGTGCTCCCTTTGCTTTTGTTAGCAGTTAATGCACGGTTTTCTAAAACCAATGTTGAGTTCAGTCAGGATAATTGCTAAGGCACTAGAGTAGAAGCTCCTGCTTCTTTTTGAAGCCACAGCAGAAAATTGTAGAATAGCTGAGGTTGGAGGGGATCTCTGGAGATCAGCTCGTCCAAGCCTCGTGCTCAGAGCAGCGTGCCCAGAGCTGCCTCCAGCTGGGTTCTGAGCATCTCAGAGGACAGAGGCTGCATCGCTCCAGGCAGCCTGTCACTCTGTGTCTATCCCTACAGGAAAAAAACAAGCTTTCAATGTTTTTTTTAATGTTTCAACAGGATTTCTTGTATCTCAGTTTGTGCCCATTGCCTGTTGCTCCAAGCTTGTGATCCCAGGCCCCGCTAGCTCAGGAGCCGTTCTGAAGTGGGACAGTGGGCTCTGCAGGGAGCATCCGCGCTGCTGGGAAACAGAACGTAACAGCTCGGTGCTCACCAGCTGATGGGGAGAACCTCACCATGGGACTGGGAGACTTTGGGTTTAGTTTTGCTTTTGGCTATTCTGGATTTAATCCACTTTAACCTTTGGTTCTTACTGTTGCGTGATTTGCCTGGCGGGTGTTTGCAGTAAAACTTGTGTGACTAAAGGGATTCTAAGTGCGGCACCTTGCTGATACCTCAGTGCCTTGATTTTTTCCAAGTACCACAATTTGGAGGGGGTGGATGAGAAGCCCCTGCTGAGCTACTGGAAGGAAAATCATCATGAGCTGGTGATTCTTCTGGTTCTTTCTGCAGCACTTGTCACCAGGCGGCCTAGTGGTGTCTACATCATATCCACTGCTGCGTTCAAGTCAGGAGGAGGAGATTGAAGGATTGATAAATTATGCCAAACCATTTTGTGTATTTTTATGGGGATATGACAGTCCTTCCCAGCTCTAGCAGATCCTTAATAGCTTAAACGCAGCTCACTTGGGGCTGGTTTGCAGCAGGACTGAACTGAAAGGATGGGCTGGAAAACCTGGTGTTCCAGAAGCGGGTTAAACCTCCGGTCTCTGGCGAGGCTGTTCTCAGAGATCCCAAGCTGTGCTCTGTAACGTTGCTGTGCACAAAAGCAGCAGTAGAAATGAATTCCATGCCGTGTTCAAGCAGAAACAAAACTGGTTTGAATAAATTCCGTAATAAAACCTGTTAGATTTCTTAGGTAAAATTCATGTGGCGTTTGTTGATCATTCCTTTGCTTGCTAAAGTACCCACACAACAAGTTTGTACAATTTGGACTCTAAAATATGCCGTAAAGCAATGGTTTTTAACATGCCTTTTCTTGTTTTCCTGCCAAGCCTTCAGCTTTACCTCTTGCTGTTTTCCAGCTTTTCCGTCGTGTGGCTGCTGCCTTACCTGGGATGGACAGCACACCGGAGAAGAGCAAAGAAGACAGTATCCTTGCTTTCTCATCAGGAACGTCCCTGTCACTATTGCAATGATCTCCTTAGGGTGAGCTTGCTGACTTTTTGGCTCCTTGTGTTTCCTTAACTTGCCTCCTGCAGTGATCGACATCAAACTAGAGAAACCTCCTGAGCAGCCAGTAACGGAGAGCGGGTGCTCCTGCTAACAGCCCCGTTCTGTAGCAGCACATTCCCTGACCGGCCAGTCTCACAGAAGAACATCACTGCTCATTTGGCTAAGCAACCCTATTTGGGGGCTGAAAAACCAATCTACTAAGCGAGTGAGCTCGCTGTTTACTAGTGGGGAGCAGCCCCGGCCACCCCTCTTACTGCATGGTATGAGCCCTGAGTGCAGAATGAGTGTCCTGTCTTTTTATTTTGATTTATTTTTATGTTGTTGCACTTTGGCACTCTGGTGCCCTTTACACTCTCTCTCTTCCTCTCCTTCTCCTCCTCTTCCCCACCTCGAGCCTGTCTGCTCAGATGTATCTTGTGAATGCCATGGAAAAGCCACCAAGTTAGGGAAGACAAAAAACAAAGCTTGGGGGTGGGCTTTCCGCCTTCCGCGCTGCCTCGCATCGTAACTCCTTCCCGTCCCCGCCAGCCCCGTCTCTCCCGCATCCCCACTTCCTCCGGCGAAAGGCTGCTCCTTCCAAACTGGTCAGTTTGACTTGGCCTTGCCTTTTTGGACAATACAGGTTATCTGTTTCTAGGCTTTTGCTTCCTGCAGGGCACACACAATCGTAGCTCCTCGGTTTCTCCTTTCTGTGGATGATCTTGCCTAACTCTCGCTCATGACTTCTGAGTTATTTTGCCCCTCGTGTTACCCGCAGCACTGGAAACCCCCAGACTCTGATAGCTTTGGCCTTGTTGCTCCTGTTTGTATAGCAGACACCCCACAGGCTGCTCTCCTCTGTTGGAATCTCTTCCCGGCCAGAGAACGCTGGTGCTCGGCGAGTGTTGACTGTGGGATGTGGGGAAGGAAGAGGGTCCAGAAGCTTTGCAGAGTGGGGAGAGAGATCCTCAGGGTGGGCTGTGGAGACCTGGGGTCTGTCTGTCGACAGCGGAAGCGAATGGTTTGCCTGGAATCCATCACGACAGGGCCAACACCTGCCCTGGGAGTCATGGGTGCTGAGCAGGAGCTTTCCTGGGCTCTGCGCTCAGTGTCACGTAGACTGGGAGCCGCTTCACATGGAGCTGCAGCAGCCGGGAGGCCAGGGGTGGCTGTGCTGCTCTCACACGTAGGTTGCTGCATGCAGAAACTGTACGGAGCTGCTGCTTCCTTTGTCGTGGGCCTCTGGAGCGGCGGGGGCAGCAGCCTTTTCCCTTTAGGAGCAGAGCTAAGCTGTAACGTTGCCAAAGCTGAGAGGAGCGGTGGCAGGGATTTGTTGTCAGACCCGCGCAGAGGAGTGCAGGAATGGGTGCTGCTGAAGTGACCTTTGGTGTCACTGCTCAGCGTGGAGGTTTGGAAATACCTCCTCTTCCCCCTGCCCCTTGTTTCTAATTACGTTAACAGCTTTTCAGAGACTGGTACTGGGTTTTTTTTGTCTGTCTGTCCTGACCAGAAGTCGGTAGGCTTATCTGTTGACAGAGAGGAGAACAAAGCAGTTCTGTTATTTTCATCACCTGGCCTGTGTCGTGCTGACGGGGGATGTGAGCGGGCAGGAGAGCCAGTGGGACGGGTGGGTACAGCAGCGTTTGGTGGCTGGTGACACTTCCCGAGCAGGACGCCTGTAGGTCACTGACACAATGCGCGCACTTTGAAGCCAAGGGAGGGGAGGGGGCAGCCCGGGAGCTGAGGGTCCCAGTGTCGGTTTACTGGTGGCAAGTTGGTGACTGCCCTGTCCCTCCCCTCGGGCTGAGCTGGGCTGCAGGAGGAGGCTGGGATGTCATTCCCCATTTCACTCTGGAGTGTCCCCCCCTTTACCCCCCAGCGCCGGCGGGAAGCTCAGCCCCCTCCTCTGTACATACCCCTGTCGTGTGGGAATTGCTGATGTTTGTCGGTGTGTCCGTGTCTGCCGTAGAACAGGTTTTGCCGTCCCCTTCTCACAGGCAGGTGTGCACTGCTCTGCTGTAGTGTTGTTCCCAGTCATGGGCCTGGGGGGAGGGATTGGGGAGACCCTAAGTACCGGGGGGAGTTAACTAGTGAAAGAAAATAGTTCACTTCCCGCTGTCTTCTCTATGGATGTGTATAATATTGAGTGTGTGTCTGGCCCTTCTGTCTCCTAGCTGTTCCCCTGTAAGCGTGACTATTACTCTGAGTATGGACTGTCTGACCACAGCCGTGTATCACACTAAATAAAGTTATTTCACCAACACCTTTGCTGTCCTGCTGCCCCGGGGGGAGCCTGAGGCTGTCGCCACTTATTTTATTCCCAGGTTTAACAAGTCTGTCCTGCCTTAGGGCATGGTGGAAGGAGGATGAGCTTACTGGGGGTAAGCCTGGCTTTGGGAGGGGAACAAGGTGAGAGGGGCAAGCGCAGTGGTTTGGAGGAGTGAGGTGCAGGGAGGGATGCTGTGTGATGCAGCTCAGGCTCATCCAGTGGTTTATGACAAGGTGGGGTTGGAGCTTTTAAAGAAAAATCTCTGGGTTTATAGCCTTTTCCCTCGTGACGTGACCGCACGGATCCAGCCACGGCGCTGGGCGGGCCGGGAGCACACGGGTGTCTGCAGGTGTCTGGGGGCGCGGAGCTGCTCGGTGGGTGTCTCAGGTGTGACCTGCTGTGCCTTGACACAGCCCCGTGTGTTCGGTGGCTGTTCTTGGTGCTCCAGAAGGTCAAGTTCCCTGCAGTACCCCATCCCATCTGCTTCCCTGCCCAGGGAGTTACTCATTAACAACCCAAAGCTGCTCCCGTGCTGGTGACTCTTGGCCTCTATTCTGTGAGTCGCTAAAAAAATCCAGTGTTGCTGGACCTGTTTTCCCAGCAGGAATCAGTAACTGTCCCTGTTTCACCCTCCAGGTTTGGAGGATAGAATGGACTGTGCTGGCCAGTACAAACCTTATTACTGCTTTGTTAATTAAGATACCTAAGACAGGAATGTGTCTTGGGAAGGAATCTACTCTTTCCTGTTAAGCCACAGCCAGTCGCAGGGTCAGTGTGATGGCTGTGAAGGCACTGTGCTAATTAACTCTGACTAATTGCAGGGAGGAAGCTGCCCTGGGCAGGGGAGACCTTCCCAGAGCTCCTGAAGCAGGTTAGGACTGAACACTGAGGCTGTACCTGCAGCTGGGTTGTGTGCCAAGCGCCCTGTGCGCGTTCAGTCACCATTTTCCACGTGCAGAGCAGAGGGCTGGCTGTGGGAGCAGCGCTGCCCTCCGAACCGTCACCCGGGCTCGGCCAAGTGCAACGGGGAGAGAGGAAAGGCTCTTTTCTAGTGTGTTAGATTTGATTCTGCTTCAGCCTGGCTCAGATTTCTGCCCAGCAGTTGTGCAACCTGGCTGGCAGCGCTGAAGCTGCATCAGGGCTGGCTCAAGTGAGTTGTATTGGTGCCACCACAGACTGAATCCTCCATTGCAGCACTGAGACATCACTCCAGGCTGACCTACATCCCAGAAGTGGAAAAAGACCCTTAAAGCAGAGCTGCACCTCGCAGGTACCCCCACTGCCCTTCTCAAGGCTGCCAGGGCAACCAGAGCCTACCCATCCTGGGTGTCTGCCCGGCCTTGCCTGGGGTAGCGCTGGCGAGTCAAACCCTCCATGGAACCTTCCTGAATGGCACTGAGCTCACTTTATTATTTCAGTTATTACAGATAAGCAGCAAACATGGCACAGGCCAGAGCAAGGGCTGTCCTGATGCCGTTTACAATGTGAAGCATCCAGATTTGCTGGTAAGTGGCACGTTTTCATCTGCTCTCTCAGCACAGCAAGTTTCCTCCCCTCTCTTGGAGAACAGAGAAGGGGAGAAGTTTAACCCTAAGTCGGGGGGAGTTCTGGGGGGAGCACGTGGCAGGGACAGGGCTGTGCCAAGGGAGGGAAGCAGGCTGAGCGAAACCTTTAACACAAGCACCACACCTGAGGGAACCCGGCCAAGTGCCCTCGGCGGTTCAGAAACCTGCTCTGAGCATCTTGGTCCTGTATCACGGGGGTTGTTAAGGAGCAAAGAGATACAAACTAGTGCAGCTAAAGATGTATGCGAGTTTGAGTGGATTTTACTCCTGTTCCTCGAGTCCCGAGCAAACCCAGCAGTGTAGAACAGAGGTAGTAGGACAGTGGAGAAGGAATTTCATGTCACCAGAGAAGCGACCAGTTTGACCTCTTGGAGGACAAAGGCTCTGCTCAAACACACTCAGACCCTCTTGGCTTTATATCCCAACAACAACGAGCACAACACTCCTTTACATTAAGTCCTACTATAGAAGAGAAGCACCAATCTTGTTGGAGAGGCTGCCCTCAGGTACCTGCTTCCACATCAGCACCATCAGCTTGTTCCACCACCCGCTTCCAGCAGTACAGACTAAAGACCCATCCATTGTCCAGCTAAAGAAGATGCTGTTGGCATCCCGAGTTCATCCACGATGACGCCTGTGCAGCCAACAGGACTCAGTTGTATCTTCAGTGACAGCTGAAACTTGATGTGTCACGTCACGTGTTGAGGAGAAGTAGTGGAGAGGTTTTTTTTGAGAGGATGGCTAC
Organism: Streptopelia decaocto; assembly: GCF_964273445.1. Taxonomy (NCBI): domain Eukaryota; kingdom Metazoa; phylum Chordata; class Aves; order Columbiformes; family Columbidae; genus Streptopelia; species Streptopelia decaocto. Next base: position 20,025,398 of record NC_138665.1, on the reverse strand, counting down.
TCTGGAGCCCGAGCAGGCAGCTGCTGCTAGTGAACAGTCCTTTCCTTCTGTCGCTGGTAATCTGGAGGGAGAGAAGGCACGGCTGAAAGGGCAGGCACGGATGGCAAGGGGGAAATCAGCCCAAATGCTATAGGGAAACACACATCTTGTGTATACCTCACCAAGTAGAAGCAGTGTGTGCTGACTCCTGGGCAGCAGCTGGCTTTAAAACAGCACATTTGCACCCCAGTCATCAATTCAGGTTATTTCAGGGCAGGCTTTAAAATAGCATGTTTGCACCCCAGTCATCAATTCAGGTTATTTCAGGGCATTTAGAACAATTGCTTAAAGTCCTCTTATCCTCTGCTCCCTATTTTTCTTCTTTCTTCGCTTAAGCGTCAGTTTCCCTTTTATGAGGAATCCTTGTTGGGCTTGACTTCACCTCTGTTTTTTCCCCCCTTGTATCTATGAACTTTATGGTTGCAGAATCCCACAGTTAATAAAGTTTTCTCTCCTCACAACATCCGTAAGGAGGGATAAAAACCAGAAGCAGTGTCTGCCATCTGCATGGGTCCACTAGTGACAAAGCTAATTCCTGTGCTATTCAAGGATAAGCAGCATCTTTTAAAGCTCTAACAATTCCACCCAACACTCATCCCAGCTTTTAGCACTGTGTTGCTAAGCCCTTCTCTGTGTTTTTCTACATGGACAGCTGAAGCCAGTCCTTGCTTGTTTGACTTAGTAGCTGTCCTGGTCCCCAAATCAAAGCCCAAAGTCCTTTCTGATCTGCAGGCTGTGAGCTTAACACCATCTACGGCCTTAGAGTCATAACCGCTAAGTTCAGGTGGAATTGCAGGGATGCCGTCTGCTTTCCGAGGAAAAACGATGCTCAGTGCGCGACCTCGGAGCCAGCGGGCACTTACTGTAGGGGAAGTAACGCACACGCATGGTGATTTCACGGGCTGTCTTCAGGATCTCCACAGCCTGAAAGCAGAAGGAGTTGCTCAGTGACCAGGCTGCGCTGCAGGTGATGTGGTGACACCAGCCGAGCCTGTGCAGGCTGAGAGGCCAGTGGGAGATGCTGTCTGTACGGACAGGACACAGACAGGACCCGGTCCTGTCCCTGCGCCAGCAGCTGGGCCGCAGGAGCGCTCACCTTGCTGTGCTCAATGTCCTGGAAATCCACATCATTCACCGAGAGCACCTGGTCCCCTTCCTGCAGCCCAGCTCTGTGTGCGTCCGAGTCGGGGATCACCTGCGAAGGGAAGAGCAGTGACAGCGGCAGTGACAGCGGCAGTGACAGCGGCAGTGACAGCGGCAGTGACAGCGGCAGTGACAGCGGCAGTGACAGCGGCTCTCCCGCTCCCCATGGCGCCCATCCATCCACACAGGACTGGGGAGGACGGGGACTGGGGAACCACAGCGCAGCAGCAACACTCTGTGGGCCGGGAAGAGATCAGGAAATGGTGCAGGACCGCCCGACTGCTGCTTGGTGTGTGGCAAATTACAGCTGTGAGTTCAGAGATGTATACGAGACATGATGGTCTCCCTGCACCGCCAGCTGGCTCAGCAACGCCCAAGGGAACAGAGAGAACACGGGCAGGGGAGCAACAGAACAACAGACGCACCTTAGAGATGAAGATCCCCAGCTGCGAGGCTTTTCCTCCCCGGATGTTGAAGCCCAGCTGTGAGAGAAACCAGCACTGAAATGCAGTCGCCTCCCGTGCCCCGGACCCTTCCCAACAGAAAGGCGTCTCTCCCAGAGGCAGCAAAGGCCAGTGCTGCAGCACCAGCCCTTCTCAAACCTCCACAGCAATCCCACCCTCAGCACCCGAGGGGCTCCCTGTCCCTCACCAGCTCCACACCACAGCGTTTTGTACTTCTCTACCATGCCCACAAAGGTTCCTTCTCCCTCCCCGGCCTGGCCCTTCCCAGCTGCCGAGGAGCATCATCCACCTCCATCCGCTGTCCCGCTGCGGGCAGCGCGGGCACCGCCCGACCACCAGCACCTTATTGGGCTGCCAGGACACCCGTTCGGGATTAGAATCCCGCAGCTCCGCCGGGCTGATTTTTACCAGGAAAGGCCCTGGGAAGGACACGGGAACCAGCACAGCGAGCGAAGGCCCGGGCAGGACCGGGAGCGGCGGGACTCGCCGGGCCGGAGGGGGTCCGGGGTTCAGCGGGGTCTCACCTGCGCCCCGGGCGGCTTCTTCAGGACGATGGTGCGGGGCAGGAACTGGGTGAGCTCGTTGTTGTAGTCCGGGTGATAAACCCTCTGCAAGGCAACGCGCGGGCGGCCTCAGCGCCGGGGCCGGGCCGCGGGGCCTCCGCCTGTACCCCGGCCCAGCCCGGCCGCCGCCGCCGCCGCCTCCCCTGTCCCCAGCCGCGTCCCCTCACCTCGTGCGGGGGCACCCAGGCGGGCGGGCTCTCGTACGGCGGCAGGAAAACCACCGGGAAGTCGTCGTAGGGCAGCCGGCCCTCCATGGCTGCGCCCCGCCTCCTCTCCGCGCCCCGCCCCCGACGCCCCGCCCCCTGACGCGACGCCCCGCCCCCTGACGCGATGCCCCGCCCCCTGACGCACGGCCCCGCCCCCTGACGCACGGCCCCGCCATTGGCGGGTTGCGGCGCGCGGCCCCGCTTTTAAAAGTTGGCGGTTGGTGCGGCGCCCCCTCAGCAGCGCGCGGCGGCTGCAGGTGCGTCACGGGCCGGGCGGGTCGGGGCCGCATCCCCGCAGGCGGGGCCGCTGCTGGGCTGGTGGCCGCCGGGTTCCCCCCTCTTCCTCCTCCTTCCCCCCCGGCTTCCCCTGTAATTTTACTGGGGATTCTGAAGTGAAATCATCGGTGCATAGAGCTGAGACGTAACTTTGGAACTTTGGCTTTCAAAAAAAAGTTCTTAAATACTGACTGGGGCAGAGGACAAAGTAGGTGACAGTGCCACACAACTACAGGAAGCTATTTTCTAGGTGTACTTGTGTATTCATTGTTGTCCACTTTCTGTATCTACAGTGAGATGTTTTCTACCTGTAGCGTGGATGCGCACTCAGGTGGTTTTACAGAATCACAGAATCCCAGAGTGTCAGGGGTTGAAGGGCCCTGGGAAGCTCATCCAGTGCAATCCCCCCATGGAGCAGGAACACCCAGCTGAGGTTACACAGGAAGGTGTCCAGGCGGGTTGGAATGTCTGCACAGAAGGAGACTCCACAACCCCCTGGGCAGCCTGGGCCAGGCTCTGCCACGCTAACCAGGAACAAGTTTCTTCTCATATTTAAGTGGAACCTCCTGTGTTCCAGTTTGAACCCATTACCCCTTGTCCTGTCACTGGTTGTCACCAGAAGAGCCTGGTTCCATCCTCCTGACATTCACCCTTTCCATATTGATCCCCATGAATGAGTCCCCCCTCAGTCTCCTCTTGTCCAGCTCCAGAGCCCCAGCTCCCTCAGCCTTTCCTCACACGGGAGATGCTCCACTCCCTCCAGCATCTTGGTGGCTGTGCTGGACTCTCTCCAGCAGTTCCCTGTCCTGTGGAACTGAGGGGCCACAACTGGACACAAGATTCCAGGTGTGGTCTCCCCAGGGCAGAGCAGAGGGGCAGGAGAACCTCTGTGACCTACTGACCACCCCCTTCTAACCCACCCCAGGTCCCATTGGCTTCCTGGCCACAAGGGCCCAGTGCTGGAGCGAATAAAGGACTCAGCATTCCGATTCAATGTGAATCACGCAAAGCCATTTATTACAGAAACAAGCCTCCTTATATATCCAACTATTCTCTGATCATACGTCCACGCTCCAAGCATGCATTCACTGATTGGATATCATCTATGTTCATGAGCTGTCCTCACTGCTGATAGGTCTGTTGATTTATATCACGTTGAGGCCCTGCTATTGTAGAACTGCCTCACCCCTACAGCAGGTCCTGTTTTTAGCTTTCCAATGTGGCCTTGATATTCCTTTGGGCCTGGCTAGTTCAATAACAAATCTCCATCTAATAGAAACCCATCCACAGCACAGTGCTGGCTCATGGTCATCCTGTTCACCAGGACCCCCAGGTCCCTTTCCCCTACGCTGCTCTCTAATAGGTCATTCCCCAACTTACACTGGAACCTGGGGTTGTTCCTGCCCAGATTCAAGACTCTACACTTGCCCTTGTTATATTTCATTAATATTTTCCCTGCCCCACTCTCCAGCCTGTCCAGGTCTCTGATGGCAGCACAGCCTCTGGTGTGTCAGCCACTCCTCCCAGCTCGGTGTCATCAGCAAACTTGCTGACAGTCACTCTATTCCCTCATCCAAATCATAGATGAATATATTGAATAATCCTGGCCCCAGCACTGCCCCCTGAGGCACTGCACTGGATACAGGCCCCAACTGGACTGTGCCCATTGACCACGACTCTCTGGCTTCTTCCCTTCAGCCAGTTCGCAGTCACCTCACTCCCCGCTCATCCAGCCCACACTCCCTCAGTTCAGCTGTGAGGATGCTGTGGAGACTGTGTCAAATGCCTCACTCAAGTCAAGGGAGATCGCGTCCACTGCTCTGCCATCATCCATCTGTCTTGTTATGTCCTCATAAAAGTCAACGAGGTTGGTCAAGCACGACTTCCCTTTGGTGAAGCCATGCTGACTGCCCCTAATGACCCTCTTATCCTTGATATGCCTTGAGATGGCACCAAGGAGAAGTCGTTCCATCGGTTTCCCAGGGATAGAGGTGAGGCTGACCGGTCTATAGTTACCCGGGTCCTCCTTCTTGCCCTTTTTGAAGACTGGAGTGACATTTGCTTTCCTCCAGTCCTCAGGCACCTCTCCTATTTCCCAAGACCTGGCAAAGATAATGGAGAGCAGTCCAGCAATGACCTCAGCCAGCTCCCTCAGCACCCGCGGGTGCATCCCATCCGGACCCATGGATTTATGGATGTCCAGATTGCCTGACTGCTCCCTAACCCAGTCCTCATCAACCGAGGCAAACGCCTCCATTGTCCTGCCTTCCTCTGGGGCCTCAGCGGTACGGGATCCTCAGGAAAGACACCTTAGTGATCTGAAATCTGCAGCAAGTGTTGGCTCAGTGGCAGGTAAGAGTGAACTGTGTCCCACCATGTTTCTGTAATTGCCACCAGATCATAGTCTCCCTACCGAACATAGGATTCTAACTCCTCCTGCTTATTCCCCATGCTGCGCGCATTGGTGTACAGGCATTTCAGGGAGCCAGCAGAGCACACCCATTTCTCCCTAGGGGCATAGGAGGCCACCCGGTCCTCATCAGTTTAGAATGCTGCCCCACTGGGACAAGCCCAGCTACAACCCCATCCCCCTTCGAGCCTAGTTTAAAGCTTTCCAAATGAGCCCAGCTAATTCCTGCCCCAGCATCCTAAAAACGTACTGGAAGTGTTCTGCAAAAACTGTGCTCATGGAGTGCAAGAGATTTGCAGCGGCCTCTCCTGCTCATCGCTGTGTCTCCTCCAGGATGCAGAAATGGGCCAGGACACCACGAGAACCTCGGATGACTTCACCACTCAACACGCTCTCCGTCAAGCACAGATGTCCAAAGAGCTGCTTGAACTGACTCTGAAAGAGGCGCTGGCCAAAAAAATGGCACAGAATGATAATCAGCTGGAGCCCATTCAGTCCCAGTACCAGGTAAACTCTTCTGAAATAGTTCTGATAAGGATATGTTTGGTTTATTTTCCCTGATTAACGCAGCTGCTCCTTGCTGAGGAGGGAAGGGTTCGGAAGCTTTGCCTTGGGATGGAATTTCAGGGTTTTTATTTGGAGGCTTACTACTCTTGTCCTTTCTAGACTAATATCAAGGATCTGGAGTTGGAGGTCAGCAACTTGCAAAAAGAGAAGGAGGAGCTGCTCTCTGCTCTGCACATGGCAAAGAAGGACATCAACCAAGCCAAGTAAGAGTGCGCAAAGAGGTGCTGATCGCACTGGAAACTCTGTTAATGCACCTGCAAAAATTCATTGTCTTGCACGTACTTCAACTATTTGTAAAAGCTCTTATTTTGATGCAAATGCATCCCTTTAACATGCCATGTGAGTTGCATGAATTGCATGATGGCTTTAATCAGTGGGAAAGATGAGAATACACAACTGCTTCATTTTCCATATGGTGTCTCTAAAGTTGGAGAGCACTTGTTTGAGAATAATGGTAATTAGGTGGGTGTTTGATTTCTTTGCAGACTGAGTAAATGCTGTTGGAAAAGACTTCAGGAGCTGGAAGCACAAATTAGTGAGCTGCGAGAAATGCTGAATGATCAATCGAAGCTCTTGAACCTGAAGGACTCCATGGAATGCACCATCTCCAAACAGTCCGTCTTAACAGAAACTGATGCCTGTCCAAGTTGCCAGTGGACAGAACATCCGTCACGCTCACCAAATGTCATCTGAGTCTCGCAGAAGGTGAGAATGTTGAGGTGATTCACAATCTGCAGCAAGTGTTGGCTCAGTTGCAGGTAAGAGTGAATCCAGAGAGATGAACACCCGTTTTTGCCGTAAGCTACACTTGGTTGATCTTGCTGGCTCTGAAAGACAAAAGAAGACCAAGGCTGAGGGAGACCGACTAAAAGAAGGTCTGTAGGAAAAGGGCTGGCATAGCTTGGGTTTCTTACCATTTTTGAGTTAATAACTTGAGTCCTTGTAAGGAAAAACAAAGCAGTTCTTTAACCTTTATAATGTGCTTTCTTTAGCCTTAAATTTAGCCAGAAGAGGTACAGGGCTTTCTGGCAAATACAAGAATTCATATGGTAAAACTTTGTTCCAAATTTGGCATTCCACTGGTCTCAAAAAACAGTCTTTCTTTCTTTCTTTCCCACGATCTCAAAAACGATCATGGTGAATTTACTAAGAAGTCTTTTACAACTGGTTACCACAGAATAAGTCTGCTAACAAATTTTTGATTTAATTTCCCAGTTTCATTAGAACTGCAGATCTGCTGGGGATGCCTTTAAACTTCACGCTCAGACTGCTCCATTCAGTATTACAACACCGCTGCAGGGGGGGAGAGAAAACCCCCCTTTCGCCGCTTTAAAAGCGGGCAGCCAGGTTTTTCCATTATGTTTTTCTTTCTCTTCTCGCTGCAGCTCAGATGTACCAAGGCCACGCAGCTGGTGTAATCGCTGGTACGAACTGGGAGGCTCTGGCAAACTCCTCAGTCACAATGAGCTGAGTTTATCTTGCAGCTTGACGCAGGCCTGAAATTTATGTTCAAACACAGGCCTGGGATGTTTTGCTTTTTTGTTTTCCCATTTCATTCCAACCATAATCCATTTTATACGCAATTCCAAGTAGCTCAGCGATAGTTACGTTCCTTAGCTCCATTTACCTTTTAAAATTTACAGATGTCAGAAACCAGCATATTAAACATCAATCCATTATTCCGTTTTCCTAGATCCAAATCAGTTCATATTCTAGCAACTTTTAAATACAACCTCATACAATACCAAGTTCACATCCATCATAGCATGTAGTTTTCTTTCCCATACCTCCAACAAACACATAAATTCAATGCCAATCAGAGTTTAACAACTTCAGTTCTTTTCTGGTCTCAAAATTATTGGGCTGGACAAAGCTTTGATTAGCGTCTCGTCTGGGGTGCTACAACTGTTACCCCAAACAGGATTCTTTACCTACTGTGCATACAAAAGAGCCAAAATTAGAACACCAAGATGAGACTCAGCCTGTCACAGTGCTGCGCAAGTCTGGATACCAGAATAAAGCCAGCATGCTAGAAAGAGAAGTAACAGCTGCTACACACCAAATTCTACCATCACATTCACGCAGTAAAGAACTAAATTACTCACGGTCTTCTGTATAATCACAAAATGCACATTTGGAGTCAACGGATTCTCATGATTTAACAGTCTGTGAACTCATCGTACCATATAACAAAGATCTACCAAAACTGCAACACGCTTAAACAGATACCCACAAAGAAAGCAGGTTAATGAGGAAAGCATCTTGCAGACTCTGGCAAGTTTTCTGACCTGTGTGTTATCAGTTAATTCTCTCTCAGCTTGTTGAAGTTCAAACCATTCCGCCTGTAAAACTGTCTGAAATGATTTAATGATCCTGCTCTCCCCGCCTTAAAACAACGTTAATTGCAACAAGGCGTTATACTTCAAGATTCTATTCTCCGGACACTTTTCCCAATCATTTAACTTATACAGCAGCCACCATTAATTACAATATTTCACAAGATCTTCCTTCCTCATATTTCTGAGTGCTGTTCTATGTTCTAAAACACGTCCCAATACCGATTTCTTAGGAATACAACTGAAAACAGTCATTCCTGACCCCATTTCATAAGTAAAAACCTTGAGAAGAGGGGCGGGGGGGAAGCACAGGGCCGCTTGCAGCGCGAGTGGGAGAAGTGGGGAGAAGGTTTTACGGCGCACTTAAAAACAACCAGTAAAACAATTAACTCACATTCGTGACAAGCTGCTTGATTTGCAGAGAGGCAACACACAGGAGCACGTAACATGTACTGTAAAACTCGCAGATAACACCTTGACAGCAAACATTAGCATTCTCTCCTGCTAATTTCAACACCAGCGCTTCCTTAGCTTCTAAGTTTTCAACCTGCTTATTGATGGCCTCTTGAAGATGGTCAATAAATTGCTTGTAATTCTCATTGGGACCCCGATTAGCTTCTTTATCTCCATTGCTTGACCTTATACCCTAATTTCTGCCCTATATTGTCCCAAAGTTCAAGTTTAAAAGCCTTCTCGGTTTCTGCCGGGTAGCCATTAGTTCTACACCAAACTAACAGACTACGTATGTTGCTTTCTTAATATTTAAGTCCTCCCACAGAGAGAATATCAGGAGGAGCTTCACCCGTCCCTCCTCCTGCCCCAGCCGCTCACCTTTTCCAGTGATTTCTTAACAAATTTGTCTGCGGAACATCCGTACGCCTGCGCCCGGTTCTCAGTCCAGCTGATCCGCCTCCGGCTGGGCTGCTCCAGGCTTCTCCAGGATCGCAGTCAGACGCCATTCAGAGCATCAGGTCGGGGAGGTTGTCACAATCTGCAGAACGCACCGTCTGCAAGCTGAACCAGGAGATCAGGGTAACTATCCCCAGCCTGCGGTTCTCAGGTTGCTCCAGTGCAGGCAAAGCAGCTTCCAGGCAGCAGGCGTTCTGCGGCGATTAGAAACAACACCCAGCAGGACGCAGCCAGCGTGCACACACACACACACAGGTCTGGTTCAGGAAGGAGCGCAGGGCCGGGCAGAGCAGAGCGCTGAGCCAGGCTGAGGCCTTTGGTAGCCATTGGCAGTTTACAGGGTTTGCAGATATGGGTCTGGACAGGAATGTTGCATAAGATGTTTTTTTAATAACTGTTATTAAAAACACACCACACTCATGTTATGTTTGTTTCAGTTACGTTCCCATTCGTTCACAGGCCAGGCCCAAGGACATTCACACATCATACGTATGGGGGCGGTTTTCCGACCCAACATGCCATTCTCACTGGCCTGGGCCATCCCTTCTTACACTCCCAAATAACACACTTGTGCATAATCTGTCCAAGGCCCTTCAGCTGGGCCTTGCAAGTACTGGACAATTCTGCCAGCCCGTTCCCATTTTCAGGAAATGAAAAACCAGAGGGTTCAGCTGATGCGTCAAATGAAAGAAGATGCTGAGAAATTCAGGCAATGGAAACAGCAGAAGGACAAGGAAGTGATCCAGCTGAAAGAACGGGTGAGCCCCCAACCTGCACCTCCCTCCAAAGAGTGAAACACACCATGAAAGCCTTTGCTGCAAGGCTTTGTTTAACTTGCGAGCATCTGAAAAACATCTGGGCAATGCTTTGAAGATAACATTAGTTCATATGGCTGCCACCTTTCAGCAGTTGTTGTAAACTGACTCGCCCGCTTGTGTCTGGCAGTCTTAAAGCTGTCAACACAGTCATCACGATTCAGCTCTAAAGCAGAAGGCAAATATATTAATATTTGTAAGTATTTCAAATTGTAGGATTTGACTGCAGAATGGGAGGTATTGAAACTTTCAAAGAAATACTGAATCTGCAGGTAAACAGTGAGAATTGTTCATGAAATCCAGCTGTCTTGTAGCATTCAAGTGCAATAGGCAGCAAACATCTGTACCTCTGGAGTCCTGGTCTCCCAGAAATTCTTCTGGGGGAACTTTTCTTCCCAAAACGTCGGGACACTCTTAAACTTCTGGCTTTCAGTCTCTTAAACCTTCAGAGTCCTTAAACCTTTAGGATGGGAAGCGTGGAGCCCCTTCTTGTCTCAAAGCTTGTAATGATCAGTGAAACTGGTGCCATGAAACGTTTGCATTGCAGAGCAGCAAATGGAATTATTCTGTTCCAAGAAGCCTGAAGCTGGCAATAGGTATTATTGTGTTTTGTCATTTTTTTTCCCCATTTGTCTTAACTATTTCCCTGCAGGATCACAAGAGGCAGTATGAGCTCCTCAAGCTAGAACGTGATTTCCAGAAGCAGGCCAATGTACTTCGGCGCAAAACGGAAGAGGTGAGGAGCGGATATCCACCAGAAACTCCCAAACCATTCCTAGAGGTCTGCAAAGTACAGTTGGAGGTTGTAATAGGATGTGCAGAAGCTTCTTAAAAGCAGTTTAGAGATCTGGAAAGAGGTGTTTTTCTCCCTGTAGAAAAGCCCCGTGCTTCTGGCTTGTAGGCTCTGAGGGATTCTGGTTAAACCTGCTCCCTAAAGGGTAAATGTCCCTGTGTCCCGATGTCTGGCTTGCGCTGTGTTTACCTCCTGGTTTCAGCTGTTGCACATGAAGTGAAGTGGCTACTGTTCAGCTTTTGTGTGAAATGTTTTCCAGGCAGCAGCCGCCAACAAGCGCCTGAAGGATGCTCTGCAGAAACAACGGGAGGCTGCAGAGAAACGGAAGGAAACTCAGAACCGGGGAATGGAAGGCGTTGCTGCACGAGTAAAAGTAGGTGATACATGTTGTGCATTCCACGAATGAGCAAATTGAGTTTTAACTCGGTGCCGCTGTGGTTGACGGCTGGAGAGCAGAGGGGAGAAACATGGCGTTACCTATTAAAGGAGGCAACGTGATTATTGAATTTGTCTATGAAGGCGTTTCAGAAGGTGCAGTTCTGAAGTTGAGGCGGCAGTAAAACCCTGCTGACTTCTAGTTGGCTGTGATTACGTACACGGTGCAATCTCTACAATTAAAATGGATCTCTGAGCTCTTCCAGCAGCTGCTGCTGCTGTTCTTGTCCCTCCTTGTCATGAGGTGACAATGGTTGAGTCGCAGCATGAACAAAAACTGAGGTTTGCTTCTCAAAATGGTTTCGGGGCTTTCTTTTTGTTTGCTTGTTTTTTGGGGGATTTTTTTGTGTGTTTTTTTGTTGTTGTTTTGTTGATTTTTGTTTTGTTTTCTTTCTGTTTTGTGTTTGTTTGGCATTTTTTTGTATGTCTTTTTGTGGTTTGTGGTTGATTTCTTTCCCCAATGGCAATAGTGATAACTCAGGCTGACACTGGGCGTGCGATGGACGCTGCCTTAGCCCTGCACCTTCCACAGCTCTGTATTCCATGCAATATTCATAATTACGTGCCTTCTGGTGCAAGCAGAGCCGGCTTTTCTGTGCAGAATTTAGTCAGACATGTCCTTAATCACCATCAAAGGGTAACTGCATGGTTTCTCCTCAACCCAATTGGTACCAACATGCATGAGCAATGCGACTTTCCTTTGATTCCGAGCCCGTTCCGCAGCCGCGTCCCCTCCCGCCGTTCAGCGGCCCCGCTCGGGCGGCTCTCGCGGGGCGGCAGGAAATCCAGCGAGAAGCCGTCGTAGAACCACCGGCCCTCCATGGCTGCGCCCCGCCCCCTGACGCACGGCCCCGCCTCCTGACGCACGTCTCCGCCCCCCGACGCACGGCCCCGCCTCCTGACGCACGGCTCCGTTTTTAAATGTTGGCGGTTGCTGCTACCCCATTCACCAACGGGCGGCGGCGGGTGCGTTACGGGCCGGGCGGGACGGGGCCGCCGCTGGGCTGGTGGCCGCCGCGTTCCCCCTCTTTCTCCCACTTCTTTTCCTTCTTCATCCTCCCCGGCTTCTCCTGGTGGTGTCGCGGGGAGCGCGGAGGGCCTGGCCCGGGGCTGGGCGCGGCCTGCGGGGTCGAGCCGGAGGCTGCTCCTGCCTAGGCCGCGGCGTGCAGGCCCGGGGGTCGCCGCGCTGGGCCCCGCCGGGCGGTACCTCCCGGCATCCCTGGGCGCTGCCCCTGCGAGGCCTCAGGCGGTTCTGCTCTCTGCAGGGTGGCTGAAGATGGTGAGGGAAGATGAGAAGTGGATCCCGGTGCGGGTGGCCCTGCGCTGCCGGCCCCTGGTGCCCAAGGAGACCAGCGAGGGGTGCCAGCTGTGCCTGTCCTTCGTGCCGGGGGAGCCGCAGGTGAGACCGGCCTTGTGCCTGGAGGTCGGTCCTTGTCCCCTCTCCCGCCCCGGGGTGCTGGGGTGGCTCAGCCAGCGCTGTCTGTTCTCTTCTTCTCCGCAGGTGGTTGTAGGTAATGATAAGTCCTTCACCTATGACTACGTGTTCGACCCATCAGTTGAACAAGAGGAAGTTTTCAACACTGCTGTCGCCCCTCTCGTACGGGGCATCTTTGAAGGTTTGTGGTAACCAGGGTCCAACTCTGTTTTAAAATACTGGGGATTTTGGTGGGCTCAGCTGTGTGGAATAAGGTGCTGTTTAATTCTCCATTCTAACTCACTTTTTCTTTGGCATTCTTGGGAATTAGTCTTGTGCTATCTAGACACTTGACTATAGTAAGACGTCAAGATGACTTGTGTGTGTTCACTGTGTCATTTTGGTTCCTGAAGTAGTTTATGTAAGGCAAGCGAGTTTCATCAAGAATGATATAGTGAATTGATAAGCATTCTATGCCAGGAGCTGTTACCAATGCTGCAGTGGAGCTGGGATGACAGAGAATTACGGAGTGTTTCTGTCACTGGCTCTAGTAAAGCAACAGCATAGTCTTAAATAAAAGCTGCAATAATAATTATATCAGTGCTTTAAGGAGCTTTTAATGGGCTTTTCCCCTTGATGTTGCAAACTTCTTTGGAAGGATCCTGTTAGTAGAATGCAGCTTTGTTTGTCAAAGCTGCTTCTGGTTCCCACGTGACCGTCTCCTCTGGTGTCCTTTGTTCCCCCAGGGTATAATGCAACTGTCTTGGCCTATGGACAGACAGGATCTGGGAAAACGTATTCCATGGGAGGTACATACACGGCCAATCAAGAGGATGAACCTAGCGTGGGGGTCATCCCTCGGGTAATCAAACTGCTGTTTAAGGAGAAGGAGCAAAGGCAGGATTGGGAATTCGACCTCAAAGTTTCTTATCTAGAGGTAAAAGTTGTTTTGATTTTCAGACTCTTGTAAAGTTAAGAATTGCAGATAAAGTGAGTTTTGATGAGGTCACCTCCTTCAAGAAAGGCACATTTATCAAATCAAAATGTGAGACTACACAAGGTCATGTCAGGAACTAGATTTTGAGCCCTAGGGATCTTTCTCTAAATGTAAAATGAATAGAACGTCCTGCAAAATTAGCCATGACTTCAGCGTAACTGTATGTCTTCCTCTTGCGAGGCTGCTGACTCTGAGCTGCTGCTCTGATGCTTTCAGATCTACAACGAGGATATTCTGGACCTGCTGTGCCCATCAAGAGAACGATCTTGTCAAATCAGTATACGGGAAGATCCCAAAGAGGGCATAAAGGTCAGTTGCCCTGTTAGATGTGGGGACAGGAGGGAGTGCCCTGGCTTGGGAGAAGTGTTTTGGTGAAATGAGTTGTCCTGTCCCATCAGGTGGGATGAGTTAACTCAGAATGTGATGTGCACCTGGTCTGACCAGGTGAGATCTGGTGTGAGTTAACTCTGGGTATTTCTGTGTGTTAAAGCAAAGTGAGTGACAGACAATCACTCCAGAGGTCCAATTCAATTATGGATTTACTAAAAGCTCTTGGTGGAATACATATTACAGTGATTAGTGACTTGGCAAGTGGGAGGTGCCAGGCCTTGGCAGACTCCTCTGTTACAATGAGCTGAGTTTATCTTGCAGCTTGACAGAGGTCTGAAATTTATGTTTGAGCTGTACAGCACAGGCCTGGGCTCTTTTTGCCTCTCTTTGTTTTTTAAATTTCATTCCCGCTATTATATATTTTACATGCAATTCCAATTAGCTGAGCAACAGGTATTCCTTTTACATTCCTCAGCCCTATTTACCTTTTGCAACTTCTTACACATGTCAATAAAAAGCATATTAAACATCAATCCATTATTTTCATTTTTATAGAACCAAATCATATTCTAGCAGCTTTTCAAAGCAACCCCTCCCAAGTTCACGTCCATCACAGCGTTTAGTTTTAAAAAGCTAACATACACTACTGTACTTCACCTCATTTTCCAAAGTTCTGCAAAACAACATTAATTGCAATACAGCACTATAACCCAGAATCCCACATTCAGGCCATAATTGAATAAAATATAATTTCAAACTTTCTTTTATCAGAGGATTCCCCACACAAATTTACTCTAATGTGTAAAGCTGCATCTTAAGGGGGAGCAAGGTGATACTTCAGTAGCAGAACTGGTTTCCATTTTGTAATTATCTCCCCAAACAAAATTCTTTTGGTACCAGATATAAATATGCAAACTAAAATACTGAGTTCAGATCTGCAAACCAAGTACCAGTTTCAAATATGCAAACAGATCACAATTCAACTTCTTCAAGACAATATCTTGATTAATTTAGCATTGCAGCTTTGAGCTGTTTGGTGCTCAGCCAGGTGGAGGCACCGCTGGGTCTCCCTGACAAAACAGGTCAGCGTGGCTGGAGCCCCATGGCACCTGCCCCCCTGCTGTTCTTCAGTGGGCTGGGCTGGGCAAGGCTTTTATTAGCATCTCATATGGGTTGCTACAACTTTTACCCCAAAACAGACTTCTTTATCTGGTGTACATACAAAAAAGCCAAATTTAGTACATCCAGATGAGACACAGCCTGTCACAGAGCTGTGCAAGTCTGGATGCTGGAATAAAGCTAGTAGGCTAGAAAGAAAAGTAACAGCTATCACACACAAAATCTTATCACTGCATTTGCACAGGAAAGAGCTAAATTGCTCACAGTCTTCTGTATCATCACAAAATGTATGGTTTGGGTCTATGTATTCTCTGGATTTAACAGTCTGTGAGCTTACTGTACCATAGAACAGGCAAAGACTTAATGAAACTGTAATATGTTTAAACAGAGACCTGCAAAGAAAACAGGTTAATAAAGAAAAGCATCTCGCGAGCTGTTCTGCAAGTTGCTGTGATTAATTTCTTATCAGCTAATTCTCCCTCTGCTTACTCTACCTCTGTTGCTGCTTAGAACACTCTGCTGCCAACTCTATCTGCAATTATTTAATCCCTTGTTTGTCTTTCTGCGCAGCTATCAGTGCAGCTCCCAAAACAGCAAAGATCTTAAACCTGTTTTCTTTTGCCAAGTCCCATATTTGCTCCGTTACAATCTCTGGGGACGACTGATGTCCCGATGCCCACCTAAGATCTTCAGGAGTTGGGCAAGCCTTATAATCTTTTAGTAAACTCAACAATGCGGAGCTGTCTAGGTCTGGCTTAACCTGGGATGCCATTACCCACTGCCGGAGAACACGGCACAGGCCAGTTCTCCGTTATCAGCCAGGCTTCTGTCTGCTTTGGAGACCTCTAAAACCACTTCTCACAGAAAACCCCACTCCTGGTATCCAAAAACTGTCCCGTCCCACCAGGTGGGATGAAGGATGAGTTAACTCTGAATTTACTAAAAGCTCTTGGTGGAATACAAATTACAAATACAAATTACAGTGATTAGTGACTTGGCAAAAGTATGTTGTTATATCATAAAGCTTAATAAGGCTTTAGCAGCAGAACTTACAATGATCAAGGAGGAAAAAAGAGAGAGAGAAGAAAAATGAAGTAGATATGTTAGACTAAGGTGTCAGAGAGAGAAAGATATCACTGCTCCATAGGTTGTGCCATCCTCTGGAAGGGGGGGACATGCTGAAGATTTTGGTACATGCCACCACCTCATGTCGCATATGAGGTCATTTTATAACCCAGTTCATTTACATGTGAGATAGGAGGGGATGGTTCATCTCCTCCCTCTGTTCACTCATCATGTTAATTAGGAAGACTCTTCTGGAAATGAGTCTGGGGTCTTTGAACTAAGAGAAAGTTCCCAGTACTGACCAGAAGTGAGTTGTTTTGCCTGTCAGGGGTTAGCTGTTGGTTTGTGGTTTCTTCTGGTAGTTGGTTGTCCAACACGTGGTTCATCTCCATCATCCCACTTAGGCCATGAGGCCTTCACAGCAACACTTAATTGCCTCTCTTAAAAATCTATGTTTCATTTCACGAAACCTTGGGAAAGGAAAGACGTGTCTGCCTCCACAGGCATCTATTTTTTCTGCCCAAAGTGTCAAAAACTTGGTGTTTAAGGCATAACATCATTCTTTGTTTGAATTGGGATGGGGGGAGCACTTCAAGGTTGTCACACGAGTGTCTCCCTTCTTGCACACTGCTTTATATAAATGAAACTACTGATGGTCCTAAAGTTATTGGTGATCCTTAAGTTTGTTCAAAAAGCAACACCGATAGGGTCAGACATTCATGACAAAGCCACTTGGAAGTTCTATTCTGACTATTTTTGAAGGCTGATTTAGGTGAATATCAGAATGTTGTACTTTAGGTCCTCACCAGATTTCAAACTCTGTTGCAACCCTTGTCTTTTGGCAGATGTAGTGTGCAACAAAGGGATCCGAGGGGAACCTGTTGGAGTGCTCAAGTTCTTGGTGGTTTTGTACAGATGTGTGTTTATACTGTAGTACAGGAAATCATCGTTCTGCTTCTTGCTTTTTCTACCTGTTTTGTATTTCAACTTCCATCCATCAGTTGTGCTGCTTTCACACAGTTCCAGTTTGTGGGGTGGATTGTCCGCTGTGGTCCGCACAGTGTGGGTGTGTGGGACGCCTGTACCTATGATCTGTTAATAGTTTTGTTTAGTGTAATCTTGTGCTGCTCACCGGGGAAGGAGAGGATAAATGCTGCTTTCTTCCTGGCTGCAGATTGTAGGGCTAACAGAAAGAAATGTCACCCATGTCCAAGATACTGTGTCCTGCCTAGAGCAAGGGAACAACTCCAGAACAGTGGCCGCCACAGCAATGAACTCCCAGTCCTCTCGTTCCCATGCCATCTTCACCATTTGCATTGATCAGAAAAAGAAAAATGACAAGTAAGTGTGATCACACAGCTGTTGGGAATCAGACTTACTCAAAATTTCATAGTCCTGTCATTCTCTCCTGGTCTTGGATCAACTCCTGCTCTTGAGGCAGTTAATTTCTTTGGCTGTCTCTGGTAAGAAATATATCTTTCAGCCAGGTAACCACTGGGCTGCTCCTTCCCTAACTGCATGTTTACTCGAGAGAGTAAAATAAACTATTTCTACCACAGGAACACCAGTTTTCGCTGTAAGTTACATTTGGTTGATCTTGCTGGCTCTGAGAGACAAAAGAAGACCAAGGCTGAGGGAGACCGACTAAAAGAAGGTCTGTAGGAAAAGGGCTGGCATAGCTTGGGTTTCTTACCATTTTTGAGTTAATAAATTGAGTCCTTGTCAGGAAAAACAAAGCAGTTCTTTAACCTTTATAATGCGCTTTCTTTAGCCTTAAATTTTTGTAAAAAGGACATAAAATGACCAGTTCCTGCTCACTGTCATCTGTTTGCATGCAGGCATCAACATAAACAGAGGGCTTCTCTCCCTGGGGAACGTAATTAGCGCTCTTGGTGATGAAAACAAAAAGGGAGGCTTTGTCCCCTACAGAGACTCAAAGCTAACAAGACTGCTGCAAGGTAAGAGACAGGTGGTGATCAAGCCTAAATCTACAGATGTGCTTTAATTAACAAAGCAGCAAAAAAACCAACAGCCATACAACTGCAGTTCAAAGTGTTGACAAAGGGATTACTTCTACTGGTTTAGTTCGTCTTCTCACTGCAGTGAGACCTTTCCTTTACTCTTCATTTTTAGGTTACAGATGCACTGAGGCTCACTGGTGGGTCCTGCTCTTTTGCAGTTCCTAGGTGTTGGGAGGAAATTCGACAAATTCAGTGCTTTTTTTGAGGGAGGGAGAAGGAATATGAGAAGTCTGGAAGCAGAGGTCTGTTATTATGCCCTGATTATAGCTGCTTGCTGGAGGTTGTCGCAACCAGAATGAAGCTCAAGCTGTCTGTGCCTTCACTGTGCACGTCATATTTGTGTTTTGTTTTCTTAGTCTGAGTATCTAGTCTTTGTGGTACTTAATTTTCCATAGTTGTGGTAGTCCTTGAATACATTTTATTTAAATTAGCCTTTTTGTGTGGGTATAGCTGTAGTAATGCAATTTACTGGGATTTTTTGGTAGTTAAATAACTCAGTAGAAAAAGTTAGGATCTTCAGTATTTTCCATATCTGAAAACATTTAATAAAAAGGAACTGTCTCATGCAGAGCTGGATGTGGAGCCCTTTCTTTTTCTGATCAAAAGTTTTATGTAGCCAATATGCGTTTGTGTACAACCAAAGGCTAAAATTCCATGCAGCTTGATGGTCTAAACAAACAGGTTCTTAGCCAATAATTCTTTAAATTTGAAGACTGTGAATTCGGATGTCTGGATATTCACGGAGGTTTTGAGTTGTTATAGTGTGGGAAATCAGAAAGAACTATGCCAGAAATTGTGCACAGAAATGACAGTAATTGCAGATGTTACTCAACAGGACAACAAGATTACTGGGGATTCTGAAGTGAAATCATTGGTGCTTAGAGCTGAGATGTACCTTTGGAACTTTGGCTTTCAAAAAAAAGCTCTTAGATACTGACTGGGGCAGAGGACAAAGTAGGTGACAATGCCACACAACTACAGGTAGCTGTTGTGTGTTCATTGTCATCCGCTTTCTGTATCTACAGCGAGATGTTTTCTACCTGTAGCATGGATATGCACTCACGTGGTTTTAGATACCTCAGTGATGATATTTTTCTGCTCGTTCTTGCTCTCTCAAAGTGCTGTGCTTTGTTTTCCTTCTCAGATTCTCTGGGTGGTAACAGCCACACTCTGATGATTGCCTGTGTGAGCCCAGCAGATTCCAATCTAGAAGAAACCCTGAATACCTTACGTTATGCTGACAGAGCAAGAAAAATAAAAAATAAACCAATTGTCAACCTTGATCCGCAGGCGGCTGAGCTGCATCATCTGAAGCAGCAGGTACTGGGTGCTTTCTGCAGGGGAGAGGAGCAGATCTGTCCTCTGTTCAAGTAGCTTAGGAAGGCAAGCAATGAGTTTCTCTCATGTGAGAGGTAATAGCAGAGCATTGGGTCAGCAAAGCGAGAGACCTGCCCTTGGGCTCCTTTCAGCTGGCTGTGCTGGCTTCACATCCTCTGATCTGAGCATTCCTCAGGGAGCTCTTGGGGTTTTTTAGGAGTGAATTACATTAAATACTGTAGCAATGTGGTTCCTTTCCCCAGGTAATGCTAAAAGGACAGTTGTGGATATTAAGGATTTTAATAGTGTTCCAGTTAGTACGTGGGAGAGATTTACAAGTAGCAATTGTTTGTCTTTCTAGGTTCAACAGCTACAGGTGTTACTGCTGCAGGCCCATGGAGGGACCCTCCCTGTGTCCATCAAGTAAGATTTGTAGATTAATTCTTAATGGTCTGGTGGCTGTCACGCACCAGCACGGGCTCTAGATCTCCTTTTCTCCAGACAGTGCTGGAGAGTGAGGGCAGAACAAACTAGTTGCTTTCTAATAGCATCTAGATATTTTTTTCTCTTTTTGTTCTTCTTTTTGTCGTGCTTACTGAAATTCCATGCAAAAATCTGTTGTAGGAAACATGAGGGGAACTAGGCAATGTCTCCTAACTATCTGTTTCTCAGACCCATCCATCCCTCTATTTTTCCTCTCCCCTACCTCTAAATATAGGGCACCGTTGTTCTTAAAAGCACAAAATGGAGAGAAGAGTTGGATTCTGTAGGTTTTGTCTTCTGAGGATGTTTCAAAACCCAAGTACATGCAGTTTACAGACTTGCCACTGCTTAAACAGCATTATTGTTTCAAAAAAGGGTGTTTTCTTCTCTTGCAAATGTCTACTTTTGCTATGCTACATTACTTAAGTTTTTGAATTCAGATTAGGCTTCCTCCAGTTAGTTCTGTTCATCTGCTACAACCTATATCTATTGTAAGTTATTTAGGAAAGTTGAAGGTAATTTCAGTGCTGTTACAAACCTCTAGTGAAATCATGTTTGCAAGCAAACTGGTTCTTAATATTTCAGTAGTATGGCGCCTTCAGAGAACCTCCAGTCCCTGATGGAGAAGAACCAGTCGCTAATGGAAGAGAATCAAAAGCTGAGCCAAGGGCTGAGCGATGCTGCTGGACAGACAGCACAGATGCTGGAGAGGATCATTCTGGTAAGGTTCAGGTACTCAGGAAGAGCTTTCAGTTGCATGGCTTCCCCCTTTTAGCTGAAGATTAATCCATAGGAGTTCCCTGTACTAATGGTGTGTTAGGAATCTCTGTCTTTAATGTTCCTTTCACATTTATTTCAAATCTCCAGCTATTAGTCAGAACCGAAAGTCCTCCAGAGCCTCTTGGAGCCTGTAGATCTGGTGATTCCAATGGGGAAAAGTAGGCCTGAATCTTGCAGCTCTTCTGTGGCTTTAGCATTTTCAATACCAACACTTGCACAAGTGCTCGCTCTCTTCTCTCTTTCTCACCCCACTCTGCTTCGTTTTCATTCATTGCTGTGAAAAGGAGTGTTTAGTCTAAACAACCTGCTGAGGATGATCATGCGAGTTCTTTTCAGTACACTGATTTGCCAGAGTGACAACTTATCTTCCACTACAAGTAAGCTAGCTGGTTTGTGACTTCTTGTGTCGCTTTTCCTACAATTCAGTATATTTCTGACTTCTCTTAGACAGAACAAGAAAATGAGAAGATGAATGCCAAGCTAGAACAACTTCAGCAGCATGCTGCGTAAGTCTCTTTCCAAGCCCCGCTCATGCTGAGGAAATGTCTTTCAGCATTAAATGTTTTTGTTGGAATAAACTGGATACAGTCAATTTGTGTTTGTTCATCCAGAGCTCGTTTGTATGCGCAGTGGGGAAAGTTGTTCCTTATTGGCACGTGTGACCCAAATGTGCCATCTAACACTCAGAGACTCATCCCCCTGTCTGCATTGCAGGTGCAAGCTGGATCTGCAGAAGCTGGTGGAGACTGTGGAAGATGAGGAACTAAAAGAGAATGTTGAGGTGATTCGCAATCTGCAACAAGTGTTGGCCCAGTTGCAGGTAAGAGTGAATCCAGAGAGAGAAGAGTGTGTGCCAGGCGAGTTTACTGTGGAAACCCAGGGTTCTTCTGCCAATCTGCTGAAGCTTTGCAGAAGTTTTGCTTAAGGAGCCCAGGAATTACACGCGTTAGATGACTTCAAAACCAGCTGCCCTGCTGGGCTTTTAATGCTGCAGAAAGGCCACTTGTGCTTGAGTGGCTGCACATGGTGGGAGAAAAGGAGGAGTCTCCATAAAATAATCTGATAGTGGGAGATGATCATGGATTTACAGTCCAAAAGCTGGGATTCGAGCTACAAACTTGGTAGTTTTAATGAGCGACTGAAATTGCAGAGACCTGAAATTGTTCTGTAGAAAGTGCCAAGTCTTTGTCTAATTGAGGAACTTCTCTGTTCTCGCTCGTTAGATGTTTCCCCTGTTCCCAGACTCCTCACTTTTGTGGGGAGGTGGCTGCCAGTGCTGGAGTTCAGGGACAACCAGAAAGAAGCCTTGTCCAGCTACTTCATTTTCCACTTTCTGCCAAAATTGTTTTCTCTTTGTCCTATATAGAGTGAAAATGCTGCTACAGTGGAAGCTGCTGCAGAGATGGGAAACTCTCCACAGGGTGCTGCAGCTGTAAGTCAGGGGAGTCCGGCTGTGCAGAGCATGTTTCTATCCCCCCATCACTCTTTTATTTGCATCCTTTGCTAGTTTCCTAATCCAAATCTTTGGTAAATAGCATGTGTCCCTTTTCTGTGTGATGCCTTTTTACACTCTTATTTGTTCAATGCGTTCAGGATCAACAACCTGTTCTCATTTGTGAATATCTAACTTTTGATATAAAAATCGTATTGGAAGCGTTCTGCAAAAACTGTGCTCATGGAGTGCAAGAGATTTGGAGCGGCCTGTCCTGCTCATCGCTGTGTCTCCTCCAGGATGCAGAAATGGGCCAGGACACCACGAGAACCTCGGATGACTTCACCACTCAACACGCTCTCCGTCAAGCACAGATGTCCAAAGAGCTGCTTGAACTGAACAAAGCTCTGACTCTGAAAGAGGCGCTGGCCAAAAAAATGGCACAGAATGATAATCAGCTGGAGCCCATTCAGTCCCAGTACCAGGTAAACTCTTCTGAAATAGTTCTGGTAAGGATGTGTTTGGTTTATTTTCCCTGATTAACGCAGCTGCTCCTTGCTGAGGAGGGAAGGGTTCTGACTAAGATTTCAGTGTACGGAGAACTAGCCCTTTGGACACTCTGCTTGTAAACAGGGTGGTTTACAGCCTCTTGGGAAGGAATGTGGTTTCTCAAGGCCTCCCGTCTTAAAGCTTTGCCTTGGGATGGAATTTCAGGGTTTTTATTTGGAGGCTTACTACTCTTGTCCTTTCTAGACTAATATCAAGGATCTGGAGTTGGAGGTCAGCAACTTGCAAAAAGAGAAGGAGGAGCTGCTCTCTGCTCTGCACATGGCAAAGAAGGACATCAACCAAGCCAAGTAAGAGTGCGCAAAGAGGTGCTGATAGCACCGGAAACTCTGTTAATGCACTTGCAAAAATTTATTGTCTTGCGCGTACTTCAACTATTTGTAAAGCTCTTATTTTGATGCAAATGCATCCCTTTAACATGCCATGTGAGTTGCATGAATTGCATGATGGCTTTAATCGGAGGGAAAGGTGAGAATACACAACTGCTTCATTTTCCATAAGGTGTCTGTAAAGTTGGAGAGCACTTGTTTGAGAATAATGGTAATTAGGTGGGTGTTTGGTTTCTTTGCAGACTGAGTGAACGGCGTCGGAAAAGACTTCAGGAGCTGGAAGCACAAATGAGTGAGCTGAAGAAAAAGCTGAATGATCAGTCAAAGCTCTTGAAGCTGAAGGAATCTACAGAACGCACCGTCTCCAAACTGAACCAGGAGATCAGGGTAACTAACCCCAGCCTGCGGTTCTCAGGTTGCTCCAGTGCAGGCAAAGCAGCTTCCAGGCAGCAGGCATTCTGCGGCGATTAGAAACGACACCCAGCAGGACGCAGCCAGAGTGCACACACACACACACAGGTCTGGGTCAGGAAGGAGCGCAGGGCCGGGCAGAGCAGAGCGCTGAGCCAGGCTGGGGCCTTTGGTAGCCATTGGCAGTTTATAGGATTTGCAGATATGGGTCTGGACAGGAATGTTGCATAAGATGTTTTTTTAATAACTGTTATTAAAAACACACCACACTCATGTTATGTTTGTTTCAGTTACGTTCCCACTCGTTCACAGACCAGGCCCAGGGACATTCACACATCATACGCATGGGGGCGGTTTTCCGACCCGACAAACCATTCTCACTGGCCTGGGCCATCCCTTCTTACACTCCCAAATAACATGTGTATAATCTGTCCAAGGCCCTTCAGCTGGGCCTTGCAAGTACTGGACAATTCTGCCAGCCCGTTCCCATTTTCAGGAAATGAAAAACCAGAGGGTTCAGCTGATGCGTCAAATGAAAGAAGATGCTGAGAAATTCAGGCAATGGAAACAGCAGAAGGACAAGGAAGTGATCCAGCTGAAAGAACGGGTGAGCCCCCAACCTGCACCTCCCTCCAAAGAGTGAAACACACCATGAAAGCCTTTGCTGCAAGGCTTTGTTTAACTTGCGAGCATCTGAAAAACATCTGGGCAATGCTTTGAAGATAACATTAGTTCATATGGCTGCCACCTTTCAGCAGTTGTTGTAAATTGACTCGCCCGCTTGTGTCTGGCAGTCTTAAAGCTGTCAACACAGACATCACTATTCAGCTCTAAAGCAGAAGGCAAATATATTAATATTTGTAAGTATTTCAAATTGTAGGATTTGGCTGCAGAATGGGAGGTATTGAAACTTTCAAAGAAATACTGAATCTGCAGGTAAACAGTGAGAATTGTTCATGAAATCCAGCTGTCTTGTAGCATTCAAGTGCAATAGGCAGCAAACATCTGTACCTCTGGAGTCCTGGTCTCCCAGAAATTCTTCTGGGGGAACTTTTCTTCCCAAAACGTCGGGACACTCTTAAACTTCTGGCTTTCAGTCTCTTAAACCTTCAGAGTCCTTAAACCTTTTGGATGGGAAGCGTGCAGCCCCTTCTTGTCTCAAAGCTTGTAATGATCAGTGAAACTGGTGCCATGAAACGTTTGCATTGCAGAGCAGCAAATGGAATTATTCTGTTCCAAGAAGCCTGAAGCTGGCAATAGGTATTATTGTGTTTTGTCATTTTTTTTCCCCATTTGTCTTAACTATTTCCCTGCAGGATCGCAAGAGGCAGTATGAGCTCCTCAAGCTAGAACGTGATTTCCAGAAGCAGGCCAATGTACTTCGGCGCAAAACGGAAGAGGTGAGGAGCAGATATCCACCAGAAACTCCCAAACCATTCCTAGAGGTCTGCAAAGTACAGTTGGAGGTTGTAATAGGATGTGCAGAAGCTTCTTAAAAGCAGTTTAGAGATCTGGAAAGAGGTGTTTTTCTCCCTGTAGAAAAGCCCCGTGCTTCTGGCTTGTAGGCTCTGAGGGATTCTGGTTAAACCTGCTCCCTAAAGGGTAAATTTCCCTGTGTCCCGATGTCTGCCTTGCGCTGTGTTTACCTCCCGGTTTCAGCTGTTGCACATGAAGTGAAGTGGCTACTGTTCAGCTTTTGTGTGAAATGTTTTACAGGCAGCAGCCGCCAACAAGCGCCTGAAGGATGCTCTGCAGAAACAACGGGAGGCTGCAGAGAAACGGAAGGAAACTCAGAACCGGGGAATGGAAGGCGTTGCTGCACGAGTAAAAGTAGGTGATACATGTTGTGCATTCCACGAATGAGCAAATTGAGTTTTAACTCGGTGCCGCTGTGGTTGACGGCTGGAGAGCAGAGGGGAGAAACATGGCGTTACCTATTAAAGGAGGCAACGTGATTATTGAATTTGTCTATGAAGGCGTTTCAGAAGGTGCAGTTCTGAAGTTGAGACTGCAGTAAACTCCTCTTTCTTTTTCCCTCCAGAGCTGGCTTGCAAATGAAGTAGAGGTTCTTGTTAGCACTGAAGAGGCTCGACGGCACCTTGCAGACCTGCTGGAGGACAGAAAGATCTTGGCACAGGAGCTCCATCAGCTTAAAGAGAAGAAAGAGGCTGGAGAAAACCCACCTCCAAAGCTGCGGGTAAGAGAGGGAAATACCATTTTCCCTGTCCCACAGCTCTGGCTGTTCAAGTACTGTCACTTGGTCACTCGTCTCTGACCTTTCCCTTCAGAAGGTGGGATGGAGATGGTTCCTCTCTGGAAGAAAAGGGCTCATGTTGTTACTGTCCCCTGGCATCTCAGGGAAACAGAGTTGCTGATGTAACTTGTTAATTAATGCAACACATCTGATGGATGTGAGTGGGTCACAGCCCTTATCAAAGACTTGATGCTTTCGAGAAGGAAAAATGGAATTTAAGCTACAGAGAGATGGCTCCTCTTTACTGAAATGTCTGTACATGGAAGCCCAGTCCTGCGTGCCTTTCTTCACCTATTGCTCATTTCTGTCCCTTGCTCTAATCCCTCAGAGACGCACCTACTGCATCACAGATTTGCAGACACCAGAGTTGGACCTTTCCCTGTCAAAGCAGATAGAAAGCCTGGAAACTGAGATGGGGCTCAGGTAAGGCAGCACCACAAAGCTCATTTGCATGGCCTTGCCTTCGTTTTCTTCCCCATCTCTACCTACAGTTCTTCTGTGGCAGTCCAATAAATTACTGACAGTGAAAAAATATGAAGTAAGGCCATGTGGTTTCTCCTGGTTTGATTCTTTTTTATTTCAAAATGTGGGGATGTGAGGGCACTGCTTGGCTGCTAAAATTGCTTTGTGCTTAAATGTTTGTGAGCATCTCTGAGGGAAACACTGTACTTTTAATTGGAAGTGGGGAGGGGAGGAGAAGCTCCCTGGTGTAGCCTTGCACGCTCCAGCTGCTTCCCTACGCACTCAAAATTGTAACTGGAATTGTTTTGTCTAATGTGCTGGTGACAGCCCAGACACTGGCCCAGGTTTTCTCCTGTGTCATAATCTCAAATACACACGTTCTTCCAAAGGAGTGCCCAGATAGCGGATCTGCAGCAGAAACTCTTGGATGCTGACAGTGGAGATCGGGTGAAACAGCGTTGGGACAGCATTGCAACAATTCTAGAGGCTAAATGTGCTTTGAAGTATCTCCTTGGAGAGGTAACTTCTGAATTTTCCTATTTTATCACTAAAAACAAAGGTTTTAAGTGCTTAGCCAGAAATAAAAAGATATGACTTACAGGCTGATAGCAGAGATGAATTCAAGCGAAGTGCTGCTGTGCTGGGTGAGGTTGATTTCGCCTTCACTGAAGCGTGTCTGCCCAACCGACTCGGGAAACATGGAACTCACTGACCCAAGCGCTCGTCTTGCTCTTGTCTTCCAGCTGGTCTCCTGCAAAGTGCAGGTGAGCAAGTTGGAGAGCAGCCTTCAGCAGAGCAAAGCCAACTGCTCGGACATGCAGAAGATGGTGACTGAAGAGCAAAACCACAGGGCGGAGATGGAGGCCGAGTTCCAAAATCAGTGTTTGCTGCAGGAGCAACAACACCAGGAGAAGGTAAAACAGGAGGGATGGACATCTGGAGAGCTCCTGTGTCTTGGCTCTGATTCCCAGATCTGCTCAGAGATAAATGCAAAGTGTTGTGCTGAAAGCAGCCGTGAGCTGGTCGAGGTTTGCTGAAGTCTTGCAGGACAGCTGACAAAAACCCAAGAAATCTCCCCATTTATCTTCTGTTTTATTTGATAACTTTTCGTGATGCTTTAAGTGAGGACGTCATACTTGAGCACCAGATGACTTTTGAAGTAGGTCAGGGCAGAATCACGCTGAAAATGGCAGAAATAATATTTCTGAAATTGCCAAGGCCTTAGAGCTGCCAGGAATTCACACCTGTTTGCTATGTTAATTTGCTTTTAGGTTCTGTACCTGCTCAGCCAGCTGCAGCAAAAAGAAACAGCGGAGAAGCAATTGGAAGATTCACTGAATGAGCAAGAGAAAAAGCTGCAAGAGCGAGTCAAGTTCCAGGTGGAGTGTTGGGATGTGGCTTTGGGGGAGATGTGGCCATGGGGGATACCTGTCACTCGGAGCGGTGGCTTGAGAGTGAGGAAGGTGCAGGAGGATGGAGAGTGTTTCCATTTGTAGCTAAAATTGTGCTCAATTCACTTGGTTCCAGGGGATAATTGTTATATGAGTTGGAATAAGCCTGGGGGGGTTCATGTATCTTTTTCTGTATTTTCTTCCATTAAATAAATGTAAACAGGAGGAAGAGCTGGAGAAAATGCGGGAGATCTGTGAGAAGAACCAAGAGCTTCTGCAGGAGAATGAAACCCTTAAACAGGTAGAGATCTGTGCAGACATAAGTCGTAAGAGCTTTGTGGCAGCTGGGTTAATGAATTGGCAAAACTAACTTTTGTCCCTCTTAACAGAAACTGCTGCTGATCCAAGTTGCCAGTGGACAGAAGATACGTCACGCTCAGCAAATGTCATCTGAGTCCCCAGATTCTTCTTTTGAGTATATTCTACCCAAAGTAAAGGTGCTGCATCCCACTTCTCTTGCTTGTGTCGTACCTGGGTTCTTTCCAAAAGACAGTCTTGGCCAGTAATAATCTTGATTTCTTCCTCCCAAGTTGCTTTTTATAAGGCATCTTGTTCCATTTATTGAAGTGGGCCAGGTCTCTACTTCAGACAGCCCCGATGATGCCCGTTTTCAGAATACTGCTGAAACTACCTTGTGTTAGTGTTTGGATTTAAAAAAAGAAGAGAGGAAAAAAAAAAACCCAACTTGTTTCCATCTGGCTCTGTATCCTCCTTAGGAACCCAGGTGGCTTCTCTGCAGCATTTCCAGTCTCTGAATGATGGAGCAAAGCATCTGTCACAGAAAATGTAATCACTGCCTTGCGAAAGGGATGAATCTTAGTGCTGGGAGGAATAAATGATCTGACACTATTTTGCCAAGACTGTGACACCAATCTATTAACTTTCCAAGGCTTTGTCAACTTTTGTTTTTAAACTCTAGCAGTTTAAATTGAATTTTTAATCCCTGACAACTTGATCTTTTGTTTTTTCCCTAACCCTCCATCCTCCTTGGCTGCCTGAGGGGAATGGGGCCGTGGTTTGGGGCCCTCTGAAGTGCCCTTGTAAAACATAAACCCGCTGTTTGTTCTTCCGGGGCCTCAACCCTGTGATTTCTGCATGTAGCCAAAGGCTGGCCGGCAAACGACAGCGAAATCGCGTGGAAGATGCCCAGAAATGCACGTGGAAGAGCTGTTCTCAGACTCGGACACTGGAGAGGAGGCAGAGGATGCCGAGTGGCTTCCCGTAAAACCAGGCAAAGGAGCAAAGAAAGTCGTGATCGGGGTAAGATCTGGTTACCTGTGGCTTGTTCTTCCCTGGGAGTCACTTGCCTATGTCCTTACGCATCTGGTGTGTGTACAGAGAAACTGTGAGACGGTAGCGTCTCCACCATTGTTCTGAAAAGCCTTTATACATTGTTTATATTGGTTGTTGGGGTAGATTATGACACATTTCATGACAGAGTCACTGGAAATGTCAGTAGTTACCCCAGGAAAGCTTAAGAATTTTAAGGTCAAGCTTTAGTTCCTTTCACTGGAGCTTTCCAACCTGATAAATCCTGAATGACGGTACTAGGGGTGGTTTGGGTTTTGGGGAGTTCTTTTTGGCCGTGTTGCAGGAAGGAGCATTTGCGGTTCTTCTGTGTTCATTTACGCAACCCAGTAGAACCTGAGTGCAAATTCCGGCTCAGTTCAGAACTGAGTTCAGAATCACAGAATCCCTTTGGTTGGAAAAGCCCCTCAAGATCGAGTCCACCCGTTCCCCCACTGCCCCATGGCCCTGAGAACCTCATCTCAGGACTAAGAGAAGATGCTTTGGTGGGGATACTGAAGCAAGAGTTGGCTCTGTAGCTGCAAGATCTGTTTTTTTATTCCTGGGACGCAGGACTGACAGTGAGACAATGAAAGGTCCCTGGCAGCTTAGGGCTGGTCCCGTCTTTTCGATTGCTGCCAGCTGTGGCGATCTAGACTCGGTCTATAAAACATGAAGCTCTTTCTACACAGAACTCTCTTTTTCTGTTGTTTTTTCCTCTCTTAGTGCTCCTGCAAGGGCTACTGTGGGGACAGGCGCTGCGGCTGCAGGAAGCAGAACTTGGGCTGCAACGACGGCTGCAGCTGCGACTTGTTCAACTGCAGGAACAGGGACCCCGGCGTGCGGGTGAGCGGGGTGGGGGGGCCGGCGGCCAAACTGCCAGCGGTTTGAGCAAAGCCGGCTGCACAGGTCAGCGCTTGTGCTGTTAGTGGTTTGTCAACACCAGATATACACCGTCCTGAAACGTGTAACGTCGCTGGAATTCAGTGGTTAGCAGTGGGAACTGAGTACAGACTTTTCCACTGCAGTACCAGGAATATAGAGATTTGCACAGTGTCCCAAATCCCAGATTTACCCGCTTGTCAGCCCTGAGTCTGAGACAAACAATTTAAGTCTTCCTTATGCACTTAGTAAATGAAAATTGTGTCTTTAGCTTTAAATGGCACAAAAACGTAACTAATTTTTAGGGGATTTGTTGTTTGGTTTTGTTTTAAGAACAGAAGGGTGATTTAGGGAGGGGATTGTAGCATCAGGAAGGTTCATGAGCAACTGATGGTAGTGAGAACTCTTGATAGAAGGGTCTGCTGCACTCTTGGAGATTTGAAGTAGAGACCGCCTGTAGTGATTATTTAATTACTGTTTTATGAAACTAGTTGCCTGACAAAGGTGTCCAGCATCCTGTCCTAGGAATTACTTGACAAGCTGCTGGCTTGGAGACCCCTGATATTCCTTTAGCGGTGGGTGGGGAAGGAAGGGGGGTTAGATATTGTAGAAATGTCTTTAAACTTTGCTGCCCCAGGACGCTTTACTGGGCGAGGACCAAACAAGGGAGTCAGAAGGTTCCTTCAAACTTGAAGACCTCAGTGAAGTGACTGCAGGAGGGACCTTCTTTCAGCCTGTGAATATCACCTCACCCTCGGAGGTACTGCCTGACGCTGGGATAAATGAACAGGGGTTCTGAATGTGCGCACGCCTTAGTTAGGGCTAGTGACAGATCTTCAGGAAAAAAAAGACCCCAAATGATAGAGTGCTGGCAGGAAATTCCAAACAGACTACAGCTGTCAAGCCAGTTTGTATTTAAGCTTTGAGTCTGTGTATCTAAGCTTTGAGTTTGCTGAATTCTTAAGTTTTCGTACTAAAACTTTGCCACATGGGTGTCACACACTTTCCTGCTGCACCTCCCAGCAATCAGAGACTGGTGATCGAGGGGCCGGCAGGACAAAATCACGTCTGTCTACATCCAGAGCGACTGTTCTTAAGCCACTGGGTGCTCAGACTTGGCAGCTGTAATTTCACCTCAGCTGAATGAATTCCCTCATCCCACGTGTGCCCTCTGCGTGCTATTCCAGACGCCGTCTCATGAATTTGTCCTCAGAATTTTGTCGAGTAAAGAAATGAAGCAATTGTTGCTGTTGGCCTGGCAGCCTGTGTATGTGCTGCCCCGAGCTGCTGCTGCAGGGCGGCTCCACAATCGTCCTCTGTGTTTTTCCGCCAGGTGCTGAAGGACATCACGGAGCAGGAGGTGTCCCTGAGAAAGCCCAGCGCTGCTGCCGCCCTCGTGAGGGACGAGGAGGCCCGGGAGAACCAGGTACCGCTCGGCAAGAGGAAGAAGAGGATGCTGAGCAGCAACACCAGCTTCTTCTCGGGCTGCACCCCCATCAGGGAGTTCCAGTGACGAGCCCAGGGGCCGTTCTCGGGCGGTGCGTTAGACCCTCACTAGCACTATGTCAATAACTGTCGTGATTTTAATTAGGTTTTGTAGCTTTAATAAAGGTAGTAAAACCCCGCTGACTTCTAGTTGGACATGATTACGTACATGGTACGATCTCTACAATTAAAATGGATCTCTGAATATTCCAGCAGCTGCTGCTGCTTTTCTTGCAGGGGAAGCACAGGGGAGTGGGAGAAGTGGGGAGAAGGTTTTACGGCGCACTTAAAAACAACCAGTAAAACAATTAACTCACATTCCTGACGAGCTGCTTGATTTGCAGAGAGGAAACACACAGGAGCACGTAACATGTACTGTAAAACTCGCAGATAACACCTTGATAGCAAACATTAGCATTCTCTACTGCTAATTTCAACACCAGTTCTTCCTTAGCTTTCAAGTTTTCAACCTGCTTATTGATGGCCTCTTGAAGAGGGTCAATAAATTGCTTGTAATTCTCATTGGGACTCTGATTAGCTTCTTTATCTCCATTGCTTGACCTTATCCCCTAATTTCTGCCCTATATTGTCCCAAAGTTCAAGTTTAAAAGCCTTCTCGGTTTCTGCCGGGTGGCCGTTAGTTCTACACCAAACTAACAGACTACGTATGTTACTTTCTTCATATTTAAGTCCTCCCACAGAGAGAATAGCAGGAGGAGCTTTCTGTTTTGTTGTTGTTGTTTTTTGTTTTGTTTTCTTTCTGTTTTGCATGTGTTTGGTGTTTTTTTGTATGTGTTTTTGTGGTTTGTTTGTGTTTTATATTTTTCCCCAATGGCAATAGTGATAACTCAGGCTGACACTGGGCGTGTGATGGACGCTGCCTTAGCCCTGCACCTTCCACAGCTCTGTATTCCATGCAATATTCATAATTACGTGCCTTCTGGTGCAAGCAGAGCCGGCTTTTCTGTGCAGAATTTAGTCAGACATGTCCTTAATCACCATCAAAGGGTAACTGCATGGTTTCTCCTCAATCCAATTGGTACCAACATGCATGAGCAATGCAACTTTCCTTTGATTCCGAGCCCGTTCCCTTTCCGAGGGCGCACGCTCGGGTTCGCGGCAGCTTCACCTGTGCCCGTGGGGCTCTCGCCGGTGCGAGCGCTCGGAGGTGCCAACGCGCTCACCCGTGAAACTGCAGATCAGGACAAGAACCCGCGTGGTCCTGAGAGAGGGAACTGACTAACTAACTGTTCAAGGGTGCCTGGCTTAGAGCTTTGTGTAACCCATTATATTAAGAAAAAACACAACCTCGTCGAATGCCACAATAAGAAGTTTTACAGCACCTAGATGTAAACTTAAGGCACCAGCTGTAAGCTTGAGAAGATAAGGAAGATTTACAGCAAAACGGAATGAACCAGGCTGGTTTCCATTGGCTTGGCAGCTTGGGTTCCAGTCAATTCAACAGAATGAGCCAAAGGTAAAAGGTTCACTGTGACGAAGCTGAAGGAGCCTTCATCCACAGACCCCAAAGACCCCTCCTCAAGACCACCAAGTGACACTGCGCAGGCGCAACAGGGAGGGGTCAGGGAGGAGACTGTGGAAATGATTACCTGGGACTCATTTTAATAAGAAGCGGGGAAAGGTTATGAATATGTACAGGTGTTCCTGGGGTCATTATGAATATGTACCACCTTCCTGTATTTAAACACACCTCATATTGTGAGAGGTTGCGCATGAATGGTGGAACGATCCCCCTCGTGCCTGACGTCGAAATAAACGTGTCTGCTTTATAACCTTGTGAGTTGTAAAGTTTTATGACATTATAGGTTGTAAAGTTGTTTCCGCGCGTCAGTCCCACGCTGACTGCGGCCGCCTTTTTTGCTTTCCAAGCACGTAAAAAGTCACTGGTAGCCATAAAATGTTCATTTCCAAGTGAGTTAAAGAAGCTGGTGAGTCATGAGGACGTGACCCGGCACGAGGGCATCGGCCTCGTCCCACAGACCCTCCCGTCCTCGGGGACCTGGGAACGGGGGTCGGGATTATTTGATACCCGCAGAACAAAGACGTGGCACAAAAGGGACCAGATCGTGTGGGTTAAACAAACTGGTCGTACTGGTCGACAGGATGGTGGGATTACCCCCCGGGGCTGGGAGCTGCGGGGAGGGGGCACCTGGGCACAGGGAGAGTGGGGAGAATAGACGTTTATTCACACATTATATTAAACTATGACATATAAAATGTGCTGGGTTGACCGAAAATGGGTTCATTGTCTTCCTGCAGTGACAAACCCTTCCCTTTCCCAGCCAGCACGCTTGTAACTTGGACTTTGAGAACAAGAGATACCACCCAGCAGTTAATGTTTTAATTGCTCTGGTCTGAGTGCCAGGACACGCTGAGCTCTGCCCGCAGCTGTGGGGCCTGGGGGGGCAGGGGTTGACTGACACCCCCACTGAGCAATGAGGGTGTTCCAGCCCATTAGCATCATGCTAATTATTTAAGGGTGGGATGTTTAATGGGCCCTTTTGCCATTTTACAGAGGCCTCTGGGCTTCTTTGCCTTTTCTCCCCTTCTCGCCAGGATGGGCTCTGGGACCAGCTGTGTTGCTGGGACGGGCTGCTCAGCGGGGGCAGAGTTCATTTGGAATTGAATGAGTACCTTTTCTTTATGTTATAAATATCTATTTACTAGTAGAGTATTAGTATTTTGCTATTTATTACCCCGTGTTTGTCTCAATCAGGATTGTCCCTTCTCTGCGGGTTCTGTCCCCATGGGAGCGGTGGGGAGCGGCTGCTGTGCCTGGGTGGTGGTGTGGGACGTGTGGATATGTGCCTGAGTTTTTAATCAAATATCTTCTATATATTATGTTATATTAATTATATTATATTATATTATATTATATTATATTATATTATATTATATTATATTATATTATATTATATTATATTATATTATATTATATTATATTATATTACATTATATTACATTATATTACATTATATGCTATATACGATATATACACATTATATAGTAATATAATGTATTATGTGCCCTGTATTTTTTATATATATATATATATATACACACATATATATCTATATATAAAAATGTTCTCTGAGGTGTGTGTGGAGGGGGTGTGTGTGTGTATATATATATATATATATATATATGTATGTACGTATGCATATAAAAGAATAACTGTCTGTGAGACGGGAGAAGTGAGTGCATGTGGTGATTTATTAATGTTTAATTAGAGAGCCAATATAACAGAATTGTTGTCTATCTATTATAAAATAAATTCTAAATGATAGATTATATAATATACAGTAATGCATAATACTTATAGCATGTATCATATTATATATAATTACACAATAATATTATAATTATACTATGTATTATATTATTATATGCATAAGTTCTATTTTACGTACATAAAAGTCTGGCTCATATTGTGCATACAGAGAATGTTTAAATACAGAATCACAGCCAGACAAACAAACCTTAAGCTCGAGTCCAACCGTGGTTCTTTTTGTGTCTGTATGTGCGTATATACAAATACGTGTGCTTTATATTTAAGCTATATATGAACATAGTGTTATATGTTCGCTATTATATGCTTTATGTTCAGGTATATATTGAATATAATTTAAATCTGTATATATATATATATATATGTTTTTATATATAGCTGTTAAACACCCACTCACCAGCCTAAACCCTCCCGTGACAGGGTGGCTGAGCTTATGTTTGAATTAAATATATATATATATATATTTAAAAACAAACAAATAAATAAAAAACTATATAAAAAGCACAGGTTTCTATGTGTTTTAGATATACTATATATGAAGTAACCATGCGATTGTTACAGTATATCTTATGTTACACATTATATAGTAATATTATGTATTATGTGCCTTATATTTTATATTTATATACATATAATGTTACACAGTTACAGTATTATGTTACAGTTTATATTATGTTACACATTATATAGTAATAGTATGTATTATGTGCCTTATAGTTTATGTATATATATATATATAATGTTACACAGTTACAGTATTATGTTACAGTATATCTTATGTTACACATTATATAGTAATATTATGTATTATGTGCCTTATATTTATATATATATATATATATATAAAATGTTACACAGTTACAGTATTATGTTACAGTATATGTTACACATTATATAGTAATATTATGTATTATGTGCCTTATATTATATATATATATAATGTTACACAGTTACATTCTTATGTTACAGTATATATTATGTTACACATTATATAGTAATATTATATATTATGTGCCTTATATATTTTATATATATATTCTCTGATGTGTATGGAGAGAGTGTGTGTATATGTGTGTGTGTGTATATATAGATATGTGTATGTATGCATATAAAAGCCTAGCTGACTGTGCGACAGGAGAAGTGAGTGCATGTGGTGATTGAGTAATGATGTTTAATTAGAGAGCCAATCTAACAGCCTTGTTGTCTGTCGCCCCTGTATGTCCATCCGTACACCGAGGTGTCTGTGCACAGACCCCCCACACTGCACGTGTGGAGCGCAGAGGGGACAGACGGTGCCTGAGCCGGGACAGACGGACACGAAGGGAGACAGTGTGGGGAGCGGGGGGCTGGAGATGCAACAGCTGGTGGAATCATCAATAAGAAAATATTAAAATAATAAAAATATCAATATACATATAAAACAATAACACTATAACTATATGTGTAAAAATATACATCGGCATATATCAACATACATATTCTATAATATCAAATGTTAATAATATGCAGCATGTTCTATAACATGACATTGTGGCATATATTAAAGAAAAAAAAGTATATGATGTTTTGTTATAGCTTATGTTTTGTCACATATTATGTATGCTTTTATATAGGAAAATGAACTAGTGCCCGAGTATGTGTGCGTTTATACAGTGTCCATATATGGAACAGGTGACTCTGTGTGTGTGTGTGTGTGTGTGTGTGTAGGTAAAAAGCTAAACTGACCTGTGTATGTATGGCTACATACAGCTTTAATAAGCATTTTTAAAAAGGGGGGGGGGGGGGGAGTGGATATCTTATAGTTTTATTTATACATATAGATATGTTTGCATAGTATATATGTAAGAATAGTGTCTCTGAGAGTGTGGACGTGTACAATATTAAAAAAAATACATATTCTGTGTTACGGTGTATGCGCTGTCCAATGTTGTAGGCTGTGTATGTTCTACACCTATAGAAAGGGTGTCTGAGGCTGCACAGAGCGTAAATACATGTAGCTACATCAAAGAATGTGTCTGCAAGAATGTATATTTGTAACACAAGTGCATATACAATATATATTATATAAAAAGGGGGGCTGAGCATGTTTATGTGCATGCATAATTAACTACTCTATGTCCTTTGTATGTTCACACTATAGTCTCTCTATATATACAGTTTGTGTATATCTCTATCTCTATCTATCTCTATCTATCTATCTCTATCTATCTATCATCTCTATCTCTATCTCTATCTATCATCTCTATCATCTCTATCATCTCTATCATCTCTATCATCTCTATCATCTCTATCATCTCTATCATCTCTATCATCTCTATCATCTCTATCATCTCTATCATCTCTATCTCTATATCTCTATATCTCTATATCTCTATCTCTATATCTATCTCATCTCTATCTATCTATCTCTATCTCATCTCTATCTATCTATCTCTATCATATCTATCTATATCTATCTTATCTATCTATAAAACAGAATAGCTGCTTGGGAAACTTTGAGAGTGTTTAATACAATTATTTGTGTGTGTGTGTACATCCATATATAAATGTATATAAAACCACCTGCTGCATGCGTATACACGTTTGTTTGTGTTTCTGATTGGCCCTTAATGTCCCCTCCCTGCGGGGACAAGGGCCGGTCAGCGGTTCCTGAGCAAACGCCCCGTGGGGACACGGAGCAGCCCCGCAAAAAACCTTCTGTGTCCCCGTACCAGCTGCTTCATCCACCTGCTTGTCACCCTCGGGAGGAAACGCGGGGTTTGCATTTGTAAAGGAGCCAGAATTGGTGCCAGACCCCACAAGCAAGGGAATGGAGCCCTTGGGAAGAGCCCTGTGAGCTCCAGCGGTTACTGAGGACACGGGTACAAAAGCAAATCTGTATATATGTTTTTATATACAGCTGTTAAACACGCACTCACCACCCCAAACCCTCCCATGACAGGGTGGCTGAGCTTATGTTTGAATTAAAAAATAAAAAAAAATAAAAAAAAAATATATATATCTATATATATATAAAAATATATATATAAAAAGCATAGGTTTCTATGTGTTTTAGATATACGATATCTGAAGTAACCATGCGATATAGTATATATTATGTTATACATTATATAGTAATATTATGTGATATGTGCCCTATATTTTATATCTATATATGTAAAAATGTTCTCTGAGGTGTGTGTGGAGAGTGTGTGTGTGTGTATATATATATATATATATATATATATAAAAAAAAATGTTCTCTGAGGTGTGTGTGTGTGGAGTGTGTGTGTATATATATATATATATATATATAAAAATATATATAAATGTTCTCTGAGGTGTGTGTGGAGAGTGTGTGTGTGTGTGTATATATATACATATATATGTATGTATGTACGTATGCATATAAAAGTACCAGTTTGACCAAGCAATGAGTGGGATGTGCAGCAATTCGGAAATAAAGAACAAATCCTGGCTGGGATTTTACCTCCTGTCTCCCAGATATTTGGGGCAAAATAAAGGCTGATGTCCCCCAGCCCCGCCCCAGCGCACCCGGGACTCTTTTTGGCGTTATTCACAATAAATCTCTGTGTCACACCACCAAGCGTTTTCTAAAAATCACTTTTACTTGGTGCGGGGCAGAAGCGGCTCCCAAGAGACGGACACGCGTGGAGAACGGGGCAGGAGAGCCAGGGTTCTGCTGTCACAGCGACCGAGGGGCAACAGACACCAGGGACGACAGGACAGATCAGCCGCTTTCTTGTCTTCCCACCCAGCTGTGAATTAACAGTATTTACACACTCCTCACAAAGAAATCTCGGCAAAACCCGTCACACGCAACAGCCGTGGCCGAGGACGGGAGGGGACGGGCCAGTCTCATCACAAATTGTCGTAGTCGTCGTCGTCTTCGTGCTTCCTCTTCAGGGGGTTCGAGTCAGTAGGTGGATTCTGCGACGAAACCATGTTTGTGGTAATAAGAATGTTCTTTGGTCCAATTAATGAAGGATTAATCAGAACATTCTGAACTGTTGGAGTAGTTGGTGTGGCTGTGAAAAAGAAAAAGGAGGAGCTTGAGAAAATGAGAATTAATTTTCCCCGAGTGAAAGAGAACGTCCCAGGCAATAAAGCAGCGCGGTACCCCAACATTCTGGGCTAGAAACCCCTAAACCCTGGAAAATGCCACGTGCAGAAACAGACAAAATCAAAACCAAAAAGTGGTTTTGCCCCAAGAATCTGTGTTTTTTTCCCCGCTGGAGTTTTTACCTGACTTGACGGCCGCCTGGGACGAGGGGATCTGCACCGTGAACCGCTGTCCCGCCAGGGACACCGGCGTCCCCACCTTGGCCGACACGGACACCGTCTGCGCGGCCGGCGTCCCTGCAACCCAACAGCGCTCCGTCAAACAGCCGCACGCGTGCCAAAATACACTTTACAAAGAGAACACAACTATTTGCTCGCGCGAATTTGGTTTCGGAGCAGAACTTGTTATTTTCAAAGCAGAGGAGCACACGGAGCTGGACACACAGTCGGGTTTTCAGGCACATTTACCTGCACAATTCCAGGCTGCAAACGTGCTAATGTGCTCGTGCTCAGCTGCAAATTTAGTGAACCTTTTAAAATTGGATTTTATTCGGTGCTATGTGTAGTTCAGTGCAGCGCTGCGGCAAAAACCGCAACCTTACGTGAGTTACTTGAATTGTCTCTTCAAGTATAGAAATCATCGCAAACGCAGGAATAAAAATACGGTGTCAGTAACGTACATATGTATCGAGATAGTATTTTTTAAATGAATCTAATTTTCCTGATGCTGTTTGCTAAGATGTTAAACAATACGAAGCTCAGGTGACACCCGACACGTCCTCAGTGTTTGAAACATGTTTTAAATTGTTCCTCAGTGTTTTTTCCCTTCAAGAAATGAGGGTGGGGAGCTGCGTTTCCTACCTAAGGTGGGGGTGCTGGGCCGGCTGCTCACGGCACCCACGCTGAGCCGCGGGACCGTGATCCTCCCCGCAGAGGAGGAGACCTGGCGAAAGAGAACATGCTGTTCAGCATCCCCTTAGAAAACAACAGTTCTTAACACTAAAAAAATTCAGCTTCTTCCTGCAAAACCCCCGAGAGCCCGTTTTGGAGCAGCAACACACAGTTTATGTGCCAGCACCGCAGTTCTCAAGTGATTTTTGTGGTGTGAACGTCAGCAGCGCGAGGCGGACACAGCGAACAGCGCTCGGGGCCATCGGGGTTTTACAGTGGCTACCAGGAAGAATACAACATTTTAATCAACAATTATTACTCCACTCTACAGTTGGCAGCCATGCACATCCCATAGCAACATCCAGAACCTCAATTTTTAAGATTCTTTCTTTAAAATGGGCAAAATAAAATCCTACACATCAAGACAAGCAGTATTTTCCAGCAAGCAAGGTAAATCTTTTCCCTCTAAAGAGGAAACAACTGAGGTCTAAGTACAAAATACCCTTCAGTATCTCTACTTTTGCCTTTTACAACTTGATATTCAACTTGACCGTTTTGCCCTAACACTAAAAAATTCACAGATGCGTTTAATGGTTCACTTCACACTGCAAACGAAAGAGCAATAAGAACAGTTGCAAATTCCTACGGACAACGGTCATGGTTTCAAACGCTCCCTGACACACACAGGTCAGTGTTTGCCCTTCGGAGACGTGGGAAACCCGAATTCCCGACAGAAACC
Organism: Streptopelia decaocto; assembly: GCF_964273445.1. Classification (NCBI taxonomy): domain Eukaryota; kingdom Metazoa; phylum Chordata; class Aves; order Columbiformes; family Columbidae; genus Streptopelia; species Streptopelia decaocto. The sequence continues at coordinate 19,985,354 of NC_138665.1, read as the reverse complement.
GCGGGCAGCAGGTGACTCTTTCCTCACCTTCTTCTGCAGGGACTTGAGCCGGTAGTTCGGGGCCGTCAGGCAGTACCTGTCAGGCGGCAGCCGGGGCCCGGAATACGGTTTGATCAACGGCAGCGGCGTCTGGTTCTTCTGCCTGGCGATATCTAACAGGAACTGCAGGGACAGGGTTACGCTCCCGCCCGCGTTTGGCCGCTCTCTGCGTTTATCGCGGTGGTTTTACTCACGTCTCTGGGCGGGGGGGATGTGAACGACTGGTCCGTCCGGCACTGGATCGCCAGCCTCACGTCGTCCGCGTCCACGTTGGATTTCTTTGCGTGGCTCGAGTAAATTTTTGCGTCTTCCAGTATCGTGGTCACGTACCCTTGGGAAAGCAGAACCTTTAGAATCGTTTTGGTTGGAAAAGCACTTTGAGATCGAGTCCAACCATTCCCCCAGCCCCGGCACTGCCCCCCGTCCCTGAGACCCTCATCTCTGTGTGCTGTGACCCCCTCCAGGGATGGTGACTCCAGCACTGCCCCGGGCAGCCTGTTCCAGTGCCCCACAGCCCTTTCCGGGGAGAAATTGTTCCCAATATTTCCATTAAGGCTGGATTAACAGAAAGCCATTTTCCCGCCCGCCTGTCACGGAAAGCGCGGTTTCCCCAGGAGTCGTTGAGGCTGACAGGGCCCCCCAGGGACCCCGGGCAGCGTTTCCCCCCCCAGGGCCCGCAGAGCCCCCGGCCCCGCTCACTGTAGGTGAACTCCAGCATCTGGTTGATGACGCGCGGCTCGTACTCCGTGATGCCCATGTCCTTCAGGATCTGCGCCATGACCTGCAGGCCGGGGAGGCGGCGCTGAGCCGGGCCGCGCTGAGCCGGGCCGCGCTGAGCCGGGCCGCGCTCCCCCGGCCCCCCGGCTCCCGCCCGCCCTACCTGCGCGTCCTTCGGAGCGCTCTTGGGAGACGCCATCTTCGCCGGCTCCATCGCTTCCGCCTCCTCCGAGCGGCCGCTTCCGGTCATGTGACCGGGGAGCAGCCCGAGGACGGGAGTTGCCATGGAGACGCGCCGTGGCCGGGGGTTGCCATGGAGACGCGGCCTGGCCGCGCCGGGCGGAGGCCGCAGGGGGAGAAGCCGCGTCCCGGCAGCAGCTTGTGCAGCGCAGACGTTGTTGTTTTTCCGCCTTCCTGCGCCAAAGCAAATAGGCCCTCGAGGGCTTTAACAGCCACAAACGGGGGTGCCGGTGTCCCCCTGCTTGTGGGGGCGGGGAAGGCCCAGGCCTCAGAGGGAGCCCCTGAGCCCCCCCTCCAGGGTATTGGGTTAGACTGGGCTTTGATGCTGCTTTTTATCATTCAAAAACTACATTTCTGCAATGCAGAAATTCTTATTTCTGAAAACACCTGTGGAGACAAAGTGAGACATGAAGGCACAGCCCAAGCCTGATGGGTTCGGGGCACTGTCCCCTGTCCCCACCAGGGCAGCCCACAGAAGGACATGTCGCTTCATTAACAGCTTTGACGGCCACTTTATACATTGTCAGCATTCCCAGGACTCAATAAAAACATGAGTATTGGCAGCAGGACTTCATAAGTTTGTTTTCATGGCAGCCAAAGGATCTCTATGTACTTTCCACCCAAGTCTCATCAAAAGCCTTTCTCTCGGTTTCTGGGGCAAAACAAATTGTTGTCTTGTGATTTTGTCCAACAGGGGAATGAGCAGCACACGAGGAGCAGCTGCAGTGGTGTCGTAATCCCCTGCGATGCCCAAACGAGGCGCGGGCTGGAGGACGGAGACACGTCCCTGCCAGCCCAGCCCATGGAAACGGGGAGAGACGCCAACGTCCCCCAGAGTGAGGAGCCACAGACACCCGCCACCGCTCTCATTCACGCCTGTGAGGCGTCGCAAAATGTCCCAGCAGCAGCGACACTCTCTCTCTGCTTCGGTTTCACACCGGGGAGCCGGACACTCGGCCCGGGTCAATTTACGTACCCAAAAACTGGAAAACGCGCGTCCGACACGCGCCAGCGCTGGAGGGTCGGGCGGCCAGAAGGACTCTGCTGCGGCTCTTTGGCGGGGAGCGCCGCAGCGCTGTCGGCCAAGTCATTTGACTTTCATGAGTCAGAGTACGTTACACAAAAACATCCTGCGAGGAGGGAGCGGAGGATGAATTCCAGACGCTGACCTTAGACAACAAACAAAACCCACTTTTTCCCCTTGTTTTAGGGAAGAGGGGGAGGGCGGCTCTTCCAACCTGGACTGGGTGCAAGCTGTGGATCAGGCTGAACCTTGGCATTGCCAGGCTGCCTGCTGTCACTGCCATTTAATCCCGATGCAGTAAAAAAGAACGCTACTTTGTACTGCCGAAGGGCTCTGGATTTAACCCCAAAAGCAGGCAAAGCCCCTTCTGTCCTTCAGATCTGTCTGCACTGTGACTCCCCTTCCCCACCAGCGCTGCTGTACAGCAGAGACTCTGTGCTGAGCAACACGACCAAGAGCTGCTGGGACTCTCAACCTTTCTGCGAAGGAGCAGCCGCCCTCCCTCTCTGCTCAGACACCGAGGTTCCTTTTGGTGCTGGAAAACAGGAAATTGGGTCACGGCCCGGCCAGGCCGAGCGCCGACTCCTCCGGCTGCCGCCACCGAACCGGGGACATTCATCAAAAAGCAACTGTGTCCCAGCTGGGAGCGATCGGGGTGAAATGGGGGCGACAGCCGGGGCTCTGCCGTGCACAGGGAGCAGCATTTAACTCACCAGCACAGCGGGAAGCATTGGGAATTTCTTCTTAGATTTTTGTAGAGGTGTTTAAGGTGCAGCAAATGGAAGTTTGAGATGTTTAGGTGCCTAAAGCTCTTGGAAAAACAACCACTTCCACCTCTCGGAAAAGGCAGCAAAAATCTCCCCAACACTCCAACCGGGCATCTGCCAGCACAATGCGGTGACTGTTCAGCGCTGACCTTTCCAGCCCAGATCCCCCACTGCTCGGCTCTACAAAATACTGGCTTTTGTCTAATCCTTCAGACAAGGAAAACTGCGTTTTGAAGACTGATGTCCAACTAATGGCTTTCCCGTCCTATCTTAATAATGTCATTAAAGCTCTGCCAGGAGAAATTTCTCACTTGGCAGCATGTGGAGGGTGGAAGCTCAAGTGGGAAATGCCCTAAGTAAACAGGGAGCGATGGAAAGTTAGATAACTGGCCCAAGTGGGCTAATTGCATCTCCAGTATCAAAAGGTTATCAGTATCAAAAGGATACTGGAGGTGTTCCCTGCCTGGGAACCACAGACACCTTCGCGGGGTGAGGAGAAAAGCAGAGTGGGGGTACGTGAATGAAATTAAATGCGGTGCAGCGTGTCGGTGGAGGAAGAAGGATGGCGGCAGGATGGGCAGCACAAGAATCAGGTGCAAACAGTCAGGAGTCTCAAGCCCATTTCCTCAGAAATTGTGCCTTGTGTCGGGGAACTCCGGCACCCACTTACGAGAATAATTTACATTCTTTAACTGATCACATAAGAATTGTTGTGTAGACGATTGGTGCTTGGACACTCACCTCGGAACGCATTTCTCTTCCCACCATCCAGGTTTCTGTCAGGGGATGAAGCCGGCCCGGCCCTGCCGCAGCACTTCGGCCTCACCCCGCGCTCCTCTTCTACCTCGGGGTTCATAAACGCGTCTTTTACATCCGCATTTCACACAAATACAGGGAAGCCACGAGCAAAACCCTGGACGCCGCCGGCAGCCTGAACCGTCCACAAAGCTCCAGTGCAGGGATTTGTCTCAGTTCTTCAGGACCAGACGCTTTAATCACAGACCTGTAAAACCTAATTCAAGTTACTTTCTCGCCACAGAAGGCAAGAGCGATGAGGCAGAGGTTAAGGCCAGGGCAGCTGGTTATGATCTGTAAGGTTCTTGGAAGGAAAGCGCTAAGAAATACTCATTTTGTGGGGCTACAAAAGCGTTGCCTTCTTCCTAAAGAAGAGGACGGTGTTGCACAAAGGTTCTCACAAATAACTCTTCTTCCAGAAAGACTTAAGACAGCTCTTAATGACACTTAATAATGATGCTGAACATGTTTCTTCACATGAAATTACACACCACGCAACCGACTGCTCTCAAATGAGATTAAAATCCACAAAAAGACACAACCACCTGGTAGTCAAATTTGAATACATTTGTATTATTTATTGGCTGTATTAAATATATTATCTATTTGATAGTTACAATTTAGTAATACAATGCATGGCAGCTTTAACATAAGTTTGAGATACCTCAACATTACGATACAAGAAAACTGAAGATACCTAATACATTAATGCCACTCGGGTACATCGTTCTGGAATGGACAAGAGCTGATGTAACATGGGTATTGCGGTCGGCTTTTGCAGGTATTTTCCGAAACGTGAGTCTTCTGTGGCAACTCCAGAAGAACTTTCACGTTTGAGGAGTCAGGACTTGTTAGTATTTCCTCTGCAATCCTAATTTGACTTTTAAAATGATCACAAGTATCGTCGCCAAATCAACCTCTACCAACGTCGTTCTAAGAGTTAAAGAAATAACCCTTTGGCAACAGAGATTTGCTGAAGGATCTTATTTGCTAAAAGTCGACTATGAAGAGAAATAAAGAGATTGTAAACTCTGCTGCAAACTAAAGACTAATATCTGTATAAAACTCTTTCCAACACTGGAGGGAGAGATTTCTATGATATAATAAATGATTAACTTAAAGTTCTGCTACAAGTAGAACAATACATTCAAACATACATTTTTCCAGGACTTTTAATCAAAATAAATAGAGTACAAAATGAAGATTACATTTTGAAAAGATTAATTTCAGATTGCACCATAAATCTACTTTTAAGAGTATTAAGCGATACTATGTCATAATTTAGGTTTTCCACATCTGAAATACAACACAATGCCTCGAACTCTATCGCAATATTATTCACCAACTGCCATAGGAGAAAGACCCTTAAAGTGATTAATTACTGGAAATACGTAGCCTGTAGCACTATCACATCCGACATTCCACAAACAAGTGCATCGCTCTGGTGTATAGAAAGTGTAGCCATAGTCTTGGCAAAAATACGCTAAATCTACTTTTCTCTGGCATGTTCCCAATGTTGTTAGGAAGACCCACGGTCAAAATTGGCGAGTTCCAGCTTTCCCAAATATTGGCCATAAAGACGACAGGCTCGTCTGTAGGTGTTCGCCAGCAGATTGAACAAGAACAGTCATACGTAGTGCACAGTGTCCTCAAAAAAATCCCCTCCAGACAACAAACAGGACGAGTGTCAGAAACAGTTCATAGCGGGCTAGAAAACAATGGAATGTGAAGCTGCTACCGCTGGGATAGCGAGTCGTTTAAAACGTCGTATCAATGGTATCTAAAAAGAGTTCTTCCATGTACAATTTGATCATTCGGGTTCAGTTAGAAGGGCATCCAAAAGCAGCTTGAACTTTTTTTTTTTTATTTTTAGGTTAATAATAGTACAAAAAACACTTGCTCAGTTTGAGCCAAATAGCGTCACATTTATCATAAATGCACTCTTTCTCCTTAAAGACAATACCTGTGCTTTTCTGAGGAGGCTGCGGAGATTTCATCAGAAGCACAGGGAATTACTTTTCTCTCAGGCACTGAGAGTGAAATGTGGATTGGGCCACCAGCTGCTCCCACCGGCGGAAGCGTTTCGGTCAGAAATGTGCGATACAAAAGGGGCCTTTTCTGCAGCGGCGCGTCCGCACGCCTGGGCTGGGCACGCGGCCCGGCCCGCTCGCCGTTCTGTCCAGCATTTTGATTAAAACCTAAAAATGCCGGCACCCTCTACTTGAAATGATTATTACTGAATCCAAAAAAGACTAAAATAACTGTAAAGTAGTAATATCGCTAAAGTCAATATTCTGCTTTCCTTCTACAGCCTATTACATGTGGTATGCTCTAGTAACGGTTTGCAGTTCAGTACGGCTCTAAGCTGAAGCGTTTGTGCTGCTGTATGTCACGTAGACCCAACGACAACGATACGATACCTGATTAAACGCTGCGCTCGGCTACCATGGCTCCAGTTGGACTCGCGCTGTCAACGCCGCTCTCTCGAACCGGCCGGGGGCCCCGCTTGGAATTGGGAGAGAGGAGGAGTGTGCACACACACCGCTGTGCACGCTAAGGCAGTTTGTGTTTCGTTTGCTTGCTGTTTTATTAACAGCTAACCCTGATTATAAGGACCCAGGATTACCCTTTCTACAAGAAATCTGCATTCAGTATTTGGAAAGGATCTGCCAACCCAGCCTCACTGTCGGCCAGCAGCAAAAGGTGGAAATGCACGAAACTCTACATTTCCAGCGAGGATTTTAATTAGAACTAACCATAAATACCCGAAATAGCTTCTGTACAAAAAGCTGAGTACTGAATAGGCTCTTGTCTACTTGATTACAAAGTACTGAATAACGACAGCAAATAAAATAGCAACCACGGCAAACCCGCAGAGAAGAACAATGGCGATGAAACGCTCTTCGCGCAGCGTCTTCTTGGTCTCCGCCAACTCCGTCGTCGAATCGGCGCAGGGCGGAACCAGCTCTCGCTTCTGAGATGAGAACACGGTGCTGGGGCTGTAGGGACCGTACAGTTCTTGCGATCCGCTCGCGTCCTGGGACTGCCGGCCGGCGCACACCCGCAGCCGATACTCACAGTTTGTCTGCAGGTTCGGGAGGCGGAACGAAGTCTCTGGTCCCTTGTACACCTGGCGAGGAGAAGAGAGAGAGAACCGCCTGGCACGGGATTCACCCCACAAGCAGGACACGGTATTTCCCATTCTGCTTTACGCGCGCGATAGTTTTTCCAAGTCAAAAAACCTCAAGTTCATGATGTGAAAGAAAAGGTACCTGCTCAAACTCTCTCCCGGCAGCAAGCTGAAGGATGTAAACAATGGAATCTCCCTTCATCGGCTGTAAAGGCTCCCATGTGATTTCGTAAGTGTTTTCTTCCAGCTGATTTGCTTTAGGTGCTAGGAAAAAAAAGTGATTTGTTGGCATTTTAGAAAAAGAGAACAATGGTCTCTACAAAAGTTCTTGGGTTTTTTTTCAATCACAAGAAAAGGGCCAAATCACCAGTTTTTACAGTGACTCATTTTCACAGTTAACGTAGTAAATGGGCAGCAGTTTCAGTGACAACAAGTTTTCTCACTCTGGCTTCAAATAAACTTTGCTTTTGTGTGGTTTGCACTGAAACTGTTCCAGTTCTGACACAAGTGACTGGGCAGTGTCAGTCTAAAAGCTGAAGGGTTTTCCAACGTATTTGTCAGTGATGTGGAGGTAACTGGCATTCTTAGAGGTAACAGTCATTCAAATAATTTTAAGCAATTAAGATTTGTTTCATTCTCATTTCTTCTCTGCTATATTTCATAACATAAGCTTAAAAAATGCTCATTGCAGTATTTGTAGGTTACACTTGTCTTTGTTTTCAAGCTGACAAGATGAGCTTCTGACGTCTAATGCTTGTACAGGTGAGCAAGCACTTCCGAATCACTAGATAAAACAGTATTCATGGCCACATACTTCCAGAGCCAAGATGATACGTTATAAACATGGATGAGTCACCTAGTTTCTCTGCAGGTAATTATCATCCCGATCTTCAGAATGACTTTCTCTAATGGCAATCTTTGACGCTTGTCTTAGAAAGTGAAGATCGGAGCAATTACTTGTGTTCTCCTTTGCCTACATGCTGTTCTAACTTCTATTGACGGACAGATAACCCTGAAAAATGCCTTTGTAGTTGAAAAGGGTGGAAAAAACCCTGCCTGTGAGGGGTGGCAGAGCCACCGGCTGGTCCTGGGGCAGCAGAGCCCTTCTCGGACCCAGAGGAAGGGCAGCGCAGCCACACTCTGTTCGCTGCCCCACAAAAGCCCTGCAAAGATGCTGGGCTGGGAAGAGAGTGAGGTCGTGGAGCTGGATCTCATACGTAAAGGGCTTGCAGGAGTTCCAGGGCGGTGTAACCTCACCTTTGAGAGATGCGGGTGGAGACTTGGTTGTAGTGAAAGCGTAAACTTCAGAAAATTCTCCCTCTCCAGCGTCGTTACACGCCTGGATTTTAAAATAGTACGTAGTGGATTCACTGAGCCGCTGTACCTTGTATGTGTGACAAGGACCGTTATAAACGGTAACAAACCTGCAAGAAAAAACACAATAATTTAGGATTATTCAGTAATCCCAAATTTGAATGTGACTATTCTAAGTGGAACATTTTCATACCCAACTTAAGTACAAAAAAGTGACATTCCGGGTGCCTCGGATTCCTACATACAGGCCATGAGGCAGCTCGAGCTCTGCTGTTGTCACCAGCAGTTCACAATGTGCATTAAACCCGTCCAAACTGGTGCAAGTCCCAGTTTACATTCCCAAAGCGTTTATTCAGCCTGTCCCGGTGCTGAGCTGCAGCTGTACACGGGCTACCGCTGAAATGACATCACCAAAACCCTTGTATGTACCCGGTACGTTGCAATTTCACATTAAAGAAGAGCTGTCAACCCCAGGTCTCTTATATGCAAATTGGACTTCATTTTAGAATTCCCAAAAAATAGAAAAACTGGCTACAGCAGAAGATGGGGAGATATTACTATTTAAATAGTAATTAGTATTTACTGTTTACAAGTAAATTTAAGTGCAGCAGCTACTAACAGCATCTGTGATGGAAAGATGGGATGCAAAAATGCAAACTAAGGGGCAAACTTTGGGCTGCCCAGCGCCTTACTCGTGCCACCACAAGTGAGAATACTGAACCACTGAATCCCAGAATCAACTGGGTTGGAAAAGACCTCGGAGATCATCAAGTCCAACCCTTGGTCCAACTCCAAATGTCTTCAAAATGTCTTCAAAACTTGATACGAAGCTGTAAAGCAACAACATCCTTAATGTTCTCATTATCCTACCTGCCAAACCTGTCCTCCATCTGCAAGTTGAATTGTGTGGGGTTGGTGATTAAAGCTCTGCTGGGACCTTCACCCCATTTCAGTTTAAGGCTCTGGTAGCTGAAGACGACGCATTCCAGGGGGGGCGGGTCCGGAGGTAGCGGTTTGGTTTTGGCTTTCATGGAATGACTGAACGGACCCACTCCCAAGTTGTTGATGGCCTGTACTCTAATTCTAGAAAGGTGAGAAGAGCAGCTATATGGGTAATTTACTGAAAAATGCTACACAATACAGCAAGATTTAAAATTTGTAAAGAATATAACTCCAAACAATAAAGCAGTTCAAATGCAGTTAGAAATTAACTATAAAAAATAATTTACTTCAAAACAAGTCAACATAATTACACTGCTTTCAACATAACGAAGCTTCAGTGTTTCTTAGCATCGTTCAGGTTCATTCTCCACCTCAACCTGAACCGTTCGCCTCCCACTGATGCTGAAGATCCATAATCTGAACTCAGCTTTAACCAAGCGACACAGGAACAGCCACTCCGCTCTTACCTGCACATTCACCCTCGTGTGGCGAGATACTGACTATCGCATTCCACGCACTGCTTCTGAATAAAACAACTCTAAACCCAGAGAACTTAGGATCAAGCCTTGGCTGTGAGACAGAATGTTGATCTTAACACAGCAACCTTAAACTCTTGCAACTAAAACATCATGGTTTCAGGACATTACATCTTTTTAAAATGTCTTTTTTCCCCTTCAGAGTTGCAGAGGGAATGAGGCAAATAGTCTGTAGGTGAATAAAAATGTACCCTGAAACTTTAAAACTCTACCCTCAAAGCTATTGCTTGAAAATCCTACAACTGTGGTATCAGAACAAAACGACTGATTATTACCTGTACAGAGTGTCAGGCAGCAGATTCTCAAGAACATGGCTTGTATTTCTTCCAACAGTCACCAGCTGCTTTTCCCCATATTCTATATTATATCCAGTGATCTCTGACCCATGACAACACGGTTCTTCCCATTGAATCGCAAGGCACGTTGATAAAGGAAGAGAAATCTCCATTTGATCTTCTTCAAGTAAATGCAGCACGGACACGGGCGCGGGCACCGAGGCGGGGGTTGTCACCACACCGGCCTCGCCAAACAGCCCAGCTCCAGCCACGTTCACAGCCTGAGGGAGACACCGCGGTTATCTACTGAATCTACATGTTTCTAACCGGTCAGATGGATATCGCGCTTCCTTCTGCATGGCATTAAAAGCCATTTAGGGGAGAATGGAAAATCTCCCACATAAAATGTGAATACGGCAAAATGTCTGGTAGATAATGCAATGCTAGATCTCAATTTAATTTCTAAAACCACAGAGTTAGGAGGGACTTGGGGGGGAAGGAAAAGTTTTTTCACCCATTACCTACTACGTGGCATCAGTGGGCAACATTTTCCATCTCCAGCTGCACTTTTTCTTCAACCTCTAAGTACTTGTTCATTTGCTTAGTAACAGGTAACAAAAGGCTTTTCATACCTGGACTCTGCAATAATAGGTGGTTGCGGGTGTGAGACCTTTGACTTCGTAGCTCTGGCCTGGGCCGGCGTAGGCGACGTGCATGGACCCTTCCACCTGCCCCCACTCCAGCCTGTACTCCCCGATTTCTGCGCCGTTGCACGCAGGGCTCTGCGGGTTTAAGCGAGAAATTCACTTTCAGCTGTTGCACCAGCGTCACCTCTCGTTCTGCTGAACAGAGACTGGAAGAGAAGCGCTGGGGCTGAGACCTGAGGTCTTGTCCACCAGAGCCATGGGCATGATTTCAGTTTTGGCTTGTTGAAAGGTTTCCATCTGGACACGTGGCTATAGTAACAACTGGGATGAATTCATTATATTATCTACTAGGTACCATGAGGAGGACTGAATGTCACCCAATTCATGCAGTTAAGAGGGAAATTCATAGCTGGCAAAAATCTACAAAACCAATGTATAACTCTATAAAGAAATGTGCTTAAAATATTCCACCCCTCCGTTTGTTATTTCTTCCATTTCTGCGTATCCCACGTGTGCCACTACCATTCCAAAGGCCAAATATTAATTTGTGTATTACTGAAAATCATGAAAACCTACCTCCCATGAAACTACAACGCAAGTCGCGCTTTTACAAGTGATCAGGGGTTTGCAACACTGATCGGGGGGTCCTGGGGCAGTGCAGATCTCTGCCTTGTCAGAGTGGGGGCCAAACTGCGAGAAAAGAAAACCGCGTGAATATAGTAACAGCAGCAGAGCAAAACCTGATATGCGAGGAAGAAAAATTATTTTTAACTTGACAGAGAAAGAAATAGTTCAGTGCTTAGTTTCACAGCACCGTTTAAAATGCCTTTCAGGTAGCTCGCTCTCTAACCTGGCCCCGTGGCTCCAGGATACATCATCCTCCCAACAACCGCTCCCGCTACCATCCTGAAACTCCCTCCACTATGACTTTGTAACTCCTCCTTCCCCCGCCGGCAGGATCTGCCTTCCAGAAGCAGCCGGGTGCTGTTTCAATCAGACTTTTACGCAAGCAACATTTCATCCCAACATTACTTGAACACACCCCTCTCTACACAATACTATTCCCAAGCCACCGATCCGCAGAGTCGAGGCCGATTGTCAAATGTAGCATTTGTGCCTTAAGAAATGGCTCTCAGTGGTTACTCACAGCCAGAAGTGTAGGGTTGACACTGCAAAATGACTAAAAGTAGTAAAAGAACGTCTAGCACTAACTTGGACTAGTTACCTTAGGTACTGATAGTAATCCAGCAAAAACGACAGAAATGCGACACATGGGAAACATCCCCTGAGTTGGGGACATTCCGTCCGTCCTTCAGCCCTAATTTATTGAATCTTCTTTGAATCAATTTGTTTTATGCTGTAAGAAATTTCACTCCTTCAACAGAAATAGAACACAGAAGCTACAAAATACCATTGGTCTTGAAAGACAATAGGATATGAGTAAGAAAACAGTATATTACTCTTGTGTCAAAAAGCAATGTTTGATGTTGTTAGTGCAGTGGTTACCCCAACTTTATTTGCTGCTCGTATCCAGAAGCAATATGTTCTCCCTGGGAGAAGACTGGTTACTACATATTCAGAGGCTGGGCCCTGATACACTTGTCTGCGTTCGTCTTCTTCAGCACTTGCCATCTCCAGGATATATTCTGTAACCTCCGAACCTCCATCCACGGACGGTGGGCCTAGGAAATTAAAAGAGAATTTATCTTCACCCCCCTATTAATTTCATGAAACACTTTTGCTTTTGAGTAAGTTTCTAATGAGCCTTCTCAAGCAAAAAGTTGACTCAGGTGGATTCTAAGTGAAAGTGCAGGCTTTAATCGTACATCTGAGTAGAAACACTTAATGAAGCTTGTTTTTCCCTCCCAGAGAGCAATGAGTTTAATGCAGCCTTTACTAGGGTTTTTCAGACATTTTTCCTATATTTCCTTCAAAAACCAGTGTATCTTCATTACTCTTTGATTATCTCCTTTACTGAGACTAAAACGAGAGGAGGTGGGCTGATTTCTACATTGCCAGACACGTGTCAGTAACTGGAAGGTATTTCTGGCTGCTCAAGTCTCACCGCATCGCTGCATCACCAAACCAGAGGCGGTCAGCAAGCTCTGGCCGCCTTCAAAACATCAGAACTGCGGGCACGGACCACATGACTACATCTATATGTTTTCATTTGCTTTTCCCTCTGAAGTATTGTACAGATTTTTCATTTTTGCTCAGAATCACGGCAGCTTACCCCACTGTAAAGTGATTTCCTTGGGCTTCGCTTTGCCTGCCAGGTATGGAGGGGGACACGGCCCAGGAGGAACCGCTGCCGTTGTGACGGTCAGAACATCAGAAGCCTGGCAGGAATACACGTTATTTTAGATTGAAAACAAAACAATACGACACTAAACCAGAAATAGAAGTGGTTTTCATTTTTCTCACCTGGCTTTCGCCACCTTTACTGGCACAATGGGCTCTCAGCCTGTACGAGGTGCCGGGCCGCAGGTGATCGCACACGTGCTCGCGCTGGGCGCCGCTGTAGATGGTGTCCCATTTGCTTCCTGAGCAAAGACAGACAATACTTCACGCTATGGAACTTCTGCAAAAATCAACCTTGAAAATTCTTTCACGCAATTATTAATTAAGAACTAATCCAGCCACAGAATCCAATTTGAACGATCAATTATGCAAAGAACATGTACAGCACAACAGCGATCAGTACGCTGAACTAGCACACAAATTAATTAGTACATAAAGATGATTGCTCACCAGCTGATGCTTCTGAGATTTCCAAAAAGTATTTAGTGATGTCTGATCCTCCATTATCTTTGGGTGGTTCTGAAAGAAATCAACATCTCAAAATCAGTTACAGAAGATTTTAAAGCAGTGCGTTATTTTGTTATCAGCTTTTTCTGAGACCATATTCATTATAGAATACACTTAACTAGCAAACTCGATTCAAACAGAAAATTGTGCACTTTTATGTTCACAATACATTTTCAAGAACATTTTTTTCCCCTGTTATTAAATTACACCAGGAAGAGGAGTAAGTAGGAGAATATTGCCAACTTCAGGTATCGCCTCTCAAAATGAACAGCACGTGTCTATTATTTAAGCATCATGGCAAATCGAGAGGCTGTTACACCAGCCAACAGTATTGACTGCTGCTCTAAAATCAATCAAGAGAAACGCTACGTTTGGCCTGCAGCCTCAAAACAAACCAAGGCGCAATTTTTTGGGAACGTTCAATATGGTATCTGCAGAGGCAACTCATTAGCCTGAGCTCGCCTCTGGTTTTTAATCTGCGTTACTGAGCGTCCGTAGATACACAAGCAGCCCCAAAACACGGTGTCACCCCAGGTCACCTACCCCAGGTGACTTTGACGCTGTGCGAATGGATCTTGCCCTTGACGCTGGGTTTACCGGGCGGCCCCGGTTTCTCGGGGTTGGTGCTGAGTTCCACCACCTCGCTGGGGCTGCTCCTTCCTTCGCTGTTGTAGGCAAAGAGCTGGTTCGAGAATGAATGGAATACGGAAGAAATGCTTGGTTTAATGACGAGCAATATGCTGCTGGTTTAGAAAGTTCTTCCTTATAAAAGAAAACCAACTTCCAATTGAAAACAAAATTAGCTAATGCAAACAAAAATATCTAATTTGTATTACGATTCCACCAAAAACTATACTAACAATGGCAACGCTGCAGGTAAGTTTCTGCTGTCTCCACAGAAAGCGTCTCAGCTGCACAAAAACGCTAAGACTCTAGAAAAGCATACAGTGATTAAATTAGAAACAAAATATAGTACGAACCCTGAACTTATAGGATGTGCTCCTCCTAAGATTTCTTAAAGTGCATGAAAGTTCATCTCCATTGTACTGTGGCTGGAAACCATAACCCTGTAAAGGAGGGAAAATGAGAACCAACGCAGTCACTAATTTTCCACAATCAAACAAAAAAACACGAGGTTGATCTTTTCTTTTTTTTAGCTTGAAATTCATCTCTGTTTTGTGAATACACACGATACTCGGCAACAGTCGCAGCGTTTGGTTTGAAAGTAAAATCCAGAGTTGATTTTTTATTTGAGCATTGCTGCGCGTCAGGCTTTTGCGCATATGTAGAAATCAAAGCCAAGGGCACTTACAGAACCTTCCTCCTCCACGTCCAGGCTGTAGGTGAGCGCGTCGTCGCAGGACACGCCGTGCGGGGGGCTCCAGCGCAGCGCCAGCCACGTCACCCCCGCTTCCAGCAGCACCGGGGGACTCGGCGCCGGGGGGACCATTCCAGCCGTGTAATACGTCACTGTCTCGCTGAACCCACTGCAAAAGGATTCCAGAAAACAAACCAACAAAAAATCAACACCAGCACTTGATGAGAAAATAGGTGATATGATACATCGCGCTCGTTACCTCATTCCAATATCATTTTTAGCAGCTAATCTGAGCGAATATTTTGTCGAAGGAGAGAGTTTGGTAAGTTTGTACTGCTTCAGGTGCCCGTAGTAGCATTCTTTGAAGGCTCCGTTCTTGCCCTTTAAAATAAGAACAACCCGAGTCATGTTTTGCACAGGGATCACGTCCTCCCTGCCAAGGTCACCTACTTCACGTTTTCCTAAATTTCAGTTCACTAATTAAAAGAAATAAATCAGTAAGCCTAAAGAATGTAAAAATCTAATGTCATCATGGCCATCCTGAGCATGCCTGACTGTAATCCTGAGAACTCTGGATAATAAAACCTAATTTTGATTGAAATATCTGTTGATGTTTTGGCATTGTCAATTTGACAAAATGGTAATCAGTAACTGCAACTGAAATCAAAAGGCATTTCAGTTATAAATCACTTTGGAATACGTTTTAGTTAAGACGTTCAAGAGCTGAGTAACATTTGTGACAGCGACTGGAGAGAGAAGCCAAACGTTCACCCATTTAAACACGGTCTGGGGATTCATGATGCTCTGAGCGACAAGAACCAATCAAGGGAGGATTCGCGCTTTTTAACTGCTTTGTCCCTTTAAACTGTCTGGACAGTTGCACTGAAAATAGTTAACGTACCTAAGCAAAAAGTATTTTTAAGTATAACTGGTCTACACATGTCATTATGATGGTTTGTTTGCACTAGAAAAGGTCTTACCTCATCCCATTCTAAAAGAAAATTAGTTATTTTGGAACCATTGTCATTTGAGGACTGAAAATAAAGAAACAATGAAACAAGTTAAAATCAAGTAATTGTACTTGAGAAATATTTTTGCACATTAAAAAAAACATGTTAACAATTGGATATAATATATTCTAACTTCCTTTTAAAAGGAATTCTGTTAATTCTCATCATTTAGAATATGAAGTTTTATTTTATGAATAACGTAAATTATATTCTTAGAGCTTTTTTTCTTGTGTCCTTGCACTGTGTTCTCCAACTGGGCAACGTCAGCGTTCAAACACGCAACGTTCGTGCTTGTTATGACATGAGAACTGGGAGCTTCCTTCACAGATTGTACAAATAATTGATTTAATTTAAGGCATTTAGCTATAAAGTGTTTTCCAGGTTGAAGTGCAGTCATAAGGAAAACAAGGTTACCAAAAAGTCTTCACAGATCCTGTATAGATTCAAAAAGTTAAATCTATAAACTAGCCAAAGAAATTCACTATGAGTTGGTTAGGATAACTATATGAATTATAACCTTAAATCTATTTATCATCCAGAAAGCCCAAGCGAAAATAGAAAATGCTGTTCTTTCCCAAGCTGCCAGTTCAGAGGAACTTTCCTACCGGACAGTTCACCCCCAGGGAGACCGACCTGCTGCCGGCTCCATCACGCCCCAACCACCAAACTGAGTGAGCACCAGCAGAAACAAACACCTAAAGCACACACGACACAAGTGACAAAGGTCACTGAAGCAAACCCGCCGGACCACTCACCTTCCACTGCAAACTCAGGCTGTTCTTGGTCCTGTTAACCAGCTTCGGTGCAGCCGGACAGTCTGGTTCACAGCTTTCGGTAGTAAAGCTCACTAATTCCGAAATGGACTCTTTTATGGAGCTGCTGGTTGCTGAAACTCTGGAACAAAGGAAAAAAGGACAATTGATTATGTTGTTATTGCATCAGCACCTGGCAATTTAAGGACAGAGCTGTTGGCTCTAGAAATGAATTAAACCATGAGCAGCAGTTACAGCAACAAGACCAGGAATCAAGGGTCCAATTGCTCTTCTTTCAGATCATTGAAGCTGACGTTAAATTAACCTTTTGCTAAAAAGACCTTGAGATTCAAATACAGACAACACTTACTTGTGCAAGAGTACGGACACCAAAACAGCCTAAATCAGCTGCTGAGGCAAAACAGCCACGTTTACCGGTGTAATTGTTTAAATGGGCCAATCTCTAGAACAGTCATGCTCATTTACGTTTGGTTTTGACTAATTTTTCGGAAATACTGTCCATCTTAGCAAACAAACTGTAGGTAAAAGCAAGGTGGATGTTATGGAAAGGAACGGCATGAACCATCTTGTTCTACAAAATACCAGAGGATAACTTAAAGTTTGTACTTCAGAGAAACAAGAAAAGACAGAGAAGACAGTAGGGAAAAAAATGAGGAGATATTTGCATGAAATTAAAAGATAAGTGGGAATTTAGATGGCAACAGGAGTGTTTACAGCTATGTATTTTATGCAGAATATTCCTCAAGATGTTTGCGATCACACCTTTTTCACGTAGCCACAATACTTTTGTAACGAACATCTCACCAAAAGCACTAAGGATTTCATTTCCAGAAATATACCTGGCATGATAATCAGTTGCTGGTCTGAGATCAGGAAGCGTAATTGTTAATTCTTCCCCACTGTGAAAAAGAGGAAAAAGACACCCAGAGTTACAGCTCTTCCTTACAATTTGAAGGATAAAAGCTCATTGAAAAGCAAAACCATGTAGCGCACATTTAATTTTCAAGTTTTCCATTGGCCACGTAACTCTTTAGTGATATTACTTAAAATTTATTTCCCGTGAAGTAGGTAGGTCTGCAAGTCAACAAACAGCTCCTGATAGAGAGATTGCTGATCGGTTAATGGTTTTAAACATCGGTATTGTGCTTAAATGAAGAAACTAAACTTACACATAGACAGATTTAAATTTTCCATTTTTACCACTGTTGGATATTGCTACTTCAAATGTAAATGCTGCTGGACTATGACTATGGCTCTCTCCATTCTGTGAACTAACTGGGAGATTCCAGGACAGAACGGCTGATCTTGCTTGTATATCAGAAACCTATTAAAAGCATAAATAATGCAAGTAAGTTTGCTTTCTGTAATAAACGGTATATTAGTCAATAACATGGTGTCGCTAGTTTGCCCATGAAGTTCCTCACTGGAGGAATTCTTTACCTTTGTAGTGGGAATACTGAGTCAATATTTGAATTTAAATTATTTCCTCTTTGCATTTCTAAAACAACATAGAAAAGATTTCCCTCTGAACACTAAACCAACTTACAGACACGCTACATTGTCTCAGGCTACGAAGAGAGAATTTCTATTTCACCTGCACGCTTCACATCACCCATCTGGAGCAAATCTGCAGATCTGGAGTCTTGAACACTGACGCCACATCTTTATTCAGGCCCAGTCGGATGGCCCCACTTTCTAATTCTGTTACAACTCCCTCACACGGCCTTAATATTACACCACTAAGCTAGATGGTAGCAACAGGCTCTGATTTTAAGTGCTCATGACTAAAAGTTTGGGTCTAAGCTTTTTGCTGCTTAATTCCCACATTCCCAATTTTCTCTGACAGAGGCGACACATCCTTCTATCAGCACAGAGCGCTACAAAATGAACAAATACTCCCCCAAACCTTGAGCAGGAGAACACAACCCATGCCGACTGTCTAGATAACGCAGAGTTTCATTAAGCACGCTCAAGAGCAAAAAATACCAGCGCAGTTTTAGCCTTGAGATATTTCAATTAACGTCTCCAGACTCCAACTTCCTAAACAAGTCTGCAAGTACTCAAATATTTGCTCCAATTTCTAAACGTAAAATAAAGAGATCGTCTGTTTTTCTAAATTGTATTTGAAATATTTTTAAATCCTCTATGCGGAACAAGAGATGGTTCCAAGAGTGGAAAGATTTGCATCAGTTTAGCAGGTGCTAAAGCCCTCGTGTGTCCCAGAGAACTTCGGCAGGGGGCTCGTGCTCTGCTCACACACTGCGAAACTGAGTCACAACGCTCAGAAAGGGCCTTTCTACAGCACGGCTGCCCTTGCCCAGCTAGAAACTAAAATACATTTGTCTCTATTGGAAAACGAAACCGTTAAGAAAAAAGAAAAAGAGATCGATAAGACACGTGTTATTTTATAGAAAGCGTATGCCCAGAAAATAACGGTATTTTAAGGATAATACTTACGACTGGCTTGCCAATGCTCAAGTGAATATCACATTTCTTGGGTTCTGTGTCAGATTCTGAAATTTCAAATACAAACCAGATTACTGAAAAGCCCAAGAGCAAAGGAGCCTGTTCCCAAAACACCACCGCGAGATGGAGTTCTCCTCATTAAGGGCTTAACAATAGGACTTATTGTGCAAAGTTCATTTCCCCTGTTTGTTTTGGCTGCGTGACGGGGAGAAACACGAACTATCCAAAACTAACAGTGTTACAAAACCCCTTTTAGCACATCCTGCACAAAGGGGATATTTTCCTAATCTAAGCATAAATGGGTTTTCTTTGACAACACAAAAACAATCCTCCAAAAACGAAAGGTGTTAAAAAAATGACAATAAGATCTTATCTCTCTATTGTATGTGCCCTCCCTGAATTTCTATTGCAAAACGCTTGCTCTGGGCACAGTTTGGAAGCAGCCTGAGCAAAACCGCACGCTAAAAATACCTAGAGGTACCAAAAGGTTGACGTCTGGAAACTGAATCCTATCTCTCAATTGTCCATGTCCAACAATTCACGATATTATTCTGCCATGGAATAAAAAGCTTTTTTCCCTGTGACCTGGATGAGGACGAGCCCCTGCAGCCCAACGAGGGCACTTCAGTTAAGACACACACGAAACACCAAACGGTGCACGAATCGCTGAAGGAATCACGACAAGAAACTGTCTGTGTTTCAGTGATGCTGCTTCAAACCAACAGGAAAGACAAAGACATCGTACACGAGGTATTTTAGTGTATGCAAGTAAATAGCCATCAACTATTAAAAAGCTCAAACATTAATTTGAGCAAAACAATGCACTGAACTGAAATGATAAGCAGCAACCTGTACAGAGCTCTACTCAAACCTTCCTACTTCTTGAGGTTTTCAATAACTCCCAGTTATCTGAAAAGCAGCCCCGACAATGACCCCAGCAGCTCATCCCCAGCAGTTCTGGGTCAGAAACGGCACCAAGGGAACATTAAATCTGATAAACCTCCAATGAACACACTTGGCATTACCATTATTTCTAGAGGAAAAATATCCAAACACAATGAAAACTATGTCAGGCTTTTTCGAACCCTGAGTAGCCCAAGACAACTACCAATCTTTTGTTTTTCAGAAATTGTTCTGCAATGAACTTACAGTTTGTTTGGTTTGGTTTTGCTCTGTTTTGGGTTTTTTTTTACCCTTTCCCAACCTACCTCCCACCTCTGGTTCTGCAGCGCCCTTTGTTTTTCCGATCTGCTTCTGCTTTAGCGCTCCGGCCCCTTGCTGGCCCTTGCCATTCCCATTCTGAATTGTTGCGTTGGAAGAATTAACAACTTTATGTGGTGAGGCCGGAGGACTGTTCAGTTTATTGTTAGCGTGACCACCAGCTTGTCTGTCTTTTAGCCTTTTCTTCAGGTGTTCTTGCATTTTGAGACTCCTTTCATCCCGCTGAATGAAGTTTGTCCTTCCATGAGAACGAGGTTCTACAACGAAAGGAGAACTTATGCCATTACTCAGTATCATTTATTAGACATCTGAGAAAAGCTGCGTAAGTCAGAATAACTGCAGCAAACACAGAACTTGAAACCCACAGAACGTCGCTGGCGTCGCTTTGCCAGGCTGTACATGTATTTTGAAACGTTTAGTTAAATGCTACAGGAATATACACAAAATATCTGCATGCAAATTTCAATTTTTGCTATTCAACTCATATCTAAATGGTTCACTTGTTTTTTCTTAAACATTATTTTTGATCGCTTGCTGAGTTTAGGGTTTGGGTTTTTTTGAATTTAATTCTTCAGGCCTTTCTCTTTTGTTAGTTGCTCAAGATCACGCTTTGCCATTGTCTTTCTTCCCCAACACAGCCACAGAGTCACATTTTCAAATAAGTGTAAGCAAATTTAAGACCCAAACTAACTTTTTTAAACATAGCTTGGGTGGTACTGAATATTTCACCCTGGACATGAAATAACTTAATTAGCAATTTCAGCTTGAGAGATGGTGAACGGTCTTACATCGTCTAATCTCCTTCTGTGCTAAATGCTTGTTTATACAACAATGCATTTAACAAAAGATATTCACGCCAAGGAGAGTGTGATTGTAGAGAAAGGTCGAAGCATTGATAGCAACAACACGAAGGCTGCACGGAGCGGAAGGCTCTCTCGTGTCTT
Source organism: Streptopelia decaocto (assembly GCF_964273445.1). Classification (NCBI taxonomy): domain Eukaryota; kingdom Metazoa; phylum Chordata; class Aves; order Columbiformes; family Columbidae; genus Streptopelia; species Streptopelia decaocto. The sequence goes on along the minus strand of NC_138665.1, from coordinate 19,964,388 downwards.
TGGAAACAAAACCTCACCTTGTTCCTGGAAAACGTGGGGCGGCGGGTGCTGGTGCAGGAACTGGGGGGGCAGCTCCCCCGTCCCCGGCACCGGGGGGTACACGGGGTGCGGCGGCGGCAGCAGCGCGTGGGGATGGTGCAGGTAATGGGGCGGCACGTGGGGCGGCGGAGGAGGGTGCATGGAGGGGTGGAATTCGGCCGAGTGGGGCAACACCACCACCTTCCGAACCCCGTTCTCTTCCACCACCTGGCGGGGGAGAGAAGGAATCAGAAGCTGGTACAAGGAACCTGTCTGTGCGCCTCAATCCAACACAAGGAGATGCTAAAAAGCACATCCGTACGTATGCACAGCAATATATACGCCCCTTCTGCAGTCAAATTTTGCCAGCGTGAAATAAATTAATGTCTCAACATATTGCTTTTCCCACAGTACATTTAAAATACGGTAAGGTTTTATACAACACTTCTCTAAATCTTAAAACCGAGAAGAGGCTTTGGACAGAACACAGGTTTCAAAAGACAAGGTCAGGAGATCCCAGCAGAGCGGGACTCGCAAAAAGACACATTAAACAAGGACGCCGTTGAGTAAAACAAAGCCCAGTTTAGTCTCAGCTTTTAGACCCCTGGGACAGACAACCCAGCCCAGTTTAGTCTCAGCTTTTAGAGCCCTGGGACAGACAACCAGAGGCTGAGGATTCCAGGGCCCTTTCTCCAGGTGGGTTCACGGTACAGACAGACTCAGAAGCAAACTAGATTGTATTAAATCCTATTTAAAGGCAGACAACAAATCCATTGTTTCCTCCATGCAAAACAATGAAACAGGTATGAGCAATCCATAAAGTAAATAATACAAAATAAGATTCAACTTATTTACGTAGCCCTCTTACTAAAAACATACACAATTTAGATTTTCAGGCATTTAAAGACAGAGCTTACACAAAAGCAGGCCATACGTTTTATGCTGTTAGCTCCTTCAAGATCCTCTTTCCAAGCACATTTACTTTGGCTCTAAGGAATGGCTGTAGCATTTCCTAGGTGGCTAAGGCGGCGTTGCGGAAGTTGAAATATCGCTTGTGCCAAAAGTACATTTGGAAAAGCTCCTCAGCAAAAGAAAAAGCAAACTAACGAGAACTGATCCTTGTGAAGGGAACCAGAACGTGGCCACTCAAACTGCAAGGACCAAGTTCAGCATGAGACGGCTGTGCCATCAGGTATTCTTAACGGAGTTTAAATAGAAGGAAACAGAATAAGCCACTTAAGACGAAGCTTACACTGAATACACTATTTTAGAAACAATGTGGGGGGCTTTTTGGTTCATCAACAGAACTAAATACACCACTTGGACTGCATTACAGTGCAAAATATTATAACACACACTAGAACATATACGTCACAACTCATGGCAGATTTTGATGGCTATGTTAACTCTATTTCATGCGTATATTAAGCAAGAACACGCGGCACAGTTTCAGGTAGAAAGGATACTTTAAGCTAATAAGACTTTCACATGGTTTTACAGCCTGAAGCTGCTGTGTCCCCATTATCCGCAACGGAATCGCTTCATTGCACTGAGGCAGAAACCACCAGAACTCACCTCTGGGCTCTGCCGGACACTTTGGGCAACACGAAGTTAAAGTTTCATCTGCTGACAAGATCTGCATAAACAACTCAAGCTCCAACTTAAAGTTGGTTTTGAACTTGTGTGTCCCTGTCATAATGACCGAGGGAAACCAAACCCCCAAACCTGGTTTCATGCGACAGCAAACACAGAACAAATGTATTTTTCAGTCCGCACGCCGCAGCGTTTGTGAGCCTTTTGCACAGCGTTTGCACCGAAGATTTCACTGCGTACTGATGCACAAATCAGCTGGGGAATCCTTCTGCAGGGTCTGCACCAAAGGACCTACTTGTAACAGCAGAAGCACAAAGTGCAGAGGCAGCTCTATGCAAAAAACTCCCTGGGCAGCTCAAGAACGTACAGGTAAAAGGTTTTCAAGCCTGCTTAGAAAACTCCTACATTTGAACATCACGAGAAAATGAAAAAACAAGCCTGTCCCATTTAGACATTTAGTTTGAATTTAAGTGAACAGAAGGTTGCAGAGGCTACATTAAAGTGAGTTGTTAAGTTCAATGGGGAAATAAAGAGAGAAATGCTTCAACAGCTGTTCCAGACAAAATACTCTCTAGTTTTACACCCACAAACATACTGAAATATAAGAATAAAGTTTACCTGAGATACATAACCAGGAGGCACAAATATAGGTGGCATAGAACCATTTGGTGACATCATAGGAACATGTGCTGGACCTGGGAAGTGAGAAGGTGCCACTTTTTAACACACGAGGCTTTACAAACTCAAGAGCCCTGCTTTCCCGTTTTCCGAAGGGGGTGGCTCACTTCGGTGCAGGAAAATCAGGAACTGCATCCACCTCTGTGTCTGTGGGATTACTTTTAGACACGCAGATTTAGAATCAAGGCTTAAACTATCCCATTAAAAAGTCACTTAGGAGAGAAACTTCAATAATCAGGACTGGGAGGTTAAAAAATAAAATAGTGACTGTACCAAGTTTCCATCAAGACAAACAACACAATTCATGTCGACGATGGAGAACTCATTTTCACATTCAAAATATACATTAAGTATAATAACTTTCAGGAAGCATCCAGAATGTTGCTGAACACAAGTATAGCTGTACATCTATTCTACAAAAAGCACAGATGAGGTTTATCCCAACCACCGGGCTTCTACAGCCAATAGTTTGTCTTGAATCGTACAAATCAGCACAGATAAACGTCAGTTCTGATTTTGTGACAGTGTCTGTCCCAGTTGCTCAAGATCACGCTTTGCCAAAGAACTGAATTACCCAGTGCTGCCTCATCTGTGCTTGAAGGACAAACTGAAAAATCTGATCTATTGCACTGCAGAACATATAAAACCACATTTGACACTTCACAGACAAATACTAGTAATAACATTTCCAGCATCAAAACATCTGGATTCGGTACTTCAGTTTTTCCTTTACCTTGAATACACTGAATGTGTCCATCTTCAGTTGTAATTGTAAATGTTTCACCTGGGTTCACCTGTACAAGAATAACCTGTAGAAAACAAAAGAGGTGGGTTTATTTTCAATTTTTGAAATTACTCAGGAAAGAAAACCCAGCTCTACCCTATACCCACATGGTGGACTAAAACAATACAGCTGTGGCAACTTCAGAGAGCAAACAAGCAAGATGACAAACAGGGATGGGCAGAATGAAATGTCTCTCTACTTTCACATCAAACCACTAGTTTTACACAATCAGTATTTTTCTCCAATTACTACAAGAAGTGCTTCCCTCGATACACTCAGAATAATTAACTAAGCTTCTATTGTCAACATTTTCACGCTGCTTTTTCTTCTTCTACTGAAGCAATAAAATGCCTATTAATAAAATTCACCTTCTTTCTTTCCTCACTTTGCCTACGACAGTTTTACCTGAGGTAGACGAGTCGCTTCTGGACATGAGTAAAACACCCAACCCCCTCGGAAAGGCCCTTTAGCCCGTCGGTAACACTTCTTACGGTTCCATGAGACGGAGAGATGACTGACAAGACTTTTTCAAATGGCAGAATTAAAACCCCTGAAGCTTAAGCAGATCTGTCGTTTCAGGATACAAGTAAATTTCTGACTTCAAGAGTAAAGAGAGAGAAGTGATGTCACTTGTTTAAAGAAAACAGACGATAACGGGCCGGGGATTTGGACAAAGAACCAGGACAGATGGTTTGTGCCGGGCGAGGAAATTCGGAGGCAGGAAAGAGATTCTTTTAGAAATCCAGGGAACGTGTCGGATCTCGGGAACAGGTTTAAATTAACTGAAGTTCTTACCAATAGTTCAGGAAACTATTAAGTGAACTCATAGGCGAGCGGTGTAATCACAGGGCTGCAGAGCGGCCGGGAGGCTGGAATGTCAGGAATGCACGGGGCAATGTCTCAGAGGAATGACTCACAATAATGAACGAAAAAATGCGGTTCCATCTCCCTTCCACCAAGGGAAACCTCCAGGAAGCCGGAGTGAAGCCGGAGTGCTTCTGAGCACTCAATCTAAGCCAAGTTAGAGGCACAGATGGCAACACCTCAACGTGTTGCACACAAGCACTTCTGAAAACAAGGCCACTGGCTGATAGCCTGTAACGGCCCATCCTGCACGGCACCCGCACAGAAAGAATTCAAAATCATCTGTGTTCATAAAGCTACTAAGTTACTCTATTTAAAAGCAAACTTGTAGATGTGATTGCAACACAATGCGGTTGTTTATACACACACATTAGAGTGAAAAATGTTGGCACTTCAACATGAAATCGTGTTCCTGGCCCCATGAAGATTTTTCACTTAGACAGTCATTATTTCCAACGTGATTCAGTTTTAAGTCTCGAGGACTATCAGTCTTCAGCGTACTCTTCAAATGCCATTTTCCCCACACATCTCCAAGATAGGACGGTTTGTACCTTTTTTCTCCTTCTTGATTTGTAAAGCTGACTGCCTGCAAACAGCCTCCACTGGCTCCCAGAGCTCCCACAACCGCCACGTTCCTTGGGCCATTCAATCCGTGGCAGCATCACACACGCTGGGCTGTACCAGCCGTGCTGGACACACGGCTATGGAGATGGTGTCCAGTTAGAGCTACTTGATCCCTTCTCCTCGTATAACACGAAACGGCACCTACAGAATAACCTCACAGCTGCGCAGGCGCTACAATTTCACGGTGCTAGTGCTGGAACTTCAGAATGAGCTCAGAGACCTTATAGCTTTATTTATTTCAGACACAGTTATTGTACTTTTATCTCCAGAGTCTGAGGAAAAAAAACAGAGTAGACTTCTTTTCTTTTAAATCAAACCCAGCTGCTATCTCATTTAAACTTTGCAGCTTTTATGGTCTATCAGACCCTCAACAATTCACGACTGTTTTGTTGTACCCTGTTTATCCACCATGCATTCAAACAAACCAAGGTCTTTGCTGTTACCCTTCATAATAATTTCATATGCCAGTTATCCTCTGGAAACTTTCATGCAACTTTTCCTTCTGGATTAATCCCCTAATTCCTATTTCAATCAGCATCAGGCGCTTCAAGTTATATATCGATCGGATTAAAGCAATTAGCAGTTTTGTCCCTTGCTTCAACAAAATCATCATTTATCTCCAGGAACAGAACGCCTTCAAATTTGTGTTTTGTTTTTATAGAATCAAACCAGTACATTCACTTCAAGTTTACTGATCACTTACACAAGCTTCTGCCTCAAGTTGCTTTGCTTTCACTTTTGCCTGTATTTCTAATCATACCAGGCACTTCTGAAGGGTTGTGTCCAAGAAAATTCTAAAGTTTCAACTAAATATACTCAGGTTTCACCACTGCACTGTAATTCTTAATGAAGATACTTAACATCAAGAAGCCAAGGTCTTTCCTCTCATTTCCCTGCAAAAGACCACTTGGCTCAGGGCACGGCACCCACTTGGCTCAGGGCACGGCACCCACTTGGCTCAGGGCACGGCACCCACTTGGTTATCTTTATTGATTATTTTACATGAGCTTCAAGACAAGCTCTCAAATCCCAAGTGCTTTATTAAATCCATACTTTATACTTTTTCCTTTCATTCTTCGATTTTAGTTTAATTTTAAAGCACTTCGATGCATATAACAAAAACTCCTTTTCGTTTGCAATCCTTTCACATTTCCACCATATGAATGTTGAATGATTTTCTGCCTCTCTCTGTTTGTACTTCTGTTTTACTGATATCAGCACTGAGAACCACGTGCTTTTCTAACGCTGCAAATCGGTATCATAGCTCCTTTATTTCAAGCCTCATCGTCTTTCAGCCATCACGCAAGTTGTACAACAACCCGTTTTTTTGTCTGTTGTGTTTTCTACACCACTCTTGAATGCTGAAATCCCTGCTCCCACAGTGAATCGTCCTAACTGGAGGGATTTACTCGCCTGTTGGATGCTGTCCCCATTCACCATGTGAGGTAGAATCGGCACTTCGTTCAAGAGCGGCGTCGCTTCCAGTGGAGGTGGCTGGTCGGCCATCATGTCTGGAAACCATTCATGGGCAGCTGCTCACGTCCCCCGCTGCTGAAACACAAAGAGAGCGGTAGCGTTACATATGTCTCTCCCAAATAATCATTTCCTTCTTTTGCCAAACTTGATACCAACAGTTCAGAAGAAAAACACAACAGCGCCTGCAGGACTTTGTGTTTTTGCCCACAAAACAAACACTTGCACTATGATATCGGCTGCTTTAATGACAGCAATTCAAGAACGTTTGAAAACTCAGTAGGAAAATCTCAGACACCAACACTCCTCAGCTCTCCCCAAAGACTTTCAAATAAACTGACTTTCAATAAAACATCCACTTCTAGTTTCACTGCACATTTAAACACTTGTGCAAACTGACGGTCTTGAAAGCGTGGGGAGGATCACCCGCCGCATATCCAAGCTCCTCATTATGGAGCACACCCAATTATTCTAATACATTATCCTACTTTTCCTTTTTAAGTACTGGATTTAAGAACTAAATATCCTTCTTCCAAAAACCCACTCTTCAAATACACATCACGCATATTCAACTTGACATGCCACGAGCCATGAAATTGCTAAGTGAAGCAATTACACAGTAGCATAATTTCCATTTATGCAACACTCCATTCCTAAACTTGTAGTTACAATTTCGAAATTGCCTGTACTCCAGAACACAAGCTTTAAGGCAAATCATTCACATCCTACATGTACATGTCAGTCATCACAAGAGAGCAGAGCACTTTGGACAAATGTCCTCAACCAGCACCGCGGAGAACTGCAGATGGAAAAGTGCTGCACAGTTCTGGGCTTCTACACAATTATAGTAAGTACAAATACAATCCAAACGTCAAAATACAACCCAAATACCAGTGAATGTTCAGCGTGTAGTTAATTCAGCAGCCATAAAAAGCACAAGATAACAGGATACAGGAAATGCTGACATTTCCTTCTCCCTTCCCATCACCTCCTATAAACCCAGGCGGAAGACAAAATGCGGTTAGGACAGTCCGATTCATTCAATTAAAAATACAAAGTAATATCAAAATAAAACCAGCACGGAAACATGGTTGGGAAAAAAAAGAGAAAGGAAAACGCGTGATTAATTCTGTAATTGGAGGGCTGAATTACCAAATCACCAATAATGGGAGGAATATCACAGCCTGGCTGTTCGTGTTTCCTCTGGCGCTAACTCATTTCGTTCAGAAACGGTCTGGAATAAGAGCTTCAGTTGGTATCAGGTTTGTCCTAAATATACTTAACCACCCTAGAATGTTATTTATTTCCCGAATAAAATAATGTTCCATCCTATTTGTTGGATTTGGAATTACCCCTGCCAAGGAAACAAACTCATCTGAGTGTATAGAACTATTCCACTGAAAAACACCTCCATGGTGATGCGTGTTAACATGAAGGCAGAAGTTTCTTCCATGACATCTCTCCCATTTTTAGAGGTTAGATCTAAGGCTTATGAGCCACAATAGCAGTTCAGTTGACACAGGCAGACTGAAACTACTTTATATATGTGTATTGTCTCAACCTCTTTCATCTAAGAACCTCAAAGACGACAGAAATGAACACTTAACACAAAGGGGAAAACCCTTCGCCAAAAAGCAACTACATCTGCATTCAAGTATTCAACCAACCAAAATAACCAGCTGTAGAAACCAAGTCCCAATACCACCTGCAGTTTTAAATACAGGTTCAAAGTTTCTAACCCAGTCTCTTGTATCTCAGTTCTCTGAAGAGAAGTGTCCGAGGCTTCGTCCCCATCAGTGAGCAGCACGGGGGACTCAGGACTCATTGTGGGGTTTAGAATCCTTAATCTACTGCCCAGTGACACAGGTAGGATTGACACTTACACACACACAACATTCTACTTAGTACTGTAACCTCCCATTTCTCAGAGGAAGAACTCAATACTTGGAGTATTATGAAACAAATGTTTTTATACAGCTAACAGCAACCTCCAAAAATAGCAAATACAATTTCATAGTAGGAACCTCCATATGGGCAGAGAAAATAGAAGTACTGGCGTAAACGAAACCATTTAAATAACTCTTGGGCGGTTTCACCTGCCTCCAAACGCCAACATTTTGCCGCCCAGCTGGGCCCGGGTGCCTGTGAGGGGCTGAACAGTCATCGTAAAGAAGAAATTCCCACCGTATACTGATGGACTTGGTAAAAAAACAAGTTTTTTTGCTTTTAGAGCACTGCAAATACTGCTAAGAGAGCAGCAAACGGCACTGATGCTCTGAAGGCACCACCTCTGCTGGGACATGGGACTCAACCTCTCCCTCCGTAACGGGTGAAACCTTTCAAGGAGAAGAAAACCTTCCCACTGAGCATCGTATCGACGACTTCGCCTCCCAAAGTCCCTGTTTCACTCAAGGAAGTAGGTGTTATTTGGGTAAATTCAGGAGAATTCCTGAAAAGTTATTACATACTCAGCACAATTTCCTGAAAAAACAAACCAAAGAAGCAGAGGTGGGTCCTGAGAAGCCGTTCCCAGCCCCGCGGCCGCTCTGCAGGAGGAATCCAGCCCCGCACCACTGCCCGCTGCACAAAGGGCCAAGGGAAGAAAGAAAAGAACAAAAAAGCGTTTGCACGAAGAATCCACAGGCTGCATTGGCATTCAAGGTGAGCTAATGCACAACAATTTAAATTCTAGACTGAAAAGAAGCGAAAGTCCCACCTGCGAGCATTAAAGACTAGGGAAATGTTGTCATCTTTAGAGTCGCAAAGGAAGATGCTGAGAACTAGTGGATGATTCTGTACGCATCAGCAGCAGAATTTGTGGAGGTACCTTCCAGCACTTTGTCACCAGGCACTGGAGATTTTTGAGTCGGTGTGGGATTAAATAGTTTCATTTTTATTGCAAGGGCACTTCTGGTCTGATTCATTTCTTTACCGTGGTTTCTATTAGACGTCAGCTAAAGGTCATTCCCAAAGCTTGTTTGAGCTGAAGGATGCATTCAGCCCACACGGCATCATAGCCATTAAAACAAAGAGAACTGGGACTAACCATCTCAGAAATAAACCCCCTGAGTCAAAGCTGGAAGAAATAACAGTGGATATCACATTGCTAAGTTAACAGCAATCTACCCCAGGAATAGCTGGAGCCGCTGCTTTCAAAGATTATTGTTCAAGGCGCATCTAAAAAGCGAAAATATTTTGTTACTTATTTCACAACATTAAAAATCTATTTTAAACTAAATGAAACCAGCTATTGTGCTCCTGTGCAAACCAGGAAAGCAAAGGCAGCTCATTCAAGCCTATCTGGTGCTAGATCATCACACCTTAAGTCTGGAAAACATGGGGGATTCTCGGGAGATGTCTGGAAATTGAAATAAACAGTCTAAAATAGTTTCAAAATTAGAACAGTAACACCTTTAAGAAAAGGTTACAATTGGAATAGTTTTGCTGTGCAAACGGCAGCCACCAGTAACAGCAGCAGCACATCCAGTTTCACAGACGCGGTTCCCCCTTCGGCAGGAACAGGGACTTTGCAACGCAGGGCACGTGAAAACAAACCGTCTGTATGTCCAGCAGATCTGGTTTATAGTGCTGTATAAAATAAGAAAAAATCATATGCTAAAAATAGCCTTTTCATTGGAATTACACGCTGTAGTCATGTTAATAGAATATCAGATTATCTACAGTGCAAATATGTAGTAGAATTATATATCGGGCAAGTCTTAGCAACCCTGCTATATTAAAATACTTCCCTAGCGTACCAAAAACCTCTCTCCAGAAAGACATCACACAACCTGAATGGGGAGAACACCGGCCAGAGCAGAAGCTGAGCACATTTCATAAACAGCAAATAAGTTTATAATCCCACACAGAAGCTATCACAACGACTGAATTTTCATTATCGCATGTGCTGGATTTCATATGAAAAAAAATCCTGTTCCAAGGAGCTTATTACTTAAATGGAGACTTGATTTTTCATTTTGTCTTTGACCTTTGGAAAAAAGTCACATCTAGAACTGGATCTGCGGGCACATCGAGATCTGAACCCCCTGTGTTCTGATCCAGAAAACGCTGAGATGCTGCCATGCCCGAAACTCCAGCACAACTCTCGCAAACACACTCAGGAGTATTTTAAACACACTTTAGCCTGTCAGTTACATTCTGCATCTGTGATCTCCAAAGTTTGTTAAAACACTGTAAGATTAGACGCAAAAGTCATCCCCAAGCTCAGGCTAAGGAATGGCCTTGTCAAAGAGACCAAACCTTATTTATGAATTCTAAAAAAACCTTGATTTGAAATGTAGGCCGCCTGCAGTTTTGAGGCAGGAAACATTTGGGGGGTGATGGGGGAAGAAATACATACATATATATATATAAGCGCTACCCTCTCCCACCCAAGTTTTTCAAATAAACAGTATTAACAAGGTATTTAAGATATCATCCCAATCCTAAAATAGTTCTCCTCTGCCACAGGACCACACACGAGACCTTCTAGGTGGACTGGTTTACTTTGAGCAAAATTAAGGGAACGAGAGACTGAACAGAAGCTCAGTTTAAGCTCGACTCTGCAGAGACCACCACGGCTCCGGAACAGTCAGCTCTTCACAACTAAATATATGGCTTGGTTCAAATGGTGGAAATAATTTCTAATGCCACCCGAGTGAATGTGTCTGCCCCATCCCGTGTGAAGTTGGGCGTCCAGCCAGAAGGGCACCAGGACCTGGATGTGAAAACCTTCTTCATGACCTACCCAACAAACACGCTCAGTGTTTTTTAATACTTCCAGCTGGAAAGCTTGATGTCATATTGATGTAGGTATTGCCAGGAGCTCGCAATTCTGACTGAGTACAACAAACCACCTCACCAAAATGCCCATCCCAGCTCCAGAGCACAGCCCGAGGCTCCTGCATCTGCGCCTGCTGTTTGCTTCTAGAAACTCATATTTTTTTTTCCTCTTTGGAGATCTAAAAAAGTGACAACTCCAAAACATATCTCCGTGTTTTCCAAAAAGTTTAACTGTTCCTTACATGCTTGTTTAACAAAAAACCCCAAAACCCCAGCGAAACAGCAGACACAACGTACCAAGACCCATGGGAACTTTGACAGAAGAGCCAATATCAACTTTCACCTGCCCTTACCCATCTGGATCAGGTTCCTGACATGACTGTGCCAGGAAAGCTATAAAAACAATTGTCCCACTCCACCCTCAAATAGAAACTACACAAGCAACGCCCACAACGCTGAAGAACTATTTTAGCACTGAAGAATTCTTTTCTAGCCTGAAACTCCATCTCTCGAGACTGGACAGATCTACTCCATGGGGACAAAACCAGCAAGTGCCCACTGATGGGGTCACAGCATCTTCCCCGGGCCCGCTGACCTTCTTGCTGCTCGTCACAAGAGAAACGCCACTGTTAACAACTGGAGTTTGGAAGAAGTGATCTGTCAATGCCCAAAGGACACTTGATTTGAGCCATTCTTTAACAACAACCTTATTGGTCATATTAGGACCATGTCTGTCCTCTTAATGATTCATTTATGAAGCCTGTAAAGTTTGCATTAACAATTTCTGTAATGTAAACATTACATTATTTTTAGATAAATACTTTTCTTCATTGTTTTGGTTATTTTATGTCACATCCTACACAATTCTGTGCTGCTTCCTAAGTGACCAGCCCCATAAAACGAAGGCCAGTCATTCCCGAAAGGTCCTTTTCCAGCTCTGGGAGTGCTGGAGCTGAACACCTGCAAGGACTGAGCCCGTCAAGTGTTTCATTCTTACTTCCGTTTTTAAGAAGTAATGGGATGGAGATATCTTCCAGCTGTATCAATGTTGTTTAAAAAGAAAAGCAATTATAGGCAAACCTGAGTGCTTCTTTCCGCCGGCAGGATAGATCACGTATTCTGGGAGAAGTCAAGTTACTCATTTTAATGTCCTAAAGCTACACAAAGCACGACATTGTCAAACTCGTATAAAAAAAGCTTTTAATAAATGCAGTGTAACAACATATTTATTTTAAATATGATTTTTTAAGTGTGAAACCATGGCCCCTGAATTTCCAAACATTGTTCTGGTTGTTCAGGCCTTGAAGGAAACCAGTTTATTCACACATTAACAACATACTACTGAAATTCTGTACCCAAATGTCTATCTAAGCCACTCAGAAGTTACAGAAATAACACAGAGCGTGGTTCATTGAAAAGTAATTCCAAAAGCACTTCTGCCCAGAGTCCCAAGAAGCAGAGCACGCTGCTGAAATGAAAAACATGATCACAAATGAGAAAGGAAAAACACGACAAAGGACAAAGGCAGTGACGGCGTCCTCAGAGGTCTCATGGTGCAGTCAGAACACCCTCAGTGCTAAAGAACAGCTGGAAAGCCAACGGTGTATTTATTTGCAAATAAAATACACCCAACTCTAGAAAGACAACACTATACTCTAAACAACACAAGACCTATTACGTACCTGAAAATGAACCTTGGTGATAATGCTGGAATGGCCACAGAGAAGCCTGAACTGGTCAGCAAAAAGGTGACCAGAATTTAGACCTTTACATAACTCCAGACCTGAACAGATGAAGCAAAATGTTTGAAACTGTGCCAAGATTTACAAGCTGGGAACTGCATGTTTCTGCAGGGAGCTGCACGTGCTCCGAGGTTCTGAAACACACGTTAAATATCTGGATAACTAAGTCAAATTCTTTCCTATGGGACAAATTTGGTCTTGAAGTGGAAGGTAAATTTGAATTCCTTTTACAATAATTTCCCCCTGTAAAGGAAACAAGTTCTGCACATTTATTTACCAATCTCTGTCATTTTCAGGGCAAAACATTCTATTTCAAAGACTGGAAACAATCCAAAGAAATGGCTGTTGTATGTGCGGACAAGTCCACCGCAAGAGGAATACATGCTCCAAAGCAGCCTGTAAGTGAGGAATACCTCCTTCAGAGCAGGGGAGAAGTATTAAGCATTTTTAAAAGCCTTTCTTGTCATCTTCAAGGAGGAGCTGGCTGAGGAGCGGCCAGCGGGTAAATTGAAGTGGCTTTTCTCCCTTGTTGTACGCATTGTATTTCCAGACACCAAACACGCTGCGTGTTTGCCAAGCCAGCGAAACCTCTGGTGATTACGCCAGGGAAACACCAAAACTCAGCCCTTGCTCGTGCCAGAGCTGGGTAGTACCTGTCCTAAATTAACCCAGAGGGTGTTATGGGATGGCAGACACATGCACAAAGCTGGTGTGACACCAACGGGATCTGATCCAGGAGTTCTTTTCCAAAGGGTTGTATTGCACATCTTGAACAACTATTGATCTTTTGTTTTAAACTTGGCTCTGAGAGCAGTCATGGGGATTATCAACCCCAACACTAACAGCTCCATTTCCAGGAAAGGTTCCCTACCACCAGACTGCTCCCAGCTGTCAGCTGTCGTCTAATCCAACAAAACAGAAGTAACACCAGGACTTCACGAGATGAACGCAAGCAGGAGTTTGCATCCAGGTTCCTGTGGGCACTAAGGAAAGCAAAGGCTGATTTTCCACCAGCTCTGATTCAACCTGTTTCTGCGAATCAGAAATGTGCTTGGGGTGTCCTGTCCATGCACTGATGGAAATAAGCTTCAATTGAAGAACGCCCTTACAAAATATGGCTTCAAAAACAAGCACAGAAATACAGCAAAAGCAAAGGATTTCTTCAAATGGCGGGAGATGATGCAAACTGCAAGCACGGAAGGATTATTTTGATACACAGACTGAAGACTCTTTCCCTTGTGCAACATGCGAAGAGGTTCGTGCTGTAACACTTTAGCTGCACAGCGCAACAAATGAGTCTGGTTAAAACAGGTTATGCTTAAACCAGGGGCTAAAACACCCCCATAAATTACTTCAATTACCACATCTGAGCAGTCTCTCAGTAACAGACCACGTGCATTTTTTCAGTTCATGGAAAATGCAAGGTAAGGCACGAGTATGAGATCATACGTGGGGTTTAAGCAAACACTTTGCTCAGCATTTGGAACACACATATAACCATATCCCAGTTCAGCTGATGCGTGGGGACACACTAAAATAATTTGCTTCTATACCTGAGCTTTAAATATTTATTGGTAAGGCAGCTAACCTGCTACAAGCCCAGACACGTCATCACACCTTTACATAAGAGCATAAGTGTCAGTTATCACACTTTTGAAGAATCTAAGGATGACAGTGTATGTTTTATAAAGTTTATATTTTAAGAAATCTCAGGTTGCCATAGTACAACGAACCCCACTGAGGTTATGTGTTCATGGTACAGATCACCCTGCTGGTTCGCAACACTCCAATACTTCACACAGCAGAACCGAAAGCAACTCATCCCACTACAGAGATATCCATGTTAAAGTTATTTAATAAAGGGCATGGAACAGCAGATTAAAATACTTCATGTAAATTTATAAACCCATATGTAACATGGTCAAATGACTTTCCTCCCCAAAACACCCACTCAGCTCTAGGAGACTATAATAACATGGTTACCAATTTTTTTTTGTCTTGTAAGAAATCTCTCTGCTGATTGATCTTTTGCTCACAGGACACCCCCAGCTTTTCTCCCCAAAGACTCACTGACGTAGTTTCACATCACATTCTATTCTACATTGATTAGTTGCCATTCAGTTCTTTTCTTGATTTCTTCTGTTGCCAACCAAACAAGATGGGGCCTGGGAAAAACAGCTGAACTGCTCTTTACAAAGGTGAGACGAGCACGTTACACTGAATTATAGAGCAAAGTCGTACATGAAAACTACTTCATTAGAGGGGGACCTGATGACAGCACAGATAATCCCCCATCACAGGAAAACCCACATCAGCTCTCCAAAAGATGGAACAGCTATTCTATGTCTTTACATCAAACAGGTGCTTTCTGATTCACAAATACTTCACAATGCATCTGCTTATTGCCCTCCAGTGTAAAACACACTGACATAGCCCACAGTTTCTAAAACTCATCTTTTCTTTTGGCTGCTTGTATTTTTAAGAACGCAATTGCTATGGTTTCACATAAGAGTCTTGAAGCATTGTACAACAAAAGACAAGTCACAGGAATCTTCATTAATAAAGAAGCAGCAAGTGGGAGGGTTCCTGCCCTCAGCCGGGCCACGCTGTGGCAATCTCTGACAGGCTGTTTTCTGCTTTTGGAGCAGGTCAGTTCCACGACCTGAGCAATTCTGTGTCTGAGGAGCTCAGTTCCATTAATTCCAACTAAAAGTATCTGAGTAAGGGTACCTAGCTAGTCACTTGCACGTTCGCAACCACCCACCTGAGTGCTGTCTGCCCAGGAAACGCATTTCACTAAAACCAGAACTGACTTTATCCAAAGGCCAATAACACAAGGCTCTCTAAGACAACATGTCCAGCTACAGGGGTAAGGGAAAGCGAGAATGTTCTGTGAAGATAAGGTTGCTACCTCATAAAATCAATAATGTTTCTCTGGAAATACCAAACCTCTTCTTGCTTCAAGAACTCTATCAGTTCTTCCTTCCTTAGTTCATTTTTTCCATTTGATAACATGTTATCAAACAATTTCTTCCAGGAAAAAAAAAAGGCATCTTAAGTTTAGAAATCTGTCAAATACTTTAACATTATTCCACCTTAAAAGTATTAGAGACTTAACAGAGAAAAATGCTTCACAAAATCTGGGAGAATAGTAAGTTATGTCTAATTACCTTTGACACTCTCCTGACTTGAATTTGCTCCTGCTGATAAACGTTATCCGGTGAGCGGCTGCAATGTGCTGTGCTGTCCCTCGCTCTTCTTTCTGCAGACAAGAAAAAAGGAATAGGAATTTCTTTTCTAGTGACTTGGCAAACATAAAGTCCTCAGGAAAAAAAGGTGCAGCAAACAATCCACATTCAATAAGACAGCAAAAGCCATTAGAGAAGAGCCACTGATTAACTCTGCTAGAAACAGCAAATAAAACTCAAGGAAGACTCCGCTGGGAAAGACCCAGAAGACCTTACACAGCTTTCTTGCATCTATTCAGTACGCACAGAATGCAAAACCTGACAACTGTGTAAACACTGCAGATATATTTAATGCTATATTAGCCAAAGACACTCCACTGCTTGTCTATAATCTAATTACTAAAAGGTAACTCGAACCCTAGGAAGATGGTTCCCAATTGAAGCACATTCTGTGGTAATTAAGTGCATTTACTTAGTTATCTATGCTCTATTCCTCTATATAACAATAATGATGAAAAAAAAAATCACATTTAAAAAAAATATGTGAATGTGTTCAGATTTAAATTATCATGAAAGTATTTATCTTTAGATAGGGGACATAAAAAAAAGCCATAAATCGTACAATCTGGAAAACACAATCAGAGGTTTCTGTTCCGGGGCAGCGCAGCTTTATTCTAGAAACCGCTCCACTAAAGATGCTCCAGCAGGGGAAGGTAACGAACAGCTTCAGCAGCCAGTCAAAACGTTATATTTAATCACTTAAAAATCATCGCCTTTCTCAAGCTTGAGCAAAGGGAGGCATTTTCCACATCAGTCAAGATATGGGGAGCAAGAGCAGATTTACACTGAGATTGGAACAGACGAAGGGCTCAGAGCCAGCGGTCTGTCTTTGCTGGTCAATACACAGAAAGGATTGTGTTAGCACCACTGAAAGAATAAATTATCGCTGCTTTTACAATAAGCTCTTCAAGAATGCAATAAAGACTTCAGTGTGTGCTCCTCACTCAGGAATCCAAAACTTTTCAGTGAAGGTCTGTCTGGCAGCAAAGATAACAGCTCAAAACTAACCAGCCTGACTTTGGAAAGCTTCATGACAACGTGCTAAAAACAGGTGGAAAAAAGGAAAAGGTTACTCCTCTGATATTCACCAGCCTTGAAACGGCAGCAATGAGGAACCACAGCTTTAAATACCAACAGTTCAGACCCCATTTTTTTGAGATATAGCAAAATCAGAAGTGAGAAATGTAATTCTTTTTCCCGAAGTCTCTTGACTGTTGCAGTATTACTAATATTGGGGGTTTCTCGTCTCCTTTCAGAGATTTAAATTTAAAACTCTGCCCTGGTTAAATGAAATGATGTCAGGAAATTCAGAAAATATCTAACTAGGGAAGGCATTCTTACAGTATTTCATACCGGCTCATGATTCTGGTGCAGAATATTGTAAGAATGCCTCCCCAGCAGTTTATTTTCTTCAAAAAGTTACAAGCTTACTTCTATAGCTTGACAAGAAGTTTTCCAAGTCCTGGTCATCATATCGAAGTGCCAGTTTCAGTCTTCTAAGCTTAAAACATGGATTTTAGTTTGCTTGAAATTCACTCAAAGAGATTCTGAAACAGTTTTTAATAACGGGTCCACAAATGGATCTACAATTCCATCCATACACCGCTCAAACGCGCTGTATTCCCAGCGGGGCTTTGCCAAGGCCACGCACTCGCTCTCCTTAACACAACTGCCCCAAGTTTTACTGTTTGCACAGTATACATGAAACCTTATTTTTTAAGAACTCACCAAACCTTTCCTAAAAATAAACACAGAAGATGAAAGATTGTTGGCATGGGTGTGACAAGCCACACAATCAACATGATGCTAACGCCAGCCGCCAGAAAAACCCCAAACAAAAGCCCGTTCAAAGTGTTGTACAGAACATTTATATTCAACTTTGTTGCAAATTTGGTCTCAGCACATCAAAGAAAGATGCAGTTTGTGATCAAGCACTGTGGCAGGAAACCTATTTGTGTAGACAAAGTTATCTGTATTCTCTCAAAAGGTGAATACACTGGGAAGTATTGTTTTAAGCTATTCTAACATCCAATTCCCCAAAACCACTGGCAAGTAAACCACTGTAGTAAAATTAACCACCAGCTTTTACAAACAAAAATAATCTATCCTAATAGAGCAGGAATGAAAACAGCCTGTAATATGCATCTGTGGAGATACCAAGCCCAAGAAGTTGAAATTAGTCCACTTCATTGTCCAAACGCTGCTTAACTGCAGTTAAGGCCAATTTTCTCAAAAACTCACTGCAACAATCCTGGGCCTCCAATGGAGTGAAGAACTTGTAATATCTTGCTCCAGGAGTCCGAGCCCTGTTTGTTCAGAGATTGCTGCATTAAGAATCACAAACTAAGGGTAACACTGAACACAAAGTAGATTGCTGTCGACACAGCTTTGCAGAATATTAGATTTATTTGATCCTGGCTAAGAGCAAATTATTCCCAGACAACAACAGCATTCCAAAACTTTGGAATGCAGGAAGGTAGAGAGATCTAAAAGAGAGGACAGCGTAATAGCTGGCTGGTTTTCAACACGCATGATTACACACACAGAGCCCCGAGAAAGTCAACAGCTTTCCTATTTTACCACCTTATCCTTTTTCACACACAAATTACATAAAATAAGGAAAGGAATGCAAGTGTGGGAAGCAACTCGTGTTTTGCTTCTTACTCCTAAAGATACTGAAAAAAACAAGAAGTGTTTTCTTTTATACTGGATATTAACTCCAAAGTCAATGTATTGGTTTAAAATGCAGGGAGGATGCTTCCCTGGTTAAAATGCTAATCTGAGGCTCAGGAAATCTAGATTCAATTCCCTGCCTCACCACATACTTCCTGTGTGACCTTGGGCCATAAATATTTCGGTGCCTCAGTCTTTCCATCTGTGACTGAGATAGTATTTCCCTATTGAAACAAGTGTCATAAAGATAAAAACATTAGGAATCACAGACCATAGGCATATGCGGACCAGGGCTGCTGAAGAACTTATCTGCAGCGGTTCTGTGTGTCAATATTCACAATCAGGCATCGGGTAAAGCAAGGAAGGGCTGCCAGTGCTAAAAACCTAGCTACCACAGGGCAGAAAAGACGTAAAATATTCAAAAAATGGATAGAAACTGAAACACAATATAACCTCAAATAAATGAACTTTACAGAAAATTTCCATCATTCCAACAAGAAATCCAAACAGCAAATTTTAAAGAGAAGCAAAACTCAGCAAGCAGCTGAGAACGAGCTGCTCACGGAAGCAAATACACCTGCCAGCAACACATTATTACCCCGTTTTCAGATATTATTGTGATGTGCCGCACATGAAACACAAACGCAAATAAGAGGCGGCCGAGGGGCTGCGGCGGCTGGGGGTCCCGAACCCCCCGAGCTTCTCGCCCAGCCCTCCCCAGGAAAGACACCGCTCAGGGCTGGAGTCAACAGCCTTTTGCAAGAGGCAGTAAATGGGACTGCGCTGAAAAGCGCTCACAGGAGGATCCCCACCTTTGCAGAGGGGGAGAAAGCAGAATGGGGGAGGATAAAAAGAAAAAAAACAGAAGAGATGGTCACCACCCAAACAGCAGATGACAGGACTGACCTCCCCCTGCCCCGACCCCAGGAGGAGCTGGGGGAGGTGTCTGGGACTGGAGCTGCTGATCAGCCAAGGGGAACAACTAGAAGGCTACGTGGCATTCGCAGGCAGCGGCTCCGGCTGCCGAGGAGGGAGAACGGGGGAAGGGGGGTGGCGAGGGGGAAGCTGGAGGGGGGGGGGACGACATGACTTCAGATCTCAACCCCTACAGAAATAGAAGAAAAAAAGGAGAGGAAAGGGAAAGAGAGAGACGGAGAATTAGTGCGTTGGGGAGACGAGAGGGAACGGGCGGCGGGAACAGCGAATGCGGGGAGCCCGGGGACACCCGGCCCGGGGACACCCCCCGGGGACACCCCCCGGGGACACCCCCCGGGGACACCGCCGGGTCCCCCACCGCCCGGGCGCTGCCGGCTCCGCGGGGCTGTCCCGTTAAGCGCCCCCCCCCGCACCCCCAAAGCCCCGGCTCCCCACGGGCAGCCCATCCGTACAGCCCTTCTCCTCCCCTGTGCCCCCACACATCCAGCCGCCCCCACCTGCCCCGTGCGCCACGTCCACCCCCCAAACCTGCTCCACACCCCGGGCTCCCCCCACAACACCCACCCCGCACCCTAAAGTTCCGCTTGTCCTCTCGACCACCTCCTACCCGGCTCCCCCCCGCCCCACACGGCCCCTCGCTGCGCCCCCCCGGCCGCCTCCAGCCACAGCCGGGCCGGTACCCGGCGCTTCCCCGCCCCCAGCGCCGAGCTCGGCGGGCTCCGCTCCGCTCCCGCCGGCGGGTCGAGCCGGCCGCCCGCTCCTGGCACTGCCCACCGCGCCTCGGGCGGGGAGCGCCGCTCTCCCCGGCCTGGCCCCGCCGCCCATCTCCCGCCAGCCCCCAGCAGAGAAGCGGGGAGCCCACGGGAGCTGCCCCCCGTCCCGGGCCGCGCCGCGGCGGCCCCCGCGGCAGCGCTGACCGTGCGCGCCGCCGCAGCCCCTACCTCAACCCCGGCGCTGCCGCCCGCCGACCCGCCGCTCCGCCATGATGGAATGCGGGCACTGCGCCTGCGCCGCCGCCGGGGGCGGGCGGGCGCGCCAACCACACAGGCCGGGCGGATCTTCGTCTCCAGCCGCCCGCTCCCGCGAAAAGAGGCGCGGGGGAGCCCTGGCCCGGGGGTGGCAGGGCTGGGGGGAGAAGGAGGGGACGCGGCTCTTCAGGGCAGGGGTGGCACCGAGCGGAGACAAAGGTGCCGCGGTGGCTGGGGCGGCCGGCGCCGTGATCCCGCCACGGCCGAGGCCTGGGCCCTGTCCCTCAGGGCTTGGTGGCCCCTGATGTTCTGTCACCTCCCACCACCCCCAAACCAGAGCCCAACTGTGTCCTCTGTCCCCTCGTTGTGCCCAAACCAGGACAAATAACGGTGTTTTACACATTTTATCCATTTCATCTCCCTCCTACCCAACTCAGGGGACAGGTGGGTCACAGCACATAGAAGACCCAAACTGTAATGTTGTGTGGATAATACAAAAAGCATCAATGCTGATGGCTGTAGGAAGCCAGATGTGTGACACCAACTGCTTAATTGGGCAAAGCAAAATGGCAAAATTTTGCCAAGGGCTTGTCAAAATGAGGAGCTGGTTATCCTGGAGTGCAGCTCCCTCCGTCCTCCACGTCCTGACAGAGCGTCCCCAGCCCTGGGGACACCGAACCCTGGGGACACCGAACCCTGGGGACACCAAACCCTGGGGACACTCCAAGCCCTGTGGACACGGAGCCCTGGGGACACCGAGCTCTACTTCAAAAAAAGATCAAGGACAAGGGCTAAAAAAATACACAGCAGAGGCCGAAGAACCCCCCGGCACATCCATTTTCCCCGGCAATGAACACAGCAATAAATTTTGTACTCTTCAGGTTATTTCCACCAGGCAGTTGTTTGCACCGATACGTTTCCATTAAAGTGTTTTAAGCGAATTCCAGGCACTTTTTTTGGTTTTAATTTAAAGCAGTGATTTAAGGGGTGTTTTGCGCACAGCATGCGAGTCGGCTTCTGCGTGGATGCAAAATAAATGTGACAGCTCCGCATAAACTGTGGATCGCAGCAGTTTAGAAGAAAAAGGTCAAACTGGACATTTATATGCAAGCTATATAATACACATCTAAAGAATCTAACCTTTTACAATGGATATCCATGTGTTTACCCCCGGGCTGATCTTAGATACATTTTTAATGAATATAGGAAATTTTATGATGAATAGAAGAAATTGTTCCTTCACGTCAGAGAATTGCTCTCTGGAGACTCGTGGAAGTGGTTGATTTGCTGTGCCCAACAACCTGTGCTAAACAGGACTAAAATAAATTCCCATCCATCTTTTTAAATAAGCAAGCAGTGCTGAGGAAGGCCAGAGGTTGTGGTGTCTGCTGAATTTCTAGGGCGACTAATAGCTTACCTTCTTAAATAAATGATACAAAACCACTCAGTGTAACTATACAATTAATTTTACTCATATTGGCCTATAAAATGATGGATATATTCTCTGAAAAAATGATAGCAAGCAGTGAAGGAAGAGATAAAACCCTTCTGTTACATCTATGTGTGTGTTTGGCACTTGCTGAAGTGTTGTCTTTGTGTGTGTGTGTGATTGTCCAGCTATTACAAGATTTCAGTGATATTTTTTAATTTTACATTTGTTTTGGGGAGAAAACAAGGAAATCCTACCATTATATTTCAGCATCACTGAAAATGGACGTTTGGTGCAGGATAACAACCGCTGGTGCATTAAAAAATGCCTTTTGCAAGGAGCCTGTTACCTTTTCATTTTGTGATCTCTGTTGTCACCCCTGTTTAAGCTTCTGAACACATACGAGAGCTTCTCTGTCTGAACAGCTCATTGCAATGTCCTTTGTGACATGAAAAAGCGAAATTTGGTCGCTGAATTGATGGCAAATTCCAGGAGGAAAAGGCAGGGGAAACCTTTTCCTCTTACCAAGACAATCGGCAAAATCCCTGTCACGGTCTCTGCCCTGAAATTCCCTCTTCTTTCTACCCCTTCCACAAGTTTTGCTGCACATCGCATGTTTTATTGCAAAATTAATAACTGCTTGTGCCTATAAAACAGATACAAATGTTCAGAAAAGGATTCAGAGGAAAAGCAAGCCGCTCTGTTTTCCATCGTGGTGTACTTTTGTCACTAGCACTTAGCTCTTCATTTCGCTGACAATTCTGCAATGACATTCTTTATTTCCAGCTCAAATGTGAGGCCTGTGAACACTGCAGAGAAGGCAGAAGACGAGACCCGCCCGGGACGCCGCTTTCTGCATTATCGTGCTCTAGGAACAAAAGCTTGGTTAATCATTTCACCTTTGAGAGAATTCCTGGAATCTTCAGCCCTCCATCTCAGGAATCTTATAACTCCGCAGGATCTCACTAATCTGCAGCAAAGCACATTGAGCGCCCTGGGGATTTCATTTCTGAAGTGAAATATTTGTACTTAACTTTTGGGAGATCCCCCGCAAGAGACCCGTCAGGATGCGATTTGGAAATTCGAAATGCGCCGCATTAAACAAACATCACTGCTGAAGGCAGCAATTCAAGGACTATTTTGACTTTGCGGGCTCGGTGTTTGTTCATTGCCAGCTAAACCTTAAAAGTTATGACTAGTGGTGTTTTGTGATGTGCGAAGGTCTGATTCCCTATCGGGAGCATCCCGTGTCTGATACCCAGCGCAAGGAAGGGCTTTGGGGGTGAATGCTGAGCATTCTTTGTGCTGAAGGCTGTGGAACCTCCCGGTTTTGTTTATTACAATAATTTCTTTGTAGGTAATAATGCAGTATTTTAGCACTCAGAAAAATCCTTTTCTTTTCCCCCTGACCTTTCATTAAATCATTTTTTTCCCCTTTAATTTTCCATTCTAAACAGACTTAATACACCAGCGAGGTATTCACTGGTAATTCTAGCAAACATGATGGCTGATGGAAAAGCTTATGGAGTTGGAGCCAGTTGCTTGTGAGACTCAGGATGAAAGATCTAAAAACTGCCCACATTCCACAAGCTCCAGGGCTCCTTTAAAATTGAAATTGCTTCAAGTACGAGAACTATTCCCACACCGTGGAAAATAAATGACCGCATGTTTGCTGCCGACATCCTACATCCAGATTGCTGTGGGATGACAGTAAGGGAAATGTTACGGCCGGTCGGTGAGGCTGGATAGGCGGCTCATTCCAGATGGCAAAGCTGCACAAAATAAATACTTGGCGTGAGGAGCACAGTGACCAAACTGCCTGGAAAGAAGGTCCTGCTTGGTTGGGTCAGAAATTACCGAGCAGGACGGAAAAAGGGGAGCTTGAATGTGTTCTGGAATTCCTGGAGAGCCATCAGGGCTGTGCAAGGGCCGCGGGGATCCCTGGTGCTCAGCTCGAGTCCCTGCCTTGGAAAAAATGTGGTTTGTTTTGAAACGATCCCCCAGGTTGTCCTTTCGGTCTGGAGAGGAAGAGGGGAGGCAGACACAGCCCGGGATGCTGGGTCGGGGTGGATCCAGGCCTGGGGAGAAGGGATCAAAAATAGCAGAGTGTAAGATCAGAGAACAGTTGGAGAAAGGAAAAAGGAAAGAGAAAAGAAACAGCCAAAAGGGAAGTGGAAATGAGTCAGGAGGGAGGGAAGAGGGAAATGGGAAGGAATCTGGGCCTGTGAAGGAAGGGCAGCCTCTGGGGTGGAAAAGGAGGGTTAAGGAGAGTCCGTCTTGGCAAAACAATGGCAAGAAGCGGTGCCAAAAACACGTTCGTTCTTCCAGTAGAAAATTTTGAATTGTGATTTCTATTTTTTTTTCTTTGCTAATCCAACTGCTCCAGGTGAGTTAATGAACAGGGGAAAAAAAAAAAAGAGGGAAGAGGGAGGAAAATATTAAAGCAATGGAAAAGGAAAACCTTAAAAAGACAGGGAAGAGAAAAAGAGATGAGAGGAATATGACAATGACAACGTGCTCCAGTCTGAACATGGGGAGGGTAACAAAAAACCTGCTGCCCACAGCTGGACACCTGGATGCACAAAACCCCTTCCAAACCAACAACCACCTATCACAATGGTTAATTAGCAGCTGCTCTGGTTTTCTAGTTCCAGCCCATAATAAAAACATCTTTTTCCATACTTGCATGGCAATAATAGTGATTATGGTTATTTTAATGAGTGTCTAGCAAAGACTCCCAGGTCTTGAATTTGTTAGGGCCCGCAAAGGAAGTGTTGGAAAACATTCACTCCATTTTCTCTTATTATATACAAAACACTCGTGTGTACGTGGACTCATCCCTCTTCCGGAGAATTTGCTGGGTTTTTTGCCATTGAGCCCCAGCAGCAACTCATCACCAGCAGAAATGATTTAAGGTTAATTAACACCATCTAAACAACCAGGTGATACCAGCAGAGATTTTACCAGCACCCCACTCTGTGTGATTTTGTCCACTATGCAATTAAAAAAATCATGCCATTAGAAGTGCAGAAATTAAGTTTGGAGTCCAGCAACATTCCCAGCGCTCCCTGCCCTCTCAGTGGTTTATGCTCCTGGTACAACTGGAATGCTGGTATCTTACAGGAAAAGAAGAGAGAGATCTTGAGAAAAAAGGACAGATTCTTTGCATCAGGGCGGATCGGCAGAGAAGTTTGGCAGGTGATGGGGATGCAGACGGACACCGCAGGACCTAGAACCCCCCGTGGTTCTCCCACCGCTCCAACTCCTCGCACACCAATTCTCCCATGAAACCCCGTGTGAACTCACTGAGTATCCTCACCGGATCCACAACGCTGCTGGTACAAAGTGACAATAAAGCCGCAAAACAAAAGCCCCTCCGCAGCCCACAACAAACATACCTTTGCGTTTACGGCTGCTGTGCACGGCAAGGGATGAACTTCAGCGTCTGGGTAACTTGCACTTTGCACAGAGCATCTGGTTTATGATCCTCTCGGCACAGCCTGTGTGCAAACACTGTATGTCCCGACCCAGAGCTGCACCGGCATCTTCATTTGCGTCAGCCAGCAGGTTCGACCGAGGTCTTGAAAATGCAACAGGTTTTATTAGGAAAAGTGAATTAAAACCCGCTCTTCTGCAGCACCATCCCAGGAGCTGTGGGACACCTGCCGGCTCTGTCCCACGTGCCTTTACCACCTCCTGCCCGGTCTTTCTGCTCAGTCCCTCCTCAAATTATTCAGCGAGGGCCCAAATAAGAATCAAATATCCTGATTCAGCCTAATTCCAAAGGCTAGCTGCGTTTACCCATGAATTTATGTCTTCCCCCAAGCCAAGAAGTAAGCAAACAAACAAACAAACAGGCTGAAGAGCTCCATCCCTGGTGGTGCAGCATCCCACAGGACATTTCGAGGGTGGGAAGGTCAAATACAGAGTGAAGACACAGCCAGTGGAGCAAAGTCGGGTCTGTTTGCCTGGCCTGATGTGGAAATAGTTATAGTGCTACTAACTGAAGTAGCTAAATCCTCAGAAGTGTCCAAAACAACCATAATTTAAACACATTAGAGCCGGAGATGCTTGGACATGCTCTAGCAAGAAAAGAAGAAAACTAAAATGAATTAACCAGCAGCTCTTATAAACCAGAGTGAAAATGTTTTAAAAGAACATAATTGACATTCTTTGCTATTGCTTTGCATCAAGATAAAATTTGCAAGATGCTGAAGCACCTGGGTCCCGTGTTTTTATCCCAAAGACGGGGATTTGGAAGGAGCGGGTTTGCTCCTGGGCAGGGACTCGGTTCCTGCTGCATCCGACTCAACTGCAAAGGGGCTTTGGAGAGCGAAACATCGGAGCCAGTTCCCGAGGAACAAAGCGGAGGGGAAGGACAAAAAGGAAAGCAAGCAGGCAAAATCAATCTGAATTGTAACAAAATTAGAGTCTTCATTGAAATGTTCCACTTTTGGAACCGACTTTTTCTGTCAGACAAAAGGCTGAGACTTCAGTTGTTGAAATACTGCTCTCTTCTTTAACTTGGTCTAAATGTCACAGGTGGACGAGCTGCAGGTGAACCATCAGCAACACAGGCCTGATGCAATCCCCAAATATTTTCATGTCCAGCATAATTTGACACTTTTCCCTTGGTTTGCTGTGTTTTCTCTCCTGCTGCGCATGGGGTGCAGGTTTCCCACCTCCCACCAACTGGTGCAGGTTCCCTCATCTTTCTGCCTCCTGCCCATTTTCTACCCCCCACTTCACATTTAGGGAGCAAAACCCGCCTCCCTCCCGACACCGCGCGGACATCTCAGTTTAACTACGTACACAAAGAGATCTATTTGCACCCCGAGCTGCGTGCGCTGCTGCAGCTTCACCTTCAGGAGCAGCTGCTCCATCCCCCTGCTCCGCTCTGACGTGGCTTCTCAATTGTTCCACTCCACTTCCCCATTGTCTTTCCTCAGAGCGCTATTTCTTTCCTAGCTGGCATTTTCTTCGCTGTCCCCAAACAACCTCTTTTACTCTCTCTCTCCTACAATAACCCAATTCCTCGTTATTGTTTCCATTCTTTTTTAATATAATTGTTTATATGTTTTCCCGGTTGTCGAAGCGCAGGCCCTGCTCGGTGCTGGGGGCGGCTCTTCCAGCCGCAGCGGCACGGCGGAGCTGGATCCCCGTCTCCTTCACGCCGGGTCGGTGTCCGTGCAGAAGAGGCTCATCACACCTTCCGACAAGCATTTTCAATCTGTTTGCAGCAGCACACACCGTCTGTCAAGGCGCAGAGCGGCACTGAATTGGGTCTTTGATGCAAACAAGAAGCAGCCGCATGGCGTGAAGCACTTGGGAGCACTTCAGGCTGTAAAGAAAAAAAGAAAGGAGAAGATGCAGCTGTGAAGAATACAAATATTGGCTCCTGGAGGAAACCTCCACGTTGCATCCATTGTTGCAATCTATTATAGTGATTTGTGCAGGGCTAGTGCTCTCCATCCTGAGGTTGTGGTGGATCCAGCTCCCCATCCCCGGGGAGCAGAGGAGAAGGTCTAAAGCAATGATTGGCCTGAGGTGGCTCACAAGGTGTCTTTCTCCACTGAAAATGAATAAGGACCCTTTTTTTGCATGAGAAAGCAGGAAAAAAAACCCCAAAATCTGGCCTCAAAAAATTTGGTGAGCTCAGGAGGAACACTTCAGGTGGGTGCTCTGCCTCACTTCTGCATTTACACGCTGGGAAGAACAGTCACTCCCTGCTTAACAGGGAAGTTAACGAGCCTGAGTTCGTTAGCGGTGACACCTTTGCTGTGCTAATGGGGGTGAGATAAGCCCGGCAGTGAGTGAGGACAGTTTTCTGCTGGAAGAGGGATGTGTTGAGCTGCTGTCTGCCGGGAACTGGTGGGAGACCCCCGAGCCAAACGCTTTGCTGCTCTGGGGAGCTGAACATCGTCCTGGCCACCACGCACTGAGCCCCACGTCACAGCTGGTGCAAAGAAAACCCCATCGCAGGGCTGGGAGACACTGCCCAGGCTGCCCAGAGAGGGGGTAGATGAACCATCCCTGAGATACCCCAGGCCAGGCTGGACGGGGCTCTGAGCAACCTGAGCTGGTGAAGATGTCCCTGTCATGGCAGGGGGGGCACTGGGGAGCTGGGAAGGTTCCCTCCAACCCAAACCATTCTGTGTTTCTATGAAATGGAGCTGAGTAAAACCCTCCAAAAATGAAATATTTGTACCTGTGGATGATCAAACATGGTCAGTCACCCCAGGAGGGACTCCTGGCAGCAGAACCCGGATCCTTCTCCCACCTACACGCGTGTCCTTGGTGTCTATTCCAGCCATTTCTTTAACACCAGGAACACAGAGCACACGTTTGAGAGAACTACAGGACTCTTGTTTCATAAAATTATGAAGCAATATGCTTTTCAATTCCCCTCTTTGCAGTTATTTCAGCTTTTTCCCCCCAAACAGTGCCAGCAGCCTGGGGCACACAGGCAGGGTAGGACATTTGTCACAGCATCACTCAACGAGCTTTGCTAATCCCCCGCCTTATTAAAGGCTTTAAAATCCTCCTTCTGATGGATAAAACATTGTCAGTGCCTCTCTGGAGGAACCTGCTGGGAAAACGGACCCTGGTCCTAAATCTTTGGGAGAGGAGGGGAGAAAATGTCTTGGCAACATTGGGGTCTGTTCACCTCCAGTGTAGCTGCCTTTTCACCACTGCCCTTGGACAAGTACGTTTGTATTTATATATAAAATACAGCAAAAACAATCATAAAAGCCATGAGGATATAAATATAGATCCCTT
This sequence comes from Streptopelia decaocto, assembly GCF_964273445.1. Taxonomy (NCBI): domain Eukaryota; kingdom Metazoa; phylum Chordata; class Aves; order Columbiformes; family Columbidae; genus Streptopelia; species Streptopelia decaocto. Next base: position 19,935,796 of record NC_138665.1, on the reverse strand, counting down.
CATCCAAAAGGAGCCTAAACTGCGTTTATGTAAGCTAGGATGGTAAAGGTGATGCTGTTCTGCAGTGTTTCTGTTCCGAACTTAAAAGCCCTTGGAGTTTAACACAAAATAAAAATAAACAAACAAATCCCCCAATTTACTGTTTTCTCCAACAGCCCCAAGTCCCTTCCCTCTGCCGACAACCCCGGGAGGGTGCGGCGGGGTTGGTTTGCACTGACATCAGCTTTGTAGTTTGGATAAACGGCTGGTCATTGGTCAAGATACCAGTTTTCCAGGGAAACCAGGGCTTGAAGCATTTGTTTTTGTGTATGTGTGTGTAGATTTGAACTAAATTTGGGATTAAAACTTCAGCTGTTGGGCTTCTCTGGTCTGAATTCTTGCCTAATGCTCAACACTAAGTTGTCATGATCAGTGTTACGGTTTGTTTTTGGGGGGCTGGGCATTCTTCTGATTGCTGCCCAAAGAACACTTTGGTGAGACAAAGCAAGTGAGATACCTGGATCAAGATTAAGATGTTCCTTGGAGATGGCGCGGCCACAGCTACGATGTTTTGCTCCTTTCTGTCTGCCTCGATGCAGGAGGACTATCACAGAGGCGCTTTGCAAGCTCTGATGGCTAATAATACCCCCTCGAGTTCGCCAGACAAAATATCTGCAGGAAGCTCCTGCCTGGGCCTGATGGTGATTCCCAAAACACTGACCCGGGGTGGTGCTGCTCCTCCTGCCCTCGGTCCCACCGGCATTATTGGGGGGTTCACGGGCGCTGCCTGGAGCCCTGTCGAGGTTAAAATCAAGCAGAACATCACAGAGACGCGCTCCATGCAAATAAAGGGATTGCAATGGGATAAACCACAAATCAACTCTGTTTAGTCTTTGGCATCCCTAACAGAGACGTGCAGCAGCATTCCTGCAAGCAGAGGGTTTTTATGGATGACTGAAATAACGTGTTTTTGCTACCTTCTCCCCAACAGCCTGGTGAACATCCCTCTGCCATGTATCTATTGAACTAAGAGGGCCCTCGCTTTGCTCCAGAGCAGCCCGGCTTCCTCCGGAGCGTAAGAAGCCGCCTGGACAGGACAGAAACGGGCACATTTCACCCTCAAGTGAAGTCTGCAAATACACTGAATACTTGTTAGTACCTGTGGCCACTTGCAGAAGCTGAAGTTCAGACTTTGGGAGCGATGGGGTTGATTCCCCGTTCTTGCCAACCCGTGCAGGAGGAGATGGCTTTGTGAGCCCAGAGCCGCCGGTCGGGCTGCTCGTCCCTCACGTTTGCTTTCGGTGCCGTTTCTAAGAACTTTTATTGCTTACACTGATGGTGTTTTAAAATCTGATGCACTTTCCTTCAGGTTTGCTGCTCATTTGCCCCCGTTAATCAGGTCCTGTCCTCCGCTGCTCAACGTGAAGGGTAAAGAGCCCAGTGCTCTCCCTCCCGCCATAGGGGAGAAGTCAGAGCACAGTGGAAAAGGGGAAAACAAAGGCTAAATTAGGATTCAGCGCGAGAATGAGCTCCAGCTACGGGTCCTGCACACACCCCGTTCTGAATTTCCCAGCCTGTGGCGTCAGAATTTGGCCTCACAACTGGCAAAAATGGCGTGGGGTTAAAAAACCCTGAATGACAATATGCTATAGGATCACGAGTGCTGAAAAAAGAAAGACTTTTACAGCCTGAGGAAAAAAAGACCATTGGAGGCTTCTAAATAAGTTGGACGTGCCGCTGGTATTAGAAATAGAGCTCATACCTCCTGTGGTTTACAGGGAGGGGATGCCCGTCCTGAGCGGCCGCTGACAGGGAGCACAGGGCGGTCGAGGTCGATTGATTGTAAAAGCAGGTTTGTAGCGTTCTCTTTAAAACAATCGTTCTGTTTCTTTTTGGCAAACAGCAGGTCTAGGTGCTGGTTTGGCCTCTGGTGGCTGCTTCGGACCCTCTCTGCAAATGAGCACGAAGAAAAGCACATTTTCACCCACTACAAAGCCAAAGCAGCATCCACCTGGTTCTCTTTGCTTACACTGGAGTTTATCCCAAAACTCGTCCTGCAGGAGGTAACGGGGAGAGAGTTTTGTCTGCCCAGGCATCTGCTAAGCCAGGATTTCTTGTTTGTTAAGGGAAACTCCCTGCCCCATCTGCCCATCAGGGAATGGTACATTATCTGCTACACTGTGATCCAGGCTGAAAAGGATTCCTGCCTCCATCAACACATCATGCAGGTTTCTCTCTTTTGCATGTCACAGTTTTGTTCCATTTCATGCTCGAAGAAGATGGTGGTGCACATCAAACCCACAGGGATAAGAGCTAGGTGCCCTTTTTTATAAAAAAACATAATAAAATAAAATATCTCTATTCTATTCTTGTATGTATGGTTTATATACTGAAACTATGAAAGGAGAATAAGGAATGGGTGTGTTCTCACATCCTCAGCCCTTCTGCTCACACCTGCGGGTTGCACATCCCACCATTACATCCTGTAGGCTTCCGCTGGGACCAGCCTTTAGAAATATAATAATATAATATTAATATAAAATAAAATAATACTACAAAAATATAATATTAATCAGTTCATACTTCAGCATCTAGAACACACTTCCCCCACTTCTGAGCCCCATGTGTCATTTCAAAGGTTGCCACGCAGACACACTAGCCCTGGGTAGGCTTGCTTAGTGGCTGGACTTAGGCTGGCTTAAATCCAGCTTAGAGCAGACGTTTCCACCCAGGCAGGTGTTTGCAGGAGCGGGACCGTGGCTGCTTCAGCCTCCTCCTCTGCCTCAGTCTTTGCAGAAAGAGCCTTTACACGGCTCTTCCCAACGAGTCTGTGCTGCAGGGAAATACGATCATTTGTCTGGTCAAGCTGCCCCTGTGCTACAACGCTGCCGCGACCCCTTCGTGCCAATGTCAACTGCGAGCCTTGCTCTTTGTTTCTCCAGCCTTTTTCACCCAAATTCCTGAAGGAAACTGGTTAGAATTACACTCTGGTTTAGGGGAATAAAAAGTATATTTCTAGCTGCGGAGGCTGCAAAGCAAAGCCTGAAGATGTTACTTGCTTGCACCCTACAGGCACTGAATAGCAAAAGCAGATCCAGAACAGTGTTAAGTGATGATTTAGAAGGCTGGATTCAAAGGTTTTGAGTGCTTAGGACCAGCAATGTGTGCACAGCGAGTGACAGAAGCGACATGCCAGCTGGCCGGGAGTGTTTATGATGCTCCAGTTGTTCCATTTTCAAGCAAACAGCAACAATACAGCACTACAAGTACCAACACCCTGCTATCCGATTTACCCACAGAATCATTACTATTTGCCCAATGGTTCATGATGGTGCGATGCCAAAGGGCTGTAGTTTCCTTCAGCTCCCAGTGAAAGCTTCGCAGCTCCGAGCTCTGCACCAGGACAGCAATTTAATGCAGAAATAACCATTTTTAGGCAAGGTGGCCGCTGCGGCTGGAGCCCGAGCATCCCTCCGTGGAAAAGAAGGCGGCAAAGAGAGAGAACCGGGAGATTCTACAATAAAATGCAGGCAGGGGTGGGAGAGAGGAACCTGAGTGTCCCCACGGGACAAGGGGGCAGGTGAGGAGCTGAGACTGGACTATCCGAAAAACACAAGAAACCTCAGCAGGCACCAGGCAGCTGCTCCAGGAGCGACCGGGCACTAGGGGACACCATCGTACCAGAAATCGCAGCACACGCAGCAGGAAAAATGTCCAGTTTCAGGCAAGAAACGAACACTTTTCTTTTTCCAGGCATTTCTGACAGTGACGCTGTAGCAGGACAGCGCTCCATCCCTCTTCCCAATCCTTTCACTGTTTACAGCACATACAAATGCCACAGTTTCTAACCCACCTCCTGACGGTAACGGCTCCTGTTTCTCAGCGTGTTTTTCTCTCCAGGTCGCCGTTCCCGAGCAAAACGCGACCAGCGTTTGCTGCCGGGGTGGCAATTCTGTGTGCGCCACCCAAGCAGGGGACAACCAGCTCCGCCTCTCACCTGGAGCTGGATCCTGCGCCTAGTTTGGGAGAAGCCAAGTCAAAACATCATTCTCAGCAGAATTTCCAACGCGGTGGAAATGCACGTGATGACAGACACCCAAACACGTCATCCTCACCGAAAGCATCGCTTCCCACCAAGGGGCTGACGAGCATTTTCTGGGTGTAAATACAGATTAACGGGGGTTCTTCACCTCCCAAGGGCTTTGGCTCCGCTGGGTCCCCACCCCAGCAGCCCCAGGTGCTGCCCCGAGTCCGGGCAATTTGGGCTCCAGCAAAGCCCGGTTTGGCTGGACCCAACTCAGCAACTTCTGCGCTGAAGTTTTTATTCTATCATTATTAACGATTATTCCATCACCATTACGCTCGAGCACCCTGTGTAGATTAAAATGGGTTGTAAGGGAGAAGAACCTGTATGCAGACACTTGAAAATGAAACACAGAAACCAGTAGTTGTTAAAATTTAACTTGCAACATTTTAATATTTAGCACTCTTTTTTTTAAATAGTCTCTCCTATTGCACAAAACCCACTGTTGTTTCTCTTGCCATAACCATTGTCTCATTAAAAAACAAAGGTAAGGAGGAAAAAAAATACCCCCGGTACAATAAAAACGCTTTGCAACACACAGGTGTTTATATATAGCTGTATATATATAGCTTTATTGTACAATACTTTAAAATTTGGGAACGTGCACACTATTTCTACATATTCTAAAACTCAGTTTTCCACAATGGTTTCTCTTTACTGTTGCGAAATGCCTTTAATGCTCGGAGACACAGCTATAATACTTAATGCCAGCCCTTGTAGGGAAGTTTTAGCCGAATCTCTTACACTTTCTCAGAGCTGTTTAAACAGTCAGACCTTGAACCGGCACCAAGTAACTTCATAAATACCATATGAAATCATACTTGCTATTCATTTATCAACCACTCGTCCAACAAAGAGTCTTAATCCTACAAGAATTCCTGTTTATCTCGATGTATCACGCACCTTGGGCAGGGCTTGGCAGCGCTGCTTTTCCACGCGTTTACTTGAAAAGCTCAGGAATGTTTCCTTCTGACCAAGATTCTGAAGTTGTTCTGTACATCAGAAAGGTCACCCAGCTGGGTTTGTCACCACGCTGGCCCCAAAAACCCAAGGGCCTTGGGTTGCCTCTTTTCTGCAAGGTGCGAGTGAGGCGAACGCTCTTGAACAGGATCAAAGATCATAGAAAGCTACTTTTAAAAAGGACTTTTTTTTTTTAAATTCGATGACTAGTTCGGAAATTCAACGTGATCCTGAGCACCCAGAGCTCGACTCTTGGGTAAAACCTCCCGAAGAACTGGAGGAATAATCCAGATCCTGCAGCCACCACTTCCAGGACCAGCCCCATCGAAATCAGTTTCAAATGCAGACTAGGACAGTGTGATTTTAAAACTGCTCCCCCAGACAAGATCAATCTAAAAGTTCAGGAAACCCTGGCAGATCTGCTGCCCCGGGAGAGCGTCCGAAGAGCGGCAGGTTGGGGTGGGAGAGGCACCAACCCTGCAAACCTCACACACAGAATCACGTTGGAAACCAAAATCCACAGCAGAAGCAGCTGGGGACAGGGCAGGAATTATCCTGGCGTCTGCTGTGTAAATAATTCAGCGGCTGTTTGAGGATCCAGTGAAAGCTCGGCCCTCATTACGTGCCAGCGGCTCCCCGAGCGCCGCGTCCAACAAATGTGTTTACATTTCCCACTGACTCAGGCAATTAACGCTCTTTGTGGAGCTGTGAAACGAAGCAAATGCCCAAATACAGGCTTTGAAGAGTTTGTTTATGCGAGTTTATCATCAGATCAACAGTTTTCTGGTGCTGGCTGGCGGTGGCTCCTCCATCCTCAGTGAATGTGCGTGTCCAAGCAGGGGCTGCCCATCCCCGACAGCGGCTGTACCACCGGGCAGCATAAATAATGGACCATCCGCTGTTATTATTACATGGCTAATTGCAACGAAGGCTTGCAAGCCTCCATCATGTCTTCTGGAGTTCTAAGATCTCCATTGCCCATCTAAGATCTTAGAGGAAGGTCTTGTCCCCCGCTATGAAGGGGCAACGGCCGCTCTTCCATCCTCCCTGTGGCTTTCTCCAAAGGGTTCCCCATCTTTCTCCTTAATGGAGAACTTTTTCCTGAAGGCTAGCGTTAAGCTGGAGGAAGAAGCCTTCCTAAACGTGGTGAGTCTCTTCCGAAAGTTGCCTCCCGAGAAGAAATAGAGAAGCGGGTCGAAGCAGCAGTTGGCAGCTGCCAAGGGGAGCGTCACCACCACCGATTTCTGGAGGTATATGGCGTCCTCGCAGCTGGTGTTCCTGAGCCGCAGCACGTGGAGGTGGACGGTCCGCAGGATGTGGTACGGGGTGAAGCTCACCAGGAAGGTGGCCGTCACGATGACGATCATCCAGACCGCCTTCTTGCGGTTGGCCTGGTTCTTCTTCATGGAATTTTTCAGTAAGGTCCTTACGATCAGGGTGTAGCAGATCGTTATGACAATAAAGGGAAAAACGAAGCCAATAAACAGGGCAATAAAATCGAGGATCACCACTAGATTTGTCTTCTGAGAGTCTTCCGGGGGTTCGAAGCACTTGGTCTTGTTGCCATGTTGGTATGTCCCGTTTCGCAGGAAGGGAGCACTCGTCAGGGTGACAAAGATCCAGATGCCGACACAGACAAATTTAGCTTTCCTCTGCGTTACCAGGTTGATGTTCTGGACGGGAAAAACGATGGCGATGCAGCGGAAGAAGCTCATTGCCGTCATGAAAAAGATGCTGCAATACAGGTTGACGTACAAGGCGTACGAACTGACCCTGCAGAGGAAATCGCTGAAGAACCAGTTGCCTTTGTGCACGTAGTAGACGACGCGCAGGGGCAGGGTGCAGACGCAGAGGAAGTCGGACACGGCCAGGTTCAGCAGGTACACCTGGAAGGCCGTCTTCTGCCGGTAGGTTTTGATGAGGACGTACAGCACAACGCCGTTGCCAACGAAGCCCATAATGCTGATCATGGAGTAGAGCGTGGAGTAGACGCGGTTTCGGAAGTCGTCGATGGAGTGATGGCACGACAGGTTATCGAACGGCGTCATGTTCCCTGGCTGGGGCACCGATTCCGCCTGGCGATGAACGTCAGGCCTAAGGATGGAAAACTCGGGTGAGTTATGTAGAGCGACACACAAAATTAAAATGTCATTTTTAAATAGGAGGAGAAACCTGTTATCTCATATAGGAGAAAACAGCAGGAAGGGATGTGGATAGGCTTTATCATAACTATTTTCTACAGCCACCTTTCTTAACGTGGTGCCAACAGCTGGTGTGTAAAGATGAGTCACGCTTTCATAAGTCCTCACTACTGGCAGCATCTTCCTTCCACTGAATTACCAAAAAGCCCCAACTCCTCACAAAGCCAGTAGCTGCTCATTAAAACAGCAGAGAGGATTGACGAAGGTGGCAGTGGCACTATGCAGTTTAAAATATAAAGACCAGACCTGGACCCTAACGACTGCTCAGTCCTGCCCCTCCCATGGCCAACGCCGCCTCCCCACACTGCACCTTCACGCCCGCCAGACTTTCATGAAATGGTATTATTTCCTTTTGGTATTCGAGTGCAGCGAGACATGACATTCTCAATTTGGGTTGTCCTAAAGCAAAGTAAGAGAAAAATATGCACGTATTTTCCCCATTCGTTTTCAATTTCTAATGGTTCAAATGCAAAATCTCACTTGCAGTTGGAGCGCATGACAAACCCCATGGTCGGACCTGCAGGGTACACAAAGGCTGAAATAACAGGATTTGAGAAAAACAATGATGAAAGAAACAGACAGGACGAGGTCGGTTATGAGAACCCACACCATATATGTGCTCAAACCTGATGTTACATGGTACGTATTTTCAGCCACACAAATAATCTGGCAGCATTAGAGTCTCTGTCTCTCTCCAGGCTTTACTGGGAGTTCAGGAGCACACTGAGATGCTCAAGGCTTCCAGTTTTCAGTCGGGTTTCAGCAATTTGGGAGTTTGTACTCTAAAAACAGCCCTTTGATTAGCTGCAATGCACAAAGTACATGAAAGCTCAACAGATACCAGTGATGTGGCACAGGCAGGAGAGGAGGCAAAACCTGCTATGAGAGAGGATATTTTCTTCTTCCCCTTGGGTATTTGCGAGTCACTGCACAGAAGTCTTTAGCAAGAAGAGGCAGCCAAGACTCGACACGGTTCTGTCAAAAGCCATGGATCAGTATGTGATCGCTTACAGTATGCAAAAATGAAACTTATCTAGCGATGCTCATTACAAATAAGCTGAGAATCAGAGAGAAGGAGTGAGTTTGCAGCCGTGTCCTCTCCCCGTCCCTCTGGCAACCTGGTGGTGGCAGAACCCAGACAGCGGCCCCAGCTGGGAAGAGTCTGGGTTCCCCACGATGGGCAGCCCAGAGCGGGTCTGAGCACCAGGGACTGTCCCCAGCAGCTTCTCGTGGCTCCAGCTGCCCCTGCTCTGCGGGACTGGCCAGCGACACGGGGCTGCTGCCCCACGGGCACCGCGCCGGGGACATGGAGCCCTGGGATATGCCGGAGATCCAACCTCCACCCCACACCACTGGCATCCTCACATCGCCCGAGGTCTTCACTGCAGGCTTGAACTTCAGCTTATGGAAAGAGCAACACTCCAATAATGCTTTGAAATCTCTAAGATGGGGCTAAAATTAAGTTTGCGGTAACATTGGTCTGATTTTAACCAATTGATTGGGAGTGGCAGGTAGCGCAATATTATCTGAAAAAAGCTGCAGGATCCCATTTCCTTGCTTTTATCCATCAAGATAATCTGACGCAGGTGATCAAGCTCTTACTACCATTACTCCTATTGCTGGGTTAATGCCTGCCGAGTTATGCACTGTAAGAACACATTGAGATTAGTGGCTCAATTATCTTATTAATATGAAAACTCATAGAGGTAAAATCTCTGTGCCTACCAAGGCATCCTGTATCAGTTCTTTCTCAGACATTAAAAACCAAAACATAATCAAGGTATTTGAGATTAAGAGGCTGGAATAATCTCTTTTGTACACTGAGTCTTTTTTCACCCCCAGACATGTAAGACCAGTATGAAGAAGGAGCAGCAAACGGGACAGACTGGGCTGTGTGGTGAACCCAGTGGATCAACACGGATCTTTTGGCTAAAAGCAACAACGTGATGTAATATGCTCAGAGAAGGGAAGAGATTGCGGATGGAGAAACGCGCACGATGGGGCGCAGGGAGCCGGGCAGAACCGCGTCTCCCAGCAGCACATTTTGGGTCTGGTTGCTGCAAAGGCACCGCTGTGGAGTTCTGCCCAAGAGATAACCTGCAGATATCGCTGAACGTCTCAGCCCATCGTCTGCTCAGATAAACTTCCTTATTTCATCTCAACGCCTATTTGTGTGCACTTCTTAAGGGCACTGAGCCGGATTATAAACTTTTTACCTCCTTTGAGGACCAAATTTCAGTCTTTCAGCTGCTATTCTTAAAGATATTAGCAGAGAGTGGGCAACCACACAAGGAGTTTGTCTAAAAGATACCAAAACCATCTATCTATCCATCTATCCATCCATCTATCCATCCATCTATCATACTTCTAAACATAACTTACAATGTCTTTTGTAACCAAAAGGAAGACTGACGATTACAATACTGAAGCGGGCTGCTAAAGTGTAAGAGAGCTCCACACCTAGAAATATACATGTAAAACCCCCAAAACCCCACAGAACACCATTTCCCAGCTGAGGCTTTAAACCAGGTTTGCATCACAAACTGAAGACAAATGTCACTTCTGCCACTTCTTTGTTTGTACCGTCATGGTTCACCGAACCATTTGTTTATGTGCTGGTGATTTCAGCTCGTTAGGAATGTACACAAGTGAGAGGAAGCAGTGATGGTTGGCTGAGAAAAGTATCCCAAACTAAGCCAAACTCTAAAAAAAAATCATTATTCTCCAAGTCTCATGCACCACAGCTAGATTTATAGTTGCCATAAATAATCATAAATAGATTATATTAAATTGAATCACACGAGCAAGAAGCACGCCACCAAAGATGCTACTGCTGGTTCTGAGCTCAGAGATGAAGCACCAGGAGTCCTCAGGAGTGTTCTGAGGGCTGATTTGGGGTGAACCCAATGTTCGGTGGAGGAGGCACAGAAACTGCCCCAAAACTCCGAATAAGCTTCAAAAACTCGCTTCTCTGAGGGGACAGAGTCGGCTCTTAGAAAGAGGAACAGAACGGAAAACCGAAGCAAGCAGCGGCCGCTAATTAATAACCCAGCTCATCAGCGCCCTTGGGCTGCAAACCGCTATGCCGGAGCTCCGCGGCTGCTCAAGGCGGCGGACACGGCGACGGAGCCGGCGACGGACACGGCGACGGACACGGCGACAGAGCCGGCGACCGGCCGGTCCCGTCCCCCCCAGTCCCGGGTCCCTCCGCTCGGGCAGCGCCAGGGACCCCGTCCCGACCCGCACCCCCGGGTGACCCCCGGCGAGGACTCACCGCCGCCCGGCCGATCGCTGAGCGCCGCCCGAGCCGCCCTCCGCCGCCCTTAAGCCGGGGCGAGCCCCGGGGAGGGGCCCGTCCCGCCCCCGCCCCCGGCCCGGCCCGGACCCCCGGCTGTCCCCTCCCCGCTCCCCTGGGACGGCGGGCGGGGGAACCGGCGGCTTTTCGCGTCCTGCGGAGCTGCCGCCCCCGCGGGGCAGCGGGGAAGCGTTTAGCGGGGTGGGGTGGTCGGTCTCTTCACGGAAGTAGCAAGAGACAGTGTGAGAGGAAACGGCCTCAAGTTGCGCCCGGGGAGGCTGAGGTTGGATCTGGGGAACAATTTCTTCCCCAAAGGGCTGTGGGGCATTGGAACAGGCTGCCCAGGGCAGTGCTGGAGTCACCATCCCTGGAGGGCTGGACAGACGGACATGAGGTTCTCAGGACATGGGGCAGGGACAGGGGTGGGGTAACAGTTGGACTTGATGATCTTAAAGGTCTTTTCCAAGCAAAACGGTTCTGTGATTCTTTACGCTGCACCTACTGCAGCATCGAAGACAGCCCTGCAGGATAACTCCCCATGAAGATCCCAAACTGTCCTCCTGTGCATCCCTGGGACCCGCCTGCTGCTGGTGTCCCAGATGCAACCTTGTCCAGCTCCTTTTCAGCAACCAGGTGGTGTAACCGTGACCCCAGGTGCTCCTGCCGAAAATGCGCCAGCATCACCACAGCTTTTCCACGGTGCTGTGTGCTCGGGTGACCGCTTGGATGAATTTTGAGCCAATTTTTCTGCCCCAGCTCCATTTTGATGGCCGGTTTGGGAGCTGCCGCAGACCTGCATGTTCTCCAGCTGGGCAAGGACAGGCTGGTTGCACAGTCCCCCAGATGGGATCCAAAGTGAGGAAGCACACAACTGGGAAACTGGTAGCTTGACAACATCATGGGGGGGCAAATGCAAACGGGGCAGCCTTGGCTGCACACCAGCAGCGGGACAGGTTGGTGCCCAGTAAAACCTCTGGAGTGCTGGGCTGGTTACTGGGAAATTGCACTGGTGGGGGGAAGATCTTTTCACCTTGTGGCAAGTCTGAAAAATCGCCACGCACATGCTGAGGGGCCTCCAAGCACTTTGCTGCTCACCTGTTTAAAAAAGGGAGGTCACACAGAAACATGCTCTGTGTTGACTTCGAGTTGCACTGGACCAACTGATGCACCAAACCAGCTTTTTTCCTGCTCTCAGGGGCAAACTTTGCCCCTGTGCTGTCCTGGAAGTGGTGGCATCTCCCCGCCTTGCGCAGAATCGAGGTTCCCAAAGGTAGAGCTGGGGCAACCTGGACCATAGACACCTGCAGAGCTGTCTGGGCTGTCCCCACAGCCCCCGTGTCCGTGGGGGTGACAAGGAGGAGCACGGCTCTGCCAGCCCCTCCTTGGAGCAGGACAGTCATGCAGAGCCGCTGCAGTGGCCAAGGAACAGCTCTGATGCTCATCTGGAACCCAGAAAGGTGATTTTTTTTCCATGTGATCCCAGATGACCTCCGGTTGTAACTCCAATAATAATAAGCTTTAGCTTCTCGTGGGAAACACCAACATTGAGTAAACGTGCTTCCTCAGAATTAAGGATTAACTTCCAAAGAAGCAGGGAGAAAACAAATCCTAGTACCCAAGAGATCCTGTAAATGCTGCTCTCTGCTCACGGGACGGACGTCTCTCCACGTCCTGCTGTTCTCAAGGCATCTCTGTGGCGTGGGGGTCGTGCAAGGAGATCCATCCCTTCCATCCATGTCCCCACGCGAGGGTCCCCGGGGCTGCTCCTGTCCACGGCCCATTTTCTGCTCAGCAGGACACCCTGCACCGTCATTTAGCAGCGCTCGGTGCGGGAAGGAATCATTCCTGCTGTAGAGCACGGGTGGCATCCCAAGAGAGCTGGAAGGGTGCGGAGCTGAACAGAGCTGAGCAGCTGCAGAGCACTAGTTACACATTTTGCCATCTCAAACCTTTTCAATAAATGATTGAGAATGAAATAAATGCTACCATGTCAATGAACTCATGATTACTCTCTAGGAATAAACCACAAGTAAGATCAGAAGCACACTGGAGGCTGCTCTTGTGGAAGGACGGTGGGTGATGGTCTCTCTGGAGATTGTTACAGCAGGTTCTGCCAGGGCTGCACACTTTTCCTTTTGTACTTTCATGTTTTATTTAAGTGTCGCTGCACTCGGCCACCTCAGAAAGCTGCTGTTCAGTCAAATCATGGGATCATTCAGGCTGGAGGGGACCTCAGGAGACCTCTAGTCCAACCTCATGCCCAAACCAGGCCAGGCTGCTCAGGGTTTTGTCCCACCTGCTCTTGAAGACTTTCAAGGATGGAGGTCCAAGGGCCTCCGAGACTGGGCAACCCATCGCACCACCTGCAATCTCCAACACTGCAAACTGGTTCTATAGTTTGCTTTAGTTGTGGTGCATGTGCTGGTATTACTCCATTCTGCTCTTCCTTCTGCTTTTTTTGGTACCTTTTTTTGCTATTCCTTCTGCTTTTTACTGCTTGGTTTTGTTATTCCTTCTTCTTTTTATTTTTGCCGTTCCCTTTTCTCTTCTTTTCTCTCTCTCAAGAACAGGAAGATTTCTCGTTGCAAGGTCAGGCTGAGGTTGGTGTGGGTTCCAGATGCTGCTCCAGATGTGCTGGCAGAAGAGCCAGAGTTTTGGTGTGGGAAGATTTTCCTCACCAGATTCCTAAGAAGCCAAAACTGCAGCTCGGATCCAACGAGGCCCACAAAGCCACGTGGTATTTGATGGGGACCAGGCACTAGGACGTTCACTGGATGTATCTGCACTGTGAGGAGCTGGATCAACCCTTTTGTCTTCTGGGATGGGTGGCTGACCCCGACACCGTGGGGACCTCCACACTCCAGGGAAAGGCTGGATCCACAGCACACACACCCGGTTACCCGAGAGAGGACCAAGCAGACCTCCTTGGCCACAGGTGACCGGCCCTGGGGACAGCCGGCACTGCTGGGTGGGACAGGCCACGGTGACTCTGCTCCCCCTGTTTGTGCAGGGGAAGATCTTCAGGCCACTGAGGGCTGACTCAGAGGCACAGCAGGGAAGTGCCAGCAGTGCGGTGTCCCCCACACACCACGCAAGGTCACCTCCTTGCTCTTCTTCCCCCTTCCTGTAAGTCCAAACAGAGCTAATGTGCCATGGGGAGTGACAACACAAAGTCTCAAGAAATGGCACAGGTTGGGTTTGACAAGGAATTGTTGGGGGGCGCAGTGCAAAGGTGGAGAAGATGGCAACAAGAACATGCACGTGTGAGGGCCAAGCGTGGACAGAGGAGATAACCACAGGCCAACAGAAGGGGAGGGCTCCCCAGGGGAGCCCCTGGATGCACCAGCCCCATCTTCTGCTTGGTTTTTAGGGACTGATGTCAATATGTGTGGCCCTTACTGGCAGTTGTGAGAAGCTGCTCCATCCCAACCATAGGACACCAAGGGAGCTCCCTGTTCCCTGATTTCTGTGGGAGAAAAATGGAGCTGGGGAACGTTCTGTGAAGAAAACCTCAGCCCTTGTTACTCACATAATGAAGCTGTTGCTTATATGGCACTGCAAATACCACCTTTTTAACTAGCTGCTGTGGAGAAGAGGACTGAGAGGAGTCGAAGCTTCTGCACTCTCTCTAGTCAGCGTTTTTTGGAATAAAGCACTTGCTGTCCTGAGATAAATGAAACAAGTTACTACCAGAAACAGCTGCAAGAACAGCCCTCGGACAATCCCATCATTGTTACCCGAAATATTTGGAGAATTACGTTATTCTTTTGCGGGCACAGATCCCTCTTCTCAAAAAGAAGCAGGAATGGGCATGGGCGACTAATCTGGGAAATGACAGAAGACGTCGGCCAGGCAACAATGTTGTTTCCGTTTGATCAAAGAAGATGGGGTTCATGTGGTTGCCACTCCAGATGCAAACCAAAAGGTGAGAGATTGTGCTGCCTTTTCTGAGAAGCGGAGCAGAGCTGTGGTCCCCACCGCAGAGGGACGGGGACGGGTTTGGGTACGGGGCTGTCCTGGGGTGCTGCAGCCCCGTGCTCCGCGGTGCCCCTGCACCCCATCCTTGCTTTGGAAAGGTCTTTGGGAGCAGCGATTGTAGGGGCTTCTGCCAGGGAGAATTCCTGGAAGTTGGGCTTTTTGGGGGGCCATTTAACCTGCTCTGATCCTTTCACCTCGTGCAAAATGAAAAGATGGGCTTCTCAGGCCAAAATTCCAGACAAAGACCCCCAGACGTCCAGGGAAGTTTCAGATTGGATATTAGGAAAAAGTTCTTCACGGAGAGTGTTGTAAAGCAGTGCAACAGGCTGCCCAGGGCAGTGGTGGGGTCACCATCTCTGGAGGGGTTTAAAAACTGTTTAGATGAGGTTCTTAGGGACATGGGTTAGTGCCAGAGTTAGGTTATGGTCAGACTCGATGATCTTGAGGGTCATTTCCATCCAAAATGATTCTATGATTCCTTTTGGTGGGGTTGCGCTGGTGAGGGACCACCAAACCATGAGAACTGGCCCATGTGCAATCAGCTGTTCATACTCCGTACAAGAACACTACGTATGTGCTGGTAAAAGATAAGGTTTGAATTTTTACCTTTCTGTAGGCAGGATGGGGTTGGCTTTACCAGACGCTGAACACCTCCAGGTCTTGCCGTGTTTGATGGCAGGAAGGGATTCCTGGTGTCTTGCAGCTCAGTGTCCTAAGTCCCTTGTATGGTCAACCACCTTAGAAAGGAGAGAAGTTAGAGACACCATGAAGTCTTTTGGACTGCTGGTTTGAAAACCTGGGTTTCCTTGGGTTTTTTGATGGTTCCAACGTGTCAACCTGTGACACGCAGAACAGCCGCACTGCCAGGAGATGCTGCCCTGATAGCGCCCATCGCTGCTTCCCCTTCCTGTTGTGTACATGTGAAAACAGCGTTTCAGCAGATGGCTGAGATACAGGTTTCTTTAAGCTGCGTCTCCATAACTTCACAAGTCACAGTGCTGACACAACAGTCAAGAAATGAGAAATGATCCGTGTCACTTTGCGGGTGACACGTTTGCAGGCAAAAGCAGCAGAATGTTTTCCCATTCCCTGAGGCTTCATTTAGCAGGAGCTGGGAAATTATATTGATACTCCTGGGTTTGTTAGAACTGCTGCGAAATCTGCATTATGCTGTCCAAAGTATTCTATGATTCTAATATTTGTTTTTGCAGAACGGGACATTTATTGGCCCTTAGGCTGGACCCGGGTGTGAGGGTCTGTGCAGCTCAGGAGGGACTTTAGGCTTTGAAATCTGGGTTAGTTAAAGTCTGGCCAGCTAATCTCAACCAGCATTTACTTTCAAGCTGACAAAAGGTTGTGCTTTGATTTGCTACTTTTGTTTCAGATACTGGCACCAGCTTTATTGCTTCTTACCTTTTTAATTGGTAAAAAAAAATATTCCGACACACAAATTTTAAAAAATAAAGCCTACCAGTGATTTTTGTTCCAGTTTCTTTCCCACCCCCCATAGTAAAGCAGCATTCTAATCCTCCGAAGTTCATTTGCTGATAGCAGTGTGTTCTGATTACATGAACTACCATTTTCTCTGGAAGATAAGAAAACAAACTCATCCCTGGGAAGTTCAACAGGAGACAAGAAAACATTTCTCGTGGGGAAGTTTTTGCTTAATTTTCTTTTGGAAAGTAATAAAAATATCCATGAATAGTATATACGAGTTGTCCATCTCTTTTTGAAAAGGGAATGGCATAAACAGCACAAAAATATGTGAATTTTTGGCATCAGGACTTGCATCATTTGGAAATTCGTTTACAATCTAAACTGAAAGGCACATCTGTGTGCGTTACTGAATCTGAGCACTGACACAGACACTCTACAATTAACCCAACCTTTCTTTATCTAGTACCTCATTTGATACACATCGCCGTTGGGTATTTGAGGATGGCCAGATAGTTATCTATGACACATCGTAAGTCAAGTACATTACCACAGAACATCAGAGGCCGCGTTCATCTCGTATTTCAGCAACACTGTAGAATGTGCCAACTGGCTTCCAGCAGAGGCTTTTCTTGGGAAACTTCTACCAGGACACAAACCCTTTCAGCAGAACAACACGGTCGCTGTACCAACGCACCACATGGAAACCAGCCCCAGGTGTTCCTTAGGTTGCCCCGTGCTGGTGTGTTCCACCCTCAGCTCTGGGAAAGCCCCTCACTTCAAATGGCCTCATTTGTGCTTTGAGATTTGTTTTTTTAATTAAGAAAAAATACCAGATGAGCTAAAACCTGCACGATTAATCTTTGCTGATTAAACACATGCCTTAACCTTTTAATTACTTCCTTTATCTACCAGCATCTCTCATTTTATCAAGGTTCCACCTACGCTTATCTGCTCTTATTCACAGTTTTGGCCTGGAAACACAAGGATGTGACCGAGGAAGCTGGTTCCAAGGAGAAAACTCATTCTTCAGTTCCTACCCATTAACTGCCAGGTCAGCCCGCAGTGAGTAGCCTGGTAGCTCTGCACACAGAGGTTACTTTGCCCCATCGTAGACGCTGGGAAGAGGGGCTGGTTGCTCCATGGAGTGACCGGGATGCTCAACTTGTTGATCTCAACTTGCAACAGATCTGGAACAGGGAACATCTTCACTGTTTTGTGCAAAGAGCGTCTGTCTTATTATTTCTTCTGAGGATAATGTCCCTTGATTTCTGGGCTATGCTTAGGTCACATGAATAATCTATATCAGGAGGATGATGCTGTTACTGGCTGGTTCATGCGAGGAAAGGTCCATGTCCACCGCTAAGCTGGGATCACTGGTTGGAGATCAGCAGTCCTGGCCTGCCAGCATCTGCAAAGGAGCAAATTGCCACTGGTATTAGATGGACCCTGCATGAGAGGGGAGAAAAATAAGGTGTTAGAAGGGTATCATTAAAAAAAGTGCAAAACCAACATGGCAAAAGCCTGATGAAGCCCTCAGAGAAAGGAGGCTGCGAGCTGTGAGGATGGTTAAACATGCGCCTCCGTGTTGATGCAGAGGGGTTTGCAACGAGCTAAAGTATCCAGGGGCTAATGCCAACCCAAACAGAAAATGACCAAAACAACTGACTTGGAATCAAAATAAACCGCAGCACATAACAGCAACACAGCAACAGAGAAACATTTTGCCTCATCTAACAACTAATGCAAGGGTAGGATTCGCAATTGCATTGGGAGAATTTAAGGCAACAAGAACTGAGACATCCAGCATGAGAATAATCAATACAGATCGGCAGATATGCAAAGTGAAGTGGGTAAAGACACCAGAGGAAACACTGTTAGAAATTTCCTGTTCTCTAAGCATTCAAGTGCTCTTCTTGTTAGCGTTTGGTCTGGGGGGGTTTTGTTGCATTTGTTTTTTCTTTCTCTTGTTGATTTAAAAGGAAAACTGTAAAGAGGAGAGCGCTGGTGAATGCTGACATACCCAACAGGCTCTTTGTTCAAATCTGAGATTCAGATAAGGAGACTTTAGATCCCAGCAATCTGCTCTCACAGCCACCAGTGTCCACCTTCAGCATTTCTGCTTCTGGAGCAGATGGTGGAAGGTATCACCAGGAAGTTTTATGAAATAGTAGGAGTTTGGTCTTTAATAGTTACATCCTCTTATTTCCTGAATGCCACTGGTGTCACCTTCTCGGTCAGAGAGAAGACTTGTGTGGCATTTACCACCACGCCGAGCTGCTTTTTCTCTTATCCCTTTGCTATCCACTGCTTCAAAACTTCCCATATTTCTGCCCCATACTTTCCACTTGGATTTAATTAAGCCATAAACTGCTAATCAGCCCCAGAATTGCCTTCCCTGGGCTGTGAACTGAGCCCTATAATTATATAACCTGCTGCTCTCTGCGGCTTCTCTTATCTGTCATGCTGAGAAGCGGGTGCTTTTTTATTCAAAACAAAAGCCCAAACCCTCACTGGAGAAGGAAGCAACTGTTTTTCTGCCCTGATTCAGCTGCTTTGCGCATTGCCACTGTCTGCGGGATGAAAAGTTCATTTTGGCTTTACTGAGCAAGCTAAGTATCATGTAAGGCATATCTTTGCAGATTTAAGAATCTCTCAAAAAAGGAGAAAAATGGGCTGAAGAGGATCACACTTTTCCTTCCCTTGCTCAGCTCCACGTACAACTGGCAGCCTCTGGTTAGAAGCTTTGTTTTCCACTGGACTGAAACCCAGAGGATTTTCCTATAGGTGTTGTACAGGATCTGCCAACGGGCACCTGCAGGAGTTTTCATGAACAGGCATTTGCTCTTCATTACCTCAAAAGCAATGGATGTTTTGACGTCATAGAATCATTTTGGTTGGATGACACCCTCAAGATCATCGAGTCCAACCATCAACCCACCCCTGTCCCTGCCCCATGTCCTGAGAACCTCATGTCCGTCTGTCCAACCCCCCAGAGCTGGTGGCTCCAGCACTGCCCTGGGCAGCCTGTTCCAATGCCCCACAGCCCTTTGGGGAAGAAATTGTTCCCCACATCCAACCTCAACCTCCCCTGGCGCAACTTGAGGCCATTTCCTCTCATCCTATCACTTGCTACTCAAGAAAAGAGAATGAAAATGAAAATACTCTGCCAGTTTCCCATGGGGGATGACAAATAACATACCCTGTCCAGCAGATACCAGTGGAGCTTTTGCAAAATGGAGATGTACTCATGTTGAAATTAATGCCATTTTAGTCTCTTCCAGTAAACGTCCAAGTTCCGAGAAGCAAAGAGCTAATGGAGTGTCATAGTCACTGCCTATAAAGACTGGAATTTGTTATCCATTGCCAAGCAATGTCTTAATCACCCCTGTGGTGCTTCTGGTCCATCATTTTGTGACTTACGGGATGCAGGTCACCAATCGGTGCCCACTGATGGAGACAGTTCTTTCCTCGACTTTCTATGGGCTCCCTGAAGCCAGTTTTAGGAGGTTTCATTTCACTCAAAGTACATGTTGATATAAAGCACACCAGCACAGTGGTATCTGATTATTTTATGGCTTTTGGTGCATCCAAACCACGTTGGTTTTGCAAGGTCAGGCTCAGGAGCGACTTCTGACTTTGGACCGACACAAAAACCCGTGTCCAACTCCAGCCTCTTCTCTAGAGAATTCAGACTTCCCTGCAAACTGCACATATCTGAGAGATTTATGGTGCTCCCTGAAGATCATCCTGCGTCAGGAAAATTGGCCTTTTTTGGCCATCTGAGTGGTTCTAGGATAAATCAGCTAAACTGCTGCTTAACTTACAGGCTGAGACTGACAGGGCATTGATGTTAAAGGGTGCTTGTTGAGATACTTGTGCTTAACCCGGTGGCTGCTCTCATTTCGTGCCCGCCCAATGTGACACCTAACAACCGACTTCTGCTTTGTCTTCCGATTCATCTGCCCATGTTCATGTTCCTCCATTGCCTTCCAAAATCAAATTCCCGCTTCTCATTCCCACCTTCAAAGTTCTGCATTAGAACAGAATTAAAAAGCATCAAGCTGATGTTTTCCAAACTCGCAGAGAAACCATAAGCCCTCCGTTCCGCTGAAGCCTTGGTCTGTTCCATTAGTTATTTAGTGGTCCTTGTATGCATTATTATTTCTGTGTTGTGTTTTCTTTCTAGTTTTTCCCACAATGTTTTTTTGCTAAGGCTCAGCAGGACTCCATAGAACAGGATCATCATTATTTAGCCTTTATTTTTGTTTTACAAACATCAGGGATTTGGGAGGCAGCAGCTGTTCTAGTAAATCCATAGGGTCATGTTAGTGCAGAAACCAGCTCGAGTACCCACCGCACCTCCCTGGTGAGGACCAGCTCTCAGTATTTCTGCACTGACTGCTGTGGGGAACAGCAGATGGGTCCCAGGTCCTATTTCACAGGTCCCAGCGCCCTCTTCAAAAGAGAAGATTTTTAAAAATCCCCATAAAATGACAAAATCCCCCCAAATTCATTATTGGAATCCCCAAATCCCAACAAAACTGCAGAAAGTTGAGAATTCTGTAGTCTTCTCTGGGCAGGTTGTGGTGATTGTCACTGACACCACTGGCAGACAACACACGGTCTGCAGTTTCAGCTGGCAGTAAGAGTAATTTTCTTCAGAAATCCACTGGTGTGGCCTCAAACAAACAAACGAAGAAAAACCCAACCCAAACCAACACATTTCTGGTAATTCCCCTGTTAAAATATCTGTTACTTTTCCTACCCCCAGACTCTCTCCTGATCTTTTATCAGCTTCAACAGACTTGTGATCTGCCAAGTGACAAGCCCTGGAGACTCTGATACCAACTTTCTCTGATCTAAGACCAGAATGTTTTGAGAAGCAACCGAAACGTTCCTTTCTGTTGCCCTGGACCACAGGAGCTCCGGCTGTCCCAGCCCATACGATGCTCTTCCGCCGCTCTCTCTGGTTTACTTGTCTCAAGCAACTTGCCCAAAGCTCCGTCTTTGCCGTGAAAAACCTACACGGTGTTTGCAGTGAACCGGAGATTTTTTACAGTACTGAAACTAGCTCAATTTTAACTGCAATTTGATCCACGTCTGTTACAAACTCCTGCAAACCAAACCAGTGCAATAGCCACACATAAAACAAGGAGCAGGAGAGATACGATGAATGAAAGAGGAGGTCAGGATGAATGTTCAATTTTTGTTTAATAAGCATTTATGCTGCCTCCAAGCTTTTTTCAGAGTTACAGCATCGCTATTACAGACAACAAGAAGCAAAAGAACAGCAGCAGCTCAAGCAGGAACCCACAAGGCTGCTGCTACAGCACCTGGGTGAGCTGCAGGGGGAAAGCGAAGCCAATAGGTAACGGTGCAGATAAGAAAAGGCAAAGGCTTGAGGAAATAGAAAAGTGCCGATATTCTCACCTCTAATTCCTTGTTTGCTTCCTCATACAAGGAGCAGCATATTTGGCCAGGACTAATGGAGATGGAAATAGCTCCATCCTTTGCCAAACGCCACCTGATCTGATCAAAACCAAACTGACCTTCTCAACCTCAGCCGGGCAGTTACCAACAATCACTCCCCTCCTGCTCTGCAGCAACAACCCCACCTGCCCTTTCCTGACCAGGGGAACTATATAAACCTGTGATTGCTCAGGAGGAGCAGCTGTGCTGCCTTTGGGGGCTGTGTTGAACACGAAAGCCCCAGGTATTCAGTCTCTGGCAGCCCTTCCATCCATGGAGCTGCCCGTACACTCATTTTTCTGCATGTGCTGCCCAGTGACTGCACTGCCAGGTTCAACCTGCCTGGATGTAGTTACATTATTTACTGTCAAAAATGCTAAATACGAACACAAAGAAATCTTGGCAATAATGGACAATGGCCAATTTTTCAATATTAAAACAATCTAAGCATTAAAGAGGCCTGAATAACTCCCTTAGGACAACTGTGTTTCCAAAGTGTTTTTCTAGGATTCCCAGCGAGGTTGCTCAGGGTGCCTGAAGTCTGGCAATGGTGCAATTAGGTTGCTCTCTTAATTAACTGGTTTTCT
Organism: Streptopelia decaocto; assembly: GCF_964273445.1. Classification (NCBI taxonomy): domain Eukaryota; kingdom Metazoa; phylum Chordata; class Aves; order Columbiformes; family Columbidae; genus Streptopelia; species Streptopelia decaocto. Next base: position 19,913,806 of record NC_138665.1, on the reverse strand, counting down.
ATGGAAGTTATTTTTGTCCACGTGCGTGATCCCACTAGGAAACAATTTCCTAATACCTGTCACGCGTCCAAAGAAAATACATCTACTGATAAGGGAGTAGCACGGAACCAGTTTCCTTTTTTCATTCTTTTATGCAACAATTACACTCTAAATAGCTCCTCGGATCTTTTGTTGAAGAAATAATACATTTTTCTTTCTGTCAACTACCTTTTCCCCGTGGCGGGTGAAGATAACCCATGGTAACCACTGCCATCTCCCCACACGCTGCCACGTTCCAGCTAAACTCCACATCTCAAATACTCCTTGAGGCTTTTCCGATGCCTATGCATTTAAATCCCACCACCACAATGAGCTTTTGCTTTGCTTCTGTTTGCCACAAAGGCATAAATGTTGGAGAATATCCTTACTCCAGGCAAATACGCATTTGAGGAGACATGGGACGACAATAATTCCGCTTGTACAGGACCTGCAAGGCCCAGTCCAGGCTGGTGCCTCATCTGGAGGTCACCATCTCAAATTAAAACGCGACAAGACCTGAGCAAATCTTCTATTTCCTGGTGCTGTTGGGAAACAGGAACCTCATTCTACTAAACTCGACCATTTGCAACATGTCCAGACCTCATGGGCTGTTTTCAGTTCACAACTGCACTTTCGGTTCCAGCGGTTCACCATTCTTTACCCAATGATAATTTCTGTTTCAGTTTACAAGCCTGAACAAAACTTTTCTTGAAAAACAAAAATAAACAAGGCAAACGAACCCCCAGATATCAGGAAGAAAATCTCCAAAAACCCCCAAAGAAAGTCTCAACATCAGACCAAGATAACCCTGGGAAACAACTCATGACAAGCTGAGAAACACGTTTGCAAATATTTTCTTCCAATGCATTCCCAGTCACTGGGAAACTATTCCCTTGATATTTCCTCTATTTTTCCTCAGGAGAAAATAGAAATCAGGCTCATTTTAGGGGAAGCGTCACAAATGTTTATAGAGGAAATGGTTCCCAAAGGAAGTCCAGGGGACCAATGTATGTGTCTCCTCCAGGGCGCCCAAGACAGCAGAGAACATATTCCTGGCAAATCTGGGTTGAATCCGCTCCAGAACAGAAGCAGCAACTGCACGTCTGTGTGTCCATGTCAGCTTGCCAGCCATAGAACCTCAAATCATAGAGTCATTTTGCGGGGAAGAGACCCTCAAGATCATCAAGTTGCCAGCTGTGCAAGGGCGGATGATGGGATGGGGGTGGATGATGGGATGCGGGCGGATGATGGGATGTGGGTGTATGATGGGATGGGGGTGGATGATGGGATGGGGGTGGATGATGGGATGCGGGCAGATGATGGGATGCGGGTGGATGATGGGATGGGGGTGGATGATGGGATGCGGATGGATGATGGGATGCGGGTGGATGATGGGATGCGGATGGATGATGGGATGGGGGTGGATGATGGGATGCAGGTGGATGATAGGATGCGGGTGGATGATGGGATGCGGGGGGATGATGGGATGCGGGGGGATGATGGGATACGGGCAGATGATGGGATGCCGGGGGGATGATGGGATGCGGGTGGATGATGGGATGGGGGTGGATGATGGGATGGGGGTGGATGATGGGATGCAGGTGGATGATAGGATGCGGGTGGATGATGGGATGCGGGGGGATGATGGGATGCGGGGGGATGATGGGATGCGGGTGGATGATGGGATACGGGCAGATGATGGGATGCCGGGGGGATGATGGGATGCGGGTGGATGATGGGATGGGGGTGGATGATGGGATGGGGGTGGATGATGGGATGTGGGTGTATGATGGGATGCGGGTGGATGATGGGATGCGGATGGATGATGGGATGCGGGCGGATGATGGGATGCGGGTGGATGATGGGATGCAGGTGGATGATGGGATGCACGTGGCTGGTACCCTGAGCTCACACCCAGCACAAACTGTTTTCTTCTTGTGCCCGACTGCCCAACAGCATCAGCGACTGGAGATGCTCGGGCTGCCAAAATTCAACCAAAATCACTCCAAGAAGTAAATTTGTTGTCACTGCTGGATGCAACAACAAACAGCTGCCAGTGGACCAAGCCTGAGGATGCAGCAGCCTTGTTATGTTCAGTTCCTGGCAATGTTATCACACAAATGTGAACAAAATAACAAACACACTTGTGAGGTGAAGCAATGGAGTGAGCGGAGCCGCTACTCCCAGTGACACGACTCGTTCCCATTTTCCCTCTGCTTGGGAAGGCTGGATGCAAAGCAACTCTTGGGGACATCCATGTTGCCTCTTTGGGTTGCTTTCAGGAATAGTAATATAGGCTGTGTGCAGGATGCAGCTCCAAATTTGGCAACACAATTCCTATCAGAAGACCACAGAAATGAGCTCAGTTCTCTTTTGTGGCGAGCTGGGGGATGTGGGTTTCTGCCTCCTCATGTGCTTCATGCCGTGTGTTTGTTTGTTGTCAGGTGTGAGTGCTGGGAACCCGACGCTGTAAAAAGTACAGCACACCGAAGAAAATGAACATTTTCTTGCCTCTTGCTGAATTCTAACTGAATTAAATTGTATTTCAGTTGTCAAGGAAAGAAACTTAAAAGTTCTCAGCTGTAAAGAGCACAGCTAATCAATGTACAGAGCTGGCCAGAGCCTTCAAACAAAGGTGTAGCGTAAAATAAACAGGCTATGGAAAAATACTGGGAACCATCTCATGCCATTGCAGAAATCAGTCGGAGATGCTGTGTTCATTCTGCTTGCGTCAAGGGAGATACCTGTGGGTTCAAAGAGGAGCGCTGAACGCCGCAGTCATCGGGGTGATTAGTAATGTGGGTAAAAATTAACCGAGGGAACTGATTGAAGATTTCATCCCAGCCGCCTTTCCCATGGCCAGTCCCCACTCTGCAGGCACCAGCCCTGCGAGGTGAAGCGGGACATGGCCTGTGTCCGGAGCACCATGTCACCCATGTCACCCATGTCACCCACCTCACCCACCTCTCCCTGGCTCACCTCCCCTTCCCCGGGATTTTATCACTTTATTCTTGTTTTCACAGAGTCGGTGACGAAATGGGTGGTGCCCTGGAGAAACAGAAGGGTTTGCCTTCTCTTTTCCACAAGTTATGATGAAATTCAAACTGCTGAGGAAGTGTGTAGCTTGTTTGCAGAACTCATGCTCTTGCAGGCGACAGCTGTGTTGTATCAGCCGGGCGCGCCAGCAAAGTAAGCAAATATAAGAGAGATGGTAGTTGTAAAAACCAAAACTGCTACGGAAATCCTCTGGCAAGAGCTGACTCGTTCTTATGAAAATCAAATACAAAAATAAATATTTATACACACAAATCAAAGCATAAATTATATCAATCGCCAACCAGTCAAATCTCTTTCTTTTGGGGCTTTCTCTGGCTTGGGCAGACGTCCCGTCGCCAGCGCACCCCGCAATCCCCGCGGGGTCCCAGCTTGTCCTGCAGCCCCTGGGTTCCAGCTGCTTTATCTTTTCTAGCAGCAAACCCTCCCCGGTGGTCAGAAACCGCTGCAGCGTCACCGTCTGGAATTCACAGCCTTTATGTGCTGACTCCGGTTGTGAGATGGGTGCCCCCGATAAGGCCGGAGCTGCGGGACGTGTCCGCGTGGCTGTGAACACACCGGTTTGCTATTCTCACCATGTCTGCGGGATGCTCCTCTGCTCTCCCACTGCACCAAGACCTCACAAAGAGACTCCCCTGCCCTGAAACGCGGATGAACTCGGCTTAACCGACATCATACCTGGAGAAGAATGCTAGTGTAAATGCAATCAGCATCAAAGCCGGGTATCCCAGGCAACACCAACACAAACACTCATCGGGGATAGCCCAATCTGGCTGGAATTAGCGCTGCTTTTCATGCCAGGGGTCATCTTTTCTTTCCTTGGAACTAAATAACTTTTTGTATTCATGGATAATCTGTGTTAGCTCACGCAGCGCCCAGACGGGGTCAGGATCAGACCCTGTAATCTGCTCCGTCGCCAAGCACGTCCTTGAGGAAGTGTCTGGGACTCCTCTTCCATGCAGGGCATCAGTTTTTCCAGACAGCTGAAAATTAATAGCTGCCATGATTCAGGCGAGTCATTCTTGTGAAACCAGCTCGGGGATGTTGCCTAGCAAAACAAATTCTGTTAGCGTAGCGCCGTGCTCTGACGTGGTACTGAATACGTGATGCTATATAAAAACCAGGAAGCAATCCAAGAGAAACGGCACATTTTAGCTCCGCTGCAGACCATACACAGAACACAGTGATGCAGAAAAATATTCCTGGCTGCCTTTTCCAGCAAATGTAAGTAGTTGTTCTTTTAAACTAAACAAAAGCTAATACCACTTCATTACAGTCAGGATATTCAGTGTTAACGTGCGTTTCAAGTTTGCTCTCTTCTGTGTATTCTTTGACACAATTCCAGGAGGAATTTTGAAAGGAAGCATTTGTTTAAGAATAGGAGGTATTTCTGTGTAACTCTCAAATTAGAACAGCATACCAATAACATACCATACCAATAATAAATGAGAAATTGGTATTAGCTGGAAGTTGTAAAGTGTCTCAGGAGAGCAATTTCTGTGGACAACAAAAATAATACCATTGAAAACGCAAAGTGTTAGTTCAGGGAACCTCCCAGGAGCTCGAGCCGAGGTTTCGGCTGAATAAGGACTAAACAAAACCTGTCCAAGTGCCACTGTCCCTGCGCAGGATTCCTCCCGCGGGTGACCCACAATAGACACCGCAAGAGGCTGCTTTGAAAACTGTAAATAAATAGACTAATTGGCTTCTTCCCCCATCCTGGCTGGATGGGAGTGGCTGTTCTGGAAAGAGCCCCATTGCTGGTCCCTGCCCGGGGCAGGGGAAGGGTGCGCAGCTATTCCCACTCCCGGGGTCCTGCATGGGCTGGTGGGACTTACCGGGGGACAGGGCTGCTGGATTGGTGCTGGAGGATGGTGCTGGTGGTGGGAGCTCCGCAGGGCCGTGCTGGCAGCCCCCTTCTCCAAAGGAGGAGCCTGTGGCTTCAGACCCGACTTTGCACTCTCATTCCTCTGTTCTTTACCCAAAGACTCTTCAATCTTACGTCTGTGAAGGGGATGCCTGACTAGGGCTGTGCCCCAGACTGATCTCAGGCATGGAGCAGAGAGGACATACCCTCAACCCATCCTTGCAGCATCTGCCTCCTGCTAAATTGCAGCCCATGCCCACCAGTGTTCAGGAGGGCGTGCGTGGGCAGGCACCCAAATTGTGCTGGGAGCCACTGGGGCTGTCTCAAGAACTGAGCTCCAGTACCTGGGAACATCTCCCAGTTCTGTTGAAGTTACTAGAGCAGATGTCTCCAAACAGCATTTGGAGCACCTATCGAAACCGTTTTTCCCCAGCAAACACCCACAACTACCTGTGTTGTGACCCGCGAGCCTTTTCCTGATCCCTGCCCCTTGCCCAGGCTGTCAGCTGTTCTCCTACACTGTGCCCCAGATTCTTTAGGTGATACGAAAAGTGTCCCCGCCTCAGCACAACCTGTAGCCAGCTGGTTGGGACACCCACGAGAGATAAACATCTAAACGCCCTGTGGCGAAGGAGGAAATCAAACCTGGTTCTGCCACATTCTGGAGGGGAGTTTTAGCCAGTAAATCATAGTGTGAAAGGGGTGGAGGGAGGCAGGAGGTGATCCCGTCGGTGATGATCCCATCTCCGGGGGCAGCTGTGGCTCGGAAGGCACAACACCCTGACACAACCCACCAGAACATGGGAAGGCACCTTCCAGCCAGAAACTCCAGTTCCTGCCCAAAGAACATGGCAGTGTGATGTAAAACACCAGCAGCATTATGTGAAATGCCAAAGCTTCCAAGAAGGGAAGATGTGAAAAACACGCCGAGCTCCTTAGCGTCTGGACTGGCTGCTTCTGGGCGCCTCCTCCGGCTATACTGGCTGCTCAGCACCTTTTTCTGATGCTCATCATTAGAAGAGTCCATGGCCTCATTGCCAAATCCTGGGGTGTAATATAGGACCCAATGCCCAGAAGCTCGGAATTAAAATGTTCCATGAGGACACAATGAAGTTCTGCTGTGAATCCAGGCATCGGTCGCTGTCTTCCTCTCAAACTTTCTAAGTGAACAAAAAAGGATGGATGGAACACCTGGATGAGACAGGTTCACTGGAGGAATCTGCTTTAGTTCACATGGAAAACTTCTGTTCAATTTGGTTTGTTTTCCAACAAAGTTTTATTTCCACATTCTCCAGACGAGATGTAAAACCCCTAAGTTACTGAACTGCGTGTTTTGCTCAGCGTCCAGCTGCTCTAACCAGCTTGGATTTGTTTACTACCCCTCCTCGGGGAATCGCAGCCTCCCATTTCTCTGAAGTCCTGCGGCCAGGTGTGTTGCTCTTCAACACACAGCAGCCTGGGCCAGGTTACACGTACTGCCCAGCGTTCGACAATTCACAACCGTAATCAGTTGGAAAATGAGCAAAGGTCTTTTTCAAGGCATGAAATTGATCTCCTCAAAAATATAATTAAAGAAAATGTACACAGAAACAAGTTGCAATCCAAGAAAATGATACAACATTCTTAATGCGCCTTTCCAAAGAAGGAGTAGCTTGCTGGAGTAACAAGATAAATCAGAATTCAGCTGTATATCACAGCTTGGTTCTCCTCTACTTCCAGCCAGTGAGTGGTATGAGCTTTCACACTGTGGATTCCGATGGTTTTGCTCCTATAGATCTTAATTTAATTGATGCTCTGTGTCAAAACAAATGGTCAAACCAATGATCAGACATCAATGCTCAGAGATGAACCCTCCTCTTCACCACCTCCTGTATGCCCAGCAGTGAAGCAAAGCCACCTGGAGCACTGGTTTCACAAAGATTTTCTCAAAACAGAAAACGCAGAATCATTTTTCTAGTTAATCACTGTGGAAAACTAGGGTAAGATGAACTGTATCACAGTTCACCTGAAGTACTGGGCTACATTTTGCCTACCTCTTCCATAAACAATTCCACTAACAAGTTGGCTCAGACACTTTCAAAAAGAGAAAAGGTGTATGTGAATCTTGGGTGAGTCAACCTGGTACAGAACGAGTCTCGACAAGCAATGGGAATCCCACTCTCCGAAAAATTGGCTTGATATCTTTTGTAGGAATCACTCAGAATTATCATTTCCTATCGTCTCATCAAAGGAAAAACCAGGCCAGGCCTACAGCAGCCGCCCAGACCTGTTGGGCAGCTGTACTGGAAACACTCGGAAGTACAAGCCCCAAGGCGTTCGCATCAGGAATACTGAGAATTTACATAAGGACATCAGTGCCCAAATATGAAAGAAATGGCATTGTTATATTTAGCTAAATCTCTGATCCCTTCACCACCGACCCAATTTAAAGATAGATCGCTTTTAAAGACAGGCCCCGCCATTGCTAGTTCAAGTTTTCTGGAACTTTTGCCATGTGTCTTTTAAGACTCTGGGTGATAACCGCGAATATCTCTGAATCTGCTTCAGACAGTTTCAAAGTGCTCTTGGATAAACTTCTTGAAGCTCAGGAATTTTAACCCACAGATTTTATCTAGCAACATCCATCTAGTTCTTCCTTTATTCTAGTGAGGAACCTCACTGGAGGTCTCCTGTTGGTGGCTCTTGCTGTGCCAGCCCTACGTGTGCCTTTCAGGTTTGGCACCGACGGTTGGTTGGTACCGCAAACTTTGCAGGGAGCAGACTCGTTCCTCACTCTTCCTTTGACCATAGATTTACAGAGCCTTTCCTCCTTACCCCTACATCACTTCTCCACTGCACCGCATCTTGTGTCTTGGCCTTTCCAGTATCATTCTTAATTGTTTACGTTATTCTTTTATACTAATCTTCACCATATCATCCTCAGTCTATTTTTGTACATGTCTGTCTTGCTTTTGAGATCATAGCAAATTAATGATTTTATTGAATTAGCCTTTTAGTGGTCTTAACAACCTTATCCCCCCCAGGGATCGTTCACACACCCTTTCAATGCAATCTTACACAAATTATGCCACTATCTTAAAATATTTGGGCACTTCACAAACGTCATTCCTCCTTGAGATATGAGTGTGTAAATATAAATACAAGGTCAGATCCTGAGCTGTTAGTCATCTCCAGCCAATTCTTTGTCATGCAAAGCCATAGTTGAAGGTGATGGGTACTTTGCATGTGCAGGAAATGAGTAAAGCTTTGGGATGCAGCCCTGATTTATTACATCTTTTCAGCATGTTGATAGAAAAATAACTGTGAGAAGTTGCTAAGCAAACTTAAACTCACTGATGCAAAATCCTTCACTTGAAGTCACCCACTGGGATGTGAAGGACCCCCAGGCAGAAGTGGATCATCCAGGTACCTCTTTCTGCTGAATTTAAGGCAAAGGAACTGTTCAAACCTTTTCTAAGTGATAATGGTCAGACAAAGGACTCCTGCTGGCAGCCTATGGGAACTGAGTGTTTTCATCAATTGCATTGTTTTGAGTTGCCCAAACCCAGCAGTTTGCCATCCTTGATGGCTGATTCTGTTGGGCAGCCTTAGATAACAGTCGAGGGATGGAGGGATGCAGCTTTTCCTTTTGCTCACACACTAGGTGACCTGAGGCTTGTGTCAGACCTGAAAAGAGAGAACTCAACCCTAAAACACACCATCGCTGCAGGACATCACAGGCAAACAGCCGTGGGTGAACATGAAAGGACTCCAGGCACCCAGAAGGACCAGCACCCACAAATGAGGTCCTTCTCCAAAGGCTCCATCCCAAGGCTCATTTGTCCACCTTCCCGCAGGTCTATAAACTTTCCCTCAGATTCCAGGTCAGATCTCACAATTGGTTCATAAACTGGATACATCAGGAGATTCAACTAATAAACAAACTGGAAATATAATAGTATAGCTGCCTCAGTGGCAAATTAGAGTTGTGTCTAATTATAGGTCTCCAAAGATTAGGGAGTACAATGCTAGTGGTTGCCAAGAGATACCCCACCAGTGGGAGAGCAAGTTGGGTTTAGGTTTTGTCAATGACACTTAAGAAAAAGAAACTTAGTCACAGAATCATTTTGGGTGGAAGAGACCCTCAGGATCATCGAGTCCAGCCATAACCCACCCCTGTCCCTGCCCCATGTCCTGAGAACCTCATGTCCATCTGTCCAGCCCTCCAGGGATGGTGACTCCAGCACTGCCCTGGGCAGCCTGTTCCACTCCCTGAAAAGAAACTTAACCAATACATTTGAGCAATAATGCCTGAGATGGGTCTTGGCTTTTTGTTCACTCCCAAAGAAATGTGGTTACAAAATCAGAACATTAGAGAAACATTCTAAATGGTGCCATAGCTGGGGCTGGGCACCCACTGGACCAGTTCCCAGCCGTGGGGCAGCCGGTGCGGCCCTGGGAAGCTCCACTCGTCTGCATAGAGCCCAAAGCTCATGGGGATGCTCTCACCACCTACTTATCGAACCAGAGACCACATCCCTTCTCGGCAAACTTAAAACCCCCTCGGGCTTCTGCAGGCGGCAGCTGTGGGCACCGCTGAGCCCCAGCAGCCCAGCATCTGTCACTTAGTGCCAGCATCTGTATTTTATTGCCATTTCCCTCACTGTGCTCAGGCATTCAGTTTTATTCAGAAGCTATAGCCACCATATGAATGTGTACGAAGAGCTGAGCTAATGACAGGAAAAGGAAATCAAATGGGTATTTACAGGGTAATTCTCAGCTACTGATTCAACTGGGACTTTTCTTGGACAGCGTTCCCTCTAGTTCATGACTTCTTTGTGTACCAGAATGAGTAATAAATATCTCATTTGCTCTTCTACATGGCACAGATAGAAATCTTTTTCTTGCTGCAACACTAGAGAATAAATTCTTCATTCTTGAATTGACCCACAAAGGCAAACAGAAAAAAAATTGCATAATGAAAGCAGTCCTAATATGACCTCGGTTTTTCCAGTATTAGTCCAGAGCTATTCCTGTTTCCTGCAATGACTTCTGTGTGAACTATAATAAAATGCCATTTCCTGGGTTTATATATGATTTATTTAATAACTGATGCAGTCTGAGGACTTCATGTAGTGAGCACCTCTGAAACTGGATAACCAAGCAATGGCACAATAACGCTGGAGTGTGCAGGATGCCAGCATGAGTCTGTACAAATGCAGGTAGATAACAATTTGCCTGGAATCTACCCCACTAATTTTACATTTAGTTGCTCTTTTTCATATGTATCCTAGGTATTCTTCCCTAACTGGCATTTCTATGAAGAGAGACCACATGAAAGATCTCAGAAGATACCTGGTGCTTAAATATATCCAATACCTCGTCCTGTCTTCTACAAATACTATCAGCACTTTGCTAGGTCTGCTGGGCAGTTTGTACACGTTGATCATCCTGCAGTCTGCCAAGGTTTCGTCCAAGTCCACCGCGGTTCTCATTTCCAGCCTCGCCAAGGCAGACCTCCTGGTTTTTGTTGGCGTTGTCTCCGAGATGGTCGTATGGACCTTTGGCATTGGTGTCTGCTCGACGACGTTCACGTCGGCGCTGCTGCAGAACCTGCTCACCGCAAACACCCACATCAGCTGCTTGCTGCTCAGCTGCGTTGCCTTCGAGGCTTATCTGATCACCTTCCTGCCCACAGAGTCCCGGCAGCTGCGGACCGTGAGAAATGCCAAACTGACCTCCAGGATCATCTGGGTGCTGGTGACCATGGAGTGTGCCCTGTTCCAAGCGGATGATCTCCTGAAGGCCACCGGCACTTCTGCTCCCACCCGCAGCCCTTGCGTGTTGTTGTTTTACTTTTCCAGCACGGCTGCCACCTTTCTCAGGTCCCTCAGTTATTTCCTGGGCATTATTTTAAGGATTGTCAACGTATACTTCTACTACAAAATATTCTTTAGCATGTCGAACAGATCTAGAGTAAAAACAAAATAGCGCCCATTCCCAGAGGAAGCATCGCTGTGACACGAGACAGAAGACACTTCAACACGATTTCAAAGTACTGGTTTGAAAACCGTTTGATAACCAAGACCAAAGCTCACATTTCGGCACGCCGTGGAGTTTAAACCTTCCTGCTTTCTGATGTATTTAGTCTTGGTTATTGTGAGGAGCTTGGGGTTGAGGAGCCCCTTGGCACTGAAACACAATGAAGTTGGGCTGTGGGTGCTCGTGTGAAGAGACTTTGAGCACCATGGGCTCGTTTTGATTGTTCTTCATCCAGAGTTTATTCACTGTACGGGTGAAACAATTGACATTTCATGGATGGTTGTAAAAACTAAAGCAACCCAAACATTTATTATATAAAAAGGTGCTTAGAGGCTTACTCAGGGATCCGTTGGGCCAAGAGCTGTATGGTTGTATAATAAAGATGTGACCTATGCCTTAAGATGTCTCTAACCCAGGTGATGCACGGGGCTCAGCAGGTAGGCTGGATGGACAAGGAGAGCACCAAGCTGACCCAGCCCAGCTGGGCTTGTCCCTCAGGTGCCACCAGCCCCACCATGAGAGTCCCCAGGACAGAGCGGGACTGAGCTGCCTCATCTTGCTGCACACCTGGAGCTGTTCTCGAGATGCTGCTACAACAGAGTAATAAACAGCTTCACGGGGAGGCTATCAGCAAAACAGAAAGTCCTCCAGATACCTCAGATGCTCCCCAACACACAAGTGGTTGTAAGTACTTCCAGTTACTCTTGCACGGGGGATGGCCTCCAGCTTCAATTAAACACTAGACTGAACTTCTGTGATATGTCCTGCAATCCACACATTGTAAACGGTGGAAAGAAAAGTGAAATAAGCCAAAGTCCAAGTATTAATAGCCAAAATGCCACATACAGCCTCCCTCCATCATGCTTCCAGACCTTCAGTGCACCTTGCCAGCTTGAGCACAGCAATAGACCTCTGCCTGCCTGAGAAGGACACGGGGCAAAAAACCCAAATATGATGAATTTCAGCTCTAACCTTTCCACCTTCAGCCTGCAGTGGATCCTCACACTCAAACTGGTGCCAGTGAAGCCCTGACGTGCCCTGCTGGTAGCAGCTACTTGGCATTTAGACTATTAGAGCTGAAAACTGGAGCTGTGACCACTTCCCCGGGTGGCCCAAGGTGACCGGAAGCAGAGAAGTTTTCAACAGAAGATCCGACTTCACAAAACCAAGACAAACAGCAAGCACAGAAGAGTTTCCTGCTCTCTGCTCGCCAGACAGTTTCTAAGTTTCGCAATCACGCTGCTTATAGTTGGTCTCAGAAGTGTTTGTTTGTTTTTTTTCCTCCTTCACCAAGATGAACTTGACCAAAAAAAGGCAACGCTGAGAAAAGGGGCAGCGAGAGCCGGCGCTGCCCAGGCAGGAGATCCTTGTCCCCTTGTCTGCATCGCAGCCGCACTAAATGAGACGAGATAGGGGTTTGTTTGCATGTCAGGTGATGTCAGCTCAGTTTTAATGAGAGGCAAATACCCCAGCCTGGGGAATACGCATCTCACATCAGGATCTCTGAGATTCACAGAAGCCATCTGCCTAAGTGTGGTTATTTATGATGAATATCGGCCACGGCAGAGATGCTGTGGACAGTTTGGAGCCAGAAGCGAGTGAAGAGTGTTTGACACATTTTCTCAGAAGACTGAAAGGAAACACTGCCGAGGGGTGGGTGCCCAGCAAAACCAGAGCAGAAATGGAATCAAGTCACTTAAAAACACTTTGATGCAATCCCTTCAATTAGGATGTTGCCTAACAAAGCTGATTCCTTCTGCAAGAAGGATGTCTTCATAATTTGGTGCACTGTGATAGACTGTTTCTATTCTGGAAGCCTGAAGTGCCGCTTTCAGGGAAGCCAAAATGCTACTTGAAGTTCTGTAATTAATAAAAGTTTGTTTTGTTAAGGCTTGTGCATTAATTATGACAAATGTGTGCCCATGCAGATGTCTGAGCATCCACGAGCGGACCGGAGCTGGGTTTGCTACACAAGGCACAGGGGATTTTTCATCTCTGAATTCATTGCCTGGGTCTCGATATTTTTTTGCCTGCTGTCCCTGACAAGTGGCTCTGCCCTCAGGACAATCCTTTTCTTAAGAAATTAATGAAGGCAAACACTTGGCTTAAACAGCAAGCACATCCAAATCGGGCAGCCTATAGCAAAACACAGCAGCTTCTCACTTGTATCTGGAAATCAGGATCCAGGTACCAGGTTGAGCAGGACCCAGCGGGTGCCAGGGGTGGCACTTTCTTTGCGTCCCTTGCCCAGGGGGACATGGGGACATGGAGCTATCAGCAAAGCTTTTGCTGCTCCTTTCTGAGCAGGAGGAAAGCTGTCATCCTGCTTTACTTTCCAAGTCACTAATTTCCATAGTATGAATGAGAATTTTACTAATCTTAAGTAAGCCAGCAACCAAAATGATGTCAGCTGATGTTAATACTATAGCACTCCCCATCCAAAGCAAAGGAATCGATTATCAGCTTACTCCAGCCACACCAAACCTGGTGTGAACCCCAGAATACTGCATTGGGTATTTTTTCACAAGAGGTTTTATTTTCTGGGAAGTCAGGGAGGAGAACTATCAAAAAATACTGATCAAAGCAGGTTTTCTGTAGAGCCTGGCAGGTTTTAGAGCTGGGTGATCTGTTATCCTGCTGCTGCTCTTGTTCGTGTTAAGAACCAACAGACTCATGAGTGACTTTTCCTACTCAACACCTGAGGAATATACACACAGAAACAAGCAATCCTGCAGCTCTGACATCTTTTCAGCATCTTCTAGCTACCCACCCCCCAAAATGGCAAATGAATTCCCCAAATAGTCTTCACCAATAAAAGCATATGGTAGAGACACACAAAAGCTCTGCAAAGGTAACTAGAGAGCCCATCACCGTGGCCACCCGCGTTGCTTTGATTGCTGCATCTCCACCTGGACGGATTTGCAAGAAAAATCCCAGGATTTGGGATTTTCTCATCTGTGGTGAAGTCACAGGCCTGATTTGTCTCTGATTTCAGGTCTGGAGTGGAGCTTAAAACTTCCCCCATCTGACACGCTCTGAGGAACGGAGGTTCCCAAGTTGCATCATACGCAAAGATAAGCAACGTGTAAACTTAAGTGTCGGTTATTGGAGTCACTGAGCTGAGATCTACAGATAAGATGATTATTTTATCACAGCTGAAGTTGGCAAGATTTTTATTAGTGAACATTTAAACCACATTTGTCTCCTTAGTTGGCAAAGAGGGACACAGAGAAAACCCAGATGACAGAGAGATGCTCTTGTGCTCCTATCTCCTGCCCTAAATCTAAGCAGCAGAAAGCAAATGACTTCTTTGCTGTTGCGTGCCCACCAGCAGCCTGGCCCCATCACCCCCGCTTCTGATCACCTTCTCCAATTTAAAGGAAACAAACCTCCCACAGCATGATAAAGCAACTGATAAATAGAAAGCGTTTCCTTTCCCCTGCCAGCAGATGTTTGCCTCCTCATACGAAGTTTCAAAATCATTAAAAGGGGGATTTTTCTACAGGTCTACTAACAGACATGGTCTATATTTGTTTTTTAAACGTCCTTGAAGTACAACTCCCCGAGCGATTCGGGCTGGGTCATGAACCAGCACGTCTGAGCATTGACCCAGCTGTGCCTGCGAGGACAAGCCGCTCTCTGCCAAGGTTCACAGCCCCATCTGTCTTTGCCAAGAGCCTGGAGTTATTTTCTTCACCAAAACTTCAGAGCGCGCTGTCCCCCGGCCTCACGGGCCCTGCAGACCCCGCCGTCCCTTGGGCCAGCCCAGGACGCCCAGCCTGTCCTTGCGGAGTTCTAAAGAACAGAGCAAGACCTGCTCTGCAGGTGAGATGGTGCTTTTAAGGGCTTTTCCAAGTGATCATAGAATCATAGCATCATTTTGGTTGGAAAAGACCCTCAAGAGCATTGAGTCCAACCATAACCCACCCCTGGCACTGCCCCATGTCCCTGAGAACCTCATGTCCGTCTGTCCAACCCTGCAGGGATGGTGACTCCAGCACTGCCCTGGGCAGCCTGTTCCAATGCCCCACAGCCCTTTGGGGAATTTTTTCCTGCTATCCAATTTAAACCCTCCCCTGGCCATCCCCCTCACGTGAGGCCCAGAGATCCATAGGGAACAGCAGAAAGTCCATGGAGGATCTTCTAGAGCGTGAGCTGGCGGTGGGGAGGACACGGGGCAGCCAGGCCAGCGCACATCCGCAGCCCATCTGTGTTCAGGTGTTGGTAACCTCAGACAAATCCCCCCAAAGCCTGAAAAAATCCTTGGCTACAAGGTAATGGAGCAACTGGGAAAACCAGCCAGGCTGCTGTTTATCAGCAGAATATTCTACAAGCAAAGCAGCGGTGAAACAACCCCCCGAGCAGCCTGGGTTGTGCTGGGAGCTTTGCGTTGCTGAGCAATCCCTGTGGCCAGCTCGAGGACTATCTTGGGTGCAAGTTCTCGTTTTCAACACCTGCCAAGCAGCGGAAAATAAATGGTAAAACACACTTTGGTCCCAGCGGGCAGGGGTGCGAAATCCTCGCTGAGCCTCGCAGCAGCACAACCCTCTTCCTGCTGTTGCAGCACCTTGTGCTCGTGATTGTTCCCTTCTCAGGGCACAGGAGTTTCTCCAAGCAGGTGATTTTTGACTGTTCAGCCCAACTGGTCACTGCACTGGTCTAGGATGTGTGTAAACTTCGCCTCTTGGAAGAAAATCACTTTACATTTCAATGCTTTTAAATGTGTGTCAGTCAGCAATGACACCACTGGAGTGGTGCTATATGAGCACAAAGTTGAAATAAAAGACATTTTGGAAGAGATATGTGGGGGTGCACAAAGAGGGGAATTTTCAGGTCATGAGAATGACCAGAACAGTCAAAATCTGCAGCTGAATTTAAAATTAAAATCTAAACAGCGTGTTTGCCTCACTTCGTTATCAAGGCAAGAGCCGAACATTCCTCATGCCTTTGCTGGGAAGCCTCTTTCAAAGGAAATTTGATAATAAACCATGGAGCCAGTTCTGAGAAGGAAACAGTCAGACAAGAAAGTCTTTTTCTCCAACTAGGTCATCTTGCAGAGAGCTATTTTCTGAATCACTGATAATCCGAAGAAAGGACTTTAATTTAGACCTCACCCAACCCACATGAACAGACTGAGCCGAAAAGGTGGGTTTGCTCCCCGCAGTAAATCACGTTGCTAGAAGACATTGAGTTGTCTTGGAAAATGTTGCTGTTTTGACATCGATGCTTTAAAATCCTGGAAAATGTGAGACAAGTGTGTTCCTTCTAACAGATGCTGGCTCAATTTTCTTTAATTCTCAGAAATGCATCCAAATGACATTTAAAAGAGCTTTGGGGGTGTTTTGTGCTCAGTCGGGAGGCAGCCAGACCCTCGCGAGGCTCCGGGCAGCCCCGGCGCACGGGGGCTCGTGGTGCCCGACACGTCCTGCCGCTGGCCTTTCTGGCTCTGAACACTTGTTCCTTTTTTGCTGTATCGTTTCTGGTTTCTGGGAAGGGAAATCAGCGCTCTCCTTTGCCGATCGTGCCCTCTGCTGGGAAAGCAATGGGTTAGGCCAGCCAGAAAGAAAATCCTCCCAGTTTGCTCTGGCAGGCGCTGGGAGGAGGCAGCAAGTCCCGAGCAGCTCCAGACCTGGTCCCACGGTGGCACCTTCCATCTGCCACCCCTGTGCTCTGCCCCTTCATTCCGATGTGGTTTTGGGAGCTCTATCTCGTGCAATGCAACTGTGGCAAATAAATCCCACTGGGGATGATTAACCCCTGCTATGCCTCAAGGTTTTGTTTAAGTTAGGGCAAGCAATTATATTGCTAAACAGCCAGTGCTGAAGAATAAATCTGTCCGGCTTATATTGTGGTAAATAAACACTGATGTTCATAAAAATTAATGCGTAACATGGATAGACATACAGGGACAGGGGAATCAGAGACATGGGGACCCCTCCATGGTCATAGGGGACATGGGCCCCCCCCCCATCATTGGGGACAAGGGGGACCCCCCCCGGTCAGGGACATGGGGACCCCCCCCAGTCACCTGTGGGACCCCCAGTCCCGTGTGACCCCCCCACAGTCTGGTCCCCCCATGTCCCTGGACACCTGGGTCCCCTGGGCCTCCCTTGTGCCCCCCAGACTCTGGGGACACCCCCATCCCACACCCCCACCCATACTATGGGTTCCCCCATGTTCCCCCATGTCTCCATCTCCTCCATACCCCCCATGTCCCCCTATATCCCCCACATGTCCCCCTGTCCCCCCATGTCCCCTGTCCCCCCCATGTCCCCCATATCCCCCCATGTCCCCATGTCCCCCCCATGTCCCCCATGTCCCCTGTCCCCTCATGTCCTCCCATGTCTCCATCTCCCCCATATCCCCCCATGTTCCCCATGTCCCCCTAAGACGACTCCTTTTTTTAAACTTTTAGCCCAAATGTGGGTTTGTTGCCTGCCATTTGCATTTGCATTCTGACTTTTGGTATTTGTCAGCGTGTCACTTCCAGCTCTCAGAGGACAAAAAGAGAAGCTGAGGACCAGCACATCTGCTGGGCTGCAGACAGCAACTGGTTCTGTCCACGACCAGAACGCAGGGCACAGCCCACATGAAGCGTCCTCCTGACAGATGGGTTTTGATTTAACACGAGCTGACCCGAGTATTGGATGTCACCGTGACTCGGGGTCACCCCCCGGCTTGACGTTTGCAAGAAAAAGTGTGCGAGTCCGGCTGCACGGCCCAGCACTGCACATTTATCTGACAACATAATGAGGGGAAAACCAGATTGTGGCTCCAGAGGCGGCACCGGGAGGCTGCACCCGGGAAGCCGAGCAGTGTATTTGGCTGTAAGGATGCGACAGGGATGGGGAAGAACCATAATCCATCAGAGCAGAGCTTTGCTCGCTGACACCGGTCCCCTCTGGATGTCACACTGCGTGGAGGGAACAGCTTCTCACCTCGGACAACAAATATCTTAATTTCCTTATGCTCCCCAAAGACATAAGCTGGTGAACGGGTGTAAAGTCCCTGCACATTAACCACAATGTACAAGGTTCAGCCAATTCCCTCATTCAGAATCCTTTTCACTAGGAAACAGATGATTTCATTGCGACATAAGAAAAATCCTCTCTTCCTTCATGTATTTATTTTTAGATACACTTACAATGTCCAGTGTTGGCAGCCTGAGTAACTAGTCTGAATGACTGAACGTGCCAAAAGGCAGATCCTTGGGTCCCGTGTTTCACCCACGTCAGTTGACGCCAATGATGCCGCGACGCAATGATGCCCCAAGACCCAGCAGCTCAGCTTGACCCGTGCTCCTATCCCCATCCACATGGCAACGAAAACGCATTTCATCTCAGACAGAAAACGAGACAGCTTTCTCATATGTTACCTGTTTGCCTTGTCCACCTATTAGGCTGGGAGAGATGGAATTAAGTCTTAACTCAGAACTTTGGGATAATTCCTGAAGATGGGGACACCGTGTATTCGCTCCTGTCAAATTTCACATAGAATGCGTATTAAAACAATAAATACCTCATATGAGGTGTCAGCAGCACTGCTTAATATATCCCTTCATGGTTTATTTTTACCCTTTATGGCAACAAAGACAATTGCCCAACAAAAGTCCGTGTGCCAAGGGTCAATCTGAGCTGCGGCTGTTGCGCAGGATTGGCGTTTACTGGCAATGTAATCCATGGAGGGACACAGACAGGCGTTCAGCAAAGCTGAGCCCATCTCTGTTTGCTGTAGCAGCACATGAATGATTTATAATATCTAAAACTGGAGATGTGACAAACCGTACGTTTGGATTCTTTTTTCCCCCCACTCTCTGATCTCCACGTTTCCCTGAAATTCAGCTGGACAGGCACCCCAACCAGAAGCATCTGCTTCTCCTTCCAGTGTCAGCAGTGTAAATAAAGCGTATTTGTGATGTTTTTATTTCAAGAACATATTGCTTTTGGCTTTTCTTAAAGAATGCCGTGGAGCTTTGCTGCAGAGCTGGCTGTCTGGATCAGCGCGGCTCTGATCTGTCACCAGGACACACAAGTCTGTTGACAGAGCCGGGTGACCATCGGGACATGTGGGACCCTCCTGCCACCGATGGGAACTGTGATCTACCCCGGATTTGCTGAGAGAGCTCCTGTGACAGCAGCTGCTGAAGGGGTGATGGAGCTCACAGGGGCTGCTGAAGGATCCACCACCCCCCATCCATCATTTTCCAGCCCAGTCGCCTCCATCAACATGTTCATCAGCTAAAATGGTGCGTGTTGCCACGGTGGGGAGCCAGCACCCTTCTGTCTGTCTGTCCAGCTGGCAGCCCGCACAGGAGAGGCCCCAGAGGGGCTAAATCCTTCCTGGAGCTGGGAAACAATCACCCGGGGCTGGGCTGCCAGGGACACCCACCCCTCTGCCCGCTCCGAGCCCCGGGGATGGGTTTGGGTAGAGTAACCAAGTACATCGATGGTTGAAAACTCAGAATAGATGCATAACCAGAGGAGGCAGCAAATGATTACTAAAATTTGATTTTAGGTATCTTTTTTTTCAAGTAGTGGAGCAGGAGTATTTATTCACTGCAGCTTGACTGGGTTGAGCAATGCTAACTAGCCTGCTTGTCCCGACCGAAAAGGATTTTTAATGGGACGTGCTGTGGCCTTGGGAACACAGAAAGCAGGCATGCTCCTTGTAAACACAGCGGCACAGTGGTTTGCTGGAATTCACCCCAGAACAGAAGAAACCACCCCTCGGGTTAAGAGGTCACACTATAAGCAGATATAAGCACCGTAGTTTACGTTTTCAGATCCATGAACACGCACAAACACATCAGATTTTCCTTTGCCTACTTAAGAAAAAAGGGAGGATTTTGCTCTCCAGGCTGGAAGGGTTGGTTATTATTTCTGCTTCAGACCAGCCCTGAGCATGGGAGTGTTTTCTGCCTAAGAGAATCCATCCTGGGGCTCAGTGGACACCCTCACCACTCATCACCTACGCAAGAAAGTGGGGATTTGTCTGTTCTGTGGCTGATTCAAGACGCGAGAGAAGCTCAGCCACAGAAATATAGAGATATTGTAGTGCGGCGGGCTGTTATTCAAAGGGTAAGCTTTGTCCAAGGAGAGAAATAACAAAAAATGGGAAGAACATCAAAAGCAGTGGGATTTTCTGAGAAGAAAAAGGGCTTTTCTCCAAGGAAGCTGCAGCAGGTATCAGAGAGGAGGCGTCAGCAGCTCTGGCCCCTAGGGCTTGTGGAGCTGCCGACCTCCAATCCAGGCAAAACTCTGCTCCTCGCTGAGCCCCAAAGTTCTATTTTCTGTTTGAGAAACGCCTCAGAGCCGTGGCCTCCTTCATCCTAAAGCACCGACCCCACGTTTATTGGGGAGGAGGAGAGAAGGGAAGGTGATCACAGGCTGAAAGTGGATGGAAGGGCTGAAAACGACTTGGCAATGTTTTCATGCCAACCAACAGCAAAAGTCAAACAATTGGCTGTTTTTGACACGATGGCAAGATGTTTAACCAGAAGAAGCTGCTCACCCGCGAGTCTGATGCTCCAGAGATGGGTTAACAGGCTGAACAGTTTGGGTCCTGATTGCCCCAAGGGAAGAAGGGAGAGGTTGGAGGTTGGGAAAGCAGCTTAAAAGCCATCAGGTAGAAAGGTGGGAAAAGATCTCAAACTAAAGAATGAACTCAGCCTACTCTCAGATTCCTGAGAAATTCCAGGCTCCTCTTGCCATTTTTCCCAATCTTCCTTTAGGTGGAAGGCAGTTGACATTATTCCTTAAATCATTTGCATGCAAAATACGCAATAGCCTCTTTCTAAATGATTTTTGAATTAGCTGCGTGTTTCATTGACAAGCCAGGAGACACACAAAGCAGCTGAGAGAAGGCAGGCAGTTTTGAATACCTACGTGGAGAAAGAGCAGAGATGAAAAGCAGATGTTGGAGGCAGCTGCGTAAAACAAATATTGAGTCGGCCAGAAAAGAGGTCACAGAGAAATAACATCCCTCACGATCCGCTCCTCGAGCGCCACCTCTGCGTCACTGTTCAGAGCAGCCAGCTTTGCAGACACCAGCTCTTGTCTCCCTGCTAAACTGTGCCAGCTTGTAGCCAAACCAAGACCCCAAAACTGCCCAAAACACAGAAGAGGTGCCACTGCAGCCTCGGCGCAACCATCTGATAAACCTTGTGAACCTCACCATCTCCTCTGTGTTATTTACTGGCTGTAGAAATACACTCTTAGAAATGTCGGTCCTCGCGGTGAGATAAAATCTAGGGAGCCAAAATATGCTGCCTCCAAACAAACACGGTCACATGTAAACTGCCCAGGTATATTTACACTTGGAACAGCTAAACCTGTGAGGTTAAAAAGGTTAAGACTCTATTAAGCCTGTACTATATATTTTTTTTCCCCAAGAGTCTTAATGTCCAGCTTATAAAATAATATTCAAGCTATGAAAGGAGCATCTGAGAAACAAAGGGCAACGCTTTCCACCTGCCGACACAAAACCACGCACAGTCAGTTCTGCAGCAACGGAGCCCCCGCGCGATGGGAAACTTGTTGAACACACAAATTGCTAATTTTGCCTGTTTTGCCAGAAGGACCCTTCTCTTCTTCCATCTCAATCCACTTGCATTTTCTTTAAGAGTGAGGAAATGAAAGAAGAAATTAATCACAACTTCCAGTCTCTCTTTCCCTCGAAGGGGGAAAAAAAGCAATAAAGTTGGGGGGGGGAAGGATTAACTGGTTGCAAATAAAAGTTCTTTGTTTTCTTTATAAAGTAAAATGCCTTTCATAATCTTTTTCATGAAATCCTTCAAGATGGTTTCTGTTGCTGATCAAACACTGGGCAGACATCTCCGTGCAGCCTTTTCCTTCCCTCTGGTGGCCACGCCATGTGTCCTTGTGTTCCCATCCCCGCTATGGTGAGCAGCAGCTTCCAGCAAGGGCCACCCCCATGGGAAGCAGCTGATTAACACGGGGCTCGTTAACCTCTAAACACCAGCCCAGACATTTACGGATAAGCTCCGGGAAATGAAGCTCAGCTCAGCCCGCAGGTTTGTAACAGGGATAAATGCCCAATTCTTTCCAGAGACTTTGGACTATCAGTGTCAATCAAGCGCAGAAATCAAAGTTATGGCTTTGAAAGAGATAAAAATCACCGTGTTTCACTCGGTCAAGTACAGGTTGATCTGTGTTCTGGCTAATCGGTTCAGAACCCAACTTTAGAATATTCTGTTTATCTCTTCAAGTAAATAAGAGGTTCATGATGAGGCAAACAGCATCTCAGTCATTGGAACATTTTTGGTCCATCTCCATAGGCAGTGCAGGTATATCTGCCTGTCACAAGCTCTTTCACTGTCAGCCTCATCTCAGCTCCTTCCACAAGGGACGTGATGGTGGAAACTGTATCATAGAAAGACCTTAATTCATTTTTCCCTTTTCTTGGCCATTTTGCCTTCCCCAGCCCCGTGGATGTTCCCGGCGAGCGTGGTTTTTCCCTAATAAATACAAGCCATAACAATTGCAGTACAGGAGGCCGCAGAGGTCTGGTGATTAAATACACCATGAAACTCTGTCCTGCTCCACACAACACAAAACCTTACTCAAGTTTCTGAGTCACAAAACCGCTTCTCATGGTCGGTTTCTCTTTGACACAAACGTTGAAGATGCCACATTTCATTGTCTGCAATAATTCTCCAAGGAGAGAAATGCAGGCAATGAAAATAGTTTGGCATCTGACCAACTATTTAAAATATTTAACAATGACCTTGAGAATTACAGAAGGATTCATTTAAAGCCCTAGTTTAACGGGGAGGGGGGAAAGAGGACAAAAATATGTTTCCTTGCAGAATCTGGTACTAATGTGTGTTTACTGCAAAGTTTATCTCAGATACGCTCTGTGCACAACAAAAATGAGCTTAAATACAAAGGGAAAGGAAACAAGTTTAACTCCGTGTCTTAGAATTGCTCTGTGACCCTGCATGTAATTGGAAATTAATTTAATTTCCAGAATACGTGATCACTTCATTCCAAAGAGTCCAACAGCTGCCCAGAGCAAGGCGAGCAACCAGACCTTGGTTTGGTCTGGTTTCTATGGTTTCTATGTATGAAAAGGATGGTTTTGGCTCAGTGCATTTACGGCAGGTCCAGCTGGTAGATTAAATGAGCCATGGACCTGCCTGAGACAAGACCACTTCAGCTTCATATTTTCAGTCTGTACCTCTTTGCCACTTACGATTGTTTCTAAACAAGCACAACTTTGGTATGTTTTAAACCTTATTTTGTACAGAATTTCTGATTCAATAGGTGTGCTGCCTGTGTGCTGCTGCCACACGTTGCTTATGGGTTAGAACTGTTACCTTCCTCTTCTGGCAACCTGAAAAACAGGCCCTGGAGCACCAGGTGTTGCTCTGTGTTGTTTCCGCGTGGTTTTTGTGGTTCAACAGACAGGAAGAGGAGCTTTTTGGCTGGGAGATCCCATTTGTCCTTACGGAGCAGTGTGGCTGGGTACTCAATGCGTGGCCCCCTGCAAAGCCGTGTCACTTGTTTTTCCCATGTTATGGGGCCACCAGATTTCCTTGTATTTCTTACGAGGTGTAGCCCCGGAGAGAAAACCCACGCGAGAGTCCTGGGGAAGCAGCAGGCAGGTGTGTTTCGTGTCAAACTGCGAAGAAATGTGGGTTTCTCCAGCTTGGAAAGCTCAGAACAGGGTAAGAGGACAGACCTGACAGCCCGTGGTACTCACATTGTGGTGGGGTCCTCCACGCTAGTGCTTGTCTATTTGCCTTTTAATGGAATACGGGCTGTCAGCTGCTTACTCATGTCCCAGGAGCACAGAAATTCAAAAGGCAAACCATAACCATCTGGGTTTGGCCAGCACAAAGCTCTTTGCTTCAGTCGATGCATTTAGTCTTGGCCGCAGCCTTTCACATTGAGTGGATCTTCCCCAGCCCCCAGTCGCTCGGTGAGGCTCTTCCCATGGGTTAATAGGGGGATTTAGGAAATACCTAAAAACTTCCAGACTTCCAGCCACAAGTCACAAACAAAGATAAACCAAATCGTTTAAGTTACGGTACATTTTCCACCCAATGTCCTTGTACACTATTGTGTTTCTGCTCCACTTGCAGGAGCCTCAGCAGGACCCATGTTATCCCTCTGCTGCTAGAGCGTTGTTCAAACTTGCATCCTTGCTTAGTTTTTACAGACCTAGAACCAGCGTTCCTCCCAGATACAGCAGAAACCTAGCAGGTTTTTCGCCCCCAAACAGACTTTTTTTGGGGAAAAAAAAAAAAAAGAAACCCCTAAAACCAGCAACATTTTTAAAAATGATCTTGTACCCCTTAGGAGGCTGCAGGAAACCACGCCATCGATCAACACTTCAAAGTATTAGCCAAACAAAGATCAAAACAAGCCCTCCAAATCTAAAGAGCATGTAGAAAGTTATGCAAACATCTCCAAGGAGACCCAGCGAAACCACCGGACTCTGCTTTTCCTTTAATTTACATAAAATGTATGCATGCTATTATTATTTTCTGCAATATTTGCATTATCCTTTAACTCACTTGGTGTGTTCAATGGTTAGTCCTGTCCATAACGCGATTGTAAGATAATGTTTTGGATGGCTCTGTGAACTGGTTGCCAGCTGGATGGAATGCGGAGCCTAGATCCAACTTTTGATTAAATGCTCTTCAAAGAAAAGAACATTTCTGTAGGGATACGGAAAGTTTTCCTAAAATTTGAATTGATTTCCCCCTGTGTTCTCAGTTTCGGCATCTGACACGGCTCCACTCAGAGCTGCTGATGGATGGCAAGGACGTGGAGGTCAGAAGAGCGTGCAGAGGACTAACCCTGCCCTGGCAGCTGTTAATGCGAGAGAAGAGAAGCTTGTATAGCCCAGGGAAAGAACGAGCTCATCTTGACTCTTAAGGCCACCAATTAAAAAAGCATTGATTACCAGAATAAAACAAGTGATACCCTCCAACAGCGAGGCCGGGGTGACGTCCCGGGGAGGAGCTGGGGGCGACGGCCGCAGCTGCAACGCCAAACACGTCCCCCTCGTACTTGGAAGATAAAGCACATGTTGGGGATTGCGCAAACAACACAGAACAGGCGCAAGGGGTTGGATTAATCACTGACATGTGCCTAGCGTTGGTTAAAAAGGCTAAAAGGAAGGGAAAGATCAAGCAAAGCCAGACTTCGTTACATACTTTTCAGCAACAACATTATAAGAAGATGAAGCAAAATGACACAGTTGCTGCTTCTAGTGCAGCTCTGTACTGCACAAGTGCAAGGTGATGCTCACTTCAAGCTGTTCCAGCAGCTTATCCCTGCAGAAAAATGGATTATATCAGCCAGAAAGCAAACAGGGAGCGTTTAGCATCAGCTGCAGCTGTGCTGTCGGCTATAGGAAGCGTTTCACGGGTCTGCCTAAACATTTGGGTTTCTGCTCTCTTGCACGGGTCCATCAGCCTTCTAGTCATCCTGTACAAATAGAAATTCCTCTTTTAAGGAGATAATTAACTAATCCTGAGCAGCTGCAAGGAATCAAACACGTCAGAAGACACTGAACCCAGCAGTGCTCGGAGCCAGATGCACAACGTTACTGTTTCCTACCAAGGTCTTTCCTCAGCATTAGGCAAAAAAAGGTAAATGAAGATGTAAATCCGGCAACATCCATTTGCTCTTTTCTGATATAATTTTAATGTGGACCATGCCTGGTGCAGACTGGCCCGTCTGAGCAGACAAGTATCCCGGGGTACCAGGTATTTCAGAGAGGGAGCAACATATTGGAAGGTGGTGTGGAAAAAAGGTTTAATCTTTAAAGCTGATGGTGGTGGCAGCTGGAGGACGACTGCTTGCCACAAACAGCCTCTCCAAAGCAACACAACAGGAATCCAGCGTGGTTTTATTTGCTCTAGCTTCTGAGAGAAATAATTCACAGCATTTCAGGTAATGACCTGCACAGGTTGCTCAAAACTTGATTTTTTAGGGGGAGATAAGTCTGGGAGAGCAAGCTGTACGTGTGCATTAACCAAAGACAAGCCTCCGAGCTACAATTGCAAGAATAGTTAATGAGTTACACAACCACATCTCACTTTTCAGTATTATATGAAAAGCAGAACAACACATTTGCAAGTGACCCTCAGAGACACAATCTGGCAAAGCACGAAATGCTCTTGGTGAAATAAAACAGTCGGGGGAAAGACATGCCCTGCAATCCTTTTGCTCATGATATCGAGTGGAGTATTCAATGGTCTTCAGAGACTGAAAACTGCTCTGCTGGTTTTGGATTAAAATGAATCAACCGTAAATTAACAGCAGATGACTTGTGTGAATGTTTATTCCCATATTTACAGATTTGGACTGGTTTTTGTTCTCTTAAAGCAGAAGGCGGCTCGGACAGGGCTCACCTGGAGCTCCAGGTCGGCAGCAACAGCCGCCGTTACCGGCACCCGGCACACTCAACCATCGCTTGGCAATACCCAAAATATATCAGTGCAAGCTTAAAAATAAGCAGGTGCTTAATTTCTGTAATGGGCTGGGGTATGATTGAGCACGTGCTGAAGTGTTTTGCCGACTCAGCGCCCAACTCCTGCGCTAGCAGAGAAGGGGTATTTCATAAAGTGCAGGTGAGCAGCTGGAACGGCATCTCATAAAACCGGTGCAGAGCAGGAGCAGCGAGAGCTCCTGGGCTGGGGATGAAGGACCAAAAGCCCCATCCTTGTCTGAGGACTAAAATGAAACAGCAAAACCCCAGAAGACGCTCTGCAGGGAGGGTCACACACACAAATCTCAGCAACAGCTGGAATTTCCACGCTTGTGCGAAGGAGTGGGTGGCATCTCCTGCTCCCTTTCCCCTGGCCCCAGCTGTGTGGAACTTTCTCTGAGCATCAGCAGGACACTGCGGGCCCAATCTGACTTTTTCTCAGGCAACAAGAGTTTATCGAATGCAACGCACTTGGCGTTACACCCTCTGCCTGCTCAGCGATGCTGTGGGATGGCTGCATGCCCGGCAGCGATTCATTCACCCGCTGAGACAACTGGGCACATTCACCATTTAGCTGCTGAGTGAGGCTTGAATTATCATGGGGAGGTTATTTTTACTGGTGCACCTGTGGGCTGGAGCTGGTTGAGAAATGCTGGTACCTCAGCTGATGGATGAGGATGAGTATGAGCAAGATTATCCTCTCTACTCTGCGTGCAGCGGCTGCCATACCTGACCGCACGGTTTTTGCTCCCTGCCCTCAGCAGCGCCGCTGGAAAAGCAACCAGAAGCAAACCAGAAATAGCTGATGCTCTCCACGGTAACATCCAGCAGACTCTGGGAATCGGGGTGTCTGCCAGGGCTCTGCGGGAGCGAACTGGTTTGCACTACGTGACCTGGGTTTCCGTGCGAGCCCCGGCCGCTCCGCTCCGCGCACGGACCCCTGAGCCCAACAAGGTCCCTCTGTCCCGCGGACAGAGCGGGGCTGTCCGCAGCCCGGCCCTCCCTGCCCGCCAGGCTTCGTTTCTCAGCAGAGTTAATTAGCACAGGATGAGCTGCCCCTTCAGCAGGAGCTCCAGTCACACTGATGGATCCAGGATCCCCATCACAGCAGTAAAATCAGGTATATCTAGAGTATTTTTTACTAAAGCAAATGCACACAATACTGCTAGGAAGACACCCCACAAACACTCGTGGGGATGTTTAAAAGATTCACCGTGTTTTTGGACACTTGCTCTGGCAGAAGAGCTGACCTCCCGGTGCTGAGCACCCGCATCCTGCAAACAGCTTGAACATCCCAGATCCTGATTTCAGGGAATCAACCACGCAAAATGCAAACACACACAACTGAACAGCCCCCGACACAGCTGCTGCTGCCTCATTTGTAAGAGCGACACAATCACACGGAGGAACACAAAATATCAGGTTACTTATGTTTTCTCATTAGAGGCGGGAGGAACACAGACCTCACCGCGTGACAGTACGTGTGCGCAGGGTCACAGAGAAAGCCACAGGAATAGCATCCTAAAAATTTAATGTCAGCCACGCTGGATCCTTCATCTGAGGGAATAAGTGGATTTGAAGAAGAGAACAGGAATATCTGCATCAATGCTCTTCGGGAGGTGATATCTCCTGCCTCCAGGGCTTATCAGCAAAGGCAACAAGAGGAAGGCTGTGGGCACTTCTTGGATGAGTGTCTCTAACACTGAAAGGGAGAAAAATAATGGAATAACTGTCTTTTTTTTGCTTCTCTCACCATGCTCAGCTATGGCAGCGGGTGGGGAAGAGACCGAAACCCCACGGATGGGAACTCCCTCCCAGCTCTTCTATGAACTTTCTGCTCTGCAGAAAATCCCACTCCGAATCACGAATGTGGATTTCTCTAGGACAGAGTTGGCAATTTCTCCAATACACAGCAAACGGGGTTTATTCTCTGAGTTTCCCTAGGAACTGCTGTCAGACAAAACACTCTTGTGAGGCTGTAAGAATGTGTTAAATTATCTGCTTTCCAATATAATATAGAGACCCAGGGAAAAAAGCTCCTGCAGAAGTCTAAGTTTACCTGAAAATCAAGCCAAACAAGTTTTTCTCTCCCCCTTCTGTGTGCTTCTGTAATGGAACGAGTCTGAATCTGGAGGTATCAAATTCGTAGCAGTTTAAATGTTAAACGGGGACTGCAAAAGCAGAGCTTTTAAAAAGATTTCATTGAACGCTGTTTTTCCCTGCACAGTCTCCTCGCTTGTGCAAATTGCACCTCAGCCTTTTTACAAGCGGTCTATTCATAGAGCCACTGGCTACTAGATCTGCCTCCTCTCACAAAACCATCGGTCCAGCCCCGGCCCCTCAGCTTTATTAAAGGGTTTGTGTTTGGTGGACGTGCTGTGGGCTCCTTTCATCTCTCAGCCTCCGTCCGGGTTATTTTTAAGCGCCGGGTTGGAGCACTGTGCCTGGGCAGAGCTGCCGCGCGGTTATGGAGATAGAATCATAGAATCATTTGGGTTGGAAGAGACCCTCAGGACCATCGATCTGCCAGAGCAGCCTCAGCGCTCAACAATGTCCTCGGCCAAGGGCTCCGAGCGTGCTCAGAATCGATGCAGCTCTAGAAATCTGCCCAGGTAGATGAAGAAAAATTCACCCAAATAAGCAAATCCAAAGGGTGACTGATGGGTGGCAGCCAGACCCCTGCCCGCTCCCTGCCTGTGCCATGGGGAGCTTTGGCGAGCAGAGATTTTGCTGTATCAATGTTCCAGGGCTCGTTTAGTGGCACTTGCTGGGTTATTTTATACTGTTTGTCCCGGTTTGTGTGGCAGGTTAGTGCATCATTCCCTCTGCGTGTTCCCCGGGAGTGCCGGCTCCTCCCTGGGGGAGAGAGATCAGAAACCTGCCTTCCCTTCTGCCTTCCCAACGTCAAACCTCCGTTTGGAGCACGGGGACACACACGCCGTGCTCTGTACTTGGGTCAACAGAGGAGACCGTTGCCCAGGGGCTGGACAGACCCTGGAAACGCTCCATGCCTGCGTGCACAGCTCCAGGACTAAAACAAACGCTCCGTTAAGTCAGCGGGTTATCAGGGAGCACCCACATTTCAAACGTCTTTTTCTCTGTGCTATAAAGGCAACTGATAACAGCTCCCGCATTGCATTTTCAAATTTTCTCAAAAACCATCCCAAGAATCTCTGTTGCTGCCACTGTTTGAGGAAAAAACCCCTCTGAGCTAGAGAAACTCGTTCTTTGTAAAGACTTAGCCAGTTTTTCAAGCTCTGAAAGCTGCTGTTTGTCATCCTGTGCACCAAAGTGCAGTGGCACCTTGTGGCGAAAACAACATACTTGCTGGCATAAAAAATATGCAGAATTAGTGGCATTTCTTAACCTCGGAATGGTCCATTTGCAGCCTGAGCTGCCACCACTGCTCTCTCCACACCTGAGGTTAAGTCACTAGAAGCAAATTCTTAATGACAATGTGGGAAATTGGTTTTATTTGCAAAAGCAACTTGCCTGAGCCAGCAAAACGGTCTCAACACCTTGTCTGTGTCCATGCTGCCAAGGGTCTGCAAAGCACAGTCATTTCTTACAATAAACCCTTCCTCATCCTTTCCTGAGGGTTCCTCCCATAACTGGAGCTCCTTCTGCACAGGTTTGGTCAATCCGATAGCCGTGGCTCAAAACACTTACAATTTTCCAGTGTCGTGGACAACTGCGGATTTGAATCACAAACAGCACAAATAGTTTCCATTTGTCCTCACCCAGCACTTCTAAGCCACAGACATTTGTGTAGATGAAGCTACATAATATATTGGCAGGGTAAGGGACACAGAGCAAGCAAGGAAGCCCTGGAGAGTTAACCTGGGTTTTGTGAACACAAATGTCCACTTGTGAACCACAAGGTTCAATTTCTAGTTGCGATGCTCCTTCTGCAAAGCTTTCCCTTGCGACACAACTAACACATAAATGAAAGTGAACCACAAAAAATACTCAGGAACCTCACAAGATACAATATACACTTTTAGAACTAGGCTTTACCTTATTTTCTTTAAGCAAATACATGCTACACATTTCAGAAAAGTTGATAGAGAATATCCAGTCACTTCTTTTCGGATTCCCTGGCGTTTCGAACAGCCTGTATTAAGATTGCCGTAAGTTCTTTTCCAGGGGCTGACTATGGGGAGTGTCTGGATGTGTAAAACACTGTTTGCACCTGTTTCCCCCCCGAGTAGATTGGGAGGAGAAGGTAAATTGGGGTTCCTTGCCAGATGCCGGCCCGCCGGAGGGCCCCGCTACCCCGTCAGATGTCAGAGCGCCTAGTTAAACACGGCAATGACGTCTTGATCCGGAAAAAGAAAACATCAATAAATGTCAGAGACCAGCAGCTGGTAAATCTATACGTAGGAAAACAAATAACCCTGAGCTTTGATTGTTCAAGTTCACAGCGGAGATTACTTACCTTGGCAGTTTCATATTCAAGACATACGGCTTGTAATTCCTCCGCTAGTGCTAAGCAAAACCATGTGTTCTGCTAAAACCAGGGGAAAGTTTAACTCCAACGCTGCGCAAAGGCAGAGCTGCGGTCACGACTTGTGCTTGTAGCAAAACTAAACCAAAAAGGGCCCAGCAAAAGGGTCCCAGAGAGGAAAAGAGCAAAGCTGGGAAGAGAAGCAAAAGGTGGGTTATGGACCCACGCCAAGGATGGAGAGAACGTGTCCACTGGACCACAGATCCGGCCATGGCAATGTGGGGTGAAGAACAGGTTATATAATCACGAGAAAATATGGTGCTCCCCATGACTTCAGGTGTGGCAGCATCTCAAAAAATGAAGAAGGGGCCATTTCAGCGGCTTCTCTCCCTAGGAATGGAGCCGCAGCCGCAGGGCTGGCTGTGCAACCCCCTTCTGTACCGCCAGACATGCTGCAGCATCATCTTTAACAAACTCAAAGCTCTGTTGCCTATAAAGGGAGCTGAGGACAAGAAATATAGGGCTTTAAATCCACCTTGTTCTCATGCGACCCTCACGAAACCCAAACCAACTGCAGTGGTAGCCAAGCTGAGCCCATGCACTGGGGAAGTTTTTCCTTCCATCAGATGGCTTTATTAAGATTCTCCCTCTCTCCTTCTCCAGATAAATGACCGTTATTGGAAATGGTTGTAAGGCTGCTGCAACCACTGCTTTGCCACTCCCAAAAGCCTCAATTCTGGTTCATTTCCCATGGATGGTATTTTGTTGTTGCTGCTGAAAGCTTAGACTGAACTGTCAGTTGGTGACACTGTCCCCATTGAAAAATATTGCAGGCAAAAAAATACATAAAGGCACATGAAAAAGAAAGAGATTGGGAAACATGAGCAGCACATTGAGCCCTGGGCTGTGGTCGCGACCGGCCAGGCCAGCAGCTCCCTGAGCACGGGAATGGTATCAGAGCCAGAGGTACGGTCAAAGTGGTTAAAGATGCATCCATCACCGCTAGAAATGAGCAGAAGCCAAGTTCAAGTGTGAAGAGCCAACAAGAAGAAGAAGTTAAACCAGGGGAAAAAAAAAAAAAAAAAAAGGCTATAGTTTTCTATCGCTCACATTGCAAACAGATGTCCCGCCAATTCTGGAGCCGGGCACCCCAGCCAAAGAGGTGAAATCATTCTTCTCAAGGGATGTTGAGCAACAAGCCGCTGATCCAAGGTGAAGCGGAGGAGCACGTGCCTGGCCAGCAAGGGCAGCGCGTACCGAAGGCTGTGTTGGGAAAGGGGGTGACAAGGAACCTGGAAGCCATTCAGCAGGATTTGGAAGACGGTGGGTAGGGTGGTTTGGGAAAGCTAAAGAAAACAACAAGAGGGGGAAAAAATGTTTACAGAAGAGGTGTAACAACAACTGAACAGAGAAGGGAGAGTCTCTGGCAACTATTTCTGGTCAGAAAAATGTTTGTAGGATCAAAGCAGCACTTAGGGAGGCTCTGCTCCTTTTCGGACTGCACTGAATGAACCACACTCAGCAGAAGTGATAGTGGTAAACCCTTGAAACAGGGACCTTGTAATGTAACCGTGCTATTTAAAGATGTGTCAGCATTAGGATAAATATAGCGTCTGCTAGTAATAGACGAGAGGTCGCTTCAAATTCACATGAGAATATATATCACAAGCTCCAGCAGAGACCAGCCATGCCACAGCGAGAGCTCCCGAAGCAAAACCTCCCTGTGCCCCTGCGAGAAGCAGGGAGAATCACCCCGAACGGCTGGAGCTGAGTCCAACCCCAGCCCTGGGACGCTGCTGCTCGCAGGAGACACAGCACAGACACCAGGCTGAAGTTCTGTAGGAGATGGGGTGACAACCCCAAGGACCTGGGCAAATTCCAGGCTATTTGTTTTCTGTCTCTCTGGATTTCTGGCGTTTCCCTTCGGGCGTGCTGCTCTCTGCTTCCTGCCCCGAATCCCCGCGCCATGCAGCTGGAGCCGGAGCCCCCCGGCACAGAGCTCCGAGCCTGCTGGAAGATGCTGCTTTGATTGAAAACTTATTGTTTTCCAGTCCCGTGAGGAAACGGCATCTGCGGCTCCTGCAGAAGAGCTGCTTGTCCCCAGCGCCATGCTTTGCGGTGGAGCTTTGCTCCTTCCAGCCCGGCAAAAGCAGCTTCACCGCGAGCAGGGAAATGGCACTGGCCAGGTCTACAGAAATGGGAGGAGGATTAAGGCCTTTTGTAATACCTTCCTCATGGTGATAGTCTGCAATGGAACGGGCATGGCGATGTGCATGCAGAGGGGATCGATAAGGATCACGGGTCATGGTGACTGTGAGTCATCACAGAATCATTTTGGTTGGAAAAGACGCTTTAAGATCATCTAGACCAATAATTAACCCAGCACTGCCAAGGCCACCGCTAAACCATGTCCCCAGGAACCCCGTCTATGTGGTTTTTAAACATTTCCAGGGATGGTGACTCCACCACTGTCCTGTTCCGAGTCCTGGCGAGCTGTCCTGTTCCGAACACACGTGGCAGCCAAACCGGGTGCCCGGTAGCCCACTGGGCGCTCTGCTCCCTGACCCTCCCAGCCCTCCCCAGGACAGGCAGCAACAGAGAAAAGGTAAAAGAATAAAAGTCATTGCCCCTTGGTGTTGCTTTCCTCTGTACAAACAATGCTTTCAAAGTGCTTCTTCCCCTCTGGCGACAAAGGGAAATGTCACACAAGGATTTCCATTCTTATCTAGGCAGCTCCTAGACAGGGTGGCCTGTCCCCTGGCATGGCAAGCTGCCTCTCCCAGCTCCTCCTCTGTCAGGACTACAAATATTTTCAGAAAAACAGCTTTTATTCAGTATATCCTCTGTATTTATTTGTCTTGACGCTCTTTTTTCAACCTGATGGCACTGCAGAAACACGCATCTCCTCTGAAAGGGTCCCTGGGTCCCAGTCACTGTGTGACGTGGCCACTGGGTCTTTCTGGTTGATGAGCATTGGCATTAGGATCGGAACAAACTCTCCGCTTGTGCTGAAGTGCCCCACGACAGCCTCGTACCAGAAACGGAACCATTGCTCGGGACGGGCATGCCGAGGCTCTGCTGCCGCTGCACCTCAGACCTGGGAGGGTGGCAGGGGACAGGATGGGACATCTGCGTGCTCTGGACCACTGAGCCATGTCCAGGTGTCACAGCCTCTCCGAGCCCTCCCTGGGCACTCCAAAGAATCCAATGGAGACCATCTGCTGTGATTTGCTATCAGCCCCTCCATGTATTTTCAATTATGGCACTGGTGATACCATCTTCAAGGTGCCCTGAGCCACAAAGTCCAGGTCCAAACTCTGTCGTCTGAACTCATCTGTATTTCTGAACCTCGCAAGCTGCACAGCTTGTCCTGTATCGGTGACGTTGGGATATGTAATTAGATATTCGCTATTGCCTCCTTGCTGGTGCCTGGGTCATCAATAACTTCTCTTCAGGTGACTCCATGACAAACTGGTTGAATTCCCTTTCTAAAGGACACCTGGTGACACGCAGCATGCTGTACGCCTCCTGTTCATTATTTTGTTACTTTAGCACAGATGCAAATACCAATTCAAAGACTTACGGAATGAAATACAATGGTCCAGGGACCGTTATATGGAGGGAGCCTGGAACAGGCAATTCTTGCATAGGTCAAAAGCTGAAGAAACATCTTTTTCTACCATTTCTGGGTTATGTGGGCACAAAGAGGGGAGGATGTCAGAATCGTAGGGCACAGCACAAACTTTCTGTATTCTCTATAAGCTGATGTAAAATAGAGACTTGACCAGCCTAATTTCTGCACATTGAGCTCATTTGGAGAAAAAAACCCATGCATTCACCCCCAAATACCAAACTAACGTCCCAGGACAGAAGAGGATGAAAGAATGTAATGGAAAATAAGCCTCACAAGGCTAAACCTAACAAACTGTTCTCCTTTTCATGAGGAGGGGAGACCCCAAGGCACAGAACTTCCCCAGATATCTGTGTCAGATCTGTATCAATATCTGTATCAGAGTCTTTCCTCTTTACTGCTCTTTTACACATAGCATCCTGATTTGATTAGGAACACAGGCAATTTTGGGGAGTCTCTGGTAAAAAAAAAACCCTTAAGAAAGTCTTTTGTGGATAGAAAAATGCTTCAGAAAAAAATGCATAACCCTAGGGCATTAAATACGTACTTTTCTCCCCTCAGAAACCACTTTTCAATCAGAAAAACAAACAAATCAGTACCAAAATAGCCTCCACGAGTCAGAAAAAAATTATCAAAACTATCAGACAAGGGCATTAGCAACACAGCTGGCAGCGTATCCCCAGTACACCCATTGCGGAGAACCTTTCCGAGCACCAACAATCAAAATGAGAACAGACAGCCTTGAACGATGCTTTGTGAAAAGCTTAATTGCAATCAGATTGACGCGATGCCAAA
The DNA here is from genome assembly GCF_964273445.1 of Streptopelia decaocto. Lineage (NCBI taxonomy): Eukaryota > Metazoa > Chordata > Aves > Columbiformes > Columbidae > Streptopelia > Streptopelia decaocto. Next base: position 19,878,508 of record NC_138665.1, on the reverse strand, counting down.
GTACTATTAACAATGGGCTGGTAGAGAGCAGGAGTTAAGTGGGGGTGCAACCCGAATAATACCGCTTTGATTTGCATAACACTGCGAGTTTGTGCGATAGAAAAGCACCCGGCTTGGCAAGATTAGCTCCGTTAATTCGCTCTATTAACACACAACCTAAGAGAGAAGTACAGTGTGAAGGTTTTGGCCTCAGTGTGCAGCAGAACCGGGAAGCAGTTGTACCCCAAACGGTGTTCTTTCTAGTTCAAATACTCAAAAAGGGTCATCTACCGAGAAAGCAGGGGTGAAGCGCAGGCTGTACCAACTACAATGGCTTAGACGCTAAAGAAATTTGGAAATACTCAATTTTTCATCCACTCTAGCCCATTTCACTCATCAATAAATTCACTGATAGCAGCCATGCTGATGTATGTCGCGATGCTGCAAGAGGCTCCCAAGCTACAGAGCGTGGTTCACGTTACCAGTGTAGGTGTTTCTGTTCTCCATCGGTGACAGAGCCGCGGAGGCCGGAGGAGCCGCTGGGGCTGCCAATCCTCCGGCACAGCCAAAATCCCGCGAAACCCAAACACTCACCACATGTGAAGCGGGAAGCAGCACAGGCTGGTGGGGAGATGATGTGCCAGGAGGTCCTGAGGGAGGCGGCCGCGCTCCAGGGGCAGCGGGACACGGGTTAATTGGGATTTCTTGTGAGAAGGCACAAAACCGGCTTCCTCCAGGGGCCGGGGACAGCCCAGGCAGTGCCTCGCCGTGCTGGGAAGGGGAAGGCAGCGCACCCTTCATCCCCCTCCTCTACCTCCCACCTTACACACAAAACTCGCAGCCTCCTTGTTTGCCAGAACTCTTCTGTGTATGGAAAAAACCCGTATTTTAAAGATGTTATTCATAATAGCAACGCTATGTTCACTAGGCATTGTGAATTACGCATTGCTGTACTGAAGGGTTTCTTGCCCGTACATGCAGCTATGGTTTTGTCTAGTTTTCTATTATTCAGCCCATGTGGGCTTTTGCCGCTTCCCTCGGGACCCTCCACCGAACCCGAATAGTCCGCATTGTTAGAAAACGTTTCCTGATATTCAGCTGCTTCTTCCTTCTATTCATGCAGAGCAGAATTGCAAACCCCTGCCCAGTTGCGCCTTCAATTGTTTTAGGTGCTTCAGGCTTCTTTCAAATTCTGATTACGGGTTTTTTCCATCAGAACACAGATTATATTCACCAGCTTCTCATGTCCTTTGGGTTTTCTGGGTTGAAATGTAATGTCCTTCCACCGCCATGCTCCGAGATGCCGCCAGGAGCCACTGCCTGGCTGGCAGGGCATTCAGAAAAAGAAGAAAACAACTCTATTTTACCCATTTGTTGTTAAAATCTGCTCTACTCCTCACCACGGGCGGACAAAAGGAACCATCTCAGCTTCCCCTTGGACACGTCCACACATCCTCCACCACCACAGCAGCAATATCGCTCAATTCTGAAATCAGGCTCCTCGTCAGCTCTGCTGGAAAACACCTGCTCCGTTTTCCAGGGGATAAGATTTCGGCAGAACTGGTGCTTCTTGTCAAAACAAGGGTATATATTACCGCCTGTTTATTAAAGCGGGGGCTTTGAAGCACACAGAGCCGCCAAGCAGTCCCTTTGAACTGGGGAAAAAGAGTCAACGAACCCAGATCCCACACCAAATTAGGACAGAGGGAGTTTCTGAACTCACTCCATAGGACAGAATAACCAGGTATCTCCTTGTGACTCCTGGCTGCCGTTTCTGAAGGGAGACACGCCGGGCTAGATGTGGTCATGCACAACTGGAAATTGCTCCGCGTTATGGGGGAAATGAGTAATGAGAGTCTGCAAATGGAAACTCCTCTCCACCAACAAGAAAAATTAAAGACTCTGAAACTACTGAGGCGCACTTGGAAGAGCCTGAATAAATGACAGCAAAACGTGGAAAGCAAAGGGAGAGGGGTGCAAGGCATCTAGAGGACACCACCGAACACACCGATGTTCTTCTGGCTTAATAATGATGCAACGTAGCAAAGAAAAGCAAAGCATTAGGAAAAAATGCATAGTTTGGAGGAAAACGCGGGCCCAGGCACTTGGTGCCACGGAAGGTTTCTGTTTGCCCGACCTAGAAAATGATGCAAATTTTTCTTTGACTTTTTATACAAGGAAAGGCATTTCAGCAGCTCATAATCTAATGCCTTTGCTCCTGGTTCACTGTGTTTAATAAAGCAAGGCCCTCGGGACTCGTGAGAACGCAAATAGCTGCTGTTGGATGGGTCTGAACATCAGAGAAACAAATGGCAGGTTCATGGGTGAATCTGGTCCTTACCCCATGGAACATAACTGTGTTTTAGCAGAAAACTGTCAGCACCGGGGGCCACGGGGACGTTCTGGACACTCGGTCAGGCCGCCCACATGACCAACACTTTCCCCTGACCACAAAAAGCTTTGATTTGACTAGACCTTTGGAGAAGAAATATCCTGCCATTTAGCAGCAAAAAGGTCTGTTGGACTGGAAACTAACAGAACTTTAAGTGCTGGTGAATTAACAAACCAGGGTTTTTAAATGAAGCTTTTTAAACATTGTAATGATACTGATTCAAATGGGCATATGCTTTCCCCCCCCGCCCCCATCTCTATACAGCATGTTAAATGATTAAAAAAGTCCTCCTAAATGCCTATCTAAAATAAAACACCAAACAGGATGAGACTTTGCATTTCCATTTGATTCCAAAGTGATTTTTTTTATGGCTTTGTTATAAAACTCTTCAAAAAGGGTTTCAAATGGAAGCACTGACAATCCATTAAGCATTAGTAAACAGGGCAGCATCATCCATGAGCTCCTGAAGGGCTCTGCTACCTCTGCTCAGGAATTGTCCTTCTAAATCTTTTCCACCACAGACTGTGGCTTCTGTAAAGTTATATATATATATATATATATATATATATATGTACCTCTGCCTCTGAGGGTGAGCAAATGACACGGGACATCACACGATGTCCTGCAGACAGCCTGGATTTCTAAAAGCACTCAAAGAGTAGGGATGTTGGCACCATGGGGGCACCTGTGTCCCCAAGGAGGGTCCCTCAACCACTCCTGGATGGTCCATCCAGGCTTCGTGGGGCCTCAGAACATCCCGTACCAGGAGGAACTCAAAGCCATGCAAAATCCAGCTACCAAGTGACAAACGAAGTCTGCTGTTGTACGAAAGCAAAGGAAGGAAACAAACCTTGCCAATGAATGGAGGAGGAAAGGGAAAAGGTAATGTCTCCATCGTCTCTATTTTAGTGGTCTTTAAAAGGCAATTTTTATTTGGTTTCTGTGCGGGGGTCTTGATAGATAAAGACCTGTTGCTGAATTAGTCAGGCCCAAAGGAATCTCAAGGCCGCTTGGAGAAGCAGAGTCTGCTGTGAGAAAGAGGGGCGTTCCTCAGTCAGCGGGGTCCTGGCGTGGCGTGAATCATCGGACATATCATCAGTGAGACTCCAGAGCACGGACAGCCCACAATACTCATTTAGCGAATCCATGCTTGGAGCGTGGACGCGTGATTGGAATATAGTTACGTATATAAGGAGACTTGTTTCTGTAATAAATGGCTTAGCGTGATTCACATTGAATCGACTGGTTTGGCTAAGTCCTTATCTCGCTCTAACAAATGGTGACCCCGACGTGATACTCTGAACGGCGTACCACTGAAGTTGGGGAAAAGCCTAGAGCAGGCCCAGCCGGAGGCGGATCAGCTGGACTGAAAACCGGGCGGAGTGTACGGACGCTCCGCGTTAATTGAAGAAGTCACCGTAAAAGGGTGAGCGGCTGGGAGCGGGAGGAGGGGAGAATGAAGTTATGGAGCAAAATATATCCTCGAGGAAGAAGTTATAGTTAAACTCCTCCTGCCTATTCTCTCTATGAGAGGACTTTAATAAGAAGAAAGTAACATATGTAGACTATTAATTCAGTACAGAATTAATGGCTACCCGGGAGAAAATGAGAAGGCTTTTAAATGTTAACTTTGGAACGATAAAGGGCAGAAATTATGGAATAAGGTCAACAATGGAGATGATAAAGAAAATAAATCATTAGTGACTACATAGAAGCTTAAAATTTCCACCTTAAAAGACTTTAAGGCCGAGCGGGCTACCGTTGCCAGATTTTTTCCAGCGTTGCAGCCTGATAACAAACCTAAAAATGACTGTGAAGTTTACCCGGATCGTGTTTTTTGACCCCCTCCCCACTCCATCCCCCGTTGTGCCGTCCCCCCGATGATACAGCAGTCTGGGGCGGGGGGAGGAAAAATGCCGAGCGGGTGGCCTCCTGTACCGTCATCTAACCCTGGTGAGAACAGCAAGTCCAGAGGATTGGAGTCAGACAACTTGCTCAAAGAACCTGTGACAGATGAGAATGCTAAAGTCGTAAACAAGTGTACTATCAGTCCTTTTACCAATCTGCTTTTACTGTCTTTCAACCCTCTAACTCCTACAAAAGAGCAGAAGGAGTCGCCGGATGAGAACTGGGCAAAAGAACTCTGTGAAAGGTAACAGCTATAGATCGTTTCGGACAGAACAATGCGGATTCTTTGAAAGGGGCAGGTATCCCACAACTCCTGGAAGAGACACTAACTGACACACCACAGCTACAGACACGATAAATTTCTGAAATCCTGAGGTAGTCAACAGATCTTGCATATCAAGCTATGAGAGAGGTGTCTGAAACCAACAAAACAGCCAAATAATTTGCAACTGTTAATCAGGGTCCCAATAAGAATTACATGCAATTTATTGACTATCTTCAAGAGGCCATCAGTAAGCAGGTCGAAAACTTAGAAGCTAAGGAAGCATTGGTGTTTAAATTAGCAGTAGAGAATGCTAATGTTTGCTATCAACATGTTATTTGTGAGTTTTACAGTACATATTATGTGCTCCTGTGTATTGCCTCTCTGAAAATCAAGCAGCTTGTCAGGAATGTGAGTTAATTGTTTTCAAGCAGGCCTGTGCATTCCCCCCCCTTCCCCTCTCTCCCCCTCCCTCCCTCCCTGTTCTCAAGGTTTTTACTTGCAAGATGGGGTCAGGAATAATTGTTTTCAGTTGTGTTCCTAAAAAATCAGTATTGGGAGGTGTTTTAAAACTTGGGAAAGCACTCGGAATTATAAGGAAGGAAGATCTTGTAAAACATTGTAATTAGTGGTGGTTGCGGCATAAGTTAAATGATTGGGAATAGTGTCCGGGGAATAGAATCTTAAAGTATAACACCTTGTTGCAATTAATGTTGTTTTTAGGGCGAGAAAAGTGGAGCAAAGTAAATCCCTACAAGAGATCATTAAATCATTTCAGACAGCTGAGAGAGAGTTAACTGATAACACACAGGTCACAGCAAACTTGTTAGAGTCTGCAAGATGCTTTCCTTATTAACCTGTTTTCTTTGTGGGTATCTGTTTAAGTATGTTGCAATTTTGGTAGGTCTGTGCTATATGATATGATAAGTTCACAGCCTGTTAAATCATGAGAATCCGTTGACTCAAAACATGCATTTTGTGATAATTCAGAAGATCATGAGTAATTTAATTCTTTACTGCGTGAACGTGATCGTAAAATTTTGCGTGTGGTAGCTGTTATTTTTCTCTCCAGCATGCTAGCTTTATTCCAGCATTCAGACTTGCGCAACTCTGTGACAGGCTGTCTCTCATGTCGGTGCACTAAATTTGGCTTTTTCGTACGCACATCAAGTAAAGAATCCAGGTTTTGGAATAACAGTTGTAGCGCACCAGATGAGACACTGAAAACAAAACAAAGCAAAAAAAAAGCTCAGTCTGGCGGGGGGGCCGATGGGCTCCGGCGCCACTGACTCTTTTTGTCAGGGAGACCCAGAGGTACCTCCACCTGGCTGAGCAGTGAGCGGCCCAGAAGTGCAATGCAAAAACTGAGATATTGTCTTAAATTAGTGTAACTGTGATCCATCTGCATATTTGAACTGGGTATTTGGTTTTCACATCTGAGCTCAGTATTTTGGTTTGCATATTCATATTTGGTACCAAAAGAATCTTTTCTGGGGAGATAATTCCAAAATGGGAACCGGTTCCACTGCTAAAATTCCACCTTGCTCCCCCTTAGGATGCATCCTTACACATTAGAGTAATTGCTTATATTGTTAGAAAAGCATTTAAATTGTTAAAATGCTATGATAGATGTGAATTTAGAAGAGGTTGTATTTAAAAGTTGCTAGAATATTAACTGATTTAGATTTAGGAAAATAGAATAATGGATTGATGTTTATTATACTGGTTTATACTGTTTTTTGACATCTCTAAATTGTAAAAGGTAAATGGAGCTAAGGAATGTAACTATTGTTGAGCTACTTGAAATTGCATATAAAGTGTATTATGGCTGGAATGAAATGGGAAAACAAAAGACCAAAACATCCCAGGCCTGTGTGCAGCTCATTGTAACTGAGGAGTTTCCCAGAGCCTCCCACTTTGTACCAGCCATTATGCCAGCTGCGTGACCTTGGTTATCTCTAAACTGCAGCAAGAAGAGAAAGAAAAACAAAAATGGAAAAACCTGGCTGCCTGCTTTTAAAGCAGTGAAAGGGGGGTTTTCTCTCCCCCCCACAGCAGAGATGTAATACTGAATGGAGCAGTCTGAGGGTGCAGTTTAAAGGCATCCTTAGTAGACCCACAGTTCTAATGAAACTGGAAAACTAAATCAAAAATTTGTTGATAGACTTATTCTGTGGTAATTAGTTGTAAGAGACTTCTTAGTAAATTCACCATGCTAGTTTTTGAGGTCATGAGAAAGAACGAAAGAAAGGCCATTTTTTGAGACCAATGGAATGCCAAATTTGGAACTAAGATTTAATACATGAATTCTTATAGTTGCCAGAAAGTCCTGTACCTCTCTTAGGTTAAGATTTGTTAAGTAAATTAAGCTCAAATAACGTTTTCTGAGAATTCTGTTTAGTTGCATGGCCTACAAGAAGCTGCTGGGATGGTGCAGATCTGCTTGCTGCAAGTGAGAAATCTCCAAGGAAATTTCAAATGCTGTATTTCCACTAGTATTAACAGCCAATGTTTCGATAAAGCAAATTCTACACTGATAGATCTGAAACAGGACTTCGATCCGGTAAGGGAAAACAATATCCAATAAATATGACAGCCAAAATGGAGTTAGACACTTTGAGGAATGAATTTATGACAACCTTACAGGCTGACTGCATTCGATTGGACTTGCAGATTTGTCTATAGCTACAACATAGAAACAACCTGTGGTTATTGTGGGACAGCATGATGAGATTGCTAGTAAACTGATATACCGACTGTTATATACCAATTGTCACTCTGATCAAGAAAATGCAGGGAATGAATTTAAGTCTTAATAGGCCATGATCCTTTTGTCATATATGTACCATTTGTGAAATTTAACTCTGATTTTTTATTTGTAATCTATGTCTTTATAAATTGCACTAGCTGGTTTTCTTAACAGCACAGCTTTTGGCACGCATAAATGTAAATTGCTGCAGAACCTGCAAGTCTTTAACATCAGGTCATAGGCCATACTTGTATTTGGTCTGATCTTACGTACTTGCAAAGTTTTTGTTGATGATTCTGGGAAGTCTCATAAAGCTGTAGTGGTTTGGCATAAAGATAACAATTGGCATCATTCTGTAAAAATTACTGAAGGTTCAACCCAATTAGCAGAACTTGGCACAGCTTTAAATTACTTAGAGCTTTTAAGGAGGAACCTCTAAATTTGATTTGTGACTTTGAGTACATAGTCAAGATCTAACACACGTATCTGGTTCTGAACCTTTTTTTGTTTGTTTGTTTGTTTTAAAAAAGAAGGGGGGAAGTAGGGGAAACACCACAAAACCAATTGTCAAAAGCATTGTATGTGATGAAATACTTTGCAAGTATGACCCAAAACCATGCTAAATCAGTAAGAACCTACATTAGTTATGGTCAAATCACTAGTCAATGGAAAAGGCCACATCAATTGATAACCTGGGGAAAAGGTTATGTTTGTGTCATTACAGGCCGAGGATTGAAGTGGATTCAACAAAGATTCAACGGATGCACAGGAGGGAGATAAGTTGTGAGGACTGATTCAGATGTAAACCATGGATCCTAATTCAGTGTTACAGATGCTCGCAGACCTGGTGGTCTAGAAGCCTATTAGCAAGCAGGTGGTGTACCTTCTGTGGAGAATGGCAATTTGAACAATCAGCAGGAGATCCAAAAGGGTGATATTATGATTAGATAGTTAATGCATAGATAAGGTAAAATTATGAGATATCTCTACCATAGTAAACTAAGTTTAGCAACTGATAAAGTTTTAGAAGGGTTATCAAGGTTAAGCTATTGATCTTTTAAATAGGTTAAGATAACTTTTAAGATATTAATTCAATTATTAGTATATACTGATGGTATTAAGTATGTTACCCTATAAACTGCGCAGTTATAGATCTTTTAGGAATTTAAGAGAATATATTGTATTAACTTGTCTGGTTATTTTGAATCTATTAAAATAGTGTGTTGATAAGGTTGTTATAATGGAATTAAGGTTTTAAGAATAGGCAGGTAGTAGTTTGATCTTATTAAGTAAGGTTTAACTGCATTATATGTAATTGTAATTATGTTGTTAATCACGTGTTCTATGTTGCAGTATATTTCAAAAATGATGCACCGTGCAGTTTAAGGGGCCTGACTAATTCAGGAAAAGAAAGGGGGAAGTGTGCGGGGGTCTTGATAGATAAAGACCTGTTGCTGAATTAGTCAGGCCCAAAGGAATCTCAAGGCCGCTTGGAGAAGCAGAGTCTGCTGTGAGAAAGAGGGGCGTTCCTCAGTCAGCGGGGTCCTGGCGTGGCGTGAATCATCGGACATATCATCAGTGAGACTCCAGAGCACGGACAGCCCACAATACTCATTTAGCGAATCCATGCTTGGAGCGTGGACGCGTGATTGGAATATAGTTACGTATATAAGGAGACTTGTTTCTGTAATAAATGGCTTAGCGTGATTCACATTGAATCGACTGGTTTGGCTAAGTCCTTATCTCGCTCTAACAGGTTTCTACTCTTTGGCTCCTTCTGAGTGCTTGCAAGTGCCCTGAAGTAGGAGTCTTGGCACAATAAAGCACCAATTGACTGAAAATAGCTGCTATGTTTGACAGCAGGAGAATTAAGCGTTAATGATCGGGAAATGCAACACGCTGGTCTGCTGGGCAAAACGTTTCCTGAAGTGCAGGTCTGCAGTCAATGGAGATTCCACTTGCCGGCCTAAAAGCCACCAGACTCACTGACACAATCGTCAACCAGAACCGCAACAGAGGTATCACATCAATAGGGTTTCTGTGCACAAGCAGAAAATCTGAGTGCTGAAAATAGGGGGTAAAACTGCTTAAACATGTTGTGCCTTCTCAGCAGCCACGGTTGCCAATAAGATAACAGCCCTGTCTCCCCTGTTTTCCAAAATAACGAGATTATTGATGTGCTGCCAATGTTTTTCAAGGAGAGATCCCTGAATCCCACCCTGTCCCCAGTCTGAGATGAACAGCACGGGACCGGGGTGGGGACAGCAAACGAGATGTGCAGGGAGACGAGAGCCCAGGAGTCTCTTTGTTGTTTTTCCATTTTAAAGCAAACACTTGCCTGTAACTGGAACCACAAAGAGAGACAGCCACCTCCTTTCTTCATGTTTGGCAAATAAACCTGTGTTAAGGGCACTTTGTTGGAAATGTTTGTACTTTATTTATTTAAAAAACATACCGAGCACATTGATAGCACAGCATTTGGCCTATTTAAACTGGCGTGGAGAAGGGTAAAGGCCGGTGTGTATTGCTTGGTGAAAAGCACCTTGGAGGGAGCAAGAATATATTGTTTCGGGGACATTTTCTTCCTTGTTGATACTAAAACCTTTATACATCCCATAGGGGAAAAGGTTGAGTTTTGTTTTTTTTAATGATTTCTAGATGCTACAGAACAGCATCATGGTCAGCCTAGAGGTTCTACTTGTCCACCTTCTAGTTTTGGCTAGAGCTAGCAGAAAAACACGCTTTTAAATGAAAAAAAACCCAAAGCAACAGGCAACTGAATAGACTGCTCACTAGAGGTGGATTTGAATTCAGCGGCAACCACGGAACCGCTACAATGGTTTAGAAGGATGGACTCCATGAAGGGCAAAACCACCATCCCTGCTCTCCTGTTGGGTTAGAGGTAACATTACAAGGAGAAGTTCCTGAGAGCTCTTGAGCTTCCCAACAGCTGAAGACTTTTGTGTTTAATTAAAACAATAACTCTAGAGAGAAAACAAACATCCCAGATAGGTACAGCTGCCTGGTTCATTTCCAACCGTTGGCACAACTGCCACGTTCTGGCTCAATACCCTAAGAAGCACAAAAGTTTTGTTTCGTTTTCAGATTTATGCTGTATTTAATCTTTAAGGAGTAATAAATCTCCTCCCTAAGGGGTTTGCCCAGCGACTGGCAGGTTTGAAGGCCGAGACACAAGATGTTAATCTGCAAAGGGTTTCAGTGCGCTCATTCTAATCCGCATCAGTACAGCCGGTTCCCAACCACCCAAAGCACACTTCTTGCCCTCAAAAGGGGGATTCCACATGCAGAGGTGTTGTTTAATCAGTCCCCACTCATACTCGCATGAGAATGGGTGTGAAAAGCAGCCGCATTACACCCCGGGGTGAGGATTTCCAAGCAGCCAGCCTGAAAATGCCCCCAAGGCATCAAGGGCCCAAGCTGATTTCTGTCTGCAAGTTTACTGGTGATACTGGTGGATTTTTGCATCCTCAGCCCCCACGCTCATCCTGACATTTGTACTCAAGTGATGGCGACAGCCGATGTCCTTGGCCACAATTTACTGAGATTGTCGCCTTTAACAGCTAAAAAAAGGGAAAACGGACCTTTGACCATTTAGAGCAGGAAACATCTGCACCTTCCCCGCTTTCAATCCAAATCCATGCTCGTGTTTTTATACGTTTTACTAAAGCGGGAGCCCTCAGAGGGTGAGGTTTTGCAGGCTGGAGTTAGGTTGTTATATGAGATATTCAGGAAGTTATTTGCATCGAGTGGATAAAAGCCGGTGGCAGCTGGGGGTGCTGCACAAGCCACTCAGAGCCCGCTGCTCCGGCCACCGGCCCCACAAATACCATTAGTTCCAGCTTCACAATGAGTTGTTTACTGGCTTGGGCTGCCTGTGGGAACAGCCAAGGCGAGCGGAGGAAGAGGAGAGACAAACACAATGCGAGCGAGACACGTTAGGTGGGAGGCTGGGCTTGAAAAGCACGCTCGGGATTTTCAAACCTATGGAACTGGAGAGAGCTGAAAAAGAAAGAAAAAGGGCATCGGCTGCTCCGCAGCATCAACAGGCTGAGGAAAAGAAACCGCTTGCTTCATGGAAGAGCCTCTTCCCCGGCTGAAGGGCTGATATTAAAGGTAAGAGATCAAAATGGGAAGGTTTTGGCTGGTGGCTCTGCTGGAAGCAGCAGCTCCCGGGGGAGCGACCCAGGCAACGGCAGCTGCGCTTCCCTGGAGTAGCTTTAATTACGGCCCGAAATGTTTGAAAGCCGACGGGTTTTCCAGCAGGACCCCGGGGCTTTCAGAGCAAACTGCTGGGGGACAGGAGTCCCGACTGTTCAAGTCAGCTCCTTCGAGAAGATTTAAACAAGCCACAAACAAAAAAACCCCATAGCAAAACAAAAACCAGCCAATAAACCACAAACCAAACTGCAAGCTAAAAAAATAAATCCATTTTCTAAATCTTTTTAGAAAAATATGTTAGTTTTATGGCCAGCTTTGCTTTGCAGCTTCCCAGCCTTACCTAACGCTTTCCCGATTCCCAGCTCCCCCCTCTCCTCGCTTCTTTAATTGGAAAGAAAAAACAATTAGAGCCATGCAAAGCAAAATCTGAGATTTAAAGAGCTTTTCCCCTGCTCGTTCGCGGAGGCCGCGTCCGCCAGCTAATTGCTCAGGAAACCCACGCTCCCCATTGTCGCCTTGTCCTTAAGCTGCTAATTCGGGATGCTGGGGCAGGGAATACAGCCCTGCGAGAGGGACCCGGGGACGGGGCGGGCTCAGCTTTAATCCCCAGCCCTGCCCAATGGAAAACGCTGCCCAGCGAGACCCCTAAAGGTCCCCCCAGCCCCTACCCAGACACTGGGCCCATTCTCGTGTCCCCTTTTCCCAAGACGCGATGGCTGCGGCGCTGGGCAGTTTGGTTTCCTCTGCGAACAAAGGGAAGCAGAGAGCTGCCGCCGGCTGGAGGCTCCACGGATGAAGGGCTGAACGTTTCCAAAGCCCGGCACGCAGATCTTCCGCGGGGGATTAACTCGAAGGAGAAATGTGGGGCTGTCAGGGAGGAATGGGGCTGAAACGGGGCGGTTTGAGGTCCTGGGCTCAGCCCCGGCCGCTCTGCCGAGGTAAGTTTCTATTTCCTCCCTTTCTAACTCAGCAGAAAAGCATCCAGACCTAATGGCAGCTCTGGGTTGGAGTTGTTTTCCGAAATCTGAAGGCTCAGACAAATCTGTGGCATAAAAGCAGGCGGGGATGGCCATTTCAATGGAGATTAGCGATGCTGTTTCTGCACAGGCAGGGCTCATTCCTCTGCTCGGGATGGGGGGAGAGGCAAATGTTTCTCTTTAAAGTGAGAAAGACGATCTCCAAGTTTTCAGGAAAGTAATTACAATGCGAGCTACTCCTCCAAACTGTCGCAGGGGAAATCGTTCTAATTCACATTGTAATTCTCATTGTGTCACCACAGATGACAAGTTAAGGACTCTTCTAACCCTGTTTGTGAAAAAACCCCCTTGGTTAGGTTTGGTTTTTTTTTTTGTACTTTACATCACTATCATAAAGACTTTAACATAAGCCTAAGAAAGGGTTGTATATAAATGTGTCATAAACTTAGACTTTCAGTTTACAATGATACGTGCTTTCAGCTTAATGTAATGTGAGCTCTGGCTCCTACAAACTACAATAACAATTAGGAAATAAGTTAAATATTTTATCCTGCAAAAATTATTTATCGCTTTGGCTTTCATTTATGGCTAAAATCCACACCTTTTAAGCTCAGTGGCAAAATCCCACGAGAAAAGTTCAAATACAGCTCAAAGCAGATAGAAAAACTGGTGTCAGAAGTAAAATGAGTAATGAACAACATACTTAATCTAAAGATGCAGCTGTTTGGGAGAAATAGGATTGAACACCAAGCCCACTGGACGAGAATTTGCAAGAACAGTTTGGGTTTTTTCACGACACCCCTTAAGCTCTGAGAGGACACAATAGTGTGTTTGCATCGCCCCCCCTTATGAACAGAACAGTAAAACCAGAGGATGGGAAGTGCAAAGTTCACAGGTCGGTGATAAGGAGATTCCCCCCTCATAGCGCTTTTCCATCTTTTTCCCTTACTTGCCTTGTGAAAGCTAAAATAAAACAGGCAGGAAAGCAACCCTGGTACAGCCGGGGTTCAAAGCCTCTGGATTTTAAAAGAAAGTCCTGAAAAACATGGGAGGGAGGAAGGGAGGGGAGGCTGAGCATGCAGTTCACTTTAATCCTTTGAGACTAAAACTGAGATTCCTCCTCCACTGCAGTTTGGTCGAGGAGTAAAAATGGGGGTCTTTACCTTCTGCAGTTAGAGGAGCTCAGCTCCTACCCAGACAGATGAACAGAACTAACGCCTGAATGAAACCACCCGTTTACTTTCATTCGGAGTGTGGTGATGAGACACAAAATGTGAAAAACTGTGTCTTCCTGAGAAGCAGCAAGTGGAATATTCCCCGCGCCAGGGAGGATGCACAGCCAGCTGTGAGATGGTTCTAGAATCACAGAATCATTTAGGTTGGATCAGACCTTCAAGATTGAGTCCATTGCTCTCCTCCTGCCTGTGTCCTTGTGGCTGGTGCACAAGAGCAGGAATTAAGGCAATTTTACCCCAAATTGGGGCCAGATCCTGGGGACAGGGTGCATTGTAGGAGGGTGTGTTACCTCTGGAATAGACAGTAAGGGAAAATCAGTACATGGTCAAGTAGTTTGGGACTTAGAGCCATACATATTTATGGGGATGTTTGCGATGCCACTGCGCAGGCTGCAACCAACCCTGGTTAAAGCATATTTGAGTATTTGGGTTCTATTTGCCCCCATCTGGCGCTGCTGGCCGGGTACCGGGATGCAGGGTGGTCCCACATCCCGAGGGCTCCAGCCTCAGCAGGTCTTTCCAGGTCAAGCGTGCGTGCACAGCCTCACCCCGCTCCTCCACATGTCCTCCCTAAATAAGCATCCGATTTAGTCTCGGGGACGGGGAGCCACCCCCTTTCACAAAAGGCAAATTCTCTCCTGGAAAAGAGGAAAAGAGGACCTCTTTATTCGAGAGAACAGACTGCGGCTCTGCAGAATTTCCTCTGATGCAGCATCTCCTCAGTTGGGACCCATAAAAGGGGGCGAAGATCCACACGGCTTTGGAGCCAAAGCAGCCTCAGCTGACCCCGGCTGCAAGGCAGGTTTTCTCAAGCATTTGTAATGGTTTGGTCTGGTTTTGTGGAAAAAAGGAAAGTCTCTTTATCTTGGCAAGAGAAATCGAGGGACATTCATCAGTCCCAAAGCCCTGACACTACAGGAACACACTAGCAACAGAGCAGATTGCTTTCTCTGCCCGCATAACATTTTGAGTACCTCTTATGCCCATAAATAGCCACAGTGAAAACCCTTCTTTTTATTTAATATTATTACCATTTTAATTTCTTGAACCTGAAGATAACACACCATCTTCTGCCCCGGCATGCATTTGCATGATAAATGGGAATTACCATATTTAGCAGTAAAAGCAGCATCCCTTGTGCAGCGCCAAAATACCATTTCCCTTCCCTCATCTCGTTATTAGAAGTCTGATTTCTAAGAAACTTCAGTACAGAACTATCACTCAGTGACTGAGATCTGCTAGTTTTGCATTTTGAAGTCATTTTTAAATTTAATGCGTTAGAGCAAATTTCCTCTCTGTAATTCTTACTGAAGGCCAGCGTAGCTGTGTGCTGTGCTTCCTTCACATGTGTTTTGTCATACACCAGAAATACTTTTCAAGACCTTTGTGGTTTTGCACAAATGGGAGGTGACACGAAAACCTCAGCCATACCTCCAAATCAGCAAAATGGTTTTGCTGAGAAACGTGCACCCAGGAGAACAGGGATTTGGAGGCTCCATCCCATGGGAGCCCAGCAGCTCCGGGAAGGGACCAGAGCAACCCAGCCCCAGGCTGCCTGAACCCCCCAGTCCACCCCAAACCTTCCCCTTCTCCCCCCAGCAGCAATTTGGGAGAACAAAGCCCTATTTTATCGACTCCCTCTGGTAAATAAATGCAGGGCACCGACCCCTCGAGGTTCTGAGCGCTGGAGCAGAGCACCGTTGCCTTCTGCTCCGCTGATGGAGCGTGCTCAGCACCCGCATGGACACCAGCTGCACCTCCTTGCACCTCGTTTAGCTCGCTAACGCATGCAACATTAATGGATAAACAGAGGTGAAAGTGCAGCTCTCCTGCTTCAGCAAAGGGACCGGAGAGGAACCAGCCTGGAGCCACAGTGGTGGACACAGCTCAGGTGGCAGGAGGGACTCTCAGACCTGAGGAAGGGCAACAAGGAGCCAAAAAGCCAAATAATTGCCAAGGAACCACTGGAAGTTGTGTCAGAGCGAGCGAAGAAAGGAGGCTTTCTGGGCAGGACGCTGACTGGAAAGCGCTTTGGAACCGTAAGCAAACAAACCAGGTCCTGTTGTTGGATTCCCCAGTGGTTCAGGGAAACAGGACCTTCTTAGTTTGTCATTTTTTTTCCTTAACCACGCTTTGTAAATAAACAGAGCTACATCAAAGACACGGCTACCTCACCACCAGCTTCTGCTTCTGAGGGAAAACAACCTGGTCAAACGGCGTAACTGCTTTTCTTCAGTTTTTTCTTTGCATCTACATCTTCGCTTACCCTGACCTCTATTGAATCAAGCAATTTGCTATAAAGCCATCTCCATTTAATCAGAGATCTGAGGGTCAAAAAGCAGCATTCCTACAGTCCTCCATCATCAGATTCAGGTTCCTTTGCAAGCAAAAAAGTCCCTCTTACAAGAGTCAAATAATGCCAACTTTGCTGGGAAGTTTGGGGTGATTTCTGCCATTCCTGGGCTGTGGCCCATTGCCTCTGAAAGCAGCAGCGGATGGGGAGGAGCGGAGCACGTCAGGGGTTAAAGGGGTGATGTAAATGGAGAGAGGCATTCCCAGTGAAAACAAAAAGAGAGTCATGCCCTGAGGATCAGTGTCTGAATATGGGGCAAGTCAGTTCGCTATTCTCTTCAGAGGGAAACATTTTAATTAGCTCAATACAAAACAGATACAGGCAGAGGAACCGTGAGCAGGAAATGCTGGGGAAGTCTCAGAACAGGAGACAACAGCAGCGCTGACCAATTAAAAAACAAAATAAAGGAAAGAAAAAAGGAGAGCGCCTTTGGGACTAGGTCCTATAGGTTCAGGTTTGTGCTTCCCTGCTCCATCTTGGAGAACAATTAAATTAAATGGGGGTTGCTGCAAGTCACTTGCTGACTTCCAGGCAACACAAAGGAGCTGTTGGACTCCCATGTTTTGTTTAAATTCTGCCAAAGAGAATTTGGAAAACAGACGGTAAAACCTGACGGAAACCATCATTAACTTACGATTTCACCTTCCTCAGGTGTGAGACCTACAGAAAATACCAGGGAATGAAATTAGGGATGGTATTGCAGACCCTTGCACAGTAAGTGTCAAAGCTGTGAATAAGAACCTTCCTGCCTTGTCTTTTAATGCTGATCATCAGAAAATATCCCCCTTTTGCCCAACACACGGCCAGGCATTCACTGTGACAGAACGCAGGGACGAGCGAATGGCGCTTTGAAGCTACAAGAACCTTTGTTGGACTTCAAAGTCACGCTTCTGTCTACTCCTTTCCTGCTGTTCCCAAATACATCACTTAGGATTAGTAAATGAAAGAGATTAAAGCATTTCTACTTTCCATTGCTTCATATAGTCAATAGGGCTTTGTTGACAGGGTTTCCCACTGTCTAATCCACCTTTTCTCCCGCTCCCACCCCACCGTGGAGGAAACGTAGGCGAAGGTTACTGAGAAGCTACAAGAAGCTCTGGGGAGGATGGAGAGCTCGCAGCAGCTCGACAAGCTGATCTGTTTAAAAGCCGACCCCAAATTTTGGTGTCCCAAGGCACTTCCAGCAACACTTGCTGCTGTTGGTCCAGCTTCCCATGAGCCCACACTGGTGGCACTGGGAAAACGGAGCTGGCATTGCCGTGCAACAGGGTTCCTGCCCCACCAGCCTCCAAAAGGGAGGATCCAGCAACCAGATTCCCCCAAACCTGACGCTTGTTCTTATAACTGCTTGCAGTTGATGCTCTCAGAGGTCTTTGCAAGCAAAAATAACTAGAGTGAAGCTTTCATTGAGAGAAGAAAGTATTAGTAAGTGGAGATCCCGTTGCTGAGGTTGAGCAGGAGCAGCGGGGGTTGGCAGTGAGATGGTTTTGTTGCATTTTCCATCGCTGCTTTGCTTTCTTTGAATTCACATGTTGTGGTTTTCAAGCAGACGTTGGTAAGCCTTTAGAAATGACAGTTGGGTGGTGTTACAATTGCTCATGAGCTTCGCCATAGGACTGTCAGAAACGCTCACTTGTTCAGGTAGAAACAGTTTCTTGCTTATCTATTAAGTCTGTACTCAAACAGTTGCAGTATATCTCACCTTACCTACAGTATTCAAACCAGTCTAGAAGAATCCAAGCCTTATAACCTTATGCAGAATTGTCATCTATGCAAAAATCTTAAAAAAACCCCAACTACTCTGCCTGCCACCCAACAAAATATTTTGTTGAGCTTTCTACATAAATACAGTGAAGCAGGAGGGAAATAAACCCCAAGAAACTGAAGAAATGAGAATGAGTGTTTGTGAAGCTGTAACCCGGGGCTCGCTGCTGGGGGTCACAGATCATACAATCCTTGTACAACTGGGGGAGGAAAAGGGGAGTGAGAACCCTCTAATGAATGTGATTCTTGTCAAGAGAAGGCGCACAGCGCATGCTGTGCCCAAGGAAATACATCATTATTTCCAAGACCAGGGTCCGAGACCATATCAAAACAAGTGCTGCCACAACGTAGAGACATTGCTGGACAAAACCCAGAAAAACAAACAAACAACGACAAAAAAAACCCAAAAAACAAACAAACAAAAAAAAAAACCCAAACCAAACAAACCCCAATATCCCCACTTCTCGATCTATGAGGTTTTTGTCTTCTGTACCTATTAAACCTTTTTCTTTCAAGATTTCGAGGTAACCTGAGTCCACACGGTGATAATCTAGAAGGAAATGGTTCGGATTTGAACGGTTTTGACATTTGGTCTCTATCAGACCTCCCAAGAAAAGGCTTTGCAGGGTTTAGTTATTTCAACGAACATGCACGCAGGATGTCCTACATCTTCAGGCTGACAAAGTTACATTCATCTCACATCTCATCTGAGAACAAGAAAACATGAAGATGCAAAAAACATCAGTCCCAAACTTCACACAGTTTTTTTGACCTCAGTTTGATGAGCTCATGGAGAATGGGATGTGTATAGGGCAGAAAGGACAGGCTTAATGGAATGAAAGAATCCGATTTTAAAGTGCTCTTTTTACCTGCAGTGATTTTCTATACTAAGGAACGCTTGGTCTGAATGAAGCTGCAAGTCGGCTGTTTTGAAGGTTTCTTGGGGTGCCAGGAGGAGGAAATAAAAGCACTGTAAACAGGATACTTGTGCGCCATAGGAAGTAACACGTAGACGTTTTCCTTTATTTCTGTACACGGAGGACAGGAGGTATTGCTACCATCCCTACGAGAGAGAACACTCTCAATATCACCCCACCAACCAGGCTGTATATTGTATTGTGATACCACTTCTGACAACAGCTATTATAGATAAGTTATAGATAAGCCCCCATTTTAAATAGAGGATTTAAAGTCTTGGCCTGCCTGAAGTACAAAATGGTAAAGTGCCTTCCTTTATATTCACTTAACTCAGCATTTTCAAATGCATTGCTATTTTTTACATTTTCTGCAAGAAGGCAATAGCCATGGTGAACGTGGTGTAGATGAGGAGCATCCTGCTGCTTTAATCATCAGGGGAAAGGAAGGAAAGGGAATCTTACATTCGGAAAACTCCATCTGTAGACTCATGCTGCAGAATTTAAAGCACATGGCCGAGTTTCAAAGCAACTTGTCAGCTTGTTTAAACACCTCAGTGTTGGAGAGACAAACAACACAGGCTTATATGCTAAAGACCATAACTTAGGCAATTGCTGGCAGGCAGTTTCCATAGACTGAAACACCCAAAAACCTGATATTTGACCTGCTGTGTCAGGCGGCGTCTTGAGGAACAGCCAAAATGCAGCCTGCGTGATGGGATTTCCATCGACATCCAGGCACATGGTCTGTAAGGTTCTGATGGACCCCTCATCCCCCTCAAAGCTCCCCAGTTGGGACCAGGAGGGCCTGGCACACCTGGTTTTCACGCACTGCAGAAGGGAAGGATCCACTGCTGGAGGTTACGTTTCAGTCTAAACAAAAACTGCTCCTGCTGGAGGTAACACGTGGTCCTTTCTTCATTGAAAGAGAATTACACACCAAGAATTTAATGCATTAGGCTGAGGTTTAAGCCAAGAGGCACAGCTACTCCTGTTGGAGCTCATGTGCATTTTTGAATCCAACCAAGTTCTTGCTTAAAGGTGTTTCACCTTGTAGGCGAGACCTTTGCTTATTTAGATTACTGCATATTCAAAGAATGTGCATCTTCAGGATTTTGCTACTACCCTTTTCGAAGTTTAAATGCTTGGTACCTTTTTCAAGGTTATTTCACAATGAAGTTCATCAAGGAGCATTTTACTCCCGTCCACAGCCAGTTCCCTACTCTGCCAGCTGGCCCCAAAGCCTGTACGGTCACATAATTCAGTGGCTGGTTTCTGTGTTCTAGAGAAAGCTCCAGCGTGGGTTTTGGTCTCCTCTGTCATTGTCACACAAGCAACAGCAATCAGATAAGGGCACGTCTACTTCTGGTTTGAACATCTGCTAATGCAGCATTACTATCATCACAAATGTAACTCAAAATGCAGCTAAAATGAAGGAAGAACTTACTAAATGGCATGAGGAGCACGTACCAAAGCCACCTAGGAAAATCCTGGTAGTTCAAGGCACACACGGCGAACACAGAACAGCAAACCCACACAAAGCATCACTTCACCCCCCCAGCCTGCAGACAGAGAGAGACCTAAGAGCTCCAAAACATCTTTTTTTTCATTATTCAAGTCATTTGAAAATCATCTTTCCAAGACTCGAGATCTGGGGATCCTCCCTTCCTACTATTGATTTTCAAGAATCAGATCAGTTTGCGTCCGAAACTGCCACAATTCCATGTTTTCTTCCCCATTTTTTTGGCCAATTCAACCTTTGCCACAAGCTTGCTCTGTTATATTTTTGCTGTTGAAACTCTATTGTCAGAAAATTCACTTTCTGGAAAGGATTTTACTCTTCACAAGGGTTTCACCTCTCTAAATTACTCCATAGTTGTAGCTACTGAGATGATTCTTAGATTGCAAGATTATAAGCCTTGTTTGTATTTCGTTTGCTGTATTTTACAAGGCAAAGGTCTTTCCCTTAGTTCTCCAATTCGCTGCACATTTCCAAGACTCCCAACACACGAACCCCCCTCACTCCGACATGGGACACTCGAGGCTTTCCAACCATTTATTCTCACAGGCCTGAAATAAATACTTAAAATAGCAATAAGAGCATATCAAGACAGGTCAGAAAGCACCATTATCCAACAAAGAGCACATTTGCTTCAACTCTACACTTCTCTAAAGCTTGCTGAATTGGGACAAAATCTTGTGAGTGTAGCTTATGAGGTTTCTGAACCTTGACAAAGAGCAGAAAGGAAGCTGTTGATACAACTTGGAAGAGTCGCTTCGACAAAGCATTTTATGTTTGCAAAAAAAAGTCCTTTTGAAAATAATACCGTTTTTGCAGAGGTTTTTAAAGAAAGGGGAAAAGTGGGAAGCATAACTCTGGAAAATATTATTTAAAAAATATTTCTGAAAGAACATTTCAGTTCTTCACTTTGAAAAACATGGGTAAGGATGCTCCTATTTTCAAGCAGAAAAAAGGCAAAGCAGTACACTGTCAATATAAGGTTTAGGGGTTTTAAATACTTCTGCATCAAAAAAGCTGAAAGCCATTTAACTTGCATTTCTGCGCAGTTAAAAACAACCACTAAAACTTTCAACTTCTTTCTCCTCTCGTACCAAGTTTAGGTGAACGTTTCAGGCTGTTGGATTCCATACCTGGGCAAAATCACGGCTCCATGAGTTCTTTCCAAACACACCGGGCCAATTCCATCTCCCGTTTTAAAGAAAAACCTTTCCAAGTGGAAAGTTGGAATTAGCGCTCACTCTCATTCTCCCAGCAGGACAAGGGGCAATGGGGGAAGGAAAGGCTGAGTACAGTAACTGCTGTGTTCAACCTCAAAAAATCCTAATAACAGGGGAATTTATAAAGACTACCTTGAAAAGCTCATTACTGGCCTTGTTTGCACATCTATTAATTTGGAAAGGAAAGAGAACGTGTTCTCTTGCACAGCCACTTGAGGTGATAGCGGGTTGCAAGACTGACGGCATCTATTTCTCTCTTTAGGATGAAAGGATTTGTGCTGGAGATGTAGCAAGGTGCCGAGCAACCTTCCTGGAATGTGTTTCTTCAAGAAGAAAAGAGATCC
Source organism: Streptopelia decaocto (assembly GCF_964273445.1). Classification (NCBI taxonomy): domain Eukaryota; kingdom Metazoa; phylum Chordata; class Aves; order Columbiformes; family Columbidae; genus Streptopelia; species Streptopelia decaocto. The sequence goes on along the minus strand of NC_138665.1, from coordinate 19,856,713 downwards.
CTGCCTTATTTTATGGATGTCACTGAAGTAGACTTTGAAGTTCTTTGGAAACACATCACAGACTTGGCATGGGAAACCACAGCAACAATCATACCTGTTTAACAGATGATTCCTTTAAGTACAACTTGTACGGAGCCGTGTACAGCGTGGTCTTCATCCTCGGTTTGATTACTAACTGCGCCTCCCTCTTTGTTTTCTGCTTTCGAATGAAAATGCGAAGCGAAACAGCCATTTTTATGACAAACCTGGCTGTTTCGGATTTGCTTTTTGTGTTCACTTTGCCTTTTAAAATATTTTACAATTTCAACAGGCACTGGCCTTTTGGAGACAGCCTGTGCAAGATCTCCGGGACGGCGTTTCTCACCAACATCTACGGGAGCATGCTGTTCCTCACCTGCATCAGCGTTGACCGCTTCCTTGCGATCGTCTATCCCTTCCGATCCCGCACCATTAGGACCAGGAGAAATTCCGCCATAGTCTGTGCTGGTGTTTGGATACTGGTCCTCAGTGGTGGAATTTCAGCTTCACTGTTCTCCACCACCAATGTTTCCAACAGCAGCACAACCTGTTTCGAAGGTTTTTCCAAACGTATCTGGAAAACCTACCTGTCCAAGATCACTATATTTATTGAAGTGGTAGGATTCATAATACCTTTGCTACTCAACCTCACGTGCTCCTCTTTAGTTCTCAGGACTCTCCGTAAACCCGCCACGTTGTCTCAGATCGGGACGAACAAAGAGAAAGTGTTGAAAATGATCATTGTGCACGTGGCCATCTTCGTCGTGTGCTTTGTGCCTTACAATTCCATACTCTTCTTGTACGCTCTCGTGCGGTCCCAAGCGATAGCAAACTGCTCCTTGGAGAGGTTTGCGAGGACGATGTACCCCATCACGTTGTGCATCGCCACCATGAACTGCTGCTTTGACCCCTTCATCTACTACTTCACATCAGAATCCTTCCAGAAGTCTTTCAACATCAAAACCCAGATAAAAATGGATTCTCTTTTCAAGACAGAGACACCTCTAACAAAGACTGCGCTACCAGCGCCGCAGGATGAAATAAGTGAGCAGGCGATTACGAATGGAGGGGACCCAACATCTGAATCACATTTCTAGAGGGATGTTTACACGTGGAGTTATCCCCCATTAACTTTTGATTAACACCATGTATGAAACAGTCATTGCAAAAATATATCGGTTCACGTATAGTGTTAATGAAGAAAAGTTGCTGGGGCATAACTGCACAGGTAGACACATCCTTGCACTGGGATGGTCCCATCAGATGCAACAGGTGAACATGAAAGATAAAAATCCCAATGGATCTCCCCTTTGGAGATCACGTGTAGGTAACAGCATACGCGCCGACTACAGCGGGGACAGAACAGTTCTTTAATCAGAAGATGCCAACATTTGGCCATTTTTCCCCAGCAGTTGACGTGGGAGCAGTTGGGAAATAGAAGATTTAATTTTCTTAGAGATATCTGCTAATATTTCATGCCTTCTGGAGATGCAGCATCATATGTCAAATCAATAACTTCACACAATATATATATTTGCTTAAAAAGGTGTAATAAAAGCTTTTGGCTTTTCCTTATTTCACTGCAAGAGCGTACATCCTGGTTTTACTAGCTACGGGCATGCTAAATTCAGTGTATGCACAAGTTTGAAGCATAAATAATTGTTTTGAAAGTAAGCAAAACAGTTGCTTGGTGATCTAAGAGAAAAAAATAATAAGAGAAAAGAATAATTGTGCAGTTTTGAAATAAGCAGCCTCATTTTTGTCAGATTAAGCTGCCTTTTAATTTATTTTAAATGCCACCTCTAGGGAGAAGTACAAAAGCACATTCTTGCTCTGTTGCGTGGGGGCTTTGATGTCTCGGGAGGGTGTCTCTGACTATTTCTAGTGGGGCTGTGGGCTGGAAATTCAGCTGAGAGGGCCTGAAACCCCAGAGATCTTGCAAAGGCAAATCTGTTTGGTGGAAATGGGGTGTAGCTGAAGAACCCCCCAGCGCTCACCTCACTGAAGAGCTTGTTCGGATACAGACAATTAGTGACAAAGCATCCAATTAACAAATGATTTTGGAAGTGATTGCTTGCTGGTTTTCACTATGCTGCCAATTAATGAAACTAGGAGGTCACAAAGTAACTCCAAAAGAAAAGGAAAACAAGTCAGCTGCACTCTTACTCAGTTATAGCAACGTTTTCCTGTTTTTCAATTAATTTATTACACATCCTGCATTCCCTTCTAAAGATACAGATCATATAAATACAGGGGAAGTTAATTGTCTGTTTGTGTTTTATATTTGAAGCTATTCTGATATTAACAGGCTGATTCATTCTTAAGCGTAAAACACATAATTGAGAAAACCAGTTCAACTTCAAAAAGTATGAAGTTACCACTTGTCAGGTCAGTAATCTACATTTTCCACAGTACGGCATGAAGCTACTTCTAGAGCTACATTGCCAAAAAAAGACAGACGAAATATTAATTGGACAGGTGTTTTCCACTCAAGTATTTCTCTTAAGTCTCTCAGATCAAGCCTCATGAGATACTGTGAGCGACACATCAAATGTGATTTACTCCTTAAAGCAATCAGAGCTGTTTAAAGTTTGAAAAGAATTCAGCTGCAAAATAATGTTATGCTTTAAAGGGACTATTTATTTAGCACTACATTCACTTTGAATAAAACAAGTCAGTTGCTTACCAAGGCTAAGACAGACGCCAGAGATTTTATTTCGGCCCCCAAACAACTGTCGCTTATCTAGTGCCCCTGGCTTTTGGCTCTTACTGTAGAAAATTATACGATTGACTCATTATATGCAGGTATGAGAGCAGCCAAACTGTTATATCCCAGCTTTAAGTTATAGTTGCATTTCCTAGAAACACACACACAAGACTGGGCAGGGAGAATTTTGCTGTATATTAAAACCCTATAGACAGCACCGCTTTGGACTGGAAACAAAACGTGGAAATAAGGAGAGATCATTCGGGTGGGTTGGTGGAACAAGCCAGACGTGGCAGGACGGGCACAGGGGATCTGCCGGTGGCTGGGGAGCTTCACCCCCAGCAGAACCAAGGAGCTGTGCTTTAAGAAGCATCTACATTTGCCACTTAACCATTCACAAAGTGAAGGGCAGCGAGATGCCCCTTTCCATCCCGCACAGCCCTGAGCCCAACTGCTTAGAGGGCTTTTAAAAATCTGTATTTCCTTTGCCTGATGAGCCCATTTCAACACATGCCATAAAATACATATATATATATATATATATATATATATATATATATATATATATATATATGTATGTACTTCAGAGGAGCTGTTTCCACAAGTTCAGATCTGAATGCGAAGCGAGGCCAGGGGGATTTTGCAGGCGTCGCCACAGGCAGGGTTTGCCGTGCAGCAAACCGTCCTTCACGCCAAGCGGAGAAGAGGGAGCTGTGAAACCATCACACACGCCCTGGGCTCTGCAAAAAAGGTTCCGCTGCCCTACCATTAACCGGCTGTTAAAAATTGTACCTACGGAGATGAGAGCTCTGATTTAGGGATGTAAGACAGAAGGAATGAAAGTGGGAAAGCTTCATTTAAAAAGCTGAGGGTGCATTTCGAAAGCTCTTCCTATTTGCCAGAAAAATACATGGCACAAGTGCTCTTCTCTAGGCAAAACCCCCTTATTTCGGGGGGTGGATTAAATCTACCCTAGAAACCACTGTCTAGCCTTCTTAAGGAAATGTTAAAAGAGAGCGGGGAAAGAACTGTGTGTGACTGGACGACCTCCAGGCCGTACATACATAGCTCGACTGTAATCCGAGCATAATGGGTGTCTTTTTCTAAGCAAAACCAGTGCCAACGCTTACAAATTTCTGTTTGCAGTTTTATAGGGCAAGAGCTGCGGTCGATATTCTCACATAAAATGTAATGCTATCATCATGTGCCAAAATGCTCACTGAAAAGATTCATTATTTTGTAATTTAATACCTTATAAATTATATGGAGATCATATGTTGACTGACACTCACAGCTGGTAGGATGGTTCTTGACTAATCTTTTTTTCTAGGTCAGGTATACCAAGTAAACGCTCCATGGTTTGTGTATAAATAACCAATTATGCATTCAGAGAGAGGAAAAGTAATTTTTCAGATGTTGGTAAAGCCAAGGTGGGGGGAACGGTGGTGATGGAGAAAAGGGGATTCACAGCTTTTCCGGCCAAGGTGCAGCCAGGTGTTCCTCCTGCCATCTGACAAAGGGCCATTGTCAGCAAATGGCACACACCACAACCAGGAGCTTCAAAGCAAAAGTCAAATTAATTGCAAGTCGTTGCCTCTATCTATCCAGAGCTGGGAGACAGGACCCAGCAACCCTCCCGGGTGCCAAACAAACAGCATCCATCACAGATTTCGTTGCTCCCAGCCAGCTCACTTGTCCTGCTCCCCAGTTCTCCGTCGGTGACTCATTCACGACAAGCTCAGCACACAACTCATTGTCCTGCTGGAAGGCTGAACCTTCGCAAGACAAAACGAAAACCTCTCTGCCCAAACACACATCAGTCTATGCACACCCGTGACAATGCCACGGCGGGCTGGGTTTTCGCGGTAGATGCCGTGACCGGAGGAAGCAGGGCCTGGTGTCACCGTCACCGTGAAGCTGCTCTCACAACAGGCTTTTCTCAGCAGCACAGCTGGCTCAGCATCATTTTTGGAGGCTCTCCCTGTGGTGCTGCAGGGCTGATGGAGTGACACTGTCTGGTCACCTGCTTCCTACCCCAAAAACCACCATATCAGTAAGGGTGGCAGAGCCTGGCCCAGGCTGCCCAGGGGGGTTGTGGAGTCTCCTTCTCCGCAGACATTCAAACCCGCCTGGACACCTTCCTGTGCGACCTCACCTGGGCGTTCCTGCTCCAGCAGGGGGATTGGACTAGATGATCTTTTGAGGTCCCTTCCAATCCCAAACATACTGTGATACTGTGATATAACCCAGAGAGGGCTTCCCTCTGCCAAACAGCCGGTGGAAGAAAAGGGGACTTTTCATACTGATAAGATTATACAGCACCTCTAATGATCTTCTCGAAGATCAGTGTGCCTAGAGAGCTCCCCAGTAACACTCCACATCATTCCCAGTGGGTGAATTTGCTGTAAACCAGGAAATTACCATCTCAGAAATGCTGCTCAGAAGATGGACAACAAGACGACACCAGTGGTTCCTGTGAACGTGTGTCTGCACAGAGATGCTCAAATTATCGCTGTCCTGGGCTGCAAAGTCCAAGCACAACGGGCAGAGGCGCGTGGGCTGGAAGCAGCTCCGTGCTCCTGCACGTCCCCACCTCAGCACAGGTGACCATCCTGCAGAAAGGGTCGGCAAAGCCACCCCATCCTTCTTTTCTGGTACAGGACAGCCTAAATCAGGCTTGGGTCTCACTGCGCCTGCCCAAACGTGATCCTAAGCACAGAATAACCCCCAAAGCTTTGCTGTGTCTGAAAGGGCAGACCACAAGTAGTTCTTTGGGTAGGATTTAAGAACAGAAACAAAACAGCTCTCATTTCAGTAAGCAGATTGTGCTGCTCAGCATTATTTAAGAAAGGCAGAGTTATTCTTCATAAGATTCAAAGTCCAAGCCCCGTTTCCCCCGCTAATGCTGGAAAACTGTAATTTTAGCTTCTGAATGCAGACCTCGGGTTGAGCCCTGGGAGTCCCGCCAGGGTACGGGCTGTGACACCGACACACGCCGGGGGACTCGGATCACCCCGAGATGCTGTGCTGCGGAGATGCCTCATTTGGAAAATTAAGTTTGTGGGAGATTCAAGACGATGCACTCAAAGAGCCTAGAAATTGAGGAGCATCTACTCCAAACACCTTTCTGACTTCCCACAGCAAGGATTGGTCCAAGATCCTTTTCTCTAGGTACCAATTCCAGCTGCTGGAATCTTCTCCCTTCTGTGTTTGTTCTGTCAATATCTGGGTATATTAGTAAGGGCTCATTTTTCTCTGGAAACCGGCGCTTTAATGTTTAACACTGCTGGCTGTTCTTGGCTTTAATTCTTAAATATAACTTCCACGCAAAACCAACAGGACACTCACCCACCTAAAACGCTGGGCAAGCAAGGAGTTGGGTGGATTCTCTAGAATCACTGAGCATGTGTTTTCCCAGAAAACTTAACTGTCCAGTATCTCAAAAACCCCTGTGCCAGCTTTTCCCTGCTTGGGGGATTTGACTAATGTAAATATTGCAAAGAACTTAACAATGCACATGTTTTGCACTGTTTGCACTTTTATGTGTCTCTGTGTGCATGTATAATGAAAAAGGAAAGCTTTTTTCTGGGGAAACAGAACGTGTGAGTGCACTCGTTTGCTCTGACTTCTACAAATACACGTATTAACTGGAATAATATTTAAACTGAAGTTTTTCTGTAAACCTTTTAAGAAACCCAGCACATATGGAGAATTTCCTGGAAAACATAAGCCTGGGAAACTGGTCACTCCTGAGTCAGCATCCTAAGAGCAGAGCTGACAGATAAGGTTGAAGCACACCAGAACAACGCTGATTTAGCGGCTGATCCGCAGCGGAGGGGTTATTGAATATACTAAATCGATATTAGCTGCATTAGGGAGCTGGGGAAAGTGCTTTAAACAGAAGCACCCATGGCGCAGCATCAGATCAGCACAGATATCACAGGGAGGATTGTTTTCTAGTGCACACATGTAGAATCTTGGGTTGGGAAATGCTTTTACAAGTTCTACATAGGTCACAGAAATTAAAGCTGCATTCTAACAGCAACGTCCTGTTGTTATGAACATTACAGATTGTAGCGAGCTTTGTCACTGTCCTGCCAGCCTGTGCAGAACCTGTGCAGTAACTCACAACCTGGACTAAAAAAACCCACAATAAACTCCTTTGTAAGCACAGAGCAGGATTCAGTGAGGTCAGATGCTGACTGTGCTGCTTCAGGTAAGGCAGTAAAGCCATTTAGTGAGAGAATATTTCCTGGTATAAATAGCATGATCAGCAAAACTCCTATAGAGCTTGATGGTACCATGAAAATGAAATTGAAATTCACTCACACAACTGTAGAGCTATCAGAAGACAAAAAAAGATTTCCTGCGCATGAGCAATAAAGTATGCAAAATGACTTCTTAAAAATCAGTATAACGCCAGGCATGTGACCACCTGGCTGCAACCATACCCAGGAAATAATTTGACAAGACCTTCATTCATATTCAGATTTGTGCAGGAAAATGGTTCAGATTTATCAAAGGACAAATCTCAGTCCCGCATCCAACAATCACATCCTGCTAAATGTTCCTCTCGCAGTAATATCTGGAGACGGCATTTTCTGGTCCCTGGTTACACTGCCTTGTCTGCTGGCAGTGGGCACCTGGCACAGGTACAGCCAGGAGGCCACAGAGCAAAGGGCCAAGGGTTCTTATTAAAATTCCTCCACCGACAAATATTTTGCAATGCAAAGGATGTAATTTGAAACGCATCTTCTCTCAGCATTGCTCATGAGAATAATTTTTCCTTTTCCAACCCCACTCCCACTTGCGTGTGTGAAGGACAACATACCCGTGCAACAGAACCATCCCAGCCCCAGAGAAAGGGGAGAATTGGTGAGACGTGTTTGTCGCGGCGTCGGCACAGCCCTTCGGCAGTTCAGGTTCCTGTCTCCTTCCCATATATTATCTCATCATCATAAACTAGCACAGCAGTCAGAGAGCACAGGCAGAAATGAGGATGGCGAGGCAGATGTAAGACACCGTCATGCAGCAGTCACTCATATTCCCAAATATTTATTCTGTAGCTCCCACTTCGCCATGGTTTAACCGCAGCTGGCAAGTAGGACCACGCAGCCGCTCGCTCACTCCCATGCCCCAAGTGGGTTGAGATAAGAACATTTTCATTATTGTTTTCTCTTCCTTTGCTGCCTTATAATAGAATTTACAAAATAAGTGATGCACAACGCAACTGGCTTATCACCCACAGCGCCAATAACCTGTCTGCAGCGGTATTTCCCTCCTGGTCAACTGCAGTTTATATACTGAGCATGATGCCATATGGTATACGGAACACCCTTTTGGTCAGCTGTCCTGGCTTTGCTCCTTCCCAGGTTCTTGTGCACCTGGCAGAGCATGGGAAGCCAAAAAAGAGTCCTTGACTGCCCAGAAACAACCAAGACTCCAGTGTATTATCAACATTTTCTCATACTAAACTCAAAATGCAGCTACTAGAGAGAAAATTAACTCTATCCCAGCCAAAACCAGGACACCCTTTATACACAACTCTTATTTCCACCCCCAAAATAGGGGGTTATTTTTAACCCGGCTCATTTAACCAGGTTCCTGTGAACAGCTCTATCCCATCAATGGTTGTGCTGGCACAACTGAGGGGAGGGTGTCTGTGGGGGTTGGACAACGGGAACTTTTAAAGCCAAATTTGCAGCTCAGGTCAGTGGCGATGGCCTGAAATCACATCCCCGCTGTATTCCAGCCATTATCCAACCGCACATGACGCTTTAAAGAGCAAAAGGGTAAGAAGGGAGCATATTAAGGAATCTAATAATGCCACATGGATATATGTCTCAAGGAACTAATTTAGCGATTTCTAGAAGGAATAGCTTGTGCTACAGAGGATGGTAAGGATTTGGGAGGAGCACAGCAAAGGAATAAGAGGGAGAGAGGCTGCGTGCTGGAATTAGGACCTGAATTTCCGCAAATAATCTATGGACTTGAATCTTCCACAGGATTTCCACCCACTTGCCAAGCTGGAGAGATGCCAGCCAGCTTGCACCTGAGATCCCCGTCCCTGCCTCAGCTCAGCACTGCGCTCCGGGTTTGCTAATCCCAGCTCTGGGTTTGCTAATCCCAGCTCCGGGTTTGCTAATCCCAGCTCCGGGTTTGCTAATCCCAGCTCCGGGTTGCGGCTGCGGAAAAACACGGAGCTAACGCAGTCCTGGGATTAGTATTTCTGCTCAGGGCTTGGCTCGCACCTGGCCAGCCCAGCGTGCAAGCACATCAGCCCACACCAGCTGCAAAAACACCAACTTCAATACATCAGGTGCTTTTCAAACTATTTTGCAATGCAATGTGCTTTTTTTATTATAAGCAGGATTTTTGTTTTTTTTAACCAGAACAAGCTGGAAACTAGTTTTGCAAACAAGTTTTATCACCTTTGACTAGAAGTTTTATCATCCTCAACATCTTAGACAGGAGGAGGGAAGAAAAATCACAACCTGTTGCCAAAGCGATTCCTCCTTGGCCATGAGTCGCCCATTTGACTCAGCCCAGTGGGACACGAGCCGTCTGACAACAACCGAAATCTGCCTGTTTGTGCCCGAGTTAAACTCAGGCACCCTAAAAATAAAGCCTGCTATGCTGCTGAAGTTGTATTTTCCTACCAAATTTCCTGCTGAGCGGTTCCAACCATCATTTGACCACGCACTGCTCATTGATAGACCTTCTTGGTTTATTGTCAGCGGAGAGATTTAATTAGTAAGTGAGGAAGCAGGGAATTCCTGTTGGTGGGGAAGAACAAACGAGACAAAAAGAACTAGGAGCGATGTGCACATTTTCCTGGCATCGGAGTCACTTCAGAGTAAGCGATACTATGAAACACACCTCCTTCCTCCGCACGTGTCTCTCCTTTCCTTCCCTTCAGAAAGTGTGGTTTGAATAAAGAAACATCTGCAGAAACTCTGCAACAGATGAGCCCTAATCAGGCAAAGATAAATATAAATACCTGGGGTGTGCGCAGAGGTGCAGGATACTCTGGGTCTTTGTGAGAAACGGGTGCCAAATCACTTGAGCTGCAGATTGGAGTTGGCAGAGACGTCAGGGAGGCGCTGGGAGAACGTGCCGTGGAACACACACGGCACGGGGAACGCTCACGGGAAAGTACACGCTGGGGTGTCACGGCACAGCAAGGACATCTTGGTGGAAAAGGAAATTCTACAAGCAAATCTATCTAGCAGATGGATGGAACAAGTTTCCTGATTACACAAAGTAATTTGCGGTGTGTGGAGTTAACAGCTAGAGCTGGAATTACCCTTCTGCTCAAAAGTGAGTTGTGTTATGCATGGGAGCTGCCAGAAATAGCCACTCTCTATACATTTTTTTGTCTGTATTTAGGGAGAATCCAAGGCAAAAGTCCCCATCCTAATGAGAGATTTGTTGGGGAATTAAGAGCTGTTAAGGGTTCCAATCTCAGGTGAAGTTGCTCACTGGACGCTTTACAGAAAAGAAGGACACGTCCTCCACTCCTAATGGATGTGCTTGGTGCTGCCCACTACAGAAGAACCAACCTATACGCAAGCAGCACCCTGGCCCGATTCATGCAGCGCTTCTCAGCTATACTGTCTCACCATTAAAATGATCTTTATCTAGTAACGGTGAGCACCACCACAGTCATCTCTGTGCTTCAAACAGGAAATCTCAGCAAGAGCTGCACGGGCTCCGCCCGCAAACAGCGGCCCCGCCCGCAAACAGCGGCCCCGCCCGCAGCCGCTGCCGCTGGAGCGTTCACACTTTCCTCCCGTGCTCCGCTCTCCCTTGCTCTTCCAAATATTGCACTGGGGGAGATGGGTAACGCAGGAGATTTAAAGCAGCTCCTCATAAAACCAACTGGGTTTCATAGCCCAAGCTCCAGGAGTAAAATTGCAGGCAGTTACAGCTGGAGCAGGGTGAGAGTAATGGCTACAACAGGGTAGATTTTTACTGGCTTTGTCTCACTTCACCGCTACAGAAAGAAACCTAAAGGGGTGTAGGCAAGGAGCAGAGATCAAATTCACTTCCTTTTCTTGCAGAGTTTAAAGTGAAACACCATATTCCACTGTGCTCTCTCACGAAAACAATATCAAGCATATTTCTACTATTGTTTTGTTTTTTCCCCTTTCATTTTTGCAGCGGCCAATGCATGACTGCTCTGGATAAAGACCAGAGATGGGGCCTGGTACCTGTATCATTGACATTGCACTGGATGGGCTGAGCCACATCACAAACTTCCAGCAATATGTTAAAGGACACATTCACAAGAATAATTTAACCAGCTGATTTTTAATGTGCTCGGCCCCACGTGCAGAACCACAGGCTCTGTGAGAGCCCTATAGGCACTTCCAGAGCTGAAGGAAGCTGCACGTCTCAGCTTTATAACACTCTGAGCCAAAAAAATGTGAGGGACTTATCAAATCAAGTCACACTGTGCAGCTCCCGGTCACATCTTTCTTTGCACAGAGCAGCACAGTCCAACTGCAGCGTCACCCCATGGAAAAAGTCCTCACAGCCTCCATCTCCCCAGCCATTTTTGTAATGATGAAACTCAGTGTCACATCATTTTACATGATTTCAGACTTTGGCTAAAAAAACATGATCACAGAGATTGCTACTTATTTTGTCAGGAAAGAAGCTGGTGGTGGTGGCAGGTTTGTGATTCACACTCCTGCTCATACTGGGAACACAAAAAGCAAGTGAGGAAGGAGACTACGTCCCCATACAGAAAACAATGTTTTAACTAAAGAAACACAGGATAAATTGAAATACAAAGAGATGCAGATAATCAGGACGCAGATGACCGTGTGTTAGCTAGCAAGCTCCAGTGGTATTTTGGAGACCATCCGAAAAGAGGCTATTTATTCCTAGCACCATAGCAACGAAAAGCAGGTTTGTGTCAGCTCCTCTTGCACTGTGCCGGGCTTGCAGGCTGCTGCCTCCAGCAGGACATCGAGGAAGGAATTTTGATTACAAGTGATCACTGCTGAAGATGTGTATTCAGATAGAAAGACTTCTCATCCAGTTCCTTTTGTTTCTTGATTCATAGTCAAGCACTAATCCTACGCATATGGCCTGGCAAGTTTGAATTTCCATAGCAGCTCTTTTGAAGCTTGTTTCAGGACAGCAGAGAAAGCTGGCGAAGGGGAAAGGTCATTACTTAAATCACTTATTACTGTTACTTCCACAGGAAATTTAATGCCAGCACACAAGAACAACTGGCCCTGTTTTCAAGTTGGATCTATTTAAAAGTAAAAACTCCTCCAACATGAAAACCCTTCATTTTAGGATCTGCAAATTCTTGGTTTGTTCTGCGTGGCCTATATATCTATATGTCACTTAAACCACTGTTTCCTGATGGAAGAGGCAAGCTTGCTGGTGAAGGTATAGGAGAAGAAAGCAAAGGAGGCTTCATTTTTAGGGGTGTATATCGTGCAGAAGCATTTGCAGTTTGTTTTCTCTGCTGTAGCCCCTAATGTTGAAGCCGCTGTCTTCCACAGCCACGCTGATCAACAGAGGAAGAGGCAGGACAGATTGCTGACATGGAAGCTGAACTCCCTTCAAACAGTCTCCACTTTCTCCATCAGCTGAAGGACTGGCATTTATGCTGTGTATTTAGATATAGACAGAAAAAAAAGCCACCCGGCCTGCTGTACACCTTCAATTTCTTTTCCCAAATCCATCCCCCAAAACCAAAGTGGAAATAAACCAGCCTTGGAGAGCTTTCTGCTGAGCTGGCCTGAGCTGGTCCAGACTCGGGAGAAGCGAGTCCTGGCTCGGGCGTCGTGCCGAGCTGCCCGTTCCCTGCAGAACTGTGTTTCTGCATCAGAATTGGAGCTGTTTGCATAGTGGATTTCTCTCTAACCATGGAAATGACACAGTTTTGCGTTAAAAAAAAACTAACAAAAACTTCAGACACCTAATTATACAGTCAAACCAACAAAACGAGGCATAACATCCAGAGTCTGTAACCTCCCGCAGTTTGGACACCTGAAGCTGCAAAGCTCTGCCTGCACCAGCACGAGTGTCTCCACGGCCTCCCCCCTCAGACTGAACGCTGACAACATTGCTTTTCCCCTCCACAAACCCAGCGCTGAAGTCAAACCCAGCAGCGGGAAGGAGGCAGCTGGGCATTATTTGGCTCTGAACATTCAGGCAGGTTGGGTTTCACCTCGGGTGGCCGGTCACCCAGCCTTCTATGGCCACCGACATGCCCGGCCGTGGGATGCTAAACCACCACTGACACACCTGATTGCATGTTAGAACTCAAGACAACAGCTGTGCAATTATTTCAAAATATCAACAATTTCATTTACAGGCAATGTCAGTGTTTCTCTTTGGTCTTTGAAGCTCTGGTGCAAATTCAGGGGAGAGCTGAGATTAGGATACCCAACTGCTACACAGCCCAGGGCCATTTCTTAAGTGTCACTGGGATGGCTCGTTAGACACCATGACAAAAATGCAAAGCATCACATCTCACAGTAAGACTCTAGGAACATGAAACATCTTTTCCTTGCAGGTTTCATGAACAATAAAACCCACAAAATACACCCAAAAGGGCAATTTGCACAGCCAGCAGCCGGGCACCGACTCCTCACCTCTGATCCCAAGGCACGATGCTCAGCAAGAAGCAGGATGGAATCCCGGGGTGATGCTGGCTGGTGTCCGCAGGCTGTGCTGCTCCCTGCACATCGCAGGGCTGATGAGGCAGGATCAGGGCCAAGGTTCACCCCAACACTTCTGCCTGGCATCTGGAGGGGACCCTGAAAAGGAAAATACTCATGAGCCACATTGCAGGCACAGGGATGTCACCCCGTTTGGCAGGTCCTGCTCATGGAGGTTTATGCCACTTTTGAAGGTAACATCAGTCCTGGTACCAACTTCACAGCTCTCTATGTGCCCTTGGAAATCCCTCATTTGGGCAAACTGGGATTTTCAGGGATATGTCTTGTGCTTTACTACAAAGCCTGTGCTCTTTAAGATGTGTCCACTGTCACATTTAATCTGCAGATTATACAGTTAGATGAAAAATTAATACCAAGTCTTAGAAATCAGGAGGAGTGCTGTTTCTGACACGCCTTTTGGCAACGCCAGCAAGAAGTTTTTGGCAAATTTGAACGGATCTTCTTTCCCACCAATGAGCTGGCCCAAGCTACGCGGGAGCACTGATGCTTTGTTCGTCTTCATTCCCAGAACCCACAAGCGAGTTTTGCCTCCTCTGCCCATCATCCCGCGGCATGAACGCTGTGTCAATCCACTCCACAGGAACCGTCTGGGAACAACACGGAGTTTTGCATTGATTGTCATTAGGATTAAGGATTCTTCAATTAACCTCTTCAGGGTTGCAAGTGCTTTGCTGAGACTTGCTTCCAGCATCCCTGGGTCATCAGGATTTGGGCCGCCTCTCCCAAGGGCAGTAATTTCTGCTCTTTTTTCACACTTCTGCTAGAAAGCATTTTTTATTTAGATAGTTCGGTACGTTCATGCACCCTGCGAGAAAATGCTCATTTTAAACCTTGAATTTCACGTGCCTGCTGCCTTTTGCCTCTGTTATTTGTCATCATTTCTAGTTCCACACCTGGCTTATGCATTTATATCTTCTCAAGTTAATTAAGAGACTAATGAAGCTACTAAAGACAGCGAGGGCCTGAGGAAACAGCTTCTCAACATTTTCTTTTCCCTGTTCTCAACCGGTGTGATACAGACTAAGTCAAAATTTAAGCCATCTACGTTCCAGACAGCAGCTTCTTTTTCCTTTCTTTTATTTTCAAAAGATAAAGGAGTATGGACAGATAGTTTGTACTGCTGCAAAAAATAGAGAAGAGCACCATTTTGTGTGTTTTTCCTATTTGAAGGTCTCATTGTATCACAGATGAAACAGTTATATACAAGCATAATGAGGGGCCAAATCAAAGGGTGCATCAAGGAAGGAGGTGCAGAAACTACAAAGCATCTAGTGAAATACCCAAATAGCTGTAAGAACTTAACTTCTACAGAAAAAAAAAAGGTGTGCCGTAACAAAACGGTGTCTGTATTAGATGTTAATTTAAATCTAGTCCTACAATGACACCCTCAAGTAGGGGTAACGGCAAAAGGTCAGCAACGTGAAACAAAACGCGCAGTTACTCAAGGCTACGAAGTTTGTGTGCAAATCTGCTTAATGACAACCAGAAAGCTGGAGACGGGCCAGGTCTGCTCGCAGCCCCGCAGCACCAGAGGGCAGCCGCGGGACGCCAAACAACAATCTCACCCAAATCCCTCAAACACAGCAAAACCGAGTTGCCTTCCATAAGTGCATCTACGGACAGAGAAAACTGAGGGTATCTTTGAAGGGAAAACATTGTTGCCTCCCACATGAGCCCCTAAGCAAAGATAAAGAAAGAAGACATGCATGAGTTTTTAAACACTCAGTCCAAAAGCTTCTCATCCAGGCAAGACCTATATACTCCAGATCCTCATGCCACATATTCACAGCAAGAACTGCTCCCCCTCCAACTGCTTCTGAAGGTCCCATTCCTCTGAGCTGCCTTCTCTCCTTTATTCCACCATTGGCAGAATCCTTTGATTAAACATTTTCTACTCCAACGCCAGAAATTGCTTTTGCTGTTGCACCACCCCGAGCTACAGACTGACCTGTGGAACCCCCAGACCTGTGTTATCTGTGCAAGGGAAGCATCAGCTTGCAGAAAACACACCCCAATAGAGGACAGCAGCAGAAAACGCCAGGAATTTTAGGAATAAGAATCGAATTAGAGGGGGAGAATAAGGAATGGATTGCATTTTTAGAAAATTAAATATTGTAATGGGTGCCTAAAGTGTGCACTGCCATCATGTGTTCAGAACGAACAACACAAGAGGAGGAGCTGCCCTAAGCAACTCAGTGGGTGGATGAGACATCTCTGCTTTGCAAGATCTCCAATGCTTGAAGATCTCAGGCATTAGGATTTGGTTCCAATCTACTGCTCCAAGCAGCTCAGCTCATCTTCCCAACTAGACTCTAAAATACCCTTGTAGAAACAAGGTGATTGCAGAGCAACAATTCCACAATATGCAAATGATGGGAATTAGTGTGACTTTTTGTGACTTTCCGTATTAACCCCCGATGCAGAGAGTCATTGCCCTCAAAGGACCTTGGTCATTATCGGGGATTTTCCACACAATTATAAAAGGTTCATTGCAACAGGATGGACAACAGTGACTGTTACCCAAGGAAGCGAAACTACTGATGTGCTCATAATCGCATAGTTGATCAGGAATAACACCAGCAGACCCAGAATAATACCAGACCCTCGGCTCCCCACGAAAAGCTGATGTGAAACCATCTGACCTTCAAAGCAGACACAGATGAAGTGGTTAAAACTAAAAACAAAACAAAACACACACTACCTGTCGAATTGTAACCCTAAGCCAAGTTATTTCTCCTTTGAGGTTTAGAAGAACAAAAGCTCTTTTTGCTCCCCACTTTCACACCTCTTAGAAAGTTATTTAATTCTAAATCGAAAGCTCTGGTGCTTTGCTTGGACCAACCATAATGTCGCTCTGCCAGATGGCAGGTTTTTCTCTTTCCTTTCCTAAGGAAGCACACACACAGTCCCGAGCACCAGCCCAGCTCACTTCCATCCTGTTCCTCTACTCCTGCACATGTTCAGGTGCTTATGCAATTTACTGGAAACTTAAAGGAGGAGATCAGCTGGCACTGATTTCCAGGGAAGCAGGAGAGAAATGTCAGCAGCCAAAATCCTTTCTAGTAACAAAACTGGATGACCAAGGTAGAAGTCTGGGAGATAACTTATGTCAGCACTGTCTGGAAAGAGGTCAATTATTTCTTAGCATCGACTAATTGTTAAGGAATCTTTTGAGAAGGTGTTTCCATTCCTTAAACAAACAACACAACAGGAAAAAAAGCTGAAGCATGTGAAAATCCTGATGAAGAGATGGCGATTGTTTGCTGCATCTCATACACATTAGGTTGAGTCATTAATTTCCAATAAGTTTGCTAAGTGATGCAATAGCTATAGTAATAGCAGATGATAGATACAATTCCTCTGCTGTCTCTTGGGATTAAAAAGGATCGAGGGGTAAGTTTGGAAAGGTCAAGTAAGGACCACACTGAACTGGAGTGAGCACCTGGCTGTCCTGAGGTTGTAACTTGGGCAAGGGGACATGGGCCAGAAGCACCTGAGAGGTTCACTCTGTACAATGCACAGCATAGGCAAAGATTTCCTATTTGTGAGATGATCCAGAGATGAGATGTAGAGGGAGAATAAAAGAGAATGAAGTGCAGAGTCCTCTAGGAACCTAAAAACATCAGGAAGGAAGACTTACGCTGAAAAAAAAATAACTAGAGACATAGCAGGGAAATCAGGAGGCTATGGAGCTCTGGCCAAGAGAAGACAGAACTGTGGATTTGGGATGTCATTAACCCGGAGGAAGAGAATTGCTGAGTACAAAACCATAATTTCTGAGCAAGAAATCACGTGCATTGGAGAAAGGCAACGCATTCTTGCCAGGTAGACATGCACCCAGAAAAAGGGTGTGAGAAAAGGCAGAGCCTGGAGTTGTCAGGTTGGACCATGCAACATGAGGAAGGAGCAAAAAAATGCAAGATGAATCATGGATGGCAAGAGGAGGAGACTGCAAAGAGAAGACAAAGACATGAGCCAGCACTGGAGAAGCTGGCTGAGTGAAGATCCCCATCAACAACCAGAGGGTGGAGGACAAAGGGTGTGGGGTGCCCAGAGGTGCAGGAAGGAGAAGCAAGGGAGGTGAAAATGGACATTGTCAAAGGCAGGAGCAGGGCCCGAAGGACTGACATCTGAGGAGGCTGTGAGGGATGGAGACTCTTCTAGAGATGGAAAAAGTAGGGGAGAGGTAAAGAAAATGAGGCAGGAAATGAATTAAATAAGAGCCAGGTTGGCAGAAACAGTAGTGGAAACAAGCGTGGGAGATGTGAAGATAAAGAAGGTGATGTGCCTGCTTAAGAAAAAAAGCCTCCAGAACAGAGGAGGACAGGGAGACAAAAGTATTGGTGACAAAGAGAACGAAATCAGAACAGAGAGGGGATTTTATGAGGGAAGGAGGACGGGGGGGGAAAAAAGCCATGCGAGAGGAGGAAAGCAGACGATCAGGACACCTTTACTGTCAGGAGAGGTGCATGGAGGGAGAACGGAGGGCAGAAACAATGCGCAGGGCTGTTACTTTTATTTAGAATAGAATCACAGACTCATTTTGGTTCGAAGAGACCCTCAAGATCACGGAGTCCAACCATTAAGCTCATGTTATGCTTACGCAGACAGATGAAAATTGGAAGCATTTCTGGGTTCAGTCAACAGAAACCGGCACCTTCCCTCAGAAACCATCACTGAGCGATGGTGCCAGCAGGGACGGGGACCCCCCGCAGCCCTCACCACGGACACCCAGCTGCTGCTCCTCCACCAACACGGCTGCCAGGCCCTTTCGGCACGTTCCCCCCAACACAGCTCCCCTGAGGGCAGCGGGGCTGCTGCCAGCGAGAAGCCAACACGCTCCGCACTGGTGCTTATAGCAGCTGTGAGGAAACATGGCCGGCTGGGGCTGCCCGCTCGTCCCCCTTGCACCTGGGGGAGGGCTAACGATACAGCTCTGCGCTTTCCTGTTCTCATTTCTTTTGGTCCATCCTACACACGAAAGAAATGCACACCAAAAAGCAAATAACAAGGGTGGATATCCTGAGGAGGATATCTGATGAACAACAAGCACTTGCCACAGCACCCACCCTGCAACCACCTGCAGGTTCCTCGCACGCCATGCTGCCCTCACAGCCCTGCCATGGCTCCTGGGGCCAAGGGGCGTCTGATGGCAAACCATCCTGCCCCAGCATCTGGCTGTGCACTGAGACAAGACGGCGACTCTTTTCCCTTTGCTAATTCCTCCATCCCCACAGCTAATGGCACTGTTAGTCCCCTTGGCTGCCATTTCCTAAGGGTGCATCCCCAGGGATAGCAGGCCTGGGGAAATATGGAGGCCCTGTGCTGCCTTAGCAACAGGGGACACATTATTGGTGTCCATCTAGATATATTTTTAATTAAAGGAAAAAAAACCCAGCAGTTGCTTCATTTCCCCATTACTGCTCTCTGCGACAGGGCGATGAAACGCTTGCTGAGGTGAATCTTTGCTCAAAACCTTCAGCCACGTATTTACTGCTAAAACAAAGTTCAGCTGGATGGAATGTCAGTCAGACCAAGTGGTTAAAGTGCTTCATCTCAACATTGTGTAAGGTTCTCAGTTTCAAAGAAACACCTTTTCTTCATTTTGCATTTTCTCAACAGCAGTGAAATAACCTTCTGCTCTCCCTACTCATTGATATCTTTTCACTCTTGTTTTCATTTCAGCCAGAAAACATTTAGATCTTATTTTAAATGATCTTAAGTGCTTTTTGGCTTGGTTTTGGCTTGTTTGTTTGTTTGGGGGTTTGTGTTTTGTTTGTGGTTTTCTGGTTTTGTTTGTTTGTTTTTGTTAGAAATCAACATTTTCTTGCATTGCTCCACATCCTTAGACTTCTGCACAAACAATTCGAGACAGGGTCCAAAATTAATAACACGTTTCCAGTGTTTCATACATATTGATTCCTTCATTTCATTGGTAGCTACCGTATGGCCTGGAGCAAATAATTGCTTACAGAAACTTTACTATCTGAAGTGGAACTGAAGCTTATTGTTACAAATAGTCACATAATTAGGTTAAAAGGGACATAAATCTTCACAAAGTCAAGTTCCTTCCTGCTCTAAAGGCACATTTTCAGCAAGGGAAAGTCCATTTAGCCAGAGCTTGAAGTTGAAAAATAAGCTTAAAATAGCAACTAAGCCCAAGGAGCTAATAAGTCATAATTATGGAATACAGTTATAAAAATCATTTACTCTGTAAACACAATTGCGTGAAATTGAGATTTATTCCACAGCCAGGCCTGCCAGAGAGCAAGAAACAGGTCACAGAGGCTGGCAGGGCAGAAAGGGACTAAACTGCCCCTTTACCAGCGGTTTCATAGTTGAAAGGAGGAAAGAGCAGCTCAGCAGTTAGAAGGACACTGGGTTAAAGGACAAGGGGACCCAGCTCCTGCTTTCACCTTTATTGGCAGCTGTGCCAGGATTTTAGCAGCCTATCCAAATAAAATTTAGAAGCTTAAATCCCAAGCTGCTAACTTAAAGCTTCACTCACTTCTGTCTGAACTCTATAGGCATATCTGATCTCAACCTTTTTGTGGCTCCAGACAGCAGGCATGGGACACAACTTGCATAATCGCAGATGCTAATCAGTCATCTTCACTTCCCTTTAGTCACTAGAGAAAAATAGGCACTTAAAACAGCAAAGTTTTCCTTCTCCTATAATAGGTATTTAAAACAATCACACCCTAAACCATACCCATTTCTTCCTGGTAACTACAGGAGGAGCCCAGCACAAGTGGTTCACAGCAAAGTGCTCATTTGTGCCCCAACAAGGTCCTTACAGACCCTCTGGAGAGGCTGAACCCAATAGACATCCTTATTTATACCCTCCTGACGGCAAGAGCCATCAGCTCTCCAACACAGGCAGCATTTCTTTTCTTTTTCTGAATAAAACTAAAGTAAAAAGTGGCCCCTGGGCTCAATGCTCCTAGAGGGTCAGCTCTGGCTGCTGTATCTGCATGGGATGCTGGCTGTTCCAGATCCCATTTTAAGATGCTTTACTTTTCCCTGAGAACACATGGAAAAAACCAGCACCTTATCAAGTTCTGCATCCCCTCCAAAAACCTAAAATTAGCCACTCAAACACTGACCTGCAAGTACTTTATTTGCAAGGAAGCAGCTATCCAGCATTCTCAGGAGGTTGTGTATTATGTGTTATTATGTATAATACAACCTCAGGCTGAACAGGAGGCAGCCAGGGAGCAGGAGGGCAGCTGCTCCCTGAAGACAGGAGCCCTGGAAGCCCATGCTGGAAACAAACTATAATGTGCATCTAAGGGTCCACCCAGAGGCCAGTTACCTGCAGGCTGAGGTCCATGCTGGAGGTACATCACAGACAAGCACGCCCCCACCAAGGCAAGGAGGAAGCTGATGGCCCCAAGCTGAGCTTAAATGGAGCTGTGGGCGGGTGTGGGGAAGCCCCAGGTGAGATTGTTCAGGGCCATTAATGGGTATTGACCTTTCCAAAAATTTAGTAAGTGGATGTAACACCTGCCAAACATCATTGCAATGAGATTGCTGCCTGGGGAGCCCTGCAGCCTTCCAGAATTTTCTACAGTAAGGCACTGAGTCACTCTCACACTGGCTTCCTTTCAGCAGCCCCCCTAAGAAACCTTCTTCCTTTTCCAGTAAAGCCGTGTCCTGTCTGCGCAGGAGAGGCCTCTTTCCTCTCCTCACCACCGCAGCTGCTCAGGGCACTGTGGGGATGTGCTCTCGTGCACCCAGGATTGATCTTTTCCCCTCAGCAGATCTCCGCTGGCCTCCTCCCAGCCCAAAACCAGCATGTGCCTGCTGATGGTCTCCACCTCCCATCCCTCCTGCGCTGCATCACGTCTGCATGCTGGCGGAGACCCACAAGGCTGCAAGGAGCACGAATTTCCCCAGCAGAAACCATCAACTGTGGCTTTGGCAGAGGCAAAACCCAAGAGCAAAGGCCCAAACAGCTTCTGAAAGAGCAGCGAGGTCTGTGTGAGGAACAGCCTCCTGCTGCGCTCCTCGCAGCTCTATGGTTCTGTATGCACCTGCATTACCCTTTTCAGCGTCTTTTCCAGGGCTGCTTAGAAATAAAGGTCTAGACAAAGTGCCACACCAGCAAGTAAGTAAAAAGGTTGGCCCAGCCTGGCAGCCAGCCCCAGTGACTGCGAAGTTTGGGTTAGCAAGCACAGAAATAAGGGGAGCTCTCTGTCCTGCAATGTGAGATGTTTGTGCTGACAGCACGGCAGCTGCCTCCCTGTCTAGATGGAGCAGTGAATGGATCCAGAACCAGCTGCTGTTTCAGAGGGGAGTGATTTGAAACTGCTGTGGTCTGCTGGACACATTCTGGTCTTTAGGAGGGCTATAAGGCCCTCAGATCTGCAAGGATCATTTTGGAGGGTGGCAGGCTGGCCAGCTGGTTTGGCACGGTGGCATCCACCGGCAGAGCTGCAGTGACAAGGAACCTCTGCACATGGAGATCGCTCATTAGGACAGATAGAAAGGCAGAGCCAAATAAACACCTGTGCATAAAGGGACCGATACCAACACGAGAAATCAGAAGTTATCTTGGCCTTTGCTGTTTCTTGGTCCTCTCTGTGAAACAATGCTAATACCACTGCCTTTCCTAGTAGGCTGAGCACATTAAAGACCATGAGGCGCTCAAATAACTAATCAGGGAAGTTATATAAATACCCAGACATTTGTCTACGCTTCACCTTACAGCTCAGGGGCCTTCAGACCTGGGGAAGTCATAACAGTCTGGCCACAGCTGCACGAAACAGTGTGGGCTGCGAAGCCTGCCCACAAAGCTGCAGAAATACCACGCAAGGACCTGTGCGGTGACAGCCGGACTGCTCAGGGCTGGAGCAACCTGGGCTGGCGGTAAAGCATTCTGCAGATATGCGGTCATCAGTTTTCCATCAGCAAGCACACTCCTAAAAGCTGAGGTTGGATGAAGGATTTGCGATTCTCACAAGTGGTTTTGGTAAGACAGAGGTACCAAAACTGCTGCCACAGGCAGCCACCACTGCTCTGGGTGTGCTCAGGCATTTCAGACACTTCGCATTTCCACTTCTGCTACAGAAAGTGCCTGGAACTGACACCAAACTCCCGTCCCAATCCGTCGGGATCCAGGAAAGAGCTCTTTATTCCTTCAAGCCTGAAGAAATAGCTATTTGGGCTTAAACATGTCATTTTAAAAATACGGCTGTGATAGAAGAGGCTGCTAAGCCCTGTGTGACAAGTTCAGACCTTCATGTGAAAAGGGTCATGTTTAAACAGCACCACCACTGGATTTAAATGCCCTCCCTCCATCTTTTGGTCATCTTTTCTTAACAGAGAGGATTGAACAAGGACAGAAGAACAATGAATCCCTCAGCTGCACAGCTCCTCTCACTTCTGCAACCGCTTTAATCTATGCTTTAGGAAGCAAACATAAATTTTGTTGCCATCGCTCATTCCCTCCCCACCAGAACAGGATTGATTACTTCTGACACCTTTGACAAGAAACCACACTGCCAGCAAATAACGAGTGTTTCCTGCTGCCAGATTTGGCCTGACTTCACCAGAAACCCCTCCTGCTTCTCTCTCACTTCCCTGCAGCTTCTGTTCTGTGGTTCAGAATTGTCTGTGCCCGACACCGGCTCAGACTGTCCGTGGTCCACAGACCGCTCAGGATATGTGTTTCCCTTTATTTTTCCTACACGGCACCATTTTGGGGGGCTATGGCACTTCTTCCTTGTCCAGACTGTCCCAACAGTTGGGGCACAGCCGAGCTGTCGTCAGGACGAGCGGTTCAACTGCTCAGCCCTGGCCGCGTCCTCAGTGCTTGGGCTGGAATTTCCCTCCTGCTCTACCACACGCTGGGGAAGGTAGATCTTTCCTTCCTCTGGAGCATCTGTTGAGACCGCTGACAAAAGGCAGGATATGGTTTTGATGAAGCCTGATGTCTGGTGCTCTACAGCAATCTAATAAATACATGTTAATAGAGCTAACTTGAAATCCCTGATACAGCGACTGTTCTGAGCTTCTTCCAAATCTCAGTTCTCTTTCCAGTTGGGAGGAAAGGAAAGGAAAGGAAAGAAAAGGAAAGGAAAGGAAAGGAAAGGAAAGGAAAGGAAAGGAAAGGAAAGGAAAGGAAAGGAAAGGAAAGGAAAGGAAAGGAAAGGAAAGGAAAGGAAAGGAAAGGAAAGGAAAGGAAAGGAAAGGAAAGGAAAGGAAAGGAAAGGAAAGGAAAGGAAAGGAAAGGAAAGGAAAGGAAAGGAAAGGAAAGGAAAGGAAAGGAAAGGAAAGGAGGAAGGAATCGCCATGGCTGATCTTTGCTCCCTGACACCATTATTCAATTGAGTAAAACTCACACATCACTGTGCATGTCTTGACCGCAAACCAGTGGTTTCTTTTTTTTTCTTTAACTGTACAATAGTTCTCAGAAATAAATGAGTGCACCATGTATTTATGAGATGCAGCTTCCAAGACAACGTATTTTGTCACTTACTCTGGCTAAAAAAGTTTTAATCTAGATGTAAAAATGTGGTGATGTCCTGGGAACAGTACAGATGTTAACGTGGAAGAGGAGCCTGAGGATTACTGACAGATCTGGGAAACAGCTGTGTTTTGCCTATGGAAAGTAAACAGAAAAACAAACAAACAAACAGCCCCAAACAAATGAAAAACCAAACAACAAAAAAAGCAAGAACACCCTCAAAGTGTTTTATGAAAGCTCAGCAAGCAAAAAAAATAACCCCAAACTCAATAACCCAGCCTGAAATGAGACAGTGTGGAGTCCAGTTCTAGTCCAAAGGCAATTATAATTCTCAGTCAAAGCCCAGCACAAACTGGGATTAGCTAGGGCTGGATTGACAGGCCGTTTTAGGACTGTTGTGCATCCTCCCACTGATTTCAGGGAGGAAAGGAAATAAGAAACTTTGCTTTTAGTCTGAAATTAGACTTTTAAAGAAGCCTGAACTGTTTCTCTCTTTGACAACTCGGTGGGATGTTCCACGCGTGGAACCCCCCAGACCACCCTCTTCAGTTTCTCAGCAGGTTTTAAAGCCAGAGGCACATCCCAATCTCAAAAGCTTTCTTCTCAATCTCCCAAACAGATTTGCAAAGGTTTTCCTTTTAAAGCACCAAAACTCGAAAGTTATCAAATTAAAAGCCCATTAGCAGCCTGCAGGATACTTGTTTTCTCAAGGGCGGGTATGACCGTTGCGATCTGGCTCCTTAATTGGGTATCTCAGCAAAACCTGCGCACCGCGTGTGTGGGAAGTCGTTTGCAAGACGTGTTTGTGGTAAGTGCCCACAATGTTTGCGCGCAGCTCCAACGCACGTCAAGCGGGCCTGATTTCTGTGCAAAACACTCACACAGCCCCAGAAATCATACGGAATGTTTGCATGGGATTTTGCCAGTTCAAGCTCAGCTTTAAGCCCTAATGGACAGACAGGAGTTGTGGTACTGGCTGAAGGGCAGTGCAACTGGGAGTTGTGCTTTCCCTCTCCAAGTGCAACTGTAATAGAGGGGGGAAATAAATTTAGAATGACAAAAAAGCAACCACTGTTCCTTCTCCTAGCTCATTAATCCTATGTTGGATCATATATGGTTGGAAACACCAACTTAGAGTCAAAACCCTTGAGGCAACAGATAATCCAGCTTCAGAAATACTATTTAAGGAATTGGTAGTTTGATACAATCCACATTATGGGTAGAAAATGAAGTAGGTAAGAAGCAAAAAAAGTGAGAAAATAAGAAAAAAAAGTAAGAAAAGTAGGATGTAGCTTAACCATTGTGTTATGCCAGAATTTGAAGGATGCTTTCTGCTCCAAGATGGCAAAACTGCAGGATGCTGCAGACACAACTAAGATATTATTGTGTTGCATTTCCTCCCCAGGTGTCAGCGAATAACAGTGACTGATGAGTGAAAGACTAATTTGAAAGAGAAAATAGAAAAAAAAAGAGACAACGAAATACAGAGATACTGGAGAAACTGTCAAAAGGAGAAGTAGTGCCTAAAGAAATCAACAGGGCCAGTGAATTATCATTGCCAAGGAAATCTTGACTCCTCTATCCAAATGTAATACTAAAGCCTTACTCATTCCTTCCAACCCACAGCTGGATTTAACAGTCCCTGTGGGATGCCAGCAAAGGACAGTGTTCTCCAAAATGGAAAGCAGGCCCCAGGTCGGACACGTGGTCCCGTTGGCTCCCTCTCTGCTCCCTCCCACCAGTGTCAGAGACCAAACCCACCTTCTCGTGGGATGCCACAGCTCCTTTCCACGCCGCTCCCAGCTCTCCTTGGCCTATTTGCCCACAACTTGCTGGGCTGTAGGTCTTCAGTGCAGCTCTGTCCGTACCCACCGGGAGTGTTCACAACTGGTGGTGCTCAGCTTCAGGGGAGGACAAGCACAGGTGGGCACTCGGTGCAAGAATCATAGAATCGTTGTGGTTGGACGAGACCTTTAAGATTATCGAGTCCAACCATTAACCCAGCACTGCCCAGTTCACCTCTAAACCATGTCCCTGAGAACCTCATCTACACGTCTTTTAAACCCCCCTAGGGATGGTCACTCCACCACTTTCCCGAAGGTGTTTAAAAGAGGCGTAGAGGATCACTTACAAAATATCTTTGTAAGCAAAAAATGCCAAATGAGATTATCCTTGGCTAGTGATTCTCAGGAAGGGCTGAGGTAACATGGACATACATCCCTGCACCTCTGCCTTCGGGTAGGGAAATTAAACCACCTCTCAAGACTTTATCCTGCTCTGTCAGAATAGTGGAAAGTAGCGATAGGGGCAAAACCTTCTCATGGCTTTTCATTATTCAAATCAACCAGCAAAATCCTTGTCGCTGATGCTTTGACTTGTAGGGACTGCCAGCCCTGTTCCTCATCTTAATGAAATTATTAAATTATTGTTTAATGAGCCTGTTTTCTGCCATGAATCATTCTCCTTGGAGTCCTTTACCAGACAGGAGCTCCCCAAAGTAGACCTCAAATCCGACTTTTGCTATTATATTAGCCCTCGGGCCTCAGCCCACGCTCTGCTGGCTGTACACACTGGATAATTACTTTGAAGGATGGCCAGGGAAGTTGAGAAGGATTTCATCTTCCTTCAGCTGCAGTTGGCTTTGGTTGAGGGCAGAAGACATTAAAGGGCTTTATAGAGGATTATCTTTAGTGCCAAGCCCCAATCAGTACTTCAATACATTGAGTTTAGTTGACTTTTGCTCTTGTAGGGTTTGATCGGTGCGCCAGTCTCGGTGCTGTACGTTAGCAGTCTGACCTCATTCTCGTCAAGCTGTTCCTAGCTTTTAAATGTAATTAAGAGCTCTGTTTGCTGGAACCTTTGCTGCTATCTACCCAGATGGAGTGAAAGGGGAAGCAACAGCCTTTTGAAGCAAATGTGATGAAGAACATGAGTGGAGGTTGCTCATATTTGTTAGGAGGGTATTTTCCAGTCTCGGGAATCCCCCGCATAGTTCATTACTTTTTGTGTTCCAATTTGCATGAAAACGCTTGTTCCTCACTTTGCCGCAGCCTGCAATGTCACAGACATTATCTGGGGCACTGGCACAGCCGTGGCTTTGAAGCAGCTTCATTTTCCTTCCATTCTTCCCAGTCCCCACTCCTCTGCCTCTCCACACAGGTTAAATCACAATGCGTGCTCCTCTGCTGGTAACCAATGTCACGTAACGGATGGGAAGTTCTTAGATCTGCTGCGAGGAGGCACCACAAACATGCAAATACCTGAACTCCGAGCCGTGGATCTTCCCACCCCAGTTTCACGAGCTTTTCCCTGCTGACCCAGGCACTGCCGCGCTTTACTTATCATAGCTGCCTTAGGTGAGAGGGTGAGCTGCGGGCATGGGGATGTCCCAGCGGTTCCAAAGTGGGTTGAAAAATCTCATTTCCTGAACGCCAGCTGTTATATTTCAGGTAGGCTCCCAATGGCAGCAACCTGCGGATGCACGAGTTCACACCACTATCGCAGACTTTCATTACCGCTACTCATAATTAGCTTGCCAGTCCAAGTGGGGTTAGTCACCAGCAGGCATAACTTTAACAGGTAACTTCCGAGCTGATTTTGGTTCCCTTAGTGCGGCGATACCATACTAGTACCATACTAGAAAATCCTTATGCAGAGAGCTCTGAAGCCTGTTAATGATGTGACCTTTACGTCTCGTTGGATCTCAGCAGGTTGTGCCAGCCTTTCTCCTCCAGGAACGCTGCAGTGTGCCAGGGCAGCATAAAGCTCCTAAGGGTGCGTTCAATACGCTGTGCGGGTATGAAAAAGGAATTGCATGTGCAGGCTTGTAGTAGCTGCTACAGGGTTACTCACCTCTGTATAGACTCCCTTGGAAACAGACCTTCGCAAGCCTTTTGGCCCAACTGGGCAAAGAAATTAAAATCACCACTGACAAAAATAAGCATGTGTTCCCTGCAGCTCCTTCTCCCACCAAATTGTCTTTTATCCCCTCCAAAAGGCCACAGGTTACAGGATTCTGCGTGTTGTGATTCTGAACTGGAAAGGATGGCAAAGATGTTTTAGCAAAGACAACCGATGAAGCTATTTTTAGTGTCAGTTGCATGGAAAATACTTCTCAGAGGCTCTGGTGTGCTAGAGTAGAAGACATATTTCCTCCTTTTTAGTTTCTGCTGAAAAACAGAACTTCGGAAGTAAATAACAATAATAAAAGAGCAACGGTTCTGATGGGTAAGTCCTTGCGGCTGGTACTGGCAAGTCCCGAATCTCCCATGAGAAAATCTCAGATTTCAGCCAGTTCCAGAGGCTCAAGGTGCTCAGCTGGTCTGAATAAAACCTGGGGTGAGCTTCCAAGGTTTTGGGTACTCCAGGTTCCAAACCGGTCTAAGATTTCCTTCCTCGTTCTGCTGTCGGAATGTGTCTGTTACTGTTGAAACACTAGGATACGAACGTTCTTGGTTCATTGTCTCTTCACGGTTTCAAGAGCCCACGGAAGGGAGCGAGTGTCGTCAGGGATGAACTAAAAACTACCAGGCTTCTCTATTAGGAAATGCTCCTGTTTTGAATTAAAAACATATCTGTTGCAAACAGAATCCGCCTCTCTCTTGGACAAAAGTAACATGTGCGTCTGTGCTAGGACCAGGGGAAATTATTAACAACATGATTTAACGATGCTATGTCATTTTAACTCTGTATCAGCAAAAGGGTCACTAATGAGCAATGATATTTCAGTTGCCACAGAAATAGAGGCAAGTAATTAGAAATTATTTCTCACCATACACACAGCTTTTACCTTTTCAATGTGTTTTGGTTTGGTTTGGTTTTTCCCCCCCGCAAAGAGAAAAACTGATTACCATCTGGGGGCCAAAACACCTAGATAAAGCGCAGAATTTTGCAATGTTTGCCATTCTGTGTTCCTCTTTTTGTTATCTGACTTACGGCATGCAAGAGGATTTCAGAATAAACACCACATTGTTACATTGATGCCCTTTAGTCTGCATATATGCTTTTCACTTTCTCTTATCAGTGATTGTACTCCTTAAAAAAACCCAACTAATCCTCCATAAGAAGAAAGATAATCAAGATACAAATATTGACTTTCTGTTTTTCATAGCAGAACTTTTGACGATCACTTCTTGGCAGTATCTTAACTGAATATCCGCTTTTCTTCCCTACAAAGGCTTGAATTGACAGCAAAATGAATTTGCTATCTGTGCCACAACCTGAAATCTAACTCTAAATCTTTATTTCAGGCAAATGTTAATAATTATATAATATTAGTGATACTAGTAATAGTTTAGACGTGCAGGGGTTTTTTTCCCTGGTTCCCACTAAAGGGCTGTAATTTGTTTTGCTGGAGATCGATTTTTTTCCTCACGGGACTTCTTCCCTTGTACATGTGGCAAACATGCGTATCTATAACAACCTGCTTCAAACACCCTAGGAACTAATATGCATGAATACTGTTATTGCCTGGGAAGAGACGAAGAGATGTAGCAACAATCTGGTTTTGGATTTTGGAAAAGAGCTCCAAAAGGAAACAGAAGCATGAAAAAGGCACAGGAACATGGTTCTACATGTGGTCATTCTTGCATGCTCGAACAAGCTCCCCAACCGACAAACAGGCAAATTTGCGGCTACTTTTTTGCATTTAAGCCAACTGAGCGTGTATTGCTCAGTTATTCATGAACTAAGAGCGGTGGGGCCGACATGGTCCAACACCTGCTACGGTTGGACCCCCAAGCTCCCAGGGCAGCCCCTTCCCAGGGAGGTGCATCCACACGGCCTTCTCCGTTCTAAAGCAGAAGACACAACATCATCGAATCACAGAACCATGTTGGTTGGAAAAGACCTTTAAGAACATTGAGTCCAACCATTAACCCAACACTGCCAAGTCCACCTCCACCCCATGTCCCTGAGAACCTCATCTCAGGTCTGTTCAACCCCACCATGGACGCTGACTCCACCACTGCCCTGGGCAGCCTGTTCCAGCCCTTTCCATAAAGACCAGCCCAGGGAAGGTCCATGAGCAACCAACCCTGAGCAGCACAAATACAGCAGAGGTCAAGGCCCTTGTCTGAACTCCAGGAAATATTGCCCATGGTGTTTTGCAGGAGCCAAGGTCTCCTCTACCATACATAATTATGGTAGCGAATATTTTTGGCAAGCTCATTATGGTAAACACTAACCAAGAGCAGGAACATACCTTGACATGCTATGCAAATCAAAGCTTTACCTACATAATTTATGCAAATAAATCTATAGGGAAAGCACATCTGTAACCAGTATGACTGTCTGCAAAATCCCTAGAGAAAGTTCAGTTTTACCAGCAGAAAAAGCCACTTCCTCGCTCCCTGCCTGTAGGATAACTGATAAGCAACACTGGCAATCAAGGTTCCAATCCTCCAGGCTGGCCAGACCATGGTCCTCTTCCAGTACCAAGTGTGCATGGCACTGGACAGGTCACTCGCAAGTTTTTTGAATGTATATAATCTAGCTGAGTTTTACAAAAGTCCAGACAGCAAACGCCTTTCAGTTACACACAGAAAAATGTTTTCCCCACTTCGCAACCAGAGAGATTTAAGCACAAAGAAATTCAGCAGAACTATTCTGAAGGTTTTATATGATTCGTGCATCAAAATCTCTGTCTTGGTCCAACAGTTCTTGTATAACAATCTGCCCTAAACCAGGCTGCTGGGACA
Organism: Streptopelia decaocto; assembly: GCF_964273445.1. Classification (NCBI taxonomy): domain Eukaryota; kingdom Metazoa; phylum Chordata; class Aves; order Columbiformes; family Columbidae; genus Streptopelia; species Streptopelia decaocto. The sequence continues at coordinate 19,826,110 of NC_138665.1, read as the reverse complement.
ACTGCTGTGCATGAGTAGCTGCAGGTTGTCTGTAAGTAGACCTGTTCTTAAGTATGCGGTGTATTTACATGAGCACCTATTTTATGGTTATAATTTACTTTTGTGACTGCAATATTTCACATACCAACACATACAAGTGCAGCTACGCTTAACTTCATCTCTCCTTTCTACAAAGATTGTGGCTTTTGCTCAAATCAGGCAGGTTTGTGAGGGAGAACTGAGCGAGGGATGGAAGCGGCAGGGATGGGAGTTCATGCGGACAGGAGAGCATCTGCAGGAGAACGGAAAATGGTTGTTTTCCACACATGCCACTCAGGTCAATCAATGAAGTGTTTCTGAATTGCTGGTCCCTCTGCTTAACTTGCCAGGCTGAGGAGTATTGTGCAGTGATTTAGTGCTAGAGACAACTCCGTGATTGGATAAATTCCAGTGAATATGTCCCCATTGTTGAAGAACAACTTGAAAAAAATCAGCTGAACAGGATGTACCACAACATCGGCCAAAAGCTCACTATTGCTTTTCATGAGACCAACGTAAATAATTTTGAAATAAACATCCGACAGTCTCCCAACTTCTACCAACCTCCTTTGACAACGCATGGAAGCAGGGCAGTCTGTTAAAGCACAGTGCTGCAATTTAGAGGGTCTTCATTGCGGAGTGTTCTTATTTGAACCAGAACCATTAGTTTGGGGTTGCCGAGCAGCTGGACATCAACATCTGTATTGTCCCCAAGTCAGTCAGTGGGTGTAGTGATGTTCTGCTTCACACCTAAACCACAGCAGAGCCGAGTTTAACTGCTGAGCTGCAGCGACAGTCATGCCACAAGCCAGAGGCTGATCCTGGAGCGGCCACACATGTTGGATTCCCAGCACCTTTCTGAAAACCCAAACAATTCGACCCTCTGAGCGGGTAAAGCCCTAACCTCACTAATGCGTTTACCTCCCGGGATAAAGGTGAGGCTGAACTTCACCCCATTGCTTGAAACAATTAAAGAAGAGCCACTGCTTGACATCGCTGGTGGCAAACTCCAGCAAGTGTAAACTGCTTATGTAATTCAAGAGGTGTCAAGCCAGAAGCCAGGCCCACACAGGCGCTATAAAAAGCCATTGAGAAGTTGGATTTCAGTAGTGAGAGGCTGTAGGTGAAGCAGAGCGAGCAGCCCGGACTCACACACGGCAATGACCGTCCGCAGCCCCGCGACCGGGAGGTGACAGCAAAGCTGAGCTTCCCGGGGCCAACAGGAACCTCGGGAGCATTTCCATGGTCAGGTCAGAGCTGGGCTTGGAGAGGAGGAGGAGTGGGAGCAGAGAAAGGGCTCAGCACCCAGCGGCGCTTGGCACCTTCTCCCGCAGCAGCCCAAGGGGCGCTGAGCAGAGAAAACACCCAGGACAAAGGAACGTGACCCTGATTTGGGGACAATTACACATACGGGTGGCTGGGACTGAGCTCGGCGTGGCCGGGAGCCGAGCGAGCGGGTCCTGCTGCTGCCGGTCGGGGTTGCGAAGCGGAGCCGCAGGCAAAGCAGCACCTTGCAGCAGCCGTGATGTCAGGCGGGTCCCTGTGCACATGTAAACACGCCGGGGGTGCAGCCGGGACACTCAACTTCCTCCCGCCGGCCGGGCTGACGGCGCGGGCGCTGCGCAGAGGTAAGGCTGCTTTTCTGCTCCCTCTTCGGGACCTCGAACCAGCGTTTCCTACAAAAACGCTGCTCTCCTTGGGCTTTTTTCCTCAGGGGTTGGCTCTTGCCAAGTTAAGATTTGTGGCGCTTTTGAGTCTTGAAAAACCAGTAGCCCTCCTGGCGCTCTAATCTGAACACACGGGGGGGTCAAAACAGCGGCTGCATTAAATTGCTGCCGCTAGAGAAAGCAAAATGCTACAGCGTGGGCAATTAGCAGCTCTCCAACTGCTCTCCAGTGTCGTTACCAGGCACAATTTCCTTCTTTTGCCTGATTTCTCTGGGAATATATTTTAGTTTAAAATCCGGGAAGGGAAACTTGCAAATCTTTTTTTTTCTAACAGTGGTTTATGTTACCATAAAAACAATCTACATGCTGCCTGTCTTTGTGCCATCCAATGCTCTTTGACCAAGTTGCAACATTGGGACATTAATATTAGTCAGGGCGACACAATATGACAAAAATTGCTTGGAGTTGGTTTTGCATCATGATGAAGTTTTAATTTATAATTCAGACTGCAGTCACTGGTCTGGATTAAAATTTCACTCACTTCATGGGCTGAAGCTTTTGAACCGCGCTTTGTACAAGGCAGTTTGCGCTGGGCTCGCGTTCACTTGCAGCAGCAGCTCAGCCCTGCTGGGAGCGCAGCGAAACACCTCGATGCAGTTTGGCAATGACGGGCAGGATTCATAGCAGGCGGCCCCCGAATCTGAAAGTTCTGAAAGTAAATCGAAGGGGAATTGCAGCGAAGGTGAGTCAGTTTGTCAGAGCCGGCTGGCTGTGGGTTTTGGTAGGGGAGGACTGGAGCAGCGGGCTGGAGCAGGAGGGTGTGTGGAGTCACGGGGTGATTTTGCTCAAGGGCATGTTTTGTGGCGCCAAGTGAAAGTGCTGGGACTGACGCAAACATCACCAGTCACGGAACTGCATCCCTGATGCAAGCCCATCCTCTCCTGCATCCTGATCCGGTCCATCCTCATGTTCATACCCGACCTCTTCAGCCACACGAGCTGCAGAAGTGAGAATTAGACTCGTGTTGCACAATGAAAACATCTCATCACAACCGATCAGACCCAGATCTGCCTTTTGCTTTTGTTTTGCTTTGTGGAAGGAGAAAACCAGAAAAAAGTACCCTTAACTGTAGAACTTTCCACTTCTGACTGCGGAGGTTTCACACCCAAGCGCAAGTTCAAAGGCATGAGACGTTCACAGCCGGGCGATGGGGGCAGACTGTGGGGACATTTGCGTCTTCATCAAAGCAATTAACCTGGCTGCTAATGGGCACGCCAGAAAGATCCAGGACTCTGGAATAACATTCCTGTGCTTCTCAGTGCTATCAAGATGAACATCAAGATGACCTTTTGAGGTCCCTTCCAATCCCTAACATGAACGTTTGGTTTCCAAGCCTCCAGCCACAAGTAACATGCACAATTATGTCCTTAATGCTACAGCCTCACAAATACAGACTCAAAATGTAAAAAGCAGTAGTTAAAGAACCTCGTATTTATTACCATTTTAAAAAAATTCATATTGTCGCAGTAGCAGCTGTCTCTCTGTAATGTGTAAATAAGCATCTATAAAACCTGATGGAGCTTTTCAGCCTTTGTTGGACACACATCACGCAGCAAATGACTTTTCTTTCTTTACACGCTGGACTCCTAATTCCAGACGGACATTCTATGGGATCTCTGTGTGTCTGCATTTGTGCACAGGTGGAAGACAAGAGGACAGGGAGGATTAAGCTTTAATCTGAAGCAGAGAAGTGGGTGGAAGGGCAGAAATACAATTGTTTCATAGTCCCCTGTGCTGATGCCTGGGTGCAGTTTATCTAAAGAGATGGTTTAATCTCATTATATTTTTATGACTTTGTAATGAAGTCATTCATTCTCAGAAAGTGCCCTGCTCTGATGAGCCAGCAGCCATCACCCATGTACATATTATACTAATTGCGTTAATGCTTCTGCACTGCCAGCCAGCTCATCCTGCTCCGTCCACATCCCTGCAAACGGCCCGACCCTGAGTTCAGCCTTTTTCTGACTCCACGGGCCCCGCGTCTCCTGTTCATCACTCACAGTACCAGATGTGCTCAGGGCGGCGGGGATGGGACATCACCTGCATCTCCACACGTTGGGTTTTATTACCTTTTGGTTCCAAGTTCCTAAGCAGCTCCCTAATCTCATCAGGACGCAAATATCAGCAATACGAGGACTTCTCCTGGGAGCATTTCTTCCCCAACATCCGTTATTCAGCAACACAAGATTTTTCCAACCTGGGATCACCCTAGAAGACAGCAACACAGACTCATGAGAACGTGGTCACACCAGCGCCTCTGCCTCCCACCGCTCAGCCCGGCCCTTGGGGTTGGGAAACCGCCTTCAAGAGGGCAAGGACAGGGAAGCTTGATTTACTCTGACACCTTGTGGACAATTAGCAGATGAAGATGAAGGCCAAGGTGGAACCTCCTCTGCATCGTGGTCTTGGGCACGCTGCAGCCCAGCCCAGTGCTCGTGTCCCTTCCTGGGCACTGTTTGCTGTGACCAAAAAGCAAAGTGAATCCTGGTACCAAGCGTGTGTGCTCAGCATCACCCTCACAGTACAACGGACACATCGCAGACATGTCGGTTTACCCTAAATGGCTCAATTCAGAGGCCAGTTTGAGTCAGCAGACTGAACCTGATTATTCTGATCGCTGATGTTGCAGTCTGGTCCTTCACTGTCACACGAAATGTAAGTAAGGGCCAACTGTATCTAGGGACCTCAATAAGCAAACTGGCTGTTATGACTCATTTCAGCTGAAGAACACGCATCCACCGGCCAGCATTTAAATATGAGCGTGCCCTTAAAATAGAATATTTTGCAAATCTACCTAATTCTTTGTGGTTTCAGTTGCCTTCTGGCCCTTGTGCTTTGGAGAAGCACCAGCCAGTCAGACTAACCTTGACATCCAAGGGAACCCAGGCAGCTACCTACTTTGAAAGTGGCTCTTTAATAGCTTCTTGGCAAAGTGAGAGGTCACCTGGAGGGACAGAAATTGGTTGTAGTGAGATAAGGGCAGCAGTTGGCGTGTCAAGTGATGGGAAAGGGACCACAGACCACCAGAAATTCACAGCAGTCTCCAGAAACAGGATGGAACCCCAATTTACTGCTCTGAGAAGCAACATTCTGAGCGAACAGCCCAGTGCTCTGCTCCATACCCTGTCCACATCAATGGGAGGACAATGCAATGCCTCCAACGTTGCTTCTCAGACCGGTGGTGATCAGGCCATGGGCCAGATGCAGTTTTCTCCCTCATTTCCAGTGCCCTTTGAGCCGTCTTCCCTCCTCACGGGCATGTTATGGCCTCGTGATAGGGACAAGGCTGTGGTGTCCTAGGATGGGGCAGCTGGGGACACCCCACCATGGAGCAGAGCATCTCGTCCCAGAGCTGCCCTGGGGGGCAGATCACTGGGAGCAAACTGCAGACTGGAGGGACAAAACCAGCTCTGAGGGGTCTGGCCCCCATGTCCCCACACTGTCACAGTGACAGAAGGGGATCAGACAGAGGTTTCTGGTCTGCAGCATTTCTTTGATGTTGGGCGCAGCTGAAGGATGTAGCTCAGTTGCTAAAGCCGAGGGTGCAACAGGAGATAAACACGCAGACCTTGCTTTTTGAAGATGTGAGAAAACGAAAGACCAGTTTAAAAGGAAAAGCAAGAACATCTGCTGAGAGCGCGGGTGGGCGGCCCCGCTCACCGTCGCCATCAGCCACCGCACCCATGTCAGGGTGGCCTCTGTCCCACCATGTCTGGGCGTTTCTGGGGCCTGAATTATCATATAACACAAGGCTTCCACAGCAGCCTTGAACAGGGGCTGGATGAGCTGCCAAGTCCAAGTAATCCAACAATTAACAAGCTAAAAAATACAGCTATTTGTGTTCTTTGTCACTTGAGAGCTCTAAACGCTACTTTTTTTTTTTTTTTGTAACGTGAAGGAAAAAATATTAGTAACAGGGTAAGAGTTACTAATACCTACCTACAGAGACACTTTTTTTGGCAAATGCCTGTTGCCAGCAGTGCAGGAAATGAGTCAGAAGGAGTGAATCAGTGTCTGCAGTGCCACATGAAACAGGGAGCTGATATTCCATTTTTAACCATTATATTGGACACAGGAGGGAATCACTGTAATGAGAATTATAACCCTCTGGGGAAATACCTGATAAAGCCAACCTCCTCCTGCATGTATTGCTTTACTGCAGACAAGTCCCAGTTACAAAAGCTGACAAAAGAAAGATGGCTCAATGGTTCAACACGCGACATTTTGTCATCCCTACTCATCTGATTCAAAAGAGAGGCAGAAATTGGAAGTATCTAAAAATAAAATTATCTGATGGAAAAAAAGTGTTAGAGTGAGGCTGTGGGGGCGATGAGAAATGGGAGTTGGTGATCTGATTAGGTCTCTGCTCGTTACACCAGCTTCAGTACACGGCAGCAGTCAGAGGTTTCAAACCCTTCTCCCCACGGCCCGTCCCCATCACGCCGGAGAAGGTGGGTCCATGAGGTCCACGGATGGGCTCACTCGTGCAATGCCCAATGTACAACTTAATGGCAGGTGCGATCCAGTGGTTGGCACCCACAATCTGACCGTTGAGCCACGTGGTTGCTCACACGCAGAAGTCGGGCTGTGGTGCGTCATTCTTCTGTCTTTTCCTCCCCTGCTAGTCAGAGACCAAACCACAGGTGACCTTGAGCTGCCGAGAGCACAGGCAGCTTCTCCTGCTCCTCTGTTGCAGCATGGCACAACTTCACCCCTGCTTGTGGCACTCGGACAGCTCAGCAAGGGGACTGAACCAAGAAGAACAGTCCCCCACCTCTGCGTGAATAGTGGGAGACCTCTGAAAGGACAGCTTTGAAGAAAATAGCAGGGTGTTTTATACAGAAGGCATTTCCAAACCTCTACTTTGTACTGAAAAGCCCATCACGAAATGCAAATGTGAATATTGGCAACTCTTGCAGTGCCTTTGCCTTTACAGCCCCTGTTTTTGTTCTCTGCAGGAATGACCCACTCGCCCTACACCACAGCAGATGTTTCCAGCGGCCCAGCCATGATGCAGAGCAACCATTCCTGCTCCAGTCACCACCTGACCTTCAAAAACAGCCTGTACGCAGCCACCTACACCATCATCTTCATCCCCGGCCTCCTGGCCAACAGCGCTGCCCTGTGGGTCTTGTGCCGCTTCATCAGCAAGAAGAGCAAAGCCGTCATCTTCATGATCAACCTGGCCGTAGCCGACCTGGCTCATGTCCTCTCGCTGCCACTGCGAATATATTATTATATTAACTCCACGTGGCCTTTTGGGAGATTCCTTTGCTTATTGTGCTTCTACCTGAAGTACCTCAACATGTACGCCAGCATTTGTTTCCTCACCTGCATCAGCATCCAGCGGTATTTCTTCCTCTACCAGCCATTCAAGGCCAAGGACTGGAAGCGGCGTTACGACGTGGCCATCAGCGCCGTGGTGTGGCTCTTCGTTGGGGTGGCGTGCTTGCCCTTCCCCGTTATGCGCAGCTACGGCCTGGCCAACAACACCAACACCTGCTTCGCGGACCTTCAAGTCCGGCAGATCAACAGCAAGGTGGCCACCGTGCTGATGATGGGCGCAGCGGAGCTGTTCGGCTTCATCGGCCCGCTCGTCATTATTTTATTCTGCACCTGGAAAACAAAAGACTCTCTCCAGGGCTTCCAGATATCACTGCAAAACAGCAGCGAGAAGAGGAAAGCTTTAAGGATGGTTTCCATGTGTGCCATCGTGTTCTGCGTGTGCTTTGTGCCGTACCACATCAACTTCTTTTTCTACATGTTGGTGAAAGAAAACGTCATTACAGACTGTTTCCTGAGCACCATCACACTCTACAGCCAGCCCTTTTGCCTAAGCCTTGCGAGCCTGGACTGCTGCTTGGATCCAATCCTGTATTTCTTTATGACTTCAGAATTTCAGGACCAGTTCTCAAGGCACAGCAGCATGGTCATCAGGAGTCGGCTGATGAGCAAAGAGAGTGCCTCATCAATTAAGGAATGACAAGAAGGCCAGCTGGAAATAATTAAGATATTTTGTATGAAATCCAGGACTGTTCTGTGACACTCGATTACCAACTCTGTTGTAGAAGATCGTGCAAGTTTTGTAGCAGTGGAAACCTTTCAATAAATAGAAGATAAAACTGTTTCAGATCGATGCGTTGGAAGCTGATGAGCAACCCAAGTGAGGTGACTACACCTACTGTTGTACAGAAGGGAGCGACAAAGCTTTTGGTAGGAAATGGTGGAAACGTCCCAGGAGCTCTTCTATTTTCCCATCCCCATGGCTCCGTGGTCAAGCCAAAGACAATCCCACATGCATACACTGATATCACCTCTGCTGAAAACACAGGTGAGGACCTGGAAGCGGACAGAAACAATAAATGGCAGTTTTGATGTTCTTCAGGCCAGAGGTACCTGCGATGGATCCGCCCTGTGAAACGTCTGTTCGGGGGGTTCAGTCGACACAGCTTTTAAAAAAGAAAGGCATCCTTTCAGGTGGTTTCACTAACAGAGCAAAGGCTGGTTTCTCAAGTAAATTATTCATTGTGACTTTTTCCACAAGCTCCTCTCGTGATCTTAATGTTTACATTTTTAGAACTTCATCCACTGTAACGATACGGAAAGCGGTGACAAGAAAGGATGCCATTTACCCCTTATTTTAAATTAGCAACAGCTTTTCAGCCAAGTTCACCCCCTTTCTGTAACTTCAAGGGTATCCTCGTGCTACCTGGCAATTGTTTTGGCTGTACACAGGCACTGATTTATTGCCTTTCAAAACCTGTGCTCTTTTCAAAAGGAATGTGTGCAATTCTCAGTAAGCACCAGTGCCAGCATCTTATATGCTGCTACAAAAACGGAAGAAATACCAGAAACACTTGCTAACTATATTTTAAATTTAACTACACAATGCCACTTAACTACATTTTAACTCAGCCAAAATTTTTCTGCATATTATGTTTTCCCACTTGAGTGTTCTACAATAAAGTGGGGAAAAGCAAACAACAGCCAGGTTTAAATAACCATAACACTGGAGTTGCTCTAAAAGGCAGCAAAGACATCCCGATTAAATACAATGAGCTCTCGTAGTGCTCCTCCCATTCGTGAGAAGATGATTATGGGCTACATAATGATGAACTTAATCTTATGGGCAGATAAGCGAAAATACCAAAATATGCCTATCTGAAGGAAGTAACTTTCACAGCGAGGGTATGATTGCAGGATTTTGGTGAGAAAGCTGCAGAACACGCAAAGTCCATCACCTTCTGAAGTCAACAGAAATATTTTATCTAATTAAACTGGTGGTTCGTTATGCCAATGACACACATACATGTCTCTACACTGCAAGTGGTCTGTTAAAAATGTGAGCAGAGGTTGATGCTCAGGTACACCGTTAAGCAGATACAATGATTTGGTTTTTTGTCAATTTAGCATTTTTCTCATAAGCTAGACACTGTATAATATTGTCAGTGAAGAAAAACTGAGTTTCAGTAGTAGTTTTGAGGATTTTTAGGGACCTTGACCATCTGGCATATGACTGGGAGCCGTTTGCTCTGATGTGTTTCTTCCTCATGCAATTCTCCATTTAGCAGGTGACAAGAAGTTGCAGGCACCGTTATAGCAACCATGGAGCTTGTCCTACATCCTTCTTTCCAAAAACTGATGCTTAAAAAATAAATGCATTTTTACAAACATAAACTGAATTTCCTAGTTCTCACTTATACCCATTAAACTGAATGGGATCAGCTCCTCCCTGAATCAGAGAGTTCAAGCAATGGAGTGCATCAACTTTTATTAATCTTAGATTGCGTTCTTGTCTGCAGAAAGGGTTTCACCCCACTCTAATAAGACTGGCGTGGGGTGGTTTTTTGTTCATCTACAACACTTACATTGAATTTAGAGGTATTTGGGGGGAGAAAGGTCCTCCGTGGGAATAACTGTGCGTGATCAGGGGAAGAGGAGCAACTGCTACCACTGTTCCTTTCAGGCAGGACTGCAGAAACCAGCTCTTTCTCATTCAACAATCCTCCTGTTTTTCCAACATCCTTCAGGTGCATCCTGTCAGATATTTCTAAAGGCTGAGCACTTAAAGAGATGCTGATCATATGCATTTGGCTGCCTGCCCACAGGATGCCAGGCTAAAGGTGAAGACGGCCTTTATCTGGAGGCCTTCGATCCTCACAGTTATTTTAAAAATACTGTATTCTGCCTGCCTTCGGAAAATATACCATTGCATAGTGTAAACCACATGTTTAGTATCGGTAATGAGCCAGAAGAGCAGAAACACTGCACAAAAATATGCAAGGAGCTGAAAGAAAAATGGAGAGGTTGATCAGCGTATGTTGAAGGAAAAGGCTTGGGGCTTGTCAATCCATCAGGAAGGTTGAGATCTTCTGCAGAATACTCCAAAAAGCCAAAGAGCAGAAGAAGGACTCCCCGTGGTTATGCAGCCCGAGGTGGGAGCCTGACCTCTCCTTCCCCGCAGTCAACACCCACCTAAAAATCGGGCTGGGAGGCGGCTGGGTATGGCGCTGGATGTGTGTCTTGGACACAGACGTAGGATGTCCCAGGCAGGATATCCTGATAAAACAGCCACTCCACTTCGGGATAACCCTCTAACCCCTGCAGAGACGAGGGGCACAGCGCCAGCCTCCCTCCTGCAGAGGTTTTGCAAACACACGAGCGCTGTTCTTGCTCCCAAGGCTCAGCAGCAGCTGCTGAAAAAGATGCCCAAGAGGAAAACCTGGAATCATAAGCAGCTCTTGCACCTTTGCTCTCAGCTGAGATGAGAAGCACGGGGGTTCACAGGTCATTGTTTGCTAGCGGGCTACGTTTACACAATGGATAAGCAACCGGTAATTAAGAAGCCCATATATATGTCAATAAAGCCTGGTATATAAAGTGTATATGCACTGGTCTTGCCTCTGCCTTCATGAGGATGTTGACCAACAGCCGCAAGTGACCGCATCTCCACCCACCACAGGTCTCCCCAGGTCAAGGATCCTCTTCTCCGTTCCCTGTGCTGCTGTCATGAAGCACTATGTCACAACACAGGAGTGACTCAGTTTCCCTATGGGCAGCACCGCTGCCAGCTCAGAGAAACCCCAAAACCCCAGCAATGGCACCGCCGTGGTGGGAGGAGATGGACCCTCCATCCCAGACCCCGAGCTGGCCACTTATTCTACAATTAACAGCTATAATTGCTTCCTTCTTTCATTTCTCTTCCACGGTTCTGTTCCTGTAAATTTTGCAGGGAGCATTACAGAAAATAGATTAATAGAGCACAAATAGTTCTATTTATACATTACCTACAGCCATGGTGTCTTTGCAAGCCCCGGGCTGTAAGATGTGACACTGTATATCAAGTAAAACTGTTCAGCTGGAAATGAGACGGCTCATCATAAGCTGCACTACAATCTATGCCTGGCAGCTTTCAGCAGTTCAGAAAGGACGAGGTCATGCTTAGCAGACACAAAACAACTGGAAAAAATTATATATAGGGGAAAGGAATTAAAAGAGAAAAAATAGAGAATGATGCACATTACTTTTTTTTAAAAAAAAAGTAGTATCTCCACCTTAAACCATCATATTCTTTCAGAAATAAAGCCCAAACCCTTAGTTTGAGCCTGCAGCTTTGATAGTCTGAGGCTAACCAAACTTCCAAGAAAATGAAGGGAAATTACTGCCTTCCAGTAACTCGCACTGGCACAGCTCTCAGTTTTCCTTTAGCAAGCACTTATTGGGAGATATTTCCTTCTGTGTTTTAGAGTTTTTTAGCAAGCAAATGCCAAGGGACAGCAGCTAAAAGCAGAAGCAGCTCAACCAAAAGACACAGTCACCCAACACAATTTCTGTGCAAAACGCAGGGCAAAAAAACGCACAGAGGTGGCCGGTGGATCGAGTGACATCACCGCCTTCCCGGTCACTTTAACGTCATTAAGCCGTACACGTTGTGTGGCGAAGAGAAACAAAACACAGGATTTCCTGTTGTGCAGCCACTGTGCCGGCTGCAGATGCCGGCGGGATTCCAGCGCTCCGAAAGAGCCATGTGGAAGTGGGACGAGGAGCCGGCGGGGCCGGCAGCGCGGAAACCGGTGGGAAACCCACGCGGGACGCTCGCCGCTCTCTAGCATGGACGTGTCCCCCCCGGAGGACGGGAGCCGCGGGGAGGTAGGTGCTGCTTCTGCTGCGTGTTTTCTTCCGTAGGTTGAAGCCACTGCAGTTTTGAGCAACACTAGCACTACTTTTTTAGCTCTTCTTCGAGAGATGCGTATCTATGGTACAACATCCTGAGCAGCTTCTGCCTGTGCCCACGTATTCGTGTGTCACCCGGGTTGGACGAGCAGAGCTCGGTGCATCCACCTGGGTGCTGTGTGCAGCTGTACCCCAAATACTTCAATTTTGCCATTACCGACAGAAGCTGCCCTAACTGACCAGCTCTGTTTGTGCGTTTCCTATTAGTGCCTAGATTAAACAAACAAAATCATTGCTTAAGACACAAGTGCCAGAAAGCCTCCGCTACTTCAAACCCAGAGCTTTCTTCAAGCCAAATGCTGATTCTTCTATTTCCTAGCCTGTTTTTCCCCCCAGCATCCCCGGTGCAAGGGAGGCAGCTCTGCCCCAGCCCCCCCACCACACCTGGGGCGCACTTTTCACCGGGTTTGTCCAGCCAACCTGTGGAAAAGATGAGAGTGAATTCGGCAGCAAATTTGGGAGCAGCAAATGCAATCCCGCAGCAATATAGGGCTGGGTGGGGCGCAGGGTGATTCAGAGCAGCCGGGCTGTTTCCAACAGTGACGGCTGCAGGAGCAGATACTGCTCACATACTCGGAAAAAACACACCCCAACATGGGTGTTTTAAGAGCTGCCTGAATTTCCTAATTAAAAGTTACTTGGCATTTAATGAATTGCAGTGCTACATCCACAACCTGTAGTCTCGCCCCTCCGGCAGCAATACCGGTCTCCCGTCTGTAACTTCAGCATGTAGCTGGATAAAACCCAGCTTTGCCACTTAAAGCCCCCCACCCAGGTCCTGCCCATGGGTGGATGAAGTAGGAAAATAATTAAGGAATGGCAGGGGGGATTTGTACAAGCTTTACAAAGTCACTCAACAGAACCCCTGTCCAAGCCCACCAGAGCATCTCAGCCCCAACAGCAGCATCACCAGCAGCAGAACAGGGGGGTTGGAGGGGTTTGGGGCAAGGCACAGCCAGGAGGGAAGGTCAGAACTGAAAAACAACAATACATTTAAAAATACACCCTTTCGGGAAGCATTGCGGGGAAGGAGCGCTGGCCTGAGCCCAGCAGCAGCTCCCTGGCGCTGTCACCTAAAACCAGCGCATGTTGGGAACCAGGAGTGACACCTGGCCCTCCCACCCAGAAACAGGCACTGCTGCTCTCCCAGGGAAAGCCGAAAAAATGGGAAACAACTGGCAAGGAGGCTCCTCATGGTCACATCTGCAGGGACAAGGTGAAGGGTTTGGGCTGCGACATGTGGCAGGGTGGGGATGGTGGGACAGGGACACTGGGCACTCACTCCTTGTCACATGCACAGACCTGCAAGTGTCACCTCTGTCACTTGGAGGCTGTGACAAGAGCAGGGAATGGCTGCATTCCCCAGGCTCCCCGGCAGCTTTCCCTCCCTATTTTCTGCAGGGATGTGAAGACAAGGTGTCCTGCCCCCGCTTTGAGGGTACAGACTCAGGGCAAAGGGCACGAGCCCGCGACGATGCTGCAGGGACCAAAGGATTTGCATGCCGCTGTTTGCTTGTGACAGATGTCCCAATACCTGCCTTGGCCTGGCTCGGTAGGAAAACAAGTTAAAAATCAGAAGCTTCCAACCCAGGGCTGCAGCTCAAGCACCATCAGCAGCCAAAAAGCACATCAGCCCAGCAGCCAGGGCTTCACCACAGCCTCACCCTGACAAAAACAACCCAACCAACAAAAAAACACCACGAAACAGGAGAAGGCAGCTTGGCCAGGGCTCAGCTCAGAAATCAGGACACGAGCACAGAAATCGGGGGAAATACAGCAAACCTCCTCGTATTAGAGGTGCGGGCAGTGAGCAGCCAGCGGAGAGGATGCTGGCTGTATTTTATATGTATTCATTTAAAAATACATAACCTTCATCCTGAAAAATTTAAACATGGCAAGCCCTCCAAATTACAGCCCAGGGGAGGAGGAGGAGGGTAGAGGAGCCTTCACCCAGTGCCTTGAGGCAGAAGCCCAGTCCCCACCGAGGGCAATTTGCTTCTAGAAACCCATCCCTGTGGCAAACACCAGACCCAGGGCTGTGGGAAATGGCACCACCAGCTGCTTTTTAATTAAATACCACTGATTAAGGGCTGGGTGGCAGCAGGAAGAGGAGCTCAGGGCTCTGCTCTCCTGGAAGGGAAGGCTGGGCTGCCCAACACCTCACAGGCAGCTCCAGGCTCCGTTTGCAAGAGGAAAACTGCAGTTCTACTGCAGATGATGCTACGGGCCCTTGGTTTGTAACCTGCTGCCACCAAATCACCCCTTCCCAAGAAAAGTAGATGGTTTCCTCCCTGCGTTCTGCTCACAAACGTTAAAATCCATCAGCTCCCCAGAGAGCTGTGCAGGTACCTGTCAACTCCCCATGACCCCCTAATACCCCCAGTGCTGTCTGGATGAGGTGAAACGGGTAAACGGATGAAAAGAGTTTCTGCTCTGACTACAAGGCGGATCTATTTATCTTCCTTCATGTCCTGAACTGTTGCTGGAGGATAATTTCTGTTGCTACAACACGATGCCTGCACAACGTGCCACGAGAGCTGGAATTGAGTTAGCGGGACCAGCCGAGCGGCTGGCGTGTGCTCGGCCAGCAACCAGCTCACAAACCCAGCCTCAAACCTGGAGCCACAGCTCTAATGGAGCCGTCCGCACCTCTGCCTGCCAGCACCATCGTTTGCTGATGCTTATTATTGCCCTTGCTGCCAGTTCACATCAGACCACTGCATAGACCTGAAAAGACAACATGTAGATCCATTTAAAGTCCCTATTTATTAATAGTCCCAGCAAAATCACTTGTAGACATATCAGAGAGCACCAATTTGATGGCAGTTTATGAGAACACTGTAAGCAAAAGTGGTCCTGAGAAACCCCAGGCAGCTGAAGCAGCTCTCTGGCATTGGCAATAAAGAGATTAACACTACAGAGCTCAGTTGCAATCTCACTGTCATTGCGGCATCGCCCGAGGGGGTGGCAGGGAATGAAACCCTGCTGAGCTGCCTGGATGATACCAGGATCACTGCCTGGAAGCAAGGTCTGGCTCTGCACCCTTCCCAAACACACACAGGCCAGTACAGATACCTACACACACCGCACAGATACCTACACACACCGCACAGATACCTACACACACCGCACAGATACCTACACACACCGCACAGATACCTACACACACCGCACAGATACCTACACACACCTACACAACTTCTGCACTGAAGCACATTTAGACTCACAGAATCATTTTGGTTGGAAAAGACCCTCCAGATCATCAAGTCCAACTGTTACCCCACCCCTGGCACTGCCCCATGTCCTGAGAACCTCATCTCCATCTGTCCAACCCCTCCAGGGATGGTGACTCCAGCACTGCCCTGGGCAGCCTGTTCCAATGCCCCACAGCCCTTTGGGGAAGAAATTGTTCCTAAATCCAACCTCAACCTCCCCTGGTGCAACTTGAGCTGGTAAGGTCTCCCCTCAGCTCCTGTTCTCCAGCTGAACCCCCCAGGTCCCTCAGCCGCTCCCATCACACTTGTGCTCCAGCCCCTTCCCCAGCTCCATTCCCTCCTCTCAACTCGCTCCAGCACCTCATGGGCTTTCTTGGTATGAGGGCTCAATACTGACCCCAGGATTCATGGTTTGGCCTCCCCAGTGCCCAGTCCAGGGGGAACAGGGATATTTACTCCATGTGGGGAAATACAGGGGAGTTTTTGGATTCACAGCATCTATTTTTACTCCCTACAGAAACTCTCCATCTGCCTTAATCACTCCATGAGCAAAGAGACTCAGCTGAGATGGAGAACAACACGTCCTCCGGGAACTGCACTGGCCCCCAGATGTCCTTCCAGTCCACCCTGTACGCAACCACCTACACCCTCATCTTCATCCCCGGCCTCCTGGCCAACAGCGCTGCCCTGTGGGTCTTGTGCCGCTTCATCAGCAAGAAGAGCAAAGCCGTCATCTTCATGATCAACCTGGCCGTGGCCGACCTGGCTCACGTCCTCTCGCTGCCCTTACGGATGTATTACTACATCAACCACACCTGGCCCTTCGGAACTTTCCTTTGCCAGGTGTGCTTCTACCTGAAGTATCTCAACATGTACGCCAGCATTTGCTTCCTCACCTGCATCAGCATCCAGCGGTACCTCTTCCTCCTCCATCCCTTCAAGGCCAAGGACTGGAAGCGCCGGTACGACGTGGCCATCAGCGCTGCCGTCTGGCTCTTCGTGGGGGCGGCGTGTTTACCGCTGCTCGTGGTGAGGAGCCCAGCCTTGTCCAACAGCACCAACACCTGCTTCTCAGACCTGGGGGTGAAGCAGCTGAGCCCAGGAGACTCCATCGCGCTGGTGACAGTGGCGGAGCTGTTTGGGTTCGTCATCCCCTTCGGCATCATCGCCTGCTGCACTTGGAAGATGTGGCAGTCCCTGCGGGAGTGTCCCACGCCATTGCAGAACGCTGGTGAGAAGCAGAAGGCTTTGCGCATGGTCTTGATGTGCGCAGCTGTCTTCTTCATCTGCTTCACCCCCTACCACATCAACTTCCCATTCTTCATGATGGTGATCGAGAACATCATCCAGGACTGTGCCGTCCACAGGAGCGCCCTCCGCTTCCACCCCATCTCCCTCTGCCTCGCGAGCCTCAACTGCTGCCTGGATCCCGTCCTCTACTACTTCATGACCTCCGAGTTCCAGGACCAGCTGCTGCACCACGGCTGCGTCGCCCTGCGGACTCGCTTCATGCGCCGCCGGCGCAGCCTCTCCATCACCGAAACCAGCCACAACATCCGCATGAAAAGGAGAAATCTTCCACGCTTTCGGTTTTGGTCTCTTCCCAAGTTCTTTGGCCAAATAAACAGCATGGAAATCCCTGCAATGCCACCCGATGAGCTTCTGCTAGAGTCCATCTCTTGAGGCAGAAGCCATTTATCTCGGTGCACGTGCTTCTCATCGCTTAAGTGAAGGCTGCATTATGTCTCCAAATACATCTTGAACTACCCCTGTGTGCAACAGCTGCCAGGATCCGACCTAGAAGGACATTTTGGTGCCAAAAGACTTGCTGGTTGCATTGTTGCTGTTGGGGACTGTTCACTTTCCAGTGTTCTCCGTCACGTTACTGTTAAAATATCCGACACAGCTGTTGCTGACGCCTGTATTTCTGGGTCCCCCAACATATTTGTTCTTTTTGAAACCCCTCTTGAATCCTGAGCTATAAGCCACTGGCTCAGCCTCAGCACAGCTTGGAGCACTGTGGCAGTTTTAGCCCCAGCCGTGTTTACCTGCAGACCACGGTGACCTGCAGCATCGTCACCTGAAGCTCTAGATCAGGACACTTAATTATTTCCACATCAACAGAATCTCTTTCCATTAAAATTAAATCAATCCTCTGGGCTAATCTAGCCTAAACCAGACTGCAAGACTATGACTTTAACAACATATATCAAGCAAAGAGTATTAACCTATATCACATCAGTGTTAAAAGGAGTTTAAGTGAGCTGGGGTCAGCTCACCCTATTGAAAAAGGCACCCAGAGCTGAGCAAGGGAACCTGCTTGGCTCCCACGAGCTATGGGATGCTCAACAGATTACGTGGGGACAAATATGTAGAAGACAGACTGTGTGTGGACATGCCACGAGCAAAGAGGAAGATGAAGGACGCCTCCCAGGGCACATTTGCTCACAGGGTCCCGGGTCGAGCTGCAGAAGGGAGGACTAGTAGCTGGCATCGCCATTTCTTGTGTTAGTAGAAGTCTTGTGTTACTTGGCATCTTGCTAAAGCCTGTGGTCATAGATAAGATGTTACCCAAACCTCTCAGTTCTGCCTTAAAAACCAAAAAAGGTCCCAATGCTCACTGGGTACCAAGAAAAGTTTACAAAACTGACCCGAGTGCATCCTTAAGACTTCAGACTCAGGAGGAAATAAAATGATCTCAACACCTATTTTGGCATAATGAATGTTATTTTAAGGGCCTGTAAATTGTCTCCTTATGCACCACGGCTGCTCTCAAAGCAATGGCACAATCTGCAGAGGAGGGGACCCCAGTTTGGGGCTGCTTTGGTCCTGAGGTTTCCTCCCTGTGGGCTACAGCATTGATGGCTGTGATGCCAAAAACCCCTTGGGAAACCATATGAGTAAACATCAGCAGAGGGGGGCTGACAGCAAACAGCTTTGCCAGTGATTGGAAGCACATTTCCAACCCGTGCAGCGTTTCTGGGAAATGCTGAGCGGGCGGTGGTTTATTCTTGTATTGCCAAGGCTGGTCATAGAAAGAGGAGGGGAGATCCAGGGAACCTGGAGGGATTTGCTTTGGGACTTACAGCACCCAGAGACGGGCAGAAAACACCCTGCCCTGCAGCTCCATCTGTCTCAGATCTCTCCCTCCCCTCACAAAAGGCAAAAGGACACATTTTCCTTGTTTGCTTGCGGGGGGAAGAGCTTTCAGGGCTGATAAAAGCCATTTTTTACAGCACAAAGCCAGCAGTGTGTGCAGGCAAACAGGACACCCAAGGATAACCACAGTTAGATATCCGTATCATACAAGTCCTGCTGACTGACCACAACGCCCGTATACAGCTCCGACCTGCCTGGGCTCCCCGGTTCCAGCTTTCCCAGTAGCTCCAGTTACCACTGGGACTTGAGCAGCTTGATGGAGATTGCCCAGCTCTTCTGACATTTCTGCAGCTCGGCTTCCCCTTCCAAGAAGAAAACAGGAAAAAGAAAGCAAAACAAAAACTCTCGCTGCTCTGTCCCCCGGAGCCGCAGCAGCAGCTCCTGCCGCCCCTCGGGGGCCGGATAAGGATGATTTGTACTGGTTTTAATGCAAACTAAACGCCAGCGCAGGTCGGGGGTTTCTGCCCTCCAGAGGCCCCAGGGCGGGCTGTGGGATCAGAGCAGGCTGGGGGTGTCTGGCTCTGCATCCCCAAGGGGGTTTGGGTGAAAAGCTGCCATGTTGAGGATTTCCTAATTTCTTACAGGGGAAAAGCTCAAGGAGGGAGAACAGGGGGCTGGGGCTGAGGTGTGGGGGGAGAGGGAATTAAGAGCTTTTTCAGGAACTCTTTCTCAAAGCCATTACCTTTGAGCATTAAACCTTTTATTCACATGGCAAAAAGTCATCCAGTAATAACCCCGGTGCTGCACTTTAGCCACATGAATTTTCAGATAAGGGAGATTTCCAGGTGATTACAGACCCCGGCCATGCTCTGGGTGACACCAGCACCCAGGGCGCTCTGGTCCCCACGTCCCATCCCCAGCTCCCCACGCACAGCCCGGGGACGATGCTCCGGGGTCGGGCACCAGTGGCCTCAGCCATCCCGAGAGCTTGGGCCCATCAGCCACTGGTGACAATTTTGTCTGTGACACTTTTTCACCCCAGCAAGGCAAGCGGGACAGAAACAGCCCCGGAAGGGCGAGCAGCAGCAGGAAAGCTGTAAAGCCGGCGGCTGAGCCAGGCTTTGCTGGCTCCAACAACATCCACACATCCTGAGCTTTTCACATGGAATTATTCTATACAGCTTAATCCTTTACAACTGGCTTTGAGTGGAACTGCTTAATTGGTTTTATATATGTATGTCCATCTATATAGACAGACACCCCCACATGCATACTATACTTGCATATACCACCTAAAATTATGCAGTACTTTGGCATAGCCAAGCAGCTGTCCCCGTGCACAAAGCACCACAAGAAAGGAGGGAAGATTGCTTTTCCTTTTGCTAAAAATACCTTTTTTCCTCCTTCCATGACCTCATGCTTCCAGCCCAGCCCCAGCAAAGGGACTTTGCCTCTGGAAAAGCGCTCAGGCTCAGTTCTGGGCAGAGCTCGCACCACCTTCCCGGCAGCCAGACCCGGCCTGGGATGGGTTTTGGGATGGGGCTAATGGTGACCAGGGCTGCTGCTCCATCCACCCACCCGCAGCAAGGGGCAGGGAACACACTGAGCCTGGCAAAGCAACAAACACACCAACACCAGTGTAACCTAAACGCACAGAAAGCAAATTTTGCTGCTTTAAACTGATCCAAGCCGGGGAGCCGCTTTCCAGTCATGATTTCATCAGACCCAAGTCCAATTTTTTGATTTACGGGCTCAGCCAGGAACACGCTACAAAGCCCAAGTTGCTCGCCACCAGTTGTGGTTTATAGGAAATTAATCTCTTGTGCACATTGAGAGCTCACAAGTCACCACTTCGGAGACGCGGGGCTGTCCATCAGTCCCCCCTGCGCTGTCTGCTCCCTTCCATGGCACAAGGGAACTGATTTTTGGGGACTCCGCATCAGTCAAGGTTCACTTTCCTCTGAGAAACAGCCAAAACCTCAACCCTGCAGCAGCCACCAAGCCCTTTCCAGCAGGAATTGCCACGCAGATCACTCCATCCTGCTCTTCTTTACACTGGATTCTTTTGCCGTGCTGTAGGTGGATGGGGCAGCACTGGGCTGGGGGGGAAATCCAGCACGTTTCGGCTGCACCCCTGCGATGCTGGGAGCTCCCCCTTTGCAGACTTGTTCTCTGCTGCGTGTCCTTCCCCGAGCTCCTCCTGGTCATCGCCGAGCAAAACATCCCCAGCCACGTGAAGACAGACGTGCAACCTATTCTCAGGGATTCTTTCTGTTAAAGCCCACCAGCACAGACCACAAAGACCTGTGGCTGTTTGCCTGAGGATCTCCTACGAGGTCACAAAGCATCAGCTTAGATGAACTCAACATTTCAAATTTTTATAAGATAAAAATATAAGAAAAAAGTATTAGATAAAATTTTTATCTTATACTGTAAAATAATTACTTTTCAGTGCCAGTTCTCCTGATTTTTGGTGGCCTCAACTATGGCAGGTTTGGGGAGGGGGTCTGGCCAGCGCTGTCACTTGTGTCCCATGCCAGGGGACAGCACAGACACTGGCACAATAAAGGTGACAGAATCCCAGAGTGTCAGGGGTTGAAGGGCCCTGGAAAGCTCATCCAGTGCAATCCCCCCATGGAGCAGGAACACCCAGCTGAGGTTACACAGGAAGGTGTCCAGGCGGGTTGGAATGTCTGCAGAGAGGAGACTCCACAACCCCCCTGGGCAGCCTGGGCCAGGCTCTGACACCCTCACCAGGAACAAGTTTTTCTCAAATTTAAGTGGAACCTCCTGTGTTCCAGTTTGAACCCATTGCCCCTTGTCCTATCATTGGTTGTCACCGAGAAGAGCCTGGCTCCATCCTCCTGACACCCACCCTTTATATATCTGTAAACATGAATGAGTCCCCCCTCAGTGTCCTCTTGTCCAGCTCCAGAGCCCCAGCTCCCTCAGCCTTTCCTCACACGGGAGATGCTCCACTCCCTCCAGCATCTTGGTGGCTGCGCTGGACTCTCTCCAGCAGTTCCCTGTCCTGCTGGAACTGAGGGGCCACAGCTGGACACAAGATTCCAGGTGTGGTCTCCCCAGGGCAGAGCAGAGGGGCAGGAGAACCTCTCGGACCTACTGACCACCCCCTTCTAACCCACCCCAGGTCCCATTGGCTTCCTGGCCACAAGGGCCCAGTGCTGGCTCATGGTCACCCCGCTGTCCCCAGGACCCCCAGGTCCCTTTCCCTACGCTGCTCTGTGACCTGGAGCTCCCGCAGCCCCAAGAAGCTCCTGGAGTGACGGGAAGCGGGACGGATGCTGGTGGGGACGCACGGCAGCTGCTCACAGAGCCGGCACCGAAAACAGGATACGGTTCCGCTCCGAAAGGTGTTTTTGAAACAAAAAGCCTGCCCGTACAGTAAATACACGCGCTGCCCCAGGCGCGGGCTGCGCTTTCCTATAAATAGGCTGGTTTCTGCGGAAATGAAAGTGCAACACTGAGCATCCAGCACACGTTTGATCAGGAAAAGAAAAGAAAAGAGAATCTGCAGAGCCCAGGTGCTGCTCAGCCACGAGGGGCTGGTCCTGCTGGTATTTTTGGAACTGGTCTCAGCTTTGCTGTCAATTAAACTGGTGTCCAAACTCTTCCCCTTGGCCCCTCGAGGCCCTTTTTGGGGACAAGGGTTTGCCAGTGTCACACGGAGAGAGGCCGGCAGAGCCTGCGGATGGCCGGGTTCCATAGCACATTATTGTAGGGTCGGGAGGGAAGTAAATAGAAGGTTTTTCTTTAAACCATTATGGTGAAAACACTTTGCAAAGCGTGAGAGCGCACGGCGGAGGCAGCTGGCAAACACGGGGAAAGCTCCGCACCCCAGATCTCGCTGTAATTACAGAAATGCTCCAGAATTAACATGAAGCAAGGCAGCATCCCCCAGTGATGTCTCCACACATCTCCCAGGAGACTCCGCAGCAGAAACAAACCCCTTTCAAGCAATAAACCCTGAAAACTCTGCTGCTTCGGTCCAAAAGCATCAGCAGATTAATGCACACGAGCACCCAAGGGGACAACTCTGCGGCAAAGATCCCGAAGCGCTCAAAGCTGCGGCTCTCACACAAGATTAATTAAGGGATATTAAAGTAACCACCAGGCTTTAAAAAAAGCCAGAAGCTTTAACTAGTACAAGTATTAGCTGCTGTATATTAGCATGTGTGTTTCAGGAGGCGCAAGGAGCTGTGACACCACAGGGGTGACAAACCCGGCACACTGCAAGGCTGGAAAAGCCCACCAAGTGCCCAAGAGATTAATGTCCTATAAACCATAATAAAAATAAGTATGTAGAGCTACAAAGCCCAGCTATAAGCTGGAATTGTTATACAAGTAAATCAATAATGCTTTAAAGGAGTAGGAGTCACTGAGCCCCCGGTACCCGCTGCAGATGTGCTGCAGATGTGCAAGGCCGCGGTGGGGACAGCGGTGGCTGGGGACACTGCCAGGCCCGTGTGACAGCTCTGCAGGGCTGCACCCCTCCCCACCCACCGTGCTGCCACACCAGCCCTGTTTGCTCAGCAGACAGCCAAGAAACGTTAGTAAATTGAAAAGTTGCAAATCTTTTTGGAAAAAAACACAACCACCAAAGACCTTTCCAAAATAACTGATTGAATCAAGAATCCTTGATCCCTCTTGGTTTTAAATTATATGCATGTATATATATATATATATGCATATATATATATTTAAATACTTCTTGAGCTGGAGACCCCAGCTGGACAGCTGCAGAAGTGCTGCTTCTCAAACTGCTGGCAGTGGAAATGGGGACAGCAGTGCCCTCTGCAGATGCCGGTGCCCACGGGTCACACCAGCATCCAGCTGCAAAAATCTCCTGAATAATGAAATAACGAGCATGGAGAGCCTCTCACTTTTGAGGAAGCACAAACCAGACCATGATGGGCTCCAGCATGACATTCTGAAGCCCCCAAATCACCAGGGGTGGGGACAAAAACATCTGGATGAAAGCAAAGGGACCTTCCCAGAAAGCTGGAGAAGGGAGAGGAAGACAATTGATGAAGCATCTCGCTTCACCGGCCTCCTTAGCCCAGTGTCATGAGCAGAAGGGGACTCGATGGGTAGGTGCTTGTCTGTGGGAGCCTGAGCTTTGTCAGCCAGGTGTTGAGCCCCAAAAAGCCCTCACCCCAGCACCAGGACAGGCTGCTGGAGCAAAAGCATCCCCGCAGCAAACAGCACTGCCACCACCAAAACACCCGCGAACCAACAGCGCCTAAATATATACATACATATCTAACCACACACAAAAAAAGTCCCTGGGCCCCGTGGCAGGAGCGGGGAGACGGAAAGGGACAAAAAGGGACGGAAAGGCTCAGCCCCGCTCCCTCCGCGTGGGCGCCGCGGCTGCTCCGGCAGTTGCACTTTTGCTTTGCACGCCGAGGGGTGGGGACCGCGGCGCCCGCCGAGTCACAGCCCGCCGGCACGGCCAAGGTAGGACCCACAGCCCTTTATCTCTCCTTTTCTTTGATTAAATCGTAATATTTTCAATTATTACTCAAGCTAGAAGGGCCGAGAAGGGCCGGGGACGCCCCACAGAGAGGGCGGAGGGTGCGGTGTCAACCACCAACCCCCCTGAACCTCCAAAGGTAAATGAGTAGACATGAGGAGCCGTAGGCTAAGCTCAAGTATAGGTGAGGAGCCATATCTCCACTTTTCAAAAGACTGAGCTCCTGTAAGCACTCACGAGATGCTCCGTGTACCCGAGGGAGAGGAGGGGAACAGCCAAAATAACCAGCCGTGAAGTTTCAAACCGTATTTTCTACTGCTGTTACATGAATATCGCAAAGCTGAGCTTAAGAATAACACCAACCGTCGTGACTCTCAAGCTTCGCAAAACCCAAAGCTGCCTGTGGAAGGACTTGTCCATAAATGGACTGAGAGGCCACACAGCCCCATGGCCACGAGCTTGGTGATAACTGGTCCCAGTTACTTGCTACTCCAGGTCTCACTTGGCTTTGTCCCACTGGATTTGTCCCATGGATCCTGTAAAACAGCCCGTTCCTCACCAAGGGCAGTACAGCGACTTTCCGCTGGCAATTGTCCACCTGCCCACAAGAAGTGGGGTGGGGAGGACACGGGGTTATCGGTGCCAGCACCGCTGCTCCTGTCCCGGGGTGTGCACTGATGGTTTGGGTGGAAAACTCCAGGTTTTGGTGCTCAGCAGCACACACATTTACCACAAGGAAGGGAGGAGAGGGGTGGCGGATTAAGCTAATGCACAACGCCGCTGTTCCGGGTTTATTTTCCTTTTTTAACCGGGATAAAAATAAACGGGGGAGGATAAGAGCTTTTGCAAAGGATTAAGAGGCAAGAGCAGCGTATTTCACGCTGCGTTCAACCAGAGGGTTTATGTGTTTTTTCCTGCATCTTCTTGGAATCTACCAACCAAATTCCCCCTGGTGTCCCCAGCTGCCTGAGTCACCGTCCCCCCACGGCCCAGCCCCTTGTCCCAGTGAGACCCCCCCAGGCTCCAGCCCCTTCCCAAAACCTCAGTGCCAAATGGGGGGGTCTCCAGCTCCTCCCGGTATCGAACTGGGGGGAAAAGCAGCAAGCACAGGAATGCAGAGGGTCAGCACGCCATGGGAACACTCGCTACCTTAATAATGAGAAACTAAGGAAAGAATATAAATAAACCTTTTTATTCTGCTGTGCCAATGCCCCACGGTCCTAACCTGTAAAATCTTGGCTGTTCCACTGCTTTTTTTCCACTGGAAGAAACATTCAGCACCTTCAGCGACCCACGTTTTGGGTAACCCCGAAAAGGGGATGGGACGAGCAGCACCTGCTCGCGTTCCCTGCGACCCAGTCAAAACGAAAACCCCGCTCTCATCCGTATTGCGTTGCAAATGCAGCGTTGGCAAATATATTCCGACAATTGAGATTATATTGGGGGTGCGATGCTACCGGGGGGAAATGAAAGAGAGAAATCGCCACAGTTCACACAGAAAGAGGCAACTTTAGTATATAAAGAAGATATAAAGCCCAAATAGCTACCAGAAAAGTGCCTTTATTCTCTACAGACATTTTTAAAAAGAACTAAAAAGCAATCCTAAGCAACAATCAGTTCATATTCCTGTAACTGCTGTTTTCAGTTAATACCTACTAATTATTATTACTACTAGTAGTTATCTCAGCGAAAATACAGGGCGTTTTATAGAGCTGAGCCCCATTTCAAAGAGACGGTGATTTCAAATGGAGTCCACCCTTTTGAAACACCCTGCGGGACACCAGCACTTCAGGTGACACAGCAAACCAGTGGTTACTGGGAGAAGCCCAGCACAGGCCACCACAGCCCCGCTCTGGTCCCCGGGCCACCTCCCACGTCCCCACTGACACCACCTCCGCTTGTGCGGCTTCAGCAGGAAACTCGAGTTCTATTTAAATTGACCCCTGTGATGTTCTCTTTTTGGTTTAGGCTGTAGAGGGGAAAGAGGAAAAGCAGAAGAGGGGTCCCAGCCTGCAGCACAGCCCGGGCTCCCCCAAAAGGGTAAGTCAGCGAGTGACACCAGTGTGGCACATGCACCTGTGTCACCTCTGCCCCAAGCGTTATATGTTTTCACAGCGCAAACAGCAGCCGTGCGCCAAACGCGGGTGCCCGCACGCCCCCTGCTCACCTGGGCCAGCACAAAGGGTGCTCAGCAGCAGGATCCAGCCAGGCTGGCTCTGCCCCGGGTTCTGAGATGGAGCAGGAGCTGTCAGGGACCATCCTGGGGCCCCCAGGGACCTGAGCTCCAAGAGGGGACCAGGCACAACACCGCAGTCCCAGGCTGGTTTAAGAGCCTCTCCTCCCCTGAGCTGGGTTTTAATAGCTGCTGTGGCTTTGCTTCCTGGGGTAAAACCCTCAGGATTTGCTAACGAGGGTCGTGGGTTGACCTGGGTAATTATAACTATAACCACCCCCAGGTGTGGTGGGCTCTGATGTTGGGCAGAGCCCCCCAGGTGTTGTGGCTGCTCCATCAGCTCCTGCAGTAGTTTATATGGAGCATACAGAAAATATTTGACACAATATATGCCCCGTTCTAGCAAGCCCTGGCCAGAACGCCTGGCTACAAAACCGACCCGGTGTTCCTGACTCGTTAAGTACAAATGAGAAATCCTCACCCAGTGCCCTGAAGTGGCCAACTGGGGGGCTCCCTGGGCAAAAGAATGGGGGGAAAACCACTGTTGAGTGGCAGAAGGATCCGCGCCCGGGGGAGCGCGGCACCCCCTGCGCCGAGGGGAAGCGAGCGCACAGCATGTGAAACAAAATTTCCTCTTTCTGGAGCCTTTTTTAGCATCCTGCTTTTTTTGTTTGTTTTTGCTTTTTTTTGCCTTTTTTTTCTCTTCACATAGGGCTGAACTTTGCAATGTAACCGCTCGGGATTTCCGACGCGCCGTTTCTCACATCGCTGTGTTTTTACCCACCCCCAGGGCGGCCGTTCTCACCGGGGTGTTTCTGGGTCCCCCGGCCGAGCACCCCGGCTGCTCCCGGCTTTCGGGGACCCCTCGTGCTGTTGGACGCAGCCCCAGGGAGCGGCAGAAGCAGCTGCCAGCGCATCCCGTCCCAGCGCTGGCTGGGGGACGGTGCCGCAGGGAGGTCGCTGTGCAGGGGGATGGGGAGACGCGGCAACTGGGGGGGCAGCAGGAAAAATGCGAGTGTGTCCGTGTCTGGGGACAGAGAGAGGAATGGGATGGGACTCTGCGCTGTCCCTCCCTTTGCATGTCTCGGGTCCAGTGGATTCACCCACCCGGAGGGAAAGGAGGAGAATTCAGCCGGGTGATAGGAGCCACTGGGCAAGAGATGAAAGACAAGCTTGTTTTAAAATGAGATTTAAAATAATCACTGGGAGGAAGAGCTGGGTGATGCGGGTTTAGGGCTCCAGCTCACAAATGCCCCTGCAGAGACAGGAGCAAGAGGATGCAGCCGGTCCCCATGTCCCCATCCCGCTGCCCGAGCACAGCTCAGGGACCCACAACGTGGCTGTTCTGTTCAGACACGCCGGCAGGACCGGGACCTGGATGGGAAACCCGGTCACATTGTGCTGAGGTGTTTACAATTCGGACAAGCAGGTCTTCACAAGGCCTCAGTATCACCATGGAAAACCAAGAGGAAAGCGCATCCCTCCCACCCGCTGGAGGTACCAGTCCCCAGAAGCAGCTCCGGATGCGCTTCCACCACAGCCCGCTCTGCCTGTTCTTTATATTCTGCGTTTTCTCAAGCCCAGCAAGGCAACTGCCCCATCCCTGGAGACAGCCCAGGCCAGGCTGGACGGGGCTCTGAGCACCCTGAGCTGGTGAAGATGTCCCTGTCATGGCAGGGGGGGCACTGGGGGGCTGGGAAGGTCCCTCCAACCCAAACCATCCTGTGATTCTATGAATTTCTGGCCACTTGGGGAGGATGTACTCGTGTTGGCCAACCGGTTTGGCTCAATCCCAGTACAGAGAAGGGAAGAACCTGCCCGAAGGGGTCAACCAGCTGCTGAGGAAGCCCCAGGGCATGCCAGGTTCTGCCAAAACCAGCCACGTCCACAACCCCCTCCTGGTTACTGGTGCTCCAGCAAATGGAAACCAAAGCCCTTGACCCCAGTTACCCATCAGTGATGGACAAAACCTAACGAATAGCTGAGAGCCAATCAGTTTTTCTGCGTGATGAAGAAATTACTCACATTCCTAGAATTAGTCATGGAGGTTTGTGCATCAGAGGCTGGGCGGAGAATTAAGAAAAGAATTGGAAAGTCTTTGCACAGAAGGCTAATTGATTCTACAGCTTATTAATCATCGCTTCTGAAGTTTAATGGGATTATTTCGTGAGCCGTTTTGTGCTATTGGTGATGTTAGATGGCGGCTCCCTGGAAGAAAGGGAAACATCTTGGTCTCCTGGGACTCGTTACTCAATGATTTGCAAGAGAAACTACACGAGCAGACAAGAAAAGCTGCCCCCAAACGTTTCTTTTGTACAAGATTTTCTGTTTCTACCCAAAGCTACTGCAAAGTTTGGTGCAATCACTCTGGCAAGTGTTGGCCAGCGGCTTCATTAATAAAGGTTCATGTTTTAATGCCCATACCTCCAAACACAGGGAAAACCATCAGGGGCTGCAGAAGGATATAATTTTGCCTTTATAAATGTGCTTTCTGTGTTTTGATTTGTACCTACAAACTCTTCCCATTTAGACCTGTAGGTTAATTCTTCATGCTGCAGTAAAAGGCAAACCTGAGAGTTTGGACAGAGATCTGAATTTCCTCTATATTTATCACTTTTTTTTTTTGTCTGACAGCTACCGATAATATCAGCTTCTAACCCTGCAAACAGTTTTAAAATAAGGGCCACCTACAGTCGCTTTACTGACAATATCTGGTATTTCCAACAGCCACAGCAGTCACATGCACAGGATGGGTAAGGGGAAGGCTTAGAAAAAGCGGTTGTGAGCACGTCTAAATATAACGCAGGCAGTTCTGCAGCAAAAGGTGTTTAGGACGTGGGCCGTGTTCCCTGCTTGGGTGCAAGTCCAGTTTATATTCCGGAAAAGCCGGAGCTGGGAAAGACGCGGCTGCAGCAAGTGAAACGCGCCCCGCGCTCGGGGTGACTTTGGCTCAGCACGGCTGGCTGGTTTGCAGCGGCAATGGAACACATGTGCTATTTATTGCTCGGGGTTCTTTTTGCGTCCCTTCGTGGGCAAGGGTTGTAACCGCACCTTTCTGTCTTGCAGCTGTCGAGATCCCGCGTGGAGGGAAATGCCGCCCGAGAGGTGACAGCGGCGCAGCTCCGGCCATGAACCGTCGGCAGCTTCGGCGCAGGACGATGCGTTTCTCGGCGGGGATCCCCATCGATCCTGCAAACGACTACGGCGACTTCTGACAAAGAGCACGAGCAAAGCGCACGAGCAAGACTTTAATTAGCTCACTCACCCCATAACGAAGCTCCTCCCCAGAGTGGACACGATGAGCTGGGAAGCGAAGCCTCACACGCAGATTCCAAGGCTGAAGGTTTTTATTTAAGCCCCGGGAACCTGCGGAGAACCTGGCTGCAGAACACAGTTACCGCGTTACCATAGTGAGGATGTTACCATGCCGGGGCTGAGCACCGAGCTGGAGGACAACCATGACCAACAGCTCCAACTGCTCCGAAACAGACCTTAAACTCTACTATGCCGTTACGTACACTTTAATCCTGGTCCCTGGGCTAATAGGAAACACATTAGCTTTGTGGGTCTTTTACGAGTACATGAAAGAGACTAAAAGGGCCATAATATTTATGATCAATTTAGCCATTGCCGACTTATCGCAGGTTTTGTCCTTGCCCCTGCGGATTTTCTACTACTTGACGGGGATGTGGCAATTTGGAGAGGGCCTCTGCATGTTCTGCTTCTACCTGAAGTACGTCAACATGTACGCGAGCATCTACTTCTTGGTTTGCATCAGCGTCCGGCGGTATTTGTTTGTGATGTACCCCTTCAAATTCAGCGACTGCAGGCGCATCTACGACGTGTACATCAGCATCGTGGGCTGGGTCGTGGTCTGCATCGGCTGCTTGCCCTTCCCGCTTCTCAGACTGGACAAGGCTGCTAAAAACAAGTGTTTCGTGGACCTCCCCGTGAAGCAACTCAGCCTTCCCATCTCCATAGCCCTGACGACCATCGGTGAGCTGGTGGGCTTCATCACCCCCCTGCTCATCATCCTCTACTGCTCGTGGAAGACGATCCTATCGCTGAAAGAAAACAACTCCGCTTCGCGTGACCTCGGGGAGAAAAAGAAGGCTTTAAAGATGATCCTCACCTGCGCTGTGGTATTTCTGATCTGCTTTGCGCCTTATCACATCAGCTTTCCACTGGATTTCCTTGTCAAGATCAAAAAGATCAAGAACGAGTGCGTCCAGAAGGTGATCTCCGTGTTTCACGTTGTCGCGCTGTGTCTCGCCAGCTTCAACTGCTGCCTGGACCCCGTCATTTACTACTTTACTACAGACGAGTTCAGGAGACGCCTGTCCAGGTACGAGCTGCAGGACAGCATCCGGCTCCACGACATCAGCTACGTGAGGAAGAGCTCCAGAAACATCCTCAGGAAGGAGCCCATGGACTGCTAGCGCTGGCCTTCCCCAGAACCGTGCAGGACTTCCAAAATTCACTAGATTCTGGTGTTCGGCCCAACTTTCTTCCCTGGAGAACTGAGGACAACAACTCAAGAGAAGCTTCTGCTGATACGAGTGAGGCCTGGAGAAAGAAAACCAACCAAAAAGCCAAACCTAACAGAAAATATATTGATTTAATACTTTGGTTGCAAGTTTTCTCTGAGTATAGATAACGGCGTGTGATTCCCGTGTCCTGTCACGTACCGCGGCTGCAGCAAGAGGCTGGAAAGGTTTTGGGGGTCTGGCTGTGTGGGAAGAATTTGGTCCTAAAAATTAGTAGGTGACACAGGATTATATTTTTGTGAAGGGAAAGACAACACAGCGATGACAAATTTCTACACCCTGGGCCAAACTGACCATTTAGAGGCGGCCCCAAGGGACTTGTCTTTTACATAATTAACCGAGCCCCCATTTGGGGTGTAGCAAATGACATATCCACACATCACAAAGTCATTCAAATGTCCAGACACTATTTTTGTGCCACCGGTTCCCATTTCTGGCTGGAAAGCCAGATGGTTTGGGGCCACATTGCTGCCCTGGATAAGCTTTTTTATTCATCAAACCTTCCAGGTCTTCTTCTCACCAGAGATGGGGCAAATTATTTCCCCTTCATTGATAACTGACCCTGTGCCATCACATCCACTCTTTGTTAACAGCAGCATAAATAAAACCCCACCGGAGGAACCAAGCCTTTCTGACGTGTGTTGTAAAGGGAACTCACTACCAGCAGAGCCAAAGGTGCCACCCAACACATTCTTAACAAAAGTTCAACTGTGGATTTATTTTTAATAATAGTTTCTTTAAAATCAAACAACAGACGCTTTGGGCTCGACTGGTATTTCATTTGCACCTTCTTGTGAAATCCATTTTCCTGCGAACGTTTGAAACGTTACATTTTTGACATGTAAAAATACTGTGATGCTATTGGGTTTTATTTAATGCAAGTGTTGTTTTATAGATTTAATTTATAAAAACATATATATTTTGTAGAAAAACTATGCAAACCCCAGAGATGCTGGAACGTGGAAAGACCCTTCCATATAATAAAACCCAACTCCACCACCTCATCCCCCCGGGAGTCCGAGCCAGCGTGTCCGTACCTGAGTGTGTCGGCTGAGGACACGCTGCTAATTCGTGGAAACCGAGGAATATATTGTAATTTGTTCACAGCAATGAAACATATATTTATTTTTCGATTTCTTGTTGTATATAATTAAAAATATATACTTTTTTTTTTACATTTTAAATGTAATTCTTGGCCCGCTGTCCCCTGTCTCACCACCTGCATCACCAGCCCAAGCCCACGGCCCAGCGTGCGCAGCCATTGGGTTGGATGCAGGACGGTCCCGTCCCACCCCCCCCCAGCTTTGAGCTTCTGAAGAAGGGGAAAGAAAAGAGTTCAGAAATTGTTCAGCGAGAAAAACCTCAATAAGCTGAAGTTTTCCCACCCAGAAAACACGTCGGGCACCACACGAGCCGTTTTCCCCGCTGCCATAGCAACGGGGTTTATTCATACGAAATTTAACGGCTCTCGTTACAGGAAGGTGGGTGTAGGAGTCGCGGTCGCTCACATGAGCTGCATTGGGACAGACTGACCTGTCGCTCACATGAGCTGCATTGGGACAGACGGACCTGTCCCCCACATGAGATGCATTGGGACAGACGGACCTGTCCCCCACATGAGATGCATTGGGACAGACGGACCTGTCCCCCACATGAGATGCATTGGGACAGACGGACCTGTCCCCCACATGAGCTGCATTGGGACAGACTGACCCGTGCCCCCCATGAGCTGCATTGGGACAGACAGACCTGTCCCCCCCGCGTGGCTTTGCCACGCTCTCCGGTGCTGGGCTCTCACAAGCCTTTGGCTGATGTTGCCGCAGCCATCTGGGGCATCAAGATGCTAATTAAATTAACACAAAGTGTATTTTCATGCGCTCTTGATGCCTCAGGTCCACGATACCAGCTCATGTTGAGCCCTGGAGCATTAATCACACGCTACCAGAGAGATGTTCTACTGCATTTCTGCCACCTAAAAAAGCTTTAAGTGGTGACGCGAAGTTTGGAGAGGACAAGTAATGCCCAAGCACTGCAGCAGCAATGAGCAAGTGCTGTTTCATCGCTTTTCCGCCCAGCTTTGAGCTCGGTCCTGGGCAAGATCAGCCTGGTGAGCTGGGCCCCGCTGGGCCCTGGCTGCAGCTCTCCCTCAGCCTGCTCAAACCCAGCACGAGCTGATATTCCCATGGAAATCTTTTCTTCAGAAAACCAGAAGCTGATATTCCCACGGAAATCTTTTAGAAAAATCTGGTCTGGGGCACCGGACTGGGAATCTGAGTGAGAATGTAACTGAACGCAAAAAAAACCCCAAACGCCCCCTTTATTCTGCACGAAGCGTCTCCTCCGGCCGCTCAAAGCGCCTCTGCCCCAAGGGGGTTGTTCTTCCTGAGAAGAGAAGCACCAAGGTCCCTGCAGCCACCTCGCCAGGGGGACTTGGTGCTGAAGTGACAAGTGGCTTTTTGTCACAGAGTTCAGTTTAACTTGTGCTGGGGCCAAAAAAAGAAAGAAGGTATTGTGGCAACAGCACAGACACCCTGGGGGTGCCCGCGGCCCTCAAGCTGTACAGAAGCAGCACCAAGACAAGGGGTTTTTTTGGGAAGTCTTATTTATAACCAAAACAAGGCGAATGAGGATGACAGTTCGGGGTGGGAGCAGAGCTCTGGGGGTGTTTCCGAAAGCTGCACATCGCACCCCCCCTTTCCATCGCCTCCCACGCAGCCGCTCTGCACGCCGCGCCGCGGAAAGCGCCAACACCGCCTGCAACAGCTGCCGAGGGTTTCATCACCCTCCCGGCTTCCTCCGGGTCACTGCCCCCACCAGAGGAGACGAGACGGCTGCTGTGGGTTTGGTTTGTTGCACGTTGAGACTTCAAACTGCAGTGAGGAGCGCGGGCTGCTGCGGAAGCGGGGGAGCGCCTGCTGCTCTTGTTCTGCTCTTCACGCCTTCTCGAGATGGTTGAGTTGAGTTGAGCCACCACTGAAGCGGGTCACTTGCTGCTGGTGGCCACAAAAAGCTCTTTTCCAACCTGCTTGACCAACATACATCTAATCTCTTCATCCCGGTGGCAATTAATTCCCTATTCTAGTTATCCATATGTTGCTTTGGGCCGCTTTTTGGTGTCCCCTCCTCTTGCACCACAAGCGACCGGTTCCCTTTCCAGCTCCTGGTGCCTCCACGAGGTGTCACCATGCTCAGGGTCCCCGGTCACCTCCTGGGTGGCAGCGAGGCCACGTGGTGGCCACAGCACTGACATTATTTCCAATGTCCTCTTCACCCCTGCCACACCAGTCACTGCGCAGGAGCCACCGCGTAACTCAAACTATCTCCTTTCGCCATGAAAATGCCCATTTCCAGCTCCTCTCACCCAAGCAGAGTTTTTGTTTCCCCGTACGCATCTTTCATTTTATCAGCACTAGACTTTATTTGCTGTGTTGTTATCTGGTAGCTCAATTTTCTCAGAAGCCTCCCCGTTTCTCCGTAGCCAACATTAGATTTTCCTGCTCTGGTTAACGCTGCATCAGCAGCAAACTTTGACACTTTTTACTTCACTGTTTACTTCCTTCTTTTGTTTCCACTTTGCTGTTAGAGGCTAAAAATTAATATTTTCCCCAGCATCACATTTGCCTTAAAGGCACAAAGAGCATCAAACCCGCCCTAAAGGCACAAAGAGCATCAACCCCCCCTCCTCAAACCTTAATAACTAAAATAAAAACCACAGTGAGTTGACCCAGATACAAGTCAATCCCATCCAGTCCAAAAACAAACAAAGAAGATAAAATCTTGTCAGAGGTGGTTTGATAAATACCCAAAGAGAGAACAGATAAGCTGGAGCTGCGGGGACAGTGCCCAGTTCACGCTGCCAGAAGCTCCGGCATTTGGGCTGATAAACTGAGCTCTGTGTAAATATGATGTATATGATACGCTTGGTGGTCAAAAAAACCTGGTTTTGAAAACAATCCAGTTACTTAAAGCCATCAAGAACAAAATAAGAGTAATAAAAAGCCAGAACACATCTGCAACAGCTGCTTTGGTACCACCTCTCTCTGCTGTAATGAGTTTGATGGGACGAGCAAAACCCATCGGATTTACCTGGTTCACTCCCCTTCTCTCTAATGCAGCGATTTGCACTTCAGAACGTCCCTGCACGGGTAATGCTGCTGAAATAGAGGAAAACTCTATGAACTTTGCAAAATTGGAAGAAAAACATGCCACAAAGGAGAGTATTTGGGAAACTCGGGGTGAAAACATGACATTCCAGTTGAAACACACAGTCCGACGTACAGGGATCTCTGCTTTGCTTCTCACCAGCTCTTTCCTCCAGTGGTTCTTAAATGCCTTCTGCTCTATTAAAGACTCATCCATAGTCTCTCAATGTCGACAAATTACCCCAAAAACCATTTCATACTTTTTATATCGCTCCTTATTTCCTGCGCCTGAACTCCATGCACAGCCTCTGCTGACGCCAGCAGGCCCATTAATTTCCATTAAGGAACACACTGACCTTCCCAGGAGGAAACGGGGACAGACACGTTGTATTTTTGGATGGGAGGTGACTTGGGTTCAGCCTCCTGCTGGCTCAGCCCTGTCCAAGGCTCCGCTCCACCAGAGCCAGGGCAACCGCAGCAGAGAAGCAGCAGAAATGTCCTTTCTCATCACAGTTCCAGGAGCTACAAGGGGAATTAATTTAGGAATTATCTCCAGCCGTAACAGAGATTGCTTGTGGGCATCAATATATCATCTTCCAGGATTGTTATCATCATCATCCTCCTCCTCAGCGAGTGCCTGATCCAGGGTCAGGTGCATCCTTCTGACACACTAAGGACCAGATTTAACGTAGGATTGGGGTTTCTGACAATTCAGCATCACATAAATTTCTCTGGGGGGAATGTACCCTGGTTCTAAAACACAGGGAAGGGGTAAGGCTGTCACTGCACCTCCCTCTACATACAGTCCTGGCCTAAGAAGGAAGGAAAATGGTTAAAACTCCTCAATTTAAGAGGAGGTTTGAATGCCTGATTCTGCTCGCCAGGACAGCCTCTGCTCCTCCACCAAAGCAGGAGGAAGGAAAAACAAGCAATATCGCAGCTCAGTGAGCTGGTCCTGGGCACAGGAACAGACACAGCCACGACCTGTGGTGCTTGGTGCAGCCTCCTCAAAGGGGAAGACCTGGGTGCTTGTTCCTGCTCCCCGCTCTATTTCTGGATCCTGCGTCAGAGCAACACGGGACACGCTCCGTAAACAACCCGACTGCTGGGGGGCCAGGTGGAAACAACCCGACTGCTGGGGGCTCGGGGGGAAACAACCCGACTGCTGGGGGCTCGGGGGGAAACAACCCGACTGCTGGGGGCTCGGGGGGAAACAACCCGACTGCTGGGGGCTCGGGGGGAAACAACCCGACTGCTGGGGGCTCTGGTGGGGTTTGGTGGCAGTCAGGGCTCCATGGTAAGGGATCTCCATCCTTTGTAGAGGTGATGACTGAGCAATGGCCACCCCTAAGCAAGCCAGTCCAGCAACACACCCAGATGTCCCCAGGACCCGTTTCAGCATCAGTCAGACCTAAGAAAAAGTCCTTATTCCAGTCAGAGCCAGCGCACAGCTCCGGGCTTCCACAGAGGTGCCACCAAAGCTAAAGGGAAAGAAGAAACGAAGGCACGGAGGTCAGGTGCCTCCATGGTCAGAAAGGGGCCGAGCTACAACCAAAAGAAAAACACAGAACCACCACCAAAGGTGGGATGACCAGGAATGACGTAACCAATTTTCATAACAGACTATGAGAATCGACAAGTCTCTTGACTCATCTGCCTACCCATTTTCAGGAGGGATGTAAGAAAGGAATATTTTGGTGGGGTTCCAGCTAAGTGAAGGTTACAGCTTTTACCAACCGCAATGGCAGCTCCAAGCACCCCCTGTTCAGCTTGGCCCCCCTGCTTGCCACCCCAGCGCTCCCAAGAGGGGGGTGGAATTTAAAATGTGTTTTAAAACTTTCAATCCACCCAAATTTGCCTTGGCAGACTGGTTTCTCTAATCTGCCATCAGCCCGTTTATCAGCCCTGTGATTCAGCGCCGTTATCCTGCACAAACTCCACTGTTCTGTGACATAGTTGATATTTAAAGAAACGGTAACTCCTTGTGGTCAGCCTGAGGGCTGCGCAGCTCAAGAGAAAGTTCCCAGGGGACCTACGTAAAACAGAAGCTAAAACGTGCACGGCTTTGGGTTGGGAGTCTAATGAGAGGTTTCTTACTCGAGTTAACGCCAACCAAAGCCCCACATCCCAGCGCCGTCCTCTTGGGTCGCAGTCTGTGAAACCCAGAGCAGCAGCAGCACGAGCCCAGAGACGTCAATGCAGTGCCGCTCCCGCGAGTTCCTTCACCCCAAATTTCTCCCCATGGGTTCGTTTGCCCCACTGACCCATCCCAAGTGTCCCCCACAGACGGGGAAGCAGAACAGTTTGGTGTGGGGCAAATAACCCCACTACTCACCAGGACACAAGACAGCCCCAAACCTACCAAACTCTTCTTTTTGCTTTCTCAGTGTCGTTTCGTTTGGGGTTTTTTGTTTGTTTGTTTTGTTGGTTTTTTGTTTTGGTTGGTTGATCGGTTTTGTTTTGTTTTTCATGTACATGAAAAAATAAGAGTTTTGTACAGGGAAACCACTATCTCCACTAAAAAAAAAACAATGACTATAGTGAGTCTGCAAATAGATCCTGCAGATCCCCAGTATATCTGCGAGTGAAGTATTTATAGAAGAACTACAAAAGCTGCGGAGATCTGGAACTCGCCCCTTTCTCTTACGCTCACGGCGCTCAGCCAAGAGCTCTGTTTTCCCTCCAGCTGGTGTGAGTCATTTCCCTGTTCAAAGTCCAGGTTCCTGATGTGCGGTGCAAGCGGAGCCCTGGCAAGAAGCAGCGGGAGCGATTCTGGGTGCAACTCAGCGCGGCCCCTACACACGTCCCGGCCACCACCCAGCAAACCTTGGCCGTAAAAGCCACTTTAGAGGCAGTCGGGAACAGGAGACGGTGGCTTTGGGGTGTGATTCCTGCTCCTCAGCCATCCACACACCCACCTGGCACACAGCGGTTTGTGAACTGGCGAGAGTGGTTAACACAGAAGCTTCAGCAAGAGCACGAAGAACTTGGGCATCAAGGAAAAGCAGCTGATGCTGCAGCACAGGTGGGCAAGAGAAGCAGAAATGCTTGCAGGTCTTTTCAGACTAGAACCCTGAGTGAAAAAGCCAGCAGTTGTAGCTCCGCTCACAGCCACAGAAGTGCTACCGTTTGCTTTGTGGGAAAGTCTGAAAACAAACAAACCAACAAAAAACTCCACACAAAGCAAACAAACCCCCCAAACCAAACCAAGCCAAACAGCTACACGCATTAGTTGAGGAGACAAAGCCATAAGTGCTTCCAACTCCACACGGGGCGATACAGCACACTGGGAAGGGGGGAGCAGCCCCAACATCTCTCTTATTTTATTAAGCATTAAGGATTAATTAGTGCAAGGGGCTGAGAACGCGAGATGACGAAGCAGCTACAACCACCGACTGCAGAGAAACCAAAGTACCAAATTATCAAGTGAGAGCGCATGGTCACCACTGATATCACCACCCCACAAAGCAAAAATCCCTGTACACGCTCTCCTCCCACAAGGGATCTTTGATCATAACTGGAAATCGGAGGATTTTCTCTGCGTGGATCTGTTCCTGACAAACCCCACACCCCGGCGCTCTCGCTCCAGAATGAACGCACCTGGTTCCACTCCAACGAGGGATTATTGCCTGTGGGAGCAATGTCCTTGTCCCAGAATCAGGTGACCACACGTGGGCTTCACCCACAACAGCTTCTAACATCAACAGGGCCTAAACCGGAGCAGCTCAGGAGAACCTGCACATCCTGGAGCAGACACACGATGTCTCCAACCACAGGCAAAAGGCCTTTTAGGACAATAAATTCACTTTCACATTTGTTAATGTGGAACTCGCAGGTGACATGGTACAAAAACAGCGAAAGTACTCAAGTAAACAAAAGAGTTGCACTATAAGAAATAATTTCCTTTGGAGGTGGAGCGCTAGGTGGAGAGTCTTTAATTATTCTCAAGAGAAGAAATACACCCATTTATAATGCCTAGGCAGCATCACAAATATACACATAATGAAGAAATAATTTTAATGAAATGATGTGACCGCAATTATCCGTATATCTAATTACTTCAGCTGCAGCCTGGCAGCGTCGATCGGTGCCAGCACTCAGGCTCCGTGCCGCAGCCGGCAGCCAAGCCAACCCCCACGGCTCAAAATTAGGACAGTCACAGCGGCTTTAATCCTTGTGAGCCTGACCTCGAGCTCAGCCCCAACAGAAGTATCCACGTACAGAACCTAAAGCTGGCAGCTGCTCCATCGGCAATAAGGGAACTGTCTGATTCAGCCCACCCTGGTGCAGGCAGAGCTGCAGCACCTGGGCAAGACAGAATCCCAGACACAGGAGGATGATTTTAAAACAATAAACCAGAATTTTTCTTGGGGAAATTCAGAGCTGATTTCAGCTCTCTGATATTTCTGCTGTCACTCAGCATAACCGTTCACCATAACGCCTGAAGTTTTGGTGACTTGCCCTGTGATGCCAAGAGCTACTGAAGTCCACAGGTCAGTCCGGTCCTGCTCATGTCCCAGCAGCCTCCTCGTCCTCCAGATGGACACGCTGTGACTTCTGCTGGGGGTGTTTGCTCAGAGCTTTTCACTGGCACCCTAAGCATGGCTGTGCCACAACAGCCCACAGTGCAGAGCTGAGCTTATTGTGAAAATGTCTCACATATAGCCAAGTTTATCGAGTCTGAGGTGCTAAAGCTCTGTTTCATACAGGTTGAGGCCTCGGTATGTCTTTCAAAGGTCTCCATGCTATCCTTATTTTTAATTCCCCAGATCTTCATCTCAAGGTATTTATATATGCAAATACTAGTTTAATTCCTATCCATTTTTACAAAGTCAGGCTGGAGGAAACTCTGCAGTTCTGCTGTAGACGAGCACCTACTGTAATGGGAATGTCCACCCCACACAGCACCAGCAGCCGCCCCATCTTACCACTCAGAGTCACTGGGCTTCTGCAAAGGTCAACAGCACCTCCTCCAATTCACAAAGTCAACTTTCTTCTTCATTGTGAGCGTTTTCTTCTATTAGAGTACTTAAACTTGAAAAAACCTCACAAGTGATGCCAGAAGAAGAACCATGCAAAGCACTGCACTGTCAGCTTAGCATTCATAAAGGTATTTAAAACATATCTAAATATACTGTGTCAGAAAAATAACGTGCAAGCTAAAGACAACTTGCAATAAGCGAGTGCACAGGTGCTGACAACTGTCCTGTGCACACCGGTTGCTTTGTCAGTAAACACGCCTGTAAACAGAGGCTACCACAGTAAATAAGTTTGCATTTGCATCTTGGTAATGTTATCCCTGCAGTTACCACACACGCGAAGCACAGTCTTACTCAGATATTTAACAGGGTTTTACCCAGGTTACAGCTGGATTATAAACATATTCTTTACTATAGATAAAAACTAAGCAAAGACAATAAACACCACCTAGAGGAAGGTTTTATCAAGCCATTTTTAGGTGTAATTTTCACAAAATACCTGAAAACCTTCATATTAGAATAAACATATCAAGTTTTTAACCAGTTCCACATGCTTTACGCCCAAGCGCTTGCCGACTGTGCCATCTACTGGTGCCAAAGACACGGAGCTCCTCAAACTGAAAAACAGCATTAGAAGATCCCAAGAGTAGCAACTGTTTTCAGAGAAGCAACCTTAAATCTGCAGTCCTTTGATTTAAAGGCCCACCCCCAGCACAAAACGTTGATGGGCAGATAATAATCCCAGGACACCACACGTACGACCTGAACTTCAGCTGCTTCTTCAGCGCAAGAGCAGGTAAGAGCAATCTGTTCCTTTTGAGCGTGCTGGCTTACTGCCTACAACATCTAGTAACTCTTATGGAACTGACTTCATGTCTTTTAAAAATCTTTACCGAGAGAAACTGTTCCAGCCCATCTGGACGCATTTCTGGCACTCCTGTTCCGTGTCTGCAGGTAGACAGCAGGTTAGAGGTTCGTCTGGCACGAGCCTTCTGCTGCATCAACACTCAAAGATGGAACAACTTCCTTGCACACATCAAGTGTGCAGCAGACACTTGTCAGCGCAGCCACGTCCCCCAGTTCCACACACCTGTTTCAGTAAAGCACACCTGACCTGCAGTGACTTTCTGCAGCATTCTATTTCAGTCAAGTACACTACACAATGAAATACTCTCCTACGCTTACTGTTTTAGAGATAAGCAAACCAAAGCTCTAGTTTTGGGATGTCCTCTGCGTCACATCAGCACACACGTCAGAAGCCAAGGCAGAATTCCCTACCCCCAGGGGCCGCACTCCGCTCCTTTCCCCTGCACAGCTTTGTAAACAACAACTGAGAGCAGCTACACCTGTTGTCACTCACTCCCCAGTTCCTGGTGCAGAAAGCCTGCTTGCTGTGTGACTTCCAGCTGCACAATCCCTGTTACTTTCCTGGAGAGCCAGAAGGGTTCAAAACACAGCAACCCTAAATCTCCCCAGTGCTCCTGTAGCTCTGAGCTTAAAGCACAGCAAAGCTCATGAATTAATGCTGAAAAGTGCTATAAGCTGTTGATTAACCCTCTGCTGTCTTGGTCTATTATGCTATGCTAAGATGACTTCTCATTAACACACAAAGACAAGCATACCTTTAATCACCAGCCTCATCAACACCAACATTCAAAGGGATTAATTACAGAATGCAGCCCTCCTTTGCTGTACCACAACCAACAGTCTTGTCCTCCCCGTTGCTCGTCTGTTTTACACCACAAAGCACTTCCAGAGCAACAAGAAAGAGAAATTGGGCTTCACAAGCTGAAAGAGAGGAGGGTGAGGGGAAGAGTGCTGCATGCTGCCCCAGGCCCACAACCATCGCGTCCCCCACGTACCATGTGCTGCGCTCTCGCCTCTGAGCGCCATGAAGTCACACAAACGCCAAAGTTTTAGAGAAACATTTATTATAGGGTTGCAGAATTTATGCCAATATAAAGTCCCTTAATAAAACTCTCAGGTTCATCAACTGCAGGACACTTAACTCTTCATTACCTTAATACTGCAGCTTTCGAAAAAAAAAAGGAACGATGCTCTGACTGCAGTAGTAATGCTACTTGCT
The DNA here is from genome assembly GCF_964273445.1 of Streptopelia decaocto. NCBI lineage: Eukaryota > Metazoa > Chordata > Aves > Columbiformes > Columbidae > Streptopelia > Streptopelia decaocto. Next base: position 19,784,394 of record NC_138665.1, on the reverse strand, counting down.
CATAAAAAGTTGATCTAAAAAGTTCATATAAGCCAGAGTAGTTTAAGTTTACAACTACAGTCACGTTCACAAGTGAGCTATACCAGAACAGATTCTTGAAATAGGAAGTTACAGGATAAACCAATTCATAACCAAAAATACTGACAAGCTTTAAGAGCAACTCTATCTGAATCTAACAACTAAATACCACAAAATCAAATAAAGGTAGAAGAATTAAACGTAAGCTCGGGGAAGGTTCCAAATATACATACGAATTCGATACAGTAATTGCACAAAATGAAAAGAGGGTAGTGTTAGAGGTTTATGATTACTGAGGTTGGATTTTACATGCTTCACACATGGCAGTTAAAATAAACCTTTAATGATACGCATCAGAAGGGTTTCTTAGCCAGGATGCCTAGTGCAGAGCTATTCTACAGAACTACACAAGATGTGCAAACCACAGATTATTACTATTAATCATTCTGTGAAAGTTAAGGTGAACAGAATTGGTTCCAGCCAAGGAATTGGTTAACATTTTTATATATATATATTTTTCTGCCATTCCCAGGTTACACTAAATCAAACACATTCAACAGATAAACTGATATTAACCTTCTAAACAAAAACCTTACTCAAATTTAAGTTTTACATGAGACAACTAAAAAGTTATATCAAGGATCAAAGAAAGCTGAAATGGTGACTTTGTCTTTTGAAATACAAGCAATACACAGAAAATGCATAAGGCTTTTGATTATCACTGCACATTTTAATTTAAGAAGTCGACGTCTAATGCTCAGACTTCTCAATGAAGGTGTGAACTAGTCACCTCCCATCCAACACCCTTCACTGTTGACAGATCTTTGTTTCAACAACGAAAGAGTTTTCAAAGTGTCTGATTGAGTGACAGTTCTCCACTGAACGTTTCTGCAGACCTGGGGACGAGAGAAGACGAGAGCCTAAGTAAAGCAGATCTAGAACCCAGCAGCAAGTATTTACAGGTTGGGTATTGTTATGAACAGCAGCAAGATACAATCATTCAGTACGTGGTGTTTCTGCAGCCATTAGTTACCATCAGAGCTTGGTACCAGTCTGTTTTCTACCAGAAAAGCCTCCCTCGTTTTCAGAACGCTAACAATAAAAAAGGGGGACACATACTACACAGGGGACAACGCGAGCCCTTTTTTCCCCCTAGTATCCCCACCACCATTTTAGTGTTGACACTTCTGTCACTAAACAGATAGTTTATGGCAAAGTAAGCACAAAGAAAAAGCAAAGCAGACTAAAATTACACAGAAAGAGTTTAAAAAGCCAGGGCGCAGAAAAACAACCCAGTTCTTTATCAGCACTTCCTCCCACCCGGGATGTATGAACACAGAGCCTGCTTCTCTAGGGCAGTCCGCACCCTGATGAGAGCCCTGGGAGGATTTGCCACTTGGCTGATCATCTTACTGAAGTTTTTCCTAACACTATTAAAGTGATTTTCTCTATTTTGGGACATATCAGCATCAGATCTCACACAGGCAGTTTACCAGCTATCAGTTGTGAATCTTTACTAGGAGACAAGAATATCATAGTCCTGCCATCAAAACCAAGCTGCCCAACTAAAGCCTTCAATACACAACAATTACAAAAGATTTATAGCTCGTTTAATAAGCAGAGAAGTGTTCAGAGTAAGCAAGAGACACTACCCAAAGTCTAGAAGCACTAGTTCTTAAATCCAACACAGGAAGGTGCCGCTTGAATTTACAAACACTTCCTAGGTAAGGCTGCCCTTCAATTAATCTCAATCTTAATGCCTGTACAAGCTAAAACTACCTGAATACAGAACTGAACGGTGAGGATAACCTGTCTGGTTCCTTCCACACCTTCAGGTACAACTCCAGGGAGCTGCTGCAGAACCAAAGGTCAGATTGATCTAACAGGTGAACCCATGAACTCCACAAACCTGAGGGCCAAGGCAGCACCAGCTAAAGGAGAAGACTCCACACAAATTACAGGAGTTTAACCATTTTAGTCTAATGATTTACATGTACATGGCCTGTACACACTAGAAGAAAGGAGTGCCAGAAGTTTGATCTGGACAAGACAAGCCTTGTCCCTGAACAATTTTCTCCTCAGTGGCAGCCTTCCATTTGACTAGATCCCCTGCCCTCCTCCTCCCCAAGGGCAAACAAGGTTGGTTACAGAACAGAAACTGTACCAAGAAGCATTACTCATCCACTAGAATCCTTTTGTACATGTGTTCTGTAGAAGTCTTTAACTACGCAGCAAAGATGTCAACAACATGCTACAGCAAGATGATTTACGGAAACACTATGAACGCTTCATAGTTTTGCTTGTAGATTACAGTCAGTCACAGCAGCAGCCAAATTAGACTTGTTCACAAAAGCATCTTCACAACAGCTACGGGACACAAGCCTCTCCCTCCCTTAAAGCCACATTTACTGTTCTTCACATGCCCTACACTCTTGGACCAGTTTTATGCTCCCACATGCAGAGTCCCCCATCTAGTACCAGGCTGCAGGCCCCAGCAAACAGCAGCTGTGGCTCCTGGGGCTGTAAACTGGAACTGGGCTGAGGAAACTCGTGCCTAAGAGGTTGGCAGGAAAACCAGAGCAGTGAGAGCTGACAAACCAAACACGGCAGTACAGAAACAGAGCTCAGAAGTTCCCATGAGGTGTTCTTCCTCTTTTAGAGAGAAGTGTGGGATATCCAGAGCTCATTGTTCAATTATTTTTTGGTTTTCAGAGCAAGTGAACCAGAAGATGCATTTACTTGGTGCTTCTGTAACCCAGCATTAGATAGGACAGGACAGTGACAGACTGAGCTGCCCCTACAGAGACTAACATTATCAGATGGATTATATGAATTTTGGGGGCAAACTAACTTACAACTTCAACCAAAAGTTGAAACAGAAACAGACATGAGTTCAAATTTGGTTTGTTTATGTAACCTCTAATTCCATAACCAAAATTCTCTCTCACCATGTCAAAACGAAACTTCAGATAAAGTACAGGAAAATACCCACCAGCTCTGAGTAGACTCAGCTCACATTGAACACCCACAGATTTCCAAGTCTAAAAACTCCAAAGGTTTAAGTATTTACCCTTTTCCTACTCAAACAATAGATTTATTTTTTTACTGAAGGGAACTTACCCGTTATCTGGTCTCTGCGCTGAAGTCTGAACGTCTCTTTTCCAACACAGAGTTGGTAGATGAAGATACCCAGGTCAGACACATTATCTATCTCCTCTGTAACCACCATTTCCTCACGGACTAGGTAGGTCTGGGGCAAGTAAGAGCCAGTCTAAAACAGAAAAAAACCTTGAGAAACAGTATTCTGCTAACAACGGGACAAACCACTACATTTTATTCTTTGCTTTGGAAGGGCTTCAAGCAGTAGACTTCAGCTTTCCTTCTTTTTAATACTAAGATATGCTGGTCTTGGACAGCTGCATAGCACAAAAGTTAAAAACAAAGGCTATTTCAAATAGTTGCAGTTTCACCCAAACAAAGTGCAGTTAACCTTAACATTACGTCACCTGAAGCAAACATAAACAGAACCTGGGAAAGTTTACAGTTAAAGTGGAAACAAAGTATCACAAAAGTTTCCATGTTTGAGGCAATATATTTCCCATAAAAGAAGGCAGCGTGACCTACAAAAGTTAAGTCTTCACCAGAAGATCAGAGCTCTTTGAAATTATTTCCCACCCCTCCTGACCAACTCTTAAAGACGGAGACAAGGAGACACATTTCAGAGTCTGTCTACATGAATCTAAAAAACAAATAAAATAAAACAAGCTAAGCCAGATCAGGTGGCCTCTGGCACTAGATGTAGAGGAGTCAATTACTTTTTTCGAAAAGTATATTTGACACAAGATAACTCAGTAGCACATTTAGTTTGGAAGTAGCAGCAGACTATCAACTTGACCCATAAGTCACCTTGGAAAAAGAAAAATAAAAAGTTTTAGCTACTGAAGAGTCAAAATGTTCATGGTGAGCTCCTAACTCCAGTGCAACAGAACAGCAGTGCCAACAGAAGAACAAGTGAGCGTTGCGCTTCTGATTCAAACTCTCGTGGCACAGGTGAGCTTTCCAGTAGTAACTTTCAGGTTTAGGCTTCCAACGATATTTGAAGCTTTATCAAGTTCCTTTATAACTGCTAAATTTAACTTTATTTGCTAGTTGCTTTCAGCTTTCATAAAGCTAGGTATTAATAAGAGCATTAAGCATGAATCTACTCAACATAATATACACTGACAGCTGGCCTTAACTTCAGCACAGTGACTGAGCCGAGGGATTATGTACTTTGATGGCAAGAGGACTGTTCTAGCAAGAGACTGTAGCTCAGGAGCAAAACCCAGCGTTCATATCCAAAGTGAGCTGCTCAGCATAACTGAACAATAAAGTCTCTACATACCGCCAGTTTTGCAAAGAGATCCATCAGATTTCTTGGTGGCATAACTATGGATGTGTTCAGTGGAATCACGTAGCAGTTACCCAGTTGCAAGTCAAGATATGCCGTCAGGAGCTATTTTGAAAACAAGTTTTCAATTGATTAAGCATGGCCTTTGATCGTTACAACACAGTTCTACAAGGACCAAAGAGGAAGCTCAAAAAGCTGGAGATCACACCCAGCGAGTATCAAAGTGATGCATTCCAGGACTGTCTAGTTTAAGAATTTGGTTATCACCATTTTTGCAAAGAGGTTTCCAACAGGACTTCTGTGCAGAAGTGAGAGCTGACTATAAAAGCTTTTTCCGTCATAATTCTAAATGACTATAGTTTGTATTAATACAGAGAAAGTATTTGGTAATATGCTTTCGTAACAGAAGCAGTTCAATTAAGCACAGTGCAAACAAAAGGTGTCCAGCTGCTGATAGCAACCATTCGCTGTAAATAGTTCTTCAGAAAAAGTATTAGTCTCGAGAAAGTCACACCAGGATCACCACTGAGTGCAACAACTGCACAAACTAAAATTATCAACACATCTACTTGTTTTATTATTATTTTGCATAGCACTTCACCAGAATCAACTGAAGCTCTTAAGTCACTCAAATCCTTTCAGTTATAGCCAAGATTCCGTCAAGACACCACAGATAAAAGCTGCGAATACTGCGGACACAAGTAGTGCAGCTTGGCCGCATCCATCCTCTGCTACCGTTAAAAGCAGCACATGCAGAGGTCAGTTCTAGTGGGTTTATTGTGATTGTATCTGCATTGCCAAGGTTTGATTTGCATACAACCTGCGAGAGCTTTTACAACTAAGGATAACTATGAATACTATCAGTGCAATTTTTTAATTAAGTCAAATTAAAACCATCCTTTCATCTTTGCTTTAGAGAAACTGCATGCAACTAACACAGTTTTTTCAAGTTCCATGTTTCAGCCACTTGAAGTGATTTTTCAGTTCACTTATCCAATGAGAAACAACCCACATTTCTCTGGAATTCTACATTTTTGTAGAACAGTTTGGCAGAACCTCAGACCAAATCCTCAGTTTCCCTGTTCCTTAACTCACATTTACAATGTTCTCCCACCCCCAATTTCATTTACATAGGAATCTTGACCAAATAGCAAGTGTCACTTCCAGACATCCTGTGGGTAACTATATTTAAAGCTGTAGAGCAGAGACAAATGTTCTGAGTTAGAGTCACTGTGGGTATAAACTCCCCTAACATTCCTGTAACACTCCTTCCTTGCAGAAGTTAAGTCTAGTACTATTACAGAGCTAAAAGGGTCAGATCTCCCACACTTGAACTCATCCCCAAAGACAAACTTCCATTGACAGGAAGCTTTAAAAGTCTCCAGAATGAAAACCCTAAAGTTCTTACGATTACCATCCACTCCATGATTTCCCAGTAAGCAACAAGACCAGCTGCTTCTTATTGCTTCCCATATACTCACCCTATCAAAGTCATGAACGATTGCTGCTGGATCACTGTCCGAGAACTTTGGAACGGGCACATCAATGATGGCTATGTTATCATCTTCTCGAATGTCAGCTTCTTCAGCAATGGGGAGGAAATAAGGTTCCACCGCACGATCACGATTTTCATTTTCGAAGTAACACATTTCACCACGGTACACCTTGTGCTGGAAGTAAGAGCAAGTCTAGTTATGTTTACAGCAAATGTTGCTTTAAAACTGTATTTCTAACACTTAGTAGTAATCTGTTTATAATTACACTTTTTTTATTCAGTGACGCTTATGGAAAAAAGAACTTTCACATCACCTTAGGCATGAAGTACTTGTAGATGCAGGCTCCACCGACAACGACTCCTGCCAAGATGAACGCCAGACCCAGCAGAGTCAGCAGACATCTTCCAGATGAGCTTCCACCTCCGTGTGTGGCGATCTCTGGATCCTTTACATAAAAAGGGATGAGAACTTAGAAAGCACAGCTGCTTTGAACCTAAAGTCAGCTGTTATCTGCTCTTCACTTTGACCCATTATCTCCTGTTTCTTCTAGGTGTGCAGTAAGAATTGTAAGTCAAGCATCATATAATAAAAAAACACATGATATTAAGATCAGCTTCCAAACAGTAGAAAGGGATATTTTCTTAGTTAGAGAATGCTTTCTAGACAAACCTTTATCAGGAAATTATTTGAGATGTGAGAAATGTAAATAAGTGTAACAAAAGATACAGTGCTGCAGCCGCAATATAGCACAACGAAAGCAAGATTTGTAGAGCAAGGTCATTTTAAGGCACAGTGTTTTCAGGCCTATTCCCAAAAGCCTATTTCCTATCCTCCTCTTGGAATAAGATAACATTACTTTTCCTTACAAAGCTGGACTAACAGAAAAAAAATAAGATGCAATTTTGTCTATTAGCTGGGGAACAGCTGACACTCAAGTGAAACATTCAGGTTTTAGAACTTGCAACATGCACCAGTGAGGTCTGCTAAGAAAGAGAACCACTCATCGTCTTAAACACAGCTTCAAATCATGCCAAATAAAGTAAGTCCCTGTGGCACATCTTACCTTGCAGCTTCAAAAATACCCTTTTTCCCACTCAAGTCCCAGGGAAGTTTTGTTTCTATCAGCCTGAAACTAAGCTCTTTAGTTCAATGACTTGTTTCTTCCTCCCAGTGTTCTCTCAAAGAGAAGATAACTGGATCCAAAGGGAAGTACTACCACCATCACATAACATAGTGATGATCTGTGTGATACCGACTGGTGTCTGAACAGCAAGTTGTAATGCTCCAGAGTTCTTTCCATGCCTTTCTGGACTTCCCAGTGAAAAATTCACACAAGCCAAGTTGAGAGGAGAACAGCAACAGTACTGTCAAATACTAAACAATCAGAAGTGACGTTCCCTTTGGGCAAATACACAGCATTTTGGGTCTTCAAAAACAAAAACCAAAACAACAACAAAACCCACAAACAAACAAAAAACCCACCACAACCCCAAAATTTGTAGATAATCTATAATTTGGTCAAGTATGTCCCTTTAATGACTCATGACTCAGGTATTTAGGAGCTCACTTTCAAGATCTGTTCTTTCTACTGGTCAGGAAGAAAAAACTGGGTTTCACAGCAAAAGATCTTTTTCTTCATGTTGTTCCTAGGGTCAGTAGCTGGATTTAGCACAGCAGCTTCCATTGCCTTTCATTATTTGGGTCCCACTATTTGCATTCTTGTAGAACACAATATATTTAAGTGACCTGTGATCACAACAAGCCACAGTATTATTACAAAGCCCGCACATATTTCCATGCTCAGCAAGATATAGCAGTATAAAAGTCAAACACATCAGCTATGCAATTACTGAAACAAATAACAAGCTGTTTTGCGAAAGTCAATACTCCTACATTCCTCTCTCGCATCCTCCAAACAGAAAAATGTTGGTTCAGCAAGACATAAGCTGCCACAATTGGCTACTTTAGCATTTTGTCAAAAAAAAACTCCAACTAGTTTCAAGTCAGAATTATGCCACATTTATACACCATCATGTGAAAAACACCTTTCAGAGTGAACCGGCTTTTAAGACCAATTCTGTTCTCTTTATATTCTGCCACCTTCATCTCCACCTTTCAGTATATTACTCATCTAGTCTATCATTACTTGAACACAACAGTCTGCAGGAGGTTTTGGCACCACAGCCGTCCTAGTGCTTGGATGATGTCGACATGTAATTAGCTACGGTTGCACGACATGCATTTCAAACAAAGCAAAGGTATTTATCATTTCAGAAGCAATATAGGCAGCCTGAATCTGAGAGAAGAAAGAGTTGACAGAGCTGATAAGAGAACACAATACCAAGACTTTGCTCCAGTAGGTTACAAAGCCTCTGCTCAAAAATAATAAAAGTCATTAAAAGCCTGCAAAGAAAATGCAGTTTTAAGCTGTGCAGTAACAAGCAAAGCAACTAGGAGTAAGAGGGAAGAAGAAAAATCACTTGTGTTAACATCTACAGCTAGTTCAAGAGATACTGTTGACACAGCTCCAAAGTATCTGCAGGGAGAGCATTCTGCAAGCTGAAGGGTTTTGTGCAGATATTCTAGGGGACTTTTATTGTGCTATTTCAGACAACGTTAGCCGTTAAGTCTGTTTGCTCTGCACAAATATTCCAGCAAAACGAGACATTAACAAGCACTAGAACAAGTTTGTCTCAGAGTAAAATGGTGAACTTGATGTTTACATGCAACTCTAAGCCCTGAAGTCAGAGTGAAGAGTTGTTAAAAAACCACATACACGTTTGCAAACACAGAGAATACTGTGACAGGTGTAACAAAACAGCACGAGTAGCTTCTAAATTGCTAAGAGCAGCTATCAAGAGAAGAACGGCTGGAAGTGTATATTGGAAGTATTATATTCAGAACCAGCACGATACAGAGCGAGTAAATTATGTCCAAGTTGCCTCAGAAGTAGCTGATGAGTCTGCCCTACAAGAGTGGCCAGACTAATGACACCTTCAGAATTTATATTAAGCCTTTATCTACACTGTATCACTGCTTTTCACCCTCCTCCTGATCTAGTAATTGGGTGCTACTGTGTTATCTGTGCACACATACAACTCTTACAGCCCAGAAGAGCAACAACACCACTGCACTGCTTCCCCTTTCCATGGCAGGCTATTTCAGAGAGGCAGAGGCTCCGCAGGCTGGCAGCCAAGCTGCTTTCCTGATAACAGCTTAGAAAGTGAAAAAAAAAAAAAACCAAAACATAAAGACACTAGAGTCCAAGTCCATGGGCGTTTGCTTTTTGTGTTTACAAATAAACTCTGCCCATCCCATATTCCTCCTCTGAACCTACTGATTTATTTACCTAGACGTTGATCTTCACCTGGCTAAAAACATCAGCAGCTAAGCAAAACATCTTCAAAATAAAGTCTGCCACAGATTTGGAAAGTTCAGTTCAAGCCAGCGACACAGCAACTCGTTGGGAAGGAAAAGCCAACCACAGAGTACTTGTCCAGATTTCTATTTAAAACCCTTTATGGCAGGTTTCTTAATTTAAGCTGGACACAGCAGAAACTCAGACACCTCACCTCAGCATCGCGCTCCAGCCTGCTGCCTATGAGGCTTTCAGAGCAGCAGCAAGCGGAGGATGAGCCCAGACCCACTTTGTGTGCTCGGGAAACATTGCTGCAAACCAGCTTTGTCCTGGGGGGTCTGAGCTGCAGCCACCAGGAGACGGAGGGGTGACCTCAGTAATGTTTATAAATATGTAAAGGGTGAGTGGCAGGAGGATGGCGCCAGGCTCTTCTCAGTAATAAGACAAGGGGAAATGGGTATAAACTGGAACATAAGAGGTTCCATTTAAATTTGAGAAGAAACTTCTTCACGGTGACAGAGCCTGGCCCAGGCTGCCCAGGGGGGTTGTGGAGTCTCCTCCGCAGACATTCCAACCCGCCTGGACACCTTCCTGTGTAACCTCAGCTGGGTGTTCCTGCTCCATGGGGGGATTGCACTGGATGAGCTTTCCAGGGCCCTGTGATTCTGTGAATTCCGCGGGGTTGGGGACGGAGCTGAGCCGCGGAGCTCAGCAGGACTCGAGCTCGGAAGGTTTAAAACCCCCCTCAGGAAGCAGGGCCCTGGCACAGGCCCAACTGCGAGATAAAACAGCCCGGGGATGTCAGCCCAGCCCGGAGCTCGGCACCGCCCCGGGCCCTCCCGAGCGGAAAACGGCCGCGGGTCACTGAGAGAACCGCGAACCGCTGCGCAGCGCGACGCGCTGGGGCCCTCACAGTCCCACATTCCCTGAGGAAAGCGACCCGCCCTTCGACACGCACACTCCCCTGTTCCCCAGCACCGGAGAGCACCAAAGGGAGCGGTGAGGAGAACCGGGGGCCCCGCAGACACCCGCCTGCCTTCCCCCGGCCCGCTGCCTCCGCGAGAAAATGGCGGCGGCTGCTTCCACCTCCTCCTGCCACCCCCCCTCATGGCCGCCCCTCGGCCCCGCTTCCTCCCGCCAAGCGGAGAGACCCCACTCTCCGCACCTTGTCGGCCACCAGCGCCTCGGCCGCCTCCTTCTTCGGCTCATCCTTCTGGGCGAAGGGGGAATTAAACGCGATCTTCACCATGGCGTTGCCGTTGCGCACCACCGGCCTGCCGCTGAGGAGATTCTGGGCGGCGGGGCGGGGCGCGTCGTGCCGGCCACGCCCCCCACGCCCCCATAAGGGGGCGTGGGGGGCGTGGCCGGCACGACGCGCCCCGCCCCGCCGCCGTCTGCGCAGTGCCCCCTGCAGGCCGGGCGCTTCACGTAATCACCCTATAGAATCCTATTATAGAATAGTTTGGGTTGGAAGGGACATTCAAGCTCCCCCAGTGCCCCCCCTGCCATGAGCAGGGACATCTTCACCAGCTCAGGTTGCTCAGAGCCCCGTCCAGCCTGGCCTGGGATGTCTCCAGGGATGGTTCATCCACCACCTCTCTGGCCAAGCTGTTCAGTGTTCCAGTGTTTATTTTGAACGGTCATTTTAAGGGCAACCAATAGGTTTAATTTTTAGAAAATCAGCGTGGCATCTTTTGATGTGAGTCTTTCTGGACGAAAAAAATAATAATAATAAAAAAAATATATATATATACATGCACACATATAAATTTAATTTGGAAAGACATGTCAAGCTAAAGCATCCCAATGCTTCTCTCCCCAAATGGTGCTGAGACCAGGCACTGCCGGAACAACCTTTATTTCACAGAGCATTCTAGAAGCACCGTGGCTCTCCCTGACGGGGATTCTGCAGCTCCGTGGCTGCATGGAGCTTCACAAACAAGGGCAGAGACCACAGTCCTGCCTTAAAAGACCTGCACCCTAAAACCTGCCTGAAATCGAGGAGATCCTGGCTGTGGTCCAGGCAGAACAAGGCGCTGAGGGGACAGCAGGAACACATTCATTTCATTTTTCTCAAGTCTGTCTTCACACCAGTCATTTTATTTCCTTTTAGCTTTGTGCACCGTTCGTGCAGACAATCATACACACGTCCTAATTCTCTATTTTACACCAGGAGCGCATCACTGGAGAAAAGGGGGCGTCTCTGGGCCGCACTCAGCATGGCGCAGGGATGGGGATGGTTTATTCAAGCTCCTTCCCTTCTCTTGTGAAATACATCCCGAGGGATCTTTAGCAGCCAAGATGAGGCTTCACCATTCATTTAATGTCTCCAAAGGGGGAGAAGAAGAAAAGGCTTCGTGCATCAGACTGTCTGAAGCAATCTTCCCTTCACAGAAATGGAAATCTGTGTCTGTCTCACTGGAGTTTCACTTTACAGCTCCAGAAAGAAATCTGGTTTGAATCTGGTGCCTCCACCGCTGAACCCATCCTCGCAGACAGCTGTAATTAAACAGAACTGAACACTATGCAAATATTGCAATAAGTAATTATTCTAAGCACAAACAAAATGCAGCATGTATTCTAGCATTCAAAGCATGTGCTTGTTATTCTGCAGATGGAACACCGCTGTTATTCCTTTTCAAGATCATAGTTTTGATACTGCTCACTTTCATGTTCATAAGAATTTTGACTCTGACTTCAGTTGGAGAACAGTCTTTTATGTCTAGTTAACCTGACTTTGTCTAGTAACAGAAAATACTTTTACCTCATTTTACCAAGAAACCAGCAAAAAATTAATTTTCATAGTGTCTAGCTTTAGCATGTCAGCAGTAAGTTAAGCCACACTCCCATCAAAGTCCCTGAAATACAGATTTTAAAACAGATAAAGTCGGTTTCCTGTATAGTCAATGCAATATCTGTTCTCTACAACATGGTAGTTTGTAAATTATATTAATAATTTTCAGCATCTTAATCTTGGACGATTACTTCATGCTTAAACCAATTTACTCTATCTTCCAATTACCCGACACCTTCACGTGAAAACGCACACAGAAATCAAACTGGAATGGCCCCTCGCTGTTTATCAGGGTTGGTGTCTGCACGTCCCGGCTCGGGCGCCGTCTGTGTTCTGTGATCTGCTGCAAGGGATGGACACGCCTTGAAATATTGTGCTCATAGATAATCAAAAAATAGAAATTCACTGTACATTTGGCTGCACTTGCTGAATTTGCAGAGCTGGAATGCTCAGAAGATTTGGTTTTTGTGCATTTCCATTTGTTGCATCTGCAACAATTATTTATCTTATCATGTTCAAAACTTATTTTAAATGTGCAGTGTCCAGAAGAAGGTAATTCCACTAACCTCAAACAGTTTTTCCTATCCTTACACACCTGCTAATAACTGCTAATTCAGTCAGTAACTACTCCTTCCAAACAAAGCTCCTCCTACGATAGTGTTTTGTAGAGCAGTTGCAATCTGAAGTACCAGCCCTGGGAAGACTAATTGCATCCTGACACGTGTCAATGTAAGAAAATGCAGATTTCTTTTACCATCCTGAAATCATCAGGCTGTTCAACCGAATAAATACTAGAGATCGCATTGGTGACTGCAGCACTTCACCTCTAAAACGCTTTTGCATCAGCCCCTCGGTACCGGCCCAGTTTTCTTTCAGACCTTTGCCATACGTTGGCTGCAGGCCTGGAAATCCCAAGACATCTAAACAAGTAACATCACTTATTCTTTTGAATTCCATAATATGTCCTTTCCACTGAAATACCCTGGGTTTAGTTTACTGGTATTTATTCTGAGATCATCTTTATCACCTGGAAAGGCAGGAGATTATCCCCTTATCCTTAATTATCCTTTTAATCCTTCTGGTGTTTTTAATGTTAAAGCAACGCTGCTTAAAAATTTAACAAATATACAGGCTAAATTGTCTTAGAGACTGGAGGAATTTGGCCAAAGAGAAGGCGAACTGCTATGCCACAGCAGCTGTGATTCTGTTGGCTTTATCCTATAAAGAGCAGCGACCTGTATTTCTTAAAAGAGACATTAAGCACTGACACCTCCCTTTTTAGCAGTAATGTGATGTAAGTGGCCCCGACAGACTAAGGATATTAAAGAACAAGATTTGTAAGGTGGGGTAGTATCTTTTATTGGACTGATCACTGGTTCAGCAGCTAATGCCACTTGAAGCATCTTTCTGAGCAATCCTCCCTAGCACCAAAATGAATTTTTGCTGCGTAGGAATTTTTAAAGTATTCTAATATACTTTTTAAAAACCACAGATTTTAAAATACATTCACATTTATTCCGTCTCATTCTCATGTGTGCCAGGAGAATACTTCCTTCCCTTTTAGGAACGATGTGATATTATATTTGTCCTGGTTTGTGAAGTTTTCTCGGACTTTGAAGCAGGAGGCACTGCCCATGTGCATAACATCTATTGTTCTAGTTCAAACAGAGCTGGCAAGACATGTGAGCACACGCTTCACATTCCAATGACCACTCACAGCTTCAAGTTAAGCCTCTATTTAAGTTTTTTATTAGACCTAAATCCAAGTATAAAGTTGAGCACTGAAGTGCGTATTCACTGACCATGAACTTCATATTCATACAGTGCCCAAGTTCACAAGTAACCAGGGCTGCCCCTATGCAGAGCATTATACACACGCAAAGCACTGCTCAGGTGAGCCCCAGCCCAGAATCAATAATTAATAAGTCACTAATAATAGTTTTAAATATACATCATATCTACCAATTGAAATTTGTTGTGAGTAGCACAGTTACTGGAAGAAGGACAACAGAAGGTAAACAATAAGTACGTCACGTAGGGCTGTTCAAAATGAAAGAGAAAGTGCAGACTTGCTCCTTTATGGAAGGAAACCTTCTCCAGGTTTGACGGTGTGTGTGTATTTATCCAGATGTCTGAAGCTTTTTGCCTCCGGTCCTTTTCCAACTGAGAATTCCTCCTTCGTCATCCCCCAGCCCGTTTTCCCTCCCTCTCAAGCTCTGATACTCACTGTTTCTATTCCTGCACTAATCAGTGACCCTCAGACCTCCTCTGCATTTCCACCTCGCTCTTGTTTATAAGGCTGTCGATGAGGAATCTGTATTTCGGTCTACGAGACTGTGGTGCTGTGAGCTGCTAATATAAATGTTTGTAAATGACATTTTCCCACTGGGTTGAGGTGAATTTGGGCCCCTGACGGACGATCTCTGTTTCTGGACAGCAAAGCCGTGTGTGTTCCGCTGACTTTCCTGCCTGCCTGGCAGGCTTTGCTTTGCTGTGCATTAATATCCGTGGCAAAACACAGAACAAAACAAAACCATTAATCCCTTCCACTGATTGCCTTGTTACAAAACACTGTAGCAGGAATATTAAATGGAAAATATCTTATTTCTGTTCAGGGGAAAGCCATGAGTCCATTTTCTGACAAACTGATGAGCAGAAGGAGACAGAGCTGAAGCTGTAAAGTGATTTACTGATTAAGCAACAATGTCAAGGGCAGCTATTCTAATGGGTGTGTTCGGACGGGTGTTGAAGAGGACTCGTTGCCCACACAGCCATTGCCTCACCGGACAGAATTCCACAAGAAATTCCGGTCCTCCAGAAAATCTGCTGAGCAAGCAGCACGCCCAGAGTGATCAGCAACCCCAAACGATTAAAGGGCCAAATTCAGCTCTGGTGTAACTGCAGCGAGGCAAACAGAATTACACCAGAGATATATTAGGAACCCAGAGCCTTGGCAGGTCTGGAAAAGCATTGCTAAACACTGCTATTAGAGGAGGAACAATAAACACTCAAAGCTCAAAGCATCTCCTACTGAACTGACCCAATGCGCATTTTTGGACACAGATGAATGTTTACCTTGGCATTCAGGGGTGTCATGTTGGGTTCGCCTTTTTCCTTTGAGGCACATTTCCCCCCAGCAGCACTCTTATGGGCGCCATGCCCACAGTTCTCCATCTGGCAAGGTGGGCTGGCCAAGGGTCCCATTGTGGCAACAGCTGGGAGTTCACTGGCCCGGGGCTGCTGCAGGCGAGGAACCCAGGATAGAACAAGGACCATGGGCTGCTTAGAGGCTGTTACTTGTTAGATACGTTAAACGGGAAAATGCTGGGGGTAACCCCATCCCACCAGCCTGGGGACAGACTTCAGATCAAGGCCTGTAGTGATAGGAAAACAGGTGATGGTTTTAAACTAAAGGAGGGAGATTCAGGCTGGACATGAGGAAGGAATTGTTGTCCCTGAGGGTGGTGAGAGCCTGGACCAGGTTGGCCAGAGAGGTGGTGGATGAACCATCCCTGAGACATCCCAGGCCAGGCTGGACGGGGCTCTGAGCAACCTGAGCTGGTGACGATGTCCCTGTCATGGCAGGGGGGGCACTGGGGAGCTGGGAAGGTCCCTTCAACCCAAACTATTCTGTGATTCTATGATCCTCCGTATTTGCTCTGTGTCCTAATCTCCACTCGCTGGTAGGA
The DNA here is from genome assembly GCF_964273445.1 of Streptopelia decaocto. Taxonomy (NCBI): domain Eukaryota; kingdom Metazoa; phylum Chordata; class Aves; order Columbiformes; family Columbidae; genus Streptopelia; species Streptopelia decaocto. Next base: position 19,768,649 of record NC_138665.1, on the reverse strand, counting down.
GCTGTGTTGTGGTGCCTGAGCTGGCAGCGGGAATGCAGCAGCGCCCACACCCACCCCGATCCTCCGCAACATCCCTGCACCGGCCGGGCTCTTCCCAACAGCAGCAAAACAACGCGTGCTGACCATGGTCGTCACAGCTTAAACTTGGTTTAATGGTGAAGCACACCTTGTTTGGCTACACTGTCCCAAACTGTGCTGAACTCGGCGTGTTCTTGCCTCCAAACGCTGCTCAGCTGGGGCTGTGCGCGCGCTGCGGCTGTGTGAAGATGTTCCCAGATCAACAGAGCCGTGTTGGCAGAGATCCCTGACGTGCTGTCAAAACTGGGCACTGACTGGTGCAGCTTGTTTGACTTGCTACCTGTGGGTGTACTTTGCAACACGTCGATGCTGCTGTGCACGCAGGGGCAGCTCCTTTCTAGCTTAATGCACACAGTGCCTATAGACACGGTTGTCCTGAGCTACATAAATGTTTGCTGGGTTGGCATCTCCTCAGGGTAACATTGGTTAAGTCTTCCAGTGAAGATGCGGTTCTGAAAAAAGCCAAAGAAACAAGAGCTCTGATTTGGTTTGATTATTTACATCTATGTGTGTTGTATACGCAGCAGTTGCGTATTGAGTAGATATAACTGTTACTATGACACTAATAAAGGATTTATAGCTCTACAGCATTAAAAAAAAAAATCACAGGTGAATCTTTCAAGGGCTTTAGCAGAGTTTTGTTACCTATGCAGAGCTACGACAGAATTGGAACTAGTTAGTAAAAAAGTTATAATACAATTATAGATGCACCTTTCCTGCAAATAGCACCCTGCTTTCTATCAGAGTAAGTATATATTTTAGATATCATAACAAGCTAACTAATTTATAGGGACTTCAAATGACAATGTTATTATATGACATTACCTACTTCAGTCCATTAACCCTAACAAAAATCAACCTTGTAGCTGCCTTTGAGTAAGAACCTGCTGGCATTTTTTGCAGCCAGTTACACTGCCCGTTTGCTTTCTTTTACCTAATGATATAATCATATGAACTTTCAAAAAAGAAGCACTTAGGGCAAATGAACCTGCCTGCAGCCTCATCTACTCCTATATGCTTTTCTTTAGAATACAGGTGTCCCTTTTCATCTGTGTGAAGCCTATATAGTCAAAAATAGAAATACCGCAGCACACCTGTGCTAACAGCAGCCTGGAGTACAAACATTGTCAGTTAAAGAGATTTGTAGGGTTGTTGTTTGTTTGTTTCCTGCAGGCTGTCTGAGAAGTCGTGCAGCGAGATTTGCAGGGCAGGTGATTGCGGTGTCCTGGGAGGGATTTATCTGTGAGCAGAGGGCACAACAGCTGCGAGAGGCAAAGCCGCCCCAAAGCTGAGAGGCAAAGCCGCCCCAAAGCTGAGAGGCAAAGCCGCCCCAAAGCTGAGGGGCAAAGCCGCCCCAAAGCCGCGGCGCCTGCTCCGGGAGGAAGGTGGACGCTGCTCTGTGAGGCGGAGGCGGCCGAGCCCAGCTCGTGTTTCCTTTTTGCAGCGCAGAGGAGAAACCAAAACACAGGCACGAGTTTCCTCTTTACGGCGCCGAGAGGAAGAAATATGATCAGAGATACTCTCATGCAGACACAAGCACATGCTGACAAAAAGTTTAAACCATATATGTCAAATATTACGTTCTCAAAACACAAAATTGTGAATTTTTTTGTTATATATTAATTTTTGAGAAGTTGTCTTTTCACTTTAGGGGAAAACAAACCTTCTGTCTATATCATTTTTACAGACTACAGGCTTTACTGCAGAAGGTGTTTTCTGTTCATATGATAGATACCACATAATGATACGGGAAATATCTTGCGGAACTTTGTTCTCCGGTTCCAAGCAATCATACTGAGGAGACACCTGGCGATGTTAGAAGCCTTTGATGGGAGCCCATGCGATGCTATTTGTGAACGTGTTGGCCCTCCAGCAGACAGCAGAGTAAATAGCATCTGTGTTTTGAAGGAGTAGCACTAAGAAACCCTAAAAAATGGTCATTTTCTTCTGTTGAACATCTGTATGAAAGCCCTTCAGTTCAGAAAGAGGGTATTTTTAAGGAAAGCAGTTCAGGATATATTGAGATCTCACCAAGTTCATGTTAAGGACATGTGCACTGGCCTGAATTTAAGATCATAGAAACATGGAGATGTTTGTTGGAAGGGAATTCTCTTGGTTCTTTAGTCCAACCTCCCGCTCAAAGCGCTACCACCAACATCAAATCAGGTTTTGTGTCACTGAACCTTGAAACCTCGACACCATTTCCACTCCTTTTGTACCTTCATGTCTCTTAAATCCAATGGTGTGGAGCAGGTCACGTTCCCACTGCCCCAGTTCTAACTCCCAGCTGTTCTTTGCTGTGCAACTCAGCGCCTAGGATGAAGAGTTTCCAGGAACGTGACCCTTTTGTTCAAGTAAACAAATCTCTGATTTTCTGCAATTTTGGAATATCTTAACATTTTAGCAGCTATTTCTAAGTGTCAATCGTTTTAGTGCTCAGACCCATTTGTTGGTGGTGGCAATGCAGTCACCTTAGAGGAGAAACCTTGCTGAGGTCTCAGGGTGTCTACTTCCACTTCTCTAGGGATTGCATCACACAGAAATTGAGTTCTCGACAGTTATGGTGCAACTTTCCTCTTCTGGTATTGCTCAGAGAAACTAGGAACCAAAGAATGTCCCAGCCTCACACAATGATCATCTCAACATCCAAACGTTGGGGATTCACACGGGACTTATTGCCCAAAGGGTTGAAGACTCCTCACAGACTCTTCTCTTGGGATTTCAAGTATTTTCCAAAGAAATAAGAGCTGCTTCCACTGTTCACAACCTGCTGCTCTTGCTGCCATGCAAAGTGGCATCCACATGCCTGTCATGCTCAGCAGGAAAATTAGTTCATTCTCAGCACTACTTGAGTTTCCCGCGGGGCTGTCAGGAGAATGATGACCTTATTTCTAAGTTATTTTCTTCTGCTTCTTCCCAAGTGAATATTCTCATTAGTGAAGGACATGATCTCCCTGCTATGTCCCCCTTACTCTGTGTCGTATGCTGGAGATGATGCCACCTTGAATCTAAATTTAACCCTGTGCCAAGTGTACATCACCACTTTCCTGCCTTTTAGCTGCTTTTATTCAGCTGAGTTGGATGGTGTTTGTTGAAAGGAAAAGATGTCACTGAAATTAATGACAACATTAGAAATTCTTCCACTTGCATCCTGCATATCCTACTGGGAATAATAAATACACAGAACATAACAAATAGGTCTGTCTCTGGAATTGCTTGCTGAGAGCATTGCTTCAGTTTCTTGGATGAGCTGCTTTTTCACCTTAATTAGCAGAACTGTGGCTGGTTCATTTCAAGACTTACTGAAAGTTAATATTAACTTAGGCCACTTTCTATTCAGTTACAGTACCAAGAGGATCAGGTGCAGCCTCAGCCCTGGTTTCCATCATGCAGACGTTGGAAATGGTCATTCCACTGAAGATATTGCACAGTTTGTTGTTTTCATAACACAGGCGCTCAACGTGTTTTCATTAGTCTGAAAAGCAAGCGAGGAGGGGCTGGGAAAGGCTGGGCATGACTCTGGGATTCTGTGATTCCATGGTTCTGTGATTCCATGAAAGAGCCGGGGAGGCAGAAGAACGAGGGGTACAAGAGGGAAAGTGGTGCAGGGCAGCCCTAGGGGAAGCGGGGAGAAGGAAGGAAATATTGCTATTAATGTAAAATCTGGTGTTCTTTAAAAATATTCTACCCTTTCAGATCTTGGTTCTGATCCTCTGTGCAAATTCTCGCAGCCACCAGGCAGTCTTGGGCTAAGGGTGGTTTCGGAGCCCTGTTTACACTAAGGAAGTGTCCTCAGTGTGGTTGAACATGTCACTGTATCTGGAGTCCCCCTCTTACTGAGGAAGCACTGACTTTTGCAATTAGAAAACAGATCATAGAGTTACAGAATAGTCTGGGTTGAAGGGACCTTCCCAGCTCCCCAGTGCCCCCCCTGCCATGACAGGGACATCTTCACCAGCTCAGGGTGCTCAGAGCCCCGTCCAGCCTGGCCTGGGATGTCTCCAGGGATGGTTCATCCACCACCTCTCTGGCCAACCTGGGCCAGGCTCTCACCACCCTCAAGGACAACAATTCCTTCCTCCTGCCCAGCCTGAATCTCCCTCCTTTAGTTTAAAACCATCACCCCTTGTCCTGTCACAACAGGCCCTGCTGAAAAGTTTGTCCCCATCTTTCTTATTGGCCCCTTTGAAGTATAGAAAGGCTGCAATAAGGTCTCTCCAGAGCTTCTCTTCTCCAGCTGAACACCCCAGCTCTCTCAGCCTGTCCCCAGCAGAGCTGTTCCAGCCTCGGATCATTTCTGTGGCTCCTCTGGCCCCTCTCCAGCAGGTCCATGAGTGTCCTGTGCTGAGGGCTGCAGAGCTCAGGTGGGATCTCACCAGAGTGGAGCAGAATCACCTCCCTCGACCTGCTGGTCATGCTATTTACAATGCCTGAAAACAGTGGTTTGGGTACAGGTACAACTGAGTCATTATTTACAACTGGGTGTTTTTATAAAAAGGAGCTGGTGCAAGAAACCACCCAATAGGGTGTTGGCTTTTTATCTAAAAAAGACAAAGACCTGCATGATGCTGTAGTTCCCAGGAGAGGGATTGCCCAATGCCTGGACCTGCCGCTGGGCAGGGCTGGGAACTGCATGGCGGCTGCGGCCGGTGCCCATTCCCTTCCCACCCAGAGTTCAGGCCTTTGCTGCTCCTCTCTGACCTAGAGATAATCATGGAAACATGGAAACCTAGATCATGGAAACATGGAACACCAGGTTGGAAGGGACCACAAGGATCATCTGGTCCAACCTTTCTTGACAAAAGCACAGTCTAGACCAGATGGCCCAACATCCTGTCCAGCTGAAGCTTAAAAGTGTCCAATCTTGGGGAATCTGCCACTTCCCTGGGGAGACTATCCCAATGGCTGATTGTTCTCATTGTTAAAAATTTCCCTGTTGTGACCCATCAGAATCTCCTTGGCAATAGCTTGTACCCCTTGCCCCTTGTCCTTTCTGTGTGACTCCTTGTAAAAAGGGCATCTCCGTCTTCTTTGTAGCCACCCTTTAAATACCACAACGAGGTGATGAGGTCTCCCCTAACAAGCCCAGTTCTCTCAGCTTTTCCTCATTTCCCAGTCCTTGGATCATCTTTGGGACCTTCTTCCAGTCTTCTGGGACATCCCCAAATTTCCACGGCTTCTCAAAGTCTACGGAGAGTGGCCTTGTAACGATGTCAGCCAGCTTTCTCAACACTCTCATGTGGGTGTTTTCAGGGCATATCGATTTGCAGGGGTCAAGCTACTATAATAATTCACACATAATGTGATGCTAAGGGTGGATTTCAAGAGGGAAACCATTGATCCATCCCATTCCTTTGGTATCCATGCACAGGAGGAGATGGGACACCAGGGACAGGTGTGAGGATGACAAAGACATCCACAGACACTTCAATATTGGTTACTATTGCCTGTCGACTGGTAGATAAACCAGAGATCTACTCAACAACATTTGCCAATCTGCCTTCCTCTCACTGAATTTAGACATTTCCTTGTCACTTCTTAACAGGAAACGACACACAGAGAGCACCCGGAGCCTTATCGGCCCCTCGCCTTCTGCTGAGCTGGGAGTTGGAGTCAAAATTTGGCTCTTTCCCCTCCACCTCCTCTCCTTGCTGGCCCAAGTCCATGCAGGGGTGGGAACCGCTCTCAGGAGTGACACCCAAATACAGAAGATCTTCTTTTTCCTGTAAAACCCACTTTGGAGACTTTTCTAGAGCTCAAATGCCCTCAGAGAAAAACCCACACCGCGCTGATTGTCCCAGCTTTTCTGCAAGAACTTCAACTAGAAAAAAGGAAAACAAATCCACCAGACAAGCACTGCACAAAACAAAACGTTCGGTCCCTCCGGGCTGAAGGGAAGTGAAATCAAAAGAGAAATGAAACTTAAATACACAAGCTTTATATTTCGGGGAAGTGCCTGTTGGCGAAGGTCAGGGAGGAAGATGCTGCTGGGATGGCTTCCCTCTTAAATTCTGCTGCTAATATCAAACTCAGTAAATTATTTGGATCAAAAATCATCTGTTGTCCTTCAGAAGTAACTGTGGGCCCTGTAACTAGGAGATTTTGCAGAAGTAAAATTGAACCAGAAGGTAAATGAGAAAAAAAAATATAAAATAAAATAACAAGTCTGCTTCCAAATATCTTCCTTTTATCCCTCATTCCTGCCTCAGCCTTTCCACAATGTTTTCTTTCTTCTACCTGCATGGTATTGGAGACGATCGCCTGCTGAAGAAGAAAAGCCGCATTGTTCCACATCTTCCTTGCCTGAGTTATGCCAGAGTGGCACCTGTTTTGGCACAGTCTTTGTAGTTTCCTCATATCTGACTAATGAGAGATGATGAAAAATATGATTCACTAAAAAAGCACAGATAAGCATCTGAGAAAATGAAACACGCACCTTTAAATGTAGCTCGATTTTCTGAAATAACAAGCAAACCTCGAACAAATGGTTTAATCTCAAGGCTCCATCTTGTGGCAAAGAAAAGCAAATTCACTTATTGAGAAATTGATATTTGTTCTTCCTTAATTTCCGCTGGTTCTTCTGTAATAACCTCGCGATGCTGTAACGCTGCAGACAGGCACATGGAGCCGAACACGAGCAGGAGCAGAAGGGCAGAGGGAATATGTTCCTTGTTGTTTTATTAATATTAAATCTGTGTATTTACATCGGGCGTTTATGCATGTCCCATAATCAAGGATGAAGAAGGGAGCTGCTCACTCCCATACAGGACAAATTTGATTTAATACCCTTGAAAGCCTAGAGCAGTTGATAGAGTTGTGATAGTTATAACATGTCTGCGTATCCTGACCTCCTGAGTATTTGTGTATAATAACATTGTGCTTGAGTGCGTTTATATGAAAAATCTCTTGCGAAAATGTAGCATTTAGCATGCAAGTTTGGCTGGCATCTCTTGTCTAGCCTTGTTGAGTCCTCCATTTAGATTTGCATCAACTGCGCAAAGCATGGCAAAATGGTCATTATTATTGCTATGCATGATTTTGGGGCAGTTAGCAGAAGTTATTATTATTATTTTTATTACTATGAAGGATTTTTGATCAGTTAGCAGGAACTCTGATTACCACAAAGACCTGGTTTAGGAGCAGGGCGGTGTGAGCGGCCGGCAGAGCGCTGCACCGGCCGGGGGGCCCGTTGCCCCTCGCTCCCGGGGCCATTTGGCCACTTTCTCTGCTGGAAAACTGCTGCATTTTCACTTAAAACTGCCGTCCCCGGCGCCGTGTCCCTCGCCTGCAGCTGGGCAGCCTGTCTCAGCCAGATAAAGCGTGGACATCCCGTTGGATGGTGTGGAGGGAGGAGAACCGCCGCCTCTTCTTATCTTCCTTCCTCCAGCACCCCATGGGTGTGCATCAGCTCTTCTTTATTTATTTATTTTTTCCCCTAAATATTGCAATTTGGGGAGGGGTGGGGGGGGAATAATTTCACTGATTCATAGTCTTTTACCAAACTGAAATATCATTCTGCTCCATGACTTTGTATTTCTTCCTGTTCTAGCTACAATGTGAAGTAACTAAGGAATGCGCCGTGATGTGGTATGAGGTTTAAAGCAGCGTTTTCCTGTTGCTGTTCCTTACATGTTGGTCGCACCCTTAATGATCTTCGTAGGAAATATTTGAACTCTGCGGAGTTTAGTGCTAAGTATGCCAAGTGATCAAAACCAGGCGAGACGGGGTTTGTTCTCTTATGACTTCAGTTTTTCCTGGAAAGAAACAGGAACAAAAGAAATCCGACTGTCAAAATTAATGCAAATCAGCTTGAAAATCATCTTGTCCTGATACGTGAACACTCTGCTCTTTCTCAGGCAATTTAATAGCAACTTTTATGGGAGTAGAAACTCAAGGAGGAATAAACAGTGGGGAAAATGAGTCTGTCGTGGTGCTGCTGGCAGTGTCTGAATGCAAGTGTTAATGTATAGCATACATACAGGTATTGTAGGTATATCCATGCGGCTATTCTGGAACTGGGATCTTGGCACTGAGAAAAGAGAAATAGCTATTTGTGCAAAACTTTATTCTTAGTACAATGCCCGGGTTTAATATCCCCGAGTCTTTTAAGCAACCAAGGAAGCAGCAGCCTCATCAATCGAATATTGCTTAAGGCGAAAAAAACTGCCCCATCACTTGTTATTACCTCCGTTGCTTCACTCAAATTTCTTACGGACTGAATTGCAAAGAAAACACGCCCACATGAAGGTGTATGTGTAATATACGTATTTATATCACTATGTGATGCAGCCTCTTCATGTGCCACAGAGGCCCAAGGAATAGGGTTTTGTTAGGCCAGACATTTCTACCCCTTGCAAACCTTTGAAGCCACGTGGCCTGGGGAGTGACATCGGGGCTCAACAATGTTAGAAAAGCTTGCACAATTTTCTATTACTTTCTTTGCATGCTTTATTTTGCAGATGTCAGTTTATTTAGCCAAGCACCTTAGTAACCCTGAGTCAAATGTGCAGGGGCAGGGATTGCCATAAAAAATGCTTAGAAATGATCTGCAATGACTTTTTCACCATGCACCTATTTGTAAATGCCCGGCTTGCAAATGGTCAGTAAACCATGCAGTTAAACACGGTGATAGGAATCAGTAAGGACAGCAAACGCTGCGTTTTGCAGGCTGGTTGCAGTGAGAACTTTGCTCTTTGTGTCTCCGCGGCGCGTTGGCTCGTCTGAGACAGGTTGACCTCCAGCTTCGCTGCTGAACAACGACACAAGGAATGTGCTCAAGCTGTTGAGGAAACCACCGTCATCTGTAAGAGATTTCACATCCTTGTGCCTTAATGGGCAGGACGAGTCCTTGAGGGCTCGGTGGGAATGTGCTGTGCTTTATCTGCTGAGTCGGGTATTTGGGGTATGAGATTGAGTTTCTTTCACTATTTTTTTTTTTTTCCTTTTATTCGTTACCAATTAATAACCCATCGTTATTGGAATGGAATTTCATACGCATTTTGCCCATTTACTGATCCCTGAGTTCCCATGACGCCGTGTACCATGTGTTTTTTGTCACTGCAGCGATGGAGGTTCCAGGGACGCAGCTGCAGGGGTGACACACACCCATGTGCCTCCTCCATCATTTTGGCCCTGGGATAGCTGGCAATTTAATTTTATTACATTGTCAATAAACCAGCAGAACATAATTATACCCCAAAATCATCCAGACTTGAAAGCACGGTGATCACCCCCTTGTTCTCCGTGAGCTGTAACTTAATGCAAAACCCTCTGTCGCTTCCCATTTTCTGGTTCTTTCATTCAGTCCTGCGGAGTAATTAAAAATGGCTTATAAATAAACACTGGGGATGGTTTCCGAAATGTTCTGTATTTGCTTGCAAGGCTGGTACTTCTGTCATTGGCCCACTTAAGTGATTTTGAAAGTTTGTATACAGGTTCCTTTTACAATGTATTTGAAGTTTGTAATCCTGCTTAAATACACAAAAATAGGAAGGATTAACAAACTGCCACACTGAGGCCAAAAGAAGACAGAGCTAAAAGCAATCAAGGACCAGCCTCTTGGATACATGAAATAAATTGGGGGAAAAGTGGAAAACTGTCAACAAAAATAATATGTTATGGATCCTCAAGCCTTTGTGTTTATGCTGGAGGAAGCCTAAAATAATCTGTGGTTTCTGATGCTTGATTTAGTTTTCCACAAGCCTAATTAACAGCAGATTAAGTTTGCTGCCACTATAGTTTATTGCTGAGATTGACAAATACTTGCTGTTTATTTGTTTTCTAAAAAAATGACTGGAGGCAATAACAGTATGACACAGTTAATAAGCTTGAAAACAATGCTATAATATTCATTTTTATAAACTTAGTCTTTAAGAAAAAAAAAAAAAAACGTGACTTTCCATATTAAATTCTGGCCCTGCAGACCCTACAAAGGAAAAAACCCTATTGATTGAACGTTCCATTGATTTAAGATGTAGCCTCATGAATCTAAGCTAAAAATTAAACATGTGTTTAAGTGCTTTGCTGATCAGAGATGGACTGTACCATCTGTTGGAAATAACTCAGGGCCCTGGCCAGGTGTGAGCAGAAAGTTGGTGTTTTACAGGGCTGATCTCCTTGGTTCATATTCTTCATTCATGACATGCCAACAGAATTGGAATATTTCATGAAAATATAGAAGCAAAGAGCCAGTTCATACTTTTCCTTTCCTTTCCTTTCCTTTCCTTTCCTTTCCTTTCCTTTCCTTTCCTTTCCTTTCCTTTCCTTTCCTTTCCTTTCCTTTCCTTTCCTTTCCTTTCCTTTCCTTTCCTTTCCTTTCCTTTCCTTTCCTTTCCTTTCCTTCCCTTCCCTTCCCTTCCCTTCCCTTCCCTTCCCTTCCCTTCCCTTCCCTTCCCTTCCCTTCCCTTCCCTTCCCTTCCCTTCCCTTCCCTTCCCTTCCCTTCCCTTCCCTTCCCTTCCCTTCCCTTCCCTTCCCTTTCCCTGATGTTGTAGAGAAACACCCTGGGCAAGTCGCTCCTCTCCGTGTCACACTCTCCATTAAAATTGTGGATAATGATTCCGTGTGTGGGGCAGTCGGATCCATGCCTGGCACACGTTCTGCTTCTGCAGTAATTAGGTAGATAACGAATCTGAAACCTGTATCCTTGTTAGGGAACTTCTGTTCCTTAGCAATCCTGCTGAATGCATTTCACTGAGTTCCTCGGTGCGTTCGGTTACCTGGAGGTGTCTCCATTCCCTCCGTGCTGATGCAGAAACACAAAGCCAGTGCCCCATGTCCCATGTCCTCACCAGACCTGTTCCCAACGTGAGCATTGGCCTGGGACCGGGATGGTGGAAATCCTCGGGTTTTGCCATGTGAGAGGCCAGCGCTGTGCGACACACGTTTCCCTTACCCAAAACCTGATTTGCTGCATGTGATATTGGCATTGGCAAAAGAAACTCCAAGCAAGAGGGTAACCAAATCCTGTTTTCCCTGTACAGGCTCTACCCATTGTACAGCGGCTTCCCTGTCTTGCCTCCATCCTTCTTGTTTGTCTTTGCACATTTGAGAAACTCTAAATGGTGTTTCCTCCATTTTTGGGGGGCCAAAGCACTGCTGTCCTGTGGAGGGAATCGTGCATTCACCACAATGACACAGCAGCTAACACCCAAAGTGCTAATTAACAACAAGAAGCTGCCTTCTATAAAGAAGCACTGTCAGATTTTCCATTGTCCAGTCCAAGTTTCAATGAAATAAATAGGGAGCCCTAAGGAGGGAGAGGCAGATGAAAGTGGGCAGATCTCCGGTGCCGGGCATCATTTAAACCCCCCCGGGATGCTGAGCTCCAGGTGCCCTGTGAGGAGCTCTGATGCTTTTGGGGGGCTGCACTGGGCTCCTGGTAGACCCTCAGCTTCTAAAGTCATCCAGGTTGAGGGAACAGATTCTACTTGTATGAATAAAATGTGGGCATAGATGAGGACATTAGCTAAATAATTCATTTTCACTGCAAGTTGTCAGTAACACAGTCCCTGAGTTTTCATCCCTGAGTCTTCATCTCTTCCCAAAGCAAAAGCCAAAATATTCCTTTGTGCTGAGCTGAACCCAGGCTATTTTTGGAAAAGCTGAACAGATAATGTGACTGTTCAGTGATACAGCCGGCGGCTCAGCTGGGAGATCAACAGAAAGTCATAAGCCAGCACAAACGTCTGATAATAAGGGGCAAATGTCAGGATTTAGTGGCTTTGTGCGCTTTTCCCCTCTGTATTATAGCTCACGGATGGCAGCAGCTGACTTGAGCATGGCACAGGCTGAGAGGAACCCACCCACCGTGGGACAGGTGACACTGGCTGTGGGAAACGGAGGTGACGCCTCTGAGCATCCTGCACCTGGGTGCGCAGGGACCCGCGGTGCCACCTGCGTGATGCCTGCTGAGCGCGTCTTAAAGCAGGCGCTGTGGTCTGAAATTCACTTTGTAAATGATTTTGTGGCAGAGATTGCAGCCCCCTTCTCCAAATCACTCTGCCGAGTTCTGATTCATACCGGTGTCAGGGGCAGCTCCAGCTTCACTCTGAAGTGACCGTCCTGCCACCACCCTCAACCCAAATGGACACACTTACAGGAATTGCATAGAAAAGGAAGAAAAATACGAAAGATTTCATTTCTTCTAACATTCGGCTAGCATCAGGCTACAAACTCCCTGAAAAAGCCATCACTTTATTTAAGGTGCACTTGGGGAACAGCTATTATTACAGTGCTGCACTTTATCATGCCCCATAATATTGTTAATTTTGCTAAGAAGTGAGCAAGACAGGCTTGGGCTGCCGAGCCATTTGGATTCAATAATACACTTCCGTACCTTCTTAGCCCAGATTTCTCAACCAACTGTGCAAGGATTTATCGTTTGGTAACTGTAAGAGAATTATTACAGGGTAACACAATCCCATGGGCTGGGGCTGTGTTTGCAGGTGGCTTCTGCTGCAGGGGACACCGTTTCCTTCAAGACAAGAATATGGATGGATATTTGGCTAAATATAGATATGCTGGATATTTGGCTAAAGCCTAAATCCAGGTCAAAGTTGCTTTCTTCTGCTAATCCTTCTCTGTCTTATTCACGGACCGCAGAGCCTGAGAGCAGGATGTGGATTTTCATGAGCATCAGCAATGCCTTGGGTAGATATTGCACGTCGCAAAGTGACACGTTTGATGGGACAACATCACATAGACATCCTTCATACAGACCTTCCAACCTCATGTCACTCGCTCCCCACCATCCATTGTACAGAACGATCCTTATGCTCAAACTTACTCTGCTAATTGCCATGGAAATTCGATAATTTCATCGTAACGGAGAGCTGAGGAAAACTCAGGAAGAGCTCCGATTACTGAAAACTGGAAAAAATTAATCTTGATTAAAGCACTTCCCCCTTGGAAATAAGGACCTCCTGAACTCTGCAGAGAGCTGATTGCTGGGAGCCGTTCTTCGGGCACTGTACTTCTGCCACAGCTTTGCCAACAACAGTAAAATAAAAGAATCCAGCCATCACAAGACCAAAAAAACCAACACCCAACCTTTCGAGGTGTAATTTAGTGGCTATTGGCAAGACCTTACTACAGTTCCTTTCTGAGGGAAAGTGCCAAAATACGCATATTACCCTCCAAATGCATAATGGCTGGAAAAACGCCTGTCAGCGCCCATCGAGTCTCTCAAATGAAAATATAGGACTTCAGCATCACTGATTTTTTCACCAGCACCAACCGGGGGAGCAGAAGAGGAAACAGACCTGTTTATTTGGCATTTTTAAGATGAGGAGGCAAAAGTCTTTTTCAAAAGTTCAGCGTAGTACAGATTCCTGTGTTGGCTACAGAAATCAATTCCCTTTAAGACAAGAAAAGATTGGGATAGGAAATGCTACAAGTCTGCTTCATAGGCATTCAGGCACAGCTGGAGTTTGCACTTAAAACCAAACTGGTTATTTTATTTTATTACTTTATTTTATATTTTATTCTGTTTATTTTAATTACCTTCTTCAATTAAGCTGTTGTACTATATCCTTTGAAGCACCGGTTTGCCCAGCACTTCACAGCGTACGTGTGCCAATGGCTTCTCCCTGGTCCCTGCAGTGTCCGAGCTTCTACACCCCAGACAACGATCCAGAGGAGCGTGCATCTGTATTTTTCCCCTTACCTACCCCGTCCCCACCCGCTGGGCACCGCAGATGTTTACAATTATCTGCAGATGCAGGACGTGAATGCAGATTTGGTGGTTGCAATTTGTACCCTCTCAAATTGTCCTTTTGAAGACTCGTCTCCCAATTTCTCCAGGCTTTCAACACTCTATTTATCCAGCAATTGACTCGCGGTGTAAGAGAGCGAACCTCACCCTTGCTCCCAATCCCCCTCAGCAAAGGAGATTTATTGCATTATTATGCAGAAATGTGCCGGATTTGCTGCGATGTGCCCGGCTGGAGCAACCCCAAGGTCACTTTGCCCTGGGATTGGGGACAGACCTGCCGAGAGGACCTGAGGACACGGGGAAGCAGCAGCTGTTCTTCTCTGTGAGCCTGGGGATCCCTCCCAAGCCAGAGTAATTAAACCAGCGAATTATTGCACCTCTTTGGGAGCTGTTTTTGCAGAGAGCTCTATGTCTTTCCATAGGGATTTTGCTGCAGGACCCTGTTGCTTCTCCTCCTTCCAGCTTCTTTGGAGACCAGAATAAAACAGTGGAGAGAGGCGTGTACAAAGCAACTGGAACCCACTTCCACAGTGGGAATTGTTACTAGGAGCGAGCATCTGTGTAAAACCCCATACCCCACATGCTCCAGAGCCCAGCTCATTTTCGTAGAATCATAGAATTATTTTGGTTGGAAGAAACCCTTCAAGGTCATCGAATCCAACTGTTAACCCAACTCTGGCAATAACCCGTGTCCTTAAGACCCTCATCTCTGCATCTGTTCAACCCCTCCAGGGATGGTGACTCCACCACTGGCCTGGGCAGCCTGTTCCAATGCCTGCTAACCCTTTTGTGAAGACATTTTTTCTTAATATTCAATCTAATTTGGTCTGTTTTGGGTGGGATGTGAATTTTGTTGCCAGGTCATTGCCTGCCATTGCTTCCCAGGAGATGTGCTTGTGTCCTGTTGCTCAACAGAAGCCCACCTTTCTCAAGAAGGTCTTACAGCTTATGGTATGGATCTCCACAGCACAACCCAGCTTTTAGACGTAAGGGCTTGAGAAGAGTTTGAAAAAGCCCATGTGCTGCCTCTGATGTGGATGAAGCACCAGCAGAAAACCACACAAAGCTCTTCATGAAACAACCGCGTCAGCCAGGTCTGCTCAGAGGGTGTCAAATCGCTGCTGTGGAAAAGCCAAATAACTGAACAAATGAAGGATTAGTCCAAGGAGGTGAATATCCAGAGAGGGAAACACTATACGAGGTCTTGGCAGCAGCTGTAGCCCTTCCACCAGCGACCCAATACAACGACCTGGCTCCTATTGAACAGATGTGGAGAAGACAAGAGAAAACCCAACTCCTGCCCACCCCTGGCAGTTCCCATTGTCCAGCTCATCTACACCTTACATCCCTCTGTGTTGGGCTTATTTCCTGCAGGACAAGGCCCATGCCAGATATACACCCTGTGCACCAAAATGCAATATCTGAGAAGTAATTTCCTGCAGCATCAGGTCTTCTCGCATGAGGTTTGATATATTTGAGTGTAGTTTTTTTGCTCTTCCTTAGCACACTGTTGAACAAGGTTGGGTTAAAACAGCACAGGTGAAGGGGACATGTCTGCATGGGAAAGCTGGGACTTGCTAGACCCTCTCTGCAGGAGCTCCATGTCTCCCTTTCAACCTTCTCTTTCAACATATTTCCCCCCAGATACCACAAATCACATAGTCAAGTCCATTCTCTTTCATGTCCACGAAGATGCTCATGGTCCACACCGTGGTGGGTCAAGGTGTCCCCTCCTTTCCAGCTGTCTCCCACCACCCCGGGGGTCCCCCGGTCCCACTGCACCCCCAAAGGACATCTCCAAGGGGTTGGTGCTCCAGCCATGGCCACTTCTCCTGGACTTCATTATTTCATTGACAGCAGTCAATATCTCCCCACCTAGGAATGTATTTACTTATAGGCACATAAGTAATTCATTTATAAAATTGAATTATCTGACTAGGGAGATTGTGTGTTTTGATTGTGTAGCAGTACTTCTGAAACCGACTTAAAATTGATAAAAGCCAGATGGAAAGCGGAAACAGTCCATTTCATGACTCTTTAAACGTTTAAGTTGGTTAACCCTTGTACTGCACGATTTTTGAAGTCGGGGTGTAGTGTGGAAGCAATTTGTTGGTGAGTTCTCAGGATGCGAAGTGGGCTGGAAGTGCTCACCAGGCTGTGTGTCGAGGGGGAAAAAACAGTCTCTGCAAGGACTCTCAGTAGGAAAAAATGCTTGGGGACGAGATGTTTCACGTTGGGAGTTGTTGCAGCCCAAAGGATTTCTAAGAAAATGGGCAAAATCCTGACTAAAAGGGGTTTGTGTCCTGGGAAGGTTCTCAGGCTGCAGGACAAGCAGGAAATCACCCAACGTGACCCTCCTGCGTTACAGACATGCGGGAGACGGCGTGGAAACCAAATTGCTGAGAAGCCGAGCAGAAAGGGGAGCGCAGGCAGCCCGCCTGCATCCCTCTGCGTGCCGAGGGACAGCAGAGGGGAGAACGGGAGTTTATGTTGCTTTACCCATGAGGAACGAGCTCCAGGGCTGCTTGTTTGCTGGGAGCAGCGCCCAGCCCTGCTGGTTTGTGCCGTGGAGACTCACCAGTGCCAAACACATTCACTTGATTTCTCTGCTCTGTCCTTTTTATTGTTTTGGTGGGTTTTATTTTGTTTGTTTGCCTTTATAAAAAAGATCTTGTATTATTATTCTTTATCTTATTCTTTCTCTTAGTGTTTTTTTCTGTTTTAGTGTTCCGTCCCCGTGTTCCTCCACACTGGGCTGGATGCTGCCAGGAGCTGGTGCGGTGACCGCACGTGGCATAAAATTCCCATCTCATCCCAATCGCTGGTCTCCAACCCAAACCTTTCCAAAATACCTACCAGTGCAATTAAAAACCTGCCTCAAATTCCTAGATAATTAAGGAAGAACATGACACGACCAGCGCAGCTTTTGTATCTGCAGCTGGAGGGAAGGGAGGGAGTGGATGCCGGGGCACATCTGCATCGAATCCCCATCTCCGCCAGCAAAACCTCTGCAGGTGCTGGGGGCTGTGGTGTCTCCGCCGCTTACCGCACCCCAAACACGTGCCAGATCTCTTCCCTCCGTGAGAAGTCTCTGCAATTAAATTGTCTTTAATTGCTTTACAGTTCTGCTTCGGCCGCATTCACATATTGGAAAACCAACAGCTCTCCAAGCCGAAATACTTTACGATCTCGGTTTCCATTCCCTTAATATTTTCTGAGCTGGTTTCCTGTTTCCCTGTTGCTAAAAACACACGTTGGCAAATAATAAAATGATTCACATGCCAAAAAATTTGAAACAATTGTTTCTGCCCAGAAATGAGTGAAAACCTTTCTTGTTGTGTTTAATAGAATCAGCAGAGCCCGCCGTGATCTCTGCTCTTGCAGAAGATGGATTTTTATCACCATTTATCAGGAAGCCAAATGCTCCTGTGCCTCTGCAGGTTTTGGGTCCATAACTCAAATACCAGGGTCTGCTTCACTTTCAGAAACAGTATTTTTCAGGTCTTGGCAGAAGTGGTTCTTCTGTTCTCATGCGTTCAAAATATTTCATCGTAGGGTAAAAATAACAGGGAAGCTGTTGAAGGGCTCCGGGATCGGAAAATTTCGCTCTGTCTAGAATTACTCCTTTCAGGGCTCAATTCAGTAGAAAAAAAATTGTGGTATTGTGAAAGGCCATGAAAGGAAAAACCTTTTTTAGCGGGGCAGAAAGCCAAGGGAAGTTCGCGGGCTCCGCATCTTGCACATCCCGACAACTTCCTATGTACTTAAGCTATTAAGCTGCCTTTGCCCCGGCCATTCCTTCCCCACAGCTCCGGGGATGCCAACGTGGAAGGGAAAAGCTTGAAGCTTTGAAGAGCTGACGGTTAAAACCCAGGAAAAGCCTTGCAACAGTCCCACTGGGTTTTTTGCCACAATGTGAGGCTGGGGAGGTGCTGGCGGAGCATCCCTGCCCCGCGCCGTCTGTCCGGACAGGGTGTTGAGCACCTTGTAAATCAATAATAACGCAAACTCCTCCGCATCAGGCTGGGTCGTGTCAGGGATTTGATAAACGGCAACACTTTTTCTAGTAGTTTAATTTTTTTTAAGTATAGAAGAAAATGTGGGTTATTTAAATGTCCTTGGGAGCGGCCATTTTATGAAGGAAACCAGGAAAAAGGGAGAGGTTGGATTTGGAGTTGGATCGACAAAGGAAATTAAAATTAAAAATACCAAGGAAACGATACATTTACAAACCTGTGCTCCTCATATCGCCTTTCTCTGCACAGGTCCTGGCGGGTTTGAGGAGTTTTTGCAGTGGGTTAAGCAAGTCCCGCCAGGGCAGAATGGGCTGCAGCCTAAGCAAAACCATACAAATGCACTGAATTAAAAACGCAAGGAGCAAACGATGGGGTTTGCCACCTCCAATGGGGTCTCAAAGTGTAATATTAGCACGAGTGACTGATCTGGGGTAAATATCACCCGAAGCTGATGTGGCTTCAGCTCCTCCAGCTTATTGCAATAATTGATAAAGCTTTAGGGGGGAAGGTGGAGAAAGTCCAGGCTGGTCCTACGCTGCTCCCCCGGTCATTTTTGAGTGATTAAATTGAACAGGGTTAATTCTACTTTACACCAGTAAACCCAAAATCAGGAAGAAAAACACATAAAATAAGGATGAAGGGAGGAAAAAAAAAGGGAATAACTTTAATTTTAAAAAAGAAGAATTGGTAAAAAAAGTTCCTGCAACATGAATGCATTTTTAGGAAAAATGTGGGAAATATTGATAATCATTTTTATCACTCGATGGTGCAAGCACTTCTTGTTCATATAGTTTGTTGAACAAGTCAGTTTATCGAAGTATTGAAGTTTAACGTAAAAAATGCGAAAAGCTGCTGTTGTTTAAAAAAAGAGCAGGCGGTTAAAAACCAAACATTTTGCTACATTTGGATTGAGGGGGGAGGAAGGAGCCCCATCCAAAATCCCTTGGCTTGTTCCAGATCGGGCCCTCGGTCACTGACCCAACGTTCCCTCCTTCTGTCTTATATTAAATCAAGTCGTGTAAATAGTATTGGATGTGAAATACTGTATTGGAATATGTTAATGTCCATGGTGTAAATCCTGCCCGACGAGCTGAGGCCGGGGGTTTTACTCATTGTCCCATTATCATCATTCTCTTGATGCCCCTACCTCCCTTTGCTTGTAAAAGTACTAAACCGCTCACTTTGGAAATCAGATCGGGAATATTTGCTTTTCCCTGTGTTTTACTATTACGGAGTTTCATATAAAATTTAAGAGATGTATCCTATTACCGCTTGTTTTCTAAAACGTAAATTCAATTATGATCGGAGTTAAATGAGCCACCAGCTCTTAGAGGTAACCATTTCACATTTCTACTTCAGGAACATTAATTAATTGTCTATATTTTCCATTAAGACTTTTCAGCATGGAAGCTGCAAAGAGGAAAACCCAGCCAGTCTGTCCCTGCTGCCCGTCACTGGGAAACGTCCCTTTTGCTGCAAAACCAGATCGGCAGCAGCAATCACATCCTGCCCGGTGCCAGCAACGGCACTGCTGAGAATCACTTCGTTCCAATTTAAGACTTGCAGGTCTGCTTATTAGTGCGTGTTGTCTTGGGCGTATAAAGTAATTTCTACATGGGGAAAAAAAAAAAAAGAGAGAGAAAATTAATTTCCTTCACTCTGCTCGAGTTTCAGAGGAAATTCCACGTTATCACTCTGGAGAGCACCCGCAAAACAAAACAGGGAGAAAGAAATCGTTATTTTGCCGATCGTTAAAAGTAACCGACTGTGGTGCTGCTTCCTCTGGCACGTGCCGTCTTTGGGACTCGCTGCGGAATAGAATTCGGAAGAAAACAGTAAAATAGAGTATTTTCTATTTGCATCCACTGTGCTGTGCCTCCAGTCCCCTGTGCCGGGGAGCACTCAGGTTAAACTTCACAAGCAATAAGCGTGAAAAGCAAATAGAGCCACAGACCAAGTTTCCGATCCAGAAAAATGTACACGATGCTGCAGGAAAATGGTCTTTCTGAGGGATTTGGGAGCTGAGGAAAAGCGCGATCTTGCCTCAAGATGGCAGATGGGACACTCGGATCTCAGGGTGACAAAAGCGCCACTGTCCCCAAATGTGCGTGGGACTGGTGTCACCCAACAGCCTGGTGTGTCCCCCGCCCCAAATTCCAGGGTTAACATCCCCAAACTCCAGATCCAACATCCCCAAACCCCTGTGTTAACACCCCCAGCCCCAGTGTTAGCATCCAAGATTTATTTGTATCAAGATAAATATTAGGATGAGCTTATTTAGTGGAGTAATATACAGGATTGAATTTCTGGTTCAAAAGATGACCAAAATACACTGATCTCAGCCCAAATGAGAGCAGGTCTCTTCCCACTTCCCTGCCTGCCACCCATCCTTCCCTCCCCAAAACATTATTTGTGCAGGAAAATAGTTTAAAAAAATGACATTGAGTCATTCAAACTGCTTGAGTTTGTCTACGCACAAATTGTCGGCTTCTCCTTCAGTTTAACCATATATGCTTTCTGTTTTTATTATCAAAAAGCAACTTTCTGCCCCAGTTTGTGCCCCTGCAACACCCCCCCAGAAAGGCGATGGCGTGTGGACACGTGCACGGCTCTTAACAGCAGCTTTTCGGCATTTTTTCTGTGTTTCTTATGGTTTAAAACACTGAAGTGCAGCTTTAGTTCCACTGAACCATGAGCATTTCCTGCCCTCTGTCAGGAAACCAGGACCTGGGTGCTGGTGTCCAACATAAGAACAGGTCTTTGGAAGTGAATTAATTAATATTTGATCAAGGGGACCCCATTATTAGCCCTTAGAAGCATCTTTTTCACTCAGGCCCTGGTGTTTTGGGGTGTCTCGAGGATGCCGCTGTTGGGAGCGGAGCTGGGTTACCGGGCAAAACTCTGTCACATCTGCAGAGCTACTTCGCAAGGAAGCAAATGGCACATGGCAAGGATTCAATTACGGTTTATAGCAAAGAAAAAATGGCAAAATAAACATCTACTCCACATGAAGGGCTCTCTTCGAACCTTGGAAACTGGAGGATGGGCAGGAGGATGAGCGCTGGCTTCCTGGCAACGGGCACACTGGGATCTTTGGGAGTGGATTTGGTGATGGAGGATGGAGGATCTGCTGATCCACTCTCATCTCCCGTCTCCTCGCATTTGAAGATTCAGCCTCGGAGTGTTATATCATTTGTTATTAATAACATCCATCTTATGCTCCCAAACCGCCTCTCGTTTCATGTGTCTGTTTGGGCATCGTGTGCCACGGACCATATGGGCCTCGTTTGAACCCCCTCCCAATCGCGGGGTCCATGTGCAACTGATAAAGGCCAATTTGGGACGGATGGGAGTGGGGGGGGTCACCACTCTCCAGGCAAATCCAAGAAGGACGCCCTATATGTTTTCTAAGTGCTAAACCCAAGGGAAATTACTTCATCAAAACCTGATCCAGACCACAGTAATGAAGACTGTGATGTAGCCAGTGTTCGACCATGTTGACTTTACAGTACTGGAATTAATCCATGTGCATTGCAGCTCGGTGAAATCATTTCCAGCCCGTAGCAGCTCCGGGGCTGACTTCATCCTTGCAGCCCCAGATGCGGAGCCCTCAGAGCCGGGGGAATTACGGAGAGGACCAAAAAGCCGTTTGCTGCTCATGGTGATGGCTCTCTGTCTTCATGGGGATGTCAAATTATTCTTAGGGACGATCCGGACCCCGCAGATTTTCAGTGGCCATTCGCAGTGTTACGCTCATCTGCTTTCCGCGGGGCCGGAGACAAGGGGATTTGCTGTTTGCTCTCTCCCTTGATGAGATTATTCAATTTTAACCCCCCATAAAAATCCCCGGTAATCTTACCGTGACCACAGGTTATTCAGGGTGCAAATTCAGCCCGACGCTATCGGCTGCATCTCCTGCTTCCCCAGAGAGGTGCTGTGCAAGCTCGGGGGCTTTCCCCAGCTGTCGTCATCACAGCAACCGTTTTATCTTCTAAAGATAGGCACTCTGGATATTTTTGTGCTATTTCCACCAGGAAAATACACCCAGTGGGATGCTCTGGCTTGCCAGTGCCCTCGCAGGAGCTCGGCCCAGCTCACGGAGCATCTCTCAGGTTAGGGGAGCTGAGAAAAGCAGAAATCCCTCCAGCTCTGCACAAGCGATCTGCCGCCTACCCCGTTTCACTTCCTTTCCCTTCATCCTGTATGTCTTTATTCACATTTTCTTGGTAAAAACGCAATGCATTCTTGGTCGTTGCTCCAGAGCACAAACGCGTTTGCTTTCCGTGAAAATAAGGAGCTTCTGCGAAGCGAAAAACTCCACGAAACCCCCTGATTTCGGTGGTATTTCTGCAATCAAATATAACCGAAACCCCATGGGGAGGGATGCCGACCCCCGGGGAAGGGGGGTAAAGTCCTGAGTCCTTGTGCCGTGGCTGGTGCCGGAGGCTGGGGGGACACACGGTGGCCTGGGGACCCCCAGGACATGCCACCACTGGGGCTTGACTGGCAAGAGCGTCCTCAAGTCAGGCAGGTCCCCACCTAAGCCTGATGGTGCTCATGCAACGCAGGGAAATCAATGGAAATTCATTGATGCTGAGCTTTCTGAGGAGCTTCCCGAGCTCTTTAAATTGTGAAAGCAGGATTTTAAAATATATATTCTTAATTATATTTATTATATAGAAAAAATATATTATTAATATATACAAGGGTAAATGGCAGAGTGAGAGGGCTCCAACGCTGCGGGGCACGGGCAGGGGATGTCACCTCCAGGGGGCCGGCTGGGGGGCTACGGGGTGCAGGAAAAGTGCAAAACGTGAGTATATCCGAAAGGATTTCTCCATTCTTGTGTTCTTGCTGGGCTTCTTGCTGCCTTACCTAACCCGCATCATGTAATTTAATTAAGTTTGTTTCATTTATTTTTTTTTAAAGTGCATGTGGGACTAGTAAACTTAATTAAAAATAAACATTGTTAAGCAGCCTGATACAGCTATAATTTGATTTAAAGTGCTGGATGATACCAACATTATAAATGTAAACTGATATGCCTTTTAAAAAAAAATATATATATAAATGAAATTCAAAATACTTCTTCATTTGCAGCAGGCTTTTTGAGCCGGGTTAATTGCGAAGGTTTCTTCCTCCTGTTTTGTTGCTGTAGGGCTTTTTTTCAAGTGGGGTAAGAAATATTTCATCCTCAAACAAATTATTGCTGGCTCATTTGTGCTCCGGGTTTCGCTGCCTTTGTTCATGCAATGCAGAATCGCCACTACCCAGAAATCAGTGCCAGAGCTCCCATTGATTTCAATGGTGCATTAGGGATAATTCGGATTTGCTTCTGGAGTAATCCCTGGATTTCAGAGGAGAAACTTTTCACCTGGCACGAGTCAAAGAGGCAGGAGTTGTCATCAGAACCTCTTCATGATGCTGTAATAAATATGTTCAATGTAACGCAATATGATATAATGCATAGTATATACGATGAGCATTGGATTTGCAGCTTTTCCTGATGTTTTTTGCTGTTTCGAACTGGCCAAGTCCACCTCCTCGCTTTCAGCAGCTCCTGAAACACCGGCTGCGTTCAGCGGATGCTTCAGCCAAGTTGTGCATCCCACACCATAACGTCCAAATATCCTGTGTTACCCCCATCAAATCCTCCTGAAATCTCCCTGCTCTGCTCAGGCAGTGCAGTGGCCACATATTCCTGCTTTTAAGTGAGAAAAAGTACTTAGTAAGTCCGAAAAACCTTCCCCGGGCTCAGGGCAGGCAGCGCCGGGTTGGGAACCGCTCTCAGGGCTGATGCTGAACAACATCGCCTCTCCTCCCCACCCACCAGCCCTTTGCAAAACTATTTACTAATTCAATACGAGACCATCAAAAGCTTTCGTTTCTCTTCTCCCCAGCAGTGAGGTTATTTCGTACAAGTCGCTGCTTTTAATCTGTTGTCAGAATTATTTGCAGAGACATTCACGGCCAGACCGGAGGTGGCTGGGTGATGGGAACCACGGCTTTCCCTTGCAGAGCTCAGGGAAGCCCCCTCCCTTAATGACACATAATCACCGCAACTGCTAATTGGTTTTGCCATCCGCATCTTGCTGGAGCTGGACAAACGGACGGGCACAAGGGTTGCACCACCACGGTTCTGCACCAACGGCAAACAGACCAGAACCAACCAAAGGCAAATAACAGAACGACTGATCAATAGTGAGACTATCACAACATAATGTATATTTTGGTGTTTGTTTTCATAAGCTGTGCGTGGAACTGTTCAAATGACACGAGGTGGTAGACTCGCAGGAAGACTTAATTCCATTTATTTTAATTTTAAAAATTAATACGTACACAAATCTAATTGAAAATGCTGCAGTCATTATATTTTCCCCTTGCTGTTAATTTTGGGTTTTATTTTTCCAGTTTCTTTTGCCTTTAATAATACATAAAAACGGTATTTTTCCCTCCTTGCTTTTAAACCTCCAGCAAGAGGGGCGAAGGAGCTGGCTGACAGATGCAGAGGAAAAGCCGAGCGGAGAGAGAAGGGAAATAAACTGCTGAAAGTAACAAAATCTTCTTCAAGCTCAGTTATTACAGTGATCTGACAGCAGCCGCGGGCACAGAGGCCAAGCCAGAAAGCATTACAGGTTTTTCACTTAACCTTCCTCCTTTAAACTTAAAACTTTACCGAACTTTATGACTGAGAAACTGTCCGAGAGGGCTCTGCAGCATCTCTGGAACACGCAGAATCCCAGCGTGAGGTTTGCAGGATTCCCGGTACCAGAAGCTATTTAATCTTGTTTGTTGAATGGAGTCCTTGAGAAACGAAGGCTTCTCTTTTTGTCTCACAAATTATTCCCAATGTGTTTCTGATTTTTGCAAGAGTAAACAAACGGAGATACTTTTCAAACCCGGGGTTGTTTGCATATACAATAACCGGCAGAAATTTGCAGGATGGCTTGGGAGAGAACAGGCAACAAAGCCTGCAGCCCCACAGCTGAGCCCAGACCCCCAGCCACACATCTCATTCCCCCGTTTCTATCAGTCAACTGTATTTTCCAGCCATGGAGACAAGATTTTCTTTTTAATTAATTTTTTACTAATCCTCCTATGCGCATTTTATTGTTGATATAAATCACGGGGCAAAAAAAAATCCCAGTGCTGTCTTTTAAATATTTATTCCCTACGACTCAGTGGAGTATGGATTCAATCCTTATCTCATGGCTATATCCTGCCTTATAGCTACCAGAGGATAACACCTTTCTCAGCCCTCTTACCTCCGAGCTCCAGCTGCCGGGACGGGGTAATACAAACCACATTGATGCCAGGGCGGGGATTTCTGCGCGTCTGCGAGCGGCCCCAGAGCTGCGGCTGCTCTTTCAGACGGGGAAACGATCTCTCCGAGGCAACTGGGATTCATCAGCCACAGCTAATTGAGCCCTGGCGGGAGCTGCCTGCTGAGCAGGAGGGTTCTTGTCCGACGATGTTCTCCATCGGCTTCTTCCGAGCCCGTCTCCGATGGGATGTTCCTGCTCTGAGCATCCCCCGAGATGTTGGGAGGGTGGCAGAGCCTCTCGTGCAGGTCCCTGCTGGTCCCCACCTGCATCCCTGCTCTGCCCCAGTAATGCTAAAAAAAAACCCCTGGTGAAATTGCCTTAATTTAACTGAATTTGCCGTTTCTGGGATAGATCAGGATGAGGAGTTGGAGGATGTGCAGAGCAGAAGCATTTGGTATTATCGATGCTGAACTTTGTCATGTATTTCAGTGAACTGGATTAATTCTGTTATGTATGGAAGTGCTTTGAGCTTGTGGAATGTGGGACAATAAAAGAGAGCAGACGCACGAAGGTAGGCAGAAATCCAGAACAAAATAAATCCATCTCCCTACAGCTTATTGCAACTCCCCTGGCCCTACACGTGCTGCGGGTCTGAGGGTCGCAGGAGCGATGGGAAAACGGAATCAAAGTGTGGGGGAGCCCATGGGGTGACCCCGAGGGGCTGTGGTGTTCGGTGGGGCTGGGGCAGCTCCTGCCATGCTGGAGCATCATCTCCTGTGGTTGTTAGTTCTGGGGAATGTCTGTGGGGCTTTGGTGCTCTGACAAAACCAGAAGAAGTTTCAAGCCCACTCATCATTAGTGGCACAGGACATGATTTATGTTCTGGGCTAAAAGACATTTTTCAGAGGGCTTTTTTTCAACGCAAACTATTTGTTTCTGGCAGTGCAGGAGCTGCCCAACCTTCTGCCTTTGGTGGCTGTGTTGTGGAAGAAGCAAAACCTGCCCTGTCGCTTGGTTTAATGTCGTTGCTCAGTCCTAAGCCTTCAAACATGGGATTGCTAACGAATTACCAATTATATTTCAATGTAAGATGTCCACCAGGTTCTCCACAGTGAGGGGCTATTGACTCCAGTAACTAATGGGCACAGACAGACACGAGCAGCTCGGAAAGGCAATATCAGCCCCAAACACAACCAGATGTGCAGAAGGTATACAACTTCTCGATGGATAAAACTTGCTGCGGAGCCAAAATCAGACTCAGCTGCAAGTTCCAGGTCTTGAGGGTTAGGAAGAGGTAAATCTTTCATACACGAGCTATAATAACAACTCAGCCTTCTGACCAAGAGTGGCAGGGCAGGGTATTAATTCGGGCAGATGCAGTAGATCAAGGGCTTGATTGGGGCTCCAGGGCCGTGGTGCCCAGACTCGTGGTGGTTATGAGGATTTCGGGGCTCTTCTCACTGCTGACAGGGCTTCTCAGGGACATTATCTGCATTCTCCTAATTTTAAATTGCAATTTATCTAGAAAAAAATACACAAGGAAAGGAGCTGACGTCAATATATTGCACATAACAAAGGAACCTATTTCGTTGCCTCCAAATCTTCCTATTTTGCAGTATGGTCTCCAACCAAGAATGGAAAAACTCTTTGCAGATCATAGCAACCCCATCCAGAGAGAAGGATTTTACATCTTGGATAAGAAGATCTCTCTTCTAGCACCTACAGGCTTGACTTGCTTTGGCCCTGAAGACCTTAGGAAGAAAACTCCAGCTGGTGAGCACTGGTCCATGTCCACCATGGCTCTGGTGAACCCCAAGAGTGTGCACGGTATCTTGGAGCTGGGACAGACCACGTTGATGGAGAAACACCATGGAGATGGTGCTGGGTGGGGGTGTCAGACCCTGGGAAGGGCTTGGGGAGCCCAACCACTGGGATGGGCACCATGAGTTGGGGAGGGGATGCTCCTCACAAGCCAAGAGCTCTGTTCCTCTCCGAAAGCCAAGGGATGCTCAGCTGGAGCCGGCTCACCCCAAGCTGCAGCTCTTCCCGGAGCCTTCCCATCTCACCTTGTTTTTACATTACTCGAGGACAGAGCTGGTTTTCCAGAGCAAATCCCCTGCTAATGTTGCTGGGATTTGAATTTATGGCCATGGGAGGTGTTGAGCCACCAGGCCAGATGGTTATTTGTTAATTTGGATGGTTTGGAGTGGTTTTTGGATCTCAACAGAACCATCCACATTTGCAAACAAGAGAAAGCCATAAGCTGAACTGTTCCTTATATTAAATCATCACATGGTTTTCTTCTTCCCTTATTGAAAAAGATTGTCTGATTTTCGGCTGTACAATTTACAGTCTGCAGCCTGTGACCCAGTGCAGCCAGAAGGAAACTTTGGAAAGGGAGATAATACCGTGGAGACAGATTTTCCTCTTCTCTGAGCTGAAATTCCTCATGACGCTGGAGATTGTTGACCAGTTAATGCTGATTTTCTTCTGCTCCAACAATACTAGCCATATATACATTTCTTTGACAGACTTCATATAGCAACTACCTGTACATTAACATACACGGATTGCATTTATGTATTTTGCACAGCTCAGTTCTATTGGGCAGCAAGTCAATCACATTTATTTATTACTTTAAAATTAAAACCAGAAAATAATATCCATCATCCCTAAGGGGATACTTGAAAAAGCAGTTTCACCCAGCTTCGCATGGAGAGTTCATGCGGTTTTAATTTCAAATACAAAGAATAGATAGCTTGGTTGGGGGTGACATCACTCTCCTTAGAAAACTTCATGTGATTCTTTTTCTTGTTTTTAAAGCTATTCTTTTACATATCTGCTGACAGATATTTGTATTGGCAGAACTTATGAAATACTAAGATTGTATCTTTTCTGTTTAATTTCAAAAGTCACTTCCTAATCAAAATGCAAGCTAACAACTCAAAACCGTTTCAGTGCTTGGAAGCTGAGTGAAAGCTTCCTTGCAAAACTCTTGATTTATTGTCCTTCTCCTTGATGTATCACCCCTACAAGCTTTTATTCTCATCCCTTTATATCTGCATTTACAGCAATAATTAGCTGTAATATCCAAGGACAGAATAACAAAACAAAGCTGAGTTTCTCCGCAGCCGGTCAATCTCTCCCAGGTGTGGGCTCAGTTTAAGGCCAGAGTTTGAGTTTATCTTTCCAGACAGGGAGGGAAAAGTCTCAAACTCGTTTTGGGACTGAGTGCTGCAGCAAAGAGGTGGCGGCAGTGGGAAGGAATCAGTGGAAAGCAAACAGTTGGAAAAGCACTCTGCACCAGAAACAGAGTGACCAGGGATAAATCATCACGTCTTGTGAGGACCCACCTTCTCCAAACCCAGGGAAGGCGGGAGCGAAGCTTAGTCCAGACATCAGGATTTGGTGAGATATTCCCCTGATGAGTAACAAATCAAGGCATCCTCCCCGGCCCCAAATCTTGGCCATCACAGGAGACCTTGGCCCGTTTTTGCTTTCAGAGCAGATGATGAGCTCAAGGCCACCAAAGGACCTTCCCCGTATGCCCCAGCACCAAGGAGGTGTCTCAAAGTATCTGGTTACTATTTAATGTGAAGCAAAGCAGAATATAGGCTGAAATTTGTAAAAATAATACCATTTTCTTATCTAAAAAGACTTTTTGCCCTCAGATTCCTACTGTGAAAGATCTCACGGCTGGTCGGGCACTAGGCGGGGTTCCCAAGAACCCGAGATGCTCTGGATTCTGCCCGGCCCCAGCACCAAGGGTTGAACGTGGCCCCGGGTCTGTCCAGGAATATAGAATAACTCAGTATCAGCTTCCCCATAACTATTTTTAATTTCGCTTCTCCTGTGTGGTTTCCCTGGCAGCTAAACAGAGAACTTGGCCTTTCCCTCCCTGTTGTCCAGGGGTGATGAGAGCCGGGGGTGGCCTTGGGGACAGGGGGTGGCCTTGGGGACAGGGGGTCCCACAGCTCCTGGGGCTCATGCAGGGTCAACTTCTCCTCCCCCTGTGCAATTCCTTGCAGTAAAGCTGAACAGGACACATTTTGGTGCCATTCTGAAGGTTTTCTACTCCATCCATGTGGTGATTTTGCTCTCTCTAAATCCCCTATTATTACACATTCTTTAAGTATTTTCTTTAAGTATTATGAGAAAAGTTCAACACAGCAGGAATTTTTCCCTTGACTTAGAAGGGGGAAGGGTCCATGTCTTGGTCTTATGTCTCTTCTCTAGGGAAATGATGATGGAGGAAAGGTGGTGCTGGATGGGATCGCTGGGCTGGCAGGGGCTTCTCAGGTGGAGCTGGCTGGATAAGGGATGGAGCAGCTTCTCTTCACTCTCACACCTCGCATGCAACCACTGGTCAAAAACCAGGAGCTGGGTTGGGAAAGGTCACCTTGAAAATGTTCCTCACAGCCCAGAAATCTTGCTTTTCCAGGAAATATGTTGAGGTTGCAGTGAGATATCGGACAGAAGCCCTTGTTGCATCACCCCAACCACCTTGGTGGTCCCAGGAAAGATCTCAACAGGACACACGACTGCAGCCAGAGCTGCTGGATGAAAGTCCTTGTGGTGGCACGTCATGTCTTGGTAGTAGAGATGCACAAGGTGGTTTCACCCTCATGAGATGCACATGGTGGTGTCA
The DNA here is from genome assembly GCF_964273445.1 of Streptopelia decaocto. Lineage (NCBI taxonomy): Eukaryota > Metazoa > Chordata > Aves > Columbiformes > Columbidae > Streptopelia > Streptopelia decaocto. The sequence continues at coordinate 19,738,930 of NC_138665.1, read as the reverse complement.
CCCTCATGAGATGCACATGGTGGTGTCACCCTCATGAGATGCACATGGTGGTGTCACCCTTACCCCAGCAGCAAGCGGACATCACTGACCCTTCCCTGGCTGTGGCGGGGATCACCACTAACCCTTGTCTCATCATGAAGCGATCAGAGTCCCTTAATTTGATTGAACTCTCCCCAAATGCTCTATATATTGTTTTTACTTCACTGACTCATTTCCTTAAAGTTAAATCCTATTCCCTGTGCAGCCTTTCGAAGGGGTGGCTTATGTATAAAATAAGATAAAATAACAGAGATTTATTTTAATCTAGCTTTAACTAACGCAGCTCATGTGGCAGTGAAGAACCTCCTTAGGACCTTGCCTGACCAAGAGACTTCAGCACCCACTGTCCACCACTAAAATCTGGCCATTTCTTGCCCAGATCTGTCATTTTTTTGCCATTAAATTAATTCAGGCTGTTCCTGAGGGCGAGAACATGCTGGACCGTCCCATCACCTCCTGCTCTGGCCAGCGCAGGTGACACAGCCCGAGGGGGACAGAGAGGTCACACTGTCACCCAGTACTGGGACCCAACAGCAGAGGTTTTCCAAAGTTCATTACTGGGAAAATAAGGTGGAGAATGAAATTAAAGCTATGCTGTGGGACCGGCCATTTGAGAACATGAGGGAAAACAATCTCCTAAGTGCTGTTATAAGCTACTTCGGGGGGTTTCTGCCAAGATTTACTTAGTCTTGAGGATTTTCTGTTTAAAAAAATTGTATTTTAGAAAAAAAAAAATAAGTATTTGTTAATCCGCTAATAAGTAATTAGTTAATGGCTCACATGAAATCATAGTTACATTTAGAAAAATTAAAGTTGAATACCACAAATTCCAGGTCTCTTAGAACCCAAACCAGTGTAATTTCAGCCCACAGAAGGTTATTGAGCTGACAGGTTCACCCACTCCCATTGCAGCCCGTGTATCAGCCAAAGAACTTAGACATGGTTTTATTGCATCTTTAATGCTACCCCACAACAAACCTGCCGTCCCTTACCATGCTGATAGTGGCGGCTCTTTGCAGCACACTGCACCATCCATAAGTTTATTATATTTTTATGATATTATTTGCACATTGCAATATTCGTTATTAGCTTGCATTTCTTCAGCATAAGGTTTATCTCTACTGGATTTGAGGCAGCACATTCATTTATATTTACAACACGACAAGCAAATAGGCTGGGATCTGAAAAAGAAATATCATTGATTTCTTAGTAACAATAAGGTTGGGAAACAAGCTGGAGGTGAAAATGTCCAAGCTTTAAACTTATAATTGCAGCTTTATATAAATCTATGGCATGTCAGCTGGAGATAAGAAAGATAAAAGTATTAGATGCACAACCGAGTGCAGGTCATATTAAAATATTACCCCAAGCCACAAGCCGGGCTTGGTTTGCTTTAGGTGTTTTGTTTTGCTTTGGCAAATGCAAAGTAAATCTTGGTAAAACCAAGTGCAGCTTGAACACAATTAAATATCCCCAAATCTGCCCAGAGCGTGGTCAGGAACATCCGTGTTGGGAATTTACCTGTCTGCTTTAGCAGCCTAATGGACAGTATTAAAAGATCATTTTCAAGTTAAGCAAACACTTCTGGCATATTGCATAGCACTTGCTTTAAAATTAAGTTAGTTATTCTGAACTTTGTGCCAACTGATTATTTGCTTGATTTTCTGATGACGGTAATACGTGACATCCCATCACATCATTTGGTAAAGACAATAAGATTACAAAGCCCAAGAAGGGTCTGAGTCAGTCCTTGACAGATTAAAGCTCTCCAAGTCCCCTGAAAACCCTTCTCTGACATATTGATTTAACCTAAACCCTCAAAATGTTCCTGATTATATCATCTCAATTGGGCTTTATTTTTGTTTTACTTTTTCATTGTAGGAAATTAAAAAAAGGCTCGGTTGATCCCCGGCCAAGTTCTTGAAATGTGGTGCAATGCTAAGGAAATAAAAGATTACTCGAAATACTTTTTAATAATATGTCATGTCAGCAGAGATAAAGGTTCACACGTCGTGCCCTCAGCTGGCTTCGATCAGCGCTGGCCAGGACCCGCGCTTCACCCACCTTCTAAATCACGAGCTTACGCTCTTCTAATTATGAACATGTCTATGAAATTTGCTTCGTTTCTCTCTGTAAGAAGAACTAAAGATTTGTGTCTGTGGAGCCGATCCTGACGGGGGGAGCAGAGCAAGATAACCTCCCCAAAATCTCTGCCCCTGCCATCTATCCATTTCTCACCCCGATGGATGGGGACACCTGTGGGATAATGTGAAGGAAAACCACGTTTTGGGGGTTTTGCAGGGTTTTTGCTGGTCCCTGGATTTTGAGACACTTTGCAAAAGAAGAGAAGCATCGTTATCCTTGATAAAAGTGAAATCTGAATGTAATCAGCCTCTCCGAAGGGCACACGCTCCTGCCAAAGGCTGGGCAAGCTCTTCCCCCATGTAACCCCAAGTGCACACCGCTCCCCAAAAGCTTGGGGAAGTAAATGCAAGAAACATCCTCCCATATATTGGTTCTACAGCTTATGTGCATCTGTCCCAGTCGCTGTGGTTTGATCCGGAGCTGATACCAGGACCACGTGCATGGAGAAAATTCAGCAGCCGGGAAAGTGAGCAGCTTTCAGCCGGGTGCCCCAGGAATCTCCGGCATTCAGCACCCATATCTGCACCCGTTTGCTTCCTCCAAGGGTTTTTCTTTAGACAAACTCCTGTCTGAGTGAGATAGGCCAGGAGTTCCATGTATAAAGGTGTGTTAAAAAATGTATAAATCAGTATCCATACCTACAAATGTATAAGTGAGTATCAGCGCACAAACCCCATCGTAAGCTGAGTAACGGAATCCCTTGGAATAGGGATTTGAAGACAACAGCCTGAGCCTACAGGCTTTTTAAACTGTACATTTGACAACAGTCTTGCCAGATAGTCACTGTCTGACATTTGGGTTTGGTTGTCTCCACTAAGAAAAAGCAGTTTTTACTCCGCTGCCGGCCCAAGGCTTGGAAGAAATGTGTGCACCAGGACACAGACACAGACAAATTCAGCAAGAAATCCTGAAAAGTGAAATATTTTAGTAAACCAGTGCTCCCCCCAGGCCCCAGGAGCATCTGGAAGTGGGACAGGGAGCTCTGCAGACCATCCCCTGCCCATCCTGAAGCCACAGCTCCCTCATTCCCCAACCTGCTTTCTCAGCTGGCCTGTGAATTTTATCCCTTTCCACGTTTTTTTCCCGTTAAGGCTGGTTGGTCCCGGCTGACCCCATGCGGGGGGAGGCAGCGGGGAGGGATGCGCAGGGGATGGGGCAGGCGGACACCCACCCTCTTTAGCATTATTACCACTGCTTTACACCCCCTCCCTCCCCCCAAATAAAGACTAAGCCCCAGAATCCCCCTTAGTGCCAGCTCTGGGGAGGGTGCCTGGATGGAAAATGAATCAGTGCAGTGCAATCAAGCTTTTGCAGGGTGGGGAGGTCCCCAATAGGGGCCCAAAAATTGCTGTGCGAATTCATCGCAGCCCGTTGCCTGCACAGCTGAGTGTCCCTGCCAGGTCCCCTGCTCGGCCCGGAGCCCCCTCAGCCCCGGCCCAGGTGGAAAACTGGAATTGCTGTCCTTAGTTCAGCGCAGTTGCTGCTGCTGGGATCGCCTTGAAGCGGAGCAGTGGAACCATCCCGGGGGTGATGCCGGAGCAGGCGGGCGGGGGCTGCCTTTAGAAAATAATAGTAATATAAATTTTAGAAACACACATATGCAAAAAGGAAGAGGCAACATAGACAAAACAACCAAAAAAACAACCAAACGAACAAAAAACCAACCGAAAATGGGGGACAAGCCCATCTGCCTGTCCAGCATTGTCCCATAGTCTGGGGGTGACACTGTCATGCCGGGGACACCGGAGGGACCGCATGTGACCAGCCCGGCTCCAGCAAAGCCCCCGCGCAGCCAGGCCTAGAGCAGACACACACGGCCATGGCTTTCCCTTGTCTTTATTCCTTTTTTTTTTCTTTTTCCTATCTTTTTTTTCTTTTTGTGCTGGTTCTGGTTAAACGTTATTTGCACTTTTGTTGGAAAAGTGGCCCCTAGTGTGCAATTATGTCAAATTTCTTTGAGTTTTACAATTTAATGGAGAACAGTAACTCTTTTATTGATCCTAGACAGGGCCGGCTCCTCTTCCCCTCCACCGCCCCCTCTCCCCTCCCTCCCCTTCTTCCCCCAGACCCCCCCCCGTTACTCCTATGAAATGTCACTCAATGTTTCTTATGCTCCCACCAGTTTCCAAAACAAACAGTGGAGCCCGCAGCCGTCTATTGACTCAGTTGGATGCAAGAGGATCTCGCCGTGGCCGCTGCCCCCCGACGGGAGCCGGGCGGTGACCGGACGAGGGTCGCTGGGTACCGGCCGGGATGGAGCCGCCGCCGCCCGCCTGAGTCGCGCAGCCGCCCGGGGGGCACCCCGGCCCGGGGGGGAGGATGGCGCTCAGCTCCCGGGCTCACGCCTTCTCGGTGGAAGCTCTGGTGGGACGTTCGGCCAAGAGGAAGGTGCCGGAGGGTCCCGACGAGGACAGCGGGCCCGGCACCAGGCAGAACCGCAGGGCCCCGGAACCGGGTTGGTAGCGGCGGGGACCCCCGGGGTGGCGGCGGGACCCCCGGAGCCTCCCGAGCCGCCTCCTCCCGTTTCTCTTCCCAGCAGAAAAGCGGCCCAAGGGCGGCGCGGAGAGTCGGGAGGCGGGGGCCGGGGTGCAGGTGGAGCTGCAGGGAGCCGAGCTCTGGAGGAGGTTTCATGAGATCGGCACCGAGATGATCATCACCAAGGCCGGCAGGTACCGGCGGCACCGCCGCTCCGCTGCCCCTTTCCCGCTGCCCCTTCCCCGCTCCGGCTACTCCTCTGCACCGCGCTTCTTTTTTCCTTTGTCTCTTTTTCGTTACCATTTTTTTCCTTTTTTTTTTTTCTTATTTTCTGGTGAGTATTTTTATTTCCGTTTTTTTTTTCCCGATTTTTGTTGAGTTTGAAAATATTTTTTCCCCATGCCCGTTGAGTTGTTGTTTTGTTTGTTTTTTTTCAACCCGTTTTCGCCGTTTAACCGGCAGCTCTTCCCCTCCACCCACAGGAGAATGTTCCCGTCGGTCAGAGTGAAGGTGAAGGGGCTGGAGCCGCTCAAGCACTATTACATCGCCATCGATGTCGTGCCGGTGGACTCCAAAAGATACAGGTACGATATGGGGGGACACACCGGCGGGGCTTCCACACATCCACGCGGGATCCCTCTGGGTGTTTGCAACGTGCCCCATCTGCATTTAGTGCTCCGGTGTGAAATAAGGGTTGCACAGGTGAGAGGCGGGTGGGGACTATCGGGCTCGCACACATGTATAGAATCCGTTGCGGGGGAGAAGTGTCGGGGAGGGGCTCCTCGCGGCCTGACCCGTGCTTGGCCCGGGCCAGGTACGTGTATCACAGCTCGCAGTGGATGGTGGCGGGGAACACGGATCACTCCTGCATCACCCCCCGGCTCTACATCCACCCCGACTCCCCCTGCTCGGGGGAGACCTGGATGAGGCAAATCATCAGCTTCGACCGGGTGAAGCTCACCAACAACGAGATGGACGACAAGGGACACGTAGGTGTGGGGTAGCCCCGCCGGGTTGACCGGGGGAGGGGGCAGAGCATCATCCCGGGGGGCAGCGCCAAAACTGCGGCGGGCCGGTCCCTCTTGCCCCGGGGCTGAGGGCTGAATCCCACCCGCGCCTTGTATCGGCTTTTCTTCCTGCCCTTCTCCCTGTCGGGGGGGCTCAGCCGGCCTCTCCCCCCGCACAGATCATCCTTCAGTCCATGCACAAGTACAAGCCCCGCGTCCACGTTATCGCCCAGGATTCCCGCTTCGACCTGGCGCAGATCCAGTCGCTTCCGGCCGAGGGGGTGCAGACCTTCTCTTTCCAGGAGACCGAATTCACCACCGTGACGGCGTATCAAAACCAGCAGGTACCGGGGAGCCGGGGGGACGGAGAGCTCCGACGGTACCGGGGAGCCGGCAGGATGGAGAGCCCCGACGGCCGCTCCTCGCCTGCCCCTCACCCTATCACCCCTTTCCACTCCCACTCCCCCAGATCACGAAGCTGAAGATCGACAGGAATCCCTTCGCCAAAGGATTTCGGGATCCCGGGAGGAACAGGTAAGGGCCGGGGCCGCCCCGCCGCCCTCCCCGCCGCGCTGCCGGCCCCGCCGCGGCGCTCAGCCCGTTTTCCCCCGCAGGGGGGTCCTGGACGGGCTCCTGGAGACCTACCCGTGGCGGCCGCCCCTCGCTCTGGATTTCAAGGCTTTCGGCGCAGACAACCAGGGTAAGTCCCGTTCTCTGCCTGTTTCCCACCCGCCTCTCCCCGCGGCCTCGGGGCTGCGCCGCGGCCGCACGCCCGGAGCTCACGGCGGGGACGCGTTTGGGGGTTTTACACCATTAAGATAAAGAGGTGGGTCCACAAAACGAACCGGCGGCCAGCGGAACGGTTTGGGAAGCCAGTTCCACGTGTTTTCGGCCAAAAATGCTGTTAAAATCGATTTGAGCAGCAGGTCGCTCGCCCCCGGCGGGGAAGGGTACCGGCGCGGTCGGGCTTCAGCCGCGGGGAAAAATCAGATTTAAATGCTTAGAACAAAAAAAAATCGAGCATGCAGGAGGCTGATTTAGAGTCGGATTGTTACGGCTTTGATCCTGTTACACTAATTGTTTCCAAGCCGTTTGAGAATATTAGCTAAAAATGTGATAATAGTGACCACCGGTGTCTCCCGCAGCCGACTGCGAGCAAATGCGTTGTGAGACAGAAAATAAAATTAGCTGCTATTTAGGGTGTAGTAGTCCCACGGTCCATTAACTCCGCAGGGAAGAGGGAAAAGTTTATAAGAGAAAACCATCTCCCTCCACTTGACAAGCATGGAGCAGTTTCTTGTAGCCCTTTTCTAGAAAACCGGCTTTGGAAATAGTATTTGGAAACGGATGGTTCACAGTGCCGAGGGAAAAAAACTAAGAGAGCATTTGTGTGCTGGAGCGCTCCAGTTCGGGTTTAAAGTCACCAGTTTAAGCGTCATTTAGGTTGGGAACTCTTCAATGTATTGGGACGCACCAAATCATTCCTGTCTCTGCAGGGAAACACTGGGAAAGAACAAACCAACATGAACAATCCATGCTGTACAGGCGTAGAAATTCACAGACATATTAAAAAAAAAAAAATCAGATTCGGGAGAAATTAAGAGGTTTATTGGGTTGTAAAGAGAACTATATTTTTATTATTATTATTTAGAAAAGACATTATGGAAAAAAGCTTTTTGAAGGCATTTTGCAGGCTGTGAGGAGCTGGCGGTGCTGCAGCAGGAATGAGAGAACAGCAACCGCTTTGGTTGTTGCACAGTTGCTAAAATATTACGGTTTCATGGGAATTTTATTTTTTGCTAGTCTTTATGTAACTGGTATTTTTCTTCAGAATTAATTTCCTGGACTGATATAAATATAAAATATTCTCCCACTCTGCTAATAATAAAACTGTATTTCTGATGAGAAGCTGAAAACCAGAAATCCCGAAGCGCCCAAACCAGAGGGTAAATGAAAAGAAAGCGTGAACAATGTGCTGAAGAAAAGACTGGCCACAAACCTGGGATTTTTAAGCCTAATAGAAATGATGGAAAGAAGCTGCTCTTTGAGCTGTTCTGTCCTCCCCACCATGAACCCTGATCCTTAATTTGTACTGGAAGTCATGGGCTAATATTTCTTAGGATACCTTGAAGTAAATACTACTAATAACACTCGTTTGCTCTGCACAGGGATTCGTTCGCTGCCTCGCACTCACATTTATCAGCTCAATCCCATCCCATGACCAGAAGTCCCTGAGTCCTGTAAGATACTCTGCAAGATTAATTTGTGCTGTGTCCCAAACTCTTTGTTTTTCTGCAGGCCGGCTGTACCAGCAGATGTGGCTGGGTTGGACGGCTCATTGTGTTTGCTGGTTGCATGTAGAGTTTGACCCCATCACAGCCGGGCAGCGTATCGCTCGGAATTAAACGTAAATACAGAAAAACACAGAGCAAAAATGGATTCACATTCCCTTCCTTCCTTTTCCTGTGACTTTGGTAAGAAATCAAAATAAAAGGGGTAAAAAACCCAAGCAGTCTCTGGAAGAATGCAGTAATGAATGTGCAGCAGAGACATACGGCTCTTAAACAGCGTTGGATGAAACCAGCATCTGTTTAGCACGGGGCGGCCGCTCCAGAGCACCATCCCGCACCGGAGCAGCCGTCGCCTCTTCGCTTTTGCTCTGGATGTTGCTCTGGAAGAGGATCAGCGAGCCGGTGCTGAACAGAGATGTTATGCACCCGTGCAAAGTGAGCCCGTGTGGCTTCTCGACCAAATTATGAAAGTGTTCATTGATTCGTTTCAGAAAGGAGAATGTTAAAATGACATGTGCATTTAAAGTTTCTGGAGACACCTATAGTATTCAAGGGTATGTTTCAAATTGCATGGGAAGCCAAGTAAAATTAGGCAATTCCTGTGAGCAGGAAGGTAAAAAAATATTCTCCATCAGGCTGAATACATTTTTTTGTTCTCATATACAAGGGAAAAGTTGCCTGTAATTTCCACAAAAAATAGGGGGCCTAAAATAGCAATGGCAAAAGTATAACAGGAGAAGGTTATTGGACATATAGAGAGGCACAGACCTGGCAGATACCTGTCTGTGTGGAGCTGGACCTCTCAGTTGTCCCAGTTAAATGACTGAGATTAAACATACGTGAATGTTTCTCCAAATAATTTATGGACAGAACTTCCCATTTTCCAGGAGCTGTTTTTTGGAGCAGGTTTGCGCTTAGGTGGACACCAGCAGCAGGAGATGTGGAGCAGGAGGAGTTCTCCAAGGTTTCCTCGGCTGTGAACATCAGCTAGCCCAGCCTGGCCCATTTCTGTTGTTGTTTGCAGGTGGGAGCTCCAGCTCTTCGCCGGTGACGTCCAGCGGTGGGACACCCTCTCCTCTCAACCCCCTGCTTTCTCCATCCTGCTCACCTCCTACGTTCCACTTGTCAGCGAGCACCATGGGCGTGCCGTGCCCCGAGACCTACCTGCACAACCTCAGCGTGCCCCTCTACTACAAGATTTGTCCTACAAGCTTCTTAAGACAACAGCCTCTGGTCTTGCCAAGCCACGAGAAACTGGGAAGCACCAACCCGCATCTTTTACCCCACTTGGTGGTGGATATGCCAAAACTATCTTCCCTCGGCATAACCAATCTGAAAAACGCTAAAGCCGAAGACTTAAACGGGCAATGTCTACAAGTCCCCAGTTCTGCTAGTCAAGTGCTGTATGGATTACATGCATCTGGAAACATTTTCCCATCAAGTCCCATTGCTCGGGAAGCACTTAATTGTTCTTTACATCCTCCATATGGCTTGTACGGTTATAACTTCTCAGTGCCATCCAGACTGATGAATGCAGCAAGCCATTTCAAAGTGAGTGACAGCATTCCAGCTTCTTTGAGAGATGGCAGATGTAATCACTCTAACTGGCACCCAACAATTAACCATTGCCTTTAGTGGAATTATATAATGTTTCTAAGCATTGATATGTAAAGCAAGTCTCTCCTTCCTTCATACCCAAGGGCTTGCTAGTTATTGACTATGAAATACTGCATGGTACAGGAGCGGTATCTTTAGGCATTTAACTTTCTTTTGGTGGGCAAACATGTCGTGTTGTTGGAAGGGTGGAGGTCTGGGAGCGTGGAGGGTCTGAGATGATCCACAGCAAGATGATGCCTTTTAGTAATGTTTATGTCGTGGTTGTATGTTGAAAGCAAACTGTACAGTCGCCTTTTCCTATTTGCACTCTGAAGTGGAAACGTAGAAATACACATTTCTACTAATATGTGTTCCTGAAACTCTCTATCTAGCTTGCCTTTAGTCAGCTCAGAGTCCTGTTGAGCTCCTGCTCACCCTACCTGAGTCTTTCCACTGATTTAAAAGGGACTATTTGAGACCTCGAATTGGAAAAGGAGCTGTATTTGCCCAAATGCTTGAGCATGTTCTCAAATTCCCTTGTCTTTAATGGGTCCTAATTAATGACGTGAAAGTGCCTTGTTTCTCTAGGACCCAAATGATTCGATTATTGGAGTTGGGGTGTAAATTCAGGCATCTGCTGCCAAGTTAAAGAGCGATGGGATAAAAGATGGATGTGTTCCTACCTTGCAGGGATGAGACAGTGGAGACTGACGCAGGGCTGCCCCAAGAGCCCCCCTCTCCACACTCCTGCTCTGGAGGTCTCCAGGAGGTGGTGGTGTGTGGTGGGAAGGAATAGGAGATGGAGGGTCACCCATCTCCCCCATGACACCCAAATCCATGCTGGGGGACATAGTGGATGCATCTTGGAGAGCTGTGTGGGATGAAACACCCCCGGGAGCTCTGCAGGACACTCTTCCCACCTAGGGGACACAGGAGGTCCACCTAGGGGACACAGGAGGTCCACCCAGGATCCCACCCATCAGCCTGTGCCCCAGGGATGCTCCTGGCTCGGTATCGTGGAACATATAGATCCTTTCCGGAGAATGACAACCCTACAGGCCATGAAACATGCGATTTTCAATTCCTCCCAAAAGTCCTGTTTGTTTTATTATAACCTGTGGATATTCTTGTTATTCATGTAAATAATCTCTAGCTCCCAAGGGCACAATATAACTGGCAATAAATTGGGGCACAGATTTTGTTGTTTATTTGATCAATGCTCAGTCCCTACCTGAAGCCAATTTTATTACTTGATGGACAACAGAGATTTCAAAATAATGCTCGACTGGGATCAGCTGCATTTTGTGACTAAGATAAGAGAATTCTCTATTTACGGACATAAACAGCATGACACAGGCATTAAGTGCAGGTTTAAGAATCAAAATTGGTATCAGGATTTTGGTTTTGTTTTCTTCTATAATAGACAACAAATTAAGAACAGAACAAGCAATATCAAAGGCTATTAAAACACCAAAAAGTCACTTGTACTTTCATGAGACTTTGCTAAAAATCAACCACCATTGGTTTCCTTTTGAGTGCTCACGGAGCCTCCAGTGATACCAGTATGAAACAGTGGGCCATGTTTGCCTTGCTAAATGGTCTGTACAACTCTAAAATTGAACAAACCTGCTTTCCCATGCTGTTTCTTAGCAGTTTATCTTGCTATTTTTATTAAAATAATAATAATAATAATAATAATAATTTTTTTTTCTTCTGGGAGTCCTTATTTCCAAGCCATCCCTCACTGTCAATGGTGGGACGAGCAACCCAGGACTGGCCCCCACATTTGGTTACACTTTTTGGGAGCTGGATGGCTCTTCAGATCAGTCACCAATTCGTGGGTGGATGCAATGGGTAACTTCCAATTTTCGGAACGTTTGCCATTGCGTAAGATGTTCCAGAGTTGCTGGCCACGAGCTGGTGGTGCAGCAAATCAGTGTATGTCTGGTTAAAAAGTGACCAATAATGACTAGAACAGAGATTTTCAGTATGGACAGTTTTATAGCAGTTGATATTTAAATTGAGATCAGATAAATTCCACCTCATTCCTACTTGTTTGCAAATCGGCACGTTTATCTCCTTTACTACCCTTCAAAAACTCACTGTATTGAATCAAAAGGGTGTTGGTGGTTCTTTTATGAAACAAATCAGTATCTGCAGCTCTGTCCCGGTGGCCACGTTGTCACCTCAGACCTGGCCAAGGGTCCCTGACCATCCCAGCATGGAAGGTTTTTTCATACCCACAATGGAAATTCGGCTGAATTGCTCACATTATAACATAGATTTTTTCTGCTTATACAAGAAAAGCTGTGGCCAAACCACTGGACAACCTGCATGTGACTTTCTAGTGGTGCTTTCGAAACGGCTGCTGGTGGGCTGGGAGTAGCAGAACTCGAGAGAGTAAGTCAGTACAATTAATCATTATTCATTAAATGTGAAACCGAGGGAATTGAGGTCGATATTTCAAGCAGGACCTGTCAATATAAACAGGTTACACGCTGCTCTGCATGTCCTTCTATTAAAATTATTTGAAAACCTGTGGCAATTGCAAAAGTCACTGTTGTTTAGGCTTAGTGGGGGAATACAAACATAAACCCACTGCTATGGTGCTGGTTTTAAACAGGGAGAAAACAATCTTTCTTCTTCTTTTTTTTAAGATTAAACTTGCTAAATGATCTTCGCAATTAGACATCGGAGCTTTCCCAAGAGTGCTTTGAAGTTCCTCAGGAATATTTGATCCTTTTAGAGCATTCAGCAAATAAAACTGTCGGTACGAAGGGCTCCACACTCGTACTCAACACTGAGACGGGATGAGCTCGGTGCTCAGACACCGGGAGGTTGATTTAAAAAACAAGGAGACAAAAAAACCCCAAGAAATAATGTTTTTAATTAAGGAGCAGTTTACTATCCAATTTCTCCCAAATTTAATACATCTATTGGAGAAGCCAAACGTGTAAAAGGCACCATCGGATGTAGCTTTTTCTGATCGAAGTACCTTGGTTTACATTTGATCTGCTGTGGTTTGGTCTGTAATTAGATGATAATTTGTATCACAATTATGCAAAACAAACGGGGATTGGATAGCAAGATAGACCAGAACAAATAAGCACCCAGCACATTTGAAATGCATCCAGTATATAGTATAAAATGATGTACATGTGTGGCTGGGGCCAGGAGGGACATGCTGTTCCAATAAAGACGCAGAAAGGGAAAAGGCCGGTATCGGTTCCTACAAAAGTTTCAAATGCTCATGTTTACAAATTTGTATTGCACATTAATATGTAAACACGCCCGATTGGGAACAGATGACTCCGCAATATTTACGTGGCCTTTCTTCTTAGTTTTGTGTGTCTATTTGTCTCCTAGAACACTCAAAATACGCACTGATTCTTTTCAATCGTGGCTCAGAAAGCTAAATAAGAGGGACAGCATCTGAGGGCACAATTGTAAGGTCACCGGCACCACAGTGGATCCCCAGCCCCAGGATGCATGTTGGTTACCGGGTGCAGGGACATGCGTCCCCCAATTCCAATGACGTTTAAAACGTGAGGTGTTATTTTTTATAAAGCAATTTTGAAAAGGAAAAGAAAAAGACACTTTCCTTGCAATGTGAACAAAAGCTTGGGACTTGTTAATCACTTTTTCTTTCACCTGTTGATTTGTAGTTTAGGATACAAGCTCCGGGCACCCCTTTGTGTGCAAATCGCAGCCTCCAGCCCCGGGGATTTAAAGCTGGTGTCAGACAGCCCGGGCGCAGCAATCTGGGCTGTTGGGAATTAAACCGGCTGCAAGGACTTTTGCAGATGTTGGGAATTGCACTGCAAGCTGTTCATGCTTAACAGAGCTCTGGTCTCCCTGAGCTCACGTCGTTTCTGAGCTTTATCATTATTTATAAAGCCACTTCTCCTCCGTGTCCCTTTGGTGACGTTCGCAAGAAGGACCTACCCTCTGCTGCCATACATCAAACAATTTCCTCCCAGATTGCTGGTCCTAAAGCACCGAGTTTTAAGTTTATTGTAGCAATTAAGCATAAGAAGTAGTCCAGGTTTTGTGAAGGACCCCTCGAGCTTATAAATCAAATTACACAAACCAGCAAGTGACATTCAAGACTAGAGAGGAAAACACCAGCGATAAAGGGAGAACCTGCAGGAAGAGCCATATTTGCTGTCTAAGGAGGCAGAGGCTGAACAAACCCAGAGATGAGGGCGGGGCTCAGGATGGCTTCTAGCCCTCTAAAGATATCTTAGATGCACTACAGAGATTCCAGATATTTTCCTCTTATTTTAAAAGCCTCGCTCTTCCAGGTTTCCAGAGACTGTTTTCTTTGAGAAATTCACCTTTTTCCTTATTGGTGCTGGCTCCATATCTCATCTCGGAGCTGGGTCCCGGCTCCAACAATTTCCTCCACCCTGCCCCGCAGCTGGGAGCACTTAGCAGCTCGTCCGCCCGCCGGGCTCACCTGCCCAGCCCCACAGGTCCAGCTGCTTCCAGTCAGCCTGCAAATAAACCCGGCAAGAAGAGAGAAATGGGCTTGTGCCGTTACTTAGAGTGACTCCTGCTGTTGCTCAGGTGATGCTCTGGATGCTGGTGCAGCGGAGAGAGCTGCTGCATCTCTTCAGCGTGGATCTGAAACCAGCAGAAATACCTTTTGTTTATTCGGGTTTGGGAAAAGATGCTCACTGCTGTTGCTCTCCCTAGAAAGGTTTCAAATAGGTGATGCTAAAAACCAGTTGGTGTTGTTGTGGGAAGGATGATGATACTTAAAAGGGGCTGATAAGAAAAGTGAGGATGGATTTTTCAGCAGGGCCTGTTGCGATAGCACAAGGGTCGATGGTTTTAAACTAAAGGAGGGAGATTCAGGCTGGAGATTCAGACACGAGGAAGGAATTGTTGCCCTGAGGGTGGTGAGAACCTGGCCCGGGTTGGCCAGAGAGGTGGTGGCTGAACCATCCCTGGAGACATCCCAGGCCAGGCTGGACGGGCTCTGAGCAACCTGAGCTGGTGCAGATGTCCCTGTCATGGCAGGGGGGGCACTGGGGGGCTGGGAAGGTCCCTCCAACCCAAACCATTCTGTGATTCTATGATATCTGTTTGCACAGTTGGATGCTGCCCTGGCTGTGCCTGCGTCACCCCAATAACATCATCCTCCATCACACATTACTTCAAATGCTTAGGAGATTCTGCTTTTGATGGGATGCTGAATGCACTGTTGAAAAAGCCCTGCATATTTAAGGCAGTTTGGTAGGGTGGGATTGTTTCATGGGTGTCTTCGACAGCAGGAGAAATCTGAGTGATCCAGGAGGCTGGAGAGGTTTATCCTCAACTTGCACCCCGGTGCCATCTACACAGACCATCATCTTAAACCTAAACAATAATAGTTTATTAAAAAGGCATAAATCCAGATCACAGAGCACAAGGAGGAAGAGCTGGCGGCTCAGAAAGCTCCTGCGCACCCCAAAACCACTTGGAGGCAAAACCTCCCTATCCCAAAAGCATCTTCAAGTGAGTCAGGTAAGAGCTGATCCTCTAGCAGGGCTTGAGATTTTGGGGGCTGGAACGGGGGGGTTTTCTCCCTGCATTGAGAGCATTTCACGTCTTTCTCTATAAAAATCTACTGGGGCTTTAAAAGCAGAAGCGTGAGCCACAGACACCCCTCCCTGTGCACAACAACCAGATTCCATTTGGCTTTACACAAATATCTCCATTTCTTCATTTTTGCAGTGAATCATCATGTAGGACAGTGTTAATCATCTTGAAGCGGAGAAGTAATGATTTTTTTTACAAAAAATTATTATAAACCATTATTCTCCCATGGAGTAAAAATCCTGCTGGCTCTCCAGTGCAGGTACCACACATCTCCATTTACCAGCAACACTTTGAGCTTCAGCCCTTTGCAGAATTCTTCTTTTATTTTAATTAAAAAGCCTTACTGTAAAATTAATTGAAGTTGGTAAGCTATTTCCTGTATCATATTTCATCTAATGTTATCAATATTGCTAATAAAAATATAGATTGAAACAATATGTTGTCATGTCCAGGATATAAGCCAGATTCTGCTGCATCTCAAATAAATATGAATTTGGCCTTTGGTTTTCATAAAAGCAGGATAATAATGTCTCTATCTAGGCTATTCTAACGGATAACATCAGGTCTCTCTTCTTCTCAATACTACCAGAATTTAAGAATTTAGACTGGTAGAATAAATATAACTTCATTTCCTGGAGATTTTTGAGGTGAAACCAAATCAAAGTGAAGGCTCTAACTTCATTTCCGACTGAAATGAAACCAAACATTTCCAAAGCCTTTGTGTTCTGATGGTGTTGGACGTTGGAACCGCAGGTGAGAAGCTCTTGAGGATGTCATGGAGAGGCTGGGGACAAGCTTGTCTGGATCTGGCCAGGTCCAGGTGCTCCATCCCTGTTGCTGTTCCTCCTTCCCGCACTGACATCCCCGCTTTCTGAGATGGTTTTTGGTCAGAAGGGGTTTTGGGTGGTGCCATATGGACCTTTCCCCTTTGACTGAAGACCCTGTAGAGAGCCAGGATTTCTTCAACAAGTGTGAAAGGTCCATGTGAGAATGCATCTGATCGTATAGATGAGGTTCCCAGGGACATGGTTTAGTGCCAGTGCTGGGTTAATGTTTGGACTCGATGATCTTGAGGGTCTTTTCCAGCCAAAATGATTTGATGATTCCATTCTATGATCTGAGGAACAGGGTTGCCAGCTCTGGCTGGTGGGACAGCCCCAGCACCCTGCTCCAAATGGAGCTTCCCAAATCACCGAAAGATCGCTTATTTTTAAATTGTTTTCACGTATCATTTGTGCAGCTGGAGCCATGGGCTGTAAAAACGAGGAATTTCACTGAGTAGGTCTCCTGGACACAGAACAGAGCGGAGGATGGAAATGAGATCCAGCTCTGCTTGAGCCTAAATCTTTGGGAGGAGACGTCGGGTACCTCTGCAAGCGATCACTCATCAGACTGGCGGGGCAGGGATGCTCCTGCATCCCTGATGGTTCCCATCGCCAGACCCTGCTCTGGCTCCTGGTGGGAATATTGTCTCCAAAATGTGGAAGCTTCTGGGTCTCCTTGGGGACGGATCCATCACCAGGCAAAGCCACGGATGGAGGTGGGGGGAACCAGGTCGGTGTCCCCACAGCTGTCCCTGTGGGTTTGCTTTGCAGCAGGTGAGAACACAGATGAGCGATTTACAGATAATTTGACAGTTTAAAAAGAAACCAAACAACCAACCCATCCCTGGCAGAGAGGAAAGTGTTTCCAGTGCTTTGTTTGCAGTAATCGGGCTTAGTCAGGTTTGATCCTGGCATTTCTGCCCTGACAGCCACGCTCACCCCAGCACCAGCCCCTGCGCTTTAATTCTGCTGTTTTCCTTCCAATAGGACGCACCTGTGAGGAAGGCAACTTTCTGCAAGACATTCCTGATCTGGAGCGCATTAAACTGATAGTTTTGTTTTGTATTTTTGATGATTTGCTCCAGTGATAACATAATAGCATGATATTTTGCCTGGGACTGATTAAAACATTTCTTTTGATCAGTGCAGCAGATTGAAACAGTTGTTTATTACCGGACAAAGCTCTGAGACAAAGCAAAAAGGAAAGAAAAAGGCAGACAAGAGAAGGCGGCTCTGGGTGGCTGTCGGGGCTGCGATTCACCGGGTAGCTCCATCGTTTGAGGAACACTCGCCGTTCCAGCTGGAGCTGCGGTTTGGGAAGGAAGATCCATCACGCTGATGGACAACGGCTGAAAACCCGGGCATTGGTTGTTAAAACTCCACGTGTACCGAATAGAACTCGTTTCTCCCCCTCAGGACGCGCCGATCCCCCCCGGTCATAACTATAAGAAATTTCTATCACCAAATTGAATGCTTCCTAGAAAGGTGACCCTCCCGAGCTCTGTCAATCACTGCACGCTTCAGAGCCACCTGCATTTTAAAATGTAAGGCAGACATTAAAAACAACCTTATTTTTTTTGCTTTATAAACTGAAGGCAGCTCCATATTGTTACAAACCTACAACATTTGAACGTGAATGTGTTATTTTGGTTTAACTCCAGCTCCTATAAAGGCTTTCAAGGCTATAGATTTTAATTGTATGAATACTTTTAATAAAATCTCCTATTTAACTGCTGGCAAGACCGTAAGGGAAAAAACCCAATAATATCTGGCTCTGTCTCTTTGACAGAATAACTTCAAGTTACATTTGCCACATTCCCGCAGCTGCGACCAATAACCCCGCTGTCTTTATTATTCCCCTCCGATATGAAATTAAAATGAACTGGAAATGTTTATGCAGCGAATGGCGTGCGACACATTAAACAGATAACGCCAGCGAAGGCTTAGCTTCAAACGGGGGTTTCTCCTCCACACAACCGCTCTGTAACTTAATCCCCTTTTCTTTCGCAGGCAGCGGAGGCTGCTGCTCCGAGCGCCTCCGCCGCACGTCGATATCTTCATTACAGAGGAATCGCTTCCACCTCGCTGTCCCCAGGTGCCACGGAGAGCGGGGCTCTGTTTCATGTGGCCGGCTGCAATTCCTGTGTTTATAGCAGCGGATTCTTTGGCTTCATGGGACGTTTGCAGATAAATCTAGTTCGGGTCTTGTTTGCTTCCCCTTGGCTTTTCCCGGCAGTGTGTTTATAAGCTGCGTATTAACTCCTCGGTTGTGGCTTTGGTATTGTTTTGCTGCCTAAAAAGAAAAACTAAAGATTTTTTTTAAATTGCATTTAATTGTCTCAACCCAACACACTTTTTGCTTGTTTGCATGAATTGATCAATGGAGCCCAATCTAATTCTTGCAGGTTGTGAATTCGGGAGGGCTCCGTCCCCAGCTCGTGCACCTGCCCCGTGTTTTCTCTGCCCAGGGAGATGCTGGATCCACAGGGTGCTGGTGCGGCTGCAAACCCACCCGCAGGACACACGGACCCTCCGAGCAACGACAGCTGCGATTCGGTAACTTATTTCATGTGTCCCTCCGTGTCCCCGTGGCAAAGCCTGAGCGCTGTGTTAGGGCATCAGAAGTGTTAAGAAATGGCATTAATTAATTGGGGTGTGATCCCGGATGTGGGTTTGCCCCGTGCTCCCTGGGTGCCCGTCTTGCTGTCCCACTCCTGGGGTGCAGGTTCTGTGCTCTGATATTTCAAAGTTATTATTGAAAAGCATTCGATGCCCTTGGCAGCATTTTGTGCCACGTGTGATGCACCGAGCGCTGTTCCCCTCGGAGACCATGGGAAAAAATCAATTCAGCATCTTATCTTGGACCAGGTCAGCCCTGCCCATCACTTTAGTTTCACAATAATGTCATTTCTTCATTAACAGCCTTCACTGGCATGACTAAATCCATCAACCAATCCATGTTAATTCGTTACTATTTATTATTTGTCAACTAAGTGCACTTTTGTTGGCAGCTCTTCCCCCGCTTCCCAGCATCCCGATCCCATTGTACCAACACACCCATTTGCTGAACTACTGCAAAAAACTTATTATTAAGATGCTGTTGTGCATTTATGGCATTGAAAGATAATTATCCACAGTGCCAGAAAAACAAAGGATCTGTTGGTTGAGAGGGTTAAAGGAAGAGGAAGTTTTCTTTGGTTTTGAAATACAGGCTTGAAGTTAAAGTTCATTGACTTTTAATAGAGGATTTTTACCTTCTGTGACACGGAAATCCAGAGATTAATGTTTCTCTGATTTACGTGTTTTACCACTATGGATTTCGAGGCATTTTGCAAGGAGAATAAGAGTCTGGAATGGGCACCAGGTGCCCGGCGGGTGCCCCCGTCCCTGCGCTCCCCCCGCACTGCAGCCACTCCAGTCGAAACACCTAAAATCTGTCCTACAAACCAGCATCAAACCCGCAGAGCAGAGCAAGCCCTGGGGAGCCGAGCAGCCTCCTCACGCTCCGGAGCGGCCGGGACACCTCGCTGGGAGCTCCAGAATCTGGAATTGAGATTGAAGGAGGAATTTTGCTGCGGCGAGGAGCTGCCATCTGGCCCCTTTGTTTTTCCAGTAACCTGTAGACAGCGATAACATTCACCAATGAGATGCGGGTTATCACAGACCATTTGCCTTTTTCTTTTTTTTAATTGGTTTTGTTTGTTTAATCTCACGTTGTATTTTGCTTGAGCTCCTCGGGGAAATCCCTCCCCCCTCCTCCATGTGTCCCCTTTTGTCCTGGTTTCTCTCCGTTTTGGTGCTGAAGGGTTGGAGCAGAAGCTGGATCAGCTTCCTCCTCATCTTTCTGTGACTTTCCTTGTCACACGTGGCCAGGTGACAACCCCCATGTCCCGAGGTGACATCCCACCTCACCCCTCCAGTACCAGGTCAGCCCTGCCCATCACTTCAGTTTCACAATAATGTCATTTCTTCATTAACAGCCTTCACTGGCATGACTAAATCCATCAGCCAATCCATGTTCATTCGTCACTATTTATTATTTGTCAACTAAGTGCACTTTTGTTGGCAGCTCTTCCCCCGCTTCCCAGCATCCCGATCCCATTGTACCAACGCACCCATTTGCTGAACTACT
The DNA here is from genome assembly GCF_964273445.1 of Streptopelia decaocto. Classification (NCBI taxonomy): domain Eukaryota; kingdom Metazoa; phylum Chordata; class Aves; order Columbiformes; family Columbidae; genus Streptopelia; species Streptopelia decaocto. The sequence continues at coordinate 19,718,835 of NC_138665.1, read as the reverse complement.
GCAAAAAACTTATTATTAAGATACCGTTTTGCATTTATGGCGTTGAAAGATAATTATCCACAGTGCCAGAAAAAAAGGATCTGTCAGTTGAGAGGGTCAAGCAAGAGGAACTTTTCTTTGGTTTTGAAATACAGGCTTGAAGGTTAAGTTCATTGATTTTTAGCGTACAGCATTGATTTTTAATAGAGGATTAATAAGTTTTAATAGAGGATTAAGAAGTTTTAATAGAGGATTAATACATTTTAATAGAAGATTAATACATTTTCATAGAGGATTTTCTGATATTTCCAAGCTTTTGGCAGCATCACTACGTGTTCCTCCGGAGAAACCCACCCACCTGTAGATAGCACCTATAGACCCAGAAAGCGAGGTTTAAAGGAGCAGGCTGGAACTTGGGGTGGTTTATTCTCCAGGCTGTTGTAAGCAGAGCGGGGTTCCCTTGGCACCCTCCGAATGGCAGCGCCAATGGCCAGGACGGGAGCTGCGGTGCGAGCTGTCAGCAGCTCCCCGGGAGCTGACAGGGTCCGGCAAATGCTTTCCCCACCCTGACCCCGGCTGTCAATCAGCTCTTTTTTGGGGGAAAAAGCCCCTTCTCACCCTCCTCTCATCTTGGCGTGAGCAACCGCCAGCTCTAATCTTACCGAGCTGTCATTTAATGTGATTTGGGGGAGGAAGGAGCCGGGGAGGGACCCGTCACCCCCAAGATGCGGGCAGAGCAGAATTGGAGCTGATGGGTGGGGATTTCCACCGGCACAAATGGGAATAGAACTGGGAGCTTTCCAGGCCGTACCCGAAATAGCAGCCCAATTTCAATCTCAATTAGGGCTCGGTTAACCCGGAGGATAATTCAGGAGTCAGCTTCTAATATTTCCATTCAGGATAAAGAATAATATTCTGCTTCCCCCTCTGCACCCCAAGCGATTTTCATTTCATAGGGGCTAATCTTGACTTGGACATGTGTTTGGGTGAGATACTAGAGGATGTGAGTGTGCTAAAGAAAATACGCAAAAACAGTTATGTAGAAATGCCTGAGATTTGCAGAGGAATCAGCTGAATAACGCGGCTCACTGTGACAAAATACTCCATTTATCGGAGTAAAATGTGCTAGATGACTTATCTCCAGTCTGCTGCACTCAGGAGAGCAGGAATCGCTTTCTTGTATTGGAGCAAAGATGCTTTTGGGTTTGCAACTGTCCCATTAAAGTCTCGTCACCTGTGCTGCTCTGGGCCTGGTGGCATCTCTTCTGATTTTTAAAATATACCAGCAAAACTAATAGTAGACAATGATTTTACGTTCCTTGCAGAGACATCGGGGTCCTGGGACAGCAAATAGTTGGGGTTTTGTATGTAAATGGGGTTGTGAGAGCTTTGGTGGAGCTCTGGGGAAGATGCCCCGGCTGGTCCCGAGATCTTTGGCTTCACGAAAACCAAATACATAGAGATTTGCTGAACGTGCCTGTTCAACCCGCACAGATGGACAGAGGAGAAAATAATACGTAAAAAATTGGGGGAAAAAATAAAAAAGAGCGTTTATTCTTCATTTTTGAAAATACTCGCTTTCTTAGGCTTCCAGTCAATATTATGATCACTCTAATAACGAACTGCTTTAAGAATGAACACTAAAACGGCCACCTGAAAAAGGTTTTCCCTTTTAGAAGAGTCTTAATTTGTTCTCATTTTGATGAGAGAGGCAATTTGCTGTATGATTGAATTAACATGGTTATTTAGCAATATCTTCATTGCTTGCGTGGTTTCCCCGGGAGCACTTTGAGGTGATGCTTCATGTTCAAAGGGATGAATCTGGCTGAGCAGGTTGATCCCTTGGGTGGGAAGAGGGGGATGCGGGGGGGTCTGAGTTGTGTATGTGCTTTTCCAACTGCAAAATCCTGATTTTCCAGCCCTTTTTGGGCCTGGCATTGGAGATTCCTGGGGTAAAAAGGCACCTTTGGGGTTTCTGCCCCCCCATAGACCTCTGGCTCATCCCCCATGAAGCTGCCCCTTCCCTGCACCACCGGCTCTTCCCCTTTGCCGTAGGAATTATTTCTTTGTTACTTAATCATCTGTAATTATCTCCTGGAGTAAATTCTGTTGGTGCATCAATTTTCAAACACAACAGTCGTTTTTATCAGTCATGTTTATTTAATTTTAGCTGATTAGCACAGAACCTAACAAGTGGCTTAGACTAACAGTGTGTCACTGCCCAAGTATTTTGTAGGTAACAAGAAGACATGGAATCGCGCACATGTTGCTTTGTCTGCATTAATCTATTTACATTGTAATTCTTCAACTGTTTTTAATGGCTGGTTCAGCTGGAAGCGATTAGTCGTCTAAATTAAAGCCACATTTCTCACTTGGTGCGCTGGGAAGGGTTTTTTTGCTGTTGTCTTTTCCTTGCTTTTTGTTTTCCAAATCAAGGCGGATACCGTTTGAAAGCGCATGAAATCGCATCATGGGGACGGATCCGGGTGTTCGGAGCTGCGTTCCCATGTGTTTGTCTTGAAGCCAAATAACTCGGATGAGCCACAAAACTGGTGCGTTTGGAGCGGAACGGGGCGGCGGGGCTGTCGGCACCGAGCGGTTTTTTGGGAAAAACCTCAGGGCAGCTCCGAAGGGAGAAGAAGGAGGAAAGCAGGAGCGCAGAAAGCACTGAGACACAGCACAGCACTTCCTGGGCACTTCTGCATGGGCAGTAGCCACTTTTGTATAGATTAACAAATATGTTTGCGTTACTTACAATGTCATTTATCTCGAACCAGAGCGTAGATGCATGTTGGATCTCACCCTCTTTGATTTTGTTTTTTCTGTGCTTTAAAGGGAAAAAATATCCTTGTGTTTGCAAAGCAGCGGTGAACCACACGGAACCACCTGGCCCTTCTCCAGGACTCACACCTGAGCGGCGCAATGGTCCTCGCCCCATCTCACCCCATCTCCCTGGCTGAGGATTTTCCAGGTCTGGCCCCAACACCGTGATCTTCTCACAATGCTACAGGAGATATGAGACATGACATGTCTCACAGGGGATGTTCAGCTCAGCTCTAGAGCCTCAGAAGCCACCCGTAGCTGTGGGATACTGCAGTCAAACATCTGCCATGAGGTACGGACACTCCACAAAGTGTGGTTGAACATGTCACTGTATCTGGAGTCCCCCTCTTACTGAGGAAGCACTGACTTTTGCAATTAGAAAACAGATCATAGAATTACAGAACAGTCTGGGTTGAAGGGACCGTCCCAGCTCCCCAGTGCCCCCCCTGCCATGACAGGGACATCTTCACCAGCTCAGGTTGCTCAGAGCCCCGTCCAGCCTGGCCTGGGATGTCTCCAGGAATGGTTCATCCACCACCTCTCTGGGTACCTGGGCCAGGCTCTCACCACCCTCAGGGACAACAATTCCTCCCTCATGTCCAGCCTGAATCTCCCTCCTTTAGTTTAAAACCATCACCCCTTGTCCTGTCGCAAGAGGTCATGCTAAACTTCTCAAAAGCTAAAGTCCTGTTTGCTCCTTTTCCTTCCCAATTTCCACCCATCCCCAAACCCAGGAGCCCCAAGAGTTTCTCCACCTTCATCAGTTGGTCCCGACCCAAAAGTTCCTCAAATATTTGTGTGTATTCAGTGATCCGGCCTGTCGCATCTGCACCTCATTACATGCTCCAGCTGAAGGGGGCGCGGAATCGGGTTGCGACGAGGCAAAGGTCAGAGGAACCTCCAGCGTTTTGCCATGGGTTGATTGTTCAGATAACAACCAGCCATCCAAAAGCCCGAGGGCTTCTCCGTGGCTACAGCCAGGACCCCCTCACTGTAGCAAATGAAAAGGCGGCACTTAATTCTCCTTGGCTACCCACTACCTGAAAAATAATGAAGTGAATAGATGGTATTTCTTACAGCTTGGTGCATCGATGCAGAGCTGGTCCTTGGCGGTAGCTCTGCTGCGTCTTGCTTTTAATATACTGCCCAGCATCAATCAAGAGCTTTAGAAGCATCCTGTATCAGTTCTGCAAGGCAGAGCTCCGGTGATTTACTGTCGGATTCTTTCAGCTCCCGTTAGCTCCTGTTTTCTTTGCCGGGAGCAGGGGTCAGCGGCGGCGGGAGATGAGCATGTGCGCCTTCTCCTCCGCTCACATTTGCTGCTGTCATTCCGCTGCCCCGCGGAGCCGCAGGATGTGTTCATGCTCACAGCCCGGGACGCTAATTGATTTTAGGGAGCCCATTCATCAGTTAAATTTAGGAGATCACCCACCAGGTTTGGCTGTTCACTGTCAAAGGTAATTCAATTAAAACTCCGGGAGTGTGACTAACCAGGCGATGGTAAATATGTTTAGCAGCTGTGTTGCTGCATCTTCTCCATCCTATTGTGTCTGTGAGCCAGCGCCGGCGTCGCATGTGACCCAGGCACATACCTTGGCTGATTAATGTACACAAACTGCAGCAGGGCCAAAAATTAAGTCCAAATGCCTTCTTTGGTATGCAATGACATGCAAATGTCTGAATGTAATAGTTTCAGCAAAGAGAAAAAGCCTCAGAAGTGTTGAAAGGCAGCAGTGGCTACACAGGTTGAATTAAGTCCATGCATCTATAGTTTTGGTATATATGTGTGTTTGGGGTTTTTTTTTAATACCTTTCAAAAGAGCCAAATTTGGATTTTCAGATGCATCGATGGTTTGAGAGCTCCTCATTCCCATTCATAAATACCCGGTTTCCTCTTAGCTGTGTGAAAACCATCCAATCGGGCTTGATCCCCCCGCGGAGCTGTGTGTACAGCAGACAGACACTGTGCTCTTATGGGGAGACGTTTCTATGGGAAGGGAAGCCCAACAAACCCGCCTTTGACTCTTCTCCTCACCGGCATCCGTCACTCCTACGCGGTTTGGTAGTAATTACACACATCGTTAAGGATCCCGTTGTACACCAAGGGACAAAATGGTGCGTCTGCTCAATAGATTAAAGGAGAACGTTATCTGAAAAGCGCAGGTAAACAAGACACGCAGCCCTCAACCTTTTGCCCTTGGGGAGCAGGGTTCACCTCCCGCTAGAGCGCAGATAAACCACAGGCACTGCTGCTGAGTTTATATTCAATAATAAGTGAGATCCACATCTTTTATGAGCAGGAGGGGGAATAATTGTGTGACTCGGTGAGTAGTATCCTCAGGAAACACCCCGATTTCCCAAACATCAGCATAAAGTGTCACAAAGAGCTTGGGAATACCTGGTCTGCTTAATACTCTACCCACAGTTGTAAAACTTCAACAAAAGCGTTACAGCTGAAGGAGAACCCAGGATATTCTATATTCGCTGCTTTAAACATGCTACACACATGACAACCAGACTTTGTTAGGTATTAATCTTTACTGTATGGTGTATTTTTCTAAATACTTGGAGGAAAAGCAGTGCCATTAAATGCAATAATTAGCACCAACACATATTGATACTTCTGCTATCTACAAACAGAATTCTCTCTGCAGAAGGAGTTTTTAGAAATATGCATTTTGTATAGAGACATCAAGTTCTTAAGCAGTGGCCAAATACTTAGAGCAACAGAACTGGATAAGCAATGACTTTGATGTACAGTTGCTGCCAGGAATCCTTTTCTCATTGCTTTTGAACCTCTCCCTTCTTCTGGCATTAATAAATTAAGGCACCTGCTATAGAAATCAGCAGAAATCTGGAAAATCATTATCACTTCCGTGCGGAAACGATGCCCGTCACGACAGAACAAATGGGATATGTAGCCCTGGAAAATAAATAAATCAATAAATAAAAAGGTTCTATTTGTGAAGTGACTGGAGGAGAAGCGGATCTCGCTGCTCTGGGCTTTCTCCACTTCCAGGGCACGGCCGTTAGTTCCAGCAGCCCCGTGCAGCCTGGAACTAATGGACAACGCTGAGCGGGACTCGCTGCTTCTCCGCATCGAGACTCACACATTGGGGTTCAGACCAGGACCTGAAGAACCAGTGACAGAAATAGAGCTCAACGGTTCCAACATCAACCCACTTTGCAGCCAGAGACAAGGAAGAAAGTCCTGACTGGGATGAGAACAAAGCAAAATATCTTCTCTAGAGACGCGAGGATATTAAATTAACCTTAAAAAAAAGGCGAAAAAATGTGTATAAAGAGTGTCTTTAAATGAAGTTTTTAAATGTTTTACTATCCCTGACAGCTCGTTTTGACAGAAATTGATTGTAATAGAGAATTACCAAACAGATAGTAGGGAAATTAAATTAGCCTGATTATTATCTTGTCAGATACAAATACTTGTTGGCACATGACAGTTATTGCTTTAGACGTCAGCAAAAAAAGGGCAGTTTCACTCAGACTGCACAAGTTTAGAATAATCCAAAGCAACACGCACAGGTCACAGCAACAGCAACGCGGCTTTTAGGTGAGAAATATGCGAGACTTTAGTACTTTCACCTTCTGAAATCACCCTTGTCTGGGTAAGAGCTTGAGCTTTGTTCACACTAAATGCAAAGCACTATACGGACAGAATCTTGAAATGAAGGCGAAGACTTCGTGAAATCAAATCTCCGCGTAGGCCACAATTCTAATAAGAAATTGTCTATTAAAGCACATTTTCCGTCAGCGCACAGTGTGCTCCTTCTATACCAAAGAGAACTATCACAGGAAAAACAAACCAAAACCAACACCACAGCAGCCAAAGAAACCCCAAGGGACTTCAATAAAAATTAAACCATTCTAAGCAGCAAGCCCTTCGCTATCGCACTCCTACCAGTACATCTCCACGTCCCGAATTAATGGCTAGAGGCAGCAAATGGACATTTAGATGGACGTTTAGTGAAGGTGGTGAGATGTTGACACGAATGAGCCGCAGTGGGTTTCCAGGTTGTATTTTGTGCAAAAAAAAGCAGCTTTTAGGCAAGAATTAAAGCCCCGCTTTGGGCACGTCCTGTCAGAGATGAAGGTTCCACCACCGACGGTTCCTTAAACCAGCTCATTAAGAACCTGCAAAAGTCCTCTTTAAGAGTTCAAAACCACACTAATTTATGTAGGACCTACCCAAAAACAAAGCTCGAGGCTCCCTCTGCTGGTTCCCAACAGCAATGGGACGGGAAAAAGAAATAGAAGTGGGAGGTGTTTGGCAAACAAACTCCTCCCCATCGCCTGCCAGGTTTCCATGGGACGCCTTGTTATCAATGGGAAGGGCAGAAAACCAAAACCCTCTCAGATGTTTAAGCACAAGGGATACGTTCCATACCACCCATAACATTTTAAATCAATGTATGTTATGTTGTTAACCTCACTTACCCCCCAAACTCCTGCCCCAAATCTTTCTCAGTAGTTCCCACTTCGCTTTCTTATTTTGTCTCCATAAAGATTTCATTTTCTGATTATCCTCTCCCAGGAAAATACCGAAGACGTGCTTGTTCACCCCTGTCCCACGCCCCAACAAACAGCCGCGTACCCCAGCTGAAATCAGTCCTCTGCACAATTTTATTTACCACTTGCAGTTATATTTACAAATCGTCCCAAACAAGTAAAGCAGTTTTCAAAATCAACTCGACCAGAGCTACAATTATTCTCTTTTCTATACATCACCAGCTTCAGTTTATTTCTATACACAGGTGCTGTCTATATTTAACAAAATGTCGCTGTTTTTTGGCTCTGAGGATCTCCACAAAGGCAACTTGATCATTTCATCCCATTGCAATCAAAGAAGCTGAAGTTCTTGCTCTTGCCTTCCTTCCCTCTCCTTTCACCTGAAGCTCTTCATGGCTTTCAGTTTTGGAATTAAAATGAATAAAGATTAACGCTCCCATTCGCCAGCAGTTTTACCAACCAAGAGGAAAAAAAAAAGTGGAGCAAAACCATCTTGCAACATTTCAAGCAATGTTTCACATCCGATGTGTCTGCTCCTAAGCATAAATATTGAAATACTATCTGGTAATAAGGTTACATAAAAGCAAACACAATTGATTTAACATGAAATGGACTTCTGCAAGCACAGACGGGCACCTGACAAGAGAAACGAGTTACCGTGCAGCGAGGAGCCAGAGCTGATCCGCAAACAGCAAATGGCTGGAGAGCCTGGATGGGAAGGACGCGAAACTCAACTCTTGCTCCAAGAGCAACTTCCAGTTATAAGCATTTCCTAAAGACTTGAGAAAAATATATACATTCCAAATGTAATTGCTGCAATGTTCTGAACTCACAGACACCAGTGCTTCCAAAGAGAAAAGAAACTGGTTCCCCGGGATCTCTGTGCACAGGAGCAGCTGGCGCCAAATCCTGGCTCTGGGAGTGAGGTCGGGAGGGGGAAAACGCAACGTTTCAAAGGCGTATTTCTCCCAAGCCCACCTGGCCCTTTGCACCGTAGTTCCGCAGAGGTGACATTATTATGGCAGTCGAGCCTTTATGTTTGTTTGTTAAGCCCTTTAAAAAAAAAAGACCAATCTGTTCTGGTCCCAGAGTTAGCAAGCCTGGGATGAGACCAGCCCACAGAACGGGCTGTGTGTAGCCAGGAAGATAACGAAGCTCATTTAACATTTCCCTTGCAGCAATCATCTCCCTTTATTTTTAAATGCCTCCAGAGGGCCAAGGCTCACGGCAAAGCAACAACCTCCAAAAGTCAAACCTACAGATCCCAGAATTGCTGCCTGTCCCCTCCAATAGTTTGGCAATGCCCAGGAATGGCCTAAAAGCACAATAATCAACATTCAAACGGGCCAGCTGAAGTCACCCGGTGTCAAACACTGAACACCCCGGGAGCTCCCGGTACAAACCCATCACCAAACAACCGCACAGTAAACTCGGAGGGGGATTTATGATGTGACAGTAACTTTCCAATCCGATCATCAGATATGAAGTATCAAAAAAAATACAGTAAGTTCCATAAGGCAAAGGCACAAACACGCGCGGCTACCACGGCTGCGGGTAACCTGCTTGCATAGATTTACCATCTATGTTGTTATATTGTTCAGAAGGAGCTAGGGGAAAAAGTAGCATACAGCCCCTTTCCTAAGAGGCTTTATTAATGTTTTGAAAGGATTGTACCGAGACTACAGACACGAGTACAAGGTTTTTAAACACCTCCCAATTCCCCCTGTTTACAGGAGGAACATTCAAGATGTTTAAAAGAAAGCTCCTTCAAAAATCAATGTATACCAGTGAAAGGACCACATTTTAAACAGATTGCTTTGGTTTAGGCTGCCGGTGTGAGATGCACAATTCCACAACTTTTTCGGTTGTTTTGTCTATCCTATTTTCCGTATCTTATTTTTACAGTAGCCTTGAACACTCAGCACATAACACCCTGCTAAACCTTCAAAGTGATTTGGATAACACAGAAACCAGTTTGACACTGCCCTGAAGTGTGTTTGCACTCTTGCATGTTCTCACTGCAAAAACCCTGCTTGACTAAGAAAGCATTTTTTTGTCCTAAATATTTCCTCAACACTGGAAAACCCACGTGATCCTCAACACCAGCAAATTAAGAACTCAGCCTAATGCTTCACACCTTCCCTCATCCCTATGAAGATGAAACACACCAAAAAAAGCCCAGAAATTCAAAGCGAGACTTTTACCACCACCGCTTATCCCAACACATCACAAGCGGCCTCAGCTACAATTTCTACAATAATTTATTTGCTTCACACCTGCAGCCAGAGTTGGAAGCTGCTGAAATACAAAGGGGTTCAAGGGATCACTAAAACCAACTTGCTTCTCCATACGGCTGGAATATTGCAAACCATTTACAAATCATTTTTTGGGGAGATCTGAGCCTGAGGAAAACTACTGAAGTCTTTTTCATATATGGAAGAACACTGACATGTAGAATACGATCACAAGACTCATCCTCATGTATAAAAAAAATGAGCAGATTAAAAGCAAAGACAGATGAAGGAATGGAGAAAAGGGGCTTCAGTTACTTCACATGAGGCTTCTCAGCTCGAATCTGTAAGAAACGGGCAGTGTGAGTTCTGTGTTCACAGGAACTCGCTGTTTCGTCGGCAGAGCAGAGGTGTGAGTGGAGAACTGGCTGCACCCCAGGACACTGAGAAGGGAAAAGCGGAGAAGCCGCAGCACTTGGCATTAACGTTGGCAAGCCAGCTGCAGCATCCAACACAACTGACAGACACTTGAAAAATAGATTTTATTCCTCCTGTACTGAAGCGATGACACCGTGTAAGTTCTCAATCATGTGCAAACAGCTTTTGGTAACTCCTTTTCTAACTTAACAACTCATTTCAGTACAATTACCCTGGCTTTAAAAGACTAAAAATCCCAGACTGAAGTCCACTGATTTGTTTTAACAAGTGTACTTTCCATGAAGTCCACACTGTTGCATGTTCCAGGAGCTTGGCTGTGTACGAAAGTTGTCTACAACGATCATCTGAACTGAATACATCAGTTCTCCAACCACAAACAGTCCTCAGAATCTAAAAAACAAAAATCACTTCATAATTTAAAATATATATCAATGACACTCTGCTTTTTTTTTTAGCTAGAATGTACCAACATCACTAACTGACTTAGAATACCAACTTGATTTTGTGAAAAAAGCTTGCAAAAAATATATCAACTTCAAAATGTACAGAAAAGGACATTAGAGAGCTGATATTTTGGGTTAATGTATTTAGAAAGAGCAGCGAGCTAGGAGTGAAATACCCTATATTACAAATATTCAACCACCCGGGTCATACCGGAGCCACCTTTCTAGTGTAGTGAAGGGTTAGGTACAGAAAGGGTATTTTTTGAAAGCACGTCCAAAGAACCGCAGCTTCGTTTCACTTAAACTTGATCACGCAGGCGGGCCAGTCTCTGCGACAGTTCATCCTGCAGAATTGAGAGACACAGACACCAGCTATCAGTAGCATCAGAATTATTCTTTGCAAAGTTCTGGGATGGTCAAGCAATTTCATGCCCAGATGATCTGAAATTACCTTAACGAGATTTGCTTAAGACCAGACCAGAGGTCTGTACAACCGTGTTACCTCCCGTAGCAGATACCTAGGAAGGAGTTTTCGAAAGCAGCAAGTACAGACAGTTTCATTTGGTCTCGTCTTTTGTGGTGGGGTTTTTTTGCTTGGTTTTATTTGTGTTTGTTCTGTGGGGGGTTTTGGAGGGTTTGTTTGGGGGGTTTTGTGGATTTTTTTGTTTAGCTGTTGGGTTTTTATGTATCACCTTTTAGAGGGTAGAAGGTGAAACAGAACTTTCAAAGAATGTGGAATAGTCAGGGCTTCCCAAAGATCGGTCGGTTAAGATGAGGCTCCCTAAAGCCTCCTCTACAAAGACAGGATGACAAAAATAAACTGTCCTCTTTCCATTCCCTCAAATATATTCCCCTAGAATGGGAAAAGCAACTCGGCAGAAGATCTGTGCAACCTGGACATCAATTCTCCTGTCACGCCCATTTCAATTAAATGGAACATTTACCTGCTCTGCTGAGGCAACGCTTGTACCAACAGAACCCGTCTGTCCTTGAGGTAGTTCCATGTTCAGATCAAGACTAACAGGAGAAAACAAAACAAAAAACCCAAGTCAGGCGTACGTGGCTAAAGGAATCAGCACAATAACTGACAAGCAGAGGAATATTGAGATAGCATGAGGCCATCAGCATCCCATGAACGCTCTACTCCAGCTAATTAGACAACTTGATCAGTAAATTTGACTCATTACCAAGACAACAAGTCATACATTATAAATAACAACAGCTACATAAATTCAGCTTAATCAGGACTGAGCAAGATTCCTGTTTAGCAGATGCACACCAGACATGGCACATGTACAAACAGGAAGTTCACTCAAAAAAAGTTTCACTAAAAAGATTGTCCAAAGTATTTCTCCTCAAGCCAACTTACATGTCACCAAAAAGGCAAGGAAAATTCTCTGAAATAATTCAGCATATCCCTAAAGGCTTAAATATGTCATGACAACTCATTTTGCTACATCTAGTTGCAAGAGCAGAACTATAGGAAGTTTTAATGTGGTAAGAGGGGAAAAGAGAGGAAAAGCGTGGAGAACCACGGCAAGGATTGCTAACGCCACAGCAAATCCAAGTCAATAATAAAACGCTATCCTGCCATGACAAGTGACACATGATTTTAGGCTTTTGCACAACCAGCCCTGCACCCTGATATCCACAGCAGCTTTGAGTGAAAAAATGAAACACTGGCAACTAAAGTATTGTGAGAACGTTGCCCAGAGGTGAAAGGAAAATGCTGATTCTTCTCTGCTTCCAAGAGACAAACACATATAAACCAGGGGTATGTGACCCTCAAGGTAACCAGGAAGGGTTGTTGGAACCAAGATTTATTCAATAGCCACTCAAAATTTCACCTACCCTGCTTCATCTGCCATTTCCTGCAGAAGCATATCCACTTGGTTCTAGGGTAAAGAGAAGAAAACTGATTACTGCATTTTGTAATTTCTGACAAGCTCTTGAGAGAAATCTTGAGAGAACAGAAATTATTTTAACAAAACTGATTCAAAGCTACACGTCTATCAGAGAACATTTTTGTGCTTCACCACCAGAGGGCCCTGTGTGAACTCAGAAGTAGAGGTTCAATTCCCATTAATCGAACTCCAGCTCCCAAAATAATGCCTCTAAAGAATTGAACTGATCTGCAAAAGACCAAACATACAACTGCTGATTATTAGCTACTAAACATTTTTTTGCTCAAAGAAAAAAAGCCCATATCCAGTAGATTTAATTTTTGGATTTGGTTTTAGGTTTCTTTCATTTACAAAGCACTAAATCCAGTAAATTTCTCTCTGAGAAAACATCTATTGGAACAGCACATTTAGCTCCTTGTGGAACAGCACAAGGGGGTCGGTGTTAGGAACTCTTAACTATGTAAAGCACTGTTTAAGAATCTATTTTGACAAACACATGTCCATAAATTGCAAGTAGGTAATTACAACCTTTCCATTGCACATACTACTACTAATTTGGTGGCGACTAATGTCATTTTGTTAATATCAGTGAGTTCAAACTATTTATTTCCTTACAGCATGTTCTGCTTTGATAATTAACACTGCAGTGTCTTCTGGTTCAGAAGTTCGTTATGAACCCATCAAAACATGGCTTGTTCAGTAGGAGAGTTAAAGTTTTCAAGCCATAATCTGCAATGAAGCCTCCTACAACACAGTGACTAAAATACATATTTGTGATCCGCTGTACTTGTGACTATAATTGCAAATAGTCTCTTCATCACAAAGAAGCACAAATCAAAAGTGCAAAGGCTCCAGTTGCTGCCACGTCTCAAAGTTAGCAGAAAGAAGAGAATCAGACATTTCCACACAGTTCAGACACATGATTTAAGATCATTGCTTCCAAAAAAATATTATTCTTACTTGTGGCGTTGTTAGTGTCGTAGTGTTGCTCATCGTGTCTTCCATCTGTTGTGTCTGAACATCTAGTGTTTCAAACTGGTGCTCAAATCTATCCATTAGCGCAGATATCTGTTGAAAATATGAATGAAATCAATGATCTGGAGATAACAGAACTGGCAAAAACAGAACGAAGGCTGTGAGAAGCTTCTGGAAATGAGAGCTCGTCCCCCTTTGAAGCTGACAGAACTTTTGAAGCAGGTTGGTCAGGGCTCTGCCCAGGCAGGTTCTGAGCATCCCCAGTTGCGAGGAATTCACAACCACACTGGGGAACCCATTCCAGGATCTACCAACCTCACTGCAAAACCTTTTCTTTTGGTTGGAATTTCCCTTTTTAAAACACGTGTCCATTCCTTTTCTGCTTTTGATGCGCACCTCCAAGAACAACAAGTTTCTATTTACCTTTTCTAGGTTCATGCTCTTCAGCGTGGCATCCATGGACTTAACTACCCCCGCCATCGACTTCGTTACCTGGAACGAGGTAAAGGAAATTATTAGAAAGCAACTAAAACGAACGGTTTCTTACCAAGCTCTCTTATCTCTATCGGCAGTATCAAAAAAGTAGGGCACACCCCACTGCCATCTAAAATGCCACTGCTTTTTTATAGCTCCCACCATTTAAAATTCTATACATTAACCAGTTGAAATACACGTTCTGAGCTTAAACTCACTAAAAACTGAGGTGCAGGTGGCATTAACCTGTGTAGACCTGTCAAATGTGAAGGGATATATTTGGTATCCAGATCACATGGCAGAACAAGCTCTCCGGCTGAAGAGCTAAAAAAAAATTCTGGAATCACACATCCTACATCTTGACTTAATGTTTTTGGAAGTGGAGCAATATCTTTGCAAAATAATCTTAGGTGTAACCAGTAAAACACAGAGGAACAAGAATAGCAACAGCTCAGAGGAGTTACCACCTCCAAAACACAGCAGACAGCAATCTATTTCTAAAAAGCCACTGCCAGGGGGATTCCAGCTCTTTATTTACTATTGGCCACATCCAAAACCAAAATTGAAACTTTCCAGCTCATTACAGACAGAATTAAGTCACTTCTAAGAGGATCGGAGGTCTCATTCTTGCATGCGATTTGTGAAAACAGACTCACTTTGCCCATGGTGACCGCGGTCTGGACTCTGGCTGCCACGGCGTCCACCCTGGCGCTCATGCGCAGGAAATTGATGGCTTGGTTCTTCTGGCGGATGGCGTTCTCCGCGTGGATTCGTGCGACTTCCATGTTACCCTTCTGAATTGCCTGTTGGAAACAAAGAGAAAAAAGAAAGAGCACTTTAACCGTCCTTTCTCTTGTAAACATGGTATCTGAATAGCCTGTTTCATTATAAGCATCAATTCATCACAATATCTTCCCTATTAGAAGAGAAAATAAAGCCTGCTCTCCTACCCCAATATTTCTCAAACTTTTTCAAGATGTGAACCCTGACTTGTTTCCCAGGAAGGTCCCAAGCGTGCACTTCAGGTAGAAGTTTTTACAGAGCTACAGAAACATAATTTTCTCGTTCCTAAAAACATTTTCAGCATAAAGACTCAAAACCAGATACAATTGGTATGGTTGTATTTCATGGACAAAAATACAGTCAAATCAATTTAGTCCCTCCTTTTACTATTTCAAGGACTCAAAAACTACTTTGAAGTTTCTCTTCATAAGTCTTTTTAACACCAGCTGATAGACATTGAGATTAAGTATTTTAAACTTTGAGAACAAGTCTCTAACAATACACATACAAGACAATTTTCTCAGAAAGCAAATGCCACAAGCTGTACAAAAAGATTCACAAGAACGTATCGTCACATTTATTAATAAGTGTGGGAAGATTTATAATCATACATTTTAAATCATAAGCATCTATCACAATATTACTAGCACGCATACGAGGAAAATGGTAAAAACACAGGATATTTTCCTGCTGTAATATGTAAAGACCAGATCTAAAGAGCTTGTTTCAGGCCCACCGCTTACCTTCTTAATTTTAGCTTTCTCAGCCTTTTCTTCTTTGTCGCATTTTTTTGAGTTCCTATGGAGCTCCTTGGCAGCAAACTTCAAATTAAACAGGTGTTCTGCAGCTTAAGTCAAGGGTCCAAGAACAGGATGAATCCTTACATTGTAGTATTTTTGCCCTCCTGTTTAAAGCGCTATCAAACCTGGCACATATTGTGTTTCCCCGTCAGCGATATTATGATAAAACTTGGAAAATGTTATTTAAGTAAGCCCTTGAAATTCACACAATGAGACCTACCAAGCTGCTTCACACTTACAATGCCACTGGGTTCTAAAACGTGAGGCCACGAAAAGTAAGTTCAGATCCCAAACTGGCTCCATTTAACACCAAACCTATTTCAGACTGATAAATACAACAAACCGAAGCTCCCCAAGAGGAAAGTCTGACTCTGCCAAATACTTTCACTCACACACCCAGAATGTTTAACTCTCCGTGAAATGCCAGCGCGGTTCACTGGCCTGCCCGGAATTGCTCATCCAAAAAAAGAAACCAAAAGAAAACCACTGTGGAACGAGACAAATTAATGGTGCGATAGCAAAAGGGCCTGGCTGACTGTGCCCAGGTACAAACCAGGAGGCCGGGCTGCCCTTCCAAGCCGCAGCGTGATCTGGGGTTTAAATTGAATTGCTCATGTGGCTCCTTGGTGTGGAGAGCAGCCTCCCAGCCCCGGCTCATGTGAGAGATTCCGGGGTCCCCGTCAGCTCCGTCATCTGACTTGTGGGGAAAGGACACGGCAGTCAGCAAGAGAGACTGTTCTTTTAAAAAATTCAAGTCCTGCTAAGGCCGAAAGCTCTAAGAATACAGTAGAACAAGGCTTTATAGTGACTTAGAATGATTGCATAGAACTGCTATTGAAAGAGAATAAAGTATGTGCTCTAAAAATAAGAATTAAAACACCCATACTATTAAAATACTGCTGATTAAAGCTTCCAAATATTAGTCCTTCTCAAGCAAAATGGCAGTACAAAGCTTCGTAAGTTTCTTTCATGCCATCTTTTGATATCCCATGTGGAAGATGCAGCAAGTAATAAGATATTTAACAGTTAAGTGGAAGCACATAAAGCTAAACACTGTGAGGTACCTGAGCTTTCTTTAATATTTCAAGTACATAAATTATTCCAGAACTGTCTGTCTCTCCTTTGAAGTCCAGCCATGATCTTAAGACCTCTGACAGCGACCTGAAGATATTCGGAAGTTTATGGATATATTTGTTATCCTATCCTGTAAATGTTACATGGCAGGTTACAAGGAGGTAACAGTTTTGCCTGTACATCCAGGTTACCCATCAAGGTGGCTACCAGTAACAATAAAATTGCTGCTTATATTTGTATTTCTTTGCTTTAAAACCTAGGTGAGCACCCCTTTCAGCAGCAATAAGTGTATTGCACTGATCCACAAGAAAACACCTTCAGGTTGCTCATTCAAGTGCACTTGAGCTCAGAGACCAGAGCAACCACGTAAAGCACAACATCACCTATTGACACCGCTGGCGCTGAACCGGCACTGCAGAGCAGTTTGGTTTGAAATCACTTCCTCAGTTACTCACTCGGGGCACGTACCTTTGGCATTACGACAGCTCGGGGCTCTCCCGTCCCATGACGAACACGCACTCGCTCCTCCCTCAAAGCGTCTTTTTCTATGTCCCACAACCCAAGTGCAGCTGAACTTCACCATGAGTCACCGTCACCCGCCCCAGCGCTCCCGACAGCCACCAGTGCCCGATCAACCACACCAACACCCATCATCTTTATGTTTGGTTTTGGGTTTTTTTGCTTCTGTTTTATACAGCAAGAACACTAATTTTTCCTATAAGGGCTTTCCCTGCACACAGTGCGTTCTCAACACCAGGGTGGACAATGGGGTTTGTCCCAGCGAGTTTGGGGGGACGAGTTGGCTGCCAACATCATTCCAGTCTATACACAGCACCCGATCCACGGCACATCACCTGTCCCTGGGCGCTATTCCACACTGTCAATCGCATCTCGGGCCGTCCCTCCAGGAAGCCCCGGGAGCGCGGACACCGCCCTCGCCCCCCAGCTCGGCCTGGCTGAGCTCGCCTTGCAAACAGAAGCCCAACCTCCCGTTCCTCCCCGCCTGCTGCCCCCACGCAGCTCCCGCCGGTGCCACCGAACCCTCCGGGAAAGGCCTCGGCGGGGCCGCCCCACCCCCCGCGCCGGGAGGAACGGGACCCGCTGCCTCCTCCCCCGCACCCCGGCCGCTGCCGGGGAGGCCGCGCACGCCGCCCCCACCGCAGCTACCGGCCCCGAGAGCGCCGGCTCGCAGCTCGGCCCGGCCCCACGGCCTCACCCCCAGACCACGGCCCCCACTCCCGGTACCGGAGACCGAGGGCGAGACCACGTCGCCCCCAGCACAGCCGAGCCCCGAGGATACTCTCCATGTTGGCCATGGCGGCGCTCCGGCCCGGCGGGGGAAGCGGAGCAGAGGGGGCTCGAACAGCGGGCTCCCCTAAGCCCCTCTCCCTCAGCGCTGTCGCGGCTCCGGCTTCCGGTTCCCCGCTGCCCCGCCCCGTTACGTACGGGCGCGCCGGGGCGTGGCGCGCGTGCGCGGGGGTCTCGTCAGGCGCGGCGGCTCCGGCTGTGGGAAGAAGCGCGTTGGGATCACTAAATGTTCCTTTTTTGAATATTTGATGGACACAGTGTTTATCTAGAGCAACTGTAGGAACTTAAGTGATTTATTATCACACTTCGGAGACAGGCCGAGCGGCCGTTGGGGGTAAAATGCAAAGGATGCCGGCGACTTTTGGAGGGGAGATACTGAATATAAGAAGTTCTGGATGGGAAATCAAGAAATCAAATATAACTTCAAGCAGCTGACGTGTACCTCTGCATGGTAGTTGCACGAAATGTAATATTAACGTACTGTAACACTTTTATGGTGGTAACAAATGTTAAACTTGACAAGCAAATAAAATTCTCAAGTGTTGCAAACCTCAAATACCTGTTTCTGTGCCTTGGCTTCCAATAGCAAAAGAAAGCAGTGGAATTACTTTCCAAGGGAAGCAGAGCGTTGTTCATGAAGCTAATCAAGTGAACTATAAACCCCACGCAATATTTCTATAAATTTCGTGTCTTTCTGCTGAATTGTGTCCTACCTGCAGCTTTGGGCTGGTTGGGGACGGCGCCGTCTCTGCTCTTCCCTTCCAGGCCAAACTACAACTTGACAAAGTTACAGAATTTTAATACATTGAGAAAAAGAGAAATAACCTGAAAAAAAAAAATGCTGATCTAACACCCACTGGGGTTATTGGAACTCTGATTTGCAGTTAGTGTGTTCGCAGGACCAAGGTTAATATTCCGAAGAGCAGAAACCTTAAGCTCCTCCAGAGCACCGCGGATGACCTATATAAAGCATTTAGTATATGCAATTTATGCCAATCAAACAGTATTTGCATCATATTTATCAAATTATTGAAACCTTCTGCAGTTTATTGCCTGTTTTTCAGCATAGCTCGGTAGTAGATACCCCCATGGGCATGCAGCGTTTCTCCCCATGTCACTCGGAACACAAAGATCTCAGGTGAGTTGTGTTCACCATCGAATCGCTGGGGATGACATTTTACGATGACAGTTTCCTTTAATAAGTGGTAATTCCTCCAGCAAGTTCAATTATTTCCTTGAGTCACCTGCTGAGTCACTCTGATACTTCAGATGCAGATATTTTCCAGATGTTGTATCTTTCAGACAGAAGTTCTTAAATCAAGTGCTGTGCTGTCTTATTAAAAGATCAAGAGTCTGAACCAATAATTTGGAAGAAAAATAAGTTCTCATTTATTGTATCAGATGTTAACAACAGCGTATCTTTATGCACAAAGACCCACCCAAAAGCCATCTCTCCAAAAAAAGAAAGAACACAACGACAGCAGCATTCATCATATCTAATAAACTGTTCAACACCTCGAAAAGAGAAAAAATATGATCTTCTGCCTTTGAATTTGTTGTGAGATAGAACATAATTGTATTATAGGAACAGAACTTCTAAAAATAAAATTCACAAACATATCATTAGCTGAAGGGCTTTTTTCACCCTTCAAATCCCTTTAAGAGAAAGTTTTTCTGGTTGCATCGAGCTTTTCATGAAATAAGTATTTTTTTACAGGATGAGGTGAAATGAATACTTTTAGTAAAATGTTGTCCATCCTAGTTAGATACAAAATAGAGTTTTAAGATGTTAATTTTTTTCATTGCCTTTAATTTATTTAGATCAATAGGGCTGGAGTCTCATCTGCTGGTGTTCCAAACAGCGTGTCAGCTGTTTACAGCAACCGAGGAGCTGGGCTCTCATCTTTTATGACACAAAAAAACCTCTTGAGTCAATCATTTATTAACTTGCAGCTAACTATAAAGGAAACATCCGTGTTTGTTGCTGTCCCAGCGGAACACTGGGGCAGGGAATAATCTGCCTGGTGTTGTTCCCAGAAGCAGAGCTGCCGGTGCTCCCGTGACTCTCACCTCATCTGGCAACGGCAAATGTGGAAAAAAATCAACTATTTGGTGATGGAAAGTGATACAGTCTTGACATCCCACGTCTGAGAAGTGTCATGAGCTTAATTTCTGATAACACTTGTCTTGTTCAAAACTGACAGCTCCTCACTCTGGAAGCTGAAAGTGTTGTTATTCATACCAAACATGTTCTGCTCCCTGAGTTCAAACCCAAACTTTTTCATGGCCAGACTTCACTCGTTAAGTGTAACAATGGCTCTCAGATTAAATGCACCGTATTTTAGAGGAGTGTAGCCTACAGTTAGACTTAGGCCAAGATGTTTTTAAGACCTGGCCTTCATGGAGCACATTTGGTTTCATCCATCATTTAATTTAGATGAAATAAACTGTCAGACTGTGGCTCTTTTTCTTTAACAACTCTTTCTAGCTAACATAACGAGATTAATCCTGCTAAAACCCCAAGAACATTCTTGCCGGTTTATTGACTGATTCACTGAGTGCCTTTAGCCTTCAGAATAGGGAAGTGACTGCATTTTTCAAATGGAACGTATAAAATTCTTTAAAGTGTACAAATAGTCCTTGTTAATGCGAAGTCATCTGTTATTTACCCAAATAGATATTAAGATTCTGATTTTCCTTCCAAACTGAGTTGAGTCTTCTAATGTCTCAGGGCGGGTCATTGAAGCCGTTAGAAGAGGTGAAAATTGGACAATGCTCAGAAGGTTTGATCTTCACTACTTGGCTTCTATCAGCAGACGCCTTCTTCAGATACCAGAATGCTTCACAAAAAAATGCTGATTTATTACTTCATGAATGAAATCACATTTTTTCTTCATGAGAATGAACTTATCTGTCAGTCCTAAACATGGGTATCTACATCTTCATAAATAGGGTCTTCGGAAAATGTATTTGAACAGGAAATTTAATCCTGGTTTATGATAATTTGAGTCTGTATTTATTCATTAGGATCCACCTATAGGTCTTTTAAATTCTTGATATAGTGAACAGGATTTTTAGATGTGCTTATGAGCATTATTGAGGGAAGAGAGCAGGAATAAAGAACTTCATTTTGTTACTTCTGAAAACACCACATAGAAACATTTATAACTGAAACCCTTTCATTCCTGGGTTGGGGCTGGCACACCAAGTTTGAGATGGGATCAAGGAGTCCAGGGGACTTCCCGGACTTGTCTGGGTGGGTGGAGGGGGGAGGTGCTGGGTGGGCAGCATGGGCATGATTGGGACAGGCACATTTTGAATATTGTGTTCTGCCGAAGCACCTCGGGCAAAACCCTGCCCATAAAGTGATGTATCAGCTGAGGCTTCCTCATTCACCCCCACCGTGCGGAATTCGAATACGAATAGCTTGTAGATACGGTAATAATGTAGGAGTACTTCTAGCAAATGAACTGTACTAAGTGTGGCAGAAGACACTTGAGAGCAAAGCTAGTGACAGTAATTATTCTAGTCTGAATTCATAATGATGCAGATTGCTGAATCCTGACTGTAAAAGCTTTGAAATACCCACTGGTGACAGGCGTGCGGTGACGAGCCGGGGTTTTCACGGGAGAGGTCTGTGCGAAGAACCTTTGCAGGAGATGGGAAAAAACATAATGACAGGCTGTGATTTTCTGGATCCGATCCACATCAGTAGATAATTCTCAATATCACTGGCTCACAGAAGCAAGTACTATTGTCTGTGGTTTCAAAAGCAAATCTGTGGAGAGATGTAGCAGAGATTTAACATATTTAATAGAGAACTAACTGTGAGCAGAACAGCCCTACTGAAATCAACCTTCTTGCATGCTAATTCTCATGCGTAATAGTAACCTAAATGAATAATGTTTTCCAGGGTCAGAAACAGGCACTAGATCATTGAATAGCCACATTTTTTTTTCTGTAATATTACTGGAACTCATTAATTAGGACATGATTTGGAGGCAGCAGCAACATTAGATAGGAACTATTAGAGTGATCATCTACTTTGAAAAAAATAGATTCATTTCAGTGATGTCAAAGAGAAGTAAAACTCACCTAGTTATCCACAATGTTAGAGAACAAAGCAGCAAAAACTACTCAGAAATAGGAGCATATTATGTTTTACCTCAATCAAACCTGAAAAATTATCGATCAGCTTCACACAGCTGACACAGGAGGGAGCCAACCGGGTTCAGCGCAGCTAATGGAGCCAAATTCCAGTTTAAATCTCTCTTCCCTTTGGACCCCTGAAGAAATATCCTACTGGTGATGGGCTTCTCTCCATCTTTCCCCTTTTCTCAAGAGCACAAACCTCCTGCAAACTGATGCACAGAAAGCGCGTCCCTTCCTTCTCTCTTACGCAGCAGCAGAGATGCTTGGACACTATTTCATACCCTTCATCTAACGTCCTGTGCAGGAATTAGAAGGAAAAACAAAGGCAGCAAGGAGAGGACTTTAAGGACACCCCCAAAAATCAGTCTGATTACCTCTGACTTCATCACTGCCTCCTCAAACTCCCTACGAATCATTCCCCTGTTAAAGAGCAAGGTTACACTTAGAAAGATATAATCAAGTCATGAAATCCTCGCAGGTCAAAAACCATGATAGTACCATGAGGCCACTAGTAGATAGGATGTTCTTTAAAAGCTGAGTGAAATTTAAGGTCACAAAGTTCAGAGGGCTGGTCAGTTTGAAGAGTAAGTTTAACCAGATATAACACCTCTAAAAAATTGCAATTTATTGCTTTCTAATTTGAAAACAGCACATGTCTAGGGGAACTGGCCTGACAGGTTTTTGACTCACACTATCATTTATTCCATGTTGTGGAAAACAAACAAACAAACAAACAAACCAAAACCTTTCAATGGCAGGAGGATTGTAAATGAAATATCGCCAATGAAGCTCGATCATTGCCATGGCAACAGTGCAGCTGCGGTCGTGTCACAAGGAAAATGGATTTTATTGCTTTGCGATTCCTTGCTCGGCTGCGTGTCAGTGAACAGCGCGTGAAGTACGAGGGGTCCTGTTGGCTCAATGGGAGACGGATTTCACCCTGTTATTGAAGCACAGCTATGCCAGAGCGCGGCATTTACCTGCAAAAACGAACGCTTTGGGTGGTCTCCACCCTTCCATCCACCTGTTATTTCTGATCTTATCTGCACATGGTGTGGCTTATTCTCTACAGAGTCCTGATGCTTTTAAGAAGATTAAACTGCAGAGCAGATTTCAAGGATTATTGACCTGTTTATTATCAAATCCTATCAGTGTTGCCGTGATTAAGAGACAAGCAGCATTACTAGGGAAACTGAGTTTATTGGGGTTTTTTTCCTGACATACATCACGGAATTTTCGTGATTAAAATCCAGAAAGAAACTTGGAAGAAACACATTACTGAGCATTTATCTTCAGCAACCTGAGTTAAATATCTCGTCTACTGTGGGTGCGGGCGTAAAGACATACCAAGATGTTAGTAAAGATTGCAATGAAACTTAGGTATTTTTTTGATATTTGTGAACATTTTCATTACAATAGCATACTAAAAGTACATTAAAATATCTAAATTACCTATTTCCTGCATGCCCAGTCTCCCTGGAAAGATCCAGTGAATGCAAACTCTTTTAGTTTATAAATGCCTTGTATTTAACATGCCAAAACAAAATACCTGTGCTTGGCAGCTTGTTGCCTTTGGGCTTTTCCAGTTCTGCTCCATTTTTGTAATTCCTCAGCTGGCCAGAAGCTGCATTTTTGGGGCAGAATGAGACATCACTCGGTGCTAAGACCCTCCAGCCTGTCTCATCTAGAAAAAAAGGAATAGTGAGAATTTTGACATCTGAGTCACTTATTTGGCCTCCTCTTTGACATGAATAAAGCTGTTGACTAATCTCTGAACTATCGGCACAGACCTTCTGCCTCTGTAGAATGAGGAGTTTGCTGTATCCTGTGGTTTCGAAAGATGGAGATGCGGTTGTTGGCTTTTTCCAGGCAATAAAATGTTAAACAAATTGGTTTACCTTACTTGGAACGAGTCACGGATTTCCAGCACCGACCGCCCACTTCTCATTTGGCTGAAATCACCCTGCACAGCCGCTGTTTCTGAATTATTTCCTCCTGCTTTTTGCGTTTGAATTCTTGATATGTCCATTTCAGAGCCTCGGCCATTTCGTACCCTGAGTTACCTACTCTCAATTCTCAAACCTCCTCCAAAAGAAGCAATTTAAAGTCAACCACCTGCTTCCTCCCCTTACCTTCCCTCCTACACAATCTTCATCTCATCTTCGATGCAGGAAACATTTATTTTTCTTTAAATTTTATTGAGTTGTGAATTACATGTTGCTGCCTCCATAGCACTCTGGAGAAATAAAACCGACAAACTAAGCTGCACAAGAGGATGAGCTAGAAAAGAAGTGAACTGAAAATATGAAGAAAAAAAATCAGGATTATTAAATAAGAGTGCTGAGGAACTACAGTAGAATTCAATTTCAAACACGATAGAGATATACAGATTTGCCATTTTAATGCACACACTTACAGGTGGTGACGGTTTTTAGGACTGGAATGAGGCAGCGAGGTTTAAAACATTTGTTACACAAATAAAATTCTCCCTGTCTGCCCATGGGGTTTCAGCTCAGTCTTCCTCTTGCTCTTCTTCTTCTTCTTCCTTCATCACACCCCTTTGCTGTCTCATTTTCCCTTTCCTATATATTTTTTTCCTTTTCCTATGTCTTTTTCCCTTTCCTATGCCCTTTAATATGCAGGTATGGACCAATATAGTAGTTGCCGGAGATTAGTTGGTTATGATAAACTCATCAATGCAAAGTGTTACAAATAGCACTTGGTTGATGTTTTTCAGCTAAGTCTGTAGAAATAGGTGCTGCTTTTCATGATTTGTAAAAAGAAACAAAGGTAAATTTTATTTTCACAATACCTGAGGTCCCATATTACATAAAATCCCCAAACATTGGATCTTGTTATAAAACGGCTCATTTCTAAAATGGTTTAGAAACCAAATATTTTGAAACCAAACTCTTCCGCTAGGTATAAAGTACATAAACACAGCTGACTTTTTATTCTCCTGATGATCAAACATGGTAATTTCGAGATAGCAATAATTCTGCTGTACTCAATGAAACTCTCACCACGTGTGATGGTTGCAAGACCAAACCAAATGAGCTCGTGTGCGTTGGTTTGTGAACTGTGACGCCAGGAGCGCCTTGCAGCGAGGATCAATTTCAATCACAATAATTGATCGGTACCCTTAGTCATTCCTTATGTCAGTCACGCACAACACACAGAAGAAAGTGGATGTTAAAAAGAAATTCAAGGGATAGAACGTAAGAAGTAAATGTAGGTGTGACACAAACACTAAGGGTGAAGAGGTGATGGCAGACTATGGGTCTGCCCACTTGGGTAAATGTGGGTGTTCTTACCACGAACCTGTGGATGTAAAAAGACTTGTCAATCTAGGCAATTTTTTGCACAACATACTACGTGTTTATAAATCCCAAAAATAAGCATTTCTGTGACTCAATACACTCACTATTGGTATAAGGCAACAACAGGAAACCATGAGCTTGCCATTGATGGTGACTGAATTTGAATGTTGCTCTGTCCGGTGCCCAAGTCCTGGTTCTTCTTTCCCAAAGATCCTTCTGCAATATTTTGACCCAAAAGATGCCACTGAAAATGGACAAAATGGACAAAATTAAGAGTTCCACAGAAAACTCACCAAAAATTGTTCTCATTTAGAGTGAATACTGGAAATTGTGAAATTTTCCAACAATTCATGCTTTAGAAAAAGCTTATTTTCTGTTATTTTTATATATATTTTTAAAATATTATTTTATTTAATTTTTTTTAAGTATGGGGGTTGTTCTTATGCCGGGATGTGAAAAGCAAGCAGCCAGAGGGCATAAAAGCATCAATTCAATAAAACCATTTAACTCTCCAATACCGGCATTAATTATCTGATTCTCTACCTCTGAGGTCCACCAGAGCAATGCACTTGATTTGAAAATGAAAACAGGGCACTCTTTTTAGGTATAAGTAAGGTAAAATGTCACAGGAAATTGATTTATTGGGGCACAAGCCTCCTGCTAACACTTGGGAAGGATCCTCTAGGGCTCCAGATCCAGGAACTTGCTCGTGGGTCACAAAATATTTTGGGATAATAAAATGAGCCGTGCATACATGCAGTATGTCTGATATGTATTCCTGCTATGGGAATTTCAATCAAGATTTTGCTTGCTCCCAGATCGTGTAGTTTTCACAAGAACTGGTGTAAATCTAAGCTAGATCTTTTTGAAAGCCAATGATGCAGTGAAAACCAAAGGATCCTACATCATTTATTTTTTTTTAATATATTTTGCCCCTGCTCTATTACCATGAATTTACTGAATAAGCTTCATTTCCAGCTTATCTCTGCCAGTAGGACTGACAAAACCGTCTACTGAGCTTTAGTGGTCATGTTCTGTAATGGGATGTTGACAGTCAATTTAAAATAAGGACATGGGGTTTCACTGCCATCAAAAACAGATGCAACAAAATGGACCGCTAGTTCTGAAAATGATCTGAAAGTTGATTTTTTTCCTCAAATGTTTCATTTCTTTTCTTCAATAGATTAATATTTAGACTTTGAAGATACTCTGTCAACCACTGAACAAATGAGAAGCCTGGGACAGAATTAAGGAGAAAATTAAACTCAGTTAATATGGCAGGGAAGTGATTTTTCTTCTGGAAAAAAAAAAAAAAAGACTAGAGGAGATGGGCAGTAAAAAGAACTCGCATAGAAATAAAAAATACAAAATCATTTATTTAAAGAAATTAATGTTTCTTTCAATAATAAATCAATACAATACCCAGGAATAGCCCTGCCAGCCTAACAGGTTGTGTAGCTGTGGTTAAATTCAGCTGTTGCGTTGGAGGAAGACAAGAACCTCTGAAGCATCACAGAGACTGCTTTACACTTTTGCATTTTATTTTGGCCAACTTTTGAGAAATAATCATACACAATACTTTTAGGTTTTTTTACCTTTTTTCACCACTGAAATGATGTTTTCCCAACTATCTGTCTACCCTGCAAGGCGAACAACACCGTAAAGCCAGGCTGAATAAATTAGCCAAAGTTTTTGGAAGGTTCAGTGATTTTTAATCTGTAATTATTTGCTCAGGGGGGAAAAAAAGCTCTCGTTTATTGTAGCAGAAGTGTGACTGATAGGGCAGAGGGCAGGCTGGGAGAAGACCCAAAGGCCTTTCAGAGGTGGTGATTTCCTCACTCCTTGTGACCGCAAAACCTCAGAAACCTCCGTCAGTGCCTTCTTCAGACCCACCGAATCGCAGGGTGCTTGGGGTTGGAAGGACCTCTGGAGATCATCCAGTCCAACCCACCTGCTAAAGCAGGTTCACCAGAGCAGATCGCAGGGGATCGCGTCCAGGTGGGTTTGAATGTCTGCAGAGGAGACTCCACAATGTCTCCGGGCAGCCTGGTCCAGGGCTCTGGCACCTCAAAATGAAGAAGTTTCTCCTCATATTCACATGGAACTTCCCGTGTTTAACTTTGTGCCCATTGCCCCTTATCCTGTTGTTTGGCACCACTGGCAGAAGTCTGGTCCATCCTCTGACACCCACCCTGAGGTATCTATCAGCACTGACAAGAGGTCCAGGTCCATAAGCTACTGTTGAGATTGCTGGATGCAATCCAGTGGAAAGAACAAACCAACACAACTCAGCTTGCATGAGCTTTTGATCCTGGCTTTCATCAGCCTTTCTCTTTCCAACCCCCTCTTTGCGCAAGGACCCTTTGGGGCCGTATCCTGATCTCCTCCCCTGTCCCTTTTGTAGAAAGAACAGTTCAAGAGGCTGCTTGACTGCAGCCATCAGCTCACAGCTCCTGTGAAGGCACCATCAGTGCTTCAGAAGTCGTGGTCCTTGAGGTAGTTTCACAGGACTTTTAGTCTTGCTCCCAGTCTTTGTGCTGCAGGACATCCTGTGATGCACAAGGATCCTTTTTCTTTTTTCTTTTCAGGAGAAATGTTTCGGTGGATAACGTGAATTTATAGCCAGCTAACGCTGTTATAAGAGCACGAACAAGGAGAGGATGCTATGAAAGGTAGAGCAGGATGTGCAGCCAGGTGTGACAGCATTTGGGGACCTTTCCAGCTTTCAGCCCGTAGCCAAAGCGCGTGGTCCGGTTTGCAGAAGGGGCCCTGGTGCAGAAACAGCCCGTACAGAGGGACACAGTGCTGCTGTGCTTTGTGTGCTCCCCCAAGGGCTCCGGGCTGGCTGGAAAAGCCCCGCAGCAGGAGATCACCGGCGCTTGAGGGTGACCAGCAGGAATTTCATGATGCAGTTTGAGTACCGATGCAGGGAGGCATCTCAGCAGCTTCTCTGCTTGTCTACAGTATTTCGGCAGGATTTCATTCTCATCCCTCAGGTGCTCCAGAATGCCCTACACACGCAATCAAATTATTTGAGCTTTACTAGGAGAGAAGATCGGATTAGCAGCTGAACAAGGCAGATCACGTTATACATTTCTGTGCAATTTTATTTTCTTCCCTGCCACCACAGGGATATGTATGAAGAGGCACATATATAAAAACACCAGCCTTTGCCATCCAGGGAGATCTTGTTATAATGGCCACAAATTCCTTAGTTTATTTGGGATCTGATAAAGGAGTAGGAGGTGAAAGGCACACACAGACACTGCCTTTCCTTCTGACAGAACAGGCAGGAAATAGCATTTTTCTGATCTTTCCAGCTGTCCATCGATGACGAATTGCTTCCATTTAGCCCAGCTTTGGCTGGTCTGAATATATTCTATTTACAAGTGCCCCAAGATTAGTTCAAGTTGCTCCAGACTTCAGCGTGCTGACGTTGGAGGAGATGAACAGAAGTAATTTGCTGATTCACCATAACAATTTTCATAAAATATGAGTCAGGATTTTCTTCTTTCATGTACTGGTGAAATTAGGTTAGCATGCTTTGCTGAGCACTTAGCTCTACTATGTGTGTTCCCAGTGGCATCTAATGTTCCTGCGGTATATTTTTGGAAGTATAACCAGATTTCTGAGGGCACATATTCTCCTGTTTCCCTTGGCTTCTCAATAAACTGACATTCACCACTCTGTGTCTTGAATTAGAAGCCTTTTCTTCACTCCATTATATAGTCAGGACACCAAGTGGATTTTCTGCAGGTTCTCACCTGCTGGACTATTAAATCTCCATTTAAATTCTGTGCTGATGTGGGCTTCTGCAAAATGGGGCAGCTGGGGCAAAGTTTGCTGAGTGTCCAAGGATCCACACTCACATTACAGAGTAATCGGTAAAATCCAATTATCCTGCTATGGCTACCGAATGGTAAAAAACAGGCAGGGACAGTACAAATTCCTCCCAAAATCTGGACAAGCACTTTTCCGCCTCCACGTTGTCTCAGAAGCGCACACTTAATTTTAAGGCCATGAGGATTTTTTTATTTTCCCCTCAGATGATTTCCTTTGAGACAATATATATCATTCATGACATGAGATTCTGGAGTTTTGGGAGGAAAACGTAGTGCTGCGGTGGAATTTTCCAAAGGTAAAGATGATTTTCTTCCGCCTTGCTGAACCACAGAGCGGGGAGCTAAATGTGCAGGATATCTCAGCTCTAAATACACGTGAGAACTGGGAACTGTAGAGCAGGATCTGACCTTTACAGTTTCAAGCTTGGTAATCTCCAGCATTTTGCAATTGCCTTTATTGCTGTCACAGCTTGAACTTGTTCTGCACATCAGAATCCTTATGAAATTCGATAAAATCTAAAAGCAGAGCTGGACCCCACTGTCACAATTGAAGATTTAGGTGCTGTTATTCTAACAAAACATGACCTTGCATTAGGTTATCACTGCATGCTACGGACCTTGAGCTTCGCATTCATAAAACCTGAGAAAGGGCACAGTTCCAAGTCTCTGTGAAAAATTGGCTGTGCTTCTAAAATTTTATTCAGCAAGAAATGAGTGCTGTGCGTCACCGGTCAAAAGATGACTAAGCTCTGGTTATAAAGGATACAAATGGTAAGGATTTACAGCTAGATTATCCTCCTTTTGACTCCTATTAAGTAATACCTTACTTCTTAACCAATGAATTAAGAGATAAGCAAATCTTTAAATGAGGTGTTTGCTCAAAAGCTTTGCTGATGAGAAACGTATTTATGTGTATATTAAGTGCTTTCTTGAATTAGGGCCAAAGTCAGAGGAGGCAGCAAGAGTCCAGGCTTTAGAGAGCGCTTCTTGTACATCACATCTGCAGAGGAGACCTGGCCTCAGACGTTACCTTCAAAACCCTCATTTCCAAAACAAACAAAATGCTCTGGGTGAAGTCCCAGCTTTACTGAATTCAGCAGCAAAAGTGCCAGCAGCCTCAGTGGCCCCAGGATGTCACTGTACAGACACCCTTCTCCTGCGCTCAGCCTCTGCCGCTTTTCAACTTGTTGAGAGATGTACCGCTGCCAGAGTGTGATCGTGTCCCTGGCCTGCCCGCCTGGGGCCGGTCACAGCAGCCTGGTGACATCACGGTGCCACAGATTTACATCCGCCTCCTCCAAAATGCGCAAAGGGGCAAAGGCACAATTCCAAGAAAATCCAGCTCTCCCTGCCTGACATTAAATTAGGTTTATCAGCCATCAAATATAAGCTTTTCTCTGTATTTTAAACACTATTTCCTTACCCAGCCGTGCTGTGATGCTGGCAATTACCCAGTGATATAGAGTGGAAAAAAATAAAGTTATGTAGCTTTTACTTAGTAATTCACTGTCTTCAAAGTGCAGTAGAACCATTAACTAATTAATTTGCCCAATTAATTACTCCATAGCTACATACAGAGGTTGGGCAGAGCTGCGGGTTTCATCCTGCTCATCCCTCCGGCTCAACTGTCGTGGCCCCGAACTCAGCAACTGGAAAAAAAGACAGTTGTTGGAGCTGAGAACTGGTTTGTGTTTGGAGTTTATGAGAGTTCTGGAAGCTACAAAGAAACAATAAACCAAGAAAAGAAATCCTAAACTAAGAAAAGAAATAATAAACTAATATAATAATATCAACTCATTTAAATAGACATACTTTTCACAACTAGGAGTTTAAGCTAACTTCGTGTTTACAACATAAAATTAAGTCAGCACACAAGCAGGATTCTTTAATTACGAAGTGCTTTGTAAGTGCTGCAATTGCTTTATTACTGGAGTCATAAAGCTGTTTGCAAAAGGAAAGAGACACTGAAGATGTTTTTAAGGGCTCTAGAGAGTAACAGCTGGTTTGGGGGGGTTTACGTTTAACAAGGGTCATATTTCATTGCTGCAGATTCTTTTGAGATAAAAGGTTAAAATTTTGCTTTGGTGTAAGAGCCAGCCTAGAAGTATCTGGGTTCTGTATGTTTAAGTCCAAACATGGCTATGTAAGGTTATTAAATATATTTGCCTATGATAAAATGCAGCTTAAAATACTTTAATAACCTTTTTTTGCCAAGGTCTGCTCATTGTTGTGAGTCACCGTAGTACTAAATCTGCACTTTTTCAAAAAATAATCATGGTTTACCCATTCGGCATAGTTTCTCAGAACAGTAAAGTAAATTATCTCTCATTTTAGTTCTGTGTAGTGGCAAAAAGCAAACTTACCCACTGTACAATGGCAAACATAAGGTGTTTAGTATTACGGTGGAATGGAAATTACCAAAAAAGGTACAGATGCCAAAACCCCATCCCATGTAGGGTTTTATCCCACCCAGCCAGTTAATTGATCAAAGATAATCCATTTCAGAAGCCCCCAGTGGGAAAACCTGCTTTTCTAAATCTGCTGTTCACAACTAGAACCGAGTCAGTGACATCACATATGGAGCATGTGGGTATGGAATGTGTACAGAGGGAGCCGTCTCCTGGCAAAGCCGGGAGATCCTGGTCCCACAGCCGAAGACCCCAGGGGCTGCTCCACTGCGGGAAGGGCTGCGCCGCAGGTACGGTGGAATTTGGGGGGGCAGCTGCTGGTGCTCACATCACTGATTTTTTTGCATGAGTTTAGCTAAATCACCTTAACCCTTCTATTTGCAACCCTGAAACTTCAGATTTCCTTGCTCAGATTCCCATGGCAACTTTATGTACTCTTGCTATGCATGGATATGTATTTAAAATTTATATATACATATATATATATATATTTCTCCAGTGTATAACCAGGTGGGGGTCTGACCTCAGCTGAGCCTTCCTAGTGCATCTGTATGACAAATAACGAGGCCAAACTCACCAGCTTCTCGTGTAGGAAGGATCTTGAAACCAAATAAGTTTTGTTCTGACATTTCTTGGGGTTAAACGAGCCAAGAAATGGGTCACCGAAGGCTGAAACCATCTGCTACCAAGTGCCAGGGACCATCCCTCGCTGGGTGCGGAGCTGACAGGACAGTTTCCCATCCCATCGCTGTTGGGGAGACAGACAAGGGACGGGGGGTTTGCAGCAGCAAAGGGCAGGGCTGGGGGTCTGTACCCTGCTCTGCTGTGGGAAGGAAAAGCCAGTTGTAAGGTCAATAGAATCAGAATCATTTCATTTGGAAGAGACCCTTAAGATCATTGAGTCGAACCATAACGCAACCCATGTCCCTGAGAACCTCATGTCCGTCTGTCCAGCCCTCCAGGGCTGGTGACTCCAGCACTGCCCTGGGCAGCCTGTTCAATGCCCCACAGCCCTTTGGGGAAGAAATTGTTCCCCACATCCAACCTCACCCTCCCCTGGCGCAACTTGAGGCCGTTTCCTCTGCTCCTGGCGCTTGTTCCTGGGGAGCAGAGCCCGACCCCCCCGGCTCCAAGCTCCTTTCAGGCAGCTCAGAGATCAGAAGGTCTCCCCTCAGCTCCTGTTCTCCAGCTGAACCCCCCGGTCCCTCGGCCGCTCCCATCACCCTCGTGACACCCACAGGAACGCGTTCGATACAACGGTGCCTCCGGCCTGGTGCAACGTTCGTGCCTGGTGCCCTCGGGCAGGGGCAGCGGCGGCCGCTCCGCCGGGCTCCGCGCGTCCCCGGGGCCGCCTCACCCCGGCGGGGCCCCCCCGCGGAGGGGCCGCCTGAGGCGGCGGCGCGCGGCCTCCCCCGTGAGGCGGCGGGCGGGAGCGCGGGCGGCGGCCGCTTGGCGGGAGCCCCGGCGGCGGCGGCCCCACCTCGGGCCGTGTGACGCGCGTTGCCATGGCCACCGGTTTACGCTCCAAGGGCCGGCGGGGGCGGAGGGAGGGGCGGGCCGGGCCGCTTCAGCACCAAGGCGGCCGCGGACAGCAGCAGCGGCGGCGGCCCCGGCTCGGCGGCGGCTGTGCCGTGCGGGAGCAGCGCCGGGGCCTGCGGGGAGCAGCGGAGCCGCCCGCACGGTGAGTCCCCCCACAGCCGCCCCGAGGGCCCGGCACGGGAGTGGGGGTGCCCGTCGAGACGCGACCGGTGACCCCTCGGTGGTTCCCGGGCCGGGGGTGCGGAGGGAAGCGCAGCCGGAGCTCGGCGGGGCCGTGCGGGGCCGGGGCGGCCGGTGCGGCGGAGTCCGGAGGGTCCCCCGGTGCGGGGCGCGGCCCGTGCCCGGTGCCCCGGGATCCAGCGGAGCCCTCGGTCCGTTTTGGAGCCGTTGGAAGCAGTCGGTCTTAGTTACAAAACTTTATAAAACCTGGAGTGATTGCGTCGGGTTTGGCCTTTTGCGTCTCTTTGCAAGGCGTTTTCCCGTAAAAAAAAACTTTATCAACTTGTAAAAAGAGCGGTTTGGCACGGACGGGGCTTGGGGGGGTTCTCGTGGCACGCGAGCTCTGCCTTACTACGAGCGCTCGTTTGCATGAATCCCAAAAGCTTCTTGTCTTTGGGCCAACACCTTCCTCACCAATTAATAGTAGAATTGGTACAAGTGCGGTGTTCACTGCTCACTGTCCGATTAGATGCTAGAAGCTGTTATAATCTCATCTGGATGGTATAAATTAGCATCTAAGGCCTTTTCTAGTCGTTCAGAAAGGGCCACCCTGGGGAGGTCAGACCGGTCAGACTGGGATTCTCTGCCCTGAACTATTTGGAAGTGCTTTTCAAATAAATCTGCCTGCCTGCGAAACAAAACCAATTTCCAGCAGCTCAGGGCCAGTATTTTGTCTTCCCAGCCGGGAAATCACTCTCCTGTGCTCGCTGCCTTCTCCCATCCACACGCTGTCTCTTTGGTACATCTGTTAAGCCCTTGCAAATCTTTAACCGTATTTGTTATTCCATTAAAAAGAGCATGGTTGACTACACAGGTGTACACGTTGTCTTCCGCGTGCTGCATTAACAATAACAGTTTGTTTGTGGCTCCCATAAAAAGCAACAAGGTAGGTATGAATAATGATGCAGATTGCTGTTAAAGGCCAAGAAATGAGTAATTAAATGGAAGTGAATCCAGAGCAGGGACTTTCCCACACTTCATGCTCCTGTCTTCTCCTTAAAATACAGAGTCAGATGTGGCTTATGTGTGTCCCATTCAGAAATGTAAAAACGATCCCCTTGTCCTTTCATCCTCCTGTGTGCTGTGTCTGCAGCATCCAGGAGTAAGGAATAAAGGCTTGATGTGTGGAGGGGAGAACAGCACAGCCTGGGTTGTACCTTCTGCTCCTTTGTATCTTGCATTCCCACAGCTTAGTTTAAAGAGAACAGTAATAATTCATTTAATTTGCTGTTGTAGCAGACCTTTGACCTCGTGGTAGTGTTGCTCGCACACCATCCCTGCTCAGCTATGCATCAGAGGCATAACTTTACAGTAAATTTAGTTTTGTTGCCTCATTAGGCATCAGACATACAGCCCTGTACTAAGGACTATGTGCTCTATAATGATTCAGCTGTCAGAAAGAGGGACGTCTAACGTCGACCCTTGTGAGCAAAGGCCTGAACTTAAATTCCTGCCCTGGAGAGTGTGTCAACAGCTCTTGCTCAAGTTCAGAAGTAACTGCTGACGCAGTAGCCTCTGATAATTCACGAAACCACTATAAATCAGGCAGAGATAAGTGGACCGAGTTCCTTGAAAGATCACATTGAAATCACATTGAGAGTGAGTTATTTTGGAGAGTGAATTAAGCAACATTTAGGCTGGCAGTAGGAATGCATTCATTAATTGATACTCCTTGAAGGCTTGAAATTCTACTTGTGTTTTCAAAATGCTCCTAATCTGGATTGGTTTCATGGCTTTCCCAGTTCTGGGCTCTGATGATCAGGCTCCATCCCTTGCTGGGTCACCCTGAAGTTGTTGACAGGGTTTGTTGGAGTCCCAGTAACTCGATAATCATCTGCAGATGGGGATGGTATTTGTTTTATGGATGTATCGGTGTATATTTTTAACACCCACTGGTTTCAATGGCACAGGATGAAGCCCAAGAACAGCTACAAGATTTGTAGGCAATCTCCAAATCTCGCCATAAAACTATAGGTGACGTGGACTGAGGGACGGGTTGGCAGGACTGCACAGAGTAGAAGTGATGCCCCACCACACACATACTGGGCCAGTCCTGCTCTCATTTATACCAGAGCAATTTCTGGTGTGAAACTGAATGTATGCCACTGGGATGTAATTTTATTTTTTTTTAAATCAATCTTTTTGAATCTTTTCCCCTTTTCCAACACAGATAGCTGTAAAATTTGACCATAATATTGAACATGGCTTCTTCATGTTGCAGAATTGCTCACAGATAAACCATTAGTTTGTTTTTCTTTTTTTCTAGGCAAAATATCTTTGTGGCTCAAAAAAACCATTTCTTTCAGTACGCATTAACAAAAGAATGGTTTTCCCTCATGAAACTCCACAAACCGGCACAGCAGATGTCAATTTGTGTCAACATCAGCTGATTTTCTTCTCCATTACCCTTTCTGCTGGACCTTTGCTTATCTAGCAGGTCCTGTCTTTTTGACATCCAATGTCACGTTGAGTGTTTTTTCACATCTGGCGATAGCGAGCTTGACTCAGTCTTTCTCAAAAAATTGGTGCCTTCATCCGCATGATGGTCATTATGCATTATTGATAGTGATGGAAAAGTCACGAATACACACAGCTTTGCTGCAGGGCCTCAGCCTTTTTCTTTGGTTTCTCATTGCTTTATCTTCTCTCTGCATTTTAGTCAGAATGTCAACACATTTCATGCTGCCCTCACCAGGAAACAGTAGCAGAACCCTCGTCTTGGTGCTGCAGCCATAATCCTTTTTCCTGATGTAATTTGAGTGAAGTTATGCTGGTTTTTACTTTATCATAGAACTCTAAAAAACGTTTAAGATATTCAAACCCTATTTTCTAGGGGAATCCTAGCTCTTACTGATGCAGCATCAAAAACGAACTCTTGTACAGCAAGTATTTTGAAGTTAGTAGATAGTTAATGTATTTTCCCTGTTTTTACAATGTAACTTGTAAAACTGGGAAAATAATATTAAAAAGAAATTCCACCGCTGTATTGTGTAGTCAGAGAATAAATTTCTGATATAAGTATGGAAATCCATTAATAAAAGTATGAATTATATGTTAACATTACAAAAACAAATAGTAATATAAACAAGCAGTGGAAGGCATAGAAATCTTTGAGCAAGACCCCGGCTTGTTCTCCTCCCAGTTTTATGAGCCACGTTTCTGGGGGGTGCCCGGTCGTGAGTACAGAAGTTTCTTCCAACTCAATTTAAACTCATCACTTGCTTCAGAAGCCACGAGGAGCCTTTATTGGGAGGGATCCTAAACTGCTGAACAAACCAACCTGGAGCCTGTGCCCACAGTTCACGTCTTCTGCCAGAAAATGAAAACACTTCTAGGGTGAAACAGGATAATTGCTTAGTAGGAAATACTGTTCTAAAATACGCAGAGCAGAGCAGGAGTGATGCGGAGAGGGTTTTATGGAACACGAGTGCATTTGTCTTCAGCTTTCTGGCTCGTCCCTAGGAAAACTCTCCAAATCCATTGTACCACTGTATGCACAAGCAAAATCCACCCTCAATACTTCAATGGCTCATTGCTGATTTGGGGAAAGAAAAAGGGGCGGGGCGGGGAGGGAAGCATTGCATTGATTGAATGAGCTAAATGCAGCTCCAGCAAGGCCCAGCATTTTGGGTATGTTCGGAAAAAAAAAATCCAATTTACTGCATGTGTTGTGTTGGAAACCCCTCAAAACAGACACGACTGCAAACCTGGAGGTATCCTCTACTGCTTTCATGACCACGGCTGTCCCACAAGTTGGGTTCTTGGGGACATTGCCACTTCTGTAACCTCACCATGTCTCCCTTGATGAGAGGAGGAAGCCTCTGGAGAGTTTCTGAGGAGAGCCTTGACTTTGTAACGCCCTCCATCCCCTGCAAACAGCCCAGAATTAGGACTGTAATGGCACGCTGAATGGCTCATCCCTCTTCCTCTGGCATTTGAAGAGGAGAGGTAATTATGGAGATGGTTAATAGATGGAAAAGGAGGATTGTTTCATTCTTTACCTTGCCTGCTTTTGCTGCAGTTTAGTCATAATAATGAGAGTTTTTGATAAGTGAGCTTCGGATTGAGTCACTGGCATCTTGAGCGAGTAAATAGATTTTGGTGTGAGTCTGAGGAGCTGAGCAGAGCAATCGTGGGCTGCTCTGGGAGCTGGTGGGCACAAAGGGGAAGGCAAGAATTTCTGGACAGGGGAGAGGATCCTTGGCTCTCGTTCCTGCCAACTTGGGGGAATCGCCTTCATGTGCCCCACGGCAGATGATAAAAAGTCCGAACAACCTTCATGCTCACTGAAGCCCTCAGGAGGTGCAGGAAGGAACCCAATAGCTTTGAGGGTCAGTGTTCCTCATGGTGTGACCAGGGAGTGGGGACATCAGCAGCAGTGACCACCTGGGAACATGCTCTCCAGCAGAGCTGGTGACACGGTGTGTCGGAGGGGAACCCCACAGCGTTATCTCCTACACCTCACTGGTTCTCATTATCATCTTTTGCTCATTATGCACAGAGACACAAGGGTAAAAGGCTTTGAAATGAGTTTGTTGGTGCGTATCACCACAATTCACATTTTGAATTCAGGAACAGGAAAATATTATCTTGGAGACACAAGGTAATTGTTGACATAGTTGTTTTTATTTTTGTTTTTACTACAGTTAAAAAAAATCCTGGAAACCACGAGTACAGAATAATGAAATGATGCGCTTTTTCCTGTAATGATGGAGCCAATAAAAGGCAGCCATTGAGAATAATGTCCCAACAGCCAAAGCACTTCGTCAATCCCAGCTGCTGCTTTTATGAACATATCATATAATAATGGGTGTTCTTCTACAAAAAAATATAAAGATCTCTCTCTCCTTCCCCTAAGGGGAAGCCATTAATTCTACTCCAGTGTTAAACCATTCTATCATGATGATATACCCAGTAATGGATATCATATATCCATTAAACCTTCCACCCTCACACAGAAAGAAATAATAATAGTTCACTGTTAAAAAGACTAAATGATGTATGTTTTTTTTTAAAGTAACTGATTACATATTTGTCTGACTTTTCCTCCAGGAGGCCAGACTCCACATGCAGAGACTCTTTTATCTAAGCAGTCCAGAACCTCGTTTCCTTGTCACATAACTGGCTTCTCACTTCCAGACTAACCAGAGCTCAGCCCTTGCCAGAATTAACCCTTTATTCCCAGCTGCAGACACGAGCCGGCACTGCACGGATTTGGGGATCACGTCAGGGAACCCGCGTTCATTCAGTTAGTAGCTCATCATGAGTTGGAAAGCAAACTAAGGCTGCAGCCAGGTCCTGGCACAGCGTGAAGAAACTGGGCTTCTGGCAGCAGTAAAGTCAGTATATCCAGTGACAAAAATTGGACTGCTGTAGCATGGAGAAAAAAAACCATAATATTCTAAATAAATGAATAATACAGTCCATACCTCCTTGGGCTATTATTTCAGTTTTTTCTGCATGTTGCTCATATATTGACACTCAAGTCATACTTGCAAAATTATCTTTACTCAGAAGCGTATAGACTTGAAGCATGGAAGATGAGATTGTGGAGCACAGCTCATCAACAAGGAGTAAATTAACATGTCAATTAAATCCTATAGCGGACAGGGCCTTAATTGGGGTAGTGAAGGAACCTGGTGTAGGTGTTGTGAACTTTGCAGGATGGAGAACGTGGGTCTTTGAAAGTTTGCCTAAAAACTGCTATGTAGCTGTCAGCACGTCTTTGAGATGAGAAATATTTTAGAAGTGCCTTTACGGTAGCATACAGGTATTTACAAAAATAGTTGTAATTCCTGCATAGCCAGTCCATGGGCCTTTTGGTGGAAATTCCAGCAGCAGGCTGTGTCCTGGGCCCACTGCAAATGAACCCACGACCTGGTGGGAAATAAGACCTTCCCGTCATCCGCGCCCATTTGTAGAAAAAACATGAAGCCACTATGCAGTTAATAACGTTTAATTTTGCTGAGTTATTAGTTCTGGTTTTTCATATGATTCCACTGCGTCCCTGCTAATTTGCATGTCTATTAATAATACTAAATTCTTATTCAAAATCCCATTGAGAAAATTGCAAGTTCGTTAACATCCTCGCAGAGGATTAAGCATGACCTGAAATCCAGAGTCTTTAGAAGCATTTCTGTGCCTTTCCACTGCTTTTACCTTATCATTTCCGACTTAAAAGGCTATTGTTATGATTGCAGGACTGCCAAGTAGTAATGCATGATTTATTATGTACAGCAGGTGACTGGTAGTTAACATTTATCTCAAAATGACTGTTATTGTTTGTTGGGCTTCTTTTTCCTGCAGCTTTCCCTGGGAGGTTCGTGTTTTTGTCAGTGACAAGATGACAATTCATATTTTTACCAAAGGATCCAGTGAGTCATCCTATTAACTCTGCTGAAATACATGCTTGCCAATCGTCCTGCCACGGTAGGTCTTTGGGATTTTACATTTTCTCTGGAAATGTTATTCAGGAGTTAGTTATTCAGTCCATAGTACTCCTTCAATACTACAAATAGTCTTTACCTTAAACAGTAACTTCTCAGTGATGACCGCAGCCCCAGATAGACCGAATATTGCATATCACACCTATTTTTTTTAAAGTTATGAAAGTGTTTTAGAGCAAATCACTGTGCCTCGTAGCATGCTGTTTACAAGGGCTTGGTTTGAACCTGGAGGCCCTGCAAGAAGGAGCCTCATGTGTTCTGGGAACTGATACAAAGACATAATATCGCTGGCCTCGAAAGTGTTGCCCTGTGAGGGGAACCACATGCAGCCAACAAGGAGTGTACTGTGAGTCATGATGGAAAATTCAGCCTTCAGAAAAACCCCCAGATCTCCAGGATGGCGTAACGTGGATTATATATTCATACTGGTTGCCCAAATTAAACTCCTTCGTTATTTTGTCCCTCCTGAGAACTCCCAACTCGTGGAGCTGATATCGCGTAATGTTCCAGCAGAGGTGTAGAGGCTGCTCGGTCCCTTTTCCCAGCATTGGGCTGTAGGACGGGACAGCTGCCCTTGGGCTGTACTGCTCTGCAAATTGTTTTTCCTTTGGAGAAAGGGCTGGTACATAACTCCGTCGCTTTTCCCTCTTCTTTGGATTGGCTTGGAGAGAAGATAGGACTCCTTTTTGTCGATAAAAGTCTTCTTTCCTTCTTTTTCACTTACTCATTCTGCCCTTGAAGGCGGTATTCTGTGGCACAGTCCAAGCAAACCGCGTTCTGCTGAAGTGTGTTTTGCACACTGTGCAGCCTTATCTCACTGGAGAAAAGCATATGGCCTTGAGTTACTATTTGTTATTTCAGGGTAACTAGATGGCAACTGTACTGAAAACTTATGGCAACTCATGCGTTATCTCATGATAACAGGAAAAATAAACAGTCTCTTCACTGCACACATTAACATTAATGGAAGGAAAAACTCATGAAAAACACTGTCAAATCAGTTTAAATATGTCCCCATTTAGGATGCCCCAGATGCTTTACTGCTTCTACTTGTCTCATACACATTTAAATTATGACTGGGACTCCTTTTACATTTGACATTCTTGCTTTCAGAGCTAAGCTGCAGTCCTTAAATCAGTGAGCATGCAAAATACTTTAAAATGTCCAGCTTAATAGATAAATGTATCTTTGAATTAAAATAAAGCTTTAGCAAGCTATCGTGGAAATCACTAATGATGCAGGTAATGTGTACACAGCAAAGCCAACACAAGATCTAAGGGGAGAATTGTAACAGTTACTTTGAGCATCTCTGGGGTAACCCCCAACCAAGACATTTTGCTTCATCTGCAAAAGGTCCCTTCGCAACCGATTTCAAGTGCGAACAAAGTAACGACAATTGGGGCATTAAAGTATTCCATGTAATTGTTGCAAACCAGACAAATCAGGGAGCGGATAAAAGCAAAGCGAAGAGAACGGAGCTAACACAGCTGCACAAAAACTGTTTCAGATGCATTCTGCTTGAAAATGCCAGCACATTGCAAAGCCTTTGAAAATACACTGAAGCAACATTACAGAGTATATAAAAAGAGAATCTTAAACAGTTTATCGGTAAAATATGAGCTAAATTTGATGAGACTGCCCTCTAGACTGTAAGTATCTGTTTCCATGAAAGTTGTGTGGAACATTAACGTTGCAGATTTTCTTCATTCAGATGCAAAGCCAGATCTGCTCCTGTTTTTTGGATGAAGCTGGTGTACAGCAAAGCGCTAAGAGGTGGTTAACTAAACCTTTTAGCATCATTGTAGAACTGAACTCAGAGCTGTTTGGCCCAAGCCCTGCTGAAGAAAATTAGAGCCTATAATTTCAATATAAAAATAAATAATGAAATTTAGAAAAACTGTGTTTAACTAAACATTTTTCCACATTGCATCCACTTCATCAGCTGAAGGTGACCACTCGAGGACAAGTTGGAGCTTAAATCAGGGAAATATGTTTCTAACCTTATAATAAGGATAACACATCATAAAACTTGACTAAGTCTGATCCATCTTATTCTGTGCTTCTCTAGCCGGTATATGTAAAAGAAAACACCCCAAAAACTACTTTTCCTCATCGCTTTATCTGGTGGAGATCTTAAAGCAGGGAGGATTCAGGGGCTGTGATCACATGCAATGAATTGCCTTCCCTCCATCCCTTGATCTCTCTAGTTTTACACGATGCTTTGACCAATTACAGCCTCAATGCTGCTACTGATTTCTTGTAACTGAGGTTTATTGCATTAATAGTAACTCCTGACGTTAGCCTGAGCACCTTGGTAAATAAATTTGCCTCTGCTTTAAGAAATGAAGTTGCTAGTGACTATGAAATTGCCTGGGAATTGTTCCTGTTGCCAGACAAGATTAGGAAAAAGGACAAGAGAAAGTCCGAGGGAAGTGCAGGGTTATGTACTGGCTAGCGAACTAGAAGCAAATTAGTAAATAATAATAATAATAATTTTAAAAGTTGATTTAGGTCTATCTGGAAATTAATTATATTCTTGAGAACTTAATTCCTGTTTTTCCTAGGACATTTTCCTTGTCAAAGTTGAAGGCTTTATTTCAACACAGAATTCTTAGTATATATCAGAAGACATTTCTCAGGCATTAATGTTGAGGCTCTGAACTCACAAAGCACCATCAGATTCTCCAGGAATCCCTTTCGAGAAGTGACATTTTGAGGCACGACTCTTCAACACAAAAGAAATGTTTAATGACATTACCTTTTCCT
The DNA here is from genome assembly GCF_964273445.1 of Streptopelia decaocto. Classification (NCBI taxonomy): domain Eukaryota; kingdom Metazoa; phylum Chordata; class Aves; order Columbiformes; family Columbidae; genus Streptopelia; species Streptopelia decaocto. The sequence goes on along the minus strand of NC_138665.1, from coordinate 19,676,384 downwards.
GTCATTTTCAAATTTTAGCATATTGCAATACAATCTAAAATAACTGAAAACATGTAGCAATAAAGAGGGGATTTCTAAGCTTATTTGGGGATACTTTCATCTTCTGAATTTCAAAATGTGTTTGAAGGGGTCCCTCTGCTAAAAAGGGAGCTGAATTTCAGTATTCCCTTCTCTAAGCTCTTTCCTTTACATCACAGCATTAGCCTTGAAAAGCTCCATCAAACTTTGGCAATATGAGGCAAATCACGTAATGAAAAGTACTGATTCTACAACAATTCTGACAACTCTAAGTTTGCTACTGGATCATTAGAGCATCACTAGATCATTAACTGATATATTAATAACACAAATGACAAACATGGCAGCAAAAAAAGTTTCAATAAAAACCTCTCCGCCCACCCTTCTCTCTGCACCCGGTGTTGTTCTACTACCAAAATTCACAATGCCTTTCTATAACAGCTGTTTTTTTTTAAGATAAACATGTACTGGGATGTCATAAAGCCTATGAAGGATGGATAGAAGTTTTCCGTAGCCATAGCTTGTGGTGATAAAGGAATAAGCATGGAATCATCATGATAAATAGCTAATGGTGGAGTCGGAAACATGTAAAATAGGCAGTGCTAGGGATGGCAAGTTTTCTCCCTTTCAGCTCAAATGTCACATCTTCTAAATGCCTGCGGGAATATCTGCATTTCCGAGTATATCTGCAAACGTATTTATTTGCATGTTATGTATCTGGAGTTATACACTACATAAACTATGTCAGGAACCATAGGACTGGATCCAAGCCCTTCACACTGGAACTTCAGCAGCAATTAAACTCCCAACTTTGGTCCTGATTTAACCGACTTTTGAAGCATGTGTTGAACTTTAAACATATGGTTAGTGCTGTGCTTTGTAATGAGGCCAGGAAGGTGCTGGAAATTACATATGCTCTCGATTAGCTTACTCGGGAGCTGAAACTATAGTAGAAGCATGTGAAAAATAGCTCTGTAATATTCTCAAGCCATTTGTCAGTTCACAAGTTACTTGAAATTACTAAAATATTTCAGAATGTGGAATCTGAAGGCGAGGGAGGAAATGTATGATAATGTACATATGTAGTCACAACTGATTAAGAAACAGTGTAGACTTTTCAGTAGTGTTATTACTTAGTATGATTTGACTTTATTTTTATTCTTGAGCTTTAGCTGAAAAAATATGTTTTAGCCATCTGTCTGCAGAAGCGTTTCTCGGTGTTTCAGCAGCACGTTTGCGGTGCTGGCAGATACCCAGAAATCATTTCCTCCACACGCTGGTGACTCCCTGTGCCATTTCTGATCAAACCTGAAAACCATGCAAGTTTTGCATCTCTGGGCACTTTTCTTCAGTCCCTCCAAGCTCCAGTTTGCCCCGGCCTGGCTGGGAGACGTGGCTTTTTCTGAGCAGCGTCCCCAGTTGCTGCCTTCTGAGAAACCCCCAGGGATTCCATAGCTTTTCTGTAGGAAGTAGGTAATGAAGCTCAGTGTCATGCTATAATTCCTATCCTGCTCGCATGCATATTAAGGAATACAGTGATCTTTATTTTTTTCTTCTTTTAAAGTGCTCAGGTAGTGTTTCAACAGCAATTATCTAAACCCTCTTGCTGTGTAACAAATGCTTTATTGCAATTAAAATTACCTTAGGTTTCCCGAATTCTCTCTGAACTAAGCTTGCGCAAGCCCAACAAAAATGTTCTTAAAACAAGCCTTAGTTGGCACATGCAACATTAAAGCAGAAAGCAATATTATAATGTTTGTGCAGGAGAAAAAAATCCTTTCAGTGATTAAAGCTGTTTTCAGCATTCAAGCTGTCTAAAGAGCAGCTTCCCGTGGGCTGAGGGTACCCACATCTGACTCAGGAGACGAAAGAAATGCTTGAAATAACTGGGTTGGCCCCAGAATTTTTTGCTGTCTTGAGTGATGAAGAAACATCCCGCTATGTCCATAAACATTCTCTCCCTTCACCGGTAGCTCAGAGCAGCAAACGCAGCACCGGGGTTAATCAGAAAATGATCAGTACATCCCAGCATCTACCTTGTGATTTACGAAAGAATATTGAAAAACAGAGTGAGAGGATTCAGCAATAGACCTTTCCAACTAACTGAGCAATAAGTACCCCAAGAGAGCAGAGGAAGCGTACGCAGGGGAGAGGGGACGTGGCGTGAAGTGACGCCTGTGGATTCTGCGAGTTTTTTAGCTCAATGACCTTTTTCTTCTCTGTGGTTCTTTCAATTCATTACTTACTGTAGTCACACCTAATCATCTAATTCTATGATTGTGTTTAATCACATTCACAGTATGCCTAAATAACATTAAAATATAAGGCATTCAAATTCCCATTACAAAAATTTAGTTAAAATAAAGTTTGCATATACACTTTAAAGCCCGTGTTGTGGGGTTTGCAAGTTTTTCTTTCTCATTACAAAATGTAAATAAATTATCCATGTCAAGGTCTATCTTCTTGCTAACTATCATGATATGAAGACAAGATAGGAGTTTAAACGGAGGAATTCCAGAGCCTGATCTTTATCCCATGCATCCTATAGATGCTTCTTTACAGGCTTTCTTGTGAGGTTTTAGGGTGGCAGCGCAGACTGGAAGGGGTTTCCTTAGCAGTCCTGCAACCCAGAACTTGCACCGTTGATACAATAACATGGGAACACAGTTCATGGGTTAGAATGAAAATATTTTGCCTCAGGAACACAGTTGAAACAGCTTAACAGTTTTGGATATCCAGCTCTTGAAGAGTAACAAGTGGTATTAATATTAAAGCACACCCAAGGCACACGACTAGAGAAATAATAAACATAGTGTATCGTTCCTGCTTTTTAAAAAAACCTCCTGGTCTTTCAGTAGTTTTAAGTAAGCAAGTCACTGAAGAGAGAGGGAGACTTCTGGGCAGGACAGGAATCATCAAATCTGCTCATTTTGCTCATTTCAGCTCTCCACAGTGAAATTTATTTGGAGTTTCATTATAACCACCAAGTATTTCATTATATTAACCTTTGACTAGTTGTGAATGAAGTCTATATGGTTTACTGCATTTACTTTGAGTCATGGATTATACAAGAACACAATGGTTTCTCAGCAGGATTAAAACCCGAGTACATTAAAATTCAATTAAAAGCCTGTGACAAGTGCAGTGGTTGACTCAGAGCGTTAACTGGGGTTGTGTCTCTGGGAAATGAGCTGCTTTGTCACTGCAACGAGGAAGAGAGATACAAGTTTGTTAGTGAAATGTCCGGCTCTCTCGTATTTGTGCAAGTTCTAACATTTTTCTCTTAATTTCTGTTTCTTCCTAGTTAGCCAACCGACATCACAATGACTGAGGACCTAGACCACAGGTTCAGTAGTCTCACCTGGGATCAGATTAAAATCCTGGATCAAGTTTTGGCTGAGGTCATACCTATTCACGGGAGAGGAAATTTCCCAACGCTGGATGTAAAGCCGAAGGATATCATCCACGTGGTAAAGGAACAGCTCATTGAGAAGCGAATCAAGGTTAGAGATATCCGCTTGAACGGTTCCACAGCCAGTCACATCCTCGTAAAGCAGAATGGAACCAGTTACAAGGACCTAGACATCATTTTTGGGGTGGAACTTCCAAGTGAGCTTGAGTTCCAGGTGGTTAAGGAAGCCGTTCTTAATTGCCTATTGGATTTCTTGCCAAAATGTGTTAATAAGGAAAAAATCACTGCTCAGACCATGAAAGATGCCTATGTGCAGAAGATGGTCAAAGTCTCCACCGACCATGATCGCTGGAGTCTCATCTCACTGTCAAACAACAGCGGCAAGAACGTAGAATTAAAGTTCGTCAGCTCGCTCAGACGACAGTTTGAGTTTAGCGTGGACTCTTTCCAAATCGTACTGGACTCCATCCTGAAAGTTTACAGGGCAAGAGGCTGCAAACTGACAGAAGACTCTCACCCCATCGTCATCGCCGAAAGTATGTATGGAGACTTCAACGAAGCGATGGACCACTTGAAATACAAACTGATTTCCACAAGGAACCCAGAGGAAATCAGAGGAGGTGGCCTCCTGAAGTACAGCAATCTCTTGGTGCGGGACTTTAAGCCAGCGGATGAGGCTGAAATTAAATCTCTGGAACGTTACATGTGCTCCAGGTTCTTCATCGATTTTCCAGATGTTGCTGAGCAGCAAAGGAAAATTGAGTCATACCTGCGCAACCACTTCATTGGGGAAGAGAAAAGCAAGTACGACTACTTGATGACTCTGCGCGGAGTTGTAAACGAGAGCACAGTCTGTCTCATGGGACACGAACTAAGACAAACTCTGAATATGATCACAATTCTGGCTTTGAAAGTACTCGGAGAACAAAATATCATCCCAAATGCAGCCAATGTAACGTGCTATTATCAGCCTGCTCCATATATCAGTGACAGAAACTTCAGCAGTTACTACATTGCTCATGGACAACCAGCCATCATCTACCAGCCGTACCCATTTCACATACAAATACAAAGCGGCATCGTTTAGGAACACGATAACCTCCTCAGCACTTACACTCCTCTCTTTCCAGTTCTCTCTGTAATAAAGGCCTCATTCAAGCAAGGTTTGTCATCGCTTTTGATTTAAGGACATATTTTTGTGCGAGTTGCCAAAGTGATTTGGTTTGTCAATGTCTAAATCACCGTTAAGCAGATCGTAAAATAAGTGAAACAGCTGTCATTATTCATGATGTATTTATACCCCTACATATGTTTGGGCTATATATTTTTTTTCAATGAAAAGAGAAAGATATAGATTATACATATTTTACAAAATGAAATGCACTAAGTCAGGGGTGTCAAGCTCCTTTTCACCCGGGGCCATATCAGCCTCGCGCTTGCCTTCAAAGGGCCGAACGTAATTTTAGGACCGTATAAATGTAACTACTCCTACATTTATACAGTGTACTACTTGGGTGTACTACTCCTACATTTATACGGTCCTAAAATTACGTTCGGCCCTTTGAAGGCAACCGTGAGGCTGATGTGGCCCCTGGTGAAAAGGAGCTTGACACCCCTACACTAAGTTCTGGGTTCTAAAAAATTCTTAAGCAAAATTCAAATAGTGGAAATGAAAAATTAAGCCAATCAAATACCTCTCAGTAAAACCGCCTGATTCTAGAAGTGATAACGTTCTGAGCACGTTAATGTAGATGAGCCATCAGTTATACCCATGTAGTTCCAGCAACAATTTTGCAGCACCTTTTGAAAATACGCCTTGACGGGATGTGTCTTGGTGGTTTGAGTTCTGCTTTACTGATCTGATCACTCTGTAGCTCCCATCCGAGATGTGAGGTCCTGCTCCTCAACAGCGCTCTTTGGCCGTGGTTACCACGAAACATGCCTACCAAGGGCCGACTCAGCATTTTTGTGCATCCAAAATCTCCACCGATCGGAATGGGAGGTTTGGCTGCGTCCATAATGCAGGATCCACCTCACAGGTACTGGGAGCTGTAAGAGAGACGACTATTCTGATGAAATTGGTGCTGAAAAACAAGGTAATAGCGTGAGAAAGAAGGTGAGAATTGAGCACATAACGCTTGCTTTCTATTGCTAATTTGTTATTGATCAGCGATGCTTTAATGCATAATAAACAGAATCAGGAGAAAAAAAAAAAAAAGAAAAAAAAAGAAAACCCACCCAGGACTGCATCATTTTCAGGTGAATTAAAACATATTCTTGGCAGTGGCATTTGGAAAAATGTTTTCTCCTAGCAATGTCCTGTATATGTTTAGATACCTGCACACATACACTAGTAGCAAACGAAGATTTCTCTTATTATCAGGAAGTAAAACATGAGTTACAAGTTTTTTTGTGTGTGTTTACCAAAGATAAGTTTTAAACATGTCACATAAGTGCCTCCCTGTGCCAGTTGCTCCATGAAAGTCTCAGTGCTGGTGGCAATCGCGTTAGAGAGCTCCCGAGTTACGGGAAGGGGCACATACACCCTTGGTGCTCCACCGACGGGTTGCAAAGTGTTTGTAGGCCAGAGAGATGCGCTTTTCGATATGAGCAGGTTTGGGGCAGATGGATCTGAGGTGTTCTCACCAAAACTCCTCCGGTTTAGATGCTGAATAGGGTACAAAAGGAATAGGAGTGAAAAGGAGATGTAGAATGTGTGCAGTTGTAAAATCGGAGCATTTGGAACTGGAAATGCAAGATGAGTGTTTCTTACATCTGATGCTTAACACGTCGCGGTGTCCTCCGAGTCCATCGCTGGTACCTCACTGTGTGTCCTCGTCGACTGCAAAAACACCGACTCCATTTGATCTGTTTGCAACTGGTGTGTCTTAGGAATTTCTGCTCCTTGGGAAAGAGTGCTTGATTTATTTTACACAAAATATGCTCCATACCACTAATTTAAATCAAACATTTCTAAAAATTTCTAAGGTCTATGAAGTCATACTTGCCAGTGAAATACAGTTTTCCTTTTCCCATGAAACGCATGTACAATAGAGCAAAGATCTGTTTAGAAACAACTTTGTTGACCATCATTGCTAAAGTCAACTATTTTCTGTAAAATATAGCGCAAAAACCAATGTTTTTTTCTGTAAGAAGGGCATACTAATCTACTTGGAAGCTGATTCATTTTGTGATGTCTTTCATGAATACAGTACTGCTATTGTTTGCTGATTTTTCAAGTACATCTGATTGTGTCTAAAAGCGCACTTTATTGCACTTGCACCGGTAACTTTCCATTGGCTGAACTATGTTTAATAAAGTTGGCAATTCTAATTGCTCTGTTACCAGATACAATAACACTATATCTGCATGTGAGCACTTCTAGGGAATTCCACCTGTCAGAAGAAAAATGAAGTGAAACATGATGGATTTTTTTTTTTAATTTCAACAGTTTAGACTACAAAGGGAACCTTGAAATTGAGTTTGGCATTTGCCACATTAAATAGCACTGTGAAATTCTGTAAGAGCCTTAGGTAGGTTGTGTCCCTTTTGCTTCAACATGCAGCACGTGGGATTCGCAGGGCTGAAGAGCCCAAAGCTGAACTGGGCACAGCTGGGGCTTCCCGATGAGTCTGTGGGAGCCGGGCACCCTAATGGCTTGAGTTTCAACTCCCTAAATTTGATTTAAAATCTCAGTCCATCTGCATTGACCTGTGACCTTAGTATAATCAGCTTGGTTCTCCTGGTTGCCTCGCTCGCTGGGTGGAGAAACGGGTTGATCTTCTCAAGAACCAGGAAACAGGGCAGCCAAGAAGGAGACTTTTCAATGTCGTGGGTAGCCCATGAGAAACAGTTCAAAAAGCTCTTGGGTTTTTGGTTGGTAGGTTGGTTGATTTTGTTTTTCATGGGTTTGTTTTTTGGTTTTGTTTGCTCGTTTGGGGGGGTTTTGTTGTTTCTTTTGGTTTTTTTTGGCTTTGCTTTTTCACCAACAAGTAGAAACACGTATCACCCCATATACAGGACTATAGTTCTTTTTTGAATCAGACATGGTGAGAAGTGTCAGGAATGGTGAACTAGCTCTGGATTTATATAAACCAGCCTGTCCACTTGTACAGCAACCACTTATTTAAATATCTATATTTAATTCTACTACGGCTCCGTTTATACACCCAGGTTGGGTGGGGAAGGACTCAGCCAAAGTCCGTGGAGAAAGTGGGAAGGATCCACTGAACTCTGCTGGGCTTTATGTGAGATCCCTGAAATCATAAAGGACTTACATGAGTACCCAGAGGTACCCAGACATCAATATGCAAAAATGTCTCAGGTATAAATAAACCCTTTAAATTTATTGAAAAAGGTCTTATATTTCTTACCTAGAGGTAGATCAATCTTGAAGACTGAGGTTTATGATTTTATATATGCTGACCTATATAAAATCTCGCATATCTACACATACACAGGCAATTAACAAAATATTCCCTTCCGAATGTTCTGTTGACACCTGGCAGCAGCATTTGACCTGGAGATCTTTAGCTTTTAAAGGTAATGATTCTATAAACTAACATTAAGAAGGGGATGATGTGTAAACTGCTGCTTGCAAAACATTTTTATCAATATGTAAGATGACATATTGTAACCTCTTCTCCAGTTGTTACCCATTTCACTATGTGCAGCTATAAATCTACAAAGAATTCAGAGAGTTTTCTCAGTACCAGTCTCCTGAGCTTCATGTTTACATTATATCTTGTTGTTACAATCTGTTCAATAGTTATAATACCTGGAAATTGTAATGCTGATATTATTTAATCACATTCTTAAGGTTTACAGCTTAAAGTAACCTAATGTTGTCAGGACCTAAGTGTTAGTTTCAAGTGCTTTCCTAAAAAATGTCATTTGAATTTTGTGTTATATTGTAAAAGGTCTATTTGAAGCATATACTTTATAGTAGTTCCTTTAAAATGTCATTTGTGAGCTTTTGACTCGACACATTACGAAGATTTTTGCAATGGGTAAAAGAAATGTAAAATTGTCCTCAGTCGAGATGTTCTGTTGTCTGTGGCGTCGCACTGAGCCTGCAGATCTGCGAAAGAACGGATCTGATTTACCACCGCACGTCAGTCTTCTAGCTCTGTGATTTGGCTGATGCTGGAGGAGTTACACCAACATAAATCCAGAGTTCCACAGGCGCGTATCCAGCGTGATTCACAGACACATCTGCAGAGAGGAGAGCAGAGAGCGTTTGGCGGGTCAGCGTGATTCTGACAGCTCAGTTTTCAGTTGACACGTTTTTCTGTTAAACTAAATGAACGGAAGGGTGTTCCAGACAAAGCTGTTGCGGATGAAAGGGTTATTTCACTCACTGTGCCATCTGAAGCTGTCGAAATATTATTGTAACGCTAAAAATGTGTACTAACCACACAAATTCGCAGGTCATTAGTCCACAGTGTTGACTAGTGCCTTTGGGTATTTGGGGAGCGGTCATTAAAATAACTTTCTTGTTTAACGTATGGTTTGCTTGTAATACCTTCATTATTCTGCTCGGACGTCCATTCTAGCAGCAAACTCCAAACCAGCGTGTTGTAGCTGCAAGAGCGTGAAAGATTCGATTACGGTTCGTTAGGTCAATAAAGCACCGACTCGGATTGACCACTGAGCCGCTGTCGGCCCCACGCTGGAGGTTACGGAGCGGCCGCGTTGAGTATCATGAATATCTTCCATACACCTGAATGGCTCTGTGCTACTTGTCAAGCAGGCTTGTGTCAAACGCTCACGTATTAAGTGCCTAGATATATATTTATATGATAAAAACGTGACTGTCTGCTGGGTGAATAAAATTAATACTTGACAAATTATTTGACTTTACATATGCCTAAAAATACATTTTACCTACACTGAGTGCACAATCCCACAAACCCAAACACATATTTACCCGGGCTGTTGCTATTCCTGTAGAGCACAACAAGCGCCAGTGCCGTTAAACCAGGGTCACGGAAACTCCTACGAACTCTGGAGTTTTCAGTTGGGCAGCACAACCACATCCAGCACAATTAGATTTCTGGTTGCTTACTTGGATTTCCTGTTGTTTTGGGCGTTGGGCTGTTTTTGATTGGTTGGGGTTGTTTTGTTTCACGGGCTGGGTTTTTGCTCAAGACATCAAAACACTCTTTCTCCTGTTTTTTATAAGGGAATGAAGACATTTTGGTAAAAACCTTCCAATTTTTTTAACCAGTAATAACCATTTCATAATAATTAAATTTCCTGACCGTTTATTTTCTTTTATATAGCCGGATTTTTAATAGTCTGCCTCTTAATAAAATGATAAGTGGGGAAATGGGAAGGCAGCCCATATAGGAGGTTTTCCCTTCCTCAAATATTCACCAGACACTCTCCTAAGGAATCCAAAATCTAAGGAAACACATGAAGGTACCAGAGGGCTGTCTTGTTTTCTGGTCCCCGTCATCCCCATTTTTTCTGCTCCATCAGTCTCCATCATTAAATACAATTTCATAAGCAAGTGATTTTCTTCTTACCAGCTGCTTCCATATTCAGCTCCATTTCATCTTGTACCATTGCGGAACCTGTGTTTCTGAAATCACAATTAGTTACCATGGAAAGCAATTCAATACCATAATAAATACACTTGAAGGCTGCTCACTCAGCTATGGATTACAAAATAAACATTTTTTAAAAGTCCTCCAGAGAATGGGATCCAGATTATGTATATATATATATATTTATGGGCAAGCGTGTGCTTGTATGTACAAGGGTTAACGTAATTTTTTATTATGTTTTCCTGGTATGGTGGGTGCATGTGAACACAGCACAGCAAACCCCACCAAGATGCCACCCTGGTCCCTCACCAGCCCTGCCCTCCAACATGAGCCCTTTTTCCCCATCCTCTACTTCGTTTTCCTGTAAATATTCTCATCCTGTTGTTGATACAAATTTATTTCGCACTCGTTCTGTTTTGCTTTCTGGAATAGACAGGAACATGGTGCTGCCCATATGTTCCTGTATCTCTGTGCACACACAACCATCCGCGTTTCAGCGTCCTCGGCAGCTTTGCCGTCCTGTTTTGCAGCGTTGGGAGCAGGACAAGTCTTAGCTCAAGGTGTTGATGTAGCCTCATGGTTCTCTCGCCATTTATGCCAACAATTTCTTCCTTCAGTGTTTTATCTGGTCCTGACATTTTCAAGACGACAGGCTGAAATTACAGCTTGTAGTTTTGCCTGAAGGATGAAAATGAGTATTGAATATATCTCCTTTTATTGCGTTGCCTGCCTATCCCTGGCAGTTCCCAGGTAATGACATTTTCCGATCAAGACTTTGGATTAATTACCTCCCTTGAAGGCTTATATGCCCCACCAGGTCTGAAAAAAGAAGAGCTGTGAACTTCTTGTATTGAAGCGCTAACAACTTGTTACCCTTCTTTAGAAGTTGATTAAACTGTAAGTCCCAGCCCAAACACTTGGCCGTGTTTTCAATCAAGAGGCAGAAAGATGACCGTAAGAAACAGCATTGTAGCTGTGGAATGTAACAGTGTGGGACAAGCACAGCTGGTCTAATACGAAACTCTAAATCATTTATTGCATTGATTAGCTCTTTCATTAAGTGATATATTTGGTCAATGAATTTCTCAGCTCGACCAGAAATTTCTCCACCAGAAACAGGTTAAAACCACATTCTTCCCCATTTTGACAAATCAATGATTTTCACTGGAAATCCCCCTCTCCTCCCAGTCGGCTTTGGGGAGGGCGGGGGGCACAAACTCAGCTTTGGTTCCTGGTCACCAAACTCTTGGTGTGTTTGCAGACACCTGTCTGAGCAAAGCCAAGGAAGAAGAAACCCGGCCTAGAGCTGCTCCATTTTTCAGGGCAGGATTGAGTGGTCTTGGCTTTGCCAGTCTGGGAGATAGAATGGAAATTTTGACCATGTTCATCTCCTGCCCGTTGACCATGAAGAACCCTCCGCCCTGCTCCTGCCAGTGACAGCAGCTCTGTGGAAACACGGCTGGACATCATTATTTATGGTGGTTTAGTCACCTGGGAAACAAAGTAGATGCTACCAGATATGACTTTTAACACAGCTAATTATATCATTAGTGTCAATACCACTTAACGACTGGCATGTACCTTTCCTGGTCCAGCGCTGCCACCGTTGCCATGGGAATGACCCGGCTCTGGGCCTCGGTGGGGACACGCACAAGATGCACCAGGACCACGGTGAGGTGCCACAGCTTTCTGCCACCAGTCCCAGAGCAGGCTGGCCAGCTAATCCAAGTTCTGCATTTGCTAAAAAATACCATTTAGGGGACAAGAAACCACTCATTAATTCAGCCGAATCTTGTAAACTCTCTGCCCCGAAACATTTCCCGCTGCCGTCCCATTGTGCGGTACTTCAGCCTCTTGTGTCCCAACAGTGCTCCCATCAAATCTGCTGCAGCGAAATAATTCATTAAATCAAAAAGAAAAACTAAATCCAAGAGGAAAGCAAAAGCTTTCCTCCCACTTTACCTGGGACGTGCCAATTGGTCCCAGTGGCATCAATCAGCATTTTCAGACTTCAGAGCGGGTATCCAAACTGTGCACCACCTGCTCTGCGGGGGATGTGACCATGTCCAAGAGCCACGTCCAGCCAGGCCACACGCCAATAAGAGCCCTCTGGGCTCCTGATGTCCACAGGTGAGCGAGAAAACGCCGCGTTTCCTCTCGTTTGTATGTATTTATTTACATTTATCATCGTTGCTGATGGGGTTTCACAGAGTTTAATGCCGTCATAACCACATGCACGTGAAGAAAGTTGGCTTCATTTTCCGAACGAGAAGCAAACGGCTCTGTAATGAGCCAATAAATGATCCTCAGAGGAAAAATAATGCTAAGTTATTAAAACCCTGCCCTGGAGGCTGCACATGGCAGCTCTGCAGACTTATCGAGCCATTTTGCCCCAGGTGCAGCCCCTATGGATGGGCTGGTGCGTCTCGGGCTGTTCATCGGGATCCATCCACATCACAGAGATGCTCTCACCATGGCCCGGCTGTGCCTGGCAGCAGTTTTGGGGTGATACATGTGTTTTGAGGTGCTGATCCCCCTACCTCTGAACAAGGGAAAAATGATAGGTGAGCTGGGCTTTTAAAGCAGAAACCTGACAGCAGCGTGTCTGTGGAATCAGAGAAATCAGGTGAAAAATAAAGACAATTACTAAACTGCTCCTGAAAACCTTTGTGTTTGCTTCCCCTCGCCTGGGAGGGATGAATCGCCCCGCCGGCAGATGACAAGCACAGCACCAGCACGGATGGGTGCTGCCGTGGCGGGATAACGCGGCTTTACGGAGGGAATACATAAACGGGGAGATAAATGTTATGGAGATGTGCCCAAAGCCCCACAGATAAATCCAAATGCTCAGCGGTTGCTTTTCAGCAGAAGACAAGTAGTGTAATTTTGGATTGTTCTTCTGAGGATTAGGGGTTCAGCTCCATGGTTTAAATGCAATGGGATTTTGTACTTTTTTGGGATGCTCTTGTTTGTCCCCCTTGCCTGTCACACCACATGAGATGGCCCAGACCCACCACTGGAGTCCTCAAGACCCCAGTAACCACTCCGTGCTGCAGATATTCCTTGGTCTGAAGGAAGAAAAAGTCAACTGACAATATATCTTTTTGGTTTTTGTAGATGAAACAACGTAAAATCACACCAGCCTGCAAATAAACGGCAGCTCTTGCTTGGAAGCCTTTTGCTGCAAGTTTGGGGCTCAAGGACACTTGATCCCGAACCTGCCCCAGCCCTGGGAATCCAGCAGGAGGGGGGTTGGCTCCGTCACCCCATCCCCCAGCTCCCCATGAGGAAGACCTGGGGGGAAGGCAGGGCCGAAGGTCTCAACACACCAGCATAACCCAGTCACCCCTGTTGTTGTCTGTGGATCTCCCAAAGCCATGCCCAGGGTGACACAGAGTGACACCAGCACGGGTGCAACCCACCCAACTACTTTCTTGGGCCATCTAGAAGAAAACAAATACATCTAGAAGATCAGTTTGGCCCTGAGGGTGGTGTAAACCCAAAGACGCTTTGCAGCAGCATCTCTGCTGCCCACCGCAATCCCCCAGGCGGACTCTGCTCCCAGGTGTCTGTTGTTTCCAAATGGTCTCCAGCTGAAGAGCACCTGCTCATAAATATCCACAAATCCTCCCGCATCCTGTTTGCATCATCACCCGTGTACTTTGCTGGGAGAGAACATGAGTAAATGACTGACTCACAATGTCTTATCTCTCAAATTTCATGCAGTTTTAGAGTTTTCCTAGTATTAAGATGCTCGTTCCTTTTATAACCTCCATTACACGTTAGGAAGAGTGCATGCAGACCTAAATAGCTCTTGAATTTATAAATACGGAGCAATCAATGTATTTTATTTTGCAATTATTGCGATAAACAAATGGGATATTTCAGTAATGCTCGAATGTGCTCTGTAAGTAATGCCTCTCATTGTCCTTTAATTGTATGTATTTGGTAAATGAGCTTTAAAGGTTCTATTAGTATTCATTAGACAGAAGTTACCATACATTTGCTGCAAAATTAGTAAAAACTATTTGCTGCTTCTGCTAATGACGTAGCTGAGCTGCAGCCCAGTGCAATGCACTTTCCTTACAGGTATTTATTACTGTTTCTTCCAAAAGTCCATTTGTGAAGGTTAAAAAGCAGCTATTTTCACTTAATGGCTGTCTAATGAAAAAAGATGTGCGCACTTACCAATTTTCTTACAATTTTCAGGCCAGAGTCCACTGCTGAGCTGGGAAAATAATGCTTGAAAACCATTTGCATTGGGGCTGGGATGCTAAAATGCTCCCATGAGCATCACGGAGCCAACACCTTCGGGGTGTCCCAGTGTTCCCCCGGGTCAAATGCGCTGGGTCAACCCCAAAATTGCAGCAGATGCTGCCGATGTCCCTGGGGAAGGGGAGGTGGCATGGGGGATTGGACAATCCATCCGAAATCAGAACTCGAGAGCGCTGACATCAGTAACACTGGGGAAAGACCACGTGCCTTTTATACCATGAGGCTTGTGCTATGGGGTCATTAATGGACTGTCAATATTTTGCTGACATTAATTCTCAATCCCCCTCATCACCCATGGAAAATTCAGTACAATGAGAGCCATCATCAACTCAAGCCCTCTTGGTTACAAGATCCCGCTTGGCAAAATACCACTTTTATCCTTCATGGGTTCCAACGCACTATTCAGCAAATTTTGTTGTCCAAAACCAGCCCCTTTTCATTGGGACCCAGAAGCCTTCGTTCCTCTGAAACCAAACGATCTCTCCTCACCTTGGGAAGCACCCCTGAGATTGCTGGTGAGTCTCCCTCAAACACTCACACCCTGCGTGGAGGAGCTTTAAATGGCCACGAAGAGCTGCGTTGAGTCCCCATCCAAAGAAACATCAGCTGTGGAGGGCAGGTCCACCCCGGAGGCCCAGCCGGAGCCTCAGGAGAGCAGCTGCTTGGCTGGGGCCACACAGGAGGCTCCTGAAATTAAACTGACACAGCTTTTATTTCCTTTTAAAATAAAAAAAAAAGTAAAACATTTGCAAAATACACTTTTTTATTTTCTTTTTTTTTTTTTTTTTGGCAATATAACCCCCCCAAAAAAATTAATTTGAAAATTAAAAGTAACCTCAACAAAAATCCCCAAGAACAGCTACACAAGTCCAGCAGGCTTTATAAACCCACATGGACAGAGCTGAGGACTTTTCCTCACAAATTAATGAAAACTTGACCTAATGAGTCACCGGGCCTTGAGTCTCAGCATAGTGGAAAACACTTGAGCAGGTGGGGAAGGTGAATGGAGGCTGGAGCAGGTTGTGAAAATGTCACCCCAGCACATTCAAAGCTGCAGGTAATGGCTTGGTGGGGGTGAAGAGGAGAATGGCCACGCCATATAGAAGGAAAAAGATATATGGTGAGTTCTCCTTGGAGAAGGTTTGTTATGACTTTGCTGTGAAGACACCAACTTGGATCCTGCCGAGCGATTAATAACCCTGAATTGAAAAGATCCGTCAATCAGTTTGAGCAGCTGGATGAAAAGTGACAGAGGGCAGAGGCTGCAGAACACATCTGGTGCCTTCAGACAGATGTAAAAGAATGACAGAGGGGAAGCATATTAAAAAAACAACTCAAAACCAATCAGAAAAGCTATAAAAAATCCATTAAAATATAATGAAGGCTAAGAAATTCAGAATATTACAATTTCCATCTTCCCATGCAGGCTTCCCAAAAGGACTATCAAAGCAAGGCAGTGTGGGCTCGCACTCTGAAAACGCAACACCCCTTGGAATATCAGAGCATCAGATGGTGAGAAAAGTTCATAACAAGAGGATTATTTATGGCAAAATATGGTTCTGCCCCCTAAATCACAGCAAATGGTTAGATGTTACTCTAAATGGCAACGGATGTGGAAGAAGCCACGTCCATTTAGCAAGAGGGATATATTCAATATAAAAGGAAACGGGTCAGGCATCTGATAGCTCTATATAAATATTTAAATGGCAACAGAGCAGCCCATGATGTGTATTGTCTGGGGATCTAGACGAAATCAATGAAGTTGGCGTTTCCCACCTTGCCATCTGCAAGCCAGTAAATATTTGGGGTGCTCAGTCACCGGGTGCAGATACTTCGGGAAAAAGAAAACCATGAGCACGCACTGAATTTTAAAAGCAAATAACTTCATCCTCCCAGACTCAAAGGCAAGAAACGGGTGCTGGTTTATCTTGAAGTCAGAACAATGAAGAACTTAGTTAATTTGTTGCTTAAAGGTACATGAAGTTACAGGTGAGTGATGTTAACTGAGGTCTCACCCACCTTTCCTTGATCCCCTGTGGGGTCAAGTGGGGACACACGTTCATGCTGATTGCATGTGACATTCATGGGTGGAAACACAAATTCCAGCATGATTTGCTCAATGCGCTGGGGGAACTCTGCTGGTTTTAAGGGCCATCCCACTTGAAGGCATCCCGAGAATCCAATTTAGGAGGGAAGATGTCGCGCACAGGTGATGTGTGAACGATTCGGGTGTTTCTCTCTCCTGGAAGAGGGTGAGGATGCTGTGAGCTGGCACAAGCGTCGCCTCTCGCTTTGCGAGGACAGCGTGATAAATTCCTTCCATTCCCTACCCGAACTGTAAGAGCTTGCACGTCTCCCTTCCAGGCTGAACACTAGAATTTGGTAATTTTCTGTGCAACGCAAAATAAAATGTATTTCATAAACCCTCCCTTCCCCAAAACAGAGCCCTGTGAGCACAGCCAGGTGTGAGGAGCGCTGGAATAGCACAGGGACAAAAACATCTGGAAGTGTAACTCCAGTAACTCATACAAACCTCTTTTAAAACAACCTCTTCCTACACTGAGCCAATGCTGGTGTATTGAGCAGGTAAAATCATGCTATCAAGGAAATAATAATCTCCCATCAGTTTTATTTGGATTAAAATTTACCCCGCTGTGTAAGGAACCCAAGGCTTGGCAATGTATTAATAACATTTATCCCCTGCATCCGCTCTCCTCAGAGGAAAATCTTGTTGAGATAAATATGGCAGATTACATATTATTGATTTAGATCTTGCAGCTTGTTTTCCATCAGAGGAACTTTGCTAATTCCAGTCCATTATCCATTTTAAGTCTCAACAAGGATGATGTTTAGGGATGGAAAGGAGAGGAGCTCTTACTCCATTAAGGATTTAAACACGTGCATGGCTGAGGACTGTTTCAAAACCAGCAAATGAAGTCCCACCAAGCCCAGCAGAGCAATCCTGTGAGCACCCCCAGCTCACACTGCCTGGGGTACCGTCTGAACTGGTTGCTCCATTCCCATGGCAGCTTCTGCTCAGGCTGCTGCAGAAGATCCTGGAATAAAAGAAATTATTTAAAATTATATAAAAGATGGCATATCTCCTAAAATGAGTTAAAAATCTAACACTCTCCCCGTCTCTATGGGCTGGGTACAAAGTGACTCTGGGGGAAAAAACTTGCTGCTCCAAGACTTGTTTAAAAGCTCCGTCGGTTTCCTTGAATGTCACAGATAACTGAGCACAACAGTGTAATATTGCTGTGCAAATCACATGAGCAGATACTAAACATTTCAATCACAAATAAATATTGGATGTAAAACACAGCACAAGGTAATGCTTAATGCCTTGAGACACCATGTCATTGCCAGGTCAGGTTGACAGGCAGCTACTGTGGCTCCTTGTTGAATTCACAAGTAAAATACAACAAATATATATATATATATAAATATACATATATATAAATATATATATAAAATAACAGATACTCTGTTTTGGCATTCAGATATGATGGGGGGACACAACACGCAGGTAAGGACATTGAATGGCACATCTGCCACACCTGCCCCCAAACTTAGCTCATCCTTGATTCTTCTCACATCTAAACCCGAGTCTCCCACCCATGCTATGAATATCAGGATGATTTCTCCCAGTTCCCCCTTTGCTACATGTTTTAAGGAGCACAGAAGTATATGAGCTTCTTATAGTGCGGCTAACACACAACACTTATGATGAGAAAGTCCTAAATTTACCATATAAATGATTACTTGTGCTGAGTGGGAAATAAAATTACTACAGTGGACTTTCATTACAGGGGAGTAACAGTGAACTGGAGCTGTCACAATAAATAATGCAATTTATGAAACACAGTAGGACAAAAAACCCTTCCCATCAGTATGTGCAGCTTATGCCTTGCACAAGGCACAGAGCACAGGAATTGTCGATATCGAAGGAAATTTGCCCCAGGATATTATTGAAAGTTCAGCCAGTCGTCTTTTCTTCCTGATAACCTCATTTTTCTTTTCTGTTCTATGTAAAATTCAAAGTGCCTACACATAGTGCCACATACACCAAGCACACACACTCCAGTTTGTACTCACGTTGCTCAGTTTTTGCAGGTGTTATTCAGACCCACTTTGGGCGCTCATGAGAAACCCCACTCCCGAGTGTCACCCAGCCCGGAACAGCTCTGGCCTGTCACATTTGTGCTCATCCATTCATGAATCACAACCAGGTTTCTGTAACAGCCAGAGCATTTAAAAATTCTGGCTGTTTTTGCCAGAAATAGTTAATTTTCCAGGGGAGGGGACGTGCTCAGAGCAGCTGGACCTCTGGAGGGGCAGCCCCTTGGATCGTGGCACTGAAACCAGGGGCTGCCAAGGGGAGGTAACCAGAAGCAAGTGTTAAACAGAATCAGCTCTTTTATGGTACCAAAGCTCTTACTTGATTTTCCTCTACAAGAAGACAAACACCAGAGGATGTTTAGATCTACTCAAATAAGAGAATCCAAAAGCAGGAAAAAAAACAATAAATAAAGGAGAGGACATTTGGTGCAGTAGCAGTCAGGAAACAACATGCAGAACAAGTAAGAAAGCTCTAATAAAATAAATGCAATTTTCTTAAAATTACCCACAGCTGAGCAGCTAAACCCAGCCACCCCACCTGCCCTTTCTCCTCTCCCCCCTCTCTAAAAGCCACCAGAAGCCCAGCCTCTCCTTTTATTTACCCAGAACACCTGGTAGCAATTTCTTGCAGAACATAATCAGCTTTTAATTAGCAGTCAGGCCATTTGTCACCTGGGCCTGCTGAACAACATACCGGGTGCTTGGCTGCAGCACTGGGCGTCCTGTCCACACCTGCCAAGGGACCTTTACTCGCAGGAGCTGAGGGTACGTTTGCTGTAGTACCTTCTACTAAAGAAAGTTTATTTCTTATAATATTTTTGCAGTGTTAATGAGGTTGTTGCATTTCATTGTGGGTAATGAGGTGTGCTGAGGTGAGACCCCTCTGCTGGGGTCTGTGAACCATAGGAAGCCTCTGTGGAAGCTGTGAGTAGTGAAATGGGGCTGACTCTGCTCCAGGTTGTAAAACAAGCGCTGTTCAGGAGCAGGGAGATGAGCGTCGGTGTGACCAGGAGAGCAAATGTTTGGACACTGACACCCAATCTGCTGGTTTGTTGGCTTGTTCTGGGTGCGCCTGTGCTGTTTGAGCCGCGCTTGGGCCCATCGAGTGATAATTAAAGCAGCTTCTCCAGCTCTGACCCAGGGTTCAGCCAAGGGGTTAGTGAAGGAAATTCCCTTTCAGTTATTTCTCGCAGGGTCCCCTAATGGGGCCACTATGCCGAGTGTGTCATCAGTGTGCAGGCGGTTCTGGGGGCTCTTTTTACCCACCAGCTCCACTGCCCTGGTTAATCAAGGGCTTGGATGCAAAACAGCGATGCGGAGAGGAGCTCGGATGCTATTTTAAGTCAAGCCATTTGTTAATCAGGGTGGAAATTCACTGAGGAGAGGGGACCTGGGCACAAACAGCGGCGCTTTCCCAGGCGCCTGCTCAGAAAATAGCCAGATAAGGTGCGTTTAAAAATGCCGTCAATGAACACAAGTGTTCAGCCACCAGCTTCCCCTAAAAACCTTGAAGTTTTTAATCTTTAATTTCTGTGGGGGGAAAAAAGCTGGATAAATACTTGATGCACTGGTAGGAAGGGGGAATCTGAGCAGGGAAGGGTTGTATCGTGTGCCTCTATAATGTGCTGCTCTTTTCTGGAGCTCCTGTGGCTGTAGGATTGTGAAATGTAGATATAGCCTATGCAGAAGGGGGAAAAAGATAAAACCACATTAAACTTAGAGGAAAAACCTGGACAACTCTCTTTGTTGATAGCTCTGGGCTGCAAAATACTTTCTGGCATGTATTGGTTCAACAACAACAACAAGAAAAAAATCTCTGGTATATAATAATGCCAGTTTGTCATTTTATATGCAGTTATTTCTGCTCCACATCCTTGGGATTTCCCAGCTGAGCGTTGTGAAGTGGGCAGAGAGCAACCTTTGCTTTTCCGCTTGCTAAAAAATAATGCAATGATGCAGTTGGTGCTGGAGTAGCTGGTGAAATCCTTCAGCATGGGCTGGGCAACAAGTCAGCTCCTGTGACAAAAATGCCCCCTGCTCAGCTCTGGGCTTCTCCTCAATGTGTCTGCTCCCCTGCTTTTTCTGGTCTTTGCTTTTTCTCCCTGTGGGAAGCTAAGCTGTAACATACCCCAAATTCATCTTTAGGGTGTAGGGAGGATGCACATCAGCCCCTTCAAACAGCAAAGCGTCTGGGCTGAGGGCACAATCCTGGCTCGGGAGATCAGGATGAGTCTGTCTCGCTGGGGAGATCATCACACCCCTGAAACCGAGCTGTTCTAACCTGGAATAACCACGGTGACTCCAAAACGCTGCCTGAGCTTGTTTCACAAATAACCCGTGTGATAAATTTTATAAATGCATGAATGAATTCTAAATAAATCACTGCTGATGTTCAAAACCGCTGCAGAAAGACCTTGCCCTTGTGAGCTTTGTTCCAATTAAAAAGCTTTTTGCTCCTAAAACCTGGAACTTGAATTAGACCAAAAAAATGACTCCCGGATGCCACCTCACAGCTCCAATGGATCATTCCTCATGCAGATGGGCAGATGCATAAAGACCATCTGGAGCCATCAGGGGAAATAGTGTCTCCG
Source organism: Streptopelia decaocto (assembly GCF_964273445.1). Taxonomy (NCBI): domain Eukaryota; kingdom Metazoa; phylum Chordata; class Aves; order Columbiformes; family Columbidae; genus Streptopelia; species Streptopelia decaocto. The sequence goes on along the minus strand of NC_138665.1, from coordinate 19,655,415 downwards.
GTCCAGCGTTTGCTTTGTACCACCTTTCAAAGAAAAGCCATTTCAAATATTAACAGCCAAATATCCAGAACGCTAATACTTGCAAATGACAGGTCACCTGCACCTCCGCATTTTCCCTGTCATCCCGCGTTTAGTCATGCGGCGTCGGAAGATAAAAAGCAAAATTATGCTATGCAAATGAAGTGAACTTTCACATCAGCTTATCTAGTTATTGTCCCTTAAATACGGCAATTATTATTTCTATGGCACAATCACTCCTCGCTGCTGCGGGCGCGTTATTAACTTGCGGGAGCACAGGCTCTTTTACGAGCTGTTAACATTCATTAGCGCTTCAGGTCCTAACACAGGGGGAACCTTTCCTGTGCTCATTGTCATTCACCGTGTGACACCGAGAGCACCGGGGACACGGCCAGGACGGCGAATTCCGATGGTGGATTCGCTGGGGCTCTGGGCTGACATCAGACCGCGCGTCACTGTCGTCCTCCGCAGTTGTCCCTGGGGACAGAAGCAGTCCGGGGTGATAATCATTTAGATTGCTCTTGAGCTCCAGAGGTTTCGGAAAAGGCTTTTCTTTCGCTGTCCTGTGCAATCATGTTGTCATGGTGACCAGAGCGGGATGCTGGACACCAGCCTGGCTCCCTCCTCAGAGGATGGGCTGGTAGAGTGATGAAGCTGATGGTTTCCAGTGGTGTTTTGCCATACCTGAGAAGAAAGAAACATCAAAAAGAAAGAAAGAAAAAGAAATCTTTCCTAAAACAAATTTGGAATTTTTGCTTACCCACGATGATCAGAGATTCAAGGTTCTCCTCATCATTTTGTCGAACAAAACATAAAATGTAAGAAGCCTAATCATGGGATCAGACTAAAAACTTCTCGTAGTTTGAGCGGTTCTGGAGCAAAACTGGTTTGAGTGGGGCTGCACCGGCCAAACCTGAGCTGTGGCTCCTTCGTGCTGTTCCCTTGCACAGACCAAACTCCTTACACAGATAACCATTTAATCCTCTGACTAAATGTCTCCTCAGCAGGAGTGAGGCTTCAACCAATTAATTGATAACTAATACTGTATTGTGTTGTGAATTACCTGTGAACTTTCTGGATTCTGCAAGCACAGCACTGATGAACCTGCTGTGATTTGATGTGCCTTCATTACTGGAACAGTCACATCAGATCCTCACCCTCCTCCCACCTGAGCCATCTCTCTTCTGTATCCTGAGCAGCTCCAAAAAGATATTGTGGAATCACAGAATGGTTTGGGTTGAAGGGACCTTCCCAGCCCCCAGTGCCCCCCCTGCCATGACAGGGACATCGTCACCAGCTCAGGGTGCTCAGAGCCCCGTCCAGCCTGGCCTGGGATGTCTCCAGGAATGGTTCATCCACCACCTCTCTGGGTACCTGGGCCAGGCTCTCACCACCCTCAGGGACAACAATTCCTTCCTCGTGTCCAGCCTGAATCTCCCTCCTTTAGTTTAAAACCACCACCCTTTGTCCTATCGCAACAGGCCCTGCTCACAAGTCTGTCCCCATCTTTCTTACCAGCCCCTTTTAAGTACAGAAGAGCCACAATAAGGTCTCCCTGGATTTCAGGATGTTTAACCAGTTTTGCCAATGGGAATACATGCAGAAAAGAACATTTGCCAGAGACTGGCCAAAGTTTTGCTCTGCTGAATGAAAGGAATTATAAAAGGGAACTAGAATCAACTCAAAGGGAGCGTGTGCTGCCTTTACAAGGATACAGCGTTTCGGCATCTCCTGAAAGCTCTGGTGCTCCTGGACGGTGTCAGTGGGTGATGGATGCGGGTGGGAAACCATCCAGGGAAACGGAGCCAGCTCTGAAACGGCGGCTTGGGAACATCGGGGTGGGATGTAGGACACGGTGCTGAGTCAGCAGGCTGGCGAGGAGCCCGCGGGCAGCGCTGCCACCGCTCCACTGGCCGGGGCTTGACGTTCATTCCTTTTCTGACTGCCATTGAGAGGATGAGGCTTTGTGCTGACCGGGATGTAGCAGTCTAATCTTTAGTTTTACAGCTCCTCCGCTGCCAAAGCAATACAGCTTTCTAATGCCTGGAGGTTAATTAGACAAATGCACTTGCCATTTCAGTGTGAAAATATAACTTAGCTTCCAAAAAAATCCAGCAGGTGGGCCATGTCATTAAAAAAAAAAAAAAATTGAAAATCAAATCAACAAGCATGGGGAGGCCAGGAGAGGGGGGGCAGCGCACCCCAGAGCTGAACCAGCGCTGCAGAATGTGCCCCGGGCCACCAGCAGCCACCAGCTCTGCTCACCCAGGACAAGGGGTGGTGGGTTTAAACTAGAAGAGGGAGATTCAGGCCAGACATTTGGAAGGAATTGTTGTCCCTGAGGGTGGTGAGAGCCTGGCCCAGGTACCCAGAGAGGTGGTGGATGAACCATCCCTGGAGACATCCCAGGCCAGGCTGGACGGGGCTCTGAGCACCCTGAGCTGGTGACGATGTCCCTGTCATGGCAGGGGGGGCACTGGGGAGCTGGGAAGGTCCCTTCAACACAAACCATCCTGTGATTTTATGATTCAGTGGAACGTCAGCATGCGCTGAACAATTGATGGAGATTGTCCCACGGACCTTCCTGAATGCTCCCACAGCTTCACTATGAAACAGAAACATTTTCCACCAGTAGCTCAAATACTCTAAGCTTACATCGACAAGACGGGGCACAGTGTCTTCATGGTTTTAACCAGAGTGGCTTTTCAAAGCTCCTTCATTTTACCACTGTGGCAATGCATTTAAAGGAGGAACTTTCTGTTGTTCTGTAAAATTTCTTGTTTAAGCCACGTGTCTTTTTGTTCTGCAAGGAAGGAGAAACACACCCGTAGTCTTGAAGCAGGTCATGCTTTGTAACCTGTTTTTTTCAGAGCAGCTCAGCTGACGTCTTTTGCTGAACACAGTGTCCAAAACAGCCTGTTTGTGAAGTGCAGTCACTACATTCATTAAATATGGAGCAACTGAAGGAACATAAATTTTCTGTTATCTATTTACTCACGTCTCCTTGGCCCAATGGTTTATTTTGGTAGGGTACCAATGCCCTGGGCAAACAGGTCGCTTGAGCCACTAATAGTATTTCTTTCTTCTCTGCTCAGCCTATAATGACTACTTCTCTCTTCCTCTTTATCTCTTCCTCTTGCACCCTCTCTGTAGTAGTAAAGATCGTATTCTTCATTTGTACCTGAGGGTGCCCATCCTACACGAATTTATGAAATACCACAAAATTCTAAAGGGTCTTAAAGAAATTAGTGAAGGCAAAGTAGCTACTTTTGTGTTTTTCTACTACTAGACAGACGTTAATCCTCAATGAGTTATGTTTGCACAAAGCCAGTAACACCGTTTATCTTATCTGACCTTTGTTGAGTTGACTTATTAAGTGTTATTTATAACTACTCTTAATATGCAGTCAGTGTACAAGTGGCTTGTATAACGATTCAGGAACAATCACAAACTAATTTCCCACTGATAATTCCTCAGGTGCTTGAATAAAACGAAGACTGCATTTGCATGTCTGCCCAGAAGGAAGTCATATCCCTGAAAAATATTCTGGTTTGCAAACTGCATTAGTCAATGACTTTAGCACAGTCACTTTCACAAGAAATTATGCTAATACATGTGGAAAATTTCATTTTCCTTACAAAAAATGTAAGCGCAGTAAGACACAGAACAGTCCAAATGACTGCAGAGATACGCTGCCCCAAGTAATTGGCTGCAGGATCCATTCAAATAAATCATGCTTTGTTAGGGAAAAAAATCAGGCAAGTTAAAATCAGATACAGCTATAGCTTAGCCTTCGATAAACAAATAGCATTCAGGATTTAATTAGAATACACATGCATTGTGTTACACACAACACGCGCGCGTTCAGGACTCGCTGCACTTAGCTACTGTAAAAATAAGCACCTTTGAAATACCCCAGATAGCCTGAAACAACTCAAAATCTCATGTACCGTTTAAAATAGCAGCATAACAGATAACCAGCGCTGCCGTGTATCGCTGAGCATCCCGGGCACCAGCCCTGGCTGCGGCATGGAGTGGAGGTGCCACCCCACAATGTCCCATGTCCCCACACAAATAACAGGGTGTGAAAATAACGCAAGAACCTCCAGGCCACCCATTGGAAAAAATACGTCCCTTGGGTGGTGGGTGCTGCTGAGCTCCAGGATGCGCAGGGACCCACCGCAAGGCAGCTGGGGTGAGCAGCAGAACCTACGTCCAACGTTTGCTCCTCAGCCAGCAACACAAACCCCAGCGCCAGCACAAACCTATGAATATTTCAGCAGCAGGGATGCGATGCCTTCGCCAAAATCCCAAGTTCTTGATTGCCGGCTTTGAAAGTAATTTCTGTTTGAATAACACCATCAAGCTCCGCTTGGAACCAGCTTTTTAGTCAAAGGAACATACAAATATTCTCATGTCCACGAGGCATAGCATTAACTGAAAAAATCATGAGAAAGACTCCCTTGAATGAAGCCTACGGTCTGGTTTGTGAATCTTTAATATGCATTTCTGCAGCTCTGTTCAACACTCAGCAAATTCATATTCTTTTTGACAGAGTAGACATTTTCATAAAGTATTTATAGCAGTCGAGCGAAATAACCATCTTTCTCGAGATCTTTATTCGCAAACATTGTTTCTCAAGTAATGGCTTTTTAACTGAGGTTTTGGAGAGTCTGTTCTAAAATCCCAGTCTTCCTTATTTACCCTATAAAGAGATCAAATAATAAAATGGAAGTGCAATTAAACTGGTTTTTCCAGTGGAGAATACTTGCATCTATAAAAATATGTGTGTAAATTCCGACTGTTCCGCACGACTCAATTATTTATGAGCAAGGAGGACGAGTGAGAACCGGGAAGGAAAGAGCAAACCCGGACACATTCGTCTGTTGCTGAAACGCAGCCAGTCCCCTGGGTATGTCCCCAGCGTGCTGAGAATGGCTTGTTCTTCAGAGAAAATGCCTTTGATCCATCAATTGATAAAAATCACTACACGCCACAACTGACAGCCTTCTACTACACGAGTATTTTTTCTACAGCTACATTTCTTTCAATAAGCCGGTAATGTTCAAGTGAAAGAAAGCACTACAATAAAACACAAATAATCTATGTTCCTTGTTACCCAACATCATTTCCATTTGTTCATAACTCTCTTCATGCTTCCACATGCAGGTTCCAGACTGAAAATGGCAACCAAAAATAATGTTTGAACTCCCCTTTGCTGCTCTGGCTTCTCTGCCCCAGCTGTGCAGACCTTTGCAAGGCAGCTTGATGCTTCATTTCAGCCCAGCACCAGTTCTAGATGCTGGTTTCAAGTGGTCACATCCCTCCTCATCTTCCACCAAACCCACTTCACCCCGACACACAGCCAGGAGCAAATATTGCTAATAGTCTCTGCACAGACTGCTGCAAATGCCAACTCAGGATGGTTTCGGTGGTTTGGCTTTTTGTTATGCCTTTTGTGTGTGTGCGTATGGTTTATTGTTTGTTTGTTTTCTCTTTTCTGACCCAATGATCTTTTTATTATTATTCTTCTCATTTTTGTTTGCCGTCTTTGGCTTTATCAGTAGTAAAGTCGTGTGTCACTTGGGCTCCTTGCTCAATAGTTCTTGAACCTGGATGGAGAGATGCTTTTGAAAGAAGATGATGCTTTGCAATGAGATATATTCCTTATTTCCACTAAACAGAAAGGACTCTCGTAAAATTACTGATCGGGCTTACAGTTGAGGAAATATTATTTCCCAGACTCTAACTTTCAAAACCTTCGAAGGCTGGTTGTAGCACACTGGAGGACGCCCGCTCTCTGGCTTTCAAAGGAAAGTCTTTGCCTCCGTGGTAACGGTGAAATTCTTCACCTTTCTCCGGTATTTGGTGGCAGTGGCAGCTGGGGACAAAGCTTCACGGGTCCTCTTGGGAGCCACAGAGCAAAATAAGTCTGAAGAACTGCTTCTTTGACAGACTAACTCACCTGCTAATGACTCATTAGCGCAGGGGGGCATTCCAGAGCTGGTCCTGTAGCCATGCTGAGCATTTTTCATCAGGTCTATGTTATTTTTCACCTCTTGCTGTTTGCATTAGGGAAAGTTTAATTGAACACATGCCGATCTAGGCCAGACTCTATGGTTCGAGCTGGCTGCTGTGCAGCATCCACAAACACAAGCTCCCTTTAGCATTTAGAAGTCATTAACCCCAGCAGATGTATTTCTGCATCTCAAAGGTTGTTATCTCCACTCCTTAAAAAGGACGTCCCAATATACACACCATAGACTCGTTTTTCTTGCAGATGAGAAGCACCATAAGGACTATTTAAGGTCTGGTCCAGACTGCAGAGGCCACAAGCAGGAGACTACAACTGGTCTTGGTGCTGTGACTTATTGCCGTCTCCGAGCTGAAGCTCCAGGTGAAGACCAGGGAGCAGCCGCTTTATCTCCAGCACTGATTTCCCAAAACCTCCTTTTCTTACACGGAGGTCTCAGGTTTTGGCTGATCTCCCAGACCAGGATGTGTTCAGTAATCCTTAAATAACCTGCTTTCATTAGGGGTTTGCTTTTTGACATCTTCTATTCAAGCATTTTGAAGACCTTTTATTAAGCCTCTGAACCCTCCTAAGCTGAAGGCAGTATCCTGGTTTTACAGAAGCTTCATTTAAACACAGGAGGTTCAGAGGCCCAAAAAAATAAATAATAGGACTTGTGAACCTGTGTCATTTTCTTTAACTATTTATTCCTCCACCAATTGCATGAAACAGCCTTGAAGTAATAACAGCAAGCCGGGACCAGACACACAAGTTGGTTTTGTTCAGTTTTCACTGGGATCCTTCATGAAACACCCGCCTTGGTCTGCTCTCTTGGTACCCTAATATTGGGAATAATTAGCTGTCCCATTAGCAGATTCAGAAAAACAAAGGGAGAGACAAGGTTTTCCACCTTATGGGTGACCTTATATATTTTGACTTGGTGGAAGAAGTCCTGTTGGTTGAAGGATGAGACCCTTGGGGAGGCACATGGAGGACCAGGGCTGCTCCTCAACTCTTCCTTCTTGGTGGTGACCGAGTCCTATTTTTGTCCCTCAAAATACCAGAAATATTTCAGGCTTCTGAGCAGTTGATTCTGTCAGCTGTAAGCTTATAAGCCACAGAGATATGATTTGCTGCCATTAAAGTTGTTGGGTTTAACTTCAATTTCAGTGGCAGCAAGATGAAAATCTAGCAAATGTAAAAGCCTCTGCCCGAGCATCGGCATTTTTTAAGTCACCTGATATTTTTCATTTTAAATTACTCCAATAAATGCTGGTCAATTTAGCAATATAAGTGCTTCTGATGAGCTCTCAGTGCAAGACAAATAAGCAGGTTTCAGGAATATGATTCTCATCGTTTCATAGAAGTTATTAAAAAATCATCAGTGAGTGTTGCTTCCCTCTAATTGCCAGTTTACAGTCATGTTCCCACTGCTTCTTCAAGGAGTTTCACCATTCCGACCTTTAAAAAATATACGAGGAGCTTAGAGAAGACGTTTGTTATGATTCATTGGACGCAGGCAGCTATTAAAAAACAAAGAACATGGGAAAATTCAAGCAGTATCTCTGAGTTTCTCTGAGCTTTATGGGCAGCAGAAGACTCGGTTGCTGCCGTTGCTGCCTGTAGGCGAAGATTTCTATTACCAGGGTATCAGTCACACGGGCTGGGAACGAGATAAAAAATCAGTCCTTTGTATAGTGTTCAGCAGAGGTAATTAATTGGGGATCGATCCAGAAGTAATCTAACTCCTTTGAAGTTCACAGTGATAAAATCATGACAGATGGGATGGAGCAGGAGAAATTCCAGCCTGGCTGAGTACGAAATGAACTCTGTGTGCGGGAGCGACCAGCCCGCCCCGAGACCTCCTCAAGTATTCCCAAACATGGCTACTGACGGTGATTTTCTTATTTGACTATCAGCAGTGGAGCCCGGTGCAGTATTGATGCTCTTGCATTGAGCAGCGGTGCGGAGCTGAGGCTGCATCCTTGTTCTACTCTGACAAGACTATTTAAATAATGTAAATGGCAATTATTTATAAACCACCTTTATAAGCCGCATCTTTTTTTCCATCTACGCAATTTTCCCTGCCTCTGAAAGATAATCCAATTAGTGCCGCCACCCAAAATCCTCATGGAAAAATATGTGCCATCTACTGCTATTTTTTTCAGCACAGCATCCCTGACTGCTGTCAGGGTGAGAATTACTACCAAGAATTATTGCGTCTGCTAATTATTGCAATTATTCGAAGTGTCTGCTCTGCGATTCCAGCCTATTCCCTCTCCTTCCTCTTTGCCATGCAGATTTGATGACCCTGAGATCCTCTAATTGGGAAACCCCTGATTAACAGTGTTTTCATCGCTTCTCCCAAGCCACCCAGGGCCATGGTTTCACCATCCTGGAATATTTCCTTTGATACCCACTTTAGATTCAACTATATATCAAGAAACTCACCAGGCAGAGGGGCATCGCTGCTGATGGTGATGAACGGAGCGCACACCAGTGGGGTGGCGGCAGGATGGATACACACCGCTCATCTCCTGGACCAGGATGGACACACGGATCCACGGACACATCTGAAACCTGGGGACTGAAAGTAAAGTAAAACCAAGAAATAAAGTCCCGCTGCAGAATTTAATATTCCCATTGGCAATTTTTGAGGTGTTGCTACAAAATGACACTTTTTAAGCCTGTTATTCATTAATGAAGAAGGATCAAGACCGACCAGGCATGCGGTAGAGAACCAGACCAGAGGGACAGCCCAGGGTCTGACTGCAGAAGTGGCTTTTTGCATGAGCATGTACAGCCTTGGCTGCTGAAAACAGCTAAAATAAGATAATTACATTTTTTATTGGATCCTGAGAGAAACAGTGGTGGAAAAAATGCATTCCTGTATATTTGTTGTGTGCTGTGATATGGTAAAATAGCAGCAAAGCAAAGGAGGTTGCCAGTGCAATAACTCTACAGCAAACTTCTTCCAGACTCTTTTGTGAAGGCTCCTTAATTCCCTGAGCCTGCTGGGTATCATGACAATACCAGCAAAAGTAATCCCGACTCTTGTATTTTTGTTTAACTGGTATTTCTCCTTTATATTCCCACAGATGTTTGGTTTAGGTTGGTGCATCATCAGCTCCCAAGGTCTAATGGCTCCAAGCATGTAGCTGAGGTTTTACCAGGATGTCGGATGTGATGTACAGGTAAAGGAATATAGATTTAAAATTCATTTTTTGCCAAGTCTTGAGAAAAATTTAAAATAAAGAGAAGAGCTCAGCCCCTTCAGGACTATTACAGTGGTGGCTGCTTCTATGCTATGTAAGAAAAAAGTATCTGTTTCAGTTTTGTTGGGCATTTCTACATTTTGAACTCTACAAACAAAAATGTAGAATATCAACCTACCTTTGAAATAATCGCAGTACTCCACCATACACTACCCAACTAAAACGTAGCCATTTTTGCAAACATAGAAGTGTTTTGCAGCTATAGGTAATAAAAATGCCTCAGACAGAGCTAACTGCCTCCTTCCAGAGACAACGGAGTCATTACCTCCCTCTATAGATTCTTATTTTCATTAGTTTTTTATTTAAAGAAAGAATAAAGCCCCCACACTTCAGTGGTACAGCACACTCACACGTGGTTAGTGTAGAAGCAAAGCCCCAGGAAATTCTACTTTAAATAAGAAATCAATTTAATTTTGCAGCACCACTCCCCTCCCCAGCCTTCCCAAAAATCTGCTCAGAATTATAAATTTCAGGCAGGATGCTGTGGCTATGAGCAATGCTGGGCAGAACATACTTACGTGACGACATATCTTATGCACAGCCCGTAATTCATTATAATCCATAACTGGAGACACACAGATGGATTTCCCACCTAGCAGGGAATCCTTCACCTTCTCCCTGGGGAAGTGGCTGGAACCATCAGCAGTCGCTGTGCTTCCTCCAGGGAGGGTTTGAACCTTTTGGTGTTGTGGAAGCCATGCTGGTGGTGTCCTAGAGTCCCACATGCCATTCGAGCTCTGCTGGGTGTCCTACAGCCCACGATGTTCATCCCTAGATGTCCTACAGCTCATGATGCTCATCCCTGGATGTCCTACAGCCCATGATGTTCATCCCTGGATGTCCTACAGTCCACGATGTTCATCCCTGGATGTCCTACAGCCCTGCATCCCTCCTGGCAATCCCCACTGCTGCCTGGCTTGGTTAACACCTTTTCTCCTGTTCTGCCAGGCATTATACTCACTTTTATTTTCTTGGCAAGGTCTCAGACAGTGCTAGAAGATGGGCTTTGCCTGGGAATCCTGGCATTTGTCCATCTGCTAATGTCAGTGTGAGGTGCTTCCCGAATGTTTGACCAACATGGGCAACTGCAGGACCTGGATTGCTTGGTAGGGGATGAACAAAATTATTTTCTACTATTATAAAGGGTATCAGTAGCAAAAGGAATAATTTGCACGGTTTGAATTGGGATCTGATCTGATTTAATGGGCTGCGATGGGAGGTGAATAGGAGAGCAGGGTCCAACCTCTTCTCCTCCTCCTGCTACCCGAACCAGAGCAGAGGAAATCAGCACTGAATGCGTCAATCAACATGAAATATGGCATTTGATAGACACGGAAATAGTAGGAATTTGATAGTACTCTACCAAATAGGAAATAATTTCAAATAGAAGAGATTGCAGGGAGGTCCTTCCTCTGTGATGCCACAAAAGGAAGATGAAAGGCAGCTTTGAAGGAAGACAATCAGATTCATTTGATCTACTAATACAAAGCATTGTATTGATTCAGGGCATGGCACAAGGCGTTGCAATGATCCGTTTCAGTGCCCGGAGGCTGTATGTTGAACTAAAGAAGCATCCAACATGCTCGTGCCAAGCTTCTGGAACTCTCCTTTGAATCACGTTCTCTTTGGCAATTGTATGAGTTGTATGCATTGTTCCCATGCTAGCAAACTGTCTGAGCAAAATGCTTTCCAACACGGGAATTATTTGCCATTTTACAAATTATTCTACCGTATTCAATGATGGATTTCGGAAAAAAGGGCATTTGCTCCAATTTTCATCATTCTTAGTTTTCCCACTTTCGGTGCAGTTTTAAGGCATTAGATCACGGCTTATTTCCAGCACTAATGTAAAGGGAAACGTTGCCCGTGGTGTAAATCCCAGCTCAAGCCCTGCCCTGGGTTTCTCTCCTGCAGAAGCACAAGCCGCTGTGCCCAGGGTGGCCAGAAACAAACCTACTGAAAAATAACCACATTTTTGCCCCGTTTTGCTCTGCTATTACCACCAGCCCTGCTTCTGGAGTACGTAAAATTACATCTACCATCAAAAAAATCAAACGTTTTAGTTTTCCTTTTGCCTTCCTAAAGCTTACTAGTTCCTAAATCGCTTAAAAGAAAAACGTTCTTCCCAAGCAAAGACTTGGACGGTGACAATACTAAAATAATGCTTATGGCTGAGCTATAAAGTGGTGGTAATGGAAATGCTGACAATCCCTTAGCTGCAGTGGTCCCAGCTGGCCCCTCTGATAATAAATTACATTAAATGAGGAGTAAACAAGACTTTCTGATTCACCAGGGCTTCGTGCAAGAGAGTCCTAGAAACAAGTTGGATTTTCAACACCGCTTCATGTTATTTTCCCAGCTCCTATATTGACCCAACAGCTGAAATGTTATAAATTAGTGTTTTGTGTGTGTGTGTGTGTGTGTGTGTGTGTGTGTGTGTGTGTGTGTGTGTTAAGATTTTATACTGTGAATATTTCAACATATATGAATCTTTAATACCCTGCTGCTCAGCTTAGCTCAGGAAATTTGAAAATTATCATGTAGTGACTATACAGCTTTCATAAAAACATTGTTGTATGGTGTACCAGCAAAATAACAAGCTGAAATTTGTCATAGTACTATAGTACTGGTTGTGTGCTTGCAATCAATTCAGCTTTGTACAAATGCAAAAACATTCCCCTTGGGAATGTACTAGATATCAGATTTTTCCAGTGCCTATGGAATGCTATAAAGAGATCAAAAAGTGACCCCAATCAGCATACATATGAATGTTTTGCTGCACAGTCTATTAAAATGTTTGACATTTAAAATACTTTTTGGCCAAACATGTGAAAATGCTTTAATACTCTCAGCACAAACTGGAAAAAATGGGGATTATCGAGTTTGGGAGCAGGGAATTCGTAGGTTACCTGGGCAGAGTCTGGCATAGTCAGGCATCTCAGCTGCACAGCATATGCTAATGAGCTTCATTGTCTAATAATAAACAGCAACATTTAATTAATGCAACCATGACTATGCGTAAAATACGTTAATTATGCCGCAGGCTGGTGGAACGAAGCCAGTTTGGGGTGACAACGAGTGGAGGGCTGAGCTCTCATCTGCGCACTGAAGTGTGGCTGTCAGCAGCCAGACGGGGTTTTGCCTTTGGTGCCGTCACTCACAAGTTAATTAAACACTGAAATTACTTCAGTTTGGGTTTTAATTGGCAGATCAGGGGCATTTCTGGTTTCCTCTTGGTTGTGCCCTCAAGTGTGCAGACATGCAAGGCGATGGCAAAGCCCCTCTCTGTGCGACCAAAGGCTCACAAACAAACCGGAGTTTGGAGGAAATTGATTATTTTTAGCATATAAAAAGTTAAGACTGATATTTCACTTGTGTTTTCAGGACATCACAACAATGTCCAACGATTTCCCGCCTTGCTCTGGATTAAACCACTCAGGCAATTAGCAAAGGTGCGTGCAAAAGAATAGTTGTGGCTACTGTTTGAACAACAGTGACAACAATCTGTGGGTCCTTCTCCAATTAACCGCAGCAGCTGGCCGAGGCGGGTCCTGATGCCATCGGGTGGCTGTGGCAGGTCTGCACGGTGATGGTGACACCTGAACTCACCAGTGAGGACATCCCCATCCATCCCTTGCACCCAGCATGCCAGAGAGTGCAGCTCCCCAGCTGCCCATCCACCTTGTCCCCAGTTCCTCTGTCTTCCCTGGTGCTTTTTCTCCTCCAAAAGGCATCTGCAGACCTGCTCCAAATTTTGACCAGTTTTTTTTCCTGCAGGGCAGGACCTGGGGTTGTCCACCAGCACAGGGCTGTGGACATCCCTGGGACCACACTGAGCCAGGAGGAGACTTGGCGCCAGCCTTCATCTCCTCCAACCTTCTTCTCCTCCAGCTTTCATCTCCTCCAACCTTCATCTCCTCCGGTCTTCATCTTCTCCAACTTTCATCTCCTCCAACCTTCATCTCCTCCAACCTTCTCCTCCAGCTTTCATCTCCTCCAACCTTCATTTCCTCCAACTTTCATCTCCTCCAACCTTCATCTCCTCCAACCTTCATCTCCTCCAACCTTCTCCTCCAGCTTTCATCTCCTCCAACCTTCATCTCCTCCAACCTTCTTCTCCTCCAACCTTCATCTCCTCCAACCTTCATCTCCTCCAACCTTCTCCTCCAGCTTTCATCTCCTCCAACCTTCATCTCCTCCAACCTTCTTCTCCTCCAACCTTCATCTCCTCCAGCTTTCATCTCCTCCAACCTTCTTCTGCTCCAGCTTTCATCTCCTCCAACTTTCATCTCCTCCAACCTTCATCTCCTCTGGTCTTCATCTTCTCCAACTTTCATCTCCTCCAACCTTCATCTCCTCCAACTTTCATCTCCTCCAGCCTTCATCTCCTCCAGCCTTCATCTCCTCCAGCCTTCTTCTCCTCCAACTTTCATCTCCTCCAGCCTTCATCTCCTTCCTCATCCCTTCCCCAACCATCACTCCCCATCCTTCACCTCAGGAGGTGTCTAAGCGAGGGATTTTTACCTTTCCCGTGTGGTCCCTCACCCTGGCTCTTCCAGGAGGAGCACATGTGAACCCACACGTAAATAAACACCTTGTGTCACCACCGGTGGAGACATTAGGCTTTGGTACCCACACAGCAGATGGGCTGGAGGATCTCAGCAGCATCCTCGGTGTTGCCAAGCGGTTAAGTGGCTGCATGTGTTGTCACTACACGGGAGAGCAATTTTGGGACACTGTGTGTCACTGGCTGAAAATGATGCTTTAGCAAACAAGAGTGAAGAGTGTCTTCCAGCTCTGCCAATGTTCAATTTTCTCAGGAATTTTTCCAAATATTTTTATCAATGAATCAATTCTTTCACGGTTATTTTTTTTCATCAAATTGCTTTTATCAAGAGAGCATTTTGAAATTGCTGAAGGTCTCTATTTTACCCTTTTCTAAAGGAGAAGTAGCCATTTAAATCATAGAAAACCTCAAAACCAACTGAGAACAAATCTACTAATAACACACCTGTGAAATATCAGATTATGATGAAACCATTTGAAAGAAACAGAATTATTTTGAACTTCCTGATATGGGTCAGGGACCTTTCAAGACCTTAAAAATGCCGGGAGGGGAGCAGCCACCTTCTGGCTGCTAAAACCGTGTGAGCATCCCAGAAGTGGGAATTTGCACATCCCAGCTGGCCAGATGTGCCACATCTGCCCTCCGCTCAGCTGCAGGGGCAGATCTGCAGAGCTGGAAATGAGGGGCTGGGGCTGTGTCCGTGTCAACCCTGAGGAGACAGCTCATGTAGCTTGAGTTTCTTCAAAGCCGTCCCTGCTCCCCGGTTGCATTCGGCTGCCCAAGTCGATAAAGCAGGATAAGTGTCAACACAAGAAAATCTGCCCTTTCCCTGCTGACTCTGTTGTCAGTTGCCACATAAGACACAAAAAAAACCCGCATTAAAATAAATTATAAATGTCTGGGTTTATAACAAATTCATATTTCGCAAGTTTGAAAACTTCAGTTTCTTGTGGAATGTATTTTCTTCCTGGAACTTTATGCTTCTGCCTTTATTCATCAAGAAATGTTTTAGTCTTAATTTAACATTATTCTCTTGCTGTTTTCTGGATGAGAAACACATTGCTCTCTCCCCGGCTCGCATCTGCCCCGAAAACAAAGAGACGATATTCTGCACCTGTCTGTGCTTCACAACCAGCTGAAATGAAACCCAATTCAACCGTCGCTAAACAAAGTGCAAGCAATGACTCAGTATGGAAATAAGACTTGTTTCTTTTTAACTCCATTATGTGACAGCACAAGAGAGCGGACATGCTTTCTTCTACGGCGAGATATATATATGATGCGCCTATTTCAAAATCTTCTTCCAATGCTTTTTCAACAACTCTGAGACAAAAGGAAAGAATACTGTATTTCCCTCCTGAACATGATACCGAGGCACATCTGCTCTATTTGCTATTTACATTTTTTAAACTTTAACGAGGCATGGCCAAAAGACAAGAAAACAGAAAACAAAGAGAAGGAAAGTCTCAAGTCGCAGGCTGCGGTCAACCTGCACTTGAATTTTCCTGTTATCCACCAAACTTCTAATAGAAACTTGTCTCTCAGAGCCTTCCCCAGGGACTGTGAAGTCTCCATCCTTGAAGGTCGTCAAGACTCGGCTTAGCAAAGCCTCAGCTGATCTAAGCTGGCCTGGCAATATCTGTGCACCCATTAGGTCACCGGCCTGGATGAGCCCCACAAGTCCTTTCCAATCAACATTTTTATGATTTGGAATTCCTGCCGCTGCCATTGTTGATAAGGTTGAATCAAACCCATCGCTAAGTGTGCGGGGTATAAATACCGCAGTCATCGTTCGCTGCTGATGGTTCTAATCTACCCAATCCCATCTGCGTTGCAGATGTGGTGCTGCTGAAGTGGCCCTGCCACTTCACTTTAATTGCAGGTTGGAGCTTTAGGCTTTAGAAAGCCAAGGTTAATTTACTTACGATGACCAGATGATGGTGTTGCCTGTTATTATCTGTGTTGTAAGGATATTCCAATGGTCCATTCCAAACAGGGGGCCTGATGAAATGGGCACTTTGCAGACATGCAGAGTAAATTCATGCATGAAGACATTTACAGGAGAAAGAGCCAAGCCTGAAACTACTCCTTCCCTTCAAAAACACACAGAGGAAGAGTAGAAGAAGCTAAAAATTATGTACATGAGATTATCAGAGACATGGTTTCATGGTGGGCTTGACAGCACTGGGTTAACGGTTGGACTTGATGATCTTAAAGGTCTTTTCCAACCAAAACGATTCTACATTTCTGTACCAGATCAGAGAGAGGTGTGGTGTAAGGTATTCTGGTGCTTTTGCATCTTCATTTGTCTCTGCTACAGAGTTTTCATTGAAAACAACCTTACTTTAGAAAAAATTGTAAGGAAGAGAAAGACATTACTGGCAAATGAATGGACTGTGAGCAAAGGTAAAGCAGGACACAAGTAGGGAAGCCAGGGAGGAGAAGAGAGGGCAGGTGAGGAGCATCTCTAGGGGGTGTTTGTGGTGCAGGTGTGAAGGCAGCAGAAGAAAAGATGGATCCCACTATTTCAGAGGAAACCCAACTGCCGAGGTGGGTGAAGGTTGAGTCCTGAGGACCATCCAGCTTCCCAGGGCCTGGAGCGAGGGCAGCAGAGATGCTCAAGGGTCCTCCCTGCTCTGTCTGACTTACCCATCAGCTTTTTGGACTAGAAGGGTGAGTCTAGGGCTCTGCTGATCTGGCCTGTGAGACCTTCAGAGATGGAGAGGTGAAGCACCATCCTGAGATTTCACTTCTGATTAACTTCAACCATGTTTCAGGCCACATTTAACATCTGTGTTTTGTCTTAACCACTTGTGTCTTCTCCTTGATCTCAGTCTCGTGGGGAAACTTTCTCAGATGTTGTTTGGGAGTCATAGATGTTGTGTTATACCCTTTGACTACATATAGTTACAGTAGGAATTGCATCTACATGTACTATGTCCCGTGAAATGGAGATGGGTGCAACACGTTGAAATAGTTCCGAAAACATTTCAGCTCTGAGGATGCTGCAGCACGAACTATAGAAACTTTAAAAAGCTATGGAAACTGTAGCAAACTTACTCATATCTGCTGTCCATCTTACCCAATTTAGTTCCTTTCTTCGCCTGGTTTTATGTACTCGCTAACTTTCAACAGAAGCTTGCTTTTCTCTTTTATCCGTTCCCTGTCTTAAACAAAATCCATTTTGTCATAGTGAATAAACCTCATACATTCCTTACCACAGTAAACACAGCGAATTTTGTGACTGCATAATATAGCTATTTAAAAAGAGCTAATTGCTTCTTTTGGAAAAAGTGCCTGAATGTTCCCATTCCAGCACAGAACAAGCAGCATATGTACGGTGCTATCAAGATCGTTTATCTTCCCTGCTCCCCTATTCTTAATATTCTCCGCTTTATTCTGAAGCCTGGCAGACCCCGTATAAAAAAATGCACAAATTCTTTCAAAAGTAGCCCTTTCAGAGTGGAGCTGAGTGTTAAAATAACGAGGAAAATGTCTTTTTACTGCACCATTACATGTGGGGAGCCATGGAAAACCCTCCTCTCCTTGCTGACCCCTCATCTTCATCCCTCAGAGAGGCCCTGACGTGGTTATTTCTCCATCATTTGCACAACATCGGATGTAAATGCAGGAATATCCTTCTGAAGAATAAAGCTTGAAGGTAAAAACACTCCCCTAATAAAAAAACCTACAGCATCCTGCTCGCGTTTGATTGTGCCAGGGATAGAAGAAAGGCCATTACCCTGCGAATATATATCAACACAATTCATTTTGTTAGTCAGTTTTTTTTGTTTATGGGAGTCAGCCCCTGCAAAAGGCAACACACCCAAAAGATGTATACATCGAGATATAAATAAAAGCTTGCATTGCTCCAGGTGTACGTTTTTAATATACATTACACATCTGTAAACAGACGGTAGCAAGAAGAAATTGAAATGGGGTGTAAACTGGAATTAGGCAGCGCCGTCCCCGACCCTCACCGTGGCCTCCAACACTCACTGTTCACACACAGGTACAGCACGTATTTCATATTTGTACCAGAGACGGGGGCAGATCTCTAGTCCATATTGTTAGGGAGAATTTTTTGGTTTTTTAAGCATCATTTGTTACAGTTTTGAAGCAGCACACCTAGCGAAGGAATCAACGGCGCTGCGTTATTTCACGTTACGTCTGGGGCTGAAAACACTACCGGAAAACGTTATTGATTCCTACATCAGTTGCACTTCTTAGAAAACACACCTATTTAAAGCAGCACAGCCAAACAAAGCCAAACGCCAGAACAAAGCCAGCGAGGCTCCGAGTACCGGGGACTCTTCCCCATCCCGCGCTGGTGACCGTTCTGCCCAGCGGCCGCCGTGACTCATTCCCGGCTCTATTTTAAGGCCCCAGGACACCCAGCGATGCGGATGGTTTTCTGCACCACGGCGCATTTGTACCTGTTGGCTCCAGCCGCTTTCCTGTTTACTCCCACTAATAAAACTCCCACGTCAGGAGCAAGTCGTTCTGGTACCTGGATTTCAACAGAACGTGCTGGACGGGGCCTCTTTCTTCAGGTTTTTATCTGTTCTGTGTCTGCTCTACCCTGTGAGCCTCCTCCCCTTCAATAACATCGTTTTTTAAAGCTGCTGGTGATCCTTTACACTGAAAACCACTGTGGCACTTGATGTTTTCTCTTTCAGCTTCTGCCAGCCTTGTTTCCCGTGCCCGTGCTCCCGTGAACCTGTTTTCCCGTGAGCTATAGAAATAACTTGTTTTGCATTATGAAACAGTGTAGAAAAATCTGTATTAAATGGATGGAAAGCTTTAAAGATGAGCTGCTAGTCATATATACTTAATAAAAAAAAAGGCCCCAGATAAACCCAGACTGAAAGCAGCTCAGATCCTTTAATGAAACCCACAAAGCAGCTGAAGTGACGCATCCCCCAGCAAACCTCCCGTGTTTGAGATGCATGAGCTGGGCGCCAAACCCCTTCTCGCTCCGCTCCGGCACGTGGCGTATCGAGAATAAATAGGCATTCATTTCAACCCGCTTTGTGATGAGTTACAATGGCAAATCAACAGGGGCTCAGCCAAGAACTGCGGTATTTGTATTTCTGTTTTGTTTGTGCTTGGTTTATACCCATCAAAGACAAAAAGGGGGTTGTGTACAAACAACGACGAGCAAATCCAAGGGAGGTTTTGAGGAGATTCAGAACCGCATCCCCCTGAGCTTGGAGCATCACACGGGCAGCGAATTCCATGGGCTGATGCTGTTTTGGGGGTACCAGGGATGCAGCTGCACCAAAGAGATGATGCTCGTCATTACCGTGCTCTGGCAAGGAGCGTCCCCACGCTGGGATGGGACACAGGGGCTCTAGGTCACCTCCCCAAAAGCTTCTGCACTGAATCATTGAATGTCAGGGAACACCATTTTCTAAAGGAAATTCATCACCATTTTTTCCCCTGATCCAACCTGAAAAATTATGTATTTGGAGAGAATAAAAGGCCTTATTTAAGACTTTCATTATGAATGGAAATTCTGTAGTGGTTGGCTATGTGGATTGCGTACAATGGACAATCCACCAGCGCAAACCCCATTTTGAGAGAACCAGGTGTTGATGCAAATGACAGAGCCCAACGTGGTCGCTTCACCATGAAAAGCTGAGTGAAAAAACACCTGTAAAGATTGCACCAAAAACTTCAGTTTCGGGGCCATTTAAAGCCTCGGTGGATATTGTGCAGCTCTGTGCCCTGTTTCAAAGAAGATCCACGGTGTCACCACCACCGCTATGTCACCCCATGGTCACTGTCCCATCCCCTGCATGACTCAGCCTGGAGCCTCCGCAGGCGTCAGTGACGCGATTGCTGGTGACAACATCGAAATGTCCCCTGGATCTGCCTTGGAGCTTTAGAAACGGCAGTTAAGAAGCAAATCCTCCCCCGAGAAGCTATTATCTCCTCGTTCCATCAGCCGATGCTAATGCGAGCTCCCGGCAGCCGGGATGCGCACCCGACGCTCCGCTCGCGAGCTGCAGAATGGGACAATAAATTGTCACAAAGCCCTTTTCTCTCTCTCCCATCATTAAAACTTTGCCCTCCAGGCCAAGCGGAGACCATAAATCAGCCCCACGGAGGAAGCTCTCAGGTCTCTCCTTGGAAAAAATCAAAAGAATTTGAGCAAACGAGGCTCCAGGCTCCGGTAATCAGGGATTTCCAGGCTGAGCTGCCCACGGTGGCGTTTCTGTGATGGTTTGATCCAGTGGGTCCCAGCGCCGGGTCCTGCGCTGCATCACCCCATCGAACCCCCGGATTTGATTTATTCCCCTGATTTTACAACGAAGCAGAAGGATTGGGACGGGCTGTTAAACTCGCATATTTAGGCCTGCGGGAGCAACCCTCTTGTTAACATAAGAAACACCGTTTTTGGTGAAGAACTGCAAAATACGGGATTTTAAATGCACACGTTCCCCTGAGAAACAAAGATCGAGTAACTTGAATAGAAATCACTGCCCTCAGTATTCAAAAAAATATTTAGTCAGCCTACTCGCTGTTAATGTGATATTTTAGGCTCACCTTACCTTAAAACAAAAATCAGGCCTGCTGTAAATCCAAGACTCATTTTTACTGCTTAAAATGAATCGGCGACACTACCATTTCAAGACAGTGTAGGAAATGAAGCAGGAATTGTGTGTTGGTTACTGATCAGTTGGGAAGATTTCAGTTCGGCATTTATGGCAGTGCAGCGCGGAGATTTATTTTCCCCGAGAATTATACAAATATATGTTCTTGCCACAGCCTCGCCCAAGAAAATGGTAAAAAAGATGCGCTTTGCATGCCAAGATCGACACACAAAACAAAAGGAAAAACACATAAGAAAAAATAAAGGGAATAAAGTAAAATGCTCCTATTCTGATTTTGTAATAGGTAATAAACTGATTTTACTGGGGAGCGTGGGAAGCACCAAGTGTCTCCCCTTGGAAACAACCGTGGTAATGGAGAATTCCAAAGTCTGGAGATCTGGCCAAAGAGAAGCTGCAAACTGAACTGAGCTCAGGGAACTCAGCTCCTAGTCCATGTTCAGGAGCTTTTAAAGCTGCATTTACAAGAAATTCTTCTCTTCATGTTGTGACATGAAAAACCAACAGTGCTGAAGAGATAAAAATGGAGCGTCTGAACTGGAGCACACGCGTCCTCCCGGGGCTCTGAGCGTGGCTGACAGACCGTTAAGCTGTAAGAAACTACTTCGCTTTGAAAACAAAATAAGTCCTATAGGGTGGTTGAATTTTTCTGGAATTATTTACTTGTCTAAGTGTCGGGAGAAGATTTTATACTCCTCAAAAAATACACTTCCTGTGGTATTTCTTCAACTTTGCACGTGAAACCGGCGTGTGCTGCCCACACAGTTATAAACTCTTTGCACTTTGAAGGCAGCTCCTTTTAACACGTTTTACTAAAAGGTTCCTCTTGTACTAAATCTCATTCCGAGCACGTCGTTACGGAGCAGAGCGAAGGGCTTGGGTGGCCTGACTTTAACTTCATGTGTTTGGCTTCCTCTGAATTTTTCCCTTAAATGTGAACTTCCTAGATTTGTGATGCTCATTTGGGAAATAATTAACACGGCCTCCTCGTGTCTGTTCTCTGAATCATTAAGGCAGGTCGCCCACCTCGGCTTCATCAGCCCGGGGAATATTCATCAAGCAAACGTGCTCCAAACAGAGTCCCAACCTTTACCCGGCGCGGAAAGGAAATCTCCCCATCCCGCCCAACCCTCGTGCCCACATTACAATATTATTAATTACTTTGCTGTACGGTAATCAGTCTCCATCTGGGGCCAAAGTTTAATGAAATGCAACCAAGCATCAGAAAAAAAGAAGGCAATGAATAAACTCATAAAGTCTCATAAACCGCTGGAGCGAAGGGTGGAAAGATCTGCTCCAAGCTGCGAAGTTTCTCCTTTGTTTTTTTATCCTGTTTCTTTAACTTCTTGATGATCCTCATAACACAAATCAGGGCTGTTTCCTTGTTGATCCTGGGGACCGTCACCCCATTTGGGCTCCGGACGGGGTTCTGCTCCACAAAACCCCCTGTGAACTCGCCCCGGCGGAAAGCACTGACAATAATACAGGTTGGTTGTGTTTTCCCTGCGCTTCGTGGGTAATGATTTACGGAGCAGCCCGACCGGTTCTGCGGGCGGCTGCTGGATGTGCCCGTGCCGGGCTCCGCCAGCCGCTCTGGAACAGTCTGAGCTCCCCGCGGTGCTCCCAGGAGGCTACGCCTGCATCCGCACACAAAATGGGGTTTAAAAATAAGCTGGAAAGGTCGTTTCCCATGGTCCGGCTGTGCTGCTGCCTTGTTTCCGTTTCCACTTGGGGAATGTCCTCCTTGGGGGCTGCGCAAGCGGGAGCGAAACGGACCCAAAAGAAAAGCTGCTTCTCCACAAAACCATTATTCCCACCTTCATCTCACCAAACCCAGTTCAGGATGCTGAGCACAAACTCAGTGCAACTAACGTAACATTAAAGTTTTTAAGTTATATTTTGTAGTATTAAAATAGCTTTTCCTCGTTGGGCGCTGCAGTGCTCTGGGTGCTTGTCCTGCGGTGCAAGCGTGGTCTCCGTGCTGCCATGCAGGTGTGCATGGTCCCTGCACCACTGTGCAAGGTGTGCATGGTCCCTGCACCATTGTCCAAGGTGTGCATGGTCCCTGCACCATCGTGCAAGGTGTACATAGTCCTTGCACCACTGTGCAAGGTGTGTATGGTCCCTGCACCACAGTGCAAAGTGTGCACGGTCCCTGCACCATCGTGCAAGGTCTACATCATCCCTGCACCATCGTGCAAGGTGTGCATGGTCCCTGCACCATCGTGCAAGGTGTGCATAGTCCCTGCACCATTGCACAAGATGCGCACAGTCCTCGCACCATTGCGCAGAGTGCACACGGTCCTTGCGCCATCGTACAAGGTTCATCTGGCCCCCATGCTGCTGTGCAGAGTCTACACCACCCTCGCACCACTGTGCAAGGTGTGCACAGTCCCCACACCATTCCCCACGGTGTGATTGGTCCCTGCACTGCCATGCAAGAATCAGAGGACAGCAACAGCCTCTCAGGCCACCGTTTCTTGCACAGACATGGGGAAAATCCACGAGAGCCGCTGTAGAGTCCTCAGGCCCGTGGGAGGGTGGCGTCGGGGCCGGGCGGGCAGGCGCAGCGGGCGCAGCGGGCGCAGCGGGCGCAGCGGGCGCAGCAGGCGCAGCAGGCGCAGAGGCTGAGCGCGGCCGCCAGCAGCGCCGAGAGCCGCGACGGCCGCCGGGAGGCGAAGGCTTTCTTCACCTCGTCGCCGGTCTGGGCGGCGTAGTCGAGGGTGCGCAGGACGTGGAGCTCCACGCTGTCGGCAGCTCCGTGCTGCTCGGCCAGCAGCCCCTCCAGCCGCAGGAAGAGCCCGTGCAGCTCCGCCAGCTGCGCCTCCAGCTCCAGCAGCTGCCGCTGGCGCGCCTGGGCCAAGCTCAAGTTCTCCTTGGCCTTGAGCTCCTCCAGGTCCCGGCCCACGATGCGAGGCGCCTCGGGGCTCTCGGCCAGCCGCTCCAAGTCCTCGGTCCCCAGCTCGACGCCTGCCAGCTCCGCCTGGCGCTCAATCTGCTCCTTCAGCCGCTGCCGGTAGCGGCTCTCACGGGCATAGTGGAGGGCAAGGACGGCGCGGTAGCGCCGCAGCAGCAGCCACAGCTGCATCTGGTGGATCCGGGGACCCGCTCGCCCCGTCCCTGACCCCGGTGCCACGGGCAGGGAGCCCAGCCGGGGCTGCAGGGCCACGGCCTCGCGGGCAAAGGCGGCTCTGGCGACGCTGAGCCCCCGCTTCTCCCGGGCGCTGCTCTCCCGCGAGGTGCAGCACAGCAGCGCCTGCTGCGTCCTCTCGACGCGCTCCGAGAGCTGCTCCAGCCGCTCCAGCGCCCGCCACAGCTCGGCCGCCTCCCGCAGCACCCGCCCCACGGCGCTGCTGTCGTCCCCGCCGAACGCCGGGTTGTCGAAGCACGTGGCGTCGTTGTGCGCATCCCCCTCGGCCGCAGCGCGCCGCCGCAGCTCGGCCAGCCGGTCCCTCATGCTCCGCACCGCGCACCATCCGCGGGGCACGGGCCGGCGGAGGGGAAGCGGGAGGCCCAAGGAGCTCCCTGCGTCAGCGGGAGCTGGAAGAACCGTCCCTCCTGGCTCTAGAGCAAATATTTCCGGAGGTGGCCCGGCCACCCTGCGTCAGCCGGACCCCACCGCCCCCACCGTGACCTGGGGCGGGACGGCTGCCAGCGCCGCCGGCACCTGCGTCACCGGAGAGCTGCCTCAGCAGCTGATCCTGCGGGTTGTGTGACAAAGGGGCTTTTATTCACTGAGGAACAAAGAAATCCCAAAAGTCCGGGCTGCCGGGGGCAAAGGCAGGGGCTGCTCCTCCTGCCGCAGGGTCCTGCGGGGGCAGCTCCGTCCTGCACCCCAAAACTGTCCATCGATCAGCTGCGAAGGAAGAAAAGCGCACGTATGCAAACACGCACTGCAGGCAGAGCTCCTAACCTGCTTCAGAGAGCAGCTTTCACAAAGATATGACACCTGAAGGACAAACCATCCCGGTGCAGCGCCTGGTTTGGGTGGAAACAGGGGGATAGAGGGAAATTTGGTTCCTCCCTCCCACCCACCCCAAGCATCGCACGGCTGGGGTGGACGGAGGAGGTTGTCGGGGTTTTCCAGGCTGGAAACACAATACTTGTGCATTGGAAGGATAACCGAGTTGTTCCTACCCCACTGATACTAATATACGATGATACGAAGTACATGATATAACACGTATGGTGTAACACCGATGGGAGCGACCGCTGCGGTGGTTTGGCGGAGCTAAAGCAGCTCTGGCAACAGCGTCATTTCTTCTCCCCAGCGCCGTTGGATGGATGTTCGTACAGGGGCCTTCGGCAACAACACAAGTTGAATTTCATTCTGTGTAACGAAGAAGGCTGAGAAAAAGCAGCTCTTTCTGTTCCTGGAGCGTGAGCGCTGTGTTAGAAATAAGATATTCATCCACATCCGAAAGGAATTTCCATTCGGCACATTGGAATCAGTGCAATCAAATGAAACGTCAAATGAAGGCAGGAGATGAACGAGGGGAAAAACCAAGATGCTGAATTATTACGAGAGGAATACGTGACAGGGAGAGAGCCGAACGGCTGCCCTGCATTGAACACCTTATCAAAGTCATTTCTGAGTATTAAACCATCTGTGCCCCATGGGATTCGAGGGCTTTAAAGCCAAATGAAGCCCCGTGAGGGTCCCCAACCCTCCCCGCTCGGGCTGGGGCCTCAGCCTGAGCCTTTTGAGTATCTAAACTATTTGGTAATAATGCAAAACCAACCCAAGAGTTTCTCTTTTTGTTTTTTTTTCTTTTTATTAAGACAATCCCACAGCTGGAAAATGAACCATCCTAAATTACATAAGTGACTTCAAAAAAAACCTCTAGAAAAAAAAACCTTTACAAATTTACATCTGTACAATACAAAAAACTAACAGCTCATTGCATATAAATATTACATTTGGTCTGCCAGCAAAGTGGCATCAAAATCCCTGAAGTATTCATTTAAAGGGACCTGAGATAGCGGATGTGAAGATATGGGCAGAAATATCGCCTGGAAAATAATCATAATAATAATAATATAGAAAGTAGCATAATTCTAATAGTTTTGTGCATTTTTGGAGTGTTTTTAAATCATCCCAAACATGAACTGAAGAGCTTAAATCACATGAATTTCATCACTTCGACACTGACTGGTATTTCTAAAGTTGCTCGAATGGCTCCCAGGGGCATGAAGGGCCTGGGCTGGGGGTCCTACAGAAAAACAAGCGTCAGACTGATTTGTGAATAAACCCGAGCGGCCCGCGCTCCCCCAGGTTTTTTAGGGAGAGAAACGGAGGATTTGGATTTTATCTGCCAAAAAGCAGGGGGACAGGACCCCCCAGATGGGGAAAAACCGTGATCCAAACCTCCCCAAACCGAGAAACGGCTCCGAACCGCCCATCGCTTTCACTCTTTCCCAAGTATTCCCACGTTTCCCCAAAGCGGCTGCAGCTCGTGAGCGGATTCAGGGCCAAGCCGCGGGGTCTCCCACTCTCACCACGCAGATACCCACACCCACGCACACCAAGGGACTGAAGCACCATTTTTATAACACTAGAGTTAAGGCTGCGACAGCAATTCCGCTGGAAATGGGACTTTTCAGGGATTCCGAGCACGGTTGTGAGTTCGCTGTGGGCTGAACGCGGCGTCGGAAAAATGCACAAGTTTCCAACAGCTCTTTGCATTTCTACGACTAAAAAATACAACTTTTAGACTAAATTTTGCAGGCTGTTACTGTACAGAAAGGAGGTTTGTTGTTTGTTTTTTCCAATGTGTAAACCTCTGATATGCTAATATTTGAAAATTATCTATCGCACATGCGCAGTAATTTTCTATAATACATACTCGTAAGAACACAATGACAGCTCCCTACAACACTAAATACAGATTTACCCTTGGATTGTTAACTGCTCCTTCAGTCTATCAGGTAAATAATCAGCATTTGATAAAACTTTGTGAGAGGGTTGAAAATTAAAATAAGAAACGTAAACGCACAAATAGGTTTTTAAAAGATGGAATTGAAGACACAGAGCATGGGTGGCCAGACACTCCTGCCAGGGCGGACACGACATCCCTCAACATACAGCTCTTCCCTTTCCCCCATCAGATTACAGACGAAATATTAATCAAGTTCTTATCAAAAATTAGCGATTTAAACTCACTTTCTCCTGCTAACACCGCGTGATTTTGAACGGTTGCCAGAAACATCCCAGGGATGCCCAGGAACAAACGCTTGACAAGGTTCATTTTGCCTTTTTGCGGCCAAGAGATGCTCCGAACATTGTGAAAAGCAAGACGTTCGCAAATTATTTCTTCATTATTATACTGAGCTTGTTTATCTGATGGGGATGGTGGTGGAGAAAGGAGGGTCAGGGATGGAGAGCAGGGAGACAACTGCCCGGGCCCAGCCAGGGTTGAGCACCCACATACAACTTCCACGGGTAATTTAAAACAGAAATATCTTGTGAGGCTGGACAGACACAACTTCTACAAGAGGAATATGAACTGCAACTCATGTAGGAAGGGAATAAAGACTGAAAAAAGGAGGAGTAACTCTGTAGAGACAGAGCCCATGTGTTAAATACAAGTGGAAATCAGTGGAGTTTTAGGTCCGGCCCCATCCCTTCAACTTTGCATCTTCCTTAAATCCACCTGCAGCCAGGTGGGAACGGCGCTGGCAAAGAACGGCAGATCTGAACAACAGGGAAAGTCGTGGGGAAAAAAGGGAGAGAACGAACTCAACCTCACAGCCCAGCCGAAATCAAACCCACGTTTCCAAAAGAGGGTCATAAATAACCCACAAGGGCAATGAAGGGAAGGGCAGAGCGGGGCAAGGAGAAAAGCAAAAGGCGCAAAGAGAAAATCCAAAGCAGCCGAAGTTTGGGCTGAACGGAGACGCCAACTCTTGGCTCCTGCAAAATGAGTTTCGTCCTCACGCCCCGGGCTGGACGGAGCCGGGAGCGACACAGACCCAGCGGATCCGCCAGACACACAGACCCAGCGGATCCACGAGACACACAGACCCAGCGGATCCGCCAGACACACAGACCCAGCGGATCCGCCAGACACACAGACCCAGCGGATCCGCCAGACACACAGACCCAGCGGATCCGCCAGACACAAACCCGCCAGCAAAGACGCGCACGAGGCTTTTGGAGCCGTCTCCGGAGGATGGAGCGTGGGGGGTGCCCCAAGGTGTCCCCGAGTCCCCTCACGTGTCCCCGAGTCCCCTCCAGGGCCCTGGCAGCGCAGGCAAGATCCCGCACGTGGAGAAACCTCTGAAGCTCTGGTGCCCCCCAGTTAATGCTCAGGCACACAGGCCCTCTGGCCTGAGCCCTCGGGAACCCCACACATCATCAGACCTACAAACTATTTATTTTAGGCAGAATTTGGGCATTTTTTGTTAAAAGAGCAAGGAGAGAGACGCCGGTGCTGCCCCCACAGCGCTGCCCGGGCACCTGGGACTGGGCTCAGGGACCAATTTGCTGTGAGCTTTAAATCACTTTGCTGCTTCTGCTGCACCCATTGGGTTGATATTAAGTTTTCTGCAAGTGTAAGCGGCTCCTGATAGGGTCTGGGTTTGAAGAGAAAGGGTCCAAGCTACTATGAAATTATAATTACCCCACAGAACGAGGCGATGAGAAATCAATGGCCTAACTCGGAGGAAGAACTCAGATACAAAACCAAATAAAAATAACATCTCTAAACCCAAGTTATTTCTTTCATGCTTATAAAAGGTTCTCATGCACAAGAAAAACCCTCTATTTTTTTTTCTCCTTTTTTTACAATAAGCACTAGTTGTGTTGCTCTAGCACACCCTGCTGTCTGCCTCTTCATCGAGTAACACGGCTGATTAATACTTACGCCACAGCAAAGTGATGCTTCAGTTATCTTCACAGTACTTCATTCCATAGAAAAGATACATTTAAGAACATATTTAATATTATTCTAATCGTTGCTAAAATACACAAACTTATAAAACAATTTCTCTGGAACCCACGTGGTTTATCTCTCCCCAACCCCTACACAAAATAAATAAGTAAGTGGATCTTCGGCCAGTCAGAAAGATATGAAAAGCGTTTCTTTTGCGTTTCAAGGTTTTCAGGCTTTAGGACACAAACCGTAGTGTTTACACGAGCTCGACGGGACTGATGGAAAGGGGACAATTCCGACTACGGGCTGACGCGTACATGCTATTCCTGCTTACCATACGGAGAAGGACCAATCCGGCAAAGAAATAATACATTTCTTATAAATATATATGCGTGTATATATATACATAGATATGAGAGAGATGACAGGACAGGTGTTTATATTTTAAAGCCCAAGACAGAACCAGGAGAGCCTCTGCACTTTTGGTTTGTGGGTTTTTTTGTTTTCCCCATCAAAACACAACTGAACCAAGCCCAGAAAGGGATGACAGCCTTTCCAAAACAGTCCTTACAAAATTAAAAGTGTGACTTTTGTACTGTACCATAAACTCATCTTAATGCTCTGAGCCTTTTAGGATATACTCTCCTCCATCACAAAACTAAACCTCTGCATTTTTTTTCAAGTCATTTTGCATCTAACTAGAATTTTTGGAAAGCGCGATAAAATAGCGAGTGCTTAATATAGAAAGTCAAAAAATTAAATTCCTTCTGCATCTGAGAATATACATGGGGCACTCTTTGCTGCCTGAGGTTTTCCAGAACTATTGACCAAGCTGTGCACAGAAGAACTGAAGGATACTGGATGAAAGTTTTAAAAAACAAATTAAAAAATCACCTTTAAAAACTCCACCAAAACTTTCTAGTCTGCTTTTTGTTGGTTCTCTCTGTGTAATGCAACTCATTCTCTTATCCAAGCCAGAACTGTCAATTCATTTAGACAACGGCAGAAATTTGGAGTCCCAAATATGAATATATTGCAGGCAGCGGCTGGGAAGGACGAGGCCACTCAGCTCAGCCCAGCCCTGTTCCTGCTCCCCCAGGAGCGAGACCACGACTGGCGCCACGTTCTCTACTGCTACCACCAAGACTACTTCTGTTTTCAAGTTACTCCAGCGTTTGCGCAGGACAACAAGAGTACAGTGCAACACGAATTCTCTGCTGGAAGCTCGAGATACAAGAGTGAGCACGGGAGCCGGTGGGTGCCGGGGCCCAGAGCTCCCTCCTCACCTGCCCGGGACAAACTCGACCAAACGCGCATTTTGACCGAGGAAACGGCGGCAGAAACGTGCGGGAGACACTCGGCTTATCTGCACAAACAAATCACCCTCTGCTGAAAACTCTGAGAATTACTTTGATTTGCTTTCACTGCGTCAATATAATCAAGATATAGTTACTCTACAACTCCACAAGCAATTCCAGCCCTCAACGCTCCTTCTTCAACACGCACTGAGTAATAGCATCTATTTTCTTTTAAGTTTCCAGTAGTTGTAAATAGAGGTAGCTGAGCTACTATTAAAAATCACGTTATGCTTTGAAGAGGAGGAACCTTTCAAACGTTTAAGTTACCCCTTAGCTGCACAATCTCTATTAATACTATAAAAATATGAGAGGACAAAAAGAAAATAGATGCAAGTAACTTTTGCATTTGGCACCTTTTGCCTAGATATTCGTACTTCTCAAGTATTCTCTTTTTAATAAAGTTAATGCACACATAGGACACACCACATCAAAGGTTTGCTACATATTTACAAGGCACCAACCCTTTGTCACTTTTACAGGAATAAAGAACCGATAGAAAGCACATCAGGACCCCCGTAACTGTAGTATAGACATACTTCAGTTCAGCACAATTCATGAACGTTTGGCCTGGGAAGATTAAAATAATCCAGATCCTTCTTACAATATAGAAACTGTAAACATTTTATAGCTGCCTTTAGGATTGGTGTATTGTGCAAAAGTTATAATTATTACTGTGTATAAGGATTTATGGCAGAAACCACATAAAAACTCTGTAAGAAGGTGCTATTTCTATAATACAAAAACAAAACGAGGGCGAGAAGTCACAATCGTGACTCCCAATGTCATGTTCTCATCGAGAAGCTGGAAGCCTCTTTAATGGGATGAACTTGTAGTGTGTGGGGAAGAATTTCTGTAATTTAAGGCCTAATGACTAAGGCTTGTTCTGACCAATGAAGTGTGGCGATCTGAAGTTTTCAAACGAACGCAAACGGACAGAATGGAAAAGCACCACTGTGAAACGTGAGTGGAGTCCCCGCACAACTTGCTTGGTAGATTTTTCTGGTAAAATCCCTGCAGTAGAAGGCCATTGAAGTTCTTTTTAAAATTGTTCCAAAGTTTTTTTACCTGTCAATAATTCCATCCCATGAGATGGCTGACCCTGGCTTTTTCTGTCATTTTCCGCACCCTGCCTGACCTGGAAGTACCAAGGTTCAACGGATCCTCAGTGTGCACAAAATTGTCATTATCCGAATCGTCGTTGTACAAGACAGTTCTCCTGCCCTCGTTCCTCGTTTTGATCCGAGGCGGTCTGCTGAACCGGCCCCCAAACACGCTTTCACCAAACTGTCCTC